>NC_062278.1:137215357-138456968 GCF_902655055.1 Lutra lutra | reverse complement strand
AGAGGAAATTCACTATAGGGAACTGGTTTTCCTGGGGCTAGAGAGTTAAATGAGTAAAAAAGAGAGTATAGAGTTTCCCGGGAGCGCAGCCTCACCTCGAACCCCGAAGGCGCTGTGTGAAGTGGGGACCCCAGCCATGCTCCAGATCATGTGGCGCCAGGAGCCAGTGACCTTTGAGGACGTGGCTGTGTACTTCACCCAGAATGAATGGGTTATCCTGGACCCTTCACAGAGGGCCCTGTACCGAGAGGTGATGCTGGAGAATTATGCAAATGTGGCTTCCCTGGCTTTTCTATTCACCAGACCTGTTCTGGTCTCCCAGCTAGAGCGAGGGGAGCTGCCATGGGGCCTGGAACCCTGGGAGCCTGCGGGCAGGGAAGCTCTCAGAGGCATCTGTCCAGGAGGTGAGGCCAGAGCTGAGAAGGAAGAATCAACTCCAAAGGAACACATTTCTAAAGAAATGGAGTCCCACAGACTGACATTAGGAGGGCTGCCAGGGAACGTTCCCCAGCGCCTGGACTTTGGGAGCAGCCTAGAGCAACAGCATGGTCACTGGATAGCTAAGAAGATCATGTCAAAGAGGAGAGATTTCACAGCTGGGCCAACCAGCCATCGCGATGACTGCACTATCGGGAGTGGGGAGCACTGTGAGAAATCTGGGGAAAATATTAATGTTAGCACACAACTCATGGATCAGACAGTTCCTAGTGGTCAGATATCATATGAATGTAGAAAATGTGGCAGATATTTTAGTCGAATGGCAGATTTTCAGGGATGTCACACTGGTGAAAGGTCTTTCAAATGCAAAGAATGTGGAAAAGCCTTCAGATACAACTCATTACTTATTCGGCATCAGGTAATTCACACTGGAAAGAAACCATTTAAATGTAAAGAATGTGGAAAAGGTTTAAGTTCAGACACGGCCTTGATTCAGCATCAGAGAATCCACACTGGAGAGAAGCCCTATGAATGTAAGGAGTGCGGCAAGGCCTTCATTAGCAGTTCTGTTTTCCTCCAGCACCAGAGGTTCCACACTGGGGAGAAACTCTATGAATGTAATGAATGTTGGAAGACTTTCAGTTGTAGCTCAAGCTTTATCGTCCATCAGCGAGTGCACACTGGGGAGAAACACTACGAATGTAAAGAGTGCGGGAAACGGCTAAGCTCCCCCACAGCCTTGACTCAGCATCAGCGCATTCACACAGGGGAGAAACCTTTTGAATGTAAGGAGTGTGGGAAGGCCTTTAGTCAGAAAATCACCCTGGTCCATCACGAGCGAGTTCACACCGGTGAGAAACCGTAAGAGTGTGAGGTGTGTGGAAAAACCTTCAGCTGGTGTGGACGATTTACTCTGCATCGGAAACTACACACACAGAAGATACCTGTGCAAGAGTAAGGTTGTCTGCAGCTGGGAGTGCTGTGCCTCTTTGTTTCTCTCCTTTCAGGTTCTTCACCAGCGCGCTCTTTACAGTTAGAAAAGAAGAAACAAAGCCCCAAACTCAAATGTACAGAGAAATGTAACTGGCTGTGACTCTGGAGTTTGTGGTGTACCTGAGTGCCCCTTAGGGATGGGTGGGAGGACCTACATCAGAGAACACCACTGTGAATTACCAAAACTCCAGGCTTTAAGAGGAGATCTTTAAAAGGTTCTAGAGAAAACAAAAGTTCAGGAATAAGACTGCACTGGATTTCATAACAGCAGTCTTGAAAGTTAGAGGACAGTGGCATATTCCTGCAAAATTCTAAGGGAAAATAAGTTCCACCCAGTATTCAATACTCTCAAATGTGAATTGAGTATAAACTTTTAGATTTTGAACCTTTGTCTCCCATGCATTCATTCTTAGGTGTGCAATACTAAACAAGGGATCAACCAGAAAAGAAAAAGATAACGTGGACACCCTATCATAGTCTATATTAGGAGTCTCCTAAACTCAGAAACAGAGGGCCCTTATCCCTGTGGAGCCATCTGTATTTTGGAGGATATTCCTAGTGGGCTACAGGTTTTCAGAGAGCTACCTCAGGTGCAGTGCCCACCCACACCACTTACTCTATAGTCACTTCTCAGTGCTTGGTTGTAGTCTGTGCCTTTGCAAAAGTTGGGGTATATATACCCTTTGAGTCAAATGCAAGGCCCTATTTATCAAAAATTCATCCATCTCATTGCTCTTCCAAGTGACCTCACAGCAGGAAGCATTTCCTTGCAACTTCACTTAGTTCTCTCTTATCACAGAGGAAGCGTCCATTATTTTCTGTTACCAGTGGAAACAAGGGGAGATATTAATGTGTTCTGTTTTAGCATCCCTCTTTTGCAAGCTGCTTGACTTTGCCCACTGCAGGAAGCAGAGTAGTGGATAGTAATAGAGAGCCAGGTGTGAGCCCAGGTGTGATTACCTTGGTTAAGTTGCAGACACTACTCATTTCCTTATCTGTAAAATCTGGATGATGGTCTACCTCATATGTTTGTGTTGAGGATTAATACATGCAGGAGTGCTTAGAACAATGACTAGAACCTGGTAAACAATAGTGTTATTTATTATAATACCATTGCTAAGTGATGACTTATGTATATACCAGTGAAACAGTCACCACAGTCAAGATAATAAGCAGAGCCATAACCCCCCAAAATTACTTATGCCCCTTGGTAATCCCTCTCCTAGCTTTTCACAGCAAGTGCTGATCTGCTGTCACTTTGGATGAGTTTTGCTTTTCTAGGATTTTATAAAAATATCCTATTTTGTGTATTTTTTTTTTTTTTTTGGTCTGGTGTCTTTCAGCATAAATTATTTTGAGATTTATGTAACATGTTCATTATATATCAGTGGTTCTTTTTTTGGGGGGGGGGGTGTGGCTGAACAATATTCCACTGTGGAAATAACAAAATTTGTTCATTCATTTCCTGATGGCCATTTGGGTTGTTTCCAGTTTTTGGTTGTTACGAATAAAGCTGCTATGGATATTTGTGTTTAAAAAAAAAAAAAAAAAAAAGAGAGTATAGAGGTAATGTGGATATAATAACCGCAAGAAGGAGTTTCTGTCCTTGGAGATGGATAAACAAGGGGGGAGAAGCGCACTTATCAGAACATAGAAGCCCAAAAGAGGAGCCATGAAGAGCTATAAGATACCAGGGCTCTGACTTTGGATGCGGAGGCGCTCCCAACAGATGCAGGGATCTCCAAGACCCAATGAGGTGGTTCTGGGCATGCCTGAAGATGCTGAATGCTGGGACCACCTGCTGCTGATTGAGGTGGTCTGCCCCTGAGGTACATCAGACACATCAGAAGCAGGCAGTCTCCTCGCTCTGCCTCCGGCTTCCCAGTCTTCCTCTGGCGCCCGTAGGGGCGGAAGTAACTGAAGTGGGCTGGCAAGGAAAAAGGAGGTTCGCAGAGTCCAACCCCAGCGTTACAAAGCACAGCACAGAAGGTTAGGTTTGGAGCTCCCAAACAATAGTATATTAGTTTGTCTGTTCGTTAAAAGGGATAGTAATAGTGCCCAACCCATAGATTTTTCCTTTTAGATTTACTCTGGGTATTGTACTGAAGCATTTAGCACAGGGAAAGAAACAAAAAAAAACAATTTCAAAATGTTAAATATTTATTATTGTATTGGATGTTTTCTTTGTTTTTGTTTTATTTTTAACTAAGTGATCTATCAAACATCCTTAATTTACTGTATTAGGATTAATAAAATTTGATAACAGTGACCTGTTTGAGATTATAAAATGGAGTTTCAAACATATACCTGGAATTCAGACTCATGTAATTCACAAACACTAAGGGTAAACAGTACATTGAGAAAACTAAGTTCCTATCCTTTCAAAATCAACCGTCAAGTAAATGGTTACTTCATCTGTCCAGAAAATGGAATTCCTTGACATCATAGACTTTCGCTGCTAATCTATATGCATATTAAAGTGTTTGTCACTGATTTTCTAACTAGTGCTTTTAAACTCTTCTGATTTTAATAATATGTCTCTACTGTGTTTTAGGACTGAATAAACAGAACAGCAATAGTATGGCATATTCTCTTGGTGTGAAAGAAGAATTTCCCTTACCACCAATCAGCATGGTGCAGATGGAGAAGATCTTTTCCGCATCCGTGTTAGCAGAGACATTCCCAAACCCAACGCTGGTGAGGCTGCTGAGGGTGAAGTACAGAGCGGCAATATAGGCACTTCGGATAGATGGGCCCCCTAAGGTATTGTTGCCGTAGTATGGAGATTCTAGTCTCTTTCCCAACTCATGAAGCCAGCCTGCAATGGAAGAAAGAATGAGAACTTAAGCTCAAAGAGTAAAGTCCCAGTATAAGCACCTGGCTGTAATCATAAATGAACATATAAGGACATACTAATTTGCTCAGGAGAAAGAAGAGAGAAAAGTTAAAAGGAAGTTAAAGGCTAGGAATGAGATTACATTGCTACAAAGCAAAAATATCACTTTTATGCAAGCTGTTCTGTGTAAGACACAGCAGAGAAGTGGGCCTTCAAGAGCAGATGGGTAGTCAAAACTAAACGAGTTACCCTAATACTGGAGATTACCTGTAGAGATAGAAACTGAGATTGCTACTGTCAGTAAGAGTGTTGTTCAGCACCTTTCTCAATTGGAATTTTAAGAGACAAAAATGTCTAGTAGGTATTTTTAAACCCTACATGATGACAAATAGCAGCAACCACAAGAATCTAGACTTCACACAGATGAGAAACACTGTACAACCTTGCCACATTTTATCCACTTGGGCTGACATCTAGTTGGCTTATAAATAGCTCATGTTACCTTCCTCAGGAAACCTTCTCTGGAACCCCATCCTGCCTTTGGGGATGGAGGGGGAGATCTGCACAACTAACAGTTACTTGCAATGGAACTGGAGTGCCCCTTGCTGCTGTTTTATACTCCTCGTGTATATATGAGCCCCAACTAATCAAATTAAGTGCTTTAAGTATATGCAGTTTATTGTATGTAAATTATGCTGTCATAAAGCTGTAAAAAAGCTACATTAATAAAGCTGGTACTGTAATAGCAAGTATGGTATTGATAATAATAGAACAGAAACACAACACAAAGACCACCTTAAAATCTTTCCTGGGTGGCTCAGTTGGTTAAGCGGCTGCCTTAGGCTCAGGTCAAGATCCCAGCGTCCTGGGATCGAGTCCCACATTGGGCTCCCTGCTTGGCAGGGAGCCTGCTTCTCCCTCTGCCTCTTCTCCCTCTGCCTCTTCTCCCTCTGCCTCTGCCTACCACTCTGTCTGCCTGTGCTCACTCGCTCTCTCTAACAAATAAATAAATAATTAAAAAAACTTAAAAAAAAAAAAACCCTTCCTTGGAAATACTTATCCTCTAAGGTTTTGTATTTCAAAATCCTATCTCTTTCACTGTCTGCGTGTATGTTACAAAACACTGTGACGATTCAGCTGAACCCGTAAACTTCATAAGACTTTTGTTAAGAGAATTATTCACTGACCACAACTTTCTTATAAACTCTTCATTTAATGGCTGCCCCAGAAGAGATCAAAGTCATTACACTTTTTAAGTAGTAATAATGCTGTCATTATCAACTAAAGTTATAGATTATGGAACTGTGCTAGGTAATTAAAATGCATATTTTAAATAACTGGGAACTCCTTGAGATGGAGGATAATTGCTTAGTGGCAAGTATCGTGCCTTTTTCATCCTATGTCTCTAGAGAAGTGTTTCTCAACCTTTAGCTTGCCTCAGAAACATCTAGAGGGCTTGTTAAACAGAGATAGCTAAGTCCTATCCCTGGAGTTTCTGGTACAGTTCAAGAGGTTGGGGGGAGGGGCTGAGAATCTGCCTTTGTAATAGGTTCCCACATGATGCTGATGCTGCAGATGGAGGGGACCATGATTTGAAAAGCCACTACTCCGGAACAATGGTTCTCAACACTGGCCATGACTGGGAAAACTTTTTAAAAAAGACACTGCCCAAGTGCCACCTCCACTAACTGCATCAGAATTTCTGTTGCCAAGACCAGGTACTGGCATTTTTTCAAAGGTTTCCCAGTAGAATCTAATGTGAAGATATAACCTAGAACCACTATTCCAGAACTTATTAAAGCACTGATAGGAGTAAGTTTTAATAAATGTTACTTTAAAAAGTGAATGAATTAATGAATGTATAAATGATTCTTGCACTCTGTCACAGTATGAGACAGTATGACAACACTGATGAAATAAAACAGCACATGTGCATTTGTAAATCTGTCCTAGAATAATGAAAGTATGTTTTGATAATAGAGAATAATAACAGAATGTAAGTTAGACATTGTAAAAGGTGATGCTGTTAGTAAACTATGTCCATTTACTCTGTCTGGGTAGGCTTTGTGAAGGAATGAACTTTAGTGATGGGGTTCAGAGCAGACTTCCCTAGAATGTGCCACTTTGGCATGTGAATTATTTGAGGTGAAGACAATCAAGGCTTAACAGACTCAAGAAGAGCCTTTTACTTCCCTCTCAACTACCTAAAAGAATTTAGATAAGGGTCCTGTACCAAGAAGGGAGCTATTACCAGGGATAACTTTTTATATCAGAATAGCAAACATTTGTTTACCAAACATTTGCTCTTCTTATCCTCCAAAGAATTGTCTTCCTTCCCTTTGCAGCCCTTTTGCCTTAGCTCAGGATGGCATATAAACCTCAGCTGCCTGTCTTTGACCCCCTCAAGTCTACATGAGACTTCTATATGTACTAAATTAAATTGTTCTTCTGTTTGATTGTCGTGTGTCAACGTAATTATTAGGCTAGCCAAAGAACATAACAGGGAAGAAGGAAAAAATTTCCTCCCCAGCACTAGATTCAACACAGATTTAAATCTGGATTCTTCCATGTATAGGCTATAGGAATGACTAACTTCTTTGAACTTCACTTTTCTCATCTGTAAACACAAGGATACTGTCTAACTTATAAGGCTGTAGTGGATCAAATGATGTGCCACATATGAAAATGCCAACTACTGTTACTGGCAGAGGGTTAGTGTGTCATATCTCTTTTCTCTCTCTTGCTTCTCTTACTTACACTGGAACAAGAAAAGTACAAAAGCCAGAAAGGTAAGAGAAAATAAGGGACCACAGGTGAACTGTAATGGAAAAGGAAGGTGGTGATCCCATCTATTCAGTAAAATTTAAGATAGGGATTAGCATTTCCTAACTAATAGCAACAAAAGGGAGAGAATCCCGAAGGCAGTAGTTCTTAAAATTGGAAGAGTTATACACCCTTGTGTGAATCTGAAGAAAGACGTGATCCTTTTGTCAGAACAAAGTACATGTGAAGACACTTGTACCACTCTGTATTCATTTTCATTTAGCTCATGGCTTCCTGAAGCCCTTTCATACATATCAGATTAAAAAGCTCTTTTTAGCAGTTTAAGTGAGGGGGAGGAGGAAGTAATAAAGGTCGATTGGTTAAAACTTAGTTTAATCTTGTATAGAAAAGATTTGGAAATAAAGACAACTTATCTAAGAGCAATTGAAGAGATATTACAAAAGCAAATCAAATGTGTATTTAAAAAATATTACAGGGGACGCCTGGGTGGCTCAGTTGGTTAAGCAGCTGCCTTCGGCTCGGGTCATGATCCCAGCATCCTGGGATCGAGTCCCACATTGGGCTCCTTGCTTGGCGGGGAGCCTGCTTCTCCCTCTGCCTCTGCCTGCCATTCTGTCCGCCTGTGCTAGCTCTCTCTCCCTCTCTCTCTGACAAATAAATAAAATCTTTAAAAAAAAATATATATATAAAAAAAATAAAAATAAAAAATATTACAGGTATATTTATATACACTGTAAGAAGGCAGTCCAGACACAAAGGTCAAATCAGGAAGCAGAGATAACATCTGAATTTATCATCATATTCGGGTTGTTGATTTCTTAGGATAATGCCCCTGTAGGCATTAGATCCCAACATTGTCAAATATGAAAACCATAGGATTCTGAAGGGTTAGTGGGTTGACTATTTCTCATGCGTCTTCCAACTTGTGCTCTGAAAGGGATGTCATATTATTTCTGCTGGACAAGGAAGGGATTAGAGGGATTTGTCCCTTTATTCCATATTGGTCATTTCTGCTAATTACTGGGAAGCTGAAAAATGTCATTTCACCCAAAGAGTAAATATTGAATGACCTAATTTTTGTTTTAGTTGATGCACAGAGGAAGAAAAAAAATCAGAAATAATAAAGGTACTCCTTCCTCTTGGGTGAATCAGCTACTCAATCAGACTATGAAGAAATATCTGGATCCATCTATTGATCTTAAATTAAGGTATTCATTTACTACAGAAGCCAGTTTTCTCACCAAAAAAAAAAAAAAAAAAAAAAAAAAAAAAAAGCAAACAAGCCAACCCAGTCAATATGTTTGGTTAAAACTCCTTAATTTGAACAGAAGTAAAACACTTAAGAATTCTCTGAAACAAATCAGTGTCCATATAGGTTTATTTCTGTGCTAAAGTAGGATAAAAGTTTATATTAGGACATACAGATTATATTAGATTATATCCTCATCCAATGCATGTTCATTTACAATGTGTGAAGCTATCTCAGAAGTGATTCAGGGAGCAAAACACAGAGGAACAACAGACCTACTTTTGTTGATGTCTCTTTTCTGTCTAGCCAACTGTTCTGTCTATTTTCAGAAACATCTTGTTTTTTAAGAAAGGTTGCTACTAAACTGTGTTACAGCTGACAGAGCAAAAGCAATAATGATGATGACAAAACCTGGTAACAAGCAAAGGAGGTAACACCCACAAATCCCGGGATTGGCTCTGTGGGCTAAATAAAACTTTTTCACAGAACAGCTCGTCCAAAATGAGAGCACATGTTCACTGTAACAAGACAACATGTCACAGTACTGTACAGAAGAAACAGTTTAACCAATTTGGAAGCCAATCTTTTTTTATGCTGGAGAAACTTGTCTCTAAAGGAAGGGATGTCCTAGAACAGTCTGTCTGCTTCTGCTCAATTTTTTTTTTTTCCTAAAGAACATTTTGAAGGAAAAATACATATGCAACATAAAGTAAAATCTAATATACTGAATAAATTGCCCTCTCATAAAAAGAAAAGATATAAAATAATCCTGTCCTTAGTGAAATTGATTAAATAAATAAAAGAGTAGATTTTTGGAATGAAGATCAATTTTGAAGATAGAATGACTCTTAATGAACATGCCCATAAAAGCCTGTAATTTAGTATAATTCAATCCACATATTTTTCATTGAATACTTACCATGGGCCCAATATTTTGCTTAATCACATACTTTCAACTCTAAACGGGAGTTTCTAATTATTTTACTCTTTAGGTTTCCTAAAATAATTTACTGACTTTTAAGATGCAAATCTGTGCACAGTTTGTAGAGGTGTGACCTGCTTTATACAACATATATATTCTTGGAATGTTTAGGTTAGCATTTGGTAATTAACAGATATTTTAGGTTTAATGAAAGGAATAGGAGCATGTTAAGGAAAGCCTATGGTGAATTTCTTTGCCATATAAAATACCTTAGTAATATGAAAAACTACCCGGTAAAATATAAGCTTATGAAATCTGATTTATATGTGTGTGTTAAGATGTGATGTATGGATAGAGAAAAGAGAAAAGGGACTAGCACATACCTAACCAGACCTGGAATTCAAAATAGTACTTTACTTAATTTGGTATGAATGAACCATGTTGTATTAGCACTTAGCTAGAAGCAAAAATGAAGCCCATACTGAGGTTTTCTCGTTACTAATTTGGCACATGTTTATATTTTACTGAGAACTTCCTGTGCTCCAGACACTGTACTAGGATGGTACATCTTCCATCTCACTTATAGGCACTAACTCCATGGAATAGGTATAGTTATCATCCATATTTTGATTCATCATTTCATTAATCATCATAACAATTTAGAAATTATTGTCCCCATTTTATTTTTTAAAAGATTTTATTTATTTATTTGACAGAAAGAGCACAAGTAGGCAGAGAGGCCAGCAGAGTGGGGGGTTCGGGGGGGGAAGGAGGCTCCCCGCTGAGCAGAGAGCCGGATGTGGGGCTCAATCCCAGGACCCTGAGATCATGACCTGAGCCGAAGGCAAACACTTAATCCACTGAGCCACCCAGGAGCCCCTATTATCCCCATTTTAAAGTTGAGAAAGCTAAGGCTAAGAAATTAAATAGCTTGTTCAATATGGCGGTATTAGGATTTTAAACTAGATATGTGTGCTGTTGGAGCCCAAGTTCTTGACCACTATGCACAGTACTTCAATGCGCTACAGACCTAAGAGTACAGTGTTGCAGTGTACCTGAGTGCCTTTACAAGTAAGGTGCCATTCTTTATTACGGCATACATACATGGTAAGAAAGAAATAGTCTTAGTTAAGGCTCCTCAGAAGCAGACACTGAGACATGGCTTTAACTATAAGTGATTTATTTAAATGTTGGCCTAGTAAATATTTTTAGAAGGGAACAGGAAGGGGAACAGAGGGTGGAGACAGCCAATGAGATATGCCTAATCAAGCCAGTTATCACCATAGGCAGCTGGAGCTTAATCCCACTGGAGAACCTCTGGGACCAGTGTGGAACACACCCCATATTGGAACAGGGGATAGAGGGCGGCTCCAAGGGAGTGTGAATTCCCCACCATTGCCATGACTGCTAGCGAAGGAGACTTCGACCTTCTAGATCAGAGGACAGTGCCTCAGGCATAGACACAGACTCTAAGGATGGGAATCATACAGAGAAAGGGGACATGGTAGAGTACCAACAACATTTTCAACAGCAGTCAACACTTACTAAATGTCAAGTATTTTACTAGGCTTTCACATAACGTTATTTTCATACAACTATCACAATTATTCTGCCCTTTTTTTTTTTTTTTAAACTGATGGAGTCCCAACAGAGAATTTCAGCAATTTTCTCCCTTCTTTTAGGGAGTTTTAGAACTGAGAGGCAAATCCATACCTCTCTAACTAAACATCCATGATCTTTCTGCTATATTAACTGCTTATAAAGAAGTAATCATTTTAAATGATCTTTTTAATTGTGCTTGTTGAAACCATTATTAAATCAGTTTGCATTTCCAGTGGCCACTTTTGCTTAGAGTGGTGGATTGTGTCCCAAAGGCACATATCATATCAGAGAAAATAATTATCCAAACATAATCCACACTGTAGACACGGGATAATATGCCATTTAGAACCTGAATATGACTTCAACAGGGATCAAGAGGCTTCTAATGTAAATTCCAAGCACTGAAAATACTATAGTTAACATTTCCTTCCCCTCCCTCCATTCTTAATCCTTCCGGACTTCATTTAGATGAGAGGTAGAAAAGCACTGTGAGTCTTACAATTCCTAAAGCAGGAGGTATCTGACTGGGAGAGGCAAAGCAGTGGGAGACAATGATTGTGGCACACAGCATGAGGACTTCGCTGTTCTCTTCAGTGGGAACAAGGGGCTAAGGCGTGGGCCTGCCCAGCTGCAGGGGTGCTTGAGAGATATGAAGACAGGTGTCAGAAGTCTGACTGTGTGTACGTGCTTATGTGGGTTTGTTGGGGTGGTGATGGTGTGGCAGTGGAAAGCCAATGCATTTGTGAGGTATTGTATCTACTGTTATACACATTAAAAGAAGAATTGTTAACCCCAAACAAAATGTTACAAAAAAGCTTAAGATTTCATCTCCACTGTCTCTTAAAATTTTTATCTATGTATTTATCTCCATTCCTTAAAGTTCAACTAGCACCTGTCACTATAGGTTTTTGTTTTGTTTGTCTTTTGATTTCAATAAACTTTTTATTTTTGGATAATTTTGACTAATACAAAAGTTGTGAAGAGTACAAAGAATCCCTGTATATCCTTTACCCAGTTTCCCTTAATATTAATATCTTCATGTTTATCAAACTATGAAGTAAACATTGACACATTACAATTAACTAAATTAATAGAATTTCTATAAATTCTAAATCATAAATTAAAATTTAATTATAATTTATAATATATATTATAAAATATAATTTTAATTATATATAATTAAATATAATATATTTATAAAATATAATTATAATTTAGAATTTAATTATAAATTTTAAATTATAAAATTATATATTGGAATTTCTGTATTTTAATGTAAGAAATAGAGTTAAGGAGACGTGCAGAGACTTAGATCCCAAAACTTATTCTCCATCTTCCACTCCAAACCCATGTTAACAAGATGTGACTAGGATAAGACTAGAAGGACACCAGGCTACAGTGGTATTTGACACTGATTTGTTGATTACATTAAGGAGAATGCATCAGTAAATCTGAGGTCTCAATTTGAACAGGAAATCCATCACATGAAGTTTCACTAATCACGCATTTTGGTTCTCAGAAACCTAGAGGTGTCTTACAGTTCTGAAATGGTGTAACTTACTCTCGGGATAAAAGCCTGAAACAAAAAGGATTAACCCTACATTGATAGAGACTGAACTCTGAGTCAGGAAATGAGGGTCTTAATCTTGGTCCTGCCATTGATTAAGTTGATGTATGATCCTTAATGCACCAGTTAGCCTTTCTGGTTTTCCATTTTTCCACCTTGAATATGAGGTGAATCAATTGAGTAATCTCTTTTTCCATAATCTTTTAGTAATCTTTCCCAGGTTTAAGATTTTATGAAACAAGATCCCATAACATTTCATCACAAATGGTTGACTTTCTTAAAGCAAAACACTTGTGCAATAACCCGTGATCTTATGGATTCATTTTTTATTTGTTTTTAATTATTTGAGTGGTGACCCATCAGCAAATATTGATAGGATAAGGATGGAAGGTTTTCACTTTTTGATGCATGTATCATTTCTGCTGCATTTCCACTGCTGAACAATTTTTCAGAAGCAAATTTTATGTGATATTGGTACTGTCAAGGAAAAAATGTACCACCTGTGAAAAAAACAGTTTGCCAGTTCTCTAAAGTCTACTTGAATATTACGTTTGTATAAAAGAATATCACTGAAATTGGAAGGGGAGGTGAACCATGAGAGACTATGGACTCTGAAAAACGATCTGAGAATTTTGAAGGGGTGGGGGGTGGGAGGTTGGGGGCACCAGGTGGTGGGTATTGTAGAGGGCATGGATTGCATGGAGCACTGGGTGTAGTGCAAAAATAATGAATACTGTTATGCTGAAAAAATTAAAAAATTAAAAAAAAAAAAAGAATATCACTGAGTACTGATTACTAAGGTATAGCATTGCACTTAGGCAATGATGAATTTAAAGTTTATACACTATGGTAAACTACCAAAATAGACCATCATCACATGCGGCAAAAAAACAAAAACCAAACAAACCAAAACAAACAAAACAAACAAAACCCCTCTAGAAAGAATGAGAAATGTGCAACAACCTGAAACCACAATTGAGCAGTTACTGGAGGGTTTTCTGACTGATCTAAGAAGTGGCAGTACAGGCCATCTGTTTCCAACCAACTGAGGCACTTCCAGATGCCTCCCAAATCTTGGCTAAGAGGAAATTCTAACAAAGATTAGGATCATGGCTAAGTTAACAGAACATAAACTATGAACTAACTGTCCTATATAAAATGCTCATACAGTCCACAATGCTTTCGGATCTGCCTTAACATGAACATTTTTTCCTGAGTAATTGCTCATGTTTTTCATGGCTTAATGAGTTCGTGAGACACTGGTGTCTAGGCTCAGAGCATCATTTACAAAGACAAGAACTTGTCATTCAGTGAGAAAATTCTAATCCAAAGACTCACCCTTTGCACAAAGGGACAAAAACATGTTTCAGGAAAATAATTTAGGATGAAAATAATTGAATCCAGCCAAATAATTTTACTTTTCTGGCATGCTAAAGTTTATTTTCATTATCTGCCCCCAATTGCCTTTTTGTTCTCTCTTTTCTCTCAAAGATTCAGAATTGCTACAAACTGAGGGAAGAAAAATGAATCGACATGTCCCATGTTTGCAAACAATTTCTCAGCTGTAGTAGTTGGCTAGCAGTCATTTAAATTAGGAGGATAGGCTCTGACATCCATTAAAAAGGAATCTCAAGTTTCTCTGGTTTGTAGAACTTCAAAATAAAGTTCTAATTACATTTCTTCCAAATGCATTAAAGGAGATACATTTTCTAACATCTCAATTATAAAAGTAACTCAAATACATTAAGCCATATGATATGCTGGAATGTTGCATTCAAATACCCCACTAAAGTGTCCTCTGGATTTTATTTACCTTTACTTGGTACCGGGACTGTTCTAAAGGCATTTTCTTCAAGTTTCTGGGAAATGCCCATGTGTCAAAATAAAACACCAACTTTGAAGGGTCAGCCTTTGTTCTCCTTTAGAAGAGCTGATTCTGACTCATATGTCCAGTAATGCCCTTAAAAACATATAACTACCTTTGTTTGATGGCTTGATGGGGAATGAAATACAATAAGTGGTGGGGGTTTGCATGAACACTTTAAAATAAGTTTTTAGCTGCACATGACTGAGCGACCAGATATGAAGTTAATACAGGGCAACGGGGTATACCTGAGACATCTACAGGTGGCATGGAAATTTTTACAAATGAGACATAGACAGAGTGCCCAGAGACAACAAATCAAGTAACTAGAGATGCAGGGAGAATGCAGAAGAGAAACATGGTCACAGAAAATGTGTCCGGCCAGGGAGTCCAGTAAACGTGGATAACCCAGAAGGCAAGCGGTGCGGCACAGGAAAGTGCTACTTAGTTGTGCAATGTTGGCTACATCACTCATCCTCTTGGGGCCTAGTCTCCCTCTGGTTAAAATGGAAAACATGACAGTAACGCACCTCATAGGCTGCTGTGACGTCAAGTGACACAGGCCACACAGAGGGCTTAGCAGAATGCAGTATTAAACATAGCAAGCACTGGATAAAAACTATTCTGACTGTTGCTGCTGTTGTCTGAAAGGAATGAAGATTTTCTGTCTTACTGAAAGTAATGTAGACTTCTAAAATCCTTCATTACTGAAGATTGGTATAAAATATTAACCCAGCATTTCATTTCCATCCGTAGAAAATAATGAACACAGGAGCAGAAGTAACATACATAATCACATCATTCTTGCAAATCCAGGATTTTGCACAATTCATACTACAGTTGCCACTTTCCCTCATGAGGTACTGAAGACACGAAATGGATAGAACACAGGCTCAGAATATTGTCATCAATTTGCTTTACTGTTACTTGACTTGTTATGGTCAAAACAGTTTGCCATAATATTCTTGCTTGTGCCTTTGTGTCTGGCACAATGGTCAGACCACACACTGAACACACAATGTGCTGAATATTTTATATAGTATTTAATTTAATCCTCTATTGTGTAAGAGTTTCTTACAACTCTAAAAGCCAAGTATTACAATCTAAAATGTTGATATTAAAATATTAGTACTTGGAAAGGCCAAGTCAAACATGACCAAGAGTAGACATTTCTTAAGGAGAAGGACCAGCTTTGGAGTCTGGGTTTGTCTGAGTAGACATTTCTTACACTTGTTAATATGTCATCCTACCTCCTGACCCTTCTTGTCAGCCAAGGTTTTGGCTTTAGCACACTCCTGATCATCTTCATCTCTCTCATAGAAATGGCTGCCCCAGCTGATTTTTCTGTGTAATTGCTGTTCCCTCCCACCTGACAATAGAAATTTCCCCTACTGTCTTTGGCTGCTTATAGTCACCATCATCTAGGACGTGTGGTATGGAGACGCGACGTTATTTTTTATTTTGAGCATGGAAACTTCTGTGATGGTCTTCACTGCCCCAACACCCCCACCTTAGCTATTATTCCAATAACTCCAATATTCCAATAATAGCCTTAGCTATTATTCCAAAGGTGGTTGGTGGGAATTGATGTGTTAATGGTGAGCGTAAGCAAAAGCTTGGGGAATGTGAAAGCTTTTTGGAACTGTAGTCTGAACTCTCAGCAAGTCCCCAAGGTTTCATTTTCCAGGAATAGAACTCTTTGGTTACCCTCACGTGGACTTTGCAAGAGACTTTATATAGGTCAAGCCCATGCTGTGGAGAAATTAGAGACCACACAGCTTTTGTTTTTCTTACAAAAACCCACTTTCCTACATAGTTTCTAACATCTTATTAAAAATATTAGATAAACTAAGCCCTTGGAATCATGTTTTAACCATCCCATTCACTGGCATCTGACTTTTCATTTCACCCGGAGACGCCAACTCTGTTTACAAATTATTACTTGGTGACCATAATGCCTTTGTAATGGATTTGAAACAATGGAAGCAGGGGTAAGAAATGGTTTCGTCTCCAGCCCAGCATGCGAAAGTTGGTTTAACTCACATTGTAGTCAAAGTAGAGTATATAGCTTGTTTACATATTTGCCTAAGTCCTACTCTAGCAGTTAGGGGGGGGAAATGTGTTTATACTTTCACTGGATGATATCTTCTGAAATACCTTCAATCCGGGTTCTGGAAATCATGTTTCAAAGAACATGAGGCAGATTTTACAGGTGTCATTCATGGAGAAAGCCGTCCCACTCTGGGGGTATTGCAGAGGCAGTAAGAGACATACGGTAATGAAAACAGGGAAGTCCAAGGCCACCAGAACATCCAGAGAGGAAGTGACAAGAAGCAGCAGTAGGATGCCCAAGCAGGGTTGAGGGAGCAGTGCGGGGCCCTGTGAGCCCAGGCTGTGGTGAAGACGGAATTTGGCTACCAGTTCCAACTGCTGAGGACCCAGGAACATGTAGGTTACCCTGTAGGTTACAGCCCTGGCTCTCTCTAACACTAGGGTTGAACCCAATCTGCCTCCCTTCGTTCCCCACCCTTCAGCTTCATTTCTACTCTCTTCTTCCAAAATATAGCAGCATTTCCAAAGTTTGAAAATACAGTTGTCAAGGCCTCGGCTGCAACTTCACCCACATTAGGAGGTCCCCTTTTTCAAGGTCATAGGAGGCCAATTCCTGTTACTGATTTCCCTTTTCCAAACATTCCGCAGATGGTTCATGTCTACCTTTGATGTTTTGTCTCAGAATTGAATGCAGTCAATTTTTGTACTTTGTTTTTTGTTTGTTTGTTTTGATCAGCGGTTGTGCCTTCATGACAAGACTTGGTTCCCAAAGGCTCTGTTATCATATCCATTTTCCAGCCCAGTGTACATTCTGATCAGTTCTCTTTCCTAATAGCCCCTAATTCATTAATTAACTAATCCACTCACTTAGCAAATATTTAGTAACCATACATAATGCTGGAGATGGAGATGCTGTGTGAGATGTAAAGATAAGGGAGCTGGGTCATCCTTGCCTTGCAGTCTACTCAGGAGACTCTAATCATAGCCTGTGTTTGCCTGAACTCAGTGCCCCTTGCTGGAGCAATTAGAAATGATTTAAAGAAGGAGAGTATTCAAATTGTACTGCAAATGATAATAGAGATGGAGGGAAAGTGCATTTTGGGAAGCTAAATAAAGGCACTTGCCCAGGAACACTTAATACACGATGGAAGAAAGGAGTTTGTATAATTTGGCTGAAGTTAATGGTACAGGAGAGGAAATCATGTAAAGTATGTTTACCCTGCAATTTCACAAACTTAAAAATATCCTCCTTTTCTTTCAACATATCAGAAGTCAACAAAAGCAGCCAACCAAAAGAAAAGTTGGGTTTAAACTGCTACATCAAAGACTAATATTTGATATAATGGATAACTCTGTGGCAAGAATGCTAAGCTTTTGATTAAATTAACAGGGAATATGGTCAAATCATTCTCCCCCTAAGTGTGTGTGTGTGTGTGTGTGTCTGTGTGTGTGAGAGAGAAAGAAAACAAAAATGACATGGGGATGAATTTAGTATAATTCTTACTAGAGTCAGGGGTGTTCCTTCAACTTTATTTTGAGAATACTCATAATGCAAAAAAAAAGAGGGTGCATTCTTAAAATCTAGAGATAACTTTGAAAAAACAATAAGGCAAAACTACTGAGGCCTTAAGGAACTGCTGGAGAAACCCCTAGGGGTTCATCTTAGGGTCATTTAGTCTGACAAAGCTCAATAAATGTAGAAGAAGAAGAAACACTTTTCAGTCTTCAGATAAGCTCATACTGAAGAATTTGGGCTGTTGGCATTCAAGTCTTATGCTGGTATCTAGATTATAATTCCTAATCATCATGAATCATCATCAATATGATGCAACACTTACAAACATTTCTCAGGATTTTGCAAAATGCTTGCACCTCCAGTGATTTCATTTAGGACTTATTTTTATCCCCTCTCACTTTGCAGTAATCTATGTAATCAATTTTTCATTTCCATCACTTAGCCCGCTGTTCCTCTCCTCCCTCTCCCACCACTGGAAGCCTCACTGCCCTTTAATCTCATCTGATTATCTGCCTGCCGCTCCCATTAGACCGCTGCTTCTTGAGAGTAGGAATTATCATTGTTTTAGAGCTTGATTCCCAAGCCTAGCTCAGGGTGTGGCACCTAATACTCACTCAATACATATTTATTATGGGATAAAGCAAAGCTTTCAAAATCATAAAGGCTACAGAATAGAGACACTTGCCATGAATATAAATCAGGCTTTGGGTCTGCAGAATGGCTCAGACTGTAGTCCCATGACTTCAGGACAGCTAGCCCTCTAAGGTCTGGCTCCTGCAACTAAAAAAGGAACTAAAAATGCTTTCCTTTTCTTCGAGAGGCTTGAAGAAGATAATTTTGTCAAGCATCTGTCATGGTGCCTGGGGTATGATTACCACGTAAAATGTTGGATGTTTTTCACCTTTTCTTCAGTCTTCCATCACTCTGTCACAAATAACTAGATGATTCCAAAACAAATCAGCTTTCTAAATTAGAAGATGAGTTGACAATTAATTTTCATCATATATCATGTATATAACTAAAAATGGACATACGCCAGTGGGGAAATTTGGGTGTTTGAATAAAGTGATCCATTAATATAGACAGATAATAATGTATATTGAGACATCACCATCACTTAGCAAAACCATATGTTTCCTGATTTATTCCACTGAGGTATCTAAAAAATTTAAAAGATATGTTGACCCACTATTTGGATTGCAAAGACATTTGATGCCTCTCTCCATCTAGATGCTATCATTGTTCTATCTCATGCTCTTGGTTCCGTGTTCAAAGAAATAAGCATATTTTAATCATGCTATCCAATTAATAAGCATGGCTAGTAGAAATGAAACAAATATAGTTGATGATGTTTACAACAGAGCATGTTCAAGCTGGCTAGTTCCCAAAACAAAATGACCTGACTGAAAATAAACATTCTTTAGGAACACTGAAGACAGCAAACATTGATTGGGGACAAACTAAACACAGTAGAAATAATCAATAAAAAGTAAAATTCACAATAGCTAAAACTGCACACAAAACAAAATTGTTGTTGACCAAAAAATGATGGAAGAATAAAATCTTCTTAATAAAAATTAGTTCTTTAAAACTTACATTGGGAAAATTGGACTTGGTAGAAATGTCACAAAAGAAACTCATTCTACCTGATGTGGGATTTGAAAAAATTGATGGTTGAATTAAGTCTTTGGTGTAAAGTTTACATATAAGAGAACTTACCTTGATAAAGGTAATTTCAATAGAAATTTAAAAAGGGAAATGGAAAGGAATGATTTAACACTGCTGTATAGGTATTTGATCCAAAAATTTAAAAAAGTGTAATGAAGTTGTAGTAAGTGTTTTATAGATGAGAAGTCAGAAATGCTGCCGTTCTAGTGAAAATGTCTGTATTACTAAATATACAATGGAAATGTCCTTAGAGGTCAGAAGAGTAAGGACAAACATCCGCAGAGTCAGTTAAAATGTAAGGTTCAAAATGATGGGATCAAAACATCTATCTTCACTAGCCATCAGGGAGGTTCAAATCAAAACCACATTAAGATACCACCTTACACCAGTTAGAATGGACAAAATTAGCAAGACAGGAAACAACGTGTGTTGGAGGGGATGTGGAGAAAGGGGAACCCTCTTACACTGTTGGTGGGAATGCAAGTTGGTGCAGCCACTTTGGAAAACAGTGTGGAGATTCCTTAAGAAATTAAAAATAGAGCTTCCCTATGACCTTGCAATTGTACTACTGGGTATTTACCCCAAAGATACAGATGTAGTCAAAAGAAGGGCCATTTGTACCCCAATGTTCATAGCAGCAATGGCCACTGCCATTGGCAAGTTGCCAAACTGTGGAAAGTACCAAGATGCCCTTCAACCGATGAATGGATAAAGAAGATGAGGTCCATATACACTATGGAGTATTATGCCTCCATCAGAAAGGATGAATACCCAACTTTGGTATCAACATGGACGGGACTGGGAGAGATTATGCTAAGTGAAATAAGTCAAGCAGAGAGATTCAATTATCATATGGTTTCACTTATTTGTGGAGCATAAGAAATAACACGGAGGACATGGGGAGATGGGGGAAATGGGGAAATTGGAGGGAGAGATGAACCATGAGAGACTAGGGACTCTGAAAAACAATCTGAGGGTTTTGGAGAGGCGGGAGGTGGGAGGTTGGGTGAGCCTGGTGGTGGTTATTATGGAGGGCACATACTGCATGGAACACTGGGTGTGGTACATAAACAATGAATTTTGCAACACTGAAAAGAATAATTTAAAAAATAAATAAAAATTAAAAAAAAAAGAAAAAATCTATCTTCATCAAAATCAATTCAATATTTGGTCAAATAAAGATTTTTTCATTGTTTGACTGATGCCTCAATGCAATTATTGATTCATAGAAAATAGAAGCTTTTACTAAAATAACTCCACTGAGCTTGCCATCCAAAGATGGAATCTTTCCCTTCCAGAGAACGATAAACATGTGATTCACCAACTTTAAAGAATGTAAAATCCTCTAAGTTGTCAGTGGCAATGAATTGCTGTTTGTCCCCCTCCCCCTCACCAAACACACTCAGTATGGCCATAGGATTTGTAAAGAATGACGACCATAACATGACTGACTTACACCATTCACCGAGTATGTTGTCGGCAGAAAAACTGCAAAGCCACATATGCTTAGTTGTCAACGAAATCATACTGGATTATTCATTTAAGAAGATCTAGCTCTTCAGAATCCTATTACACCATGGTATTATTTTTGGATTCCTATAAATATATTTGCATTGCTATGAACAAGCATTTTTTGTATGAAACATACAAAACACTGCATTGGAGACATGAGTCATGTCTCCTCAGTTCTGACATGTTTTTAAACCAAGTGCTAACTGGCATTTTGAAATCATTTCATTGGTTATTTCCTAGAGGGTTGAAGCCATCACATATTTCATCACGTATTTCAGCCACAGAATAGCTTTGCAACCTGTAAGCCTAAGGCAGTATATTTTAAAAATTAATGGGATTAGCTAGCTCTAAAAACATGAATTTATGGGCAAATGATAAAATTAGAAATACCACCCTCTTGTGTATCACACTAAAAAAAAAAAGCCAACCTTGACAGAATTCCATTTCAGGCTAGGAAGACTGCTAAAAATAAGCCTGTAGTCTGACCATCAGCTGCAGATTTTTCAGTAAGGACTACAGGCAGTTTGGGTGCTGGCTTCAGCGCTGCAGATCAAGTACCTAAAGTTTCTTGGAAACAAAATTGGCTGCCAGAGCCATGATTTTAATAAATCAAATGATGGCTACAATAGCTGCGGTGGCTACGGCAGCATCAGCTGTTAACGTGACTTGAGCATCCGAGAATCACTTTCTATCACTTCTTCATTATAAGTGAGGAAGCTAATCCTGTTTCTATTTTACGGAAGAGGATCAGTGCCTTACTTAGACAGGTAAGCGACACACAAACACACAGAGAGGGTCAGGAGAGGATCCAGGTTTTGAAATCCGAATCTAGAACTCACATTCTTACAAACTGTCATGTGACATCTGATCCTTTGAGACCAAATGTAGGTTCACAGGAAGCTGTCCAGTCACGGATTAATTTTCGATGTCTTCATAAGAGAAAATGGATATAGAGTTTGAAAGCTGCATAAAGCTTGATGTACATTAAACTTTTATTTCCGTCGTTAGTATTTCCATGGAGGGAACCTTCTGGCATCCAATTTCTGCCAGTCTATTTAATTTTGATGTTGAGAACAGGGGCAGGGGCAAATATACAAGGAAACAAATCTACAATTTTTGCAAAGAGAGACTT
This sequence comes from Lutra lutra, assembly GCF_902655055.1. Classification (NCBI taxonomy): domain Eukaryota; kingdom Metazoa; phylum Chordata; class Mammalia; order Carnivora; family Mustelidae; genus Lutra; species Lutra lutra. The sequence goes on along the minus strand of NC_062278.1, from coordinate 138,434,833 downwards.
CATAAATCATTTCTATCTTAACAGTGTTCTGGTCTCTGAGTTTCTGAGGAATTAAATTTGGGATTTGTCTCTGTCTTTCCTGACTAATCTTAGTGGAAATAAACAAAAACCAAAAGACTCGTGTCCAAGTAAGCGACATGACAGCAAGGACATTTTAGCAGCAAACTCACCTGGGTCTTAGACTACGACACATATTTTAATGATTTCTTTGGTTGTGGCTATTTGGAGAAACCCTAAATACAAAGCAAATACCCACACATACACACATGACAAGAATGGAGAAAAGAGTTATGGACATTTTTAAACTAGATGTCTAATTGGTTTACATAAAATGTTTAATTCTCTTCTATCATGTATCTATAATTTATGGTCATGTGTGTTAAAATCTCAAATGGAGAAAGTACTCCAGTGGAAATTCTTTATAAATTCAATACCACTTTATAAAAATAGTCACACAATTAGGATAACAAATAGAAGAAAGCTTTTCATTAGTGCGAGTATATATAAAGTGTGAGACCAATTTCCTAAAAATAGCATGTGTATTCCCTTTCACGCAAAAGTCCAGCTGGGCTAAACTGTTTGGCAAACACCATGAAGAGAAGTATTGTCTGTATTTCTCCTTTTTGAGTTTGAAATAAAATCCCTAAAATACTCTATTCATCAGGTCACACCTTCTGTGGTCTCTCTTATCTTAGGGATTGTATCTGCACATCTCAACCAAGACTCCAACCCATTATTTTGGTCTTATCTCTCTTCTTATTCATCGTGTGTCTGAATGGGTAAATTGAGGACCTATGGACTTGATCAGGTCCCCACTTATTTACACTGTGCTTCCACTATGCTTTTCAAGTTCTAAATTGTTTGCTAATCTTTAAATATCAGACACTTACAAAAAATCCTGACTCTTAAATTCTCTGGAAAAATCAGACGCTGGAGCTGGAGTTCAGCCATAGTTGTTTCCCTCATGTAGGGCTTTCATTCTCCACTTCCTTCAGAACTTAGTTTCAGTAACCTTTAGTTTAGTACCTGGACTGCTTCATCCACTATGACCCTTTGCTATGACCCTTTCTCCTGTTAACTTATTTTATTCAAGAATGTTCTACTCCATACAAAATCATTTGCTAAGGGTTCCTCAAATGCATTGTGAAAGTTCCTACTTCCATGAATTTATTCACACTACACACCTCACTAAATGTTTCCTAAATGTTCTCCAAAATAGTATTCACCTTTTGAAGTCCTCCTCAAATGCCATCTTCACAGAGATTCCATTAAAATTACTTCTATTTCTTTCTAAACTTCTTGGGAAGTTTTTGCCTGTTCAAATTTGCTACAAACCAGCATTTAAAAATAATTTTTGTGTAGTTTTGTGTCTACCTCTTGACTCTCTAGAGGAGAGAGTACACTTCTATAAGGCAGGGGCTCTAATTTACAACTCTTTGTATTGTTTGCAGCTCATGGCACTGTTCTTTGGGCCTCAACAAATGTTTATCTTATAGTACATACTGAAAACCTCATAGAGTTTACATGCAACAATCTCAAAGACTCAGTTTTTTTTCTATCCTATCTTTCTCTATATTATAGTCTCTTGGGAAAATAATCTGCAGTACATTAAGCTGTTACCTATTCTAAAAGAATATGATTAATATAGTAGCTAGAAAGAAATAATTCTATATTAAAGACATTTGATGGGGGCGCCTGGGTGGCTCAGTGGGTTAAGCCGCTGCCTTCGGCTCGGGTCATGATCTCAGGGTCCTGGGATCGAGCCCTGCATCGGGCTCTCTGCTCAGCAGGGAGCCTGCTTCCTCCTCTCTCTCTACCTGCCTCTCTGCCTGCTTGTGATCTCTGTCAAATAAATAAATAAAATCTTTAAAAATAAATAAATAAATAAAATAAAGACATTTGATGATGTCTTCTCTAGACAGCAGCATAATTTATTTTCCTAGTAGCTGAACAATGCTCTTTGAAGGACTAGAGATTTGATGTCTTATGTTTAAATGATTTTCCTCTATAAAGGCATCATAAGTGGGAATAAGGTCTTGAATAATTAGCCCTTATTCAATTGGCCTTTTAGGGTTAGATGACAACCATCCCTATATTTCAAACAAAACATACAATGAAATCACCCTGGAACTTAGGTTACATTATTTGGGGAAGAAATTGGCACTTTAGTTCTGGCAAAATTATGAATTTGGCTACTGTGTAAGTCTTTCTGATAGAAATACCCAGAAATACTGATAATATATACATTCTTCCAAAAGAGAAGGTGAAATCTCCATATGCAAAAAGAAGGAGTAGCAAATCTGAAGGCTGACACAGTGGTGGTGCTCACAGGGAGAGAGAGATAGGCAGCTGACCAGAAGTAAGGATGTCTGTGGCCTTGGGTTTCACACCCATGCAAGCACAGGAGAGAACACTGAAATCCTACAAACACTGGGACTGACACCTGGTATACAGCCATGACACATACATGGGGAAGGGCAGAAATAATTTACCTAACATCTTCTGAGAAAGACAAGGAAACCAGAGTTTGCAAAAAGTAATCTCTTGAGATAAATTTTGAAAATTCAGACTTGTGCCTTGCATTCATTGATTGGTGTCTGAATATACATTATCCATGAGGCACCTTGAAGCTAAGAAGGTTTTAAGAGTTTGATCCTAGTGCAAGAGATAATCTTAGTGTCCTTGGCAAAAGCAAACAAAAACAACCAAAATTCTGTATATTCTCATACCTCAATCTGTACGAGATTTCTAAAAGAAGCCTTATTGAAGATGATCTGACAATAAAAATGAAAAAAAAAGACAAAATGCATGAAGAAATAGTTCACCTTCTGCAAGAATTAGGTGAAAAGAAAATTAACACACAGTGAACTTGAATTAATAAAATAAAAATGGGGTAACACAATTAAGATAATCAATTCAAACTACTTAAATTCAATTCAGAAGTCTGTTCTAGGAACAAATAGGGAACTAGAACTACTAAAAAGAAACTAAACACCATGAAAAATGAACAGAGATCTGAAAAAGCACTAAATAAAATTTTGGTATTCATTTGATAAAAAATAATTAATAGGGATCTACGATATATATATAACTAAATTCAGAAGCTTGACCTAATGGACATATATAAAACCTTGCAGAATTATACACAAAAAAGTTTATGTATGTTTTATCCAAACACCCAAAGAATATATTCAAATTGAGCCTCAACAAACACTGAAGAACCAGCGTCATAGAGACCAAATTCTGTGACAACTAATGCATCCAATTAGAAATCAGTAACAAACACTTAGCTTCACAAGTCACATACACATTGAATAATAATTCTTAAAGATTCAACACTTTAAAATATAGGGCCAGGGGCACCTGGGTGGCTCAGTGGGTTAAACCTCTGCCTTTGGCTCAGGTCATGATCTCAGGGTCTTTATGTTTTCTTGATACTTCCTTTTTTCTCATCTTTTTCTATATGTTCCATGGTTTGTGTGATTTATAAGGTTATGTGTACTATTTTGAGTTCTCTTTGGGGGTGACATTTAATTTTTCACAAGTCTATCTAATCTATACTTTTCTACTTAGCAGTTAATATTGACAATTTATCCCCGTACTACTTCCATTCCCTGCCCACATCTCTAAGATGGAAAATTTTGAACACTTGAAACTTTCTCCTAGTCTTGGATGATATAGAAGAGCTACTGAGTCTGGCAGAGCCATCAGTCTGCTTTAAAGCAATACCTGTGCAGTAGGGATAATTGTCCCATCTCCTTGCATACCCGCACCCTCTGAATCAGAGGGCAGACTATGGGTATGGAATGAAGGGCTTCTGTTAGTGTGGGTCTCTCAAAATTTGAAGCTCAAGTTGTCTGTTGGTTGTATTTTAAAATCCAAACCTTTTTATGTGTCATTTGGTGGAAATTCTTTTTGTTTCTTGTAATAAGAGATCAATGATTGGTCCTAATTTTCAGTGATGGTTAAGCTGTTTAATATGTTTTATCCTGGTCATTTATATAAATGTTAGTGGGAAGATGAAAGAGGATGCATCAAGGGTTGCTATTCAGAAAAACTGTCACCTGGATCCAATGTTCTAAAATTTAGTCATGGGGAAAGAGATAAAGAAAGGCAACAAAGATACTAATTTAAGAAAAATCCTGACACCCTGATTCTTTTCCATTGAAATAACAGGTTATTTTCTGTTAATTCTTTTTTTTTTTTTTTTTTTAAAGATTTTATTTATTTATTTGACAGAGAGAAATCACAAGTAGGCAGAGAGGCAGGCAGAGAGAGAGGAGGAAGCAGGCTCCCTGCTGAGCAGAAAGCCCGATGTGGGGCTCGAACCCAGGACCTGGGATCATGACCTGAGCCGAAGGCAGCAGCCCAACCCACTGAGCCACCCAGGCGCCCCATTTTCTGTTAATTCTTAAAAATATTCTCTTTACCCTTCAGCACTGGGAATTTGATTATATTTGGATTTGAGGAAAGGAATACATAGACTAAATGTAATTTTTTTTGACTAAATGTAATTTTAAAAAGACTTCTTCTTTGGAATAAGGGCCGGAAATCACAAAAACCAGTTCACATATTTTTGGAAGTAGAAATATATATTTCCATCTTTAGAAATACCTTAGAGTAGAAAATCTCCATTGAAAGTCTTTCTTTTCCCTCTTCTTCACATAAAAAATAAGTTGATTTTCTGAAGATTTTGGAGATCATCTGTTCTAACCACCTCATTTTACCCAGAAGAAATATGAAGCCTGGAGTCTGGATTGGACTCTTAATTTCATGACTCCCAGCCCACTATTCTTCCCAGTGCATCATGAGAAGCAAGCAAGTAAGTAAAATTAGAGGTTTAGAATAGTTCTCTCTAGGGCTCCTCCTTACACTACCATCCTGTGATCTATAAACCAAGGTTGGCTGGAATAAAACAGTAATTCAACTGGAGCCAACTCAATTGCCTAAGGTTGCTGAGTGCAGGGTTGAAAAAAAAAATGCTAGAGTTAAAGGCTGCAATGCAAAGGGACTCCCCAGCTGGGCTAATCACAATGCAGGCCAAATGACTGAAGTTGTAAGATATTAGGAAATCAGCTTTGCTTCTCACTATCATTTGGAGATTAAGTCACAAATGAAAATTGAACATTTCAATCACAAGTTATTTCTACATCCAATCTAGAGAGCAGTATGGCTTTCTTTCAGTTTAAGAAATCATTACATTTCTTTAAAGTTGCATGTAAAATGAAATTGTGATTGAGCTTGTTTGCATCTTAAAATTGACAGTGCATGGCTGTGGCTAAATTCCTCCAACGGTTAAGAACTTTAGGAAGAAGTGGATTAAGGGACAGGATTTTCACAGCTTGTATATTATTGTACAGAATACAATTACACTCTAATGGTACAAAACCTGGAAAGAACAAAAAGTTGAAAAATGTCCTACTAATGAGTTAGGGCAGCCCTGAGTAAGTCTCACTCATGGTGAAAGATAGGTCAAGACTAAGGTATTATTTCTTCAATACACCCACGTTTCAGGTGCAAGGCAGTTTTCTTAAAGGAATTGTAACTACATCTTCTCCAAGTTGAAAACAATCTTAGAGATCATCTAGCTCTAAGATGTTTTTGTTTGTTTCGTTTACTAGAAGCTCATGAGAAAGCATCAGGGAATATGCAAACTATTTATTGTAGGTATGAATTTGTCATTAGAGAGCTACAGCTTCCATTCATTTTCCGAAAGGGCTTATGGCTCAAGAAGAATTGAGACTCGTAAGAATCAGTTTTGTATCTCATTTCATAGAGATAATGGGGACAGATATGGTTTGATAAAATTTCATAGGTCATACACCTAATTATCAGCAAAGCTGCAGTTAGAATAGAAGATCCCAACTTCCAAGTAAGAATTGTTCTATTATACCATGTTCTTTTACAAAATATATTTTCTGAAGGCCATAGTTTAAAGTTTGGCGTAACTCAGTGGAGTATCAAGTATCAATAATAATGTCTATTAGTGATCTATAAAACATCTCAGTAACATTTAGTGAAGTTAGAGTAATACGTAATAAAATAGATAATTTTCTATTTTTTAATATATTCCTTATGTGAAAATATATTTTTTGATATATTCTATTATTTATGTGAAAAAGAATATATACATTGGATAAGTCAGAGAGAAATTTATTAGTACTTTAGATTATAAGACCATTTTCCTAAACATTAATTTAATTAAATAAATTTATTAATTAATTAAAACTTAATTTTAACTTAGTTAAAACTTAGGTGCATATTATTTGAAATATCTATACAATATTATTTTCAAGTCATTAGATATTCTTATACCAATAATAATCGGAACAAAATTAACTGAAAATGGATCCCACCCACAAAAGAACAAAAACGTAAAATATTTAGAGAGAAAATCAATAAGAAACTTGTGTAACTTGTATGAAGAAAACTACACACTTCCTCTTAATTATATAAAAATTTTTAAATAATTGGAGATTAAGTGCCATTCCTTGGATGACAAAATATTTCACTGTTTTAAAAGTATTAAATCCCTAAATTAGTTCTTGAAGTTAACTCCAATTAAAATGCCATTTGGAACTTTTGGAGGGGAGATTTTTTCTAATATTGATCTGAGTAAATGAGTCAGAAAGACCTCATTCTATTTGCTATAACAAAATTTAAACAGTACAATAATTAAACCCTGCAATACTGGTATAAAATTAGATTGTCAATGAAAGAAAAATGAAACCTAGTGAAAGCCATAAGTATATCATAATAATTGAGTATGATTAAAATGCCATATTTAAGGAAGAGATTATGCTGAGTGAAATAAGTCAAGCAGAGAGAGTCAATTATCATATGGTTTCACTTATTTGTGGAGCATAACAAATAGCATGGAGGACAAGGGGAGATGGAGAGGAGAAGGGAGTTGAGGGAAATTGGAAGGGGAGGTGAACCATGAGAGACTATGGACTCTGAAAAACGATCTGAGAATTTTGAAGGGGTGGGGGGTGGGAGGTTGGGGGCACCAGGTGGTGAGTATTGTAGAGGGCACGGATTGCATGGAGCACTGGGTGTGGTGCAAAAATAATGAATACTGTTATACTGAAAAAAATAAAAAAAAATTAAAAAAAAATAAATAAATAAAATGCCATATTTAATTAGTGTGACTAAATGGATTATTCAATAAATAATACTGAGAACTTATTTAGGCATTTGAAATATGCATGCATATGTAAGGAAGAAAGAAAGAAAGAGAAAGAAAGAGGGAGCAAGGAAGGGAGGAAGGAAGGAAGGAAAATGAAAGAAGGAAGGAAGGAAGGAAGGGAGAAAGAGAGAGAAAGAAAGAAAGAAAAAAAGAAAGAAAAAAAAGAAACAAAGAAAAATAGTTAGATCCAAGCCTCATTCGGCTATATTAAACTCCCCCTTACCCTTTTTCTCTTCTTTAGATGCTCACATTACCTTTGGACCACCCTAAAACTAGTGTCTTCAACTTTGAACTTATTTAAGAACAGAAGCATTTGGCACTCTGGGAGCCAGAAACATATTACTGCCCCTGAGCTTAACAACCATACAACTCAGGAAGATCCTATAGGGTAGAAAGGAAAAGGTCAGAAGTAGGCAAAATTTCTAGTAATTAAGTCATAAAATCCTTTAGGAGGAGCATAGGAAGTCAACAAATGGTCAGGACACATCACCTCAATACAAAGGCTCCTTGAAGAATATTCTCAAAGGAGACTCTCCCTTCCAAAGTCTAGGTTCAGAGCACCGTTCAAGATATTTGAGAACCAAGCATATTTTCTCAGGGACGTGAGGCCAAAATGAGAGTAGGAAATAGCTCATTGGACAGTTTTGGATCTAATGAGAACTAGCAGCAATGCCAACCCAAATTTATCTCCAGCTAGAAAATGGAATCATGTTTGAACCACTTCTTACTCAGAAAACACACACAAAAAAGGATCAAGATAGGAAATGAAAGAGTTGAAATAATTGGCTGTTTCTAGTATCCTATAAGGGTAAAACCAATGCTTATCATACTCCCATAGTAAGAAATCAAAAATGTACTAAGAACTGACTTATTAACTCACATAACATGGATCCCAAGGCTCTAAGTGTGGAATATGGCCTTAAAAAATCTATATACTTGGATAGTATATGTGATACTGTAATTTATAATATTAATATTTTAATATAGATATTATAATATTTATAAGAAATAAGTGTTTGGTTTTCACCTTGTTTCTGGCACAGAGCTCCTAAAACACCTTTTTTTATGAGGTGACTTCTGCACAGAACCTAAAGATGGGGGCTGATCACTGGAGAAACAACCATGTGGTCGGAATGTTGGCACTTTCAGTCCCACACCCCAGACCTTCCGGGAGGGGAGAGGGGCTGGAGGCTGAATCAATCACCAGTGGTCACTTGTCATGCACTAACTTGTTATGATTTCAAATTCATGTTTTGAAACCTTGTTCTGAACAAAGTCATTTGTGATTAGAACTTGTTTTGAATAACTTGTTTTAACAAAACGGTTTTGAAAATGGATATTGATATTGATAGGATATTGATACGATATTGATACTCATATCAGTTGTTAAAAAGAAACTACAGGCCCCAAATGGAGTCACTTTTACTAAGCCCCGCCAAAACCTAATACCTAACCTAACTGCAGTTTCAGCCTCTCCCAGTCAATCAGTCTGGAATTTCCCCATCAGCACTGGTGAGGTCATTTGTATGTTGAGTAAGACTCTCTGTCCTTCCTGCTAAGGGAAGATGACCTTGCCTGCAACAATCCTTGTCCTGCACAGTTCTGCCTATGAAAATCTTCCGTTTTGTATACCTCCCTAGGACTGCTTTCTACTTGATAGATGTGATGCTTCCCTGAATCACTGAAAAAGTTAATTTGATGTTCAAATTTACTCAGTTGAATTTTTGTCCCCTAACACAACCATGCCCTTGTTTACTGGGCTTTCTTGATAACTCCTATATCTGGCTCCCCACTCCCAACATCCTTTGTCTTTAGCTGAAGGTAGTTTTTAAGATGAAGGTATGGACCATTTTTGCAAGTTACTCAATTTTCCTGGGTTTCTCCTGTGTATACAGGAGATATACATGTTATTATGCTTCTATTTTCTCCTGTGAATCTGTCTTTTTATTACAGGGGTGTCTCCTATAATATAAATAAATAAAAAATAATAAAATAAGGGAACCTAAAAGAGTAGAGGGAAAATTATTTTTCTCCTCCCATAGAAACAAAACACTTCTTGCTCAAGCGTGATCTGAATACCAAAGAAATTAAATATTTGGATATTTAAAATATTCTAAAGAAATATGCTATTCGAGGATTTCTATCACTTTATTTTTTAATTCAGTTTTTAATTTTAATTCCTATAGAGTTAACATACAGTGTTATAGTAGTTTCAGGCATACAGTGTGGTGATTCGACAATTCGACATTATGCAGGGCTCATCGTGTAAGTGTATTCTTGAATCCCTGTCACCTATTTTACCCATCCCCCCACTAATCTCTCCTCTGGTAACCATCAGTTTGTTCTCTATAGAGAGTGCATTTCTTGGTTTGTCTCTCTCTCTCTGCCTTCCTGTTATTGTATGATCTATACTTCATGGCAATAAAGTTTAACCAAATAAGTAATGAGAATTTTGTTCTTTAAATTGTATAAATGATGAGATAATATAGGAAAAACCTTCCAAACCCTGAAGGAAGACTGATTTCAGAACCTCTTCCTCTTTGAATCTGAGTGGGATGGCCCATTGATATGGGACAGAAGCCTTCATTTCTGGTCCACTCATTCATTCCTGCATTCACCCAAATATATGTATCATGCATGGGTTCTTTATGTAAACACACCAAGATCAGTATCAAGGGGAGAACATAAAGACAGGAGTTTGTGGTATTGAGTATGTACATAATGTATCTCTGGAAAGACAGAAAGAGAGATAGATACACTTATACATATAAATGTGTGCATGTATGCATGTATGTGTGTTTGTGTGTATGTTACTAACACAACAATGTGTCATAATTCTATAGCACTTTTCAGTTTGCAAACTGTTTTTAGGTTTATCAGCTTACTTAAGCTCACCCGACTGATGAGGTGTAGAAGCAGAAAAATGTTCACCTTTAGCCCAGAAGGCTGACCCATAGCCTGCATAGTTTTGATAAGGATCAAATAAGTCCTGGTTGCTACTTGAAGGGTCTCATGACTGCTGGAACATTTCACCAATAGTTAATACTGAGCTGAATGATAAGCACCAGAGAGGTCTCAGTGAAAGTAGTTTTATGAGTAGAAATTCAAAGAAACACTCATGCTCTAATACTCCTTGCACCTCCCCTGTGAGCACTAAGCATATAACCACCAGCTTTATACGGCAAAAAGTGCGGCTCTTTCAGCACATGGGTCCTGTCCCTGTGCTACTTAAATAACCTTACTAGGTTACACCATACAAGATCTCAAGAATTCTTTCTTGACCGTCACACTCAATGATCCTGCAACATTCTCTAAAGTAGGTATTTTTAATTATTTCCATCTTATTCATGAGGATAATCTCTCTCCCTATTCTTATAGATTTACTGTGAAATGATACATGTGGTAGCCCATATTTTTAGAAAGATGAAAATCGTAATTATTCCTCCTACTATGATAAGTTTAGTAACTTTTGAGTTAATGAAAAGTTTAGTAACTTTTGCTAAGATATGTGTTTTTACGTCAAAATTCATAGGATGTTAACAGAATATTATTAATGCATAGTACAAAAAGGAAAGGTTATGAGGTAAAATAAATGCAACATTTGGGTTAAATAAGGTTTAGTCAGTTTCTTTGGGATTTCTCTGAGCTCACACTGTGCTAATTTACCTTTCCGTCCTTCAGAATGGGATGGAGTAGCTTCATACCTCAAACTTATATGACAATAGAACCATTTATTGCTTGGAGCATATCATCTGAAGCTTGAACGTATTTGGAAACTCTGGTATGAGGATATTCTGAGTATATTTCAGCTTCAGTATTTTCTAATTGTTAAGTATGAAGCATGTCCTCTTATTGAGCAACTCTGGCAACGTGAAATCATGTTAACTCCCAGTCTGCCACCTGAAACCCTGAATTTCCCTATCAAAGGATTGAGAACATTATGCAATTAAAAGCTAATTTTGTGGGAAGCCTGGGTGGCTCAGTCGGTTAAGTGTCTGCCTTCGGCTTGGGTCATGGTCCCAGGCTGCTGGCTGGGATTGAGTCCTGCATTGGTCTCCTTGCTCAGCGGGGTGCCTGCCTCTCCCTCTGCCTGCTGTTCCCTCTGCTTGTGCTCTCTCTCTCTGACAAATAAATAAATAAAATCTTTAAAAACAAAATAAAACATTTTTTTAAAAAAAGCTAATTTTGTGCTGCTTGATTTCTAAATGCCCAAATAATTTTGAAACACCCAAGGTTAGACTACAGAGATAATTTCAACCTTAGAATTGGACATTAATATATAATTTATTTCCTCAATTTTTATAAGTAAAGTTTATCATTATATTCAGAAAGTACAATGGAAATCTGAATTTTAAGAATAAACCATTTGCCACCTGAAACTAATGTAACATTGTGCGTCAACTTTACTAGAAGGAAGGAAGGAAGGAAGGAAGGGAGGAAGGAAAAAGAAAGAAAGAAAGAAAAGAATATACCATTTACTCTTTTGGCAAGAGAGTAAACTCTTGCTCTGAAAACAGGAAAGCATTGCTGTTTTATAGACATCTTTATCAAAATAGAATAGAGCATTGGCAACTCTTTTAAAACTGATAGTATTCAATTTTAGTTTCTCAGAACTACCAGTAATATAAATTGTTTCTGATGATGATATTTAAACCACTGTGTTGTGACGCCTGGGTGGCTCAGCTGGTTAAGTGTCCGTCTTCAGCTCAGGTCATGATTTCAGTGTTCTGGGATCAGTCCCACACTGGGCTCCTTGCTCAGCAGAAGAAGCAGCTTGCTTCTCCCTCTGCCTGCTGCTCCCCCTGCTTTACTCTCTCTTTCTCCCTCTGAAAAATAAACTCTCTAAAAAAATAAATAAATAAACCATAGTGTTGTATTGCTTCAGCATTGAGGTTAATTCTTTCTCAGTGGAACCCCCTGATCCATTACCATATCCAAGAAAATCCACATACGAAATGAGGATTGAAAAGGGACAAGAATGTGGAAAAAGATAAGAAGGACTGAGCTGTTGCTGGTTTAGGACTGTTTATAAACCGGGAATATCAAAGTCACAGAAATCTCCCAGACTTTTTAAAAACCTTGCTACTCAAACTATGATGGGGGACCAGCAGCCTGGACTTCACCTGGGAGCTTGTTAAACATGCTGGGTCTCAGGCTCTACCTCAGACTTACTGAGTTAGAATCTGTATTTTAATACAATACTCAGGTGATTTCAGTACATGTTAAAGTTTAAGATCTTGTGTTTTTAAAAAAAGAGCACAGGTGTCCCTCACTAGGGTATATTTTAATGGCTGGAGACCTTCATTTTAGGCTTTTTCTCCCCTTTCATATATTCTATAAAATGAGAATCTAGTTTTTTATAATCTTTTATACAAAACCTAAAAATGTAGAGTACTAGTCAATTCTATCTTAAGGAAAAATTGGTATAGTTATTGAAATAACCAGCTCACAATATCATAAGACTGGTTATTTTTTTCCCCCATTGCATGAGGCTTGTAAATGCTAAGCAGTTAATAACCAGAGAGCCCTACAAATCAATCAGCTTTTATGATGTTTTATCCAACGAGGATCAGATTTAGGATTAAAATGGTCGATGAAAGTTTGAAAATGATATCTCACTTAATCCTTTTCTTCCCATTCTAGATTTTTGGGCTTGTTTTTCTCCTTTTTTTCTTTTTTCTTTCTTTCTTTTTTTTTTTTTTTTGTCAATGATACAGATACACTTTCAGGCATCCACAATGGATAAGCTTGCTCCAGCCAAAGGATTAAAAGATAAAAATGCTTCTATTATAGTATACTCTCATCTCTAACCTCTGTAGCAGATTATCTATTTTAAAGTTCAGCATGTCATAGCTTTAGAAATAGAGATAGCTTTGAGAAAGAATATAAGGAAGCATTTCGGCTACAACTGGGAGCTACTGACCAAGATGCAGTCTAGCAGAGGGAACAGCTTGGTAAGTAGAAGGCCACTGTGACGTTTACATAAGGGGCACAGACTGTATTATAGTAAGCAAAAGCCTTGATAATCACCACAACTCCATGCTCCAGCTAATTCCATTCGACATGTTGATGTCTGAGAAGCGTATGATTCAGAGGCATTTTAATAAATGTTTTTGTAAGTTGTACTGTTTTTATTTTTATTTTTTAAAGGATTTTATTTATTTATCTATAAGGGAGAGAGAGACAGAGAGCAAGCACCAGCAGGTGGTGCAGCAGGCAGAGGGAGAAGCAGGCTCCCCGCATAGCAAGGAGCTTGATGCAGGACTCGATCCCAGGACCCTGGGATCATGGCCTGAGCTGAAGGCAGCCACTTAATCCACTGAGCACCCAGGCATCTGAGTTGTACTGTTTTTAAATGTAAGGGTAAAAATTTTATTGTAGAAGACATTCTTTTTTTTTTTTTTTTTTTTTTTGACTGTCTAAAATCTTAGGTGAAGCAGGTATTCTCTCGGTCATACATCGTAATGGAGATACAGGGCCCTGCTTTCCACCGTGGAAATGGAAGGTGGGAGGGCCTTCTCACCCCAGTAGTCAGTGTTTGAGCATATAACTAAGCTTGGCCAATTGGATTCTCCCTTCGGGGGTTGCGAATCAGAGACAAAGAGGAGGTTAGGACTCTGTCATAGCATCTACAAAGACAGAAACATATGTAGGCCTGTTTGCAAAACGTTAGCAACTGTGCTTCCTGCATTGGGACCTTCGGAGCTGCCTTGGATCATGTTCTTTCCCTAAGTCTCGTTCCCTCTCTAATTCTGAGTCTGCATGTCCTGTTGATGGATTCCTTTTCTGTTTTTGTTTGCAACCAAGAATCATGACTGTTACAGAAATATCACCTCCTCACTACGCTTCAATAGTACTGCTATTTCAACGCTACATAGCTCACTGATGTAAGTTTCAGCAGGTAGCTGCAGTTCGAGAATAGCCCTAATTAGTATAAAGAATGAAGGAGGTGTCGTAATGGTGGTAGTTCTCAGCTATCAGAATGTACTATGTACCAGACTATGTTAGGTATGTCAACTTGAGTGCCTCTAACACTCAAAAGCACTGAGGGTCAATACTACCATACCCATTTTACAGACAAGAAAATTAAAGATCCTTGTGTAAAAGGTCATGTACTGAAATCATCTTGGCCAAAATCACATGCCTAATGAATCCTAGAAGCAAAATACAAATACAAATCTTTCTCACTTGATCAGAACCATTATATTCTATTCAGTATCCTCAGAACCTCTTTAAGGACTAATTCAATATTAATAATTGAGCTTTATCAGTCATTAATTGGACTTCATAAGTTTTCATTAAAATAATATATCCCTACATTAATTGAGATGTACAGAAATACGCATATCTTCTCAGAAATTTCTAGCTGGGTATTTATTGAAGTCTTCTTATAGAAAACAAGTAAAGACACCCCTCCGCACCAAAGAGATCATTCTAAAATATGTCTGCAGCCAAAATAAAAATTTTAATTTAAAAAGCACACTTATGAGTTCCTGGATGTCTCAATCGGTTCAACATCTGACTCTTGATGTCAGCTCAGGTCATGATCTCTGGGTGAGAAGATGGAGCCCTGTGGGGCTCTGCACTCAGTGGGGAGTGGTCTGAGATTCTCTCTTGTCCCCTCCCCTCTCAAATAAATACATCTTTAAAAAATTAAAAAAAAAACACACTTAGACTCAGTTGTGTTATGCCTCTTTAATGTAGTATTAAATCTTGCCCTTGAAGTACTAAGTTCTATAAAATTTTTCTATATCCCAACAAGCTGATAGGATAGATGTTGGACCTGTCGCCTGTATTAACCTGGAAGGGGAAATCTGTATGCGTGCAACTGTCAGACTATGTGAAATTTACTAATTTTTCCAAGACTGACTACATATAAAGTGTGGCCTTTTTAATTTTGAAGATAGGCAAAAACATAAAATTCGTTGTCCAGCACTACAACTAAACTTAAAGGGAAATATTTTTTTAGAGCATTTCTTAATACTCTTCCCATATAAAATCGTTAAGTATCACTAGTCACAGTTCACGGTACATTCTTTATTAGAAGTAACTGTCATAATAAAATGGTAATGATGGCTATAATGGCTACTATCTATTGAGAATTTGCTAAGTGCCAGGCACAGTATTAAATGGTTCCCATAGATTTCCTAATTTAGTACTGGCAGCCCTAATGAGGTAGGCACCATTATTATTGCCAGTTTATAGATATTGAAAATGAAGCAGAGCAAAACATCTCCCCCTTTTCCCTGGGGTTCTATATTCAAAGGATCACTGCTTGAGAGAATTTTATGCTTCACTATAGCCTAGGAGGAAGTCCAAACTCGAAGGCTTAGCATGAATGGTCTTTAAAGGGCCGGTCCCTGACTACCTGACACTTTAGCTTCATCACCTTACTATCCCATTCACCCTTTATGCGCTTGACCTGCCTCATGTAGTCATGTTCCTGCCCTCATCCATGCCCCTTTCTCAGCATCTGCAGAGACAAGACCTATTCATCCTTTAAAACCAGCTCATCTTGGAAAAGCCTTTGCTGATATGCTAGTTAGATCTAGCTACCTCCCCTCTATGCACGTTCCAGTTATAGAACTATCACACTGTGATATATCCATTGAGCTATTTGTCTCTGTTTAACTACTGGACTTTAAGTTCCATGACATTAAGTACTTTAGTTTTGGTAACTCGAGTGCCTTACACAGGACCAAGCAAGCATGTAGTGGGTACTCAAAAAGTATTTTTTGAATGAGTAACCAAACCTTCTTTTTTTTTTTTTTTTAATTTACTTATTTGACAGAGAGAGGGAGAGAGCAAAAGGGAGAGAGGGAGAGGGCAAGCACAAGCAGGAGGAATGGCAGGCAGGGGAGAAGCAGGCTCCCCGCCGAGCAAGGAACCCAATGTGGGGCTCCATCCCAGAATCCTGGCATCATGACCCAAGCCAAAGGCAGCGGCTTAACCAACTGAGCCACCCAGGCACCCCGACTAACCAAATCTTAAGTGATCACCCTATTTGTTCTTCTCCTCTCAATCATCCTGCTGGAAAAGATTTGCTAAACAGCCATTTCCTCTAATTTCATAATATTCAAAACTATTAGAAGGAATTGTACACAAGGAGTTAGGGAACCTAAGCTCTTGTCCCATGACTGTCATTTAGTAATTGAATGAAGATTAACTCATTCAACATTTTTTTTTCTACACATTTGCCATGTGCCAGGAACTATACACCACAGTGAGGATACAGCAGTGAATACACACCGGATAATAACCCCTATATCACAGAGCTTGTAAAGCCTACAGCTGGATTTTTCACCATAAAATCAAAAAAGTTGGACTAAGGTCCTCCCAAGTCTAAAATTCCACGAAACAATAAGCCAACCTTACATTTCTTAAAATATAACATAAAAGCACATAAGAATATGAAGTAAAAATAACACCAGGCAAATCAGTTCATATCCAGCCTCTGGTACAATTAGTCCATGGGTATTAATTCTTCCTTCCAAATATAGGTATCTTATAGAGAAGCAATCCTGCAATCCTTTTTAAAGTTAAACTTTGATTTGATCTGATGCAAAATATTGGAACTCTCTCTAGCTGGGAGTAGTAGAACTACCAAGGACAAAAGGGGGAAAGAATCACTTCAAGGCAATTAATGATTAGAAAAAAAATTCCATTTTATCCCTTGGGAATACAAATCTGTTCTATACATCTGATGTTAGTCACAACATAAAGAAAATGTTATTTAATCAAATTTTATTTGTGTGAAGAATTTTTTGATTCATGGTACTTGAACCAAAAAAGATAAGACAGTACTAGTGTACAAATTCCATAGTAAAAACTAAATTTACCTAGATTCTCAGCTGCTTCATTAAAAAATATTAAGTAGAAGAGGTCAAAATTATTTAGTTTGTGTCCCAATCTCAGCTGGCGAATATTCTAAATGAACAATAATACAAGTAATTTTAAGGGAAGGGAAATTCCTTATCGCCAAGCCTATAAATCCAATATTAACAGACACAATTAGCATACTATCTTCCTGATCATATTCTGAGAGGTGTTTGGACAGGAAATCTAATTCTCTAAACATAAAGGTTGAGTTATTCTTATCATAACTGAGTAAAACATATCAATTCTTTAACATGCTGTGATCACAAGACGTACTTCCTGACACATTCTTTTTCCTCAAACTTGTTGACATTGGGTGGTTGCTATTGACAGTTTATGTGGACACTGAACTATGATAAAAAAAAATAAGCACACAGTACTGGGTTTGTTCTTCCATTAACATCATAAATCATGGAAACTGAAATAGACTTTTGAGTTATATGGCGAGTTTTGTCATGTTCTAGATGAGAAAACCAAGGCCTGCAGAGGTGAACAAAATTACGGCAAGCCGCACAATCAGTTAGTGGTGGAGCCATGACGAGTTCTGTTGCCCCAACCCAGTGTTTTCTTCCCATCATGTATTATGCCAGTGCTTTCTTTGCGGGTTGAGTTCCATTTCACAAGCTCCCGTTCGTTACACTGAACCATAACATCAGGTATAAGAGTAGGAGAGGTTGGGGGGTAATACTGAAGCAGTTTAGATGGTTGTCTTCTTTTTTTCTTGGAAAATCAATACCTCTGTGTGTTTGTGGGAAGAAAAACAGCAGCAAGTTTGTACATCTGCAGCATAACTGGTGTGTTGGAAATGAAACAAAAAGCTTTCCTCATCTAACTAAATTTGAGAGCGTGAATAAGCTGAATTTCCCCATCTGGAGACTCTCAGACTAGACAAGACTTACAAATTAATATGACTGCATAGGTCTGGGGCCTGAAGGAAATTAGGTCAGGCCCAGAAAGGAATCAGGTGGCTGACCACAAGTCAAAACTTTAATATGGATTCAAAACAAAGGGCAGAGATCTAATGCTGTAATTCTGAACGCCATTAGGACTACACCAGAGTGTGTGATGAAGGAACCTTCAGGACAAGAAAATAGAAATGGAAACAATACTAAAGGACAGGAAATGTTTTAATCCAAGTACAATCCCGACTTTGGTTCTCCTTTTAATCAACTCTTCTGTGTCCTTCCCCTCATTGTCTTTTCCTCTCCCTGTCTTCCTTCTCTCAGTCTTTCACATGTCATCTCACATTCTCTTTATGTAGAACATTCCTGCTTTCACACTGCAGTTTTATTTCTCTCTTGACTTCATTTCTAAGAATTGAGATCCATAGCAAGACACAGAAGAAGTACTTTGATAAGGAAGATAAAACCAATCTGAGATGAAAATTATCAGGACATACTCATTGTTTTGATGTAGCTTAGGGTCAAAACAGAGACGTGCAGGAGTATTTTTAAGAACATAGATAGGAGATTTGCTCCCTGTAATCTGTTTTTCTTAGGGTCTCCAGCTCATTCTCCAAAGACATACTTTGAAGGCTTTGTATATGTCCTCTGCTGAGAGGGTGGTATGAGAGCCAACCCAGGATGTTCCCAATGCATTCTGCCATTAAGTGTAGGTAAGAAAAGTTAGAACATGTTTCTCTCTTGGGAATCTCTTGTGGCTTCATCCCTTGTACAAAGGTCTGAGCTTCCAAAAGTTCAAGATTGATTTTTGGAGAAAAGAAGTGAAGAATTTTCTAGCCAACCAAGAAACAGATTCTTTGGATGAAATGTCAGAATAAGAGTAGCGGGGAGAAGAATTCTACATGGGATACTATGACAGTTCTCTAAAGGCAATGACTGGGAGAAGAATGCATATATTTTTGGATAGAGGGTTATAGCCTTCAGAATTTCATTTTCTGTAAAGTTCTTGTGGTTAACATAAGTTTAAAAAATGTGTTTCTGTGCAGAACATTTCAGATTCATTTATGCAGAATTATGTAACACTTGGAAAAATCTCCCTTAAATTCCCATGCATCATGGGGACACAAAATTCTACAAATTATATTTGTGAATATCCAGTTCCCTCTATCATCACAAATTCTCAAAGTATACTAAATGTGGAAAGTGTGTCATTATAATATATTCACTCTCTCTCTCACAGAAATGATTGGCCATAGAACAGTTGCCCAGTGATTCAATGGTACTAGCCTTGCATTGGCTATTTCAGATAAGATCACACATTACTTATCTAAACACTTCTACAGCCTGACTGGTCACTTTAAACAGTTAGCCCATTAAAATGTTAACCCATTACTCTTTAAAAAATATATATGGATTTTCCAGAAAATTTTCTCAAAAGAAATCACTTACATCATGAACCACTGCCCCAAAACCCCTAAAAAGCATTAGACAAGTCGACAGTCAGAGGACATATTTATGGACTCATCTTTCACCTCCTCTAAATTCTAGACAATCTTCTTTTTTCACTTAAATATGGAAAACGTGACAAATGTAAGCCCTTACCAACTTCCCACTTCAGAAGGCTGTTGTCTTCCCTCTCCATTTTTCCAATGACATACCAGATACACGCCATCCAGTGTGCAAGGAGCGCAAACATGGACATGAGCAGAGTCAGGACGATTGTGCTATGCTGGGAATAACGGTCCAACTTCTGCAGGAGACGCAAAAGACGCAGCAGCCGAACAGTCTTCAGGAGATGCACGAGAGACACCTGCGGGAGGAGACAGAGCAGCACAACTTGGCACATGGCTCCTTGCATGCTGCTACAGTTACTTTAACTTCCAGCCACTCTGGAAAGTTCTTGAAATTAAATATAATCATGAATCCCATGCTATGGTCATTTTTATGACCATCCCAATGTCCCTTCTCCACATATTATATCGAGAGGTGATAGAATAAAAGATGATAAGACAACTTAATTTCTTCAAATTAATACTTATTTTCCTTAGGATTTATCTTTTTTCTCTACTTATTTGATTGAATCTAATTTTGTATATTCCGATACACAACTGAAACACATTATGATTTCAGGATTGAACATAAGGTGTCTCCCCTCTTGCATAGGTGTTCTTTCAATTCCACATCCCTCCGTCCATGTAAGACAGGCCTTATAACAATAATTTGTACCCACTGAAGTAAAACCCTGTGAAGTGGTAACAAAGTTAACTTAGTTTTTGAAACAAATAGTGATTAGATCTATCAAACTTGTGTAATATCTACTCACAAATACCAGTAGCACCTCCTGTCTCCTGGACTGTGTTCTCTTCTCTCTAACACCATCAATAGAGCAAACATGTGCCTGATGCTTTTGCATTCTGAGCCCTCTCTCAAACAGACATGCTTTGGGAACCAAAATTAAAATGAACCAAATTTTTTGAAAACTCTCCTAGGTCCTGCTTTCGTATGCACTAAAACAATACACCTGTAGCTAAGATGAGTTTGAGGGAAGAATGGGGGACTGTCCTTATATGAGAACAATAGCCATTTGGAAAGATAAGGGACACACAACTTAGTGTCCAGGACGGGGTAGCCTCAGTAATTTTGCTGACATTTTTGAAATAAACTATGCTTATTCCTATCTGAGTCAACAGCTTCTTGCTATAAAATGTGAGTTTGGGCTCTTAATGAATGACATAAGAAAGAGGCACATTTGATTTAGATGGAAATATAGAATCTAAAAAAGGGAAAGTATTCTTTCTATTCTTGGGATGCAGTTCTGAATTTGTCACTGATAAAAATTAGAAACAGCTTATAGGCAGGTGCAAGACAGTAATGTACTCAACAGAACCCCCTATCAAATGGCAGTTTCCCCTATTACCAGGAGGACATGACCACCCCCCTGGTTATCCACTAGAGGGAGAAAGAGAGAGAGAAGTTGATTAACATG
Organism: Lutra lutra; assembly: GCF_902655055.1. Taxonomy (NCBI): domain Eukaryota; kingdom Metazoa; phylum Chordata; class Mammalia; order Carnivora; family Mustelidae; genus Lutra; species Lutra lutra. The sequence goes on along the minus strand of NC_062278.1, from coordinate 138,413,880 downwards.
TACTGAGGTCTTTCTGGGTGTTTGACACTTAGCAAGGTAGTTTATAGAAATGTTGGCTTTTTAGGCTGCTGAGAAACCCTGTAGTGATTTCTGTACTCATTTTGCCCATTTTGATGTTAACTTCCCCAAGGAAGTCACTCAGACAGTAAGTAGTAAGACTGGGATTTATACTTTTGTCTTTTTTCACTCTATCATATTTTCTATGTCTCATTCACAGCTTTGTCTCTCAGAGTGCCTTTCATAGTGATTTATACATAGTAAATTTTATTAAAGAAATGTGAGTTGTATATAAAATATTTACCACCAGCAATTATGGGCAAAGTAAAAATTAGAGTATCTAATACATTTTTGATGGTTGTAATGAATTTTTGAATATCATCTACAGAGATGAACTTACTGGATGTATTTTAAATCTGGAAAGCCAACACCTGTGTTTGCTTATTTATTTATTTATTTATTTATTTATTTACTTTTAAGTCTGCGCAGTATAAAAAAAATCACATGATGCATAAACCGCTCCTCGTAACTTATGTTTTCCTAGGGAATAAACATAATAAGTACACTGAATAAGCTTTTCTGTTCAAATAAAATATTTCATCTTGAATAATTTATTTGGGGGCATAGCAAATTTATGTGCCAATTTGTTAATGATCATATGCTTCCTCCTGTGAGAAACAAAAATTATCACTGAGAAGACAGATTCCTTTATTCCTTCCTCTTTTTCTTTCTTTCTAATGTAGATGTTGATATATCACGCATTCTTTATAAAATGTTCATGCCAGATTTCACAAGACAGAATGAAGAAAGGAAGCAAGAATTCAATAAAAGTGTGCAAATATTTAAAATTCATCAAAATATGAGAATTAGACTTTTTTCAAAAATCCTTTGTGTTAATTTTAGGCAGTGAGGATATTGATGATATATAAACAGGTTATATATCTTAAAATTGTATATATTTTACAAATTATTATATAATATATATTCTAAACAATTTTATTTGTTCAGTGCCCAAAGAGAAGTGGAATATAAAACAATATTGTTAGTATTTAGTAGCAAAGCAGTAATTTAATTCAGAGCACACTCTATTAAACACCATTTATTTAACAATTCTCCAGGAGAATGTGGAAAATTTTTAACATTTTGTGAATTATATATTTCTTCGGAAATTTTTTTGTTGCAGTCTTGCAAAAGCCTTGTTTTAAGTCATTATGCTTTCATTACAGTACACTTATCTAGTCAAATTCAATTTTAAAAAGCACTTTAAAAAGCCTGGATAACAATTCAAAGTGGCACTGATTGATATTATATACTAAATTTTTCCCCAGAGGTTTCCTTCCAGTTGACTTATAAACCTCTTAAAGATGTTGACACTCTCAACTTTCCATCTTAAAAAAAAAAAGAAAAAGAAAAGAAAAATACTCTCATAGGTCATCAACAACTGCACAAATCTGCACTAAATAGGCAGGATTACAGTTCAATCTTCATTATGAAGTCAATAAAGACTCTATTTGAAAAACAATGATCACTTTAATATTGAAAACTATGCTTTTAAATTCTTGATAAAGAATCTCAAGGGGTTGTCGACTAAGAAAGAAATATGTTTAATTTGAACTAATGTTTAGTAAATTTTTGCCTGCTTAAATTTGTTACTTTAACTCTTAATCTCAGGAAACAAACTGAGGGTGGCTGGGCAGTGAGATGAGAGGGACAGAGTGGCTGAGGGATGGACATTGGGGAGGGTATGTGCTATGGTGAGTGCTGTGAATTGTGTAAGACTGATGAATCACAGACCTGTACCCCTGAAACAAATAATACATTATATGTTAATTTAAAAAACTCTAGGAGCAAATTGCATTATTGGCCCCAAAATGCTATTATATGTCCCTAAAATTCTATGTATAGGGAGCACTTAACGCTCTTAAGAACAACCATTGTTCAATAGTAAAAATAGCTGCTACCACCAAGGGATATTCTTGCTTTTCTGCGAAAGGCATGAGCTTGTATAAAGAGTTTCCATGAAGAAAGAGGAGAAGTTACAATCCTACAGAAAAGTCAAAGACCCAACAAAGCTCTCAAGTTCATGGTCATTGTATCATTTACGTTTCTATTCCTCCCAACATTTTTACAAGGACTTCTAAGAATTGGTTGAATTCTTCTATTTTAATTTCAGTACTCTTCTGTATCTTGATCTGTCCTTTCTTTGTTTTGCCAGTGAATAATGAAATACTCAAGAGGTAGAGAGTAAAAGTCCTAAAACTAGAAGAAATCTTAAACTCTACACTAAACTTTGGAGGCAAATAACTGCCTAAGGAATGAAAAATAAGGCTTGTATTCCTGCAGATGGTTTCCTTCCCAAAGGATTTGTTCTGAGTTGGTATTGATGATAAACTCGGGCTTTTGGTATATCCTGGTCTAGGTATTTATTTATTTTTTAAAAGATTTTATTTATTTATTTGACAGACAGAGATCACAAGTAGGCAGAGAAGCAGGCAGAGAGAGAGAGCGGGGAAGCAGGCTCTCTGCTGAGTGGAGAGCCTGATGTAGGGCTCCATCCCAGGACCCTGAGATCATGACTTGAGCCGAAGGCAGAGGCTTAAACCACCTGAGCCACCCAGGCACCCCATGGTCTAGGTATTAAATAACTCAAACCAGTAACGCATATTTTTAAAAGGAACTAACTTCTTCAAATGGACTGTCTGTGGCTTGCATACCCTTGGCCACTTTGGTGTCTTTATTCAGGAGCGCATAAAATCCTGGGTGCACAGGCTGTCACAAACACTTAAAACCTGAACATGTGGAAAATAAACACAGGGTTAAAAATAACCTTTAAGGTCATGCAGAAGGGAGCTCTTTACTCACCACTGTGACATTGAAAGCATACAGGAGATCAAATGGCAGGGCAGCGATTAAATCAATGATGAACCAGGTTGTGACGTAGTGGATGCAAATTGATCTTGCTTCAAAGATAACTTGGCCAGACTTGCTGACATAGGTTGTTCGGAAATTTAAAATAATATCTGCTTGAGGAAAAAAGATAAGAGAAAGAGGAGGAAGGAACAGAGAGAAGAAAAGGAGGAAAGACAAGGAAAGAAGGAAGGATGGAGGTAGGCAGGCATGCGGGCAGGGAGGAAAGGTGGAGGAAGAAAATTGCATAAAATTATATAAAATCAGACATATAATAACCTCATAATGTATTCCAGACTGATAGCACCTGAAATTCTCTTCTTGACAGATCCAGTTTAATTCAACAAACAGGTATTGAAGAAGGGTGAAGGAAGTAATATTTTCTGAGCACTTAATACATTCCAGACATGGGGCCACACGTTAGCATAATTAAAATGAATAAAAATAACAATAACAACAATAGTCACCAGTTACTAAATGCTCACTATGTACTTGGCATTGTCCTAAGAACTCAGCATAGGTTATTTCACTTAATCCTCAGAACATGTTCTTAAGTAGACAGTATTACCTCTATCTATGTTAAAGAGACAAGAACGTAAGTTGTTTTTTTTTTTCCAAAAACTAAGTCTTAATGAAGAAAAGTAACACATCCATGATCATAATGTCAACAGTGGCAAAGATGATTCTGAATACAGATATAATTTCCAGTTTGTAATCTTTTTTTTTAAATAAAATTATAGTTTATTTCATGAACAAAGTTTTACTAATCTCTATGTAGGCAGAGAATTCATCTCTGCCCTAATGGCACTTATATTAACAAAATACCAGAAGATTCTTGTTTAAATTTCTAGGTTAAATTTCCCCATTCCATTTTCATGGATGATGTAATCATTTTCAACCCTTCCTTACATTTTATTATATTTTTATTTTATATTTACATTTACTAAATATTATGAAGCTTTCAACAATATATGGCCTTCATGAGCGCTGGTAAATGATGACCAGAGCCACAAGGATCGTCTTGGGGTCACTCCTGCTATCTATAAATAAACATCTCTATTAGTCCTTGGGTTAAATATCTTTAAAGCACTGGAAGAGATTACCTTTTCCTTAGTCTGTTTTAGAGTTGAGCACAACCAGGCCATAGGGAATTTCAGGATTGCTACATACATGCAAGGAGGGTAATGGTTGAGTATTTTATGGACCATGAATTCAATACAACATACTTCTCTATGGAACTTCATTCTTGGGGAGTGCCATGATTCATTGACTCAATGATCAAAGGAGGGAATGTGGGAAGTAAATATACCAAAGAGAATAAGAATTGAGGGAGTTATGAAGCAAATGCAAAGCTCTGAGTTGCATGGTTATTGAATAACTGGAATACTCTTTACAATTCATTTAAACCTTTGAAAATAAGTGGAATAGGGTTGCATGAGGGTAAAAATTTGATATCACAATCATGATGATGATGGCAGTAATACGACATACATAATGTGTACTAGGTATGTTATTTTTACTTTTCACTTCATGTTCACATTTGAGGTAGGCAGAATTCAACAATGACCCTCTCTCTCATACAATCTCCTCCCCTTAAGTGGGGTGGAACCTGTGAGCATGATATCATGCATTGATCATGTTATAGGATATGGCTAACAGGAGATTCGCCTGGATGGCCTGACTTGATCAGGTAAGTCCTGTACAAGCAAGTTTTCTTCAGCTGGCGGTAAGGGATTGGAAACCAGTGAGATACATTCTTCCTGGCCGAGAAGAAAGCAATGGCCACGATGTTGAAAAGGCCACGTGACAGCGAGAGGCAGACTATCTCTAGTTGCTGAGAGTGGCCCCTTACTGACATCTAGCAAGAAATGGTGACTTCCATCCTAAGGAAATGAGTTCTTCCAACAGCCAAATGAGTTTGCAAGAGGATCTTAGGTCTAGAAAGAAAGACCGAGTTGACACCTGGATTTCAGCCTTATGAAGCTCTGAGCAGAGCACCCAGCTAGGCCAGACCTATCTAACCTATAGAAACTAAATAATCAATAGCTCCTGTTTTAAGCTACCAAGTTTGTGGTGATTGGCTGGGCAGCACTACAGAAATGAATACAACATGGGGGTTCCTTGTGGCTCAGTTGGTTAAATGGCTGCCTTCAGCTCAGGTCATGATACTAGAGTCCCAGGACTGAGTCCCACATCAGGCTCCCTGCTCAATGGGGAGTCTTCTTCTTCCTTTGAACCCCGCCCCATGCTCTCTCTCTCTTAAAGAGGTAAATAAAATCTTTTTTAAAAAATGAATACAACATGTGTTCGGTCATTTGGTTCTCATCATAACCTTGTGAAGAGAGATAATATAGGAACTATAACAAGACAGATTACTATTACATTATTAGAGATACCACAGATGCTGTTAGCATGAGCCCAGTACTGTTCTGGGCCATTTATAATCATTATCTCATGGACTCCTTACAACAATGCTAAGATCCTCTTTACAGTTTTATGTAAACACTTTTATGATCCTCTTTACAGATGAGTAAACTGAGACACAAAGGAACTGAAGTGACTTGTCCAGAGCCACACAAATGATGAAACTGAAGCTTGGGATTAACTCCTCAGCTAGTTAGTGAATGAGCAAGACCCAAACCCAAGTCTCCTAATTTCCAATTTAGTACTTTGACTTTTGGTACCTTCACAGAGGCCAGTCCCCTCCCAAGTCTGGAAGCAAGTTCTGGGGGACTTAAAAAGAAAGTAATTTTTCTAGTCTACTGTGAATAAGCCAACTTTTAAAAATGGCATTATTAAAAGTCACATTTTTGTCAAAAAAATTAAAATATTGAAATAGTTCTATTGTTAATATTGAGAATTGGAAAGGGGGAATCAGTGGCTAAACCATTCACAAAAGATGAAAACCATCCCAAGATGGTTTCTGCTGCAAAGTAAAAGTGCTGTCATGCTGCAGGGCCACAAGAAGGAACAGAACACTGGAATGCCATCAGGCTGTTAGGGTAGCATGTGCACTTCTCATTCTTTCTTTTCACTTTCTGGGCTCATGTATTTGTTTCTTAGCAAGCCAATTTAACAGGTCAGGCCACCAGCTGTTGAAATAAGGCAGGGATTTCAACTTCCTGCTTTCCAAAAGAAAGCTCAGATTAGGCATTTAGGTTTTCACTTTATGAGTGAGAAATCCAGAGTTCTTTACCACGCCCTTCCAATGAAGGAAATCCCGCGGTTTTCCGTAACACAAGCTGAGATAAGTCTGCAAGTTCATTATAAGATTGGAGGGACAGAATCACTAAATTTTACTCCTGAAATCAATATTACACAATATGTTAACTAACTAGAATTTAAATAAAGACTTGAAAAAGAGGGGAAAAAAGACCGGAGGGACAAATTCCTTACATATTTACTAACTGATCACCCGTTCTACCACAAATTTCACAGAAAACCCGCTGTCACCATCCACACTCTGGGGCACACCCATGAATGGATGAATGAATAAAGTGATTGGCCTTTGGTTGATTGATGCAGCAAACATTTTTAAAGCTGTGTAGTAAATTATGTGTTTGACTAAAAAATAAAAGAGGGGCAGACTTCTGAATAGAAAAGACACTTTCTTGGATGAGTCATTATAGAATATCAGTTTAGGAAGTTTTTAAAAAATAATTTGTTACTCATTTGAGTTAATTGGGTGAACAGAAGATATGCTAATTTTAGGTTTTAAAAAGAAGTAATTATAAGACTTTTTTAAATTATAAGACTTTTATACACAGTGACAATAGTTAATATAAAAGCGATTTTTAAAAAATCTACAGATACATGTCTATTTTTGAAATACATGAATACTTCAGGTTTATTTTCAGGGAGATAAAACTCAATATATATTATATTCCAAGATTTCCAGGACAATGGTCCTATTGTTGTGCAAAACTGTAGGTTTATTCAATGATTAGTATTATTTTTGGAAAGCTCATTTCTAAGAAACCTACTTTTGTCATATGCATAAAAATAGTCATAATCTGGTGTATTGTGATTTACAAAACTTTCTCACATTCATGATTTTGTGTGACAGTACCAATTCTCTCATGTGTACTATTTTACCAATGACTCAGGAGATTTAAGAACCTTATTTAAAGCCATGAAGAGAGTAAGCAACAGAAGACAGGACATCTATTGACACTTGATCCCATTTTCTTTCCATTATCTTCAAGATTACCACACTTCCCAATATAGTTTAGAGGGAATAACAACAGGTTGGTGCAGGCCAGTGCATTTCTGTTGAGAACCCCTGGATCAAACAGAGCGTCAGCACCACCCAGGTAAAAGAATGTCACAAAAGTGTCATAGGAGACACCAAATTGAATGTAAGGGAATGAACTGTCTTGGATTCTGTCTAGGGACAGCAGGGAATACTGTTTTCTCTTCACTGATAAGAATGTGGTATCGGTGTTTGAGAACCAAGAGAAATCAATGCTTGTAAATATCCCCTTAAATGGAAGGGCAGAGATGACTCCCCAAGTATTCTAAGAATGAGGGAAGCACAGAATAAAACAAGATTCTGATGAGGAAGAAAAAAGCCTTCCTTCCAGAGCTGGTGTCCCTCCTAAGAGAATCACAGCTGCGAAGTGGAGCCTGGTAAACATTGGCAGCAGCCTCTCCTCCTCCTGTGCTTATCTCACTTCCTTTAAAGGTTGTGTATCTTTGGCAATTAAATCAGTGACTCATTCAAACATTACAGTAAGAATGTGGGCTCCTCCAGACAGTTCACAACTTACCTGAAATGCAACAGTGTGGTTTCTATTTTGAGACATCCGGAAAGCATAAGTATAATGTTTTTTTTGATGTATGTTGAAAATACATGAAGGCATACTCATTGTTATCCAAATTTCTATATGTGGTTTTCCTCATTAATTATGTTTATTATCAACATGCACAACTGTCCATAAATACACACACACACACACACGCACGCACACACACAGTTCGAACCAGGAAAATATTCTAAAAACCATAACAAATTAATTTATGAGAATTTACTGCCTCAAAACCTTACTGTCTCATGTGTTTGTATGTACATAAGTAATCCCTTGTAACGCACGGTGCTGGTATCATGTGTAATGAAGAAATAAGCAAGGCAACAGAGAATCAGCATATGTACTCTACGGGGTTTATAGAATTTCCAAAACCGGGTCATGATATACACCACCAAAATGAGGCGAAATATAATTAAATTCTCTGACAATTCAGATGGCAATGACTTTCAGGATCATCAATTTGCCTTGTTGCATTTCACTTTTACATAAGCATGATTAAAATAAAGACAAATAATGGAGAGAACTGGGTACATGTTCTGTTTTCATATTGTTAAGACCTCCAAAAATAAGTGTTTCATTTCACTCCCACACTAAACAGCTATGTATGTGGACTAAAAAGCAGGAAGGTTAAATCTATTTTTTCTAGTTTGATATCTTTGAGAACTATATAATTAGAAAGTAAAAGAAAGGGGCGCCTGGGTGGCTCAGTGGGTTAGGCCGCTGCCTTCAGCTCGGGTCATGATCTCAGGGTCCTGGGATCGAGTCCCACATTGGGCTCTCTGCTCAGCGAGAAGCCTGCTTCCCTCTCTCTCTCTCTGCCTGCCTCTCCGTCTACTTGTGATCTCTCTCTGTCAAATAAATAAATAAAATCTTTAAAAAAAAAAAAAGAAAGAAAGTAAAAGAAAAAAAGGGTGAATTTTATATGGCACAAATTAATAGATTTTTTTCTTTATTAGTATGTAAGCCAGATGGGAAATAATTTAAAAATCATATTGGCTTATTTGTTAAAAAGTAAATTAAAATATAATTGTGTGCATGCAAGCATATGCACCACATAGAAATAATTAATATCTTCATTTAGCTATTTCTTTAAAAATTAATCAATGTAGTACAGCGTGGGCGGAAGGATATTTAACTAAACCAGCTGCCGACTCATATTCTAAAGATACCCTTTTTTTACTGCTTGTTAGGCACTCTGAACACAGTGTGATGTCACAGCAAATTGAGCCAGAAGGTGTGGGAAGATGAATAACCAAGAGCTAATTAATGAAGAAGTTTGAGGGACTAACAATCCTAAGAATGTAATTGATTCTCCATGTTAATGGATGAGATTTTCATGCCATTCTTTCCCTGCTCATCTTGTCAGCAGTTGTTGTTCTTGCTTACTAGAAATGAGAAATCTGTAAAGAAAAGGCAGCAGACTCTGAGAACTAGCATTTAAGAGCAATGCCTGAAGAAAGCAAGCAGGTGCATCAAGGGGTGTTTGATGCTGGTACTGACTTCTCTTTTGTACCTGCTTTAACCATGGTGGCCCCCTATACTGGGTTTGACCCTCGATATCAACATCACACAGACCCACGCAGAAGGGGAGGGACCTAAAAGTCACTATAACTTGAAGTAAACTTTTGCCAACTTAAATCTCCACGTTTTTCATACAGACTGCTCCCAAATGACTGGTCCTATTCCTTATTGAAAGGGCTAAAGTATAGCTATCCCTTTCAGCTTGGCAAAATTCTTCAGCACTATAAAAATAACCCTGTTGATGACCTGTTGTGCTCTTTGCCCCATGCAGGGCCCTTGGCACTTAAAGTTGGATAAGATGTGCAAAAAAGGATCCCTTGTCTCACAGCCACAGAATTTGATTTTATTACTGACATCAGTCCACCTTTTGGTGCATAAGTAAGCCCCATCTGTGACTATGGTGGCAGGTCAAGAGAGACAGCACACACTCCCCGTGTATCTCTATTAAACCCCTCACTTACTGTCTATAAACTAACTATTTTATTATATTGACTTGGTACATTGCTTTCATTTTATTGTATAAATTTACCATGTAAAAAGACTTCCATATAACATGCACATTGGTATGTGTAAAAAACTACCAATTTTGGTTCCCTATAAATTATTTAACTTCATTTCAGTAATATGTAACTTTAAATTAGATATTGAACTCTGGAATTACCAGATCATTTTTAATAAAAATAATTTAATGATTAAAATAAACCTACTGAAAGACCATGATTCATGCATATGCCACTTAATTATAGAAATCCCTTTGGCATACTTATTCTGTCTATAGTTATATTTACCATGTGGTAAACTTTCCAATTTTAAGAACAACAGTAAATATAAGGACTGTCGTATCTATAAATATCTGAAATGAAAAATATCTGAAATTTAAAAACCCTAAATGCTTGAGTCTATTAATTTCATATGAAGTCAATATTGTTTATCCAAGTAATAAAACTTAGAATTGATGAAAACTGAGATGGCTTAAAAATGCATTGATATAATTAATGTTTGCCCCAAAGTGAAATCCAACACATATATCCTCATTAGAAAAATTTTAGATTAAATAAGGCCTTTATGGTTATTACATTTTAATTAGGGCTTTCATCATCATTTTCATATTTGAGGAAAATAGTTCTCTTAGTATTTATGGCAGTTTTTATTGTTGCTTACCAAATATTCCTGGCTCTCTACCTCCTGGTATGATTATATTTTATATTTCCCCACCACCGGAAGAGATTGTGTCTCACTTTGGCTAAAATTATGAGAGCAGAAGTAGCCTGAGACACCGGGCAAAATTTTGAAAGCTAGTGAGCCATTTCTCACATTTTCTTCTCCCTGCCTTGATGACCATGGGAACATGGGTCAAGATGGAGTCTCTTGTCAGCCAAGGTTTCTGACTAACTACAGTGGGCAGAAATCGCAGCTGACCCACAATGGACACACAGCATGAGGGAGACATAAACCTCTGTGTTATACCCCACTGAGATTTTGAGGCTACTTGTTACCATAGCCCATCCTAACAGATACATGTTCCTAAAAGGCTATAGAGCAGAGTGGATAACAGTGAGTATCTGGAGTCACACTTCTTGGGTTGTAAACCACTGAGCAGCATTAGCTGCTGCTGTTGTGATCAGTATTAGTATTATTACTAGTGGTACTACTATTGCCATTCTATAGGCTTCAAAACTGAGAAACTGGGACAATGAATGACTCACCGAAAGTTGCCCAAGAAATTAATACCACTACTTTTATTGATACTTTATAGATCTGATACACATAATATATGGTGCTAACACGACAATAAAGCTATAAAAACAATGAGCATAATAACAGATAGCATTTTTAAAAGTCTTCCTACCTGATAGGGTTTGTTTTAAGTGCTTTATATGTATATCCTATTTTGATCCTCACAGGTCACTATGAATTAGGTCTTATGTCCATTCAGTGATAAGGTTCAAAATTAATTTGCCCATGGTTACCCAATTAGAAAATGGGAGAGTTAGAATTTATACTCAGTCTGCCTGTATACAACCATAAAATATTTTTATTATAATTTTTCACCTTCTTGTAGCTTAGGAAGGAATTCTTCTGGTGAGAGATCTATGAATTACTTTTTAAGATTACTTTTTAGAGTCATAAGATAATATGTAGTATCCTGACTATAGGTTGCTATATATAAAATTATTCAGCATCTTTAAAACTGTTTTGACTTTTATTTTGTTTTTACTTTTTTTTAGTTTTTATTTAAATTCTAGTTGGTCAATACACAGTGCAATATTGGTTGTAGGATTGGAATTCAATGATTCATCAGTTACATATAACACCCCGTGATCTTCAGAACAACCGCCTTTAAAACCCATCACCCACGTAGCCCATCCCCCACCCACATCCCTTAATCAACCCTCAGTTTGTTCTCTATCTTTAAAAGGAGTCTCTTCAAACCATAAGTGACTCTTAATCTCACAAAACAAACTGAGGGTTGATGGGGGGAGGGGGGTTGGGAGGCGGGTGGGATTATGGACACTGGGAAAGGTATGTGCTATGGTGAGTGCTGTGAAGTGTGTAAACCTGGTGATTCACAGACCTGTACCCCTGGGGATAAAAATATATTATATGTTTATAAAATAAAAAAAAAATTAAAAAAATAAAATAAAAGGAGTCTCTTACCATTTGTTTTTCCCTTTCTCCCTCAGCACACCCCATATGTTCATCTGTTTTGTTTCTTAAATTCCACTATGAGTAAGATCATACAGTATTTGTCCTTCTCTGACTTATTTCACTTAGCATAATACACTCTAGCTCCAACCACATCATTTCAAATGGCAAGATTTCATTTTTTGATGGCTGAGTAATATTCCATTGTGTGTATATACACTACATCTTCTTTATCCATTCATCAGGTGATGGACATTAGGTTCTTTCTATGGTTTGGTTATTGTTAATAATGCTGCTATAAACATCAGGGTGTATGTACCCTTCAAATCTGTATTTTTGTTTCCTTTGGGTAAATACCTAGCAGCATCATTGCTGAACTGTAAAGTACTTTCTATTTCTAACTTTTTAAGAAACCTCCATACTGTTCTCCAGATTGGCTGGGTTAATTTGCAGTCCCACCAAGAGTTCAAAGGGTTCCCCTTTCTCTGCATCCTCACCAACACCTGTTGTTTCTTGTACTATTAATTTTAACTATTCTGACAGGTATGAGGTGATATCTCATTATGGTTTTGATTTGTATTTCCCTGATGATGAGTGATACTGAGATTCTTTTCAGATGTCTGTTAGCCATTTAGAGGTCTTCTCTGGAAAAGTGTCTATTCATGTCTTCTGCCCATTCTTAACTGGATTATTTGTTTTGTGGGTGTTGCATTTGCTAAATTCTTTATACGTTCTGGATACTAACCTTTTATCAGGTATGTCATTTGCAATATGTCATCTCTCATTCCTGAGACTGCCTTTTATCTTTCTGATTGTTTCCTTTGCTGTGCAGAAGCTTTTTATCTTGATGAAGTCCCAATCGTTCCATTTTTGCTTTGGTTTCCCTTGCCTCTGGAGATGTGTCTAGGAAGAAGCTCCTATGTCTAATGTCAAAGAGGTCGCTGCCTGTGTTCTAGGATTTGGATGGTTTCCTGTCTCACATGTAGGTATTTCATCCATTTTATTTTTGTGCATGGTGTAAGAAAGTAGTCCAGTTTCATTTTTCTGCATGTCACTGTCCAATTTTCCCAACACCATTTGTTAAAGAGACTTTTTTCCATTGGGGATTCTTTCCTGCTTAGTTGAAGATCAGTTGACTATATAGCTGTGGGTCCATTCCTGGGTTCTCTATTCTGTTCCACGGATCTATGTGTCTGTTTTTATGCTAGTACCATACTGTCTTGATTACTACAACTCTGTAATATAGCTTAAAATCCAGATTCGTGATGCCTCCTACTTTGGTTTTCTTTTTCAGGATTGCTCTGGCTATTCAGAGTCTTTCATGGTTCACCAAAATTTTAGGATAGTTCGTTCTAGCTGTGTGAAAAATGCTGGTGGTATTTTGATAGGGATTGCATGAATTGTGTAGATTGCTTTGGGTAGTATAGAGATTTTAACAATGTTTCTTCTTCCAATCCATGAGCATGGAAATGTTTTCCTATTCTTTGTGTCCTCTTAAATTTCTTTCAAAAGTGTTCTATAGTTTTCAGAGTACAGATCTTTGACCTCTCTGGTTAGGTTTTTCCCTGAGTATCTTGTGGTTTTTGTTGCAATTATAATTGGGATTGGTTCCTTGATTTGCTTTTTGCTACTTCATTATTGGTGTAGAGAAATGCAACAGTTTTCTGTACATTGATTTTATATCTTGTTACTTTGCTGAATTCATGTATTATTTTGAGCTATTTTTTCATGGAATCTTTTGGGTTTTCTACATAGAGCATCATGTCGTGTGCAAATAGTGAAAGTTTGACTTCTTCCTTGCCTATTTGGACGCCTTTTATTTCTTTTTTTGTTGTTTGATTGCTGAGGCTTTGACTTCTAGTAACTATGTTAAATAGCAAAGGTGAAGTGGACATCCCTGTCTTGTGCCTAACCATAGAGGAAAAGCTCTCATTGACAATGATATTAGCTGTGGGTATTTAGTATATGGCCTTTATGATGTTGAGGTATATTTTTATCAAAAACCAATGCTGTATTTTTTCACATGCTTTTTCTGCATCTATTGTGAGGATGATATTGTTCTTATTCTTTCTTTTATTAATGTAGTGTATCATGTTGATTGATTTGCAAATACTGAACCATCCCTGCAGTCCAGGAACAAATCCTACTTGATCATGGTGAGTAATTCTTTTAAAGTACTGTTGGATTTGATTTGTTAGTAACTTGTTGAGAATATTTGCATCCATGTTCATCAGGGATATTGGCCTGTAATTTTTTTTAGTGAGTTCTTTGTCTGGTTTTGGAATCAGAGTAATGCTGGCTTCATAGAAGGAGTTTGGAAGTTTTCCTTCCATTTCTTATTTTGGAACAATTTGAGAAGGATAGGTATTAACTCTTCTTTAAATGTCTGGTAGAATTCCCCTGGGAAGCCATCTAGCCCTGGTCTTTTCTTTGTTGGGAAATTTTTTTTTTTAAAGATTTTATTTATTTGTCAGAGAGAGAGGGAGAGAGAGCGAGCACAGGCAGACAGAATGGCAGGCAGAGGCAGAGGGAGAAGCAGGCTCCCCACCAAGCAAGGAGCCCGATCCCAGGATGCTGGGATCATGACCTGAGCCGAAGGTAGATGCTTAACCAACCGAGCCACCCAGCGTCCCTTTGTTGGGAAATTTTTGATTACTGATTCAATTTCTTTGCTGGCTATGGGTCTCTTCAAATTTTGTATTTCTTTTTGTTTCAGTTTTGGTAGTTTGTATGTTTCTAGGAATTTGTCCATTTCTTCCAGATTGCCCAATTTGCTGGCAAATAATTTTTCATAATATTCTCTTGTGATTGTTTGTATTTCTGTGGTGTTGGTGTGATCTTTCTTCTTTCATTTGTGATTTTATTTATTTGGGACCTTTCTCTTTTCTTTTTGATAAGTCTGGCTAGGAGTATATCAATTTTGTAAATTGTTTCAAAGAACCAGCTCCTGGGTTCATCAATCTTTTCTACTGAATTTTGTTTGTTTGTTTCTATATCATTTATTTTTCTTTAGTCTTTATTATTTCCCTTCTACTAATGGCTATAGGCTTTATTTGCTTTTCCTTTCCTAGCTTCTTTAGGTGTAAGGTTAGGTTTTACATTTAGGACTTTCCTTGCCTCTTGAGGTAGGCCTGTTTTGCAATATACTTCCTTCTTAGGGCTGCCTTTGCTTCATCCCAAATGTTTTGGACTGTCATGTTTTCATTTTCATTTGCTTCCAAGTAATTTTTTATTTCTTCTTTAATTTCCTGGTTAACCCATTTATTCTTCAGTCAGATGTTCTTTAATCTTCATGTATTTGTGGTCTTTCCAATTTTTTTCTTGTGGTTGACTTTAAGTTTCATAGTGTTGTGATTGGAAAATATGCATGATATGATCTCTATCTTTTGTAATTGGGGAGGGCTGATTTGTGACCCAGTATGTGATCTATTCTGGAGAGTGTTCCATGAGCACTTGAAAAGAATGTGTATTCTGGTGCTTTAGGATGAAATGTTCTGAATGTATCTGTTAAGTTAATGTGGCCAGTGTGTCATTCAAAGCCATTGTTTCCTGATTTTCTGTTTCAATGATATGTCCTTTGCTGTAAGGAGAGTGTTAAAGTCCCCTACAATTATTGCATTGTTACCAATTCAAGTTTCTTTATGTTTATCAATAAGTTTATCAAAACTTATCAATATCAAGTTTCTTTATGTTTATTATGAATTGATTTATATATTTGGGTACTCCCAAATTGGGGGCATAAATTTTATAATTGTTAGATCTTCTTGATGGGTAAAGTCCTTAATTATAATGTAAGTCCTTCTTCATCTCTTTTTACAGTCTTTGTTTTAAAATCTGATTTGTCTGATATAAGGATTGCCACCCCAGCTTTCTTTTGATGTTCATTAGAATGATAGATGGTTCTCTATCCCCTCACTTTCAATTTGCAAGTGTCTTTAGGTCTAAAATGAGTCTCTTGTAGGCAGAGATGGCTCTTGTTTTTTAATCCATTCTGATACCCTATGTTCTTTGATTAGAGCATTTAGTCCATTTACATTTAGAGTGATTACTGAAAGACCTGAATTCGGTGCTATTGTGTTACCTATAAAGTTGGAGTTTTGGTGACATTCTCTGCTCCTTTCTAATCTTTGTTGCATTTGGTCTCCCCCCAACACACACTGAAAAAATCCCCCTTAATACTTCTTGCAGGGCTGGTTTAGTGGTCATGAACTCCTTCAGTGTTTGTTTCCCTGGAAAACTCTTACCTCTCCTATTCTGAATGATAGCCTTGCTGGATAGAGTATTCTTGGGTGTATATTTCTCCCCTTCAGGACACTGAATATATCCTGCCATCCCTTCCAGCCTGAGAAGTTTTTATGAACAGATCTGCTGCAAACCTGGTCTGTCTTCCCTTGTAGGTTAAGGACTTTTTTTCCTTGCTGCTTTCAGGAGTCATTCCTTTTCTGTGTATTTTGTGAATTTGACTATGATGTGCTTTGGCAATAGTTGGCTTTTGTTGAATTTAATGGGAATTCTCTGTGTGTTTGTCCCCAGATTAGGGAAATTTTCAGCTATAATTTGCTCAAATAAACCTTCTGCCCTTTTTTCTCTCTCTTGATCTTCTGGGATTCCTATGATATTAATATTATATGTTAATAAGTTGCTGAGTTCCCTAAGTCTACCTTCGTAATCCATTACCTTTCCTTCCCTCTTCTTTTCAGCTTCACTATTTTCCATTCTTTTATTATCTACACCACTGATTCATTCCTCTGCTTCATCCATCCTCATTGTTATGGCATCCATAACAATGTATCTTGGTCATAGCATTTTTACTTTGGGCCTAACTAGATTTTAGTTCCATTATCTCTGGAATAAGGGATTCCTTAGCTTTTATCAAGCCCAGCTAGTATCCTTATATTTTTTTTTTCAAGCCCAGCTATCTTAAATTCTAGTGCAGATACTTTACTTATATCCATATTGATTAAATCCCTGGCTGTTATATCTATTTCCTGTTTTTTTCTTTTCAGGTGAATTCCTCCATCTTGTCATTTTTTCCAGAGAGCCAGAAAAAAAAAGAAAAAAAGAAAGCTATTTCCTAGGTGGGTTTTGGTCTGTTTGTTAAAAGAAGCTAGATCCAAAAAATAAAAATATATGTATCAAAAATATATATAGTATATATAAATAAAAATGAATAAGTAAAATTTACTTATTACTTAAATTATTTACTTAAAAATTTAAAAAGAAATTAAAAATAAAATAAATAAAATAAAATATAAAAGTAAGAAGGAAGATAGATTGTTTCCCCTAGAGCTAAAGCTTTGCAGCTCTCTTGACAATAGACTTGGTGTGAGCAAGAAGTCTGTGCTGGTCTTCTGGAGGAGGGTCCTGTTGCACTGATTCTCAGGCAGACCAGTCCTAGTGGAGATGCACTTAGGGAGCAGGGTGGGCAGAGTGTGGTGTAAGCAGCTCCAATCTTCACTTGGTGGTGCTGTTTAGCTCACTAAAGTTTGGTCCTTGCTGACAGGCAGAGGCAAAATAGCGTGGCCCCCTCCCCAAAGCTGAGAGTTTGTGCTCACCACTCTTCAGAAAGCCCTCACAGAAGAGCAAACAATCACTCCTCTTGCATCCCCAGCTTCCATCAGATCTCTGCCTTCACCTTGTCTGTGTCCGAGCCTACTGCCTGCCAGGTGGCACCATACTCCTGTGTTTTTTCTTAAGTGCACTGCTGGGTTTGAAAACTCCAAGTTTTAGGGACTCCCATGATATGGAAACATGCTAATCCTCTGGTGAGGGTCTTGCCATACTTTCACTGTTTGCTGACCCATCCCAGGAAAAGCCCGACCAAATAGCCGTTCATAGTTTATGGCAAAGTAGAGCCAAAAATCCAGCACCCACCTGAGTCTTCAGCTGGCATCTCTGCTCATATGACTGGGAACAGTGCAGAAGGTTGGCACCACCTGTCCTTTTTGTGACTCAGGGGATCCTCAGACCATGCTGTCCACTCCTGGTCTTTGCCCTTCTTCTCCCACCTAGATCACCTTTAATCCAGGCATGATCCAGGTGGTGATGGACTTCTGAAGCTTCAGATTTTGTGCTCTCCTGCTTACAATGGTTGTCCTGTAAACAAGGTGGTTGTCCCTGTAAACAAAGCTCCCCCCCCTCCACAGTACCTGCAGTTCTTATCTCCCTTCTACCTTCTAGAAAGTTGTCACTTTTATACTTGAAGACTTGCAATTTTGTCGTCTCAGTCCTAAGATTGATTCCTTGGGTGTTCAGAATGATTTGATAATTATCTATCTGTGTTCCAGGGACGGGGCAAGCTTAGGGTCCCCACACTCCCCCATCTTAACTCCTCTCCTTAAAAAAGGATTTAATTCAAAAATTGAATATATACTGCAAAATGCACTGGTCTTAAGTGGACAGTATGAATTTTCCCAAAGCTGATCATTTTTGTCATCACTAATGGATAAAGATATAACTAGGACCAGAACATAAGAAACTTCTTTTATGATCTTGTCCAGTCATTAGCTCCCAAAAGATCCTTTAATTTTGTTTAATTAATTAGGAAATTTATATAAATGGATCAATAGTATGTATTTTGTGTATAGATTCTTTCATTAGACATTGTATGTGATTTTTATCAATTTGGTATCACGTTCACTTTTTATTGTTATGTAATATTTCACTGTATGAGTATACATAAATTCACTTCTTAGTTTTACTGTTGGTGAAAATTTGGGTTGTTTCCAATTTGGGCTGTTACTGTTAATGCTCTTAGAAATACACACACACACACACACACACAATACCTTTCCCTGTATAAGTTATAGGAAGGCCTGTTGACTCTACAAGTTGAATTGCTGGGACATAATTATATGTTACTTTGCCAGTAGATTCTGGCAAAAAGTCTAACAGAGACTGTACTAATCTACATTCCTACACACAGTGCATGGAATTTCACATTGTTCCATATCTTCCCCCCATCCTTGGTGATTTGTCTCTTAAATTCTTTTAATTTTTTCTACTCATTCTAGTGGTGGTGAAATTATTTTCATTTTCCAAATGATATCAAGCACATACTAGTTGCATATTTGAATATCTGCTTTCATGAAATGTTAGTTCAAGACTGCTATCTAATGAAATACGTTTTCCTCCTTTTTCTTTAATTGATTTGTAAGAATTGTTATTATATATTCTGATTGTCGGCTGTGTTCTGTTAAAGTGCCTACTGCCAAGATCATTAAAATATTCTACTATCATGTCTTCTAGGAGTTTTATTTTTTGACTTTAACATTTTATCTACAATCCTTTGCTGCAAGTGATTCTGTGTATTGTGTGATGCAGGAGTCAAGATTTATATTTTCCCAGGTGGATATCCAATTGATCTAGCACCATTTTAGAAAGCACTACCATTCTCCCCAAAGTATTCTAGTGCCACATTTGTCATAAATCTGATGATCGTATATGCATAGATCTGTTTCTGGTCTCTACATTTTGTTCCAATGGCCTACTTATCAGATACCAGCTTTTCCAGTACAGTCAGAAATGGATATGCTTAAGCTCTATCAAAGGATTCTCAAATACATTTAAAATATGACTAATACATGACTTTTAAGGCAAAAGTTGATTAGTCACAAATCTGAAGTACTATATTTTTAAAAGATTTAATGAAATAAAATATTCAGTATTTGAAATACTGGAACCATGCTTAAGAGAAAAATAGATTCTCACTTTAGCACATTACGATCTCATAGCTATTTTTATGACTGTAATCAATAGAAATTGCTCATGTACTTGTGTTGTGCCGTAATTGCATTTCTACTTGTGGTTTCTATAATTTAGTCTATTTTAGTCTTTGTGAAGAGTAAAATCATAAAAAGATCAATAATGTCAAGTCACACCTATCTGATTTCAGTAAGATACGAGGAGGATCAAGGATCAGGCAATAATGACAAAGTTGGGGCACAGAGTGGTTCTTTGCTCTAGTTGTATTATAATCCAGGTCACTGAAATCAAAAGGAAAGTTGGGAAGCAAGACGGTATCTGGTTTGCATTAATTCTCCCTTAGAGTTGTCTGAGTAGAGAGAGAAGCCCAACGACAAGTCAATATCACCAGGAATTTAAGAGCTAAAAATTCATCACGGTAGCTGGATCGCCAAAACCAAGAAGGGAGATCACAAGGCAAGCAGAAATAGAATCCAAATAATCACATATGGAACTCGACAAGACAAGTCAGTGCTCGAGGGGGACAGGAGGAATTCTAGAGCCAGTGAATACCAAGATGCACCTATAGACAGAGGCAGGGTGGAATATGAGCTTTAGGGGTTAAATCTATCCTTTGGAAATGTACACTATCAAAGAGTTACCAATTAGAGCTACAGCCATAAAAGAAACAAAGTTTCCAGTTATTTTTATTTGTCTATATTTCACATTTAAAGGTTTTTTGTTTTTTTTTTTTAAGTTCTCACAAACCTTATCCTTTAAACTTATTTTAGCATATTTCTGGAGGCTAGGGAAGAAACTGTTCCAGTATCTGTTTATACAAATAAAATATAATGTCTGGTGCTTCTGCATCTGTTTGCATAAATAAAATATAGTGTTCTCAATGATACTCTAGAGAGAGGAAAACATAACTCTCAAAACCTACCAACTCTGTGTCTTTCTACTTATTGTATTTTCTACATATTTTAATTACTTACTTCTTCTTATTTTCTATTTGTAAGGCAGTGGGCTATTGATGTACAAATGAATAACTAAAAGTTTACAAAGACACATCTATTTGTTAAAAATCATCTACTCATGTACTCAGGAAAAGGTCTTGTCTTCAAATTAACTTTTTTTACATTAAGACTGTTTTACTAGCAATACGGATAAAGCCACATTATCTTTGTCAGGTTGGAGTCAGAAAGTGCCACAAAATTCAGTTTACTCAGGATTGAACACTGTCACAAACCAGAAATCTAGGGTTTTATTCCAAGAAGTTGTTTTCTGAGGCATTACTCAAAGTACTCACTCAAAGCGAGTACTCCAAATGTGGTATTTGGCTGTCACTAGTATGTTACTTGACTTGGGTAATTTTTGATGAATTCTATACTTGAGCTAATGCTCTTTTCTTATTTAGCATCTGAATGTCCATCAGTACTGATGCTATGCTGAATACGTATTTATGTACAAGCAGTAATATCTCCTTTGCTGTTGGAGAGATTCAAACATGACTGTTTCTCAATATGTTTCAAGGAGCCCGGGTAGCTCAGTCGTTAAGCCTTTGCCTTGGGCTCAGGTCATTATCTCAGGGTCCTGGGGTGGAGTCCCACATGGGGCTCCCTGCTCAGAAGGATGCCTGCTTCTCCCTCTCCTGCTCCCCCTGCTTGCGTTCCCTCTATCACTGTCAAATAAATAAGTAAAATCTTAAAAAAAAAAAAAAAAGATTGCTATTGGCCATGCATTCTGTATATTTCAATTGTTATCAGACTTTTCATGTGTATGGTCAGTTCAAATTTTCAATTCATGTGTACGGTCAGTTCAAATTTTCATTCTCTTACAAAAATACATCTCTTAGTGATAAGGATTCATTTGTCTTATCCTAATAATGATGTCCAAGACAGACTGATCTGATCAATTATCATCCTCTGTCACTGTTCACTATTCTTCCTCTTTCCTTTAGGCAGTGCTTTTAATGAGCATGTAGATTATTTCCATTTGCTTCTCTATATGCCTCACCACTTGGGAAGATCTGGTTTGGTGTCTTGTAATACACAAGACTTGAAATACATTCAAAACATGTAACAGCAATGCTCTTGATAAATGAATGTGGAGAAAGAGCATATTTATTTTGCAAGAAAAGATCTGCATGTTATGTTGATATTAGGTTGGGAAGTCAGTGAGTAAAAAGTAATTCACATAGAGTCAAAATTATACTCAAGAGAAATTTAGCCACCCATAAAATATGTCATTCCAACACATCATCTCTCATCAAGTCCACTGTATCGCCTTTCTCTTCACCATTAAAAGAGACTGTGACATCTTAAGTTAAGTAGCAGGCAAAGCAGCTGACCCACAACCAGTGGTCACGTTGTAACTTCTTCAAAAGACTAAAATCATCTTCAAGTCAATAAAATGCCCGTTGAACGGAAGAAGCAAAGGAAATAAGACCTATCTCGCACCTTACCTCCTCTTGTCCTTAGGCTGAATGATAAGGGAAATTTCCTTCAATATTTAAAACAGCACCTTGTTTTCCTTCTCGCTCTCCTTCTCTCAGTCTAAAAGTCCTGCAACTGTACTGCAACTGTAGTCTATCATGCAAAATATAACAGCAAAAGATCGCTGTTCACCAAAATGCACATTCCTTTTTATCCAGAGGAACAGAATTTCAGCTGGAAGACAATTCTCACCCACTTTGCCACTGGTGCAGTCACATTTGAGGTTCTTGCAATGGAAGGACTGTACACAGATTTTACATTTTGCACATAAAATTGTGCATATTTGTCTTTCTGCACTCTTTGCTTTTCTGTTTCTGCTGCTTGGAATGGAGAACAGAGTGACCTTAGAAGCCACTAAATATGTAGAGCCACTGTGGGTCTCAGTTCTTAAACAATGGCATACGGGAACCACCTTCCCCCTCTTCTCTCTACCAGCCTTCAATACACTCCCCAGAACATTAAGTGAGAGAGAAATAGCTTTCTACATCTCATAAGCCACTGAATTATTGTTGCAGCTCTTGTTACAATAGTTTACTGAATGTAACTAATACACAAAGCAAAGTCCACTGCCCTCATCCTTCTATTAACTTCATAATTTAACATTTCCCATGAAATACTGTTTTGGTAGCTGGTCTTGACAGTCCAATCAGAATGTGACCTTTTGTCATTATGAGCAAGGGACTCACCCAATTCTCTAGCCTCTTCTAAGGATGGCGGCACTCCTAAGTAGTAGTTTTTCTTTTATAATTTTCAGCCAAAAATTGGTCAGCATTATTTCAACATAAACCCCTTCCTGCAACAGCTCCTAGGCATTCAGCCTCCTGGTGCTGCTTGCTTAAAGCCAACGCATTAGTCTGATCCACTGAGGTCACCCGGTATAAATTTGTCATTTAGCACAGGACAACCACTTAACGTTGAACTTCAGGTAAAGAATGAGTAATGTTTTAGCATAAATAAGTCCCATAAGAAGAAAAAGTCCTTTTATTGGTACAACCATCCTTGGCTTAATTAATCTTTCAAGAGACATCCAGATGATCTGAAATTGACCATCCCTTCTCATCTCTTCAAAACATGTGTACAAATCCACCTGATGTCCCGATCAGGAACCTTAAAAACGTTGTGTGTGTGTGAACATGTGTGTACATGTGTGGATGTGCACACCACCAGAGGGTCCTGAGGCTGAAGTGAACTGTGCAGAAGTAACATGTTTCAGCACCACAAATACGAAATATCACCTCCTCACTTGCCTCTCTTCCATTAGCATCTGTTGTTTCCATTCTTTGAAAAATAATATCTCTATTTTCTGCTAAGCTATTAACTTCTTGTAGTTCCTTCCTGTAGATCTTTACTTCGATCATCAATTCATGGACAGCAAGAAACATTCCATCTACCTTTTCCCACCTACTTTTATGGTTGTACATTCTCAGGCTTTGTCTTGTTGTACACCTCTGGAATGACCTTATTGGGTCTTCACATTTTTTTAAAAGGGTTGCGAATATTAAACATTTCCTCTTTTTTTGGTCTTGGTCTCCCAAAAAGATGAATGAGATGAACTGCTTCATGTTTGGTATTCTAGACTTTTGTTCCCTTCCAGATTATTTCTAGTTTTTCTACACTTTCTTATTATACATTTTGGATTATCCAGGGTAAAGATAATTGTTTTGAAGATCTCCAAAGGAATACCACCAAAATTACTGATTTCCACGAAAACTGAAATAATAGTCATGCTATGGGCACACCACTATTAAATTTAAAATATGTGTACTTTTTTGTAATTTATCCTTTAAAATTATAATCTTAGTTTGCTTAAATATGATGATATAATAATGTTATGACTATTTGGGATGAACACTGGCTTTTATTTATTTTTTCAGAAGACATATTTATTTGTTTGAGAGACAGTGAGAGACCAGGGGGAGGGACAGAGGGAGAGAGAGAAACTCAAGCATTCTCCCTGCAGAGCATGGAGCCCCAGGTGAGACTCGATCTCATGACCCTGAGATCATGATCCAAGCTGAAACCCAGTCTGACGCTCAACTGGCTGAGCCACCCAGGTGCCCAATGAATAATGGCTTTTAAAAATATATAACTAGGTAGAAATGTAGTGATCTGAAGGGGTACATGTACCCGAATGTTTATAGCAGCAATGTCCACAATAGCCAAACTATGGAAAGAACCTAGATGTCCATCAACAGATGAATGGATAAAGAAGATGTGGTGTATATATATACAGTGGAATACTATGCAGCCACCAAAAGGAATGAAATCTTGCCATTTGCGACAATATGGATGGAACTAGAGGGTATTATGCTTAGCGAAATAAGTCAATCAGAGAAAGACAATTTTATCATATGATCTCCCTGATATGAGGAAGTTGAGAGGCAACACGGAGGGCTTGGGGGTAGGAAAAGAATAAATGAAACAAGATGGGATCAGGAGGGAGACAAACCATAAGAGATTCTTAATCTCACGAAACAAACTGAGGATTGCCAGGGGGAGGTGGGTAGGGAGAGGGTGGTGGGGTTATGGACACTCAGGAAGGTGTGTGCTATGGTGAGTGCTATGAAGTGTGTAACCCTGGCTATTCACAGACCTGTACCCCTGGGGCTAATAACACATTGTATGTTAATAAAAAAATAAAAAATTATAAAAAAATACATAACTAGGTTGTAATCTCAGCCCTTGCACTTAGTAGCTGTGTCTACCTTGAAATGTTTTGTCTTTTTACCTTTTCTAAGTTCTAATTTTTATTTAAGTGATGAAACTAATAATTATTGCCCCTCATTTATTTACTCAGCCAATATTTATGGATCATCTAATAGGTACATGTATTGGCTAGATTCTGGGTGTATAAAGAATACTAATACTCTGTTCGTGCATTCAAAGAAATTATAATTTAGCAGGATATATAGGAAATTATAAAGTTCAGTGATGAGTGTTCCGGAGGAATAGCTATACTCAAAAAGGAATAGTTAACTTGGAAGGTGAAGACCTAGCAGGTGAAGCTTAGGAAAGTCAAGTGCGAGATCATAAGTGATCTCTGTCCTGAGGGATGAATAAGAGTTATCGAGGCAAAAGAGAAAGAGGATAGAAGCTGCAAATATGCATTTCTTTAAAGAATAGGGGTGCACCTGGGTGGCTCAGACAGTTAATCAACCAACTCTTGATTTTGGCTCAGCTCATGGTCTCAGGGTAGTAAGACTGAGCCCTTCATTGGGCTCCATGCTGGGCATGGATCCTGCTTAAGAGTCTCTCTCTCCCTCTCCTTGTGCTCCTCCCCACGCCTTGTGCACGCACTCTCTCTCTCACTCTCTCTCTCTCTCAAAAAAAAAAAAAAAAAAAAGAATAGGAAGTGATTGAAGGGTTTTTCAGGCAGATGACATGATCAAATACACATTATATCAAGACAACAACAACAAAGACAAAAACCTGACTCTAACGTAGTGAATAGATCGTAGGAGTATGAGCAAGGAAGAAAGTTGGTCAGGGGGCATGGCAGTCCAGTCAGAACTGATGGTGACTGGAACTGAAGTGGTGGCAGTGAAGATAAGAGACCATGTATCAACAGATGGCTAGTGGTGGACCACCGAGGACTCTCAGCTTGATTTTACCGGGGGATGAAAGGAAGGGGAGCAATCTGTGAAAAGCCCTATGTTCACGGTTCACAGGGTCCTATTCATAGGTATGGGAAAACCCAAGAAGGGAAGAGGGGAGTAGTTTAGGAAAAGAAGGTGATGACTGTCTTATTTACTATCAAAGTGAATTTCCAGTCATGCTCACTTTCAAACATTCAACATCAATTTACTGCACCGTTACTGTATACCAACACCTGGAATCTAGTGTCTTCATGCTCTGCTCTGCTTCTGAGTGGGTGGTCTTTATCCAATGGCCCTATCTGTGTTAGGTTTTTTGAAACATTCCATTCCAGCAGTGAATTTCATTCTGCCCATAAGGCCAGGCTGAGGTAGAATCACAAAAGGACGAATAACCACAGGCACTGCTTATTTCTTGTTGCCACTTTAGTAAGTTCGTCCTCATTACAGATGCTCAGCCCTCATGGTCTCTCACCCCACTTCCCTATCAATGTCTCTGATCCCATCTTCACAGTCCATGACTAATACTGACCAGCGTTACATCTATTTCAAAATACACCAGAGATGTCTTTCCTGCAATCATGGAATCATCTACACAGCCTGGAGCAAGGCACCACTGCTCTTTCACAGTCTCCCAAAAGTTTCACACTGAGGCAGGTTTTTCCAATTATTGTATAGGCTTCTCAAGTATAGGGAGAATGCCTTCACTTTCTTCAATACACTTTTCATCACTCCATGTATGGTATCAGGTTTATGTCAGGGTTGCCTTTAAATAATTCTTAGTAGTTAATTGTTTTAAAAGATTTCTAATTTTCTGGTGGGCAGGATGTCCAGCTAAGTTGAGACTAGCATTTCTTTGCTTCTCTGCACATCCGTAGGTCTCTCTTCTGCCAGAAATGGATGGCATCCTAGTACCTAGCTTTTTGAATTGCTGAGTTCATCTCACACTCACCCTATGGAACCATTTGGGAGGCCTTGAGAAACTTTTGGAATGTTTGCAAAAGGCAGGCAAGGCACCACAACCTATGGGATTTCTCAAGCTACCTGCTGTTTGCTTATTGGCACTGACTTGTTAAGGATTAGTTACTCTAAAGTGAGCTGTACTGTGGGCACCTGGGTGGCTCAGTTGGTTAATCACCTGTCTTCAGTTCAGGTTATGATCCAAGAAGCCTGCTTCTGCCTCTGTCCATCCTCCCCATTGCTCATGCTCTCTCTCTCTCTCTCTCTCTCTCTCTGCCTCTCTCTCTCTCTCAAATAAATTTTAAAAATCTAAAAAATAAATAAATAAATAAATAAATAAATAAATAAATAAATAAATAAAGTGAGCCATACTGTTTAAAAATAAAGAACAGCCAGCTGTGGGACCATATGAAAAAACCATGGAGGCCTGCCTTTGGAAAAGAAGGCTATTGTTCAACTGGATGAGCCACACTTCCTGTTTTGTTTATCTGTACCATGGTAATAAGTAAACATTAGTCTACTGCTTATTATGGGTCAGATATGTATTAGCTGGAGGAACTAGAGAAGTAAATATATTATCCAGTCCATGTCCTTTGGGAACTCATAGTTTATTTATGGTATATATGTGGAGTCGGGGAGAAATAGACAATTATAATAGAGGGCAGAAAAGTGAGGGAGGGAAAGCATTTAAATAATGCATGAGGGAAAACTAACCCAGACTCCTGATAGGGTAAGATGACTTGAAAAGACGATCTTGTAGAAGAGGCCAAAGATGCCATTCAAGGATAAGGAGAATTTTTTTTTTTTTAATTTTTTTATTTTTTTCAGCATAACAGTATTCATTATTTTTGCACCACACCCAGTGCTCCATGCAATGGATAAGGAGAATTTTATTGGCTAAAGAAGAGGTAAGGAGATGTCTTGCCTCCCCCCACCTTTTTTTCTGAGAGTAGTAGCTATGAAAGATACGAAAATACAAAGTATGTAGGGAATGGCACAGTTGAAGAAGTGCTAGTGGTCCAGTATGGCTGGAGACACAGGAAAAAGGAGAAAGTGATGATAGATAAAAAGATGAGAGTCTAGACCATGGAGGGTCTTCTACACTATGTTGAGGAACTGCCATGTGCAATCATTTGAGTGACATCTTATTGGTCCTCAACAAAAATTTAATGAACAACACATAATGAATTACTCCTAGGCCTAGGTGACCATAATGTTTTCTGTTATCTAAAATATTTAAAGGGGCGCCTGAGTGGCTCAATAGGTTGGGCCTCTGCCTTCGGCTCGGGTCATGATCTCAGGGTCCTGAGATCTAGCTCCACATCGGACTCTCTGCTCAGCGGGGAGCCTGCTTCCCTCTCTCTCTCTGCCTGCCTGCCTCTCTGCCTACTTGTGATTTGTCTATCAAATAAATAAAATCTTTTAAAAAATAAAATATTTAAAGGGGTGCCTGGGTAGATCAATACATTAAGCCTCGACTCTTTATTTTGGCTCAGGTCATGATGTCAGGGTTGTGGGGCCAAGCCCTATATAAGGCTCCATGCTCAGTATGGATTCTGCTTAAGATTCTCTCTCTCCCTCTTCCTCTGCCTTTCCCCCATCTCTATAAACAAACCTTTTTGAAAAGCAAATAAAATATTTAAACAACTTCTCAACATATTCAATATATATTTGCTTTAAAAATTATGTATTTATTTAATTTTAAAACTGCTGGCATAATTGGAGAAGACATCATTTCAATGGCAAATGCTAAATGAATGGGTTGAAATAGGAAATATAAACCATATAAATGATGTCACTTTTACTTAGAGAGTATGAATTTTTTTTTTATACTGCAAGGAAACATATTTGAAAAAGTGGGAAAAAGAATGACATAGCGGAGTTCATGTTTGGTACGGGGCAAATGGAAAAAAAAAAAATCCCGCGTTAGTCTGCAATAAATTTCTAAATCAAGAACTCGTAATTTCCCTCTGGGTTTCTAAATTTAGTAATATTCCATTTTAATTTCCTTGCCTTGTTCAAAACAAGCCCTATTGTTTCATATTTTATGAGCACGTGCTCCTTTTCATACTCTATTTACAGTAATAGGTAAGTCACAGGGCAGCATCATTCTCACATGTACGCTAAGACAATTTCCTCTAAATCTACCTTTTCACAAACATTTCAGATATAAACATAATGGATTCGGATACATCATGTAATAAGTTTTGTATCTGTCAGGCAAATGTAACTCTATTTTCCATATATATCTAATCTCCTAAGGAAAAAAAAAATAGAAAGAAAGAAATAACAATGATGCAATATTAATAACACTATTTTATCTGAATTACTCCATTAAGTGAAGTGACTGTTTAGTAGTAGAACAAATTCAGAAAGTGACAGGCACCTATAACTTTGCACAAGATCTATTACTATAAAAAATATTAGCATGAAAAAATATTAGCATGAATAAATTGTTTTTCAACTAGAACTTTACTGACCAATAAATGCTCTAAGAATAATGTGATTAAAAAATGAAACTTTGAAAATATGCTGTAAGCTGTATATGTTAATATTCTATGGCCCAATAATTCCACCCCTTAAAATATTCTAAATGCATTTGATGTTCTCTTTCCTTGGAATATCCTTCATCGAGACATACAGTTCCTTGTTTCCTTGCTTCACTTCTGTTTTTACTTCAATGCCATGTTCTTAATTCTCATCACTGACCACCTCATTTAGGATTGCGACCCATTTCTTTTCCCTTCTTTGCTTTACTATTCTCCATGCAACTCACCACTATCTGACATATTACACATGTTATTTGTTTTGATTACTGTTTATCTCTACTGGAATATAAATCCTATAAAGGCAAAGACCCTGATTTGTTTCACTATTCTATCTCTACCAACTAAAACACTGCATGGTAAACTATAGGCATTCAATATATATTTATTTAGTTAGTGAATAAATATATTTTCCATAAAGATGTCCACTATAATTTTTTAAGTAGCAAAAAAAATCATCTTAAATGTGCAACAATTAAGACATGGCTAAGTAAACAGAATAGTTCATTTATATAATGGAATATTATGCAACTATTAAATGTTTATAAATACTTATAAAACACAGAGAAATGCTTACATCAAAATCTCATGTGGAAAAAAGTCACCAAAGTTTGTATAGACTGTGATCACAATCATATGAAAATAAGTAGGGAAAACAACAACCAGAAAGACTGAATGTGGACGCAGCAGTTGTGCTGGGATGGGTGTGACTGAGGACTGTTTGTTTTCTCCCGTTTCTATTTTAAAATGTTTGTAATTAACATGGTCTACACATCAATAGTGCCACGGTTGAAAAACTACTTACCTACATGCCCATTTTACATGAACTTTAAAACCTTTCCATATAATTCAGAGGGTGGGTGGTTGGATTATGGACATTGGGGAAGGTATGTGCTATGGTGAGTGCTGTGAAGTGTGTAAACCTGGTTATTCACAGACCTGTACCCCTGGGGCTAATAATACATTATATGTTAATACAAAAATTTAAAAATTAAAAAAAAACCTTTCCATATAATTCAATGATAAAATGATGCAACCATCCATTCACAAAAGATGAGATCCCCCTAAAGAAATATTTACATTTATTTATTCTGAAAAACCTAAAGAAGCAACAATGAAACTGACAGTTTATTTGCGAAAATAAATGCAATTTTACTCCTTGCTTAAGTGCTTGAGTAGGTACTTTTAAGTACCTCTGTTAAGTACCTATTTGGGAGCCCTTAATAACAATAGTGAAAACAGTAGCTTACTGTTCAATGGACTCTTTTTTTATCCCCCCAAAGCATTCTGACAACAACTCTTCACTCTTCAGATAAGACACTGGGTATGTTATACTTCTGTAGGAATCTGAAATGAGAGAGTAGTTTTCTGTTTTTGTTTTGTTTTGTTTTTGTTTTTTGTTATTGTTTAATTATTGCTGTATCCTCAGGTTTAAATTTCTTCACCAGAAAAATAGCTGGTCAGTAGCCGAATGGGTACTGATTCATGTCCAGTCAATGGTGAATGCTCAATACAACACATTGTACTTATTCAATACTCCAAATGTATTATCTGGGAATGTAGAGACTGGGATATTCTTGTCAGGTTAAAAATGCCCACATGAGACACAGGTCAAATCAGAGCCATGGCTATGAACGCCATCCTGAGTTCCGCTTATTAAGAGACCCTATTACTCAATCCAAGGTCATTGTGAAGGGTAGGGATATGGAGGTACAGATACAGGGGTATAAAGCTGTGTAGGTTTCCAGAGGGAGGAGGGAGAACAGGAGAAAGAATGTACATGAAAGCAGGAGAGGAAAAATGGGGCAGATGGAGGGAGAGAGGAAAAGGAGGGAGGGACTCAAATAGTAAGAGGCAAATGAATGGTAACTTAAGACTTCTAAATATGTAGTCTGGCAATACCAGGATCCCCAAAGATTTGATGGTAAGATTTATTTGAATTCTCTCATCGCCATGAAATTTCAACTTTATTTATTGTTAGAAATCTTTCCCTTCAGTATCCAAGTCTGTAACTTTAATATCAGTCATCTGACTAAATGGGAAAATGACATACCTTTGTAATTTTCAAGAAAATGATTAAGTTGGGCTTTGCTTGTGCAATGAAATAACAATAAAATGTCTATAGTCTTTCAGTTTCCACTGAGATTTATATACTTTATCTTAACAGAAAAAGACACCCAAGAATGCTGAAAGAAAGTATTTCTTTTGTGTAAAAGATTTTATTTATTTATTTGAGACAGAGAGAGACAGCACACAAGCCAGGGAGAGAGGCAGAGGGAGAGGGAGCAGCACACTCCCCGCTCATGAGGGAGCCCAATGCTCGGCTGGATCCCAGAACCCTGGGAGCAAAACCTGAACTGAAGGCAGACACTTAGCCGACTGAGCCACCCAGGCACCCCAAGAATTAAAGTATTTCTTCTGAGGCTTGAATTTTTATCAGAAAGTAATAAACTGGGGCGCCTGGGTGGCTCAGTGGGTTAAAGCCTCTGCCTTCAGCTCAGGTCATGATCCCAGGATCCTGGGAGGTCATGATCTCAGGGTCCTGGGATGGAGCCCCACATGGGAATCTCTGCTCAGCAGGGAGCCTGCTTCCTCCTCTCTCTCTGCTTGCCTCTCTGCCTACTTGTGATCTCTGTCAAATAAGTAAATGAAATCCTTAAAAAAAAAAAGAAAGAAAGTAATAAACTATAGTTGAATGCTATAAGAACATTACTCTTCGGTTCCACATTAAATGGGAAAAGGTATCTCAATAAAGACTATGCACAGGGGCGCCTGGGTGGCTCAGTGGGTTAAGCCGCTGCTTTCGGCTCAGGTCATGATCTCAGGGTCCTGGGATCGAGTCCCACGTTGGGCTCTCTGCTCAGCAGGGAACCTGCTTCCTCCTCTCTCTCTGCCTGCCTCTCTGCCTGCTTGTGATCTCTGTCTGTCAAATAAATAAATAAAATTAAAAAAAAAAAGACTATGCACAATGAAGACAGGACTTGGGAAGAAGTTTTTTAAAGCAAACACGTATCTCTAAATATCAGTAGAAATTGAACACAAGGGCGCCTGCCTGGCAGAGTCAGTTGGGCATCCCACTCTTGGTTTCAACTCAGGTTCTGATCTCTGGGTCATGAGATTGAGCCCTGACTTTGGGCTCCTCAGTCAGGCATGGAGTCTGCTCAAAAGACTCTTTTCCCCTCTCCCTCAGCCCTTCCCCCTGCACTCACTCTCTCTCTCTCTCTCTCTCTCTCAGATAAATAAGTAAATCTTTTTTTAAAATTTAATATTATTTTTTCCAGTGTCCCAAGATTCATTGTTTATGCACCACACCCAGTGCTCCATGCAATACATGCCCTCCATAATGCCCACCACCAGGCTCACCCAACCTCCCAGCCCCTCCCCTCCAAAACCCTCAGTTTGTTTCTCAGAGTCCACTGTCTCTCATGGTTCGTCTCCCCCTCCGATTTCCCCCAACTCACTTCTCCTCTCCTTTTCTCCCAATGTCCTCTGTGTAATAAATAAATCTTTTAAAAGAGAAGAAATTGAACACAGACCCAGTTAAATCATGAATTTGTTGAACAGAGAGAAGTTTCTATTCCTCTAAAGCTAGTGATTAAGACTTTAGCTAATGAGTTCCTTCTCGACTATTACTGGAAGCCCAGCTTAGTGCCTTTCGGGCCTCATCAGAGCAAGGCAGGAAAAAGGATGAGGAGCGGAAATGAAGATGAGCTCTTTTCCTTGTTTCTGCAAGTGCTGATGGAAGACTGGATGGGAGATGCACCTGGAATGATGGCCTCTAGTATTATCTGTGGTCATTTCAGTGCACACCAGTTAAAGGATGCCTGACTTAGGTAGATACAAGAGACCTTCTCTTAGCTTTTCTAAAAGGATGCTAAGGCAAATCTGTGGAAGTAGCTATAAAAGCCTTAGATCCTTTAAGTGGTAAATGAGTCCCTGGACACTCATGTTCTTGAAAGCTAAGGAATGTTCTGGTCTACCTTATTCCCATGATTAGCTGAACTTTCAGTTTATATTGAAGAGTGCTTGTTTTCAGAAAAATAGTGGATATTAAAGCAAACTGAAGAGACAGAGGCTTGGTGACATTATTGACAATACTTTTTAGTACTGATTAAACAGTGAGTAAACTTATTTCTTAATACAATAACCTCACTAAATCCTCACAATAATGCTACTACCCATTGTACAAATGGGTTTAGGGTTTTAGTCCTAGCTTGGTCAGTAATCAGCTATATCTTGGATAAACTGCTTACTTTTTTCTCTCTTTTCCTTCCTATGACTAAACAGATACACCTGTGTTAATTACATCACAAGGTTATAATAATAATTAAATGATAAGAAGAAAAAAAGATTCTGAGATAGCAAAATTTAGTGACAGGTAAATGAATAGAAGCATTAATTAATAAAGCATTATGAGTGAGGAAAAAATAAAATAACCAGAAATGAAAACATAAATATATACTCATAAGACAAACTACATGTAGAGAAGTTCTATTCATTATTTGGGGTACAATCATTTGTAGATAAGTAAATTGTGATCCAAAAGCATTAAACACCAAATGATGATAGTGCTGATTAATGAATTAAAGTCCCACTGAGAACCAGTGAAATAGAATTACCTAAATCAGCACGAAGTATAACCTTAAAAACATAACACTGAGGAAGTATTACCTTTTGAATATGTATGGGGTGTTTGGGTTTTCATAATAACTGGGGAGCACCGGTGGTGTGTAGTCAGTAGTAAGGATGCTAGATGTTCAGTCCCGGCCAGTATGGTCTACATGATGTATGACGCCCTTTGTCCCCCATGACTCTCAACTGTCCTTTTATGACTAAGGGGAATATAGAGTAAACAGATAGTACTATTGCATACCATGTTTACTTTGACTTTTAGCTTTCTGAGGATTCTTAGAGAAAGCAAGTCAGAGTTACAGCATTATGGCACAGTCTATGATTCCACTAAGCCTGTGTGATCATAACAGCTAGTAAGTAGTATGCACAAACTGCATTCTAGAAGAGGCTCACGGTGGAATGACAGAAAAAAAGAGCATTCTGCTCCTCTGGAAAGGATTTATCATTGAACTTCTGAAATGGCTCAGTGCAAGGGGTCACAGATGACAGAGCAGTGGTTTTTTAAAAAATTTTAGAATGATATAGCTATCAATAACAAAATGTCCAATAACAGTTGCCCCCATAAAAGGAACATTATTATATCGCTCAATAAGGACTCCACATCTTCTTCCCTCTGTCTCTCCTCAGGATTAAAGATGGCTACAGAAATTACAATCCATCATACCCTTCCATCCACACATCCTAGGGGAAAGAAAGAGAGAGGGACACAAATATTTTCCCCCATATGTCTCTCTTCTTTTTTCAGGGGAAAAAATAATCTCCATAAAGTCCCATAGAAACAATCTCTATATATCCTATTGGATAGAACATAACTTACTCCTACACCTGAAACTGGCTTGAAATTCTCGTAATTCATTCCTTAGGTCTGGGATACTGCCACGTGCATGAAATTGGGCTCTTTGGGTTTTTGATAAGGAAAAGGGGTAAGAGGTAAGTGATTATTGGATCTATGGGCCTACCACAATTTCTGCCACCAAGATTTCAAAGATTAAAACTATTAATTTCTGCATTCATGGAAGAAAGAGAAGGAAGTTGGTACTTCTTTCTCTCATTTTCTGTCTCATTGCTATAAATAAAAGAAGGCAAGTTGAGTAGAATTTTTCAGAAAATGAAATCACATAGGTTATCAACCCTTGAGAAACCTGATCTGATAACCAGGAGACCTGAATGTGCCACCAATTAGTAATAGGGCCTTGCGCATATCACTAGGGCTCAGTTTCCCACCCATAAAGTAAGAAAGATTGGATTAGATAAATTACTAGTAGCTCACTTCCCATTGCAAGTTTCTGTAAGACTTTGAGTCAGCAGCTAAATTATATAGGATGACTTTCAAACTAAAAGTAATTTTATAACCACTTTGTAACTTACAGTCAAACCTTGTGCCCTATTGATCCTAAAGAATTAATGTGGTTTACAGAGCAATTTATTTTAAGATGAAGAAAGTAGTTAAGGGAGATTCAAACTCACCATTGGTTTTTATAGTTTGACTAACATAATAATACTCAGATACTTTATAGTGAATTTATCAGGAAAGAATATTTTTAAGTCTGTCTTCCCGAAAGAATATTACTTAGTGGCCTGGAGAGGAATGAGTTGGAAGGTAAAAAATAACGTTAGGAGGTGCTGGATTAATCACAGTTAAACATTTCTTTATCACTGAATTTCTTGGAGGATTTACAAAGCTAATGCACACTTTGAGTTACCAAAAGAGATATTATCTTTCAAGTTTCATTTTGACTATATATTCTTTTTTCATGGAACACTTCATTTTCCCCATTTAGAAAATAATCCCATCACCTTACATTTGTATAGAGTGGTTTAAATAAGAAGATGTTTGGAAAGCATCATGTTTTGCTATACGAAAGCCTTTCCTTCCCAAACATCTTTTAAACTACTTTTTAACATTTCTGACCAGCTGATTATAAGATGCCAATTTGATAACACTATTCTATAAATAGAAAAGAAACATGTTAAATATGCATATAGATTTTGCCACACATACCAACCTGGTAACTATTAAATGGTAGAAGCACTGCCCTATTAGTATTGTAAAATTACAGTATTACAGGCTATGCACTCTTATTCTTACTATTTTGATTTATTTCTCAGTGATCATTGTTAGGTCACTTTTGTGAAATATTTCATAGAATAAATGTTCTGGGAAATTTTCTTTGAGAAATTTTCAACTCTTTTTCCAAATCTGTTAAAATAAATTGTAGATACGTTTCAACTCATTTAAAAGAAAAAGAGCAGGAAGACAACCATAGCAAAGAGCAATCAAGTTTTTACTGCTTATGAAAATATGTCATTCAAGAAGGCATTCCAGACTGGGATCCCTCTAAAATTATTGGCAGACCAAAAATCTCAAATTCTAACATAATCTTTATAGAAGGTAAACGGCATTAAAAACAAGAGTGAATTTCCATTTCTTTGTCATGCTACTAGGAAGGAGTGGGTATTGCCTACATAGAAAATCATCTTGCTGTCCCAGCAGAGCAGAGATGTCAGTTACAAAGAACACAGAAGATTTAGGGGCAACTGGCAGGGGGCAAGCCAGACTCCCTGGTTTAATAGAAGAAAACAGCCTTAAAAAAAAAAAAAAAAAGCCAACCAACCAATTCAACCCTCCAAAATTGTATAAAGTATCTTTCTCGTAAGTGTCAGTTCTGAGTGTAAATGTGTCATCATCGGCCAGTGAGCCTGTAGTACAGAAGCGGATTCTAAGCCCATAGAATTTCAAGTATCTAAGAACAAGGAAAAGTGGAAACTTCAAGATATAACCATGTCCCTATGACAGAGTTGTAAATAATAACATTATTAATAATAATGGCATGAAATATTTGTTAAGCAGATACTCAGGCATAATAAACATGTTTAGTGACTGTTCTCGTTCTTGAGAATTTTGAATGGGTCACAGGGAGTCTTTTTAGAGTGCTAATTTATGCACATGTCATGGGTGGGTAGGAGAAGTCATGGAAGGTTAGCAAAGAAAAAGTTTATAAAACCATAGCGGATTTGCTTATGGATACACCCAAATGTGTGCAAGCTGGAATGTTGTTATTTGCCATTGACCAGTGATTTCTGTTATTTGCCATTGACCAGTAACCCTTTACTACGGTTACACATTTCTAACTTAGAACGGTTTAGTTTAAAAAAAAAAAAAATTACAGACCTATTTCCTTGACTTTGTAGCCTTGCCAAGCTACCCAAGTAGACAACATCGCCATCTAGTGGTATATACATACTACATACTACAGCCACCACTTTTGGGGTGGAAGCAGGGGTCCTAACAGCTTTGAGGGGGGGTTCCCAGTAAATGCAATGGTAATAATGGTGTCAAAGCCACACCAAGAGCATACGAACTCATCCAGATGAAATATGCTGACATTCAGTTAGAGAACCCACTCTGGTCCCAAAGCTTTATCAGCTGCACAGAGAAAAAAGTACCATCACCACTGAAATAAGGGTTGGATCTGCCTCATTTATTTTCTTTCCTTGAACTTTTAAGATCCATTTCTCATTCCTTTGTTCACCTAGATGCTTGAAAACATTTTCCAAACACTTTTTTCATCTTTACAATAAGGATGTTGCCCTATATCACCATGACTAGGTAAAGAAGCAGGTATCAGGTTACCAGTGATGGTCCAGAACTAAGGGACAAGGGACATTTCTGTACTACTTTTGCAATTTCCTAAGGCTCTAAAACACATACACACACACACATACACACACAAAACACACCTCTACAGGGAGTCAAGGAGTCAATCTAAGCCTCAATGGAGTTATAGGATTTGTCTTAAAATGAACAAGAAAGAGCTAGGCTTTGATCTAAACAGATGAAGATTTAAGGGACAGGGAAATAAGAGGCTTATAAGAGTAGAGCACAGAGAGCTTCAGCTGAGGTTCCCAATATTCTAGAGATGAATATTCTTAGCAAGCATCTCTTGGGGCCTCTTTTTAAGTTAAAATCAGATACTCTCTGCTTCTCCTGATTGACTGGAAGGCTTATGTAATCCTTTGTTTCTACAACCAGGCCACCTATGACAAGAGCCACCAACATGCCACAAAGGCATGGAAGGGAATGGAGAACCAAGCCCAAGTCTGGACCATTATCAGACCACTGATGGATTTTGGCCAAGCCCCATCTCTGACCCTGTGCAATTAAGATCATGATGGATGTGAGAGTACCAACAAAATAGCCATTAAGCCTTTTTTAGCCCATTTTTGACAACACAAGGATAGACACACAAAACATGAGTTTAGACCTGTTTGATTAAAGGAACAGTGAGAAAGCTGGAAGAGGCAGTTTTCAGAAATCCAAATATGCGTTTCTCCAAAATTTGCATCCGAGGCTTAGTCATGCCCATGCAAATGGATCTTAGTGCAAATTCATGTCAGAAAAATCTGGAACACACTTACTTCCTCTATGCAAATCCTCTAGGAAAGCAGCCGTTGGTTCTTACCTATAATAAAAAGAATCTCCACTGCAATGTCACTGACTGTTGTGCTCCGAGTCGTGGACAGGTCATCGTTGCCAATAAAGCAAACGTTGTAAGGTACGGTCACGGCAACATAAAACGTCGCCAACAGAATAAGCCAGTCCCAGCCAGCTTTAAAAGTGCTAAAATGCAAAAGTATGAATTTGGACTTTTTTGCATCGGAAACTTTATACTCCGGAAATGCTGGTTTATCTACAAAAACATTCTGTGGATAAAGACAAAAAGGAGAGAAGGGAGACACAACATTAGAAGCAAGGATCACACAGCCTTAAACGCACTTCTGTGAGGAGGACCGCTCCTACACACAAGGCCAACGCATGTTTACAAGTGACTTTTAGAAGGTGGGGAGGCCAACAGTGGAGATGCACATACTGAAGCTGAGCAGAGACCTTCACTCTAAGTAACAGGAATGTGCAGAATTTAGTCATAAGCGGTAAGTGAATAATCTAGACTTTGTTCATTTAGAACAATTGCTTATTACTTAAAATGTCACCTATAAACACCCACAGTTGTCAAGTGTAATCCTTTACACGCTGAAAACAAAGATACATTTCCATTCCTACGGTCATGGGGACACTCCATATTCTTGTAGTTTTGAAATGACAGTCCTTATCTAAAGGGTATATTGGATGGGAAATTCTTCTAATAATAGCGAAGGTACCATTTTTTCTTCCCAGAAAGGAGAGAGATATATGATCGACATTGTATGGTTAACAGCTATCTACATTTCTTCCAAAATACAACCAGGTTGTGCTCACCACCTGCATTTTGCCTTGCGGCTGTTGATGAGGTTTCAAGCTGGGAGCCCGTATCTCATACCCTTCACTGGCATGGATTCATCGTGACACTAGCTAGCCCTTGCAGAGATGTTAACATAAGACATGGTTGGTTACTTAAGAGTTATTCAAGTCAGAGGAGGAGAAAGGCAGTGTCACTGCGCAGCTGATTAAATGCAGAATCGTTGGAGTTTTATAACTGCGAAAGCACTTCATTTAGAAAGCAGTCCAAATTGATGAACAATTCTTTATTGCTATGAGACAAACAGAGGCCCAACAATAGCATGTGTGGAAATTTGACAAGCCTATGACCAGATACTTGCAGACCTTCCTTTGACCTCAATTAATGAGAAACACAAGATCGGTAATGGAAACTTAAATTTGAAAGTTAAGTTGGATGAAGTAAGTGAACAGCTTAAAGTTTTGGAATACATGTGACTTGCAGGTCACAGTATGTTTTCTTGTTTCAGCCATTGAGGAAAGGACAAATTCGTGTGGAATGTTCAGGGATTCCTGAAGTACTTGAGGATTCAAGAAAGGTCAGAGCCTTCAGGAATACTTAGCTCTTCAGTGGTAACTACCAGGGACCAAATATTTTTGCTACCTTGATAATAACTTACTCCCTATCTTACCTTTCTCCTTGGTAGGCATTCCCAACAAGTTTCTCCTTCCTATTAATATTCTCACTCAACCCATACCGGCACCTCATAATGCCAGGGTTTCGTGGGGAGGGACTACTTCACTACTTCCAGAAGGTTCTTTGATACCCATCTGCCACTGCATCTCTGTTCTATTTAATTCCCTGAAACTTGACCTGCCTCTTTCGCATCATTTTCCGGTTTTCAGAAGCAAATGTAAAGGGTGGGCTTTGGCATAAAACACCTGTTGGGCTTCTCATTAAGGTTTAGGTAGGTGTACAGGAGAAGATAGAGTTAGGGTCAGTAAGTATTAACCACCTAAAGGTTGAGAAGTACTTCTGCTTACAGAAGGAGATGATAGATTCTCATATAATTTTTTTTTTTCAAATATAAGACATTAGTAGAGAAGCCATGGGGGAGTGCCTCAATTGCTATCTGAGTAAGTCTTTTGCTATCATATTACAGAGATTAAAACTTTACCTCATTTGAGGGAGATGCCAGCTCTAGGAGAGAGGATTAGGAAAACTCAGGAAGTATTTTCCTTGGATTATGCTGATTACATGAAGCATTAGTCATGTTGACACAAAAAGTCAACAATATGTATTAGTTATCTCCATAAGTCAGAAAATAAATCACACTATTTCATTTTTATAGGGTACTTAAAACATATTGCTTAAAATTATTTTAAAAGATACTAAGAATTCATTATATCTAGAATTAGGCTTAAATTGTTAAGGGTTTTTTGACTCAAATGCTTCACATCATGACACTTCGCTTAAGTAAAAAATAGAGATGCTCCTCTTCTCTTACAACTAGACTCGTCAAGTTTTATCAAAAGCCTTTCGAACGGAAGAAAATTTCTTATAATTGCAAAGTAAGCTTTTAGCAAGCTGGGGGAAAAGAGATCTTTATTTATAACCCTGAAACCTGGGGTTTGCCTAAGGAAAAGTGCAACCAACAATTCTGAATTTTAGTCATATGTCGTTTATTAATTTCGAAGCATATTCTTTAGTGCCAATGGTGTATTAGCTCTTAAACCTCTACACATTTTTGAAACACAATGGTTAAAGCCAAAGCCTACCTAAGGTAACTGTTTCCTAAACCATTTTTGTAACTTTTCTTTGAAACTAACTTGAATGAGCAAGGAGATGGGAAAATGTTTCTATAATCACTGCACCAAGTCCCAGGAAAGCGTTTGCCTTGCCCTTTGAGGACCACTGGTACCCAGCTCATAATGTTTGGGTTCTGAAAGCACTCTCCTCTCAAGCTCATGTGATCTTTACATTTCCTTCTGTTAGAGACCTTTACATCATCACATTGTTGTATAATAGAGTAACACATCAAGGAGAGCAGAAATTAAGTGCCTTTTCTATGCTGTACCAGGCGGTCAGAGCCAGGACTAAAAGGTGTTACATCCTGATTCTCAAACCTGGCTAATGGCCTGATGAGCTCATTTGCGTATGGTTGAATCATAGATTCCTATTCCACAGAACCATATCAAAGCACAGTGGCTTTGAGTCAGAAGACACACAGCTGGGTCCCACATCCTGCTTCCACTTTTGAGAACTTGAATAAGTTCTTTTCCATCATTAAAGTGGAACTAATAAAAATCGTATCTAGTACTGGCTTACTATAAAAATCAAATAATACGGATCTAAGTGAAAGGAATTTGTAAATAGCAAAGAGTTGTAAAAATATTGAGAATTTGTGTGTGAATGTTACTATAACCAGAATTCCCCCCAAATGGATGGTTCAGCTGATAAATGATCCAGATCATTTTTTCTTCTTTGTCCTTCTCTCTTCCTGCTATCTTTAGCCTTTCTACTCTGTTCTCCTTGAAAAGAGACAGAGACAGATACTACCTGTATCTTAAATCTAAATATACTACCTGTATTGCCAGATCAGTTTGATTAGACATCCTTACTTACTATTATTTTAATGTTCCCCCCTCATGTTTGTATTTCTTAAATGACTGGCAATTTGGCAAATTAGCTAAGAGGTGGGAATTATGGTTTTTTAAATCAGATTTTTAAGTGCTGTTCCGTTTCTTGTTGGATCAATAAGGAAAAACAGCATGTTCAGCAAACACATTTTGAAGCTTCGTAATACTCGCTATGTTTAAATGATTTTTAGCGAAAGGGTAGAAGACAGTGTCAGCTTTCAGCATTACAGAATCTCTGGCTAATATTTGTTTAGGTGCTTTGTTGGTTGACCTGCATAAAATCAAGCCCAGATGCGGTTACCTTTGTTTCTTCCTGGAACTTGTTTAATGTCACTAGGGCTGGCTTAGTAACTGAAGGGAGATGTCAATAGGAACCAGTGGAAGGATCCAGAGACCAAGAGGTGTGCACTCTTTCAAGTCTATCCCTGGACTCTCAGCAAATCAATGCGACACCCAGGCACAGGTGTCCCCAGAAAATCTTTATCCTAAGTCAGGCCAAAAGAAGCTGTGTGTGACTCCTCATGGTGTGCCTGGCTGATCGGCCCCAGCATGGGGCAATGGTCCTAGAGCACAAATGGATCAAAGCCGCTTGTTCTGGTTTCCAGAAGGAAATCACACCAAAGCCGAACTAGATTGGCTGTACTTTCTTGTCAGATCTCCCACTCCGGGTGGGTTCAGGCATCTTTCTTTGTTCACCACAGAGAAGCAGATACTTTGTATGTTTGATACAGGGCTGTTTTATCAATGCATGTGTATTAGCTAGTCTCCAGCTTTCTGTGTAAAAAGTAAGAAGCCAAAGAAACCCTTTGTGTCCCTAACTCTCAGGACTTCTGGATCATGGATTTATTCCAAAACAGCTCTGCTTGTTTGATGTGCCTTTTTCTAATGGCACTGGCAAATTAGACCCTGAGTATTTGTATCTACCACCCATAGTCACACACCCAGCAAAGACGTTGTGTTCTGAACACCCCACAATGCACATTAATGATATTACCGTCATTTGAAAAATTATCCCTGAATATCTATAACTGAACAGACAGAGTTCTGGGTTTCTCAGTGACATCTTTCCATGCTAAGAACTAATTATAAAATTCATGAGAATTCCTGTAAGTTGTGTGTGCACAGGACCACCTTTTTGAAGTACAGTTATTTGCTGTGGCTTGTGACAGAAAAGGAGCAGGTTGCAGAAAGTAGCCCTAACTGTCATTTACTAGGAGTACAAGTTTTGACAAAACCATATGATATAAGGCACAGAATTTGAAACCCAATGTTCCGTGGTGTGAAATTGCCGACTCTGTTTTATAGAGATTGTACATTTTTTAAATGGAATCATGACTTGGATTTGTTCATGGTCCTCCCAGATAAAAGCATTAAGTGAAATTAGATAAAGTGCGGAATAGATGGAACTACAATTAAATATGAGAAATTTTAACCAACAAGCTGTGAATATGTAGTCTATGACTTGGTGCACCATCTTGTTCATAAAATGTAAACAGTATGTCCCCATTCACAGGGTCCCCTGTACCATGTTGTACTGACTACAGTAATATTCTAATCTCTGTGCTGTACTAACACTGTGATTAAGCACTTTTATTGCAGAAATGTCTTATGATTGCTGACCTTTTCTAGTTTATTCTTTATAGGAAAGCACAAACCAAAGTGCAAAAAAATCTAGGAAAGCCAATAAATGAGTAATTGGAGCCTTTCTTTAGTGAATCAAATATTGGCACCAGGGGAAACTCTAACATTCACAGTGTACACATATACCACCTACATTATTTATTTTCAATTTGTTCTTTTCTCTTCTTTGCAGGTGCCCAGAGATGTGATAAAGGACCGCTCGGCTCCGTCTCCGGGCTGAGTCAAAGTGGGTCCCTGCTCTTGATCTTCCTTTGGCTTTGTCTGGGGGAAAATAAAACTCATTAAGCACCAATGAATGCATCATTTCATACCAAGAAAGTCAAGTTTTGACAGTTCCCTTTCAAGACACATAGCACATGGTTTTCAACACTTAAAATTATCTGCTGGCTCCTAATGACATTTACTTAATTTTAGCCCTTCACGATTTATGTATTGTTGTCATCATGTTAACTGCATTAATTTTTTAAATTATAGTAAAACATACAGGGGCATAGAGGAAATTTCAAACACTTTTAGAAAAACATTAAATCAAAAGTCAAAAAAATATTACTCCTGTCTTCCTGCTATTCCACATTCATATCCCTGATTCAGCCCCCAATATATTTTCTTGATATTTTTCCAGAAAACTATCTAATATATACCCAATATCAACATTTATTTTTCTTTGCATAAATAGAAGTTTACAAGAAAAACTTTTTAAAAAAATGATTTTATTTATTTGAGAGAGAGTAAGAGAGAGAGAGAGAGCATTAGCAGGGGGTAGGGGAAGAGAGAGAAGGAGAAGCAGACTCTCCGTGGAGCAGGGAACCTGACACAGCTAAATCCCAGGACCCCCAGATCAAGACCTGAGCAGAAGGCAGACACTTAACTGCTTAACAGACTAAGCCACCCAGGGGCCCCATAAAAACTCTTTACATAATCTTTTTTTCCACATCAAAGTAAACTGTAAGTCATTCTAAATATGCACATTAATTGCATTTATTTTTATGAAATCTATTCATATTATTTTTCCAATATTAAAGTTACACTGGTATTTTTAATTTGTAAGAGCTCTTTGTTTACTAACTCCCATTTCTTTGTCATGTATGCTGCCAACAATGCTTCCACTTTGTTACTTGTCTTTGAATTTCATTTATCCAGCATAAAAATTAATTTTTATGTTGTCAGATATAATGATGTACCCATTGTGGTATCTAGACATTATGTCCTGCACAGCCAAATAGCCATCACTAAAAAATTGTTTTAAAATTCTGTGCATGCTTTCTTCCCACATCTTTATGTCTTTTTTAATCTTATTTTTTTTATTTTTAATTTTTTAAAGATTTTATTTATTTATTTGATAGAAATAGAAAGAACACAAGCAAGAGGGAGAGGGAGAAGCAGACTCCTCACTGAGCAGGGACCCCGATGCGGGGCTTGATCCCAGGACCCTGGGATCATGACCTAAGCTGAAGGCAGATGCTTAACGATGGAGCCACCCAGGCACCCCCATGTCTTCTTTATTCTTGATAGTTAAATCTTTAATTCAATTGGACCCTATTTCAGTAAAATTAGGTAGATGTCCAGCTACTTTATTTTCTTTCCAAATATCCAATATGAAAAAAAAAAAAAACATGTTATATGACATTAAGAAACATGTAGTCTTTATTTGGTCAGTTGATCAGCA
The DNA here is from genome assembly GCF_902655055.1 of Lutra lutra. Taxonomy (NCBI): domain Eukaryota; kingdom Metazoa; phylum Chordata; class Mammalia; order Carnivora; family Mustelidae; genus Lutra; species Lutra lutra. The sequence continues at coordinate 138,368,930 of NC_062278.1, read as the reverse complement.
TACATTTCATCCTAAATAAGTTGTATCTATATTACAGTGACTGCAAAATATAAAAATTAAAAACTATTATTTATCTAAGCTTCATCATCCAATCTCTATAGCATTACAGAGGCTCTTTGATTTCTCTCCTTCATAAAAATGATGTGGTTTGGTTGCTACCGCCCATCTGAGCTTGGACGCCAAGTCCTTCAAGGACTTCTAACCACACTCAATTCCCGCTCCACCCCGGTATGCTTTTAAATGACCAGAACATAGGGTGTTTTATTCCCTGCAAAAGTCTTATATGACGTTACCTGTTTTTTTTCAGTCGTTCACCTTTTGCTTCTTATTTTGAAAGAAAGTTTAAAATAAATTTGATACATTCCTATAGGCTTGAATCACTAAAAACAGCTTAAGAAAGAACAGACATCAAAGGGGGCACTTCCTTTGGAACCTCCTGGCTAGAGAAGCACATTTAGTTGTATGTTAAAGGTTAAGATCCCATCTTTCTGTGTTCAACTTTTTGGTCCACACAGAACTCTTGAACGCTGTATTTGAAAATGTAATTATTAATCCAGCAGGGAGTAAATTTAAATATATTTAAATATGAAAACAGCCAGAGTTTTTTTTGTTTTGTTTTGTTTTAATATTTTATTTATTTATTTGACAGAGATCACAAGTAGGCAGAGAAGCAGGCAGAGAGAGAGGGGGAAGCAGGCTCCCCGCTGAGCAGAGAGCCCGATGCGGGGCTCAATCCCAGGACCCTGAGATCATGACCTGAGCCGAAGGCAGAGGCTTAACCCACTGAGCCACCCAGGCGCCCCCAAAACAGCCAGAGTTTTAAAGCAATGTTTACAGGAATATGGTGGGAAAAGCCAGTGGGCTGCTTCTGCTGTGGCCGTTGGTATCAAAACGCCAAGTGGAATTACAATAGTAACTACCAAATGGACCAGATAAGAGAGATTAATGACATGGAGAAATCTAATTAATAGCCGAGATTTTCCAAAGGAAACAACAGCGATTTTATAGTCTTAAAAAAGGGCCCCTCAAAGGGAAATTAAAAAAAAAATATATGCTTGATCTTGGCTCTAAATGGAAGAAAAGAAGTTTTCCTTGAAAAATTTTCATTACAATCTAATCCTTATGCAGGATTGAAGTTGAAAATCATTCTACCTATGTGATCTTAAAAAATCTCCTGAGCAGAGGTCGCTCTTTCTGCCCACAGGTCCTGTCCCTGTGCTTTAATAAAACCGTTTTTACATTGAAGAAGAAAATAAATAAATAAGGTAAAATAAAATAAAATAAAATAAAATCTCCCAAGCGGAGAAATGAATTTAAAATGCTTCTGGGTTGATGGTTCCTAACTGGGGGAAAAAAAAAAAAGAAATCACAAATAGGATAGGGAACAACTTATTTTTAAAAAATATATACAAAGTACTCAGGACAGCAATATTTGTAATGTGCACATAACACAAACACATAAACATATGTGTGTGTGTGTGTGTGTGTGTGTGTATAACACAGACACGTGTATTTGTGCATATAACTAGAAGAAGCCAAATGTCCATGAACAAAAGAATGTATAAACAAACTGTGGTAGAGTTATGACATAGAATATTAAAATTCTATTAATGGACATATGTAGGAATAAATGGAAAATGAATGAAATAGTGTCCACCTATTAGCATAGAAATATCTCAAAAACATAATAATGAGCACAAAAGCAAGAAATAGAACACAGACATCAAGGCAACACATTTATAATGTTCACACACATGCCAAACTAAGTAACATATGTTTAGGGGAACATTTGAGCTATAAAACCACATGTAATCAACACACATACATGTGTGTTATAACTGGCTCCAGGGGCCACCTGAGCAGTGCAGTTGGTTAAGCATCTGACTCTTGATTTCAACTCGGGTCACAATCTCAAGGTCATAAGATCGAGTCCCTCACCAGGCTCTGGGCTTGGTGCAGCATCTGCTTCAGATTCTGTCTCCCTAGCCCTCAGTCCTTCCCACTTATGCTTTCTCTCTCTCTCTCAAATAAATAAAATATTAACCAAAAAAAAAAAAGAGGAAAGAAAAAAAAAAAGAAGTGGATCCAGGAAACTAAATTACATGTATGTTATATATATTGTATTTTTTTAAACATATTATTTATTTATTTATTTGACAGAGAGAGATCACAAGTAGGCAGAGATGCAGGCAGAGAGAGAGAGGGAAGCAGGCTCCCAGCTGAGCAGAAAGCCTGATGCGGGGCTCAATCTCAGGACCCCAGTTTCATGACCTGAGCCAAAGGCAGAGGCTTTAACCCACTGAGCCACTCAGGTGCCCCTATATATTGTATTTTTAAATAAAAGATATTTCATAACATATTAAGGACACGACTACAGTAGTATTAGATCACTTAGGTGTGGGAACTGACTCAGTTCTTTGGTGTGGTGACCCGATGCGGGGGGGGTGGGGTGGGGATAGGGACATCAATTGCTTAAGAAAAATGACTTAGGGTTAAAATCTGAAAAAGGATTAGTTGTTAGTAAGACAAGGTGAAGGGTAGCAGAGGGAGGAACATTTCTGACCAAGCAAATAAAAGGTGTGAAGGCCTTGGGCACAAAAGACCTCAGCATCTCTGAAAAACTGAAAGACGTCCAGGAGAGTCGGCATGTAGAGAATGGGAGGAAAAGACGTAAAAGGGGAAACGAGGAGGCAGGCAGAACAGACAGCTCACCAGTCACCCAGGGCCTCGGAGGCCACATTAGGAATTTTGCTTTTTACTCTAAGTGCAATGGTGAAAGTATTCATTAGGGAACAGCTTAGGCCTGAATAACTCTCTTGAACAAGAAAATGATTCTCTCTCTTTCTGTGTGGGGGTCTGTGAGTCAGTCTCACCGTCTTCTCCTTTCCTATCACACAGCAGAGGAGAGCAAACGGAATTGGTGGGCAGCTCTACTAGCCTTCACAAGTGGCCTCCATCTTTGAGTCCTAGGCAGCTCCCCTGTGGAGGAGGAAGAAGAAGTAGAGGGCAGGAAGCTGCCTGGGAGAGCCAGAAGTCACTCCCTTCCCTTACCCACTGGGTTTGAGCCACACCTGGCTACAAAGAGGCAAGGAGATAGAGTCACTAGCTGGGCAACCTTGTTCCCTGTTAAATCTCTGTTGTAAGCTGGAGACGGTTCTATTTTTAATGGATGAGTTCTGGGGGATAATTAACAGTTCCAGCACATGAAATCATAGCAAGGGTTTATAAGCATTCAAATGACACGAGAAAATGTGAGTTTTCAAAATAACACATTAACCTGCAGTGTGGAAACTGATTAGAAAGAGTCAACAGAGGTCATTAGGAATCACCCAGGCAGCCATTTTAGGAGGTCAGTGGAAACAGTCTCTGGCAGTAGATGTGGCACAAAGCTGTCACACTGGAGACATATTTAGAGAGAAAAGTTGCATGGCTTCATTGCCTAATAGATTTTGAAACTATGTTGCAAGACAGCAACAGAAGAAAATCTAGGCCCTCCAAAACATCATGCCCCAGCTGTGAGGCAAAAAAGAGTTTGAAAAAGAGAAATACAAAAAGGAGGGAAAGGATAATGGTGGTGTCAGAGAATCTGAGGGAGAAGAATGGTCCAAGAAAGAAGAGAGGCCACAGTGTCTGCGCACCTCACTTTGAGTGACTTTCCTTAGATGGAAGAGACATCCCATCCCTCTCTTTTAATAGGAAGGAAGGAGGACATTGTTTGCATATACATGGACGTGAACATGCAGGTTTCAGGGCAGGAGGATGAAACAGCTCCAGTCGTAAGGAAGGAAGGAAAGAAGGAACGAAGGAAGGAAGAAAAAGGAAAGGAAAGGAAAAGAAGGAAAGGCCACGATAGGGGAGAGAGGGCCTTTCCTGGCCTTTCCTTCCTCTTTCTTTGTTTCTTTGTTTCTTTCTTTCTTTCTCTTCCCTTCCTTCCTTCCTTCCTTCCTTCCTCATTGACTTTGGAGGTGAAGTCAAATGTTAAGGATGCGGGGTAATTTGTAGGAGCTGGGAGTTTGAAGACAAGAAGGAATGCTTGAAATATTTGTTATAAAGGGTGGGCTGTCAAACCCAGTAAGAACAGTGAGAGACTGGTTGGGGAATTTCCCCTTTTGAGGCTGCTAAAAATAAATTTAGAGTGATTCCCATCCTCCCTAATGTAAGTATTATACCAGCAGTTCGCAGCCACTTGTGTTTAGGTCAAAGAAAAGGTATTGTTTGTCCCTTTGAGTTTGCAGCTTTGTCAGATGGATATAGAGAAAACACAGAGGTGCAGGAGAGTTGAGGGTCTATGTACAGGAGACTTTAAAATGTTGAACCATGAGTGCTAAGGCAGAAGGAAAATGAAGACAGTAGTGAAGTAACAAAAAGAAGAAGATGAAGATTCTAGGGACCTGTAGATCATCAGCAGCTCAATAAAGGTAAATGAGGGGTGCCTGGGTGTCTCAGTGGGTTAAAGCCTCTGCCTTCAGCTCAGGTCATGATCTCGGGGTCCTGGGATCGAGCCCCACATCGGGCTCTCTGCTCAGCAGGGAACCTGCTTCCTCCTCTCTCTCTCTGCCTGCCTCTCTGCCTACTTGTTCTCTGTCAAATAAATAAATAAAATCTTAAAAAAAAAAGTTAAATGAGTATTATATAAGGGGAGAAGCTAATGTGCCTATAAACAGTATGATAAAAGAAGCAATTTCAGCTACTGAGCAATACCCAGTAAAGATCATTTCCAAGAAAAATTAAACGTTATGTTTATACTCCAGGGAGTTAGGACTTCTCAAAACATTACATATTATCAATATTCCCTTAGCCTCTCTCATGTTCTAGGCATCAAGCTGGGAATGTTGTCTTAGTTCTCATTTCATCCTCACTTTGTAAGGCATCAACGTTTCTATTTATTGCAAAGCAAATGAAAGGTCATAGAAACCCTGTAACTTGCCCAAATTCAAAATGGGTGATTGAGTGATAGCTGAATCCTTAATGATCTTCCCTGAAATCCCATGTTCTTTCCACCTCACCATAGATTATGGACAACTAGGCCTCTGATGAGATGTTTTCACGTCCCTGTGTCCCCCTGTTGAGTTAGAAGGGGGGGATCTCCTAGACAGGCCTTATTTCCCCTGCTGTCTTTTCTCCCATCTCACTCTTTCCCTTGCATCAAGAGAGACACACACGGGAACACGCACCTCCTCAGTTATCACTTTTAGGTTCCATCTTCTTCCCACTTCCCCTCACACCACTTCTTATACATTATAAATACTTTTATAATATATTGGTTCATATCAGATCATGTATGTGTTCCCATTTAGATATTAAGGCAGAGACTTTTGGTTTAAGATGGCTAAAAACAACAACAACAACAAAACCTCCCCCTTATTTCAAAGATTACAAGAAAACATAAAAAACCATGAATTCTTATGCTTTAAATTCTGTAGTGTTGAAAGCAAAAAATTGTTAAATACCACAAAGAAATCTTAAAAGCTAAAATCACAGTGACATAATTTCATTGGTAGATCATCGTAGCAACAAACAAGAATTATAGAGAAATTTATTTAATTATTATATTTTCTGTATTATTTATTTCTATAAGTTACTTAATTTTATTTATCTATATTTATTTTTTATAATTAATGAACATATATCTGTGGTTCCATCCAACATCGACTGCCAATTCTTTTCACATGGCTGTGGAACAGTCACAATTAATTTTGTTCTTCAAAGACAATTTCAAAAATATCCCAAAATGTAGAAGTCATGTGCACCTATTTCAAACTCTCATCATTTGGATTATTTATATTTTTTAGTCCTACATAACTCTTGATTTTAAAAGAAATTAGTAAATGAACTTACAGACTTTTGGAAGTGAATGAATATTGTTTTAAAAAAATAAACAATGTTGGGGCACCTGGGTGGCTCCATTGGTAAAGCATCCGACTCTTGGTTTTGGCTCAAGTCATGATCTCAGGGTCATGAGATGGAGCCCATGTTGGGCTCTGTGCTCAGCTTGCCATCTGCTTCAGATTCTTTTTCCCTTTCCCTTTGCCCCTCCCCCACTCAAATACATAAATAAATCTTTTAAAAAATAATAAGTAAACAATATTACCAAGAATATTTGATATCCAAACCCAATGGATGTGAGGAAAGATGGAGCAGAGGAAAATTAATACTTCAAGTGCATGTGTTCTCAAAGTTACCATATAAAAGTATCCCGTACATAAAGCAAAATAGATATTTAAAATGTAAATTATGTAGAACTTTTCTTCAAGACACAAAATATAATTATTTACAAAGGGAAAACCAAATAAGATTAAACTAGAAAGATATAGAAATGAAAGTAAAAATAACTGAAATAGAAAATGAAGTTAAAAATATATGACCCATAAAAACCAAAGAAAGATTTAAAAAAGTAAACTTCTGGCAACTGTATTCAGGGAAAAATATTGAGACAATTAAATAATACTAAGAATTTTTAAATATAAGAATTTAGAAGACCTTAAAAATTGTGAGATTACTTTGTGAACATTGTATCAACATAGTTTTTAGATTAAAAAAAAAAGTACTCTGGGGGTAAGGGTAGCCAATCACCACAATAGGTTCCCCCTGGAACCAACTAAAACTTTGGAAGGAAGTAGATAAAGAAACCCTCTCACCCAGACTGCTTGTCACTCTACACTAAAGTCTACTTCAGACAGTTTTAAAAGTCAGTCTTATTAACCTTTGAAGGAACAAATAATTCTTTTAAGGCTTTGGAAAACAAAAACCCTGAACATTCCTGAATTTAATCTACAAGTCAGGAAAACTCTGATTCCAATACTGGATGCGTATAATACAAAAAGATAAGTATAGACCCCTTTGAATATAAATCCACAGATCCTAAAAAGAACATTAGTAAATTGAATATAAAAGTGTATTAAAAGAAAATGCACCATGCTTATGTGGCATTTATGCCAACGTGGTTCCAACTTAGGGATCTTTATTCAGCAGATTTATAAAGAAGAAAAGGCATAGTATTATCTCAATAAATACTAATTTCTTTTTTTTTTAAGTAGGCTTCCACACCTAGTGTGGAGCCCAACATGGGGCTTGAGCTCATGACTGTGAGATCAAGACCTGAGCTGAGATCGAGAGTCAGATGCTAAACTGACTGAGCCACCCAGGTGCCCCTCAATAAATATAACTTTTAAAAATATAACAACAAATATTCTTGTTTTTTAATTATTATGTTCAATTAGCCAACATCACTAATTTCTGATGTAGTATTCAAAAATTCATTAGTTACATATAACACCCAGTACTCATCACACACGTGCCCTCCTTAATACCTTATTTTTTTTTAAGATTTATTTATTTATTTATTTGACAGAGAGATCACAAGTAGGCAGAGAGGTAGGCAGAGAGAGAAGGGGAAGCAGGCTCCCTGCTGAGCAGAGACACACCCCCCCCCCCACCGAGGTAGGGGGCTCGATCCCAGGACCCTGAGATCATGACCCAAGCTAAAGGCAGAGGCCTAATCCACTGAGCCACCCAGGCACCCCAATACCTTATTTTTTACAGAAAACTTCATAATAAGCATGCAACAGGAGGAATCTTCTTTAACTTGATAGAGAATCTAGCAGTAACCAAGGGAAAACTCATATTTAATGGGTGACATTTGAAGTTTCCCTTGTAAAATACAGAAATATTTTAAAAATGAAGAATGCCTAGTTGTTTTCCTTACCAAGGGTTTTCTTCATTTTCTTTCAAATCTGTATTGCATTTTTTATAAACTCAATTGTAATTATATGGTGATACATATTTATTCCTTCAATATCATAAACTAATATATGTTCATTTTATAAAATTTAGAAATGTAAAACAGCATAACGCAGGAAATGAATGTCTTAACACCATCTTCTAGAAATAATTTAAATTCTGGTGATTTTATTCTTTGATTTTGCTCTAGGCTTCTTAAAAAAATATTACTGACCTCAATTACGTAAACTAATCTTAAAAATATTTAATACAGGAATAACCACAGACTCTAGAAATGAAGAGGGCTGAAGGGGAAAATACCTGTCAGTGGACGTGGGACTGGATTCTTAGCTTTGTCCAGTTAAGGGGAAAAAAAAAAAAGTCTTTAACACAGTCCATTAAATATGAATTTTACAATTTGATGGTTATCAGAAGGGTGGGTGGGGGGATGGGTGAAATAGGTGATGGGGATTAAGAAGTGCACTTATTGTGATAAGCACGGGGTGATGTATGGAACTATCAAATGCCTATATTGTACATCTGAAACAAATACAATGCTGAACGTTAACTAACTGAAATTAAAATAAAAACTTAGGGTAAAAATAGAAAAAAATGAATTTTAAATATATATATCATTTTTAAAAGTTGGCAATGCACATGGTCACTGGCCACTTCATTAAGCCTTGCTTCTATGATGGGAAATGAAACAAGTCCGTGATCCTGATAGCAGAGATGTAATGCATGTTGCACCAAAATGCCTAGATACCCCCCTTAAAATTAAAAGGCGTAAATCTACAGTTGCTGGGAGTGTGTCTGTTGAGAGCCCCCACCTCAGTCCTCAGACCACTCTGCAACTGCTTCCAGATGTAGAAACTGACCTTCACCAAAGTGACACACTTCCCCAGAGCAGCTTGCATTCAATAACCAGTCAACATGGGGATGTAATGGAAGACCCCCTGCCCAACTCAAAGGGTACCGGTTTTAGCAAGCGGGGAACTTGGGAGTCGGCGCCCCACTTTGTGGCAGCTGCGCTGCTCCCCAACTTCCCCTTCTGCTCTGCCCTCCCTTCTCTTCCTCTATTCAAGCATTGTTCTTAAGAGAATTCCCTAATAAATGTCTTGCAATCTCCGACTGAGGGCTGCTTCCTAGAGATTCGCAACCTACATCAGCAGTATTGGAGCTTAACCACTCATCACTGGGTCAGAATAAACACAACTCGTTGGTGTTTAAATGGTGATTTGAGGGGCGCCTGGGTGGCTCAGTGGGTTAAGCCGCTGCCTTCGGCTCAGGTCATGATCTCAGGGTCCTGGGATCGAGTCCCGCATCGGGCTCTCTGCTCAGCAGGGAGCCTGCTTCTCTCTCTCTCTCTCTCTCTCTCTCTCTGCCTGCCTCTCCATCTACTTGTGATCTCTCTCTGTCAAATAAATAAATAAAATCTTTAAAATAAATAAATAAATAAATGGTGATTTGACACGGTGAGAGTTAACATCTGAACTGTGGGGTAAGGACATGCTCCAGAACAAAATACTTAGTAATAAATAGAAATGATTAGAAGTGAAAGAACAAAAATGTAGTGAATTGCTATGGGGCCTGGCTTACTCCCTGGACTGAAGAATTCTTCTGGACTAATATATAACTTGTCCAAACTGGTTAAGAAAGACACAAATAACTTCTGCATTTTTAAATTTCTAATTTTGAATACTTTCTATTGACTGGAATGCATCTTCAAGTAATTTTTTCCAAGAGATATCTAAGGGTTATATGCTTTATGAATTTTCCATATGATGAACTATATAATCCTCTGCTGTAAATTTTCTTACTCTGAGAGTGTCACAAAACCTGCTAATCTCTTGGGCTATGGAGCCATGGAATACCAGAACAGGGTAGGGGGAGCAGAGCAAACCAAGTGCAGGCAACAAGGACTGCTGTCTATAGACAATTTGAAAAAAATAATAATCCAAATACATTTGCTCAGCTTTTCACCCCCATATGCAGGCCTGTTAAGTAATTCTGGTGACAAAAACACTCTCCTCCCCCCAAAAATCTTTTGTTGGTCTTGGTTCAAAATAATTGTTGTGGCTATTTTTGAATTTTAATAATATGTGTAAATTCAAAATTAGCACATTTATAGTAGAAATTATGGGCTGGGAGAAAATATTTCCAAATCACGGACAAAAAAAATGACTATATATCTAACTGTAAAGAACTCTCAAAACTCAACATGATGAAATCCAAACAATCTAATTAGAAAATGAGCAAAACACATAAAAGATATTTCACTAAAAAGGGCGTAAGAATGTCAAGTAATCATGTGAAAAGATGTTCAACAACATGAGGCATTAGGGAAAAGGTAACTGAGAATAAAATGAGGTATCATATACCTACTAGAACAGCTAAAATGAAAAACAGTAACAACACCAGTTGCTGGGGAGGATGTGGGGAAATTGGACGTTTCAACCATTACTGATGGAAATGTAACATGATATAGTCGCTCTGAAAAATAGTTTGGCAATTTCTTGAAAAACAAAAATAACAACTAAATATATACTTAACCACACAAACCAGCAATTGCATTCCTGGGCAGTTATCCCAGAGAAGTGAAAATGTATGTCCACACAAAAACATGTGCACAATTGTTCATAGCAGCTTTATTTGTATTAGCCAAGAACTGGAAACAAAATATCCCTCAATCAGTGAATGTTCAAATATATCCTGGTATATCCATCAAGGAATATCACTAAGAATAAAAAGAAGCAAACTATTGATGTATGCAGCAACTTGGAAGGACCTCCAAGGCACTATATTCAGTGAAAAAAGCTGAGCTCAAAGGTCACAAATAGATGTTTCTATGATTCTGTTTATGTAACATTCTCTAAATGTTGGAGATGCAGGACAGATTAGCAGTATTCAGGGGTTAGGGATGGTGGAGAGTAAGAGGTGAGTGTGGCTAAATAAGGGTAGCAAGGGAGAGACACGTGTAGTGATAAAGTCATATATCTTGATTATGGTGGTAGTCACACAAATCTATCTATGTGATAAAATGGCATAAATCTATACACACATATTGTACCAATCTCAAATCCCTGGTTTTGATATTATACCGTACTTACAAAAGATGTCATTGTTGTGAACAACTGGGACCTCTTTTTCTCTTCCCACTATCCTTGCTAATTTCTGTGGATCTATAATTATTTCAAAATAAGAGTCAAAAATAGTATTTTTCAGATTGTGTCTAGGTATTGGTCTGTTTTCACTGGTTTTGAGTGTGGCACATTGTCATCTTCTAATTGCTTTCAATATTTGAGAATCTAAGCTACATGAAAGCCTGAAGCTGGTTTTTCATACTCCGTGATGCTGGCTCATCCCAAGAGTTTGCCAATTTGGAAAAGGAGTCCTTCCTCAACACACACTACTTCCATCTATTATAAAATTGTTACACTGAACCCATCTTGTTAGGATATGACACTTTACTGTCTCATGCCAGAAAATTTACCATTAACAGCATACAAATTTACACATCTACAAAGCAAGTGTGTGTGTTTTTATATCTGTCACTCCTATATATTCTGTGTCTTATTGTTGTATTATTAATATTTAAAATAGAGACTGGTATATAATAGGAATTTAACTTCTTTAATGAACAAAATAAGGAAAATACTTCCCCATTATATAATTGTATGGCATTATGCATTTGAATATCTGTTGGTTAGCGGGAATGTGGCTAGATGCTATGCTTATCAGATAATCATTATCACCATCATTGTTTTCACATCTTGTCTTTTTCAGTCTATTTTCCACAGAAATCCTCAAAAGACCGCTGTGCATAAAACTTGAGTCTGTATTTTATAAAGTCATGTATGTTTCATCCCACTTCTGTTGGAATTATCTTCTGTTTATTTATTTTATTTATATCTTGAAGTAAACATTTTATTAGGTACAACATATATACAAAAAAGAAGAGACAAATCAAAAGTGTGCAGCTGAATTTCTGGTTAGTACTGATCCTGATTATCTAAATCAGAAAAAAAAATACATGTGTATGTGTGATTTATACATATATCCTATGAGTTCTGTTTCTCTGTAGAACCTCATCTCTGGTTTACTCATCACCTAGCTTCAATAATATGAATACGTGTATGGTGTAACGTAGTTCCACTCACTCCACTCCTCCAGTTTCTTTTGAGGCAAATTCAAGGCATCATATCTATATCTATCTATATCTATATCTATCTATCTATCTAATCTACCTACATTCTACATACATATGTATACATAGATATCCAATAAAGTTTTTAAAGCGAATCACAATATATATCGCATAAGTATATAACCACATTCTTTAAAATAATCAAATATCCAGTCATTGAGGAACTGTGGCTTTTAATTGGGATCCTTAGACTCCCAGGGTTTAGAGGAAGTGTCACAGGGATGGAAATACGTGAGTGTGGGATGGAAGAAAGTCACCAGGCAATGCACTAGGTCAAGCCCCATTTCTTTCTGTCTGTTTCAGAAAAATGAGCTTTGGAATGAGATTTTATTCAATGAACGAACTCTGTCATTTAGAGAAAATGGAAATTACTAAATAGGTAATCTTGGATCAAAACAAGAGTACTATTCTTTCTGCTTTTCTCAAACTAGAAAAAAATGTGCACTTAGTAGATAAGTGCATTGGATAATGCAGTAGGTGCTCTGGCTTTGCACAGTTTCTGGTCTGGAAGATGGATTATGTTGTTTATCTTGCTCCTCATTCCTAGTACAGGGACAGAGGGAAGTAAGTTAACTAACTAATGTTGCTAGAGTTACTTAATCACATTCTTTATTCATGTAGTTGATATATTCACTTCAATTGTTCTGTGTGAGGAATTTAAGTCACTGATTGTGGGAAGTTTGGGAGGAGCTTTTATACAAGAATTGGCTAAAAAGACAAAGGAGAATTGTTTTAGAATTCAATGGCAGAACTTGATTTCCTTTGAAAAGGCCTCTGATTGAGTTAGATGAAATCGGAATATAATGCCGGAGGATTATTACAAGAACAAGTAGTTTTCCCTTGAAAGTGAAAAGCTGAAATAACTAAAATAATTTTTTAAAAGTCTGAGAAGTCCAAGCAGCAAAACAGCAGGAATTAAAGTGAGGGATTGAGATGAACTAGTATTAAGAATTCAGAAAAAAAATTTTAAGTAATGTCTATGCCCAACATGGGGCTTGAACTCATGACCCTGAGAACAAGAGTCACATACTCTACTGACTCAGCCAGCCAGGCACTCCAGGAATTCAAAAAATTTTCAAGTGTTAACAATTATGATAGATACTAGGTATGAAGACCAAGGTTAGTTTAAATAGCCATAAAAAGGAATAAAATTCCTTTATACAACATATCAATTTCAAAATGACTCAAGAATTACTCATTTTTATATTTGTTAGAGCAAATGTATATTTATCCACTTTTAAATGTTAATATTTTCCAGCTAAAGAATTGCTGTATGCAGTTTACTGTAATTTCCTTTCTACCTTTTCGTTTTGGTTAAATCTTTTCATAATAATTTTTTTAAAAACATCAAAGTTCATGGATATTGATCTGTGTAGGTACCAAGCCACTAGCCATTTTGAAACTTAAAAAGGGACCATTCCCTACCTTTGAAAATTAAAATATGCAAATTTTAAAATCGGAAAAAAATAGCCACCAAGCAGTTGACAAAGGAAGAGAGGCAAATGGAAGAGTAAGGGCTGACTCTGTTCAGTGGGGAGTCTGTTTGAGAGTCTAGCCCTTCCCCCCACAACTCACACACACACAAAACACTCTCTCTTTCTCTCAAATAAATAAATAAATCCTTTCCCCCCATCACAGGAAATTGAAAATACCTTGATGAGTGATTCTTTGAATTTATTAAAGTGTCTTTCAATGATAAATTCAAATAACTGGACCAAGGCTGATGTAATTATCTTTTAATAAGCACTAATAATTTCACTGAAAGAGTTGGATGTCACACAAATCAGAAATAACAAACATACCAACCTGCCACAGGACCATGCATTTCTGCTTTCTACTCCATTTCTTTCTGTTTTGAGTGTTGCCAGTTTAGTAGAAAACAGAAACAGAACATTTCTGGCTTGGTTTATTGGGGATCATGTTAAAGAACTTTAACTCTTCAATGAAATTTTGGAATAATCTAGAAGGGGAAGATGTGGTTTGACTTTTGCTTTTGGATTTAGAGTGAAGTATGCCCTGAAGGAATATTTTAGAGGCAGAAAGAGCACACAAATGTCTAGCCAAAAACTTTAATGAATTGGTAGGAACATCCTCTAATTATTTACTCTTTTAGGATATTTTTCTGACAATATTTATGAAGGAAATAAATAAATTAGCAATACACAATGAAGAAAGTCCTTGCATATTCTAAATGTAACAAGTATTATAATACAGTATAAGCAGAATTTTCCCATTTATGATTTTTTTTAATGACTAGTTACATGTTGGTTAGGTGTCTCTTTTATGGAAATTTTAACCAAGCAAGATATGTATTTTCTTCAACTTTGTCCACTCAAAAACTGCAATTACTCAATTCTCCCTACCCACTGCTATTATATATACATATCATATCATGGATTTATTAAGACATTGAGTAATGCAGTTTCTGGATTATTTCATGGGTGGGGTATCCCTAGAAACAAGTGTTTAATGCTTCTTTGGGTGTTCCATAAAGAATTCAAGTCAATATGTTGTCATTTAAAAGTTGCCAATGATTGAGTTCTAGTTATACTGTCTGGAATTTGGAGTGGGTAGTTGAGGGATATGAGTTTTAAAAGAACCTCCCACAATCAGGGACGCCTGGGTGGCTCAGTTGGTTGGACGACTGCCTTCAGCTCAGGTCATGATCCTGGAGTCCCGGGATCGAGTCCCGCATCGGGCTCCCAGCTCCACGGGGAGTCTGCTTCTCTCTCTGACCTTCTCCTAGCTCATGCTCTCTCTCACTGTCTCTCTCTCAAATAAATAAATAAAATCTTTAAAAAAAAAAAAAAAAAGAACCTCCCACAATCATAATGGAACATAAAACTGAGGGGGAAAATGTTTAGGAACATAAAATACATTAAAACACGAAGTTTTAAATATTAGACATCAGAAACATTAGATAATGTTTCTAGAAAAGAAAAGATTTCATGTGAATTTAGGAGCAGGCAATGAAGGTTGATTATTAGGCAAGACGAATATGAGACCCAAGGCTTAGAGGTAGCAATAACATAGCAAATTCTGGAGAGAATAGAGCAATCACGGTAAGAGGATAGTAATTGTTAAAATTCTCTATAAATCTTGGAGCATTTTTCAGAAACATCAGAAGGCTTAGGACAAATGTGTTTGATTATTACAAGCAGTGTTAGAAATTTTAAAAAAAAGTTATCTTCCAGAGAAAGATAACAGATAGAAAAACCAAGAAGCACAGGTAAAAGCGAAGAGGAAGGGAAGAATTAACATTTACTGGAACATCTTCTGAGTTTCAGTTAATCAATGTGGATAAATTATATTAATATAAATCTCTTGTTAACCCTATAAGGTCGGCTTTATCTCCTCTGCTTAGTTAGCAGATGAGAAGACTGAGCTAAGAGAGCTGGTGTACCTCACTCAGCATAAGAATGAGTAGATCTGGCATCCATTTGGAGGTCTGTATGTCTCTAAAACCCACGTATTTTCCACAAAACCTATTGCATTAAAGAGAATGATAAGAACCACTCACTCTTTATAAAGCAAGAAACCATTAATTCCCATGATCCTGACAGAAGAAATATGGAAAGGAACTCAGGAAGGAGCAGAAGATAGAAAGGTGAAATGGAATAGTTTCCCAGAGAGTGGTAGACTGTCTATAAATATAACCACCTAACGGATCCTCACACTCTTATTCATACACGCCTCTCTTCCTATCAAAACACAGAGTTTGTCCCCACCCCCCACCCCCACCATTGAATTTGGGTTGGTCCCATGACCAACAAAATATGGCAGAAGAGATGGTGCATGACTTCCGGACTTATGCAGCTTCTGTATTTGTCCGATCCAGCCTCTATGCAATGTAGCATAGAGCTACACAATGTAGCATAGAGCTGGATAATGAGATAGAGAGAGAGAAGGATAAGGATAGAGGGGGAGAGGGGGAGGGATACAGGAAGAGGGAGAGGGAAAGAAAGAGAAATAGAAACTTCGACAACCCTGTCTTTCTCTCCTCCTCAGTGAAGCCACGGCATATGTTAAGTTCTTAAGGATATTCCAGTCTCTGCCGAGTTCCAAAATGATAGTAGCTACATGAGTGACTTCAGCAAACAGCATTTGGAACAGAAGAACCACAGAGCCTATCCAAAGAATCATGAGAAACAACAGACTATTATTGTTTTCACTTTCTGGAGAAATCTGTTATGTAGCAAAGGCTGATAACACTTGGTTTTGGGATCCTGGAGTGGAGAAAACAAATCATCCAGAAAAGGTAGGGCAATAAGGTAATGTCACCTTAGTCTCTATCTGCATTCAGATCTTTGAGCCTATATAGGACACTTAAAAATACCTCTATTAAAATACAGATATTCCCTGGAAAAGATACTTAGCTGCTTAGCAAGGATTCATTGACAAACCAATAGAGCACAACATATGGCACAGGATAGAGGGAAAGATTCTATTTAAGGCTGACCTAGAAAAAGGGGAGTAAGAAAGGTACCAGAGAGACTTTATGATTTTGCAAAGGCTTGGCCCTGTCCATGTCTAGTTAATACCACTAACATCATCTCCATGATCACCACCCATCATGATCATCTATTGTGTCTATGATTGACTTACAACTACCTACTTTAGGCAAATATCATCCTAGACCAAATTTAATTTATATTTCTCTAATTCTCACAGTGACACTCTAAGGTAGACACTGGCCCATTTTAGAGCTAATGGCACTAAAGTGCAGTGGGTTCAAATAACTTGCCCAAATTCATGTAACTCACAAAAGGAAACTTGACAACTAATCCCTAGTTCAGCCCAATTCTAAAGCCTTTGTCATTTGTCCTTATCAGTTTCTCCTAATTTGCAGACACTTTTTTCTTGAGGACTGCCAAACCTCCAGTTTTTTTTTTAATGTTAATAGTTGATTTTGAAAAATAATCAAGTTCTATAAGAAATTGGCCCATACTTTAGAGTTATAGAATATATTAAAAATTACTTATGATGAGAAACAAGTTTATAGAAATTCTAATGTAGAAATCAATTAAAAGTAAAAAAAAATTTTAAAAAGGTTTGCCATTATAATTTGTAGCAGGAGCATTGTCACAATGACAGTGGGTAGTGAAATGATCCAATATTTTTATCACTGGTATTCCCCAGTGTCCTACATTAAAATTCCTTAGTGCTTTTTTTGTTCTGGTTCTTCTCGGTTTATAGGAGGCAAAGCAACAAAATCTTGGCCATCCTTTGAGGATGAAGGAATAAAATAGAATATCCATGAAGAATTCAGGTCAGCAAGAAATAACCAGGAATGAAAGTGTAAGGATAAAGGAGGAGAAAAGAAGAACAGAAGATATTGAAAAACTATGCCAACTCCTTGTCTACAAGATCAACAAATAGATTTTACCCATTCATTCCATTTTAAAGCATCTTTTTATTTTGTGCCAGCCACTAAGCTGGGGAGACAAAGAGAAATAAATCACATTTCTTGACCTTAAGGAAAAGTAAGCAATTTGATTTACCCAGACAGAAGTTATGCTGGAAGGTTTGAAGACAATCCAGCTAATTCACAGAGGTCCCAAGATAAGGCCCAATTCACTTTCCATTCTGAGATGTAACTCTATCATTGTTACTGTGCATGCAATCTCTGGGTAAAGAACAGAGTCAATACCACAATCCTCTTATTACAACCACAGCATAAAACTGACAGCATGATATGCAGAGCTGGAGGAATAGGGAGAGAGCCCTTTATGGAAGATTCCCTTATTTCTAAATGAACAGCGTCCTTGGAAGTCTTGAGCAATAATGCACCACTCAAAAATACTGAACAACAAATTAATTTACATTAACACCAAAATTCAACTATTAAAGAAACTTATGATATTAATTTGATCCCTCAACTTTTCCTTCATGCTATATGTTATGGGGTGATGGCTTGGTTGCTCTATACTAATGCTTCTCAACCAGGGGAGACTTTGACAATGTCTGGAGACAGCTGGGGTTGCAAAACTGGGGTGTGGATGCTACTGGCATCTAGTAGGTAGAAACCAGAGCTGTTCTTAAACATCCTGCAGGTACTACACAGGACAGCCTTTCACAGCAAACAATTATCTGACCCCAAAAATGTTAATAGTGCCAGGATTGAAAAAACTACCTACCTATATGACCATTTTGAACTTTAAGACCTTTTCATAATATTCAATCATAAGATGGTATAACCATCCATACACAAAAGATGAACTACTCCTAAGGAAATTTTTAGGTGTATTTATTTTTACAAAATAAGGAAATAAAGTTACATAGTATTCAAATGACTTGAAGTCAATAAATGATTTAGTCCTTTTTAAAGATTTGGGTCATGCTCTAATAATCAGTGTGACATTAAGTATTCAATTCAGAGATAGTGAATTGGTCCCTATTTCTTCAGTTATGCCCATCAATTCACAAATAATGATCTAATACTCTGATAATTTCAGAGATTTTCTTCTGAAGCAATTCTCACAAACACAGTGGCAAACTATGATAATCTCCTGATTTTTTCCTTTAAAGAAAAATAATAGCATCTCATTCACTTGCATCCAGATTTTGAATCTGTAATAACCTCAGTAAAATCTAAGATAAAATGCCTGGATCTCTAGATTGACTTTATGATTCTTTAATTAAATTAAGATCATAAAGTTAATTCAAAAGAACAATTTGTGAGGCATGCTAAAGCATTCCAGATGAGTCAACATGGTAGCAAACTACAATTGACTATTAACACATATTCTTTTTTAGTCATCAAACAGACCCCCAAATGATCTTTCTATGTCAGTATTTTATGGTTGTGCCTTTAGTAACCATGTGTTAGATGCCAGGAAATGCATCTGTAAGCTTTATGAGACAAGAGCTGGCAAAACTAACAGTTCAATAAAAGAAACTCTTGGGTAAGAAAGAAGCTGACCACGGTTTGTAGAGCTCACAGATTTCCATTTCTTATTATCCTGGTTGTATCCACCACTCTCCTGGGCTTCTAATACTCAACCAGTTTGACTCTAGTGTCTCCTTAAGCCTCCTCACACAGACAAGCCTCTCCCTCCTACCTCTTGAATCAGAAAATGAAATATCATTTTTTTTTACCATTTTTGGTACTAACACTTCACTACCCAGTTTTAACATTGTACAATTCTTTGCCATGTTTTTAATGAATCTAGAACATGACCACTTCCAGGACCATATGGAGGAGCTCTTTTACCTTCCTCCCTCTTCTCTAGACCAGAAACATGGTCCTATTGATCTGAGTCCAAAAGTGACCTATGCTTTTTTTTTAAAAGGATTTACTTATTTATTTATTTGAGAGAGAGAAAACACAAGCATTAAGGGCAGATGGAGGAGACTCCCAAGCAGACTCCACATTGAGTGCAGAGCCCAATATGGGGTTCAATCCCACTACCCCTAGGGGACAACCTGAAACCAAGAATTGGTTGCTTAACTTGGCCACTGAGGCACCCTGACCTAGACTTCTTAAAACTACAGAGTTTCCTGTGATTTGATAGTTAAAGTATGACACAAGATATAAGGCACAACAATTTCATTAGCACTTAGGTAACACATATTAAGTTCTGAATGTAATGACTTAAATAAGACCCACATGGGTGAGAGTTTCCAGGGTATCATGTCTAGAAATTAGAAGTGCCATAATTCAGATCTCCTGTTCCAATGCTATTTCTAGTATAAAATGATCTAGTTTGGGGGGTGGGGGAGGGAGGAATCTCTTGTTAATTAGTTGCCTAGATCAGGAATCTGCAGACTGTGGTCCACAAACTCATCTATTTTTGTAAATAAAGTTTTATTGGAACATAGCCACACTTATTTGTTTACATATTGCCTATGGCTGC
The DNA here is from genome assembly GCF_902655055.1 of Lutra lutra. Lineage (NCBI taxonomy): Eukaryota > Metazoa > Chordata > Mammalia > Carnivora > Mustelidae > Lutra > Lutra lutra. The sequence goes on along the minus strand of NC_062278.1, from coordinate 138,349,148 downwards.
TTTTCGGCTATAATGGAAGAATTAAGTAGTTTCGATAGAGACTACATATGGCTCATAACACCTAAAATATTTATTAGTAAACCTTTTATAGAGAAAGTGTGCTGATCCTTGATCTAGATCAAATGAGAAAGAGCGAATGAGAATGAAAATTTGAACTAACCATTTTCCCAAATATATTCCCTCTTGAGAGCTAACTCACTAGAGAAGGAGAATGTATAATGGCCCAGCTTTATCATAACTTTTAAAAATTAAACTTTGCATAATTGATCCTAGGTTTATGTATGTAGGTGGCTTAAAGAAAAAAACAACACACACCAGCAAGTACATTTGAAGTTCAAATATTTCTCAATTCTATTCATTCACCATTATGTAACATCAAACACTCCATAAAATGTAGGGTTTATGAGAATCAAACCATTTAATGACTGGCATTGAAATGCAAATTCCCATTTAATTCAATACAGATACTAAAGTCTATTTTTGTCTTCCTTCTCCCTGAATAAGACCATAAGGTAACCAAGGGACCTTTAGAAACTTTGTATGACCACTGAGACATCACACTCCTTAGTGAGTGCTTCTTCACTTAGCCACAAAGCTATTTACTGGGTTTTTCCCATTGACTCTGTGGGAGCATCAGAAAAAGAAAGTGTACACATACACTTCAATTGCAAGAACTCAAGTCAGAATAGGAGTTTTTCTGGCTGGTAAATACTGAATGTGGTGAAATGTACAGAGCGTCCTATTCCTCTGGTGAGCTCAGACAGAAGATCTGAAATATAGGTTCTTCAGTTCAGAGTCTGTAAACAGGCTCTGTAACCCAGCATACTACAAGATTTCCTGTCAGGTAGTATGACTACAGAATTACAGATTCTTGTCATAAAAGACACCTAAGAAATTATCTAGTCTAATTATTTTATACAGTAGCTAGAGACACTGCAATTGAGAGAAGCAAAATGCCTGACCCAAGGTAACACTGCTAGCTAGTGGCAGAGATACGACTTGAACCTATAACTCTTGGGATCTATTTACTATATCCCAGAGTTAGCAAACTGACCTGCACCAGATAAAATTATGAAACAGAGGAAAGCTGCCCTCGGACAACCATAAACTTCAAACTCCCTTCTGATTGTATGACTTACCAGAGGAGTTGCCCATCAAAGAATGAAGAATAAAGACCAAACTCTTTAACACAGCCTACAGTTGGAGGCCTGAACTACCTATAGGTTCTCCATTTAAGGCCACCACTCTTATTCCTGAGGCTCTAGAACAGCTCACAAGCCAGCATGTCCTCATGAAGCCCAAGTAACCAAGAGCAGTTCTGGAAGACAAGTGTCTTCAGGAAAACCTGGACACTAGAACCTATCCAATACCAAAAGAATAGGTATCTAGAACAAGGGGAAAGAGGCCCCATGTTGACCACACAAGGTACCATACAAGGCTTACTCCATGTTGTGGCCTTGTGTCTTTTCACAGGAAGCGGGGGCTGGAAGGGATCTTCCAGAACATCTCACCCAGCTATTCCACAGTTTCAATTTTATGGTCCATGAAAGCTGTAAAATTAGAATAAGTTCCTTGAGCTAATTTTAATATTGCATAAAACCAAGGACAAATAATTTTTATCATCATAATACCCCTAGAGCCATAATTATATTATACTTTCCTAATCTACATTTTAGCTAGAATAATATTTACTAATATCACGTGACCAGAAGCTCTGACTGGCTACTGATAAAATCAGAAGGATTTCCTTGAAAGGACCAAAGTGTAGAAACATGTCATATAGAGATAGTTCACATTCTTTTTAACAAAGTAAATGCCAAGAAGAGATATAATCTAGTACATTCAAAGTATAGATGAGGAAACTCAAGCCCAAGCCTAACACAGTATTAAAGGCCTACTCAGGCTTAGAGATGGCCAAATTTCCCATTTCTGAGTCAGTGTTCCTTCCACCAGAGCATGTTATGGAATCTTCTGCAGCAAACCATTCAGTCACACAGCCCTGTTTTCCTTACGTTTTGAAAAGAGGAAAGAAATAGAAGGAAAAATAGAAGGGATAAAAATGAAAGTAATTTAGCTTTTTTCAATGCCATAAATTTATCCATAGATTTTTGAATGTATGATTTCAAATAAATAGATAAAAGTTTAACTCACAGCAAAGTTAAACCTAAGTCTGTATGTAATTTGCAGTACATTTAGCATGAATTTTTGTTTAGCATATGGATTCAGCTGATTTCCAAAATGGGTTCAATTAATATTATGCAAGATATCTAAATACAAACAAAACACTGTGCAGAAAGGAGTTTGAGAAAGTCAGTCTTTACTTTTAAAAAAATCACTGTTTAATCTGGAAGAAGTTGGCGATCTTAGACCAGTTTAAAAAAGAAAAAATCTAGAAAATCCCAATCAACTCAGATAAAGAGCAGAAGAAAGGAATTTTGGTTCAGGCTCTGGATTGACTTAGTTCTCAGAACGGCTCTAAGAATTTGCATTATCTCAGTTTCAAATCTAGCAGAAAGTACATATGCCTGAATCTCGTGATTTCTTGGCCTTGATGGGGTTGTGTGTCTCCTCAGTTTTTGTGTCAGAGGATGATACAGCTCAACTTGGCCAAGTCTGAGTCAGAAACTACCCCTGCAATCTAAGAGGAATGGGGCAAGCTCCACCAGAGTTATGGTCTGAGAATAGAAAAATAGAGGATCTCCTCCTTCCCAATACAACACAAGGAATTGGGCAAATGAATACAAGATGGACACGAGCCCAAAAAATGTCCAGGACATTCACACAATAAAAATGATTAAAAATAGAACTAATATGCAAAAAGTTCAGATGACAGGCAAAATTGTGGGGAGGCTAATAATTTGGCTCTGGAACCAGACTGTATAGGTTCAATTCTTTACTCTACCACTTTCTAGCTATGTGACCTTAAGCAAATTACTTAACTTCATTGGACTTTCATGTATTCATCTCTAAAAACAAAAACAGAGTAATATCTTCTCACTGGCATTTTGTGATAATTAAATGAGATGAAACTCATATAAGTGCTTAGAATAGTTTCTGACACATGGTAACCACTCAATTGACATTAACTCTCATGATTATTATTATTATTGGATATGAGAGGCAAACATGGTAAGTATTTAAAAGATCAGAGGAAGGAGAGAACACTCACAAAGGAATTAACAGTGGGAGATATGGTGGACCTGTGCTCGATAGCACAGGATGGGTCATTTTGTGAGGGAGAGCAGGGAAAGATGGCATTCTGGTTGATACAAAGTGTCATGGTGGAAAGAGCAAAAGGCACAGTAGATTAAACAATCAGTCTAGAGTGAAGAGGAAAATCGTAACAAGGTCTTAACTGCCAGGAGTTTTTAAAAAAGGTTGGCATGGGTAAATCTCCCAGGTTGTGTTCCTCCTAAAACGTAATTTTTAAAAATCCATTTTTTTCATCTTGGATTTATAGGTCCTTTTTTTTTTTTTTAAAGATTTTATTTATTTATTTGACAGACAGAAATCACAAGTAGGCAGAGAGGCAGGCAGAGAAAGGAGGGGAAGCAGGCTCCCTGCTGAGCAGAGAGTCAGATGCGGGGCTCTATCCCAGGGCCCTGGGATCATGACCTGAAAGCAGAGGCTTTAACCCACTGAGCCACCCAGGAGCCCCTATAGGTCTTTTATTGTGAAACAATTATAAATCCCGTTTTATTTAAGCCACTTACTAAAAACAATTTTATATGAAGACATCACCATGCTATGTTTACGTTCACGACTTATTTGTAAAATTACTCCATTAAGAAACAGATTGTAATAACTGACCCCTTTGAACTCAAGAACAGCAATCTATCTTGTCAATAAGGATGTGTTGATCTGCGGGTTATTATTCTCACTTCAAGAGACTCTTACCTTCCTGATGGCTTTCATCTCATCCAGACTTGCTAACCCCTTTCTCATAGCCTCTCTTCAGAGACTTCATAAAAGCAATGCTGTTATGATTCCCAAGTTATAAGAATCCATAAATAACACAAAAATGACATTCTTTATATTGACATTTCATGATATTTTCCATCCATCCATGGATAGGATTTGGCAGCATCTTCTTGAAGGTAAGAATTCTGCACCTATCTCACAAAGATAATGATTTGCTTTAGGTTCAAGAAGGCATTATTTTTTAACAAGTAGTCAAACTCTAACCAATCAAAGCCATACAATTAACTAGCTTTATAACAGTTATTTATGTAGAGTAAGACTGGAATTTTACTTAGGTAAAGAATGAACACAAGGAAAATTCTCTCGCCCCATTATGCCTTAAAAGTCAGTGTGTTGGTTGTTCGTGCACTCATACATTCCAAAATACATTGTTGGTGGTGGTTGTTGCTTTTCAAATCCATGCCTACTGTGTGGCAAGCACTCTACTAGAAGCTAGAAAACAAGAGTCATAGCCCTGTCTCACACATATTTTAACAGTTCTAAGGTACAAAGTCCCCATACTTTCCTCCCAGGAGCTTCTTGCACATAAAAAAATCCAAAAAGCTAGTTAAAGCGATAAGCAAGCCCCAAGTGAACAGATTATGGGTAGGGCAGACACTTAATCCCCCCCAAAACTGAGTCCCATGCCAAAGCAAATGGCCATACGCCATCACTACTGTGGCTATGGACACCAGATTTCCACGCAGTTTCTATCTCAATTATTACACTCAGTGCTTCCAAGAAGGCTGTGGCTGCTTGTTACAAGACTCTTGGTTTTGGTTTATGTTCCACCATCTTATGCAAATATTTTTCTTCTGAAAAGGTCATCTCCTTTGAGAAGCCTTCCCCTCATGCCTCCCTTCCTCTCCCATTCCTACTCAAAAATAATAACATCATTTTCTCAAAAGACTTTTTCTGCAGCTCTGCTTTACTATATAGAACAATGTATTTTAGTTATTGGTGTCACTCCCCAGTAGACAGTGGTTTATGCAAGGGAAGAATTTTCCTTTTTCACCCATGTGTCTCTAGATGTCTAATGATTCTTGCTGAATAGGTATGTAAGAGAACGAACTTAGGGGTAGCATTTTTGGCTAGATCTTAAGCTTCAAAACAGTATACGTAAGAATTTGTGCTTTCTGACTTTATGAAACACCATTAAACCTCCAAATAATGTTTCCACAGTCAAGTTTGATAATGCCCTTCTTCAGACACCTTTTCCCACTCCTTTAGTAATTTATACAAAAGTGCAGGTTCACTCTCATTAGTGTCTCTGACAGCAGGAGCCCTTGCACTTGGACCTCCTGGGGGTGGCGACAGAACAATGCTAACAGATGGAAAAAGTGTGAAAACCACTGAGCTCAGGTTATTTGAATCAAAAGACAACCAAGCTTGCCAAAGCTAAAAGAGAAATTAGAAAAGAAGCATTTGGCTAGTATGAAATTTTAATCTTGTCACATTCTGATTCCACTTGAACCCAAAAGAGTTGTGATTTGGTGTTATTTCCAGGTTTGACCTTGTTGCTCATATTACTGTTTGCTTGATAGCATCACCGGAGTTTACATTAAGGCAGTCTGCCTTGCTCCCTTGAATTTAATTTAATCCTTGGTTTCTTGGTAATGGAAGGCAAATTTGCTGTGTGTGTGTGTGTGACAGAGAGAGAGAGAGAGAGAGAACGAGAACGAAGAGGGAGAGAGATTGGGTTAAGTTCCCCAGGAAGCAGACTGAAGCAGAGAATTGCATTTAGGCAGATGAATCATTTGGGAGTGCCCTCAGGGTCAACATCTACCTCGAAGGGAACAAAACAGGACTGGACAGAGAGGGAAAAGTAGGGTTGTGCTACAGTCTCAACAAAGCTGAGGAGTTCTGGATCTGGGAGTATCCTTCAGAATTAACCCAAGTACCAGGATAGAACTAGGTCTTCAAACTCACTCTCCCGTACCATTGACCAGTCATTGGATGAGGGCTGCCCAGGAAGAGCTGCCTCCCTGGATAGGTCCTTTCAGTCGGGTAACCCCTGGAGGGAGCTAGCAGCTCAGGGCTGTCAGATAGCAACACCTCTAGAACCCACCTTCAGTCCTTCAGTGGGGCATCTGGTGTCACAGCACTGTGTCTGTGACAATTCAATAGCATAAAAAATATACATATTATTTTAAATAAGCATTTTCTGTCTAAATCTTGTGTTTGGGGGATCTCAGGAAGAAAGATCACTGAGAATCAGTGAATCAATAACTTGAATCTTCCATTTTTTCTCATCTTTAAAACAGACTTGATAATACTGTTACTCCATATAGAGAGAAAATTGTTATATTTCTTTTTATAGTTTGATTTGGCTTTGTTTTCATCAGTTAGAACTGGTCCTTTGAAGACAAAAATGTCTTTCACTGCCTGTTTATGAAATTAAAGACTCCTATTTTTCAAATGAAGAGGGGGGACAAATTCATGTCATTTCTTCTGAAATCACTTTTCTGTTTCAGTTATCAAAGAAATCAAACTAAGAGTGATCATTTATACCTTTCTTAACAAACTACTTAGTGTGGGTAATTTCTATCTAAAGGCGATAAGAGATCTGAGAAGGAGGGAAGATGAGTGATTTTAGCAGTTAGCATAGTGCTTTGAGGTTTGTTGATAATTTGTCCTTGCAGGACCCCCTTGAGATGAGATACTTAATTACCCAAAGGCCAATGCAGGACCACAACTCCCTGTAGAAATATAAACAGAAAATCTTCACGATTTGCCTGTCACGTACCACAGGTGAGGCTGAAAACCCAACATGATCAAAACCTTGAGCTTCTTTTATAAACAAAGGCAACACTCTCAGGGTCTCATTATGTGTGGGCTTGTTACGGAATGAATGTTTGTGTCCCCTGCAAATTCATATGTTGAAGCCCTAACTTCCAATGTGATGGTATGAAGTGAGGCCTTTGGTAGGTGATTAGGTTTAGATGAGGTCATGAGGGGGTAGCCCCTGTAATGAGTTTGTGGGTTATGAAAAGACGAAGAGACCAGAGCTCTCCCATCCTTGCACCTTCCATTAAAGTCACCGTGAGAAGCAGCATGTGCAAGCCCCCAAGAGGGCTGTCACCAGAACCTGATCATGCTGGCACCTTGATCTCAAATTTTCCAGCCTCTAAAACTGTGAGAATCAGATGTCTATTGTTTAAACCACCCAGTCTACGAAATTTTGTTAGAGTAGGCCAAGCAGACTGAAGTAGGGCTCATTGGAATTCCTGAAAATATGTGGATTCTTTGATCATTTGAAAAATTCTCCCATAGCGGAAATGAATTTCATGTGACATTCTAGACTTCACCCAAATATAAACATTATGGTGGAATCAGTCAAAGCTTTATTTTGTTGAGCTGACAGACCTTGAAAGACCCTTCTCCCGAAAGGCGATTGATCAAGACTCTAATCAGGCAATGGGATCACTCAGGCCTTAGGTCAGATAGGAGAAATTCTCACTTAAAGCTGTCATGTGAAGATCAGTTGGAGGCCAGCTAGCATGAGACCATATAAATTCTAATTATCATTTGAGAAAAATTGAGGGGAAATTCCCTGTTTTTATGTATTAGAAAATCTACAGGCTTTACAGAATAGGTTTTCTAATACTACAGAAGCACTTTTCCCCCTGGTGGATCCAAGAGACACTTGACAAATGGACCTTTTGCTGAAAACCGAAGGACATAAATGATCTATAATATTTAATTCTCAAACTATGGCACCTCCTGATGGGCACAATGAACCCAAAGGGCCACTTATTCACACCTCGTATATTGCTTCACTTTATGGGTAAGGAAGATGGGGCAACAATTCTGGCTCTGGGGCTCAGGGCGCTTCCTCTGTGCTCTCCACTCTGCCTCCATGCAGTCCTGATTTGGCTTGTTTTTTAGAATGAAGTGTCCCCTTCTGGTTTTGGAGTCAGACCTAAGTTGAATACCTTAGTAAAGGCTGAACTCTCCCACCAGCATGCCTACCGGCACCCAACAGAGACCCACACACAGACTCTTCATATAAGCACAACTTTCAAAAGTCATTCTTCCCTTTTGAGTAATACAGGTTTTTTGTTTGTTTGTTTGTTTTCAATTATTAAGCATCATCTCATCAACTTAAGTACCTGACGGGGAGAAAAAGGCTAGTGCTTTTTGTTTTACTTTGTTTTGTTTAGGTTTTTCCAAAGATTTCAGGAAATTTCTCATCACTTACCAACAAATTAGGACAGGTTTGGATGAGTGCTGACGGAGCAGAAGGTTGATTAACAATTTCTGAGTGCACCTGGTACAGTTAATTAAACATTAATTTTTTTCTTTAATAAAATCAAAGTTACACATGCATGTGGCTGTCAATAATCCAACAGCTCTTAGAAAAACAAAGCTTTCCAGATCCTCTCATCCAATTTTTCATGTATCAGAAACAAAACTTTTCATGTCTTTGGCTATTTTTTTAAAAAATAATCACTTCTAATATCTATATTGCCACTTTCTTGATTTTTCAGTTCTAGGCACTACTGACTTATTTCTGAGTATAAAAGATGAGAATTTAATTCCTTTATATCCCATCCCCTAAGCACACACAACCTCTTCCCATCTCCCCTCCCTCCCAGTATTGTTACATAGTTACTTTGGTTAGATCAGTCTTCAGTGTTCACAATATTGTGGCAGTTGAGTCATTTGGTGTATGATAAATATTTTTTCTTCTCTACACAAATTTTTTCTTTCTTTGGAGTTGTTAATTATCTGGATTTTGTTTTGTTTTGTTTTCTATTTATCACTAATAAAAATCTAAACTCTTCACCAATTATTATGTGAATTTTCCCTCAATAAAGTTTGATGCAGCAGGTGGAATTATAACTAATCTTGAAAACTTCTCCCAGAGACTTCTGCTTGCTCTGATCTAGGCAGGATGGCTCGTTCAACCCAGGAGACACCTCTCATCCTGAGCCATCATTCTGAAAACAGTATATAGTCTCTCAGATTACATCTTCATTTGCCAAATCTTATGTCTTCGTTTTTCTTGGTTTACTGCCTCATTTTGGTGCATCACAGCCTCTAGTAGATTCCTCAGAAAAGGTGCGTAGAGGGAAAGCAGAGACCTTTCATGTCTGAGAAAAAATATATATATATACATATGTATATATATATATATATAATTATACATAATTATATATATATATATATATATATATATATATATATATACACTCTTGATTTTATTGGCAATTGGCTGGACATAGATTCTAGGTTGGTTGATTAGCAGCAGCCCTAGCCCCCGGCAACCATCGTTCTGTTCTTTGCTTTCCTGAGTTTATGTACTCAGACATCTCATGTAAGTGGGATCATTCAGAATTTGACCTTCTATGACTGCCTTATTCCACTCAGCAGAATGTTCTCAATGTTCATTCAGGTTGTCACATACAGCTGAAATTCCTTCTTTTTTTTTTTTTTTTAAGATTTTATTTATTTATTTGTCAGAGAGAGAGAGAGGGAGAGAGAGCGAGCACAGGCAGACAGAATGGCAGGCAGAGGCAGAGGGAGAAGCAGGCTCCCTGACAAGCAAGGAGCCCGATGTGGGACTCGATCCCAGGACGCTGGGATCGTGACCTGAGCTGAAGGCAGCCGCTTAACCAACTGAGCCACCCAGGCGTCCCTGAAATTCCTTCTTTTTAAAGGCTAAATAATATTCCATTTTATGTATATACCACATTTTTTAGATCCATTTATCCATCAGTGGACATTTAAGTTGTTTCTATATCTTGGCTCTTATGAATAGTGTAGCAGTCAACACAGGAGTGCTAATATCTCTTTGAGATTCTGATTTCAATTCTTCTTTTTTTTTAAGATTTTATTTATTTGAGAAAGAGAGTGAGAAAGAGAGAACAGGGTGAGGAAGTGGCAGAGGAAGAGGGAGAAGCAGATCCCCACTGAGCAGGAAGCCCAATGCAAGGCTCAATCCCAGGACTCTGGGATCATGACCTGAGCTGAAGGCAGACACTTAACTGACTCAGCCAACCCAGAGGCAATCCTGATTTCAATTCTTTTGGATAAATATCCAGAAATAAAAATGCTGGATCATATGATAATTTTATTTTTAATTTTTTGAAGAACCTCCACACCTGAATTCTAGGCTACACTATTATGCATTCCCACCAACAGTGCACTAGGGTTCCAATTTTTAAGGCAATGCTCTACTGCTTTCTAGCTTCTGGTAAAACTTTTAAGAAGTCCAAAATCATTCTGGCTTCTGATTCCTTGCATGTTGCCCTTTTTCGTTTTTTTCTGGAAGCCAAAAAGAATCATCTTTATGTTTGGAGTATTATGAAATTTCAGTGTGGAAATTCACATCCTTCAGTTCTAGAAACTTGTACTAGTTGAATAATAGATTCCTTCCCTCTAGTTTCATTTTCTTCCTATTTCTCTCTCTCTTTTTCTTTGATACTGTTTTGGATCTAGTTGCTTAACCTCCTAGATCTGTGCTGTTCCATATCACAGCAGCTAGACTCCTGTGGCTTCTCACATTTACATTTAAATTAATTGAAATTAAATAGATTTTTTAAATTCAGTTCCTCAATCCCACTAGCCCCACTTCAAGTATTAAATAGCCACATGGAGCTAGTACATACTGAATTAGCACAGGAACAGAACATTTCCATCATCACAGAACATGCTAGGACAGTGCAGTCCTAGATGGTCCTCTAATCTTTTTTTTTCTATTTTCCACATCTTTGTCAGTCTGCTCTAATTTCTGAAAGATTCCTCAACTTGATCTTTCAACATTTCTATTGAATTTTTTAAAAATCATTATTTTTTAAATTTCTGAACTTTTTTAAAATTTGGAATTTAATTTTTTAAAAATTTCTTCTTTTCCTACTTCATCCTATATTTATCTCACAGATTTAGTATCTATTCTTATGTGTCTAGAGATATTGAATTTAATATTCAATATTTAATATTAATATTTTATATTTTATTAATATTTGTTATTCCTAAAGAGTTTCTTCTTACTCCAGGTAGATTTTTCATCTGTGTTTATATTGGCTCATATCCTTCATATTAAAAGATTTCAGCCGAAGGCCAGGTACTTTTTCATATCTGCTCATATTTAAGAGTAGACCATGAAAAATCTGAATGGAAGAACTAAGCACATAAGAAAGATGTGCCAAATTTGTTACTTGTTATAGGGTGATGTGGCTAAGCCATTTCCATGAGCAAATCCTACATTCAGGATTTGCTTTCTTCCTATGCTGTCCAGATTGTTTTGAAAAGATTCTTCCAAACACTTATCAACATAGTGTATAGACTGGGCTGCTAGTCTTCTAGGACCCAAGATGAGAAAGTGGACTGGGGTCCCAGGACTTGGGATGTACACATTTATCTCCTCCTTTTTTAGTACTGCACCTGTACCCCAAATGTGTCCATTTTCTTCGGTCCAGAGACCTTCAATCTCACCCTCACAAAAGGACAAGTCTCACATTTTCAGAAAGAGTGGGGAAGTGTATTGGACACCTATTAGAGTGTGCTGTGCCTTCAAGACCAGAAGATCTATTTTCCAGTTGTTGGAAGTGCCCATGGTCGAACAGGCTCATTTGCCGATGACCATCACTATTTGTGGGCACAGTCTGTCCACAGCGATTGGTGAGTGTGAGTGTCCAGGCCCTTCCTCCAACTCAGAACAGTTCTGAAAGGTCATCTTGTGACCAGACCAGAACCCAAAGTCTTCTGCTCTATCTTCCTTTCTCTCCTTCTCACCAAGATCCCACTAATACTTGCTTCTCTCCCAGAACTTGATAGTTTGGGAAGGGCAGTTCTCTGGTTGCACAAAGTAAGGGAAGAAATCTGTGGATTTAGCTGCTTCTTAAAATGCTTTCAAAGAACTTTTGTGTTTTAGCTTTACAGTTATTGTCGCTTTCAAAGGGAACTCTTCTTGGGCTTTTGGAAGGCGCAAGAGTGGAAATCACCTTGCTTCTGACCTTCCGGCACTACTGGTTAGGATTTAGGTTTCCCAGATCCATTCAGTCAGTTTGTACTCATCAATTTGCTTTTCAGTTTCTAAAATGTTGTTGCTATTATTTTTGACCTCTAGGTTTATGTCTTTTGTTAAAGTATCTTTTTTCACTGTCATTTTCGTGACATTTTGGAACTACATACATTTAACCAGCCAGTTTCTTGATGTAGACTTCGCTCTGCCTCTGGAACTTCTTAAGTTTTTATTTGCAGGCCGTAGTGTATAGTAAATAGAAATATTCATCATCCACGCTTTCTGGCTGCACTAATCCCAGAAAGGAGAGGGAGATAGGTAAACGACTGTATGTGTATCTTGAAAGCTGATATATTCTTAAGTGACGAGAAACTAGCAGATTGAAGGTCAGTATGGAAGGAGTTATTACAGATTTTGCAATTATAGGATGATACAAATGACTGAGTATAGATTGAAAGATAGACATTATCTCAAGGATCATGGTGGCTCACGAACTGAGTGATAGTCAAAACTATCTTTAACAGCCATCCTGATGGGGTGGAACACATAAAATACAGGCACTTAGAAGTTATCCTTTTATTAAACTCAGTATTGATGAGCTATAATATGCATTAGTATGTACTGTTCTAGGCTCAAAAGGAGTAGAATGAACTCCAAAAGGGCTTAAAGGAAAATGGCAAATATGATTACAGGGTTGGGGATAAGGAGAACCTAAGTAGTAAGCAGAAAAACACGCAGTTTGTTCAGAAGAGAAGAATTACATGATTTTCTAATGGCCCTAAAGCATATAAAGCAATACTCATTCATTTTCACATTTTTAAGTGCTTTTTCTGAGAAAATTTAATGGGATAATTGGTGGGTAAAAGTACCTTATTGAAGCAGGCCTTTCAGTTTTAGTTCTCTTCCTTCTTAAAGGATCCAAGCATGATAAAATGATCTTTAACTTCAATAGGAAGGAATGAAGTTCTAGGTAAACATTGCCTGGAAGTGAGTATTATTATAGAATGGGAATATTGCTTTAAAAACATGTACTGAAATTTACATAGAAAAAGGAATGGACGCATTATGAAAGAATGCAAGAGGATTTTGTTTGTATAATGACTCTAGGAATCATGTAATTCTTCAGTTTTTTTCTGTATTTTCCTCATTTTTTTCATGAATATGTGACTTTTTTAAAAGATTTTATTGATTGATTGATTGATTTGACAGAGATCACAAGTAGGCAGAGAGATAGGCGGGGGTGGGGGCAGGCTCCCCGCTGAGCAGAGAGCCTGACGTGGGGCTCGATCCCAGGACCCTGAGATCATGACCTGAGCCAAAGGCAGACTCTTTAACCCACTGAGCCACCCAGGTGCCCCAGAATATGTGACATTTTTATAATGGATACAATAGTTACATATTCCTTGATAACATGATGTAGAAACCCTCTAATGTAGAAATTATAGAACCTCAATCTCTGAAGCTAATGAAGGTGTGGGTTTGAGTCCTTACCTTGCCTGCTTACCCGCTTTGTGACCATGGGCATCCTACTTAACTTTTAAACACACTGATGATAATATCACCTCTTCTATGGAGTTGTTGACAAGATTAAGTTTAAAAGTATATGAAAAGCATTTAGAAGTACAGCTGGCTGATGGTAACCATTCAGTAATGTTAGATATCATTTTTAGTCCAAAAAACATTTAAGGCAACTTACAAAATTATAGATTAGGAAGGTTTTTCAAAGTAAAAAGAATTTAGGCAAAGGGTAGAAAAGAACAAAATGAAGCTCAAAAGAGCTAAAAATTTGATATTATTAATTTATTAATATTATTAAATATTATTATTAAGTTACTAGCTCAATTAAAAGGAGGCAAATATGGTTGAATATAATAATTATAGTAGCTATAAATAAATTTTCAAATTTCCTATCCTGACCTAAAGGAAATCTTTTCCCAGGATTCTCATAAAAGAGTCACTGGATTATTTAATTTTTTTTCCCCCACAAAATGTAAAAAATTTATATAATCTCTACTCTTAAACACCCTTAAAACTTAATTTGTAAATATTTATGAGTACCCACAAGTCCAGAATTCCTATGGTAAGAGTATGCTTTTTGTTTTCTAAACTACAGAAATCAAACACAGCTGCATGACAAAAATGCCCCAGTGTGGGAACATACATTTCCCAGTGAGTTACCAGTAAACAAATCAATAGCTGGAGGAGTGCTTTAGAAGTTAACTCCGTGTTTCCATTCTCTGTGTTCATCACCTTTCCTACCCTGTAGCGAGTCTTCCTGTAATTGATGAATGTGTCCCAAATTACCCTCATTTAACTATTATTTTCCTGACTTTGTCATACTTATGTAATATTTGCACATATTTTTAAAACACTTAATTCCAAACAACTCACTTATTTGTATTTAGACCATTTTAATAATACCTGTGCACCGATTACATTCTCTAATCTATATGTTAGTATGGTATAATGTTTTCCTTTAAGAAGTGTTTGGGTGTCCTTTGAAATTGCTGTGTACTACCAGCGATATTCATGATTTCTATTACTCTTTGGGAAACATTAGATTAAAATAATAAACACTGACATATATATTCACATTAAGGTTTATTTTTAAATGTGAAGTTAATAATATCTAACTTAGAAGTGAAAAACTATATTCCCTTATTAAATGAACAGACAAGAAGGGAAATTTTGAGGGATACATTAGCCACTAAAATTAAGTCATGTCTACTTAGCTGGAATGGTGAATGCCTTTCCTGCTTCTTTACTAGAATAATGTCATATTTTACCCACAAATTTCAGCCACTGTTAGCATGTCAAAATTATCTAAGGTAATAAACTGAACGAATCTCCCCTATTTTTTTTTTATTTAGCATCATTATAGCTATCTTTCAATGAGTCTTCTGTTGTTGCTGTTTTTATGTAAATTCCAGTTAGTTACCATACATGTAATATTAGTTTCAGATGTACAAAACAGTGATTCAACAATTCTATACAAACCTGGTGCTCATCACAAGTACCTGCCTTGACCCCATCACCTGTTTCACCCACCCTCCACCCGCCTACCCTCTGGTAACCATCAGTTTGTTCTTTATAGTTAAGAGTCTGTATTTCGATTTTCCTCTCTCCTTTTTTCCCCTTTGCTTATTTGTTTTGTTTCTTAAATTCTACATATGAATGAAATCACATATTTGTCTTTCTTTGACTGATTTATTCCAGTTAGCACAATACACTCTAGCTCCATTCACATTCTCGCAAATGGCAAGATTTCATTCTTTTTTTTTTAATGGCTTAATTAGAATCCGATAAGTAAAACAGCCAGTTGTGTTCTGTGCTCATTTTTGCCAATAGGATTGGTTTGAAAGTCTATCTCTTTGATTTTAATTTTAACTTTCCTGATTAGTAATTGGGTTGAGTCTTTTGATATGTTTATGACCAATTCATGTTTCATATCCTTTGACGTATGTCTATTGACATTTTTTTATATCGAGTTGTATTTTTATTTGTAGGAATTCCTTATATAAGCTTTTTAAAAAAGATTTTGTTTATTTATTTGAGAGAGAGAGGGAGCACATGAGTGGGGGGAGGGACAGAGGGAAAGAGACAATTATATACCCCACTGAGTGGGGAGCCTGACCTGGGGGCTTTATCCCAGGACCCCAAGATCATGACCTGAACCAGTCAGATGCTTAAATGACTGAGTGACCCAGGCACCCTTCCTTACATATTGTTTGTTTTTTTTTTAAGATTTTATTTATTTATTTGACAGACAGAGATCACAAGTAGGCAGAGAGGCAGGCAGAGAGAGAGAGGTGGAGGCAGGCTCCCTGCGGAGCAGAGAGCCCGATGCGGGGCTCGATCCCAGGACCCTGGGATCATGACCTGAGCTGAAGGCAGAGGCTTAACCCACTGAGCCACCCAGGCGCCCCCCTTCCTTATATATTCTTGATACTAATTATTAACCTGTTTTTAGGGGATTGCAAGTTTCTTCTCCAGACTTTTGAAAGATGGACCTATAATTGGTCTATAGACCTATGGCAGAACATACATTGTATACCAATCGTATATCTCTGCCTCTCAAAGATACCTGAGTAACAGGCCCTTGTTACTGTCTGGCAATACAAAGTGCAGGAAAGTCCTTTGACTAAAGCTGTGTTAGCCCAGGGGAGCCAAGAATGGTTAAGAGAGGACTGCATTCAGTCTGAGGATGCTATACTCCACAGTTGTCTGAGTCAAACTGTAAAATGGATTACATGAAGAGAAAGACTGCTACTTCCCTAAGTGAGGGGGACCTCTGCACACATTCAGATTACATGGAGAAGCGCTCTTCTCTCATGTGTGGAGGACTGGCTTGAGGGACACAACTGAGCTTCTCGAATATCTGATGTATTGATCACTGGTAGCCTTTTTATCTGCATCTTTGCCCACTGTTGAGACCTTGTTGCAGCATTCATGGGAGCTTTCATCATATTCTGTCATTAGAAAATAATTCAAGTCCTCTGCCAAGTATCTCGAGTGATCTAACTTCTTCTATCTTTTAGATAAATGACCCTTGTATCACGTACCCAGGTGGTTTCCAGGTCTAGCTATTCCACCATTAAGTTTTCCCACTGGCATTTGTCAACTTAGTGATCATTCACCTTTTGGTTCTTACTGCATTGTCTTTTTAATAAATAAGAGTTCCAAGTTTAATGTCATCAAATATGTTATATTTTTAGTATCAAGTTTAAGAAAACCTTCACTACAGCAGTCAGTAGAGATGATTTACCTATATTTCTTTCTTTAAAAAAATTTGCTTAAATCTCTTTGAATTGATTTCTGTCTATCATGTGAGATAGGAACCCAAATATTTTATTTATAAATGGATGTTTAATATTTCCAGGCTCATTTTATTAAATAGTCCACATTTTCGACATTAGCATACAATGTAAGCTCTGTCATGTATCAGGTTTTCACATATGTACATGTATGGTTCTGGACCCCCTATTCTGCCATTCGTTTGTTTTATTTGTTTGTTTGTTTGTTTGTTTGTTTAATTTTTTTATTTTTTAAAGATTTTTATTTAATTTTCTGACAGAGAGAGATCACAAGTAGGCAGAGGCAGGCAGAGAGAGAGAGAGGGAAGCAGGCTCTCTGCTGATCAGAGAGCCCGATGCGGGACTCGATCACAGGACCCTGAGATCATGACCTGAGCCGAAGGCAGTGGCTTAACCCACTGAGCCACCCAGGTGCCCCCATTGTTTTGTTTTTTAATTGATATGTTTGTCTACAACACTGTATTATACATTAAGTTCACTATAAATACTGATATGTGCTTCCCTATTTAGGTCATCATTGTCAGAACTGTCAGCTATTTTTGCAATTCTGTTATTTCATACAAATTGTAAAGTCACCTTGCTGGATTCCATAAAAAATACAAACAAGAAAAATGAAAAGAAAAAAAATCTTGTTTAGATTCAGGATTTTCACTGGAATTTCACTGGATCCATCCATCCATTATGGGTTAGCTGATGTTTTTGTGATATTAAAATTTGATTGATGCATAAATATTTTACTGAACATTTTTAGATATTTATTTAGATATTCTTTAATATCTTTCAATAAGGACAAAATTTTCTTCCTAGGTTCAGGCATATTTTTTGCTAATAATCTTTTTTGTTTACTATAACATATACAATCATAGGAATCTTCTCTTGAGACAGCCCTCTTTGGTTCCACAACTCTTCCATCCACCTTGTGTAGCCTTGTATTCATGGCTGCATCCACCTCCTCCACAAGTGGCATATGTGACAAACCCAAAGCCTCTGGAGCACTTGGTGTTTGGGTCTCTCATTACCACACAGTCCGTAAGTGCTCCCCATTGCTCAAAATGGCTCCTCAGACTTTCATCGGTTGTTTCAAAGCTCAGACCTCCAATGAAGAGCTTCCGCAGCTATTCAGGCTCTTTGGGAGACTCTGACTTAGACATGACGGCGGTGGGAGGGGAGACTTTAACGATGCTTACTCGGCGGCGTCCACGGGCAGAAAGCATTGATCCTGATTTTTAGAGGAAATACTTTTGGGGTTTCAATTAATTATTATATTGGCTATTTTTTTAATGTTTTGGTAGACATAACTTTGCTCAAAAAACAGACGATTCCCTTATTTGTACTTTTGCCATGAACTCTACAAAAATATTTTTAATGTGTACTGTGGTGGAACTCCTTATCATACTGTCTCCTTTAATCACTTAATATGGTAGATTTATTAATAGACTTTCTAATGTTGAAACTTCCTTTGCTGTGATAAATTCAACTTGTTCAGAACGTATTATTGCTTTTTCTCATTGTTGGATTCAGTTTGTTTTTATTTGGAATCTTTGCATCTACATTTATGGTAAGATTAGCTTGTCATTGTCTTTCCCAAGCTTTGCAATCTGTCCTTAGCTGGTTTTAGTAGTAAGATGATAGAAATTTTCTATACCCTGAAAGAATTTGTTGAAGATTAAGCTTATGTGTTTGTTAAATGTTTGGGAATACTCATCCACAAGATCATTTGAGTTTAATACTTATAGGGAAAATATTTAAGCAAGTGATTTGATATGTTTAATTCAAGATAATTAAAATTTATTTTCTCTTCTTGAGTCAATTTTTAAAAATGTTTCTACAAATTTCCATTTCATCTAATTTTGAAAAATTATTGGCATGAAGTTTTTTAAAAATTATATTACCTCCTTCATCTCTGCTGTATCTGCTGTCATTTCCTCTTGTTCATTTCTAACACTAGGGTTTCTAATAGGAAAGTTTTGCTGTTAGCGAATGATCTATGTTTTTGGCTAAAGTTTCTGTTATCTCCATTTTTTTTCAAGAGTTCAAGTGGATAAAACATTCTAGTTTGACACTGATTCTTATCAACAGTTTGAAAACAGTGTTGAATTCTCTTCAGACTTTTATTGGGTTGAAAGGAGAGTTGCCAGTCAGATTGGTTTCCATTTGCAGATAAAGTCATTTCTCTAAGCCTGCTTTTAAGATCTTCTCTTTGCATCTAGTATTTAGTTTCACGGTGACATTTCTTTGTTTGATTTCTTTATATTTATTCTGTTCAGATTTGTTGGGCTTCCTAAATCTGAATATTGAATTGCATTAATTTAGAAAAATCCTTAATAGTTTATTATCCACTGTTCTCTTCTTGTTTCTAAAGGTCCACATATTTTAGGTCTTTTTACTCTAACCACTATTTCTCTTGACTTTTTTTTTCATGTGTAATATGTTGTATACATTGGATTTTTTCCTCTTCTGATGCACTGATTTCTTTCTTATTCTGTGACTAACCATCTGGCCATCCTATTCATTGAGTTTATTTTTAATAATTATCTTTATTATTTACAAAAGTTCTATTTGTTTCTTCAAATACATGTGTTATTTTGATAGTCTTTGTCCCTCCATCATATTTTATAGTCCTCTTGGATTTTCTTTAAATAAATTAAGCATACTTAAATTCTTATCTGATAATTTCAATATCTACAGGCTTGAAGACTCAATTTTGTGATTTCTTATTTTACTGATGACTCATGTTCATGATGAGTTTCCACTGTAGGCTCATGTTCCTTGGAACTTTGTCTCTGAGGATTCTTTTAGAACTGCAATTAGAAATACCCAACTGGAGAAGATTTGTGTGCCTGGTAACCCCATGGACCACAATTACTTTGAATAAAATTTTCAACTAGGTTTACTCAATATCCAGCAGATATTACAAATTCAGTCCCAAATCTAAGTAAGTGTGATACTGTGTTCAGGAATTTATCTATAAAAAATGTTCTTTTTCCCTTGCTGCTGTGGACTCTGGGCGGCCGGGGTCGGTGAAGGATCTCAAGATGGCTGGGCGAAAACTTGCTCTAAAAACCATTGATTGGGTAGCTTTTGGGGAGATCATACCCCGAAACCAGAAGGCCATTGCTAACTCCCTGAAATCTTGGAATGAGATGCTTACCTCCAAGTTGGCTACTCTCCCTGAGAAACCCCCTGCTATCGACTGGGCTTACTATAAGGCCAATGTGGCGAAGGCTGGCTTGGTAGATGACTTTGAGAAGAAGTTCAATGCCCTGAAGATTCCTGTGCCAGAGGATAAATACACTGTTCAGGTGGACGCTGAAGAAAAAGAAGATGTGAAAAGTTGTGCTGAGTTTTTGTCTCTCTCAAAGGCTAGGATTGTGGAATACGAAAAACAGCTGGAGAAGCTAAGGAACATAATTCCGTTTGATCAGATGACCATTGAGGACCTGAATGAAGCCTTCCCAGAAACCAAATTAGACAAGAAGAAGTATCCCTACTGGCCTCACAAGCCAATCGAAAACTTATAAACTTGAGGTGGGGAGAGCGCTCTGGCCCTCGTATTATAAAAGCTGGACATTAAAAATAATGGATATGGAAAAAAAAAAAAATGTTCTTTTTCTTTTTTCATGCTTTACCCAGATCCAAGCTTTCAGTAAACAAGTCTTCTTCTTTGGGGTCCCTCACCCCCCACCACAGGTGACATTCTCAATGCCATCTTTTGGTTGTTCTAGATTTATGCTGCTGTCTGCAATCTGATCTCTCACTCCGCTCAGGACCTTGGCTTTGTCTTTTTTCTCGCACCAACTCCAACATACCACCTTTTCCTTTTGCTCCTCAAATCTAATTCTTTCCCTTACTGTACCACCAGCACAGCCATATTGTAAATTTCTTTCTTTAATGCAGCAATTTTAGGTATTCTGTATTAGGATTTCTCTCTAGTTCATCAGTTCCTCCTAAATTTACAATTTATTGTTTTTATAATCATAGGAATTCAACTATATACCACAATGATGGATTGTTTTCATCTCAAAAATATGTGAAAGATATACTGTCTATGAAAAGACACCATCAAATACATGCCTTTTTTAATGTAACTAATGGATACAACTACCCACAAATCTAGAAATGACAGCACAAAGTAAAACGACCAGCGAGCAGTACTTCTGTGCATATCGATAAGCATTCTTGAGTTTCAGGTTCTCATGTTGCCCCATGGCTGCCATGACCTGATCTAATTGAGGAGGAGAGTCTGTCAAGACTTTGAGAAACTCCCTTCATTCACCATGTTCCTGGTTTTCTGTGGGGGTTTTTTTGGTTGTTGTTTTGGTTTTGTTTTTATTTTTTGTTTTGGTTATGTGAGAATTTTTGGATACCCTATAGTCCTTTCCTATTCACTGGTAGCCAGCATTTCCCCAGGGACTTTGCAGTTAGACAAGACCATTGCAAGTCAGTTTTCCAGGGCACCATATCCTCAGGAGATAAGCTTTGGGCTTATCTAAAGTTCTATTCCTTCACAGAAGGTAATGACAGAACATTATTAGGAGTAATTTTCATTTTAACCTTAATTTAACCAACCTCCCTTTTCAATACAAAGCTAGACTATTTATTCAAAAAGTCATGATCTCATGGTATGGTTTGTCCTTATGATGTAATGTATATAAATAAGTTGTTAAATAATCTGTTAACCTTGTAATTTCATTAATCTATCATTCAGGTTTTGCTGAAATTCTATTGCAAGGTGAAATACAGCTGGAGTCCCATTTGGGCTCCATCACTTAATGACTCATCTCAGCTCACACTATGGCACCCTCAACACATGAGAGAGTAGGTACTTGAGAAGTCAACCAAAATCATAACATTTAGCCATTCTAATGGTTACTTCTTAATACCATGCTCCAATGTGACTCAGCTTTGCTGTATCCTGCCCTTCTCTGCTGGGTATCACACCTTCCTTTGGATGCTCCTGAGTACCTTTCTTAGTGATCACATTCCTCTAAACCACTTTCTTGAGAGATCAACCCCCCAACAGATGTGTCTCTCATACTGTGCGATAATGTAATGTGCGTGCTTTCATGTTCCACCTAGTATGCCTATTTACTAATCTTGTCACTCGGGTCATATTAATAAATAATACATTTTGTGTCAGATATATCTGGAATATCCCATTTTCTCCTTTTTATAAATGATCACTGATTTTCTTCATTGATCATTAGAAGCTGCTATTTTCCTTTTCAATACTTTTGTTATCTCTGCCTCTTTTCTACTTTATTTTACTTTGTTACCTATGACCTCCCATATGCTTAAAAACCCCCATTTGCCTACTAAATCTTAGATTATTGCTGGACTTTCCCTAGCTCAGAAACTCTCTTTCAATAAATAAATTTTAAGAAGTCATTCTAAACTGATTCCAAATAGCCACAAGTTTATCTCTCAAGGCCATTTAGTTTAGTTTTTCATGTGCCCACCTTAACCTCCATTCTGGTTAAATTCACTCAAAAATGAATCAGACATGGCCCTTGCCTTCACACAGCTCAGAGTCTAGGAGGGGAAAAGGAACACAATAAAGAAACAAAAGCACAGACCAATAAGCTCATAAGCACCATTTGTAACTTCCAAAGTTTCTCCTCAGTATAATCAGTCATTTTAGCAGCTTTCTAGCTAGTAAATATTCATTTCACCTCCCATCTTGCATCAACATTAATATGAATGTTTGCTATGAAATGCTAATACTTAGGCAAAAAATTTTGATTCTCCACATTGAGTCTGTACATATTTTTCTCAAGAACTGAAAGATGTATTTTTAAAGTAGATTAAATAAAATTGAGTTACCATATAATTTCAAGAAATTGAAGCAATTAGATGAACATTTCAGTAGACATTTATCTAGTGAAATGTCTATGTTCTCCCTGAGCCAAATCATTCCCCACAAAATGTGTCAAATAAATACACTCAAAGCCTCATGGAATTTGGGGGAAGCCCATTGTGGAGACAAGTAGGATTGCTCAGTGGGGTTCCCAGACATTCTCCTTGTCTGCAAACAAGCTAGCTGGGATGGACCGCTGATTTTTACTGATGTAAGAGGCAGAAGCTAAACTCAAATCCCCTGAAACTAGGGACCCAGGACCTCCTCCTCAGGGTATCCCATGTTTCCCACCACTTCTCTGAAAGGCTGGCACCAAAGCTCTTGACTCTCAACAGTCTGTTTTTCTCACATTGGCAAAGCCATCACCACACTAACCCATATAAAACAAAATGCCAAATGGGAAACCACTCCCACACCTTCACCCTCTGCAGCGCAAACCCATGATATCCTGCCTGTCCCAAGTATGCCTCTCCATAAGAGGCTGAGGCCAGAGACACAGAAACTTGCAGATCTTTCTGTCCTATGGCTTCCAGCTTGTCCAAAGTAATTGTACCATATCATTCATGACAGTAGTATGACAACTATAATCCCTGAATTGGGAACATTCCCTAATACAAATGACCAGGTGAATTCTGTTGGATATAGAGAATATCACTAAGAATGCATATATCCAGCCAGAGAAGGTCCAGTTATATGACTTTTTAAAATTCTCAGCCTGAATTCATTAATCTTTTTAATACCCATTTGTCTAGAGTCTCAATTAGTTGGTCATTCAATGGCAAAAGGGTTTTAATGTTAAATTCAGCTCCCAAAATGGTTAAAATCATGTCTCCCTTCTTGAAGTAATAAAACTATAATACTTTTTAGAAGAATCAGACTAATAAGTTATTAATTTCATAATGCTTTGTCCAAGGATGACAGTTACAAGAAAAAATTCAGTCCACAGGTATGTTTTAATTGGTTATAAAATATTTAATATTTTTCTTTAAAATGGAATGACTCTGTGAAGCCTGCCATGTGTATTAGGCCTCAGTCTCCACCATAGTCTTTCACAAGATTTCATTCATCTTATTATCCCATGGTCTCTAAAGGCAACTTAGTTGATAAATCCTGGCTTTCACTATTTGCCTTTAAGGAAATGATGATAGTGAAAATGTATAGAAAACCCAAAGGACGTTTTTCTTTTAATATAGATAATATAGATGAGATAAAGTTTCTTTAATCACTTTAAGCATCTGCCTGGGCTCTTCATTTCTTATTTCACCACAGTTTTGACAAAGAGTTGGTATAGATCTCCTGGAGGCAGAAGTCAGTGTCCTCAGAAAAAGTGGCAATTTTTACAACAGTTCTCCCATTAAACAACTGCTCTCTATTAGGATTTTTGCATATGTTTCTTCCATTATGCAAACAAACAAACAAAAAAGCAGGCAAGATATTTCAGAAAGTGAAGGGAACATTATTACAATGTTCCACATTGAAAATGGAAATTCAAAGTATACAAAAATCATCTCAGATGTAATTAATATCTGATCAGTGGCTTAATGTTTTGGAGAATATGTACATATATTTTTTCAAAATGCCTTCTTTTTAAACGCCTTTAGTAATCTTAGAATATTGACCAAATTGCGATTCCCAGAAACTGAAAGATAAACAGAAAACTCAGAAGAACAGGAAATCGACCAATAGCATTCTATGTGAAGTGAAAGGGCCATTCAACACTAGCAGTGAGAACACATTCTGAGAGGGCATGAACTTGGGTAAACACAAGTTAAATTGTCTTTGACTTAAATCAAGCACAACAGAGCCAAGCAATCTATTCATCAGAATGTACACCTGAGATGTGCAGCTTTGGTACTTATGATCTGATGGTTCTGAAAAAGCAAGAAGGCTATGTTGTTTTCTCTCTCTGAATAATAAAACTTGCTAAACTGGACATCATTTCTACATTCATTTATTCATCTATTCATCCCTCAAATATTTCTGGAGAACTTACTGAGTATTAGACACTCACACTACACGTGTTGGGGATGTGACGCAGGAGAGAAGCAGAGCCGGTTCCCTGATGAAAACTAAATTTTTTTCTTAAGATTGTATTTATTTATTTATTTGAGAGAGAGAGAGAGAGGGAGGGAGGGAGGAGGGAGAGCCCAGAAGGAGAGTGAGAGGGAGAAGTAGACTCCCACTGAGCAAGGAGCCCGATGTAGGACTTGATCCCAGGACCCTGGGATCATGACCTGAGCCAACAGCAGACGCTTAACTGACTGAGCCACCCGGGTGCCCCAAAAACTAAATTTTAATAGAGTACAGAACTATTACAAAGAAACTAGCCTGTGAAAAAGGTTGTTTCGGATCACAGTCAATGCTAGGAAGACTACGAAGAAACTGATGTAACAGAGTGGCTGAAGATGGGCTCCTTCAGACAGGGTGGTCACAGAAGGCCTTTCTAGGTAATGTGTCTGGCACAAGTCTTCTCAAATTCGGATGCACAGGGGACTCATCCGGGGATCTTATTAAAATAAAGATTCTGATTCAGAGGGTGCTACAGGGCCTGAGATTCTGCATTTCTCAAAGGGTGATGTTGACATATCAGGTCCTTGGACCTCATATTGAATAATAAGGACTCTAAATAAGAAATGAGAATGGTAAAAAGGATTGGGGCAGGAACTATGGAAAGAACCTAGAAGTCCATGGACAGATGAATGGATAAAGAAGATGTGGTGTATATATATACAGTGGAATACTACACAGCCATCAAAAGAAACGAAGTCTTGCCATTTGCAACGATGTGGATGGAACTGGAGGGTATTATACTGAGCAAAATAAGTAAATTAGAGAAAGACAATTATCATATGATCTCTCTGATATGAGGAATTTGAGAGGCAGGGCAGGGGGTTGTGGGGGGAAGGGAAGGGAGGGAAAAATGAAACAAGATGGGACCGGGGAGGTAGACAAACCATAAGAACCTCTTAATTTCAGGAAACAAACTGAGGGATGTGGGGGGATGGAGGGGCGGTAGAGGGATAGGGTGGTTGGGTTATGGACATTGGGAAGGGTATGTGCTATGGTGAGTGCTATGAAACATGTAAGCCTGATGATTCACAGATCTGTACCCCAGGGGCAAATAATACACTATATGTTTAAAAAAAAAAAAGTATTGATAAAAGGATTGGGGCAGGAGCTTTCTGTTTTTATTTTAATTATTTACTTATTTATTTGACAGAGAGACACAGCGAGAGAGGGAACACAAGCAGGGGGAGTGGGAGAGGGAGAAAAAGGCTTCCCTGCCAGCAGGGAGCCTGAGGGAGGGATGGATCCCAGGACCCTGGGATCAAGACCTGAGCCATCCACGCTTTCTGTTTTGATAACAATAAGGGGTTTGGGGAAGGAACTGCAACAAGCCCAACCTTTTGTCCACCTCATTCCCAAATTTCTATCATTTGTTTCATAAGATGCCCCAGGACATGATAGAAAGATAACCTGCTCTGAGACCAGGAAGTCAGTCCTGGGCTTCAATCCTATCTCCATCTCCTCAAAGCACTGAGGTTTTAGACAGTTCACTTGCTTTCACTTTCTTTCTTTTTCTTGTTTTTTGTTTCTTTGTCTGTTTTACTCTTCTCCATCCTAGTAGAATCCTTGGATAATCTGGCTTATAGAAAATCATCAATAAATGATAGACACTCTAGATTGGCTGATCCAACCCCACTTCCAAGCCCTTTTTCTTTAGGCTATTTCTACTCCAAAGGTGTGAAAACTTTTAAAAATAGACTGGAGAACTTTGATTTCCTAGCCTTGCTTCCAGCTAGAGATGGCCCTGTGAAAGAGTTATAGTCAATGACATCTTGATGGAAATCCCCGGACACTCCTTCCTGCCCACAAAGGCAAAGCATCAGAAGAAGCCTTTGTTCTCTGTCTTTCAGTATCCTTTCTGTCTCACCAGAAATGAGTTCTAAAGGTGCAACAGGCATCTTAAGCCACGAGGTGACAAGAATGAGAATGAGGTGCAGGCTGGCTCAGTCGGAAGGGCATGCAACTCTTGATCTCGGGGTCGTGATGTTCAAGCCTCATGCTGGGTATAGAGGTCACTTAAATAAATAAAACTTAAAAATGAAAAGAATGAGAATGACGAGCAGCACGTGAAGACAGCAGAGCAGAAAGGCAAAAAAAGAGCCTGTGAGTGCCTACCAGTTATTGCTGTCACCATTCAAACACGGGCGACTCAACTCAGACCACTCGCAATATGAGAAAAGAAAGCCCTTACTGATTAAGCTGCTGTTGTTAGGGTTTCAGGTTCTTGCAGCTAACTGTAATTGATATCTAATTGTGCGGTGCAGCTAGTCATTATTATTATTTCTTCTGAAGCCTCTTAGGAAGAGGAAAAGGCAGGAGAAATGTAAAACTTCGGTCAGTGTACTGAATACTGCCAACCTGTGAGGCTACAAAGAAAGCCATTGCATTTGAATACCGGTTTGTATTACCACCAGGGAGAATACGAGGAGCTTCACACATCAACCCCTAAATTCTCAAGACAAATCTGAAGTGCCCACATTTTAGAAATTATAAC
Organism: Lutra lutra; assembly: GCF_902655055.1. Lineage (NCBI taxonomy): Eukaryota > Metazoa > Chordata > Mammalia > Carnivora > Mustelidae > Lutra > Lutra lutra. The sequence goes on along the minus strand of NC_062278.1, from coordinate 138,321,987 downwards.
GGTCTCCAGGTCTGGGAGCACTGATGATGTTGTGCCTCCATAATGCATAGCTCAGTGTCAACCATCATTTCAAACCAGATCTGGGACATCCTACGAGAAATGAAACTCACTGCCTTGGGCCCTGTGCCGTGAGCAATAAGACACATATTATATACTCAACCAGTTTGAATGGAAAACTAGATTAGTATAATGAATGAACTGTTGTGAAATGGAGTTTGGAAGACAAAGACGCATGCAACTGAGTACAGAGAAAAGGGACTTCTAAAAGAAGCTGAACTCTGTCCCATAAGTGAAGGTCCTTTAATAAAATTAATTAGCAAGGGTGTCCTCTGTGACTATTATGTGCAAGGCACTCGGGAAATTCAAAGACTACAAAGCAGGATGCCAAGTTTAAGGCCCTTCACAGTTTGAGAAAGACAAGCCAGATGAATGAAGTCAGCAGCAAACGGGGAGGACCCCCACTGTGAGCTCAGGTAAACTGATGACAAAGAAAAAAGTTAGGATTCTCCTAGTGACTAGGAGTGACAAAGATGATTCAAGTGAGGGAAAATCAGAGAACTGGGGTGTGGAGAAAAAAAGAGGATGCATTGTATTAGTTGAGAGTGAACAAATCAGCTTGGCTTACCCAGAGACTTCAAGAAGGTTAATGTGAATGGGTGTCAGAAAGTGGGTCATTTGAATGTAGAGCCGCTTTCATAAAATCACATCTGTTCAGAGTAAAAGGAGAAGGTGCTGCCCCCTTGCTTCCTGGTCACACAGCCTTTTGTCTGTGCATGCACGCCCCTCCTGTCTCCCTGTGCTGAATCCCTCTTCTTGTGAGGACACTGGCCCGATGGAATTAGGGCCCACCATCACAGCTTCATTTCACCTTCATTACCTCTTTAAAGGCCCTGTCTCCAAATGCGGTCACGTGCTGAGGTGGTGAGTTTAAGGCTTACGTATGATTTGGGGAGCACACAATTCAGCCCATAACTGTCCCCAAGCCAGAAACTTAGAATCAGTCTTCCTTTGCCTTCATCTCTTTCAACGCCTACTTTTTCTAACGGTGAGTTCTAGCTCCACACCATATAAACTCCTTAGAAAGACGTAATAAAATGTAAACTAACCGGAATTTAAATGAAAAGTTGAAAAACAGAGAAAGGCATAATAAAACATTTAGGACTTAAGGTCTGCGTACCTATGTAGAGATAAACTTCAACTCCCTGACTTTCATAATCTGCTTCCAAAAGAAGGTTAACTATTTGCTAGTGCAACTCCTGAAATTAATGTCCCTCCGTTCAGTCTATCAAACTCCATTCATCTTTCAAGACTTGCTTCAGCAGTATTTTCCCCATTAAATTTTTTGACCCTGCTCCAATTCTTGCTGGCTCCACCCTAACCTTTTCCCTTTTCTAGAAAGAATTTACCATTTCTGCCACTCTACTGTCACTGAATATACTAAATTACAAATACTGGATCTGTGTCCTTCATAAGATCATAAGCTCCTGAGGAGAGAAAAAAAAAATCCCAATAAAAGAATGTACACTCTGGAGTTTGATTATATGAATGTAAGTTTTAGTTCTATTAAGATATTTTTTACACCGTCAATTTTATCAAGTTACTTAAATTCACTGGTAAATGGGAATAATACCTAATTCATACGGTTGTAATGAGAAACAAATGAAGTTTCGTTAGCATGAAATAGAGACTGAATAATGGCTAGCTATTAAAATAAAACAGAATATAACCATGACCACTATCTTTTACTGAGCATATTCTATATCCTGTCTTATGTGATATTACTTCTTATAAACCTGATAAAATTGATTCATATACTGGGACTCACAAAAGGGGACCAGTGGCCTGACATTGACACCTATGCCAGCCTGCACTTAAGAGGAATTCTTGTCATGGAATCCAAACATACTCCAAGCACAATTCTCCCAATCAGCTTTAGTTAGCTTACCCTACCCTAAAACAAAGGACCTTGAAAGCCTCTTAAGGAAATCCCCTACCTCCTTGCTGATCATGACCTGGTTTCCATGGTCCCCCTTCTTCCTAGAAAACTCATTCTTGCCCAATATCCCTCAGAGACAGTGACCCACTACTTGTGAGGACTCCCAATCCATGGAGTGTCTTCCTTGAATAAAGGGCATCAAGCCCGTTACTCAATTGTATCATTTTTGTCATTTGACAAACTGAAACAAATGCAGGTATGTACAATTACCCCATGTTACAGATGAGAAAACTCAGTCTCTGAGAGGATAAGCAGCAAGTCTAAGATTTACTACCGAGCACATGGTGGAACCAGGATTTGAGCTAAAGTATGGATGATCCAAAGCACACGGTCTCCATTCTGACACCCCCAAACAACAGTTCAAATCTGGAGGCAGAGTGGGTGCTCAGTAAGTAGTTGTTGAATTACTTAATCCACTAATAACCTACTTTTAAGTGGCATTAAAATAATTCTTAATGATAGTGAAAGAGGTGAACAAGGTTCCACCTCATGCACTCAGTAATGCTTAGACATAGATGTAGAAGTTAGTGGTTTACACACATTTTTAAAATAGAAGTAAAATATGTATCCAAAACAAAGGAGGGTATTGGGCGGTAAAAATCACCAGATTTCCACTGCAGTCCCCCATAGCCTCCCTCTGTCCCTTGCTTTCCCTCTCTTCTACCTCTCCCCACCCCCACACACCCCAGATCCCCTAGCTGAGAGCTACAGAGTGCACAAACAGTGCTTTGCATTTTATGTTAATCTCCCATCAATGCTGTTCCTTGTATCCCACACCTTGCTAGCCTTTTCTGTAAAATGTTTTTCCTCATTTCAAGTAAAACCCCAAACAATATAGACATTAATGATTAAAGTATTTTTTTAAAAATAGAAGTGCACAATTTATACCTTAAGGACCATCACCTGATCCTTGATAGGAAATTAATTTAATTAACACAAATCTTACTTCCACAACCCAGTGAACTTCAGTGATATATCTGTCTGAGATGCAATATTGGGTCGAGTCAGGCTACATGCTCACTTAGAGTTCTCTAGTGCTATGAGACAAATATTGTTCCAGTTACACAGTGACATTTCAATGATTTTCAAATACTTATCCTGAAGTTCTAAAAATACCATATGCTAAGGTGTGCCTTTCCTGCAAGACATGCCATCAACGGGTGAATTTTAACGTATTTTTCCTCTATTAAGTGCAGGTAAAAAAAAAAGAAAGAAAGAAAGAAAGAAATATATATTTATTTTTTTAAGAACATTTATAATCATGTTGGCTTACCATAGTTTGCTTCTATAAAATTACTACATATTTTTGTGGGACATTTATAATAAGGTAGTAATGAAAAATGTTCTTAAGTGTTCATTACATAGTAGAAATAATACACAATCTCATATAGAGTAATAATCGTTTGAGGAAAAAGTTATAAAGCTATAAAAAATTTTAGGGGCTGCTATCAAGTATTTCAAAATTCCTAAACCATATTTTGCATTATATAATTAATGGTAAAAGTGTTTTGTTGATATTTTTTGCTTTAAACTTTGTAAGAGATGGAACATGATTATACATGTTCCCTAAATAAATCGTAGTATTACTGAGCATAACTGAACATCATTTATTTAAATATAAATGTGAAACTCATTTTTAAGACAGAACTCTGAATCAGTAAAATTGTTATTGGTTCCAGAGTATTCAAATACATGCCCTCTACCCCCCGACTTATGGGTATAGTCTTTCATGTGCAAGCAGTTCTGTTAGTGTATCACACTTGGCCTCTCTTTGCTTCTTTACTCACTTCATCCCAGGAAAAAAGGAGGAACTTAATTGGTTGAGTTTGGAAGGACAAGTTGGTATGTCCAGGGTAGCCCCTTTCTCTTTAAGGTTCAACTGCCTTTGGGCAACACCTGATCTGCTCTGGTCCTTGAGCTTGAAAAGCTAACTTGGTGAGCTCTGCCTTGCCTCATTATAGATCTGTTTGTGACTGCGGGGTAGCTTTGCCTAAATTTGGGGCTCACTAAAAGGGAAGCTCACTTGCTGTAGATATATGTCAGACCCTCTGTTATCAGTTTCATCAGAAAGAAAGGTGATATGCTGGTCTCCTATCTGCTTTATTCTCATTTCCTTGTGAATTGGACCAGCACTGGGGTGGAGAAAAGGAGTGTTTTAGTTGAGCTCTTTCAAACCCCAAATGAGTAAGTGTATTTTGCTCCTTTTATCAATTTTCAGTCTTCCAAGACAGGGATTTCTCCCTTTCTGCAAACATAAGAGATCTAAGACAAAGGTTGATGAGTTAAATTTTAAAAAACCATTAAGCATAATTCTCATTTTCAAAGCAAGTCCATTAAATTGCTCTCTTTGAAGAAAAAAAAGTACTCACATATTTCTTTTTAGTTTTATATTTCTATCCATCTACAAATACATGGGAGTGTACCTAATATACACATATACATTTAACAGGAATAATGATTTCATGCAAATAATCCTTACTGTGGCATTATATAATCTTTATCTCCTATTCCTGGCAAACAACCCTATAACTCTTGGAATCTCTGAGATGGTGAGTGTCTTTTATACACTAAAGAATGACTGGTGGCTGGGGAGGTCCCTAAATAGCTTCAGTGGTGAAAGACCTAGGCAAAATCAGACAGTTGGAACTTTCACCCCACCCCTAACCTTCTGGGAGAGGAGAGGAGCTGGAGACTGAGTTAATCACCAGTGGTCAATGATGTGGTCAATCATGTTTACATAGTGAAACATCCATAAAAATGCCTGAACAGCAGGCTTTGGAGACCTTCTGAGTTGGTAAACATACTGAGGTCCTGGGAGCCTGGCACACACGAAGAGAGCATGGCAGCTCCATATCCCTCCCCCTCATGCCTTGCCCTACCTGTCCTTTCCATTATGCTGTTGCTGAGTGTATCCTTTGTAACGATGTAAGTAAAGTGTTTCTCTGGGCGCTGTGAGCTGTTCCAGCAAATAATCAAATTTGAAAAGGGGGATGTGGAGGAGCCCACAACTTTATAGCCAAGTCAGACAGAAATTTCGGGAACCCTGGGCACCCGGTATTTGTGACTGGCATCTGGGGTAAGGGCAGTCTTGTGGGAATGAGCTCATATACCTGTGGCATCTGACACTAACTCTGAGCAGTGTCAGAGCTGAATGAGATGATAGGACCCCCAGCTGGTGTCCAGAAAGTTGTAGAACTGGTTCTTGGTACGGAGAAAACTCACACATGTGGTGTCACAAGTGCTATGAGCAAATACAGTTCATACTTACCTTCTGAATTCCTGTAACAGCAAAAACAAACAAACAAAAACCACTAAAGACAAAAACTGCGCACAATGACTCCCACGTTTCTTTTCCTCTCACTGGTCAGGTATTAACGTACTCTAATATCCAAGTAACTTTAACTGTAAGACTGTTCTTTCCTTATGTATGTAAAAATATGCCTCACTATTTAGTCATGCAAACACACAGGAAAACAGTTGTGTATTTGCAATTATTTTAAATGATGGAAGTGGGGGTAGGGGCACCACACCGGAATAGTTCTCCCTTCATGTTGTCATTTCAAGAGACATTATATATTTAAAACACTCCCATGCATGTTTTAAAAGAGCTGGAGTAAAAGAATTCATTCTTACAAAGACATGATCGTTGAAATGTCAAATAGCCTGTTCTCATAAAGAATTTACTACATAGGACATCCCTGCAATGATGATTGTTTTTTCTCTAGTCACCAAAGTATCTAACTCTACTCCTGTTTAAATAAATGAAACAATATCAACATGTTTTCGGTGTCAATTTTTGTCACTTTGCATGAATCGCAAGGAATTTCTTCATAAGTGTAAATAGAAAGTAAAAGGAAAGCAACATAGAGTCTTAGAATGCTTTAAAGATCATCGGAAAGCCTCTCTGTGCCTTAAAACAAATTATCATACTGTTGTTTACAGTAAGATACAGATACACATTTGTTTGTGACAGTCCACTCTAGCAACCACTAAACCTGATTCTTAATATTGCACATGAAATTCACTTCTAAGTTTTGAGCTACTGCACTTTAGATAAAACCGAGAGATACACTTTCAATCACATCATTTTGAGTTCACTTATTGCTATCGACTCATTTTCTTCCCTAATAAAACAAGGTGGTGTGACTCTTCATATTCTAGTAAACTATTTTCCTTCCTCATCCTATTTGCATAGGAATATGAACTTCTGATTCCTGTCAAATGAGTCTTTATTACCAAGACGAGAATGTAAATTCATGTAATGTCTCTGTGATTTTGGAATAAGCACCAAATACTGACTGCTAATGGTTATGAATATTTATCAGTTGCTGTTATTAAAAAGACAGTTTTTTTTCCTCCCAGAGTTTTTGAGTACACAATTTCAAAATGTTACTCCATCTGTCAATGTTTTCTGAAAACAGTACCAACCTTCTTTTTTATCTTCTGGAGTAATCTTCACTTTTGTATCTGTTATATCTTTGAATGAAGCCAGAAAAAGTACCACATCTCCTTTCTCATTCTTTATAGGAACAATATCCAATAGGCACCAAAATGGAGACCCTGAAATGGTAATAAAAACACAAATCAACCACTGCCTCATGGTTTTTCTATGAAAATCTCAATCATTAGTGGCGCAGTTAATAAAGTCCTTACTGTTTCCTTCTATCCCACACCTCCCCTCCAAAATCTTAAAAATGTCAGTTTTCAGATTCCATAAATGTCTGGCCCATATGCATATCTCTCCATTCCCAAATGAAATGCTTTCTTTGAAAATAAGGCTGTATTTTAAACAAAAACACTTGTCTGTGCTGAGATATTTCTGCTTATGTAATTTAAACTGTATTTCTTTTTTGAACTTGTTGATGTTGAAGCATTCCACTTTATGAAACATTGCCTCTACCCACCCCCAGCATGCACGAGTTGCTAAATAAAGACCTTTGTTTCACACAAATTTGCTGGAGGTTTATTTAGTCAATTTAAAAATCAATGATTGCCCACCGGAATGGCTAAAGTAAAAAAAAGATGGAAAATACCAAGTTTTGGGGAAAATGCATAGTCACTTGAACTCTCATACATTAGTGGCTGGTTGCAAATTAGTACATATATACCTTAAAAACTGTCCAGCAGTATTAAGATAAATTCCCACAATAAACATGAGGCAGCACTGTGAATGAGCATTATACAATAATTGGCATCAGAGGGATGAATGTCACTGACATAATATTGAGCAAAAGTAGCCAGTCACAAATGAGGAGAATGCATTTACATTAAGTACGAAATAGACAAAACTCACCCACAGTGTTAAAAGTCCCGTTGACGGTTTGGGAGATTGTGATTCAAAGGGGACACAGGTTGGGGAGTTCTGGGATCCTGGTCAAGTTTTGCTTTATGACCTTCATGTTAATTACACAGGAGTGTTCAAGTTTTGAAAACCCACCAAACTCTACACTTATGCAAGTCTCTTTTTCCGTATATATGTTTTACTTCAAGAACATATTTTTTAAAGATTTCATTTATTTGCTTGTCAGAGAGACAAAGAAAGCACAAGCAGAGGGAGTGGCAGGCAGAGGGAGAAGCAGGCTCCTCCCTAAGCAAGGAGCCGGATGCGGGACTCCATCCCACGACCTCGGGATCATGACCTGGGCTGAAGGCAGATACCACCCAGGAGTCCCTCAATAACATATTTTTGAAAGGGATAATCAAGTTCAATTCTATGTTTTGAGCAAAAGATCCCTGAAAATACCATTAGTAGCTTCAGATTCAAACCTAAGGCTCATATTTTGAAATGTATTTATATATCTTAAAATATGCATTTTAAGAATATATAAAAATCCTTATACTAGATTTCCTACTAAAAAGCATTCCTGGGCAAAAAAGAAAAAAAAAAAAGAAAATGGAAAAAAGTTATTGCTTAAAAACAAAACTATTAATCTTTTAATTTTTTTTTTTTTAATTTGACAGACAGAGATCACAAGCAGGCAGAGAGGCAGGCAGAGAGAGAAGGAAGCAGACTCCCTACTGAGCAGAGAGCCCAATACAGGGCTCGATCCCAGGACCCTGAGATCATGACCTGAGCCGAAGGCACTTAGCCACCACTGAGCCACCCAGGTGCCCCTCAAAACTATTAATCTATTTACATATGTTTTTCCTTCATTTTTCTTCTGATGGAGGGAAAAACCCTTAATAGTGTGAATTTCCACCTTATTAAATTTGGGTACAAGACAAAAGTAACAGCCAAAAATACCCTTGATGGGCACCTGGGTGGCTCAGTCATTAAGCGGCTGCCTTCAGCTCAGGTAGTGATCCCAGGGTCCTGGGATTGAGCCCCGCATCAGGCTCCCTGCTAGGCGGGAAGCCTGCTTCTGCCTCTCCTGCTCCCCCTGCTTATGTTCCTGTTCTCGCTGTCTCTCTCTCTCTCTGTCAAATAAATAAATAAAAATCTTAAAAAAAAAAAAAAAGGAAATGCCCTTGATACTTCTTGATACTTTAAGTTGTTTCGTATATACTGTATTAGATCTCACAATTTCTCAAACAACAGATGTACCCATGCAACCTTGGAATCTATCAAGAGTTTTTTCTTACTTAAGCACACGATGAAAGAGTTGATATAGGGGTCGTCTGACATAAAAAATCACATTTTATTTTAGTTGCTGTTGTACTTTTTGAAAAGTGTGTTTGAATACACAGATAATAAATATATGTAGGGCGGATGGAGTACGTACCCGATCTGGGCATCCTCCTAACTAACAGCTTCAGCACCATGAATTCTTCCATGTTCTCTTGACTGAAATCTATGGCTTCCTTTCATTCATATTCTTAAATATCCGTGCCACAGCAATGCCATTTCAATCTCCCATCACCAGGCTCCGGGAGACCTGAGATCTAACCATAACTCCCACATTAACTAGCCCAGGGCCATGGAGGACTCAGATTAACTTCTCTTCTCCAATTAACTTGGTTCCCTCAATTGCAATACTCTCATATCCATCAGTCCACTAGTAGAAAGAGCAACTCAAAAACCATGAGGCAATAAATCAACTCTATTGTCTATGGCTAATGGGGAAACCTTATAAATGAGCCATATCCCTGGCCAAACACTACTATCCCCATCATCCCAGAATGGCCCTTAATTCTAATTTTTTTCTATAGCCACTATTTTGAGGTGGGAGCTGTTTTCACTAATGCTGTGCTACAGGAGGAATAAAAAGACCCATTAGGGCAAGCTATCAATCAGACCCTAAACATAGTAACAGTGGGGACGTGGAAAACAGTATGAATCTGATATTTTGGATCACATTTTAAAGCATCTCTCTGTCAATTATCTTGCAAAAACATCACCCAAATCAGAACAGAGGCTATTCATTTTCTTGAAAATCCATTTTATCTGAGCACTCAGTCAAGCATCATTATTGTCTCCACAGAGCCTTTGAACAGGGGCACCAAAGTATTTTAGAGAGAGGCAAAAGTGTGTCAGGTGAGAGAGAGCCAAGAGAGTGCTGCCCACCAGACAGTATCTCAAATCACACAGCATTCCTTTCACATCATGTTCCGGGGAAGTTGAAAGATCACTTTGAGATTTGTCTTTTAAGTTACAATGAGGTGTAACCTTGGACATTTTGTAAATTCAGTAAAAGTTCATTAACATGGGTCCCTATAATTTCAAATTTTGTAATGATTTGGCATGCATTAGGCTGATGTCTGCCTTTCTATTGCACATATGACAAAAAACTGTATAGAGGCACACCTCGGAGATACTGTGGGTTTGGTTCCAGACCACCCCAATGAAGTAAATATCACAATAAAGTGAGCTAAAGAATTTTTTTTAAAGATTTATTTATTTATCTATTTATTTTAGAGAGAAAGAGAAACAGTAAGGGGAGGAGGAGAGAGAGAGAGCACCAGCTCCTGAAACAGACTCCCCAACCGAGCTCAGAGCCTGAGGCAGGGCTTGTTCCCAGGACGCTGAGATGGAAACCTGAGCAGAAACCAAGAGCTGGCCTCCCAACCAACTGAGCCACCCAAGTGCCCTGGGTTAAATGACAATTTTTGGTTTCCAGTGCATATAAAAGTTATGTTTACACTATACAGTAGTCTGTTAAGTGTGCAGTAGCATTGTGTCTAAAAAGACAATGTACATGCCTTAATTAAAAATATTTATTTCCCTAAGAAAAGTGCTAACCATCATCTGAGGTCTCAATGAGTTGTCATCTTTTTTGCTAGTGGAAGGTCTTGCCTTGATGTTGATGGCTGCTGAGTGATCAAAGGAGGTTGGTCGCTGAAAGCTGGGGTGGCAGTGGCAATTTCTTAATATAAGACAACAATGAGATTCGACACATCAATTGACTCTTCCTTTCTTGAGTGATTTCTCTGTAGCATGCGGTGCTGTTTGATAGCATTTTACCCATAGTAGAGTCTTTCAAAATTGGTGTCAATCCTCTCAAACCCTCCTGCTGTTTTATCAACTAAGTTTATATAATACTCTAAATCCTTTGTTGTTATTTCAACAATCTTCAAAGCATCTTCACCAGAAGTTTCCATCTCAAGAACCACTTTCTTTGCTCATCCTCAAGAATCAACTCTTTATCCGTTAAAGTTCTATCATGAGATTGCAACAGTTCAGTCCTATCTTCAGGCTCCATTTCCAAGTCTAGTTCTCTTGCTATTTCCACCATATCCACAGTGACTTTCTCCATTGAAGTCTTGAAACCTTCCCAGTCGTCCATGAGGGTTGGAATCAACTTCTTCCAAACTCCTGTTAACGTTGATATTTTGACCTTCCCTCTTAATGGCATTTAGAATGGTGAATTCTTTCCAGGTTTTCAAAGTACTTTTCCCAGATGCATCAGAGGAATCACTCACTATCTATGGCAGCTACAACCTTACAAAATGTGTTTCTTTTTTTTTTTCCCCAAAGATTTACTTATTTTAGCCAAATGCAGAGCCTGACAAAGGACTCTATCTTAGGATCCTGCAATCACGACCTGAGCAGAAATCAAGAGTTGAAGACTTAACCAACCGAGGCAGCCAGGCACCCCCAAATTGTGTTTCTTAAATAAGAAGACCTGAAAGTCAAAATTACTCTTTGAGGGGAACCTGGGTGGCTCAGTGGGTTAAAGCCTCTGCCTTCAGCTCAGGTCATGATCCCTGGGTCCTGAGACTGAGCCCTGCATTGGGCTCTCTGCTCAGCAGGGAGTCTGCTTCCTCCCCGCCCGCCCCCCCACCCGCCTGCCTCTCTGCCTACTTGTGATCTCTGTCAAATAAATAAATAAATATTTTTTAAAGGATTTTATTTATTTATTTGACAGAGAGAGATCACAAGTAGGCAGAGAGGCAGGCAGAGAGAGGAAGGGAAGCAGGCTCCCCACTGAGCAGAGAGCCTGATGTGGGGCTCACTCCCAGGACCCTGAAATCATGACCTGAGCTGAAGGCAGACGCTTTAACCCACTGAGCCACCCAGGCACCCCTAAATAAATAAATCTTAAAAAAAAAAGTTACTCTTTGATCCATGGGCTGCAGAACGGATGTAATGTTAGCAGGCATGAAAACTTTAATCTTATTGTACAACTTGGATGACCAGCTGCATTATTAATGAGCAGTAATACTTTGAAAGGAATCTTTTTTCTGTAAGTCTCAACAGTGGGTTTAAAATTAAAATATTCAGTAAACCATATTATAAACAGAAGTGCTATCATCCAGACTTTGTTGTTGCATGGCATAGAGCAGGTGGAGTAGATCTAGCATGATTCTTAAGGGCCCTGGGACTTTTCTTGGAATGGTCAATGAGTATTAGCTTCAACTTAAAGTCACCAGCTGCACTAACCCCTAAAAAAAGGTCAGCCTGTCCTTTGAAGCTCTGAAGCCAGACATTAACTTCTCCTCTCCAGCTATGAAAATCCTAGATGCCATCTTCTTCCAGTAGGAGGCTGTGTTAACTACATGAAAATCTGTTACTTAGCACAGCCCCCTTCACTAGTTATCTTAGCTGGATCTTCTGGATCTCCTGCTGCAGCTTCTACATCAGGACTGGCTGCTTCCCCTTGCACTTTGATGTTATGGAGACGGCTGCTTCCCTTAAACTTCATGAACCCACCTCTGCTGGCTGCAAAGTTTTCCTTTGCAGCTTCCTCACTTCTCCCAGCCTTCACAGAATCGAAGAAAGTTAGGACCTTCCCCTGGATTAGGCATGGCTTAAGGGAACGTTTGGTTGGTTTGAACTTCTATCCAGACCACTCAGACTTTCCCCCTATCAGCAATGAGGCTGTTTTACTTTCTTAGCACTCACATGTTCATGGCAGTAGCACTTTTAATTTTCTTCCAGAACTTCCTTGCATTCACAACTTAGCTGTTTGGCACAAGAGGGTTAGTTTTTGGCCTATTTTGACTTTCAACATCCTTCCTCACTAAACTTAACGATTTCTAGCTTTTTGATTTAAAGTGAGAGACATGCAACTCTTCCTTTCATGTGAATACTTAGAGACCACTGTAGGGTTATTAATTGACCTAATTACAATATCGTTGTGTCTCAGGAAGTAGATGGGCCCAAGGAATGAGCGAGAGACAGGGAAAGGCCAAGTAGTGGAGGAGTTGGAAAACACACATTTATTGATTTAAGTTTGCCACCTTATACAGGCAACGTTGGTGGTATTCCAAAACAATTAAAATAGTAATATGAAAGGTCACCAATCGTGGTCACCAAAACAAATATAATAATAGTGAAAAGGTCTGAAATATTGGGAGAATGGCCAAAATGTGACACACAGGCACAAAGTGAGCAAATGTTAGGAAAATGGCACAATAGAGTTGCTCTATATAGGGTTGCTACAAACCTTTGATTTGTAAAAAGCACAATTATCTGTGAAGCACCATAAAGTAAACCACAATAAAAGGAGGTATGCCAGTATGAGCAAAACAGTTGAAGGGAGGTACTGGCTTCTTTCTTTCCTCCCTCCTTCCCTTCTTCCTTTCTTCCTTCAGCTTCTCCTTCAGATTTATCCACAACAACAGCCTTACAGATATACCTTTGACTACCTCTAAAATTAGAAAGCAAAGCATACACCACTTGCTTCTTCCCAAAAAAGAGGATAGATGCAAAAACTTACCATGCAGGTAGACAAGACCCTTCACAATGTGATGACTTATCCATCCTTTCCCTGCTTTCCTGAATTTCTCTACCAGGCCCTCTGCCCTGACTCTCTGATGATATCTCCATCCTTACATGACTATAATCATTCAAAGCTACTCCCCAAGGCTGGCCTCTTCCTCTCTATCCGACAGGCATAGTAATGATCACGCAACACCTTCCGGTCAACAGTAATTCAAGTCTGGTTGCAATAAATCTCTTAGAAGGCTAAGGTGGGAGGCAGCACATCCTTCAGCCTCAAATCCAGAGGTGAAGGATTCTTAAAACAGGGTAAAGGGCAGAAATCCTGTGTCAATTTTAAGTCCTTCTGTGTATAGCAGCAGTAATTACCATGTGGGCTGGTGAGTGCTAAAACAGATGAGGCTCTGCCAGGATTTAAGTTAATAACACCTTTGACTTCCATGGATAAATACAATTCGTGGGGAGGAAACAGGATTTATACCCTACATGGTAAAATGTATTTTGGGGATTGTATAAATAATTACACAGTGCTCAAATCCAGTGGAATGTCCCATGTCTCCACTTCGGTACTTCCTTCTTCTTCATTGGGAAACAAGAATGTCGGAGAATTTGACTTGCTATTCGTATTGTAAAAGACCTAGATGCTTCCTACTCGCCCACAAAAGGTTAAATTTGGCAATAAGCAAAAACAAAGGATAAGTTTTCCAGTATGAGTTCAAGGTTTAATAACGTAATATAAGGAGGTCAGATATAAAAGTAAATCGAATTGTGAGCTCTTCCTTTCTCTTTAGTGATTCTGCTGTCCTGATGAGATTCAAATTGCATTTCCCAGTGTAACTCAGTAGCAGAAAGGGGGATGGATACAGACACTGCATATCTTCACATTTCTTCTATCAAACAGGACTTTGATTGGATTTTTTATGATAAATATGTGTGACATATAGTCTTTGAAATTATTACACAGTAATGTAATACCCTAAGTGTTAACAGCATCAACACTATGCGACCTAAACACTTTCAGGCGCTCTTCATACTTCACACTAAATCTGATGAGTCTGGTTCCCAGCAACCATTGTCTCGATGCTACTTATCCATGATGTAGTGACGAGTTTGGTAGTTTTTAGAAATTAGTCCAGGAGGTAGGTAATGAGGCAGGGGAGGGAAAGGGACTGCAGATGAGTAGACAAAGGCTGCTCCTGATGGTAATGGATGATGGGACACTCGTATCTATAGCAGGAGGAGACAGCAGTAATGGGAATACCAACTGAGTCTATCATCAAGCCCTTAGGTACCCTTCCTCTTTACCACATTTGCTACTACTGCTTTCTCCCGGCCTTACTCACATCTCATCCATTCTTCAAAAGTGTTCTTCCTGCCTTTAGGTTTCCTCCCATGCTGCTTCCAATAAGCTATGAAAATACAGGATATTGAGTAAAAATACCCAATTGTTTTTCACTGCTTACTTAAAGTATTAACATAACATTCCAGATTCTTTACCAATATGGGAGGTCTATTTTCAAGGGACCAAAAAAACCAAACCAAACCAAACCAAAACCCAGGAATGGGATGGGTAGTATGAAGAAGTGACCTAATGGAAGGGTCATATTAAAAAGGAGGGGGAAGTCCCGTGGAGGACCCACAACTGTGTGGGGGACAAGCCTTAATAGCAGTCTCCCCAGCTCTTCTCAGCCTTTGTACTACACTGAGGGATGAAAACAAAGATTCTTTGGTGAAATAGCAGGTGAAGGCTGTACCTTACCTTCAGGAACCCCTCCGACGGCCATCCGTCCACAGTGCAGCCTCTGTATGTCTCAGGTCTTTGCTCTGTCCCCATTGCATTTTCCTTGAGTAAACACCCTTCCTCTACATGCCCCAGGGTTTTAGGGACCCAAAGTAAAGGGCACTAGAACCCCAAGACCTATGTAACAACAGAGGGTAGAGTGGAGTTGGTAAGAGATGAACAGATGCGCTGGAGACCCCCTGAGCTGGACAGTGGCTAAAGATACTTTTAATATCAATATTTAATGAAAAAGGAGGATCTTATAAAAACAATGTGTTTTAAATTTGTTTCTATGTAGGAAAAAAGACTGGCAGAATGCACACAAAATATTTATAGTGATGGCTTGTGGAATTATGGTTTCTTCTTATGTCCTTTCTTCTCAGGATCCTTATTTTCAATTTTTCTAGAATAAACATAAAAGAATACATAGTGGGATTCTAACAACTCTAGAGATTTGAGGTAAGAAATGACAAGAAGTTCAAGACAGGACAGTAAGAGTGATGAGGTCGTATTTCTGGGGAGATCACTTTTTACATATTCCAATGATTTAAGTTTTAATAGATATTCGAAAGACAGAGAGAGAGAGAAAGAGGAAAGAAGGAAGGAAAAATAGATATCAAATCAAGTGATGCTTAACTCATTTGAAAGTGCCAAGTTGTTTTTTGTTTTTTGTTTTCGTTTTTCCATGTTGTTCCAAGTTCCTTTTCTCCTTAAATAAAAAACTTATTCCTCTTCCAGGAGCATGTATAGCCCTTTTTAAGAAATCCCTAATCATCAGGAAAAAGAGGAGGCTGGGAACTTGAGATCCAAAGAAATTTCCCCAAGATGTGCTTTTGTCAATAGTTGCACCAGCCTTGTTCAACAAATCATTGATTATGTTATTGACTAGTAGAGCTATTATTTGCTTCAAGAAAACCAAACCGCTTCTGCTGGTAAAGAGAGATAATTATCACCTAATAATAAAGAGAGATAATTATCACCTAAAATTATCACCTAAAATTGAAAGGGTTTTCCACATATGGTTAAACACAAATCCAGCTGGGATAGGTTTAGAGGAGGAGCCAGGACAATTGGGTACAGTCCAATGAGAAATAGAGATAAGGGGGTCCTGATGATGTAAACAATATAATGCACACAACAATATAATGTACACAGCCAGAACCCAGTGATAGCTGTCACTGAAGTTTCCATTATGTGCTAGACACCATGCCACACGCTTTACATGTCTTACATCTAAACTTCTCATTGATCAACCTGACCAATATTTTACCAAACTGAACCACATTTTACAAAGGGGGAAATTGTGATATGCAGTATTTTCTTCAGAGTCACACAGCTGTTAAGTGCCACAGGGCAGAATTTAAACACAAGTCTGAGTTTGATTTTCTAATTTTGCTTTACTACAAAATTCTGGGAATGATCTTGTTCTATAAACAATGTTTTAGGAATTGAGTTTCATTATCATTTAATTTTTCTCCCCATGCTATAGGATGTAATGATACATATGCTTTATTAAATACCATAGTGTAATAGAAAAAAATGAAATAAAGTCTTAGGATAATCAACAAATTTCTCTCAATCAAGAATAAGAGTATAACCTCTCTCTCTCTTTCTCTTTTTAGATTTTATTTTATTTTTTAAGATTTTATTTATTTATTTGAGAGAGAGAGAGAGAGCATGAGAAGGGAGAAGGTCAGAGGGAGAAGCAGACTCCCTGTGGAGCTGGGAGCCCGATGTGGGACTTGATCCTGGGACTCCAGGATCATGACCTGAGCTGAAGGCAGTCGCTTAACCAACTGAGCCACCCAGGCGCCCCCTATTTTTTTTTTTTTCCCAGTAATCTCTTCACCCATCATGGGACTCAAATCTACAACCTGGAGATCTTTACAATCACATTTACAACCTACCAAGCCAGCCATGGCCCCCAGAACCTCTCTTTGAAACAAGATTCAGCTACTTTAGTGTCAGATTGGAATACATCCCTCATTAAGATACACATGGCTCTTAAAGTTGCTTCAGTATCCAATAAGACCCTGGGATGTGAAAACTACCACTGGTGCTGCTTTCAGTCCCCATGTTGAGATAAAGAGAATGTACTCATAAAAGCTTCCTGATAACTCATGTAAGTTTTTAAGGGCAGTAACCTAAGTCTTTAACATATGTAGCACCATATTCTGACCTCATTCACAAAGCATTTGTCTGACACATCCTCCCAATATGTTTTTGTTTCTTGCTTTCTTAGGAACCTTCAGAAATGGTCATCTCTGTACCATGGCAGCTCTAGGTAGGACACACAGTGACATCCCCTGGATTCATCTCTTCTAAGACTGGAAGATACAAAGAGCACTGACCCCAGTCAACTCTGAGCTATGGCTCTCTATTTCAACAGTCCTCTGGAGGAAAGAGGCCAAACATGATGGACAACTCTAAGGAAGCAGAAAAATGTCTGATTCAATGGGTTTGGCTTTATGATTGCTATTTGTAAGTCACTTCCTTTTGAGAAGAAGACAATGAAGCAAACTTGCATCCTTGATACTTGACTTTAAGAAAAGCAATTTAAGATTTCTTCAAATTTACTGTTGTTCAGTGAAAAAGAACTTCCCTTAAATCAGAATTCGAGGATCAAGTTAACTCGAATTACACAAGGCTATCGTTGGAGGAATCTATGGTCTTTCTAGGGCAATGGGAATAATTGTTGGTGCCATTAATCATAATACCCACAAGAATCAAGCATGGACAAGGGGGTCTGGGATTCTAGGATTACTTCGTTAAGGACCCAGAAGAAAATATTTGGAGATTAGGTTGCAAGTGATTGGAAATTAAGTTAGTCATTCATTCAACAAATATTTATTGAGTGCCCTCTATGGTTGGGAACTGTTCTACGTGTTTGAATATATCAGTAAACAAAATAGGATAGATCTCTGTCCTCTGCCCCAAGAGACTGTACATTCCACTTTGGAGAGAAAAACAATAAACTATAAATAATCACATAGTTTATCAGAAGGTTTTAAATGCTGTAAGAACAACAACAACAATGACAACAAAAGGGGGATTAAAGAATGTGGGAAAGGGGGAATGATAGTCTCAGGGAATCATTCATGGATGTGCTACTTAATATTGTTTTTGAATATTAATGACTTTATGTGTGCCATTGTAGGTCCTCTTAGAAGCCAATGATGAGACCACCATAATGCAGGTCTCAGGTAAAGCAAAGGAGAGAGGGAAGGAAGAAAACCTGGGCAACAGTGTCTTCGACTGCAGTGCAGTTGTAATGAAAGTTCACCAAGGTCATCATGGAGGCACCCAGCCAAAACGATAACAGCGCAGTTCCGTACCGCCAGGAACAGACTGTTTAGCACCTCTGCTTCACTCAGTCACGGGGCTGGAAGCTGCCCATAGAAAGCCTGGCCTCTGTACCAACACAGTGAAACGGTTTCAGAGCACAAGAGCTGGGCCATTAGCCAATTACTCTCCTGTAATCAGATACAAGAGGCACATTCTCATGGTTGCCACAATTAGCAGAGCAGATTATGTCACATTTTTGGCAGAATTGCATCCATGCCCTTCCTCTTGTCACTGAACCTTCTTATTCCACCAGAAACCAAAGCACCTCTCCGCAGGCAGCCCTGGTAGAACCATCGAATGTGGTGCTCTGACACCCTCCCTGGAAGGATGGGCAAACAGCCCACGCTGGGCCAATCAGTCTTTCTTTTCCAGCAATTTTGATCTTGAACAGAGGGACCCAAGATCAAAAATGGAGCAAGCAGATTCATTTAACAATGAAGGCCAGAAAAGTCTTTCTGATTATTCCTACTACCTAGACCTTACAAAAAACTACTGCTTCCTGTCTTTTTCAAGAGCTGGTTGCTCATTACTTTCTTTGGTTCTATAAGTTATAACATATGTTTTTATTTTATTTTATTTTATTTTATTTTTATTTATTTATTTGACAGACAGACATCACAAGTAGACAAAGAGGTGAGCAGAGACAGAGAGAGGGGGAAGGAGGCTCCCTGCTGAGCAGAGAGGCCGATGTGGGGCTCGATCCCAGAACCCTGGGATCATGACCTGAACCGAAGGCAGGGGCTTTAACCCACTGAGCCACCCAGGCGCCCCACAACATATGTTTTTAATAAACTAGTATTTTTGCTTCAGATAACCAGAATCCATTTGTGTTGCTGATGAGGAACCCTAATCACAGAATGATATGTTTAGAAAAGGAGAGTCAAGATGTAATGGAAAGAATACAGACCTTAGATGACCTTGCATGTGGTCAAGTCCTGGTTTCTGCATTTACTTACTGAGTTGGCTCAAATATAATTTTTACACCTGTCCGCACCACATCTGCATACTGGATATACCATTGCTTCTCATGGTTAAGGACTTTGAAGAGGCCAGTATATGCCAAAGTATTTTACACCTTTTGACTACCTATACAAAATAATGACTTTACCTATACATGTAATGCTTTCATTCTTTACCTATTAAAAAACAATCAGGGAGGTGCCTGGGTGGCTCAGTTGGTTAAGCATTTACCTTTGGCTCAATTCACGATCCCAGGGTCCTGGATGGAGCCCCACTGGGCTCCCTGCTCAGCAGGAAGTCTGCTTCTCCCTCTCCCTTTGCCCCACCCTTCACTTGTCCCCATTCACTCTCTCTCTCTCAAATAAATAAAATCTTTTTTAAAAAATCAGGCACAACTATGGTTCAATATTAATATTTGTTAAAGCTAGGCAATAGCATAAATATAAAGCTAGGTGAGTATTGGTTGTAAAAATCTCTGTGTACGTATGAAAGATCTCATGATTTTATTTTTAATTAAGGAAACATTACTTTGGAAAATGGAGAATTATTCAGCATTTACTTGGACATCTAAACTAGTATTAAACTGCAACATAAAGTCAGCTCAGATTGCTGGGGTTAGAAAGATCTTTGAGATGACGGAATGAAACTCTTTACTGGAAAGATGAAAATACTGAATTCAGAGTGGTTGAGTAAACCATTCCAAATGGTTAATGTTAATTGTCGTTAGAGGTGGGACTAGACCTCAAGTCATAGGACTTTCAGTTTCACGGGCTTTGTGCTAAAACACAGTGCATTTCTCCAAGGATTAAAAGAAATCTTCAAAGGATTAATAATGATCACATGAGTGAATAATCCGATTTTGATATCTGAAAAGGAAAATTTATACTTGCATATATTATTGATAAAATAATCCAGGACACATAACAAATTCAGCGTGATCAAGTTTGAGGGTTTGGGGTTTTTTAAAAAGATTTTATTTATTTATTTGACAGAGAGAGCGCACAAGCAGGGGGATTGGGAGAGGGAGAAGCAGGCTCCCTGCTAAGCAGGGAGCCCAATGCAGGGCTCCATCCCAGGGCTCTGGGATCATGACTTGAGCCAAAGGCAGATGCTTAACTGACTGAGCCACCCAATATTATAAGTATAATAATATTATTATTATTATTATTATATTAATATATTAATTATATATTTATATAAATATTAATATTTAATATTTTAAATATCAAAATATTTAATTTTAAATATCGAAATTTATTTAAATAAATTTTAATATTTAAAATATTTAAAATATTTTATTTAAAAAAATAAATCTTTTTAAAAGATTTATTTTATTCATTTGAGAGAAAGTTTGGCCACACTTGTGCGCACACATACACATGCACAAGCAGGGGAGGGGCAGAGGGAGAGGGAGAGAGAGAGAGTGAAGCAGGCTCCTAGCTGAGCTGAGCGTGGGGTTCAGTGAAGGGCTCGATCTCACGACCCCTGGGATCATGACCTGAGCTGAAATCAAGAGTCACTTAACTGGCCGAGCCACTAGGCACCCCAGGCCAGTATGTTTTTTTCTTAAGCAGATTTAGGATTAGAATATGTGTTTAAAAGGTTGAGCAAGTGAAATCAAAATGATGGGAAATATGTTCTATGGGAGAAAGCAGATATTCTGAGATGAGAATTTGGAAACAAGGAAACAGAAATTGAAAAGAAGCGTTAAGGATCTCATGACAATTCTCCAGTGTATAAATACATTGTTGCAGTTTTAGGTGTCATTTTAGCACTTTCCAAGAACATGCAGACAACAAACATACTGAACATTTCTTCCATTGTGCAAACTCGAGTCTTAGCAAAGACTCATGAACACAGCGCCAGATTGCCCTGAGTCACAACTTGGCAGGCATATTGAAGCAAAACAGTTAGATGTTTCCCCAATTTGCTGCTCCTCCCCTAAAAAGGAGCTGATCCCTCACCAGAACTTGAGGCCAAACCCCACTGCCCAGGTGAGCACAGCTGTGCCCTTCCTGCACTGGCAAGTCTGTCCCAAGACACTCTTTTGTGAAAGCTGAATCACACATAACATTTTCTCACTCGCTTCCCTAAGATTATAGGCATCTTTTCTCCAACAACAACAAAAGTACATTTCGATCCTGTACAGTAATTAAAACATGACAATTTAGGGGCACCTGGGTGGCTCAGTGGGTTAAAGCCTCTGCCTTTGGCTCAGGTCATGATCCCAGAGTCTTGGGATCGAGCCCCGCATGGGGCTCTCTGCTCAGCAGGGAGCCTGTTTCCCCCTTTCTCTCTGCCTGCCTCTCTGCCTACTTGTGATCTCTGTCTGTCAAATAAATAAATAAAATCTTTAAAAAAAAAATAAAATAAAAATAAATAAATAAATAAATAAATAAACAAACCATGACAATTTAGAATGCTTCTAAATCATGTGGGCCCCAATTCGATATTCCCTAACAGATCTGGGACATTCATCTTCAGAGGGCAGCAAACTTCTGGAGAGGGCCGGGTCGTCAATATTTTTGGCTCTGCAGTTCAGACATCCTGTCTCAACTATTCAGCTCTGCTATTGTAGTGACAGAACAGTAATAAACAACACATAAGCAAATGAGCATGGCCATTTTCCAATAAAATGTCCTTTATAAAACCAGCACCCTGCCAAAGAAGCCTATAAACTCCCGTGTTCTAGGAGTTAATCCTTCATTCCTTGGGTGTTGTGACCAGACTCGACACTACCAGACTGTTTAAGAAGCGCTTTCTGTTAGAGGCACCTGAGTGGCTCAGTGGGTTAAAGCCTCTGCCTTCAGATCAGGTCATGATCTCAGGGTCCTGGGATCGAGCCCCACATCGGACTCTCTGCTCAGCAGGGAGCCTGCTTCCCCTCTCTCTCTGCCTGCCTCTCTGCCTACTTGTGATCTCTGTATGTCAAATAAATAAATAAAGTCTTTAGGGAAAAAAAAAAAAAAGCACTATTTGTTAGTGCAAGAACCAAGTAGACCCTGGACTGTGAATGTCATAGAGGTGCATTCTCAAAGAAGATTATCCAGATGATCCTATTTTCCTAAATGGAGGGTAGTCATTTCCTTTCTCTTTTGATAATGAAAATATACTTAATTATCCTTTACCTAAAAATAAGCTTAATAACCTTAGAGGAATCTCTAACAAGGCATGTCTTGCAATTCCATTAACAGAAGCAACGTGGGGATTATGACATTGAGTATGAACTTTGTGAGCTGCATCCCAAAAGCAAAATACATGCAAATTAGAAGAGAAAAGAGTCAAATGGAGATGGGTCAAAGAGTCTACAGACTCAGGCCAAAGCAACTAGAAGCTCAAATATGTGAGAAACTTCTACTTTGGAGATCTTTTTTTTTTTTTAAGATTTTATTTATTTACTTGACAGAGAGAGAGATCACAAGTAGGTGGGGGGGGGGGGGGAAGCAGGCTCCCTGCTGAGCAGAGAGCCTGATGCAGGGCTCTATCCCAGGACCCTGAGATCATGACCTGAGCCAAAGGCAGCGGCTTAATCCACTGAGCCACCCAGGTGCCCCTCTGCAGATCTCTTTTATGCAGAGAAAAAAACAGGTAGTTTTCTAAATCATTAAGGATATTATACACAATGAAACAATTTCAAGCAAAAGGGGATTTTTTTTTTAGACCTCAAGACACATTCCAAGTTTAATGTTTTCCCTTTCAATAATATATTTTCTTAGCAGCATTGTTAACAAGATTCCTTTTGTTGTTTGACTCCTACTGTAATTTCTGAAACACAGTGCTTTTATTTATTTATTTATTTATTTATTTTCATGGTGGAACATAATGTTTCAAAAGATAATTTAGTGGACTCAGCATTGAAGAATTCTGGGTAAGTAAAGACTTCAAGAAAAATCGCTGTCCTTATCATAGATAAAATCAGTTCTCCGGTTATAGCTTGGTTATACTGCCCAACCCTAGAGATGCTCCAAGCCGTGTAAGTTTTTTTTCACTTGATGTCATTTTTAATAATGATGGTTTGGGGGATCTGTTCATCAGTGCTCTGTGGATTAGTAACTACTAAAAAAACAAACACACTAAAACAGTAAACCATTCCCCAGCCTTCCCTCCCCTCTCATCTCAAAACATATATACCCAACAAAGTAAAAAAGGCCAGGTCAGATGGATTCCATTGCAGATGCACATTTTAGAGTCATTCTTGACATTTCTTTCTCATCACCCCCCACCCTCAAACCAAAGAGATCACCAATCCTGTCAATTCCAGCAGCTAAACCTTTGAGATGGGTTTTAAATCCACTCTGGCATCTTTACTGGCCATACCCTAGACTAAACTGGAGCTGCCGGAACTTGAGTCTGCAACAGAATCCCCCCGGACCGCTTGTGAAGGCAGCGGTCGCAGAGCACCCCCCTCCTGATTTGATTCAGAAGGTGTGGGCGGGGCCTTTTGCACAATCCCTTGGACAAAACAGATTGCCTGGCCCGAATGTCGCAGGGCTCTACAATTTGTGTCCAAAGAACAAAGTTAATTAAGATGAATTCCAACTTGACAATAATATTACTGCTGGCTGTGAGACTGATGGCTAACATTTACTGAGCGCCCATGGGCAGGCACCACGCAAAGCACTTTACAAGTACTTTGGGTTCATTTAAAACTAAGAAGTAGATGCACTAACTGTTATTGCCATCTTACAGGTGAGAAAACTGAGGCTCAGGAAGTTGAAGTAAACTGCTCCAAACCACATAGTTCATAAGTTATGGGAACTTTTTTGCCTGGTAGATCCAAATCTAGACTCTGAAATTCATTATTTCTAGCATTACACGGTTCTTTATATTCTCTATCACTTACTTTCTTTATCTAATCCCCTTCATAGTTTTAAGATACAGAATATTATCCCTGTTTGCTTCTCAAAGGTGAATTTAGAAATTGGAGAGTTGAATGACTTGGCTAAGGCCACGTAGAACATGTCAGCAACCAAGCCAGGACTCAACTCAAATATTCACATACACAGCTCATGATTCCTTCCATTCAGACATGCTGGAAATGGGGAAAAGTGCTCTCTAAAATAAGATGATTTTTGCTACATTTCTGTTCTCAAATATGCGTCTAAAAATGTGAATTCATTCGACCATTTTGCCAAGCTGCTAACAGCCGACGAATGGACTACTTTACAGAGAGCTCTTTCGGCTTTGAGGGATAGTCACATGCCACATGCCACAGCCTATTGGGAGAGCGAATATTTCACATTCAGAGGGGTTCCACAGTCTCCAACACCATGCACAGGGATCCCTGAGTTGTGTGAAAGTTGCTGGCCTTGTCTGCGTTCTCTGGTGGCTGACTCTCCAGCTGCTTTCCCCCTGCCTTTTTTTGCTAGCTGCTCCAGCGAGACACTCACTTCTTGGCTGCCTTGCTTATTTACCTCCTTCGTGCCTGCATCGGCCCAAGCTCTCAAAGGAAACTGGGGTAGAAAGGGCTGAAAGCTGAGGGATTCAGTAACAAACAAGTCCCCAGTCTTCATTCCTGGAGTAAGATGCCCTCAGGACAACCTGGTCACTTCCCTTGCAAATAGTTGTTGCTTTATCAATCCAGCAGAAAACTCCAGAATGCCACTCCTTCTATTGCTGCAAGACAGAGAATGAGAAGAGTTTCTCCAAATAGAAAAAGAAGAAAAATATCCGAGCAACAGAACCAATGTCTAGAAACAGAAAGAAAAGGGAAGGTTGAGGTCACAGATCCAAAGAAAACTTCCTTGGAAGGAGAGGTTACCATGAAGCTGAGTCAGGGAAGCAAAATGAGTTTAGAGGAGTGTGTACAGATGGTGTCTCAAAGCTATTTTAATGGGGGCAATAGAGGGCTTCATTTGAAAGAGTAAAACAAATATTTTTACTCAGTCAGCAAGAATTTGAGCATTTCTTACCCACCAACGACTATTCTAGGCTTGGCAGATACCATGATTAATTATTATGGCACCAGTAAAAAAAGCCAGCTTCAACCATGCACAATCTCCTGGGAGAGATGGATGTTTAAAGGAAAGTTATAACAAAGGATGCATCAGGCAGTTTGGTCTGCTGTAACAAAGTACTGTATAGACTGGCTTCAGAACAAAAGGAATTCATTTCTCACAGCTTTGGAGGCTGGAAGTCTGAGATCAGGGTGCTGGCACAGTCTGGTTATGGCAAGAGTCCTCTCCTGGGTTACAGACTGCTGACTTCTCATTGTTTCCGCACACCGTGGAAAGGCAGTAGGCTAGCTCTCTGACCTCTTCTTGTAAAGACCTCAACCCCATTCACAAGGGCTCCACCCTCACAACCTAATCACCCCCAAAGGCCCCACCTCCTAACAGATCACACTGGGATTTGAGTTTCAATGTCTACATTTTGAGGGAGCAACGACAGTCAGCGCATTACAAGATGGGACCGACTATGAAGAACAAGACTGATGTGAAACAAAAGGCCCCAGTTGGTGAAGGCCTCACAGATGAGATGGGTTTGAAGGGAACCGTGATGATTTCACAGGTTTAGTGGGAGGGTGTGGGCAGGGCGAGGGTCAAGGAAAAAGGCAGGGCAAGTGAGAACACAGGGCATTTTTCAAAAACTATGAAATGATGAATCAAGGTGAAGTGAGGCTGTGCTCGGGTAGAGGTGATGAGGAATGAGGGGAGAAGGGATGGCAGAACTGAGAAGAAGGAGTCTGAAGAGATATACTGTAGAGCACAACTAGCTCATGAGTGGCTTCCACACCAGGCTAAGGAGTCTTCGTTTATCATGAAGGACAAGGAGTTATCACTGAAGGCTTGGTCACGGGAGCAGAGTGAGGTCAGATGTACACTGTAGGAAGATGATTTGGGGCCTGGGGCCCTCCTGAGTGCCGTCACACTGGTTGTGTGCCTATGAAGTGGGTCCTGAACATCATAACCCTACAACAAACAGCACTTACTCCCCTGGCATGTTTTCCTCAGAAGAAGAACCTGTCTGTTCCCATTTCCCAGAGCACCAGACCCTCAGAACCTCCCACTTAGATGTGTGAATCCAGTGTCTGAGCCCTGGCCTGTGGCCTGGTTTCTAGTTCTGCCTCACCTCATTGGCCATCTGACCATCTTCAGAGGGACCCCATAAAGATTCTGGGATGTCTTAGCTGAGAGGTTCTATATCTCCTGAGTTGTCGGAGAATTACAATACTCACACAAAAAAAATCACACTATTCTAGACGTGCTATACTCTTACTATGAATAATTATATAATATTGACTGGTTACAGTTGCATAAAAACAGACCTGTGCTTTATTCCTCAGTGACGAGCCCTTACTCGGTGACACTCACCCAATTTACACACTAATGGGTACCAGAACCTCAGATCGCTAGAGCACCCACATGGACCCTTTGCCCTGTTACAGAAAGTCATTCTTCCTGCCACGGCCTTAAGTCAGACTGTCATGATTCAGGGCCTGAGTTGCAATAGTTTCATTTAACCCTTCTGCACTCAGGAGGGCCCCAGGCTTTAATTAAATGATCCACTATTGCTATCTTGAAATTTTTAGTAGATATTTTTAAAGGTGAGCTGTTGCCGGGCAGGGGTGTGTCTGTATTTTCCCTTTTCAATGGACTCTACAAATTATGTAGCTTTTCCTAATAATGGGTGCTGAGCAACAGTTATCTCATTTGGTCCTCCAGCAGACTTCTCTGAGGGTGCCTGTCTCTGACTCAGAGAAGGTCAAGGAGAGGCTTAGACAAGCCAACTCACTTAGCTGGTGCACATACTTAGTATATGGCGAAGATTCTACCCCAAGCCTTTCTGATTCTCAATATTGCTCTGGTTTTACTAGCTATTCGGAGCAGATCTTTGGCCTGGGCACAGTAAGCATAGTGGGAAGATCCTTCCGAGCTTCATCCTCCAATACCTACTTCTCACCACAGAGAGAGAACCTTTAAAACTTTTCTTATTTCCAAGGGAACTTGTTTCACTCCAAAGATTCTCAAGCATTGTTCGTGGTTACACTTCATTTCAGGCTCATGAAGATGAAATCATGACTAGCCACAGGTACAAAAATGAGTCACTTAATAGGTTCCTTCCTTGACAGTTTGCCAGGTCCTCCCAGAGACTTAGGGACAGCACCTAGGCAGCCACTCTCCCCCATCAGACAGGGGCCGGTGAGACAGAGTCACGGGGTCCCTAGCCCAACGCTGAGGTTTGCCATGTCCTTGAGCATGACCTAGTGTCTGAGAGTGTACCCGTCAGGAGTCCACTTTGCTTCTCTGTGAGTTTCTTAACTGTGAAGTGGGATATTAAATGATTGGCCTCCAAGGACTGATGCCAGGAGTAACTGGAGTCACAGCACGGGCAAAGGGCAGAGCACAGAGCTTGGCTGGCAGTGGACACGCAGGAAGGACGGGGTGTTACTGCTGTGTGAAGTCATCTGAGTGGAATCAGGGAGGATGCCTGTGAAGAAGGGAAGGTGGGAGCAGTGACCTTTCAGTCTCCACGTGACAGGCAGCGCTGGGCGGTTCCTGACAAACGCACTAAGGCCTGATCCACAGGTCCGGCTCACCTGGTTCTGACCGCCCTGGCTGGATAGCCGGCATGAACAGGTCCGTAAGAGGACTGACCTGAAACTCAACAATGCAACCCTCACCGTGGGCACACACAAAGAGAACGCTTTCTCTTACAGTAGCTTGTCCAGATGCATGAGAAACAGCCCGAGAAGCCTGCCTATGGTTCCAAGGACGAAGCCTGCATTACACGTGAGCGGAAAGCTGAACTGCCAGGCCGCGGCCCCACCAAGGCTGCACACGCACTGCCGCCTCTTGGAGCCCTTCACCTTCCCGCTCCCAGCACCATAAGGCTGTTTACTGGAGCTGCATTTCTGAGCCTTCCTTCTTGAATGCAAAAGGCACAGGAGAGAAATAGAAGATACTCATCTTCTATCAAGACTGAACAGACATTTTGGAGAAGCATCATGAAATCATAAAAGCATCATAAAATGCTATTTTGGGGTATGCGAAGTCCGAAGTAAAACCTCAGAGAAATCAGACTGGAAAGTAGCCGGAAGCAAGCAGCAGCAACCTGACCCACTGTTCTCTAATACACTTAGTTGTGGGAAGCGTGGTAACCTCGTTGTGACCCTTCAGACATTTAGGAAAACTGTAAATTTCATAAGCATGAGAATTAAATGTCCTCTTGCCTCTTGCTACTTTTGCTCTGTCTCCTTCACCAAATGTGTTTCAACAAATCTAGATGTGAAGTTTGTAAAACATGGCTGCCCATTTGTGGTCACTCCTTTATAAGAGCTGGGAGCCAAAAAAAAATCTTTAAAAAAAAAAGGTGTGGGGGGGGCACCTGGGTGGCCCAGTCATTAAGTGTCTCCCTTGGGCTCAGGTCATGATCCCAGGGTCCTGGGATGGAGTCCTGCATGGGCTCCCTGCTCTGCAGGAAACCTGAGCTTCTCCTTCTCTCACCCCCCACCCCCTGCTTGTGTTCCCTTTCTCACTCTCTATCAAATAAATAAATAAAATCTTTTTAAAAAGGGGGGGGTGCCTGGGTGGCTCAGTTGGTTAAGCGACTGCCTTCAGCTCAGGTCATGATCCTGGAGTACCGGAATCAAGTCCCACATTGGGTTCCTGCTCAGCAGGGAGTCTGCTTCTCCCTCTGACCCTCACCCTCTCATGCTCTCTCTCTTTCTCTCCCTCAAGTAAATAAATAAAATCTTCAAAAAAGCAGGGGGGATTGGGAGCTAGGTCCCCTTTTCATGAATGTGGGTAGCCTTGCAGCTGCTCCAACTACAATCCCAATACAGTATGAAAGAATTTGTGCAAGTGACACCCTAAACAGGGTCACAAAATGTCTCCAGTCTCTGTCTGGTCAATGGAACACTAGACTCCTGGAGGCCTCCATGAGAGGCTCTGTGCAGGCACTTCAGTCCACTGTCCCAGTGGATCCCAGACTTCTAAGATGCTAGACAAGCGAGTGAAATCATCCAAGGTCCTCCAGTCCGAACATGCATTCATCTCCCATCTGAACACCACCTAACAACCAGCTGCAAAAAGGGAGAAGAATCATTCTGCCAAGTCCAGCCTGGGTTCCTGACCCACAATACTATAAGCTATAACAGCCACTGTTTTAAGCCGCTCAATTCTGAGGTAGCTATGGCACATCAAGAGTTAACTGGGACACGAGATAAACTGTACTCTACCTCCCTGACTCCACATGCCTGCAAGTAAGAACATGCTTGTGTCATTTCCCAGGAACAAAGCTTCCAGGTTCCTAACTTCACTAGCTTTTCAGGAAGCATGAGTCCCCAATGGGCTCTTCACGAATACTTCTAAAATCTAGGAGTGTCTCTACAATCTAGTCCTCTTGACTTCCAAGAATGCAAGACTCTAAACTCTGCAGACTCTAAGCTCTGTCCTCCAGGGTCACAGAGAAGCCTTCAGTTGCTGCCAAAGGACCACCCCAAGCCGGGCTAATGCCTATGGCTTTGACAGTCTCAACAGCCAGAAGGGATCCCATCAAAGGATGACACTTGCCTTTGTGCTTCCTTTCTCAAGGACTCTGGTCTGAGTCCAGGGTAGGGCTAGGAGGGAAAATGATCTTGCTTCCCTCAGAATTACCTCTCCTACCACCCCAGGACTCCCTCAACCTCATGATAAAATTTCTTTTATTTTCTGTAATCTCAACCCCTGTTCTCTAACTCTTGTTGAAATTGGTTCCCAGCCAGCAGGCTTGCCTCATTGTTCTCTGGATGTGGTGGAAAGCTGAAGTGACTGTGAGTGACGCCCATGCTGGGAAACCCCCACAGCCACAGAGGACAATCCTTTAGACAGTACAGTTTCCATTAAAGCGCATTTTCTTGTTGTTCATTTATTACATGGATGGGCATGACACCCCTTGCTTTGAAATTTGGATCTTACATGAAACCATTCTATTTGCAATGCTACAAGCCCATCTCTTAACAGTAATAGGGTGGGAACTATGCGGCACATTTAAAATGTTAATTTTGAGAATCATTTGACATTCTCCAACCCCAAGGCTTTGTCTCTTTTCCTATATAGAGCTCCATTTCTAAAATACCTGGAGGGCCTAATCAAATATTCTAAAAATCATCTGCACAGTCATTTGAAAAACTGAGTGTAACAGAACGCACTAAGAATATCTTACATATAAACTTAGTGTTAGAAGGAAAGTGTTCCTTACTATAATTATCTGCTATGAGCAGCTCATTGTAAAAAAAAAATAAAGAAAGAAAAGAAAAGAAAAAGAAGAGGAAATTCAGGAGGAAATCTCCTCCCTTTTGTCTCTGATCATGAACTGACCTCATAAGACCAAATGTGTATTATGTCTGATTCAGAAAGTTTACGTGTGTACCAGAGTAAAAACAATGTGTTACCCAACTAGTGGTATGCATACTCTTGGTAGAACACAGATTATTTTTGGTAGTTCATATAAATATCTTACATTTTAATGTCTATTAGCTTTAATGTACATTGAAAGTGAAATACGCAGCTAGTACATCTAGCCTACTTTTAGACATTTTGAGAGAAATGAACAAGACACCACCAATGTCTCCCCATTTCTCTCACTCTTTCTCTCATCTTCTCTTCTGATCGTCTCCTACCTCCCCTTCTCTTCTTCCACCCTTGGTCACCCTTGTGTCATTTCCCAGGAACAAAGCTTCCAGGCTCCTACCTTCACTAGCTTTTCAGGAAGCATGAGTCCCCAACGGGCTCTTCACAAATACTTCTAAAACCTAAGAAAGCTTCAAGGTTCCAGCTTTCTCCCTACTCACCCCCCAATACTTTTTATTTTCTGAGCAATTTAGTTTTTCAGCTTCAGATGTGTATCTGAATGTAGATCTAGCAGCTGAGTAAACAAAGGGTCCTCCTCCTCCTCCCGGCACCCACCCTAAACAGATAGTAAATTGTAAATAAATTGTTTTTGTTGTCACAAATATATAAAGTCCATTACCACAGAAAGTTGAAAATCTAACTATATTTAAGAAGAAAAAAAGAAAAACGCATTGATATTTCTAGGCACTTTTCCAAGTCTTGACAAGCTGAGGACTATCTATCACATAACACACACTTGAGTGTTCAAATTTTTTTCAGCATCACAGTTTCCTTATCTGTAAATGTGAGACAATTCATTTTTACCTGATTTCTTACTGGGAAAATTAAATAAAATAATGTATGTGCTGGTTCGTGATATAGTTTTTTTTAATTTCAAGAGATGAAATTAGTGTTTTCATTGCATTTTTTTTTTTAAGATTTATTTCTTTGAGAGAGATCACAGGTACATGTGCACGTGAGAGAGTTGAGGGAGGGGGCAGAGGAAGAGGGAGAAAGAAAGTCAAGCAGATTCCCCACTGAGCATAGAGCCTGAAACCAGGCTTGATCTCATAACCCTGAGATCACGACCTGAGCCCAAACCAAGAGGCGGACACTTAACTGACTGAGCCACGAGGCACCCCTTATTGCATATTTATTTATAGTTACCTTCTTTTTGAGGCTAGTGATCCCAGTTTTTTATTTAGAGTAGTGATTTAGTTTTCTTTTGCTTACAATCTGAATGTGAAAAAAGAGTCAACTGAAAAACATCAAGCAATAGTTCAGAAAATACACAGAAATACATGGCCAATCTTGCAGGTGACCTAGGAATGAGTGACCCTGTGAATGAAAAGAGTTATCTAAACTGCTACAGGGGTGAGTGGGTGGCTCAGGTCCTGATCCCAGGGTCCTAGGATCTGATCCCTTATCAGGCTCCCTGCTAGGTGGGAAGCCTGCTTCTCCCTCTCCCACTCTCCCTGCTTGTATTCCCCCTCTCGCTGTGTCTCTCTCTGTCAAATAAATAAATAAAATCTTAAAAAAAAAAAAAAACTAAAATGCTATCAGACTCGAGATTCCTTTTGTGACAAATACTTGTATTTCCCTTCTTTTCTATTTAGAACTGAAAAAAATCATAATATGATTATACAGACTGTTTTCACAAAAGCAGCATTATGTATTACTAACAGTAATCTAACAAAAAATGCAAGTGAGGTCATCTCTGATAAACTAATATGCATCGCGTATGAAATGGTTAGGTGTGACTGGCTGCAACAGAAGATAGGATTTGGCTACTGGATAATAGGACGAATCGTACGCAGACTCCCCGGAATGCAAGAGCTCTGCGTGCAGAGCCCAGCAGATGCACGGCATCCGCGACACTTACTGTGAGTCAGTGACAAGAGGTTCAACACTTACTGTGAGTCAGTGACAAGAGGTTTCTGAAATGGGTGAAATTCAGAACAAGATAAAGTTTAATCATTCCTCACTACACTATGGTTTTCTTCTTGGAAATTCAGTGGGAAATGAAAGCCTTGCCCAAAACACTGTGTGTTAAGTTCTAAGTTCAGATAATTAGAAACCAGTGTTTTACTTCCTAGAAAACCTGACAGGGCATTAGAAAGTCATAGAGTGCATGGTAGTGTATTGTTAACTTTGGGTACTGTGTCATACAGTGGTTCTCACTGACTTACTCATCTTGCAAAACTGAAAGTGTATCCCCACCCCCTTTTTCCTCC
The DNA here is from genome assembly GCF_902655055.1 of Lutra lutra. Taxonomy (NCBI): domain Eukaryota; kingdom Metazoa; phylum Chordata; class Mammalia; order Carnivora; family Mustelidae; genus Lutra; species Lutra lutra. The sequence goes on along the minus strand of NC_062278.1, from coordinate 138,289,259 downwards.
TCCCCTCAACCATTTATTTCCTGCTTCTATGAGTTTGACTACTTTAGATACCTCATGTAAGTAGAATCATGCAGTATTTGTCCTTCAGTGACTGATTTATTTCACTTTGTATAAAGAGGAGAGATCTCATGTTAAGTGTTCTTCCCACAAATAAACCAGCCACAAAAGAACACAAGGAAATTTTTGGAGGTGATGGACACATTTAGAATCTTGATTGCGCTCTGGTATCATAGGTGTATGTCCAAACTCATCAAGCCTTATACATTAAATATGTGTAATTTTTGGCATACGAATTATACCTCAATAAAATTTAAAAAACAATTTTAAAAGAAAGCCATGTTAGACACTGGACAGTTCTTCAATTGTAGGACCAATCCATACATTATAGTACATTTAGCATCCCTGACTCCTTCCCACTAAATGGCAAAAGCAGTCCCCCACCCCAATTATTGAGTCAAACATCCCCAGAGATTTGCAAAATGCCCCTGGAAGGTGGTACCATCCCTACTTCCACAGAGTCAGTGGCTTCAGGGCGAGAACCTTGAAGTTAGAGGATGTTTCTGTAGCTTGGTTTCTTTGTTTACTAGTTTACAATTTTGGGCAAGTCACTTAAATTGTAGTATATTTAATGTGACTGTAACCAGGTGTTTCAGGTTTACTTTTGTTTCTCAAAAAGATAGGGTAGAATCCTAACCCCTACTACCTCAGAATGTGACCTTATTTGGACAGAGTCTTTACAGAAGTAATCAAGTTCAAGTGAGGTCATTAAGGTGAGTGCTAATCAACTATGACAGATGTCCTTATTTATAAATGGGGAAATCTTGACCTAGCCACTCACACAGGGAAAATACTATGTGAGGATGAAAGTAGAGATCGGGATGATGCTTCTACAAGCAAGGAACACAGAAGATTGCCAGCAAACCTCTAGAAGATAGGGCAGAGGCATGGAACAAATTCTTTCTCATAGTCCTCAGAAAAACCAACTCAACTGACCTTTGATGGTGGATTTCCAGCCTCCAGAATGATGAAACAATAAATTTCTGTTGTCTAAGCCGCTGGTTTGTGGTACTCTGTTGTGACAGCCCTAGCAAACTGAGACATCAGGATATTATATTTGTAAAACGAACTATGCCATTTTAATTTTATTTTTATGTCTTTGTTCTCCTCCAGCACTTTTCTTCCTGGGATCTATTTAATATGAAAATGGGCTTGATACAATGGAATGTTATTCTACCATTAAAAAGAACAAATGAAATCTTGCCATTTGCAACAACATGGGTGGATCTAGAAAGCATAATGCCAAGGAAAAGAAGTCGGTCAGAGAAAGACAAATACCATATAATTTCACTTGTATGTGGAATTCAAGAAACAAAACAAAGGAAAAAAAAGAGAGAGAGAGAGAGAAAGAGACAAACCAAGAAAGAGATTCTTTTTTTTTTTTTAAGATTTTATTTGTTTACAGACAAAGATTACAAGTAGGCAGAGAGAGAGAGAGAGAGGAGGAAGCAGGCTCCCCGCTGAGCAGAGAGCCCAATATGGGGCTCGATCCCAGGACCCTGGGATCATGACCTGAGCTGAAGGCAGAGGCTTTAACCCACTGAGCCACCCAGGTGCCCTCAAAAGCGATTCTTAACCATGGAGAACTAACTAATGGTTACCAGAGGGGAGGTGGATGGAGAGACAGATGAAACAGGTGATGGGGATTAAGGATTGTACTTATACTGAGCACTGGGTGATAAATGGAATTGTTGAATCATTATATTATACACCTGAGACAAATATAACACTATGTTAACTATACTGGAATTAAAATTTTTAAAAATAAAAAATAAATTAAAAGAAAAAGAAAACGGTCTTGAAAGATAAGATTTCTGTAGCGAGGATATGCTAAGATTAACATATATAGGTTGGGGCTCATCAGCTAATCATGATGGTCTTCCATGATGGAGGATATAACTTTCTACCATTAAAAAACTTAGCCAAAAAGCTAGAGTCTGGAAGAAAGAATACGACATGTGTGAAAGCTAAATCTAACCCGTTTTCTATTTTTGTGAATAAAGATGTATTGGGAGATGGCCCACCTACTCATTTACTTACTTTCTAGGGTTGCTTCATACTACAATGACAGAGAGGAGTACATGAGACTTAGACTGTATGGTCTGCAATACATATAGTATTTACTATCTGGCCCTTTACAAAAAGGTGTGCCCATGGCCTATGCCAAAATATACTCCATTAAAAACACTGGGTTAAAATTTTTAAAAATCAATAAAAATAAAACAAAATAAAATAACTTAAATCCATTGAAAATCCTGGACAAAACACCAAGATACTTAAATAGCAACACTTTTAAGGTAAAATAATGCTCTATGCCAGTATACAAGGGAATAATATCACTGAGTCAGTTAAATGAAGAAAATATGGACCAAAAGTTTAATTCTCAGCCAAAGTGATCTACAAGTCTAAAGGCCAAAGGCTCACTGTTATTAAAATGCAAGAACTCAGGGAAAACCGTTCTCAGGAGCTCTTTCTGAGATGGCTCAGAGAACAAGCTTCAGGAAACCAAGAAAAGATTGTCCCTCTCCCTCTGCTCCTCCTCCTGCTTGCTTTTTCTCTCTCAAGTAAATTAATTAAATCATTAAAGAGAAAAAAATAAAGAAGGCACTTGATGTGATGAGTGCTAGATGTATGTAAATGATGAATCACTGAATTCTACTCCAGAAACCAATATTGCAGGGGCACCTGGGTGGCTCAGATGATTAAGAGTCTGTCTTCGGCTCAGGTCATGAACTCCAGGTCCTGTGATCCAGCCCCATTTCAGGCTGCTGGCTGAGCAGGGAGTCTGCTTCTCCCTCTGCCTCTCCCCCCTGCTCCTGCTCTCTCTTTCTCTCTCTCTCAAATAAATAAAACCAATATTGCATTGTTTGTTTAAGTTAAAATTAAAATTTGAATTAAAAAATAAAAAAAAAAATTGTTCCAGGATTAAACGGACTAATATAAATAAAAGTTAAATATGTGAGAAAGTGCTTAATACACAGTAAATATTGCCTAAGTGTTAGTCATTATTATTCTTATAGTTGTCATCATTATTGACTTTTTAAAAGATTATACTCTCTTTAATAACTATATTTTAGAAGGGCTGTAGTATGTGTGTCTACATATAGATCTTTATATGTCTGTTTTCTCTTAATTATCTAGAAGAAATCACAGTAACTCAGAGAAAAGGACGCATAATGTTGGAGCAGAGGTAAGAAAAGGGATCAGATGTGACCTATTCTTCCAAATCCCTTTATGGTTTTATTTTAATTCGGGCTGAATTACTCTGCATTGGGGCATGAATTCTTCTGGAAAATGCTATGTCCCACCCTTTTCCCTAGTCAGAAGAGGAAAACAGACCCTCCAGGGTGGACAAATCTAGTGGGTAGACAATAAAGTTTTCCCGAAGAGGATAGGGGTGTTCAGCCTGTGAAGTATGAAGGAAGGGGCTGTCTTTAGGGTGGGGTAGAGAGGGAAAGGAGGGAGACTTATAGACTGAAAACATGACTAGGAGTTGGGGTTCTGCCAGTGAGAATGTCCTCCTTTGATTTTCCTCTGAATTCAGCGAATAGCCATATTTGCCATCCTGATAGCAGTGTGTCAAGTCCCAACAGATGCCCTGAACATTTAGAGTGTTCTGCAGCACATTACCAGCCTTGGGTCTGGATATCAGAATTACAGGCCAGGGCAGGAAGAGAAAGAGCAGCCTTTTCCCATGAGGTCAGGAGAACAAGACAAGCATTGAGGTGCTGGTGGGCAAAGAAGTTCAATGGCAAATGGTCGAAATGTATCTAGAAAGAATAGAAACAAGCACTTCTTTTCTAAAGTAAATTAGAAGAAAATACCTTGGTAGAGGGCATTTTCTCCCTTCTATTGAGGGAGGACCCTTGAGGGCATATGTTTATTATTAAAAATAATCAGAAACCAGACATCCTCTGAAGTATCCATAGGTCCTTCAGATGATCAATTTCAATTCCAATCAGCAAGCACTTACTGTGAAACTAACATTTGTTGGACACTGCCCTGAACTCAAGCTCTACACACTGGACATGTGGACACAAGGCATAGGTTGTGCCATCAAAGGTTCACTGTTGTATGTGGAGAGAGATATAAAAATAGCTAAAATACAGCCTGATTATCATAGAAGAGGCAGCAGTTTTCAATCACTTGTAACTGCATCAATTTATTGGCTCAAAATGTCAGGCAAATATCCATATTGATTGGTTTAGAGGGGACTGGTGCCTTTAACGATTTCCACCCAAAGAGGTCTAAAAGTCTGCAAACATCTTATAAAACCCTGGGCTCAGGAAATTCTTTTGGGTGTTGACTCCCACAATGTGCTCCATATTTTCTACTTTTCTGGCCTCTAAAGTCTCCATCCTTTGGGTTTCCCATCTAGATTCCCCTCCTTGGCCTAAACCTTTCTCAGTGTTGCCACATTTGGATATCTGGGAAGACACTCGGATGGATTTGGAATCACCTGTACAAGGTGCCTGTGTGAGAAGGACAAGTCTGCAGTCGGCAGATAATTTAGACAAAGGACATCCCTTTTCACTTTGTTCCACTGATGATGGTTTTATCACTCCCAACCAGTCTGCATTCTCTGCGGCATCTCCCATTTTCTTCTATTTCAGGTGCTCTTCAGTGACTGTGGTATAATTATACAAAGCTGAAGTCCTTTTATTTTATCATATTTGCCACAAAGGCCTTATCTATTGACACTGGGAAGGATACAAAGGTCTGAACTATGTTTCTAATGTGAAAGCCTTAGATATTCCGTCCCTCCCAGAGTGCTCCTCTCCATTAGTTCATGACTACCGTGTATCCAAAATTTACATGGTCAAAGACTGTCCTCCAAAGACAAATAAGTTATAAAAGAAGATGCAGTTCCCATGTTCAGGCTCCTATTACTCTTCCTGACTACCGTGTATCCAAAATTTACATGGTCAAAGACTGTCCTCCAAAGACAAATAAGTTATAAAAGAAGATGCAGTTCCCATGTTCAGGCTCCTATTCCTCTTCCTGACAGTGACCCCAAAACTGAGTACTGAGAGCAAAACACAGAGGCCTGAAGTGCTATAATCATCTGCAACACTCAGGAGAGCCTCCCAAAACAAATAATTACCAACCCACAATGTCAATAGTGCCAAAGTTGAGAAAACCTGAGTTAGAACGCAACTTGGATGTCATGACAAAAAGACCCCAAAATGAAATTATTCCAACAAGATAAGAATGTACTTGCTTTTGTCTGGGGTGGGGAGGATGGATCTGTAACAAGACCCAGGCTCCTTCCATATTATTGCTCTGCACTCCTCTATGGTGTCACCCTTGACAAATGGTTGAAGCTGCCTTTGTGGCTTCACCTGAACATTCTGACCCCCATGTACTGCTTTGCTAGGGCTGCCCTAATGGAACACCACAGATGGGGTGTAGCCACAGAAATTTATTTTCTCACAATTCTGGAGGCTGAAAATGGAGGTCAGGGTGCTGATAGGGTTGTTTATTTCGAGGCCTCTCTCCTTGGCCTGTGGACGGCTGCCTTCTCACTGTGTCTTGACATAACCTTTCCTCTGTATGCCCGTATCGTTGGTATCTCTTCTTTTTATAAGGACACTAGTCATATTGGATGGGGGGTCCCACCTTTATGATCTCATTTAACCCTAATTACCTCTTTAAAGACCCTCTCTCTGAATATAGTCACAGTGTGTGTTAGAGCTTCTAATGTGAATTTTGAGGACACACAATTCAGTCCATAACATAATGGGAAAGGAAGAGAAATTATAGGGCAAACAACTGTATTTTTTAAGGATTTTTCCTAAGAGTTATGTAAGTCATTCTCTTGCATATCATTGACAAATGTGACAAAACTTTGTCACACGTGCAGCCCAACTGCAAAATAGGTTGGGAAGTCTGATCTCTAGCTTGGTAGCCATGAGCACAGATAAATCTCAGACAGCAATGTTATTTTAGAAAAACTATTAGAGAAAGAGATAGAATTTTAGAAACTGAAAATGACAATCTGTTCTAATTTTCATTTAGTGGTTCCTCAATATAATGCCTCTTGGATTCATCCCAACTACCAGGGCCCATGAAATAATGAAACCAGTTCCTACATAGAATCCCAGTTCTGCAGATTCCAAACCCATCCCTACATCTTCTTTCATTTGAAAAGTGTCACAAAACTGCAGCCACAAGAAAAGACTTCGTATTTCCTCAGTGGCAACTTTGAGTCCAGGCAAATTTACTCCCACCCTGAGTTACACCGTGTGTCTCTGATTTTTGTCTTTAAAGAAGTAGTGAGAAAGGCTCTGTGGCCAGGGAACTGGAGGAGAAAATGCCTATGCTGTTGCCCTTTAAATTAATTTCCTTCTCTGCCCATGAACACCTGAGCCTCTGACTTAATGACTGAGGTTGAGATGTGGTTCTTAAAGGCATACAATTTGGAGAATATCCTGGATAAGATCATCTATTAATAATACATGAACAACTATCATATCTAATATGCATTTTAAGAATGACCTAGTAACATTGTAACACAACTTATTTTAACATACATTCACTCAGTTAATATATTAACACTGAACAGTTAGATTCTAATGCTAAACTTTCAAGCAGTTTATGCAGCTAATGGCTGAAACCAGGCTATTGCCTGAGTCACTTGTGGAACTTCAGTAACAGTCTGTATATTTATGTGAAATGCCATTAACCCTAATGGGAGTGATGGATTCATTCATTACTGAGTTGAAGGAAGGTGACCCTTCACAACTGCCCGAGGAGCACCCATCTAAGAAAGCCACTCACCATTCTTCTTGTAGAACATAATTTCTCCTTTGAATTCCGTTTTCTCCTCCAGTGACTTTTCTATTTGAAGCATCAGCTGTTCATTGGTTTCAACTCCAAATAAGAATTTGCAGCTGCAACTCTTCTGCATGACTTCGGTCCGGGCGAATCCAGCGAGCTCACAGAAGCCATCAGAACAGTAGACTATGGGGAACCCCTTAGCCACCTGGGCATTCGCAAGGATGAAGTTGCTATCTGTAAAATGACAAGGAGACACTCAGCCACCACACAAACGTGAGGAACTCTTTCTTTTCCATCAGTTTCAGTAACAAATTAGGAGCTTGTGTACTTAGCTAACAGTGCATGTCCTGATGTGCTAGGGTGGGAAGACACTCCAAAACACGGAGCAGCGGAAGTGTGTAGTAAGCTCTGACTTTGGCTTGCATTTTGAAACACACTACAGAAGGAATACAGTATTCATTGGTCTGCTTCGAGGCACTTATTCCCCAGCTGGCAGTCCAGGTAGGACAATTTTGGGCATGGCTTCAGGTTCAAACCTTGAATCTGCCACTTGATGTATACATAAACTTGAACAAGTTATTCACACACTAACCTCCTGTTTCCTTAGGTTTGATTTCGCTAAAGGCAGACCTTGTAAGACATTTACTGGGCAGATAACTTCAGGAAGTAAGCAAGTGGGGAATTGAGAAAGGGAAGGAAAGAAAGGTAATAAAGGGTAGGAGAAGAGGGTTTTACTGCTATGGCAGCTGAGGTTATATAGGGACCCTAGAAGTAACAGAGGACCCCAGCTTGGAATCTGCCCACTAAGGGAGAGAAAGGTATGTTGCTGGAATTAATGAGAAATGTACATAAGGTGCTTAGCGAAGTCTCTGGTACAAATAAGTATTCAATAAAAATTGTTGAGTGTTAATCACACCTTTATGGTTATTATTTTTCTTTTTTAAGATTTTGTTTATTTTTTTAAGAGAGAGAGACAGATAGTGAGAGAGAACAAGAGTGAGAAGAAGGAGGAGATAGAGGGAACCTAATGAGTAGGGAGCCAGACACAGGACTCAATCCCAGGACCCTGGGATGATGACCTGAGCCAGAGGCAGATGCTTAACTGACTGAGCCAGCCAGATGTTATGGTTATTATGTTAACAAGTAAGAATCAGAGGTTATTATGTTAACAAGTAAGAATCAGAGGACAATCAAAAATAGCAGAGTATTAGGTGCTTGGAGAGAACTCCTGGGGGACAGTGTGAGAGGCAATATTCAGGGAACGTTCCTGCTGGATGAATTTCTTTTGATACCAATTTTGAGGTTTGGGTATGATATTTATAAGCAAAAAGATGCATATTGGAGATGGGCTGTCAGAGAAGGCATTTATAAAAACCTGTTCGTAGGTGACTTTAGGTTCAGAATGAATTAGGGACTATTATTAAATAATTCATTCATTCTCTCATAAAACAAATGTTGGACACTGTATCAGATATCAGAGGCTGGGATTTTTAAAATAACACAAGTAAAAATGGAAAGAACCACAGTATAAGTTGTTAAATGAAAAAAGTCAAGATTCAATATAATATGTTATTAGATGAACTATTTGTCTGAAAATAAACACATATGAACATGTATATGTGTATCCAAATATGAAATACTTGCGTGTACCTAAAAATAAGTGCAATAACTTAGCAACTGTAGCTATCTTTAGAGAGAGTGACTTTAGGTAAAGTGGTAGGCACACTTATTTTTACCATACACCTACTATACCCTTTGAATGTTATACTAAACGCTTTATATATTGCCTATTCAAAGAAACAGTATTTAAAAAAAAAAAGTTTGCAGTAGACAGCCTGTCTTACATGCTATGAGAAAGGAGGAATTCTAGATACTTTCCAATGGCCAGTAGGTCAAGCACTGCAATCTCTTCCGTGGGCTTCCTCATCCATTTTTAAAACATCTGTTTTGCGTTTCCATAGTTGTCTATCAGCTGACTGAACCAAATCCACTCCATCCAGCTTTGCTCCAACCAACCCCTGAGCTCAGAATGCCAGTTCTAGTGCTTCCATTTACATCCTGCCTGAGCTGGGCTGGCTGGTCTGCCCTCCCAGTCACCCCTCTCCCTGTGGAGAAAAGCCAAAGCTAAAGCTCTACATTGGGAAGCCTTTGATGGCCTGTTATTTTGAAGCCATGGGAGTGAATTAAATTATCCAAGACTAATATTTAATTCTGCCACACTTTGCAGAAGTATTTATTGACTATGGACTACATGTTGGACTTTGTTCCAGGTGTAGAGACAAATAGTTTTTGCATGCAGTCTTTGCCCTTGAAAATCAGTAATGCACCTGCACGAGTTCCCAGCGAGGTCCTGATGTAGGCATCCTCCTACTGGGTTATGGTCTTTACCCAGTAACTTCACACAACCATGGATCCCTCTTTAACCACAATTTCCCTTCCTCTTCCCTTTCTAAAACTTTGGTGGAGAGATTTTTTCGAAAATGCAAATACATCGCACAGGCAAATTACTCAAACATCCTGAAGGAGCTTTTAATGCATTTTCAGAAACCATTTTTCAGTAGACTGCTGACATGTTTATTGACATTCTACTATATGCCAGGTGACTTGATTCTACCATATGGCAGGTCCTAGGGTGAGGTGAGAGTGGTTGTTAAAAGATGAAGAAGGGAGGCGCCTGGGTGGCTCAGTGGGTTAAGCGGCTGCCTTCAGCTCGGGTCATGATCTTAGAGCCCTGGGATCAAGCCCGCATCAGGTTTTCTGCTCAGCAGGGAGTCTGCTTCCCCCTCTCTCTGCCTGCCTCTCTGCCTACTTGTGATCTCTCTCTGTCAAATAAACTGAGCCACCCAGGTGCCCCATAAATAAAATCTTAAAAAAAAAAAAAAGATGAAGAAGGTATAGTCTCTAGCTCTATATTACTACAATTTAATTAAAGAAATGCATGAATATCAAGAACACTAAAACACAGCTTACGCTTTTGTACCGAATCAATGATACACACATAGTATGTACTACTAGAGTTGAGAGATTCAAGGTTCTAAAGTTTGAAAATGGTGAGCTTGGAGTAAGAAATAGGTGAAGCTGATTTAGCAAAAGTCCTGGAAGGTCAGAAGCAGATGCCTGGACGGAATAGGCAGAGGGTGTAGAAACAGTCACTGGAGACGAGAATAAATGACACTGCATTTTGTCCTCAGGTCCAGATTTCCCATTATTTAAAGGGCTACAGTAGTTTTCTTGTATTAGTGTTTGTCTGCTATACCCTTTCTCATCTTGCTTTACTTTCAGTCCTTCTAGGGATGTATTTTAGTTGTGTCTTGCACATGCCATGTATTTAAATTTTTGAAAAGTACAATATGAAGGAGTGCCTGCGTGGCTAAGTCAGTTACGTGTCAGACCCTTGATTTCTGCTCAGGTCATGAACTCAGGGTCATGAGAGCATGGGGCTCTGCGCTGGGCATGGAGCCTGCTTGGGATTTTCTCTTTCCCTCTCCTGCTAACCACTACCTTCAAAAAAAAAAAAAAAAAAGTATAATATGAAGATACGTCAATCAACCTGAGCTCAATAAATTTTACTTTTTATCATTTTTACCAACTTAATTTGTGCTTTTCTCCATTATGTTATTTTGCCTTTTCCATTCTTACAAATTAAGAACTATAACTTAGCTAAAAAATTATGCAATATTTAACATCATCAATAAACATCCGCCACAGATCATACATCCAGTATGCAGATTTTATTTCCCTCCTTCCCCAAAGAAGAAACACAAAACTTGAATTTTTGTGATAACCATTCCCATTCATATAGTTTTTACCACTTATATAAGTATCCTCACACAACATACTGCCTATTTTTCCGATTTTATGACATATATTTTAGTATTTCCTTCTACATATTTCTTAGTGAGTTGGTTCTTTTATCAATTTCCTTAACATCCTTATAATTGTTTATATAAGAAGAGACCAGCTCTTCCTGAGCTACAATAAGCTTTTGAAAAAAGCTAAAGGAGTCACCAGATTGCCTGAACTGTGTGTTTTAATTGAGGATTCTAGTGTGTTTGGGGTATTTAATTCTTCCTGCAAATATACTGCAAAAACAAAGCAAAAAAAATAATAATAATAAGTCATGTATTTGGCCTTTCTGTTTATATTTAGCACTCGTCCTCGATATGTAATTGCATTTCAATTCCAAAGAGAATTTAGTGGCAGTAGGTGCCTCATAAAGCCTAGTGTGCGAGCTACATGAATAGTCCTTCTGTGCGGGAATGAGTAGCTCCTCTTACCCAGCTATCTACTTGGAAACATATGTTTTTCTGAATACCAGTCCTGGAATCTCCAAAGCAACATGACATTTACTTTAGAATTATGTAAAACAAAGCCATTGCCATAATGATTATGAACCCATCATGGGTATATCACTATCCATACAGATGCTAAGAGTATTTAACCTTTTAAGGACTCAACTACACATATGTGATATACATCTAAATGCCACACAGCTTTTCCCTGCTTGGTTCTAGGTCATCTTTTTGTGCAAATTCAGTTCTGAAGTGCCAGTAAACAGTAGGATCTAAATGTGTTTACACTTGAGGCAGTTGATTCTTTCTCTATGCTTCCTTAGCAAAAAGCTTCTGTAGATCATCAGAGGCAATCTCAGGCTTAGGAGAGACCCTGGTCCTTTGGTCAGACTTCCCAAAGTATTGCACCATTTTCCACTCAAATGGAGATGTACTATTCTTGTCAACTTCCCAGGCTCTGTGGGAATGGTGGAAGAAATGGAAAGATAAAGAAGAAAAAAGGAAAAGGCAAAGTCAAACCACTACTCTTTTCATCTTTATATGTGTCCCTATTTTCCTGAGAACACTGAGGACTGCAGAACTTTAGTTTCCAGCCCAAGGTGTGAAGCTAGGGATTAAAACCAGTTCTCTGTTTACTCTATACTGCATTCCTTCTGTAAAGAAGTGATTTATTCTCTACTTCCAGCAGGAATGGTTAATTCTAGAAAAGTCATTCTAGAAAATAGGTTAAAGCTAATTCTAGAAAAATGGATTCTAAAAAATTTTTACCTCTTCTGCTCTGTGAACAGCCCAAACCAATAGTTTTTATTCTCTACAGAGATCATTTATTAAAAGATCATTGATATGTATCAACTCACCAATAAATAAATAAATAAATAAAATGTCAAGTTCAGCTTTAAAGAAAAGTTCATTGATTACATCTCCCAAACCAGCCTGTGTCTATCAGCAACCTCTGTGTCACCTCATTTCCTTCAGAAAGTCAGTATTTCAAAAACATGACAGGAACTTTCTTGGTTCCAAAATATTTTGCACAGGCTCACTCCAGATGCAAAGAACTGTAGCTGCGATTCAACAGATCAGGTTTCTGATCTCTTCATGCCTTTCAGTGGAGATCAGAGTCCTTCTAAAACTCTTTCATTAAAATATCCCTCCACTGGCTGAAGCCATAAATTTGTATTCCAAGGGACCTGGGGGCATTGATCTAAGTTCTATATTGTTTTTGAACATGTTTCATAAAATCTATCAAAATTTTGTCTTCTACTGTGTTGTATATTCATGTTTGCATGTTTTTGATTTGTTTTAATATGGTCCTGCCAAATGTTTAACTCATTTGAAACTTCAGGAAGGTGTGCTGTTTGTTTTCTGTGACTCTGCATACCATTTAGCACACCTCAACAGAACATATGGTTGAGACTCACGACTCAAGGTAGACTAATGTGGGAAACAAAGACAAAAGAAAGAATTAAATTTCCCTACTGCCTACAGCCCACTGACAAGTCCTTGAAACAGGTAGAGTGACCTTCCTCTGAAGCTGGAGAGCGAGGTTCTTTTCTCACAGTCAAAGAATGAATTTCGCAGACAAAGCGGAGTGAATAAAGTGATAGAGTTTTATTAAAGGAAGATACAGAAAAAGCTCTTGAGCGAGAGAGGGGTCCCGACAGGGTTGCCAACATGGGCCACCACTGACAGTCTTTTATTTAGAACTGACCAGAGAGCTTATCATTCTTGTGATGTCTTGGCTTGAGTAAGGACTGGTGATAACATCTTTAATGGCTTAGTTCTTTTTCGGGTCTGGTCATTTTTTGTTCATCATAGGTGACTGTCATAAAAAAGACACCCCTTCACACACGTCTGGGGCATGGTGGTCTGGTTTGTTTCCTTATCTCTGGTTTCCTTACACCTCAGCATTTTGGGGATTTCTGTAAACCTAATCCTATAGCCCCCTACCTATCTCTCCCTATCTAAACCCACCTGTCCCTTACTCACCTCTGGGAGCTCAGCTGCCTCAATGCCAATACTTTACTAAGGGCAAAAGGCAATCTTTTGCCTTTTTTATTTGCCCGTATTATCTCGATCCCTGGAATCCTGTATATCTTCTGTAACATATAGAATTTCCTTTGGAAATTTCCTTTATCCCTACCCCTCCCAACAAGATATGTTAGCAATCATTCTCGAAGCTTATGGTCCTTCTGAAGGGTCTCATGACTGAGTTTTTACTAAGCAGTAATAAAACAATATTTTCCTAACAATAGCTAGCCCCCTCCGGGTCCTGAAAACCTTGTTCCCAAAATACTTTGGAGGTTTGTACTGTCCCTAACCCTGTTCCAACTTGAAAGTATATAACCAGTCACCCATCACAACCCCAGTGCCCCTCTCTCTGCCCATGTGTCCTGCCCCAGAGCTTTAATAAAACCATCTTTTTGCACCGAAGACATCTCAAGAATTCTTTCTTGACCAATTGGTATAAACCCCAACATTTCTACATCATAGATTAGGGCATGACCAAAAGGATTAGGCAGATCCAAATTAATCTGTCCCAGAGTCCTCAAATACTTCAAGACAACCATCTCAGTATCCAGACTAAAAATTCTTCATTATGGCAGACTCCTGGAATTGCTCAAACCAAAGTCGGTGATACTTGGCGTCAAGAAGGAACCTGTATTCCTTGGTTCTTTCTGCCCATGACACAGAAATAGAGACTCTGATGGTCCAAATCTATTTCTGAAATGTGCTTCTGGTATTGGTTTTCTTTTAAAACCAAATCTTGCGTCGTGCTAGTGAGTACTCTATGAGCATATTCTGCAGACAAAGCAGATGGGTAAATTTGAATCTTACAGATTCAAGAAACAAACATGAACTTTTAACCTTCATTTAGGAGTTGCTCCCATGCTCTCTGAATAACATTTACATACAGGTCCAAGAAAGACAACATCAGTCCCCTCATGATATTGATCACGTTCATCTCGACAGAATACTTTATTCAGGCGGGTAGAATATGAATGTCTCTGACTTTAAAATATTTAAGCCATCTTTGCACTTTATATTGATTTCAGGCAGCTTAATTGTATCATTTCCAAGTATGATGGCATCTTTATTAGATTGATGGTACCAGTTGCAAGCTGAAATCCTCAGTGTGCCTGGTATACCCAAATTTGGAGGTTGCTTAGATTGGGGACTTTTCTAACCTTATTTAAAAGAAAAAAAAGCAGATGAAAATTTGCAAAGAAGAATTCTCATGGTGCTTGCCAACTATGCATCACCTAGTCGCATGCTTCAGATGGTCATATTAGTACCTTTCATTATTTATTTATGATTTGATTTTTTTTTTAAAAACTGTATGAATTATCACACCAGACAGACAAAAACAAGAGGAACACTGTCACAAAGCAAAGCTCAAAGCTGGAAGTCTAGTGCTGAAGCTGTAGTAGAAAGCCATAAGCTTTATCTGTCCATGAGAGTATCTTGCTCTTCTCAGTCCAGTAAAGAAACAAACACACAGACAAATATAAACAAACGTGCTTTTCCATCTTGCCACTGAGAGTGCAGTCCTAGGCCAGCAACATCAGCCCCAGCTGGGAACTTCTGGGAAATGCGGACTCTCAAGCCTCACCCCAGATCCCCTCAATTACAATCTGTACCTTATCAAGATTCATATGCACATTCCTAGTGGAGAAGTTCTTTTAGAATATCACTGGAGAGGTAGCCAAGAGCCTAGTGACAGTAAAGCACTGAGAGAGGGCACCTAGGTGGCTCAGGATAAAAACAGAAAACAAAACAAAACTTCTTTCTCATTGTACGTACCCTTTTCAAATTGTGAATTTTGTACCATATGCATGTAACACCTATTCAAAAGTATCTTCTTAAAGTTTATTTCACCATTCATTTAATGGCTGAATAAAAACAACTCAGTTAAGGATAGGTGGTAAACTTGATGAAGTTTAAAAAAGTCTAGATAAATAAATTCTGAAATTTCCATAAAGATAAAAGCTCTTTAAGACAAATAAATGTTAGGCAAATTTAGGACACTTTTTTTTTTTAATGATTTTATTTATTTATTTGACACAGAGAGAGAGAGATCACAAGTAGGCAGAGAGGCAGGCAGAGAGAGGAGGAAGCAGGCTCCCCGCTAAGCAGAGAGCCCGATGCAGGGGTCGACCCCAGGACCCTGAGACCATGACCTGACCGGAACCAAAGGCGGAGGCTTAATCCACTGAGCCACCCAGGTGTCCCAAATTTAGTACACCTTTTATCATAAGTTGGTAAATAGCAAAATCACTAAATTTTACAAATTCCACTTTTTCAATGGTGTGAGCTTCAATATTGAGCTATACTAATTCTCAGGCGTATGTCTCTTAAGAGTTCAGGAAATGAGTTTAATTTTGAAAAACAATGATTCTGACCCATTACAGGGTGACAGGATTTATCAAAAGTAAAATGAATGAGGGAGAAACTTCAGCAAACCTCACAGACAATAATAAAATGTATGTCGTGTTTTATCCACAATTGATTCCCTACAAACACATTTGAAATAATGTTAAAATGTGCCTTACTTTTCTCTAGGTCTTTGTCTTACAGAGTTCACCTTTTAGACAAAATGGTCTTTCCACATCATTGGTTTACTTTTTAAAAAAATTAGTATTACTATCTATACTCTGCCATTGGGATGTACACGCCAAGGAACGGGGGTTTGGTTTATGTGTTCATTAATGTAGTCATAACTTCTAGAACAGTGCCTGGCGTACAGTAGATGCTCGGCAATTATTAAAAACATGACTAAAATAAACATGTAGCCTATAAGCTCTTAAGAAAGCATACCAAAAGAAGTCAATGTCGTTTAGCTCAATATCTTGTGTTTATCAAGTAGCAGGGATCATTTATTACCACCCTCTTTGTTTTAAAGATAAAACTAGTTTGGTCCCTAACAGCTCGTCCTGTGCTCCCATTTTTCATCCTGACGTGCTACTTTTAGTAAAGTCTTTGGTAAGCAGAAATAGACAATTTCATCTTCTATTAGAAAATCAATTAAGCGGGGCACCTGGGTGGCTCAGTGGGTTAAAGCCTCTGCCTTCGGCTCAGGTCATGGTCCCGGTGTCCTGGGATCGAGCCCCACATCGGGCTCTCTGCTCTTCGGGGAGCCTGCTTCCACCTCTCTCTCTGTCTGCCTCTCTGCCTACTTGTGATCTCTGTCTGTCAAATAAATAAATAAATAAAAAATCTTTAAAGAAAATCAATTAAGCAAAAACAGTCGGTTAAATGATGTTCAACAAAGCCTTCTCCCCTAAATATAAAATGAAGACATTATAAGGCACTTCTACTTAGTAAAGAAAACTACCAGGTGAACAACATGAATTAAGCATTTTGTAATCATTAGGGACTCTATTTAGAGTCATTAAGAAGCTACTTTCTTGGGACGCCTGGGTGGCTCAGTGGGTTAAGCCGCTGCCTTCGGCTCAGGTCATGATCCCAGGGTCCTGGGATTGAGTCCCGCGTTGGGCTCCTTGCTCAGCAGGGAGCCTGCCTCTCTCTCCGCCTCTGCCTGCCTCTCTGCCTGCTTGTGTGCTTTCTCTCTCTCTCTTTCTGACAAATAAATAAATAAAATCTTAAAAAAAAAAAAAGAAGCTACTTTCTTATTTTCTAACCCAGGATGCTGCATTTGGGCCACTACCCTAGTGAAGAAGGGAGGCAAACCAGTTCCAAATCGGACCTAGTGAAAAGACCTAAGTCTGTTGTAAACATCTCTGCATTTGCGTATCTATTCTATCTTAATTTGCATATCATCATATCTTCATTTGCATATTTGTAACTCTTGTCCCACCCTACCTCCCTCCCCCAAATCAATTATGAACCTTGGGTGAGCCTCCTGAGAAGAACAAGTCTTTTCCCTGCTTTTGCTAAAAGCACAGGAAGAGAAAGCTCAGTGTTCATTCTTTCCCCCTTTTGAACATACACATTGTATGATTCAACACTGCCAACTCTCCCCAGAAGAAGGGTAAGGCAGTTGGATGAAAACTGACTGTGGGGAAAAAAATTTAAAAAACAAAAAAACAAAACAAAACAAAAAACTGGGTAAGTTTTCTGCCTTGGTAGTCATGGGGCCTGAATTTTCTGGCCCAATTCTCATTTAGTATAATTTTATTCCCTTAAATAAATGTAAGTTACCAAATATGTAGCTAATCGTTGTTTAAATTTTACACATTTGTAAAAGTTTTCTTAGCAGTTTATTTAAAGACAAAGTAAGACCCCAGGACAATATTTTTGTTCTGACAAACTTATTTATTTTGGCATCTCATTTAACCTATTGAAAGGCAGAGAAGACTACATGGAACCCAGCAAATGAAACCAGCCATATTCTATGAATACCCAGATTCCCAAAATATTTAATTTAACTTGTCCCCTGGTTATCTCCTAGCGCAACCTAGTTTGCTCGCAATTATGTTTAATTCAAAGAATATGTCCTTTTCATTTCAAACAGACTGGAACAGGATCTTTACTTCAAACATACATAAATGTTTTTTAAAAGTGATTAAATCAGCCATATTTTGATATTTTTTACACTTAACGGCCTTTTAATTTTGAATTTTTGAAGACACACCAAATAGATGAGTATGTCCAGTGCCCCAGGATGGACTGGCTTCTCTCTCCCCATTCAAGGGGAGATGTTTATATTCTGTGGGAGCTAATGCAATTCAAATGTTTTTCATAATTTGGTAGCATTTTCCAGAACCTCCTCTGTCTACTGCATAACCTTCTCGGCTTCACAGTCCTCATGTTAGATTAAACAGGAAAGACGAGTGGTTTGCAAGAGATGATTGTTAGTTAAATAGCAGGAAACACAAGAGCAAACTAATTTGATAGTTGCAAACAGTCCACGGCCATAACATTAGTACATTTATTCTAGTGTCTTTGTAATAAGGCAGAGACAGTGCGAAACTTTAATTAAGGTGATACTTGCTAGAGACAGATCTCTGAGAATTTGTAGGGGAGGTGGCGGCCAGAGGAAGAGTGGCGGCCAGAGGAAGATCACAAAAACTGAGAAGCACACCAACAAAGGTGAATGTTGCCTCCGCTTTGGGAAACAGAGAGGAACAGAAAGGAGGCAGCGAATAAACTAGACAGGAAGAAATAAAGCAGATAAGAGCTGCTGTTTATTAAACAGTGATATGCCAGGCACACTGGTCAGGCGTTTTGCATTTTAAATTTCTGACCCTCACAAGAGCAGCTTACTGTCAGTGTCATTAGAGATGGAGGGACGCCTGCTCAGAAAGGCTGAATAACCTAAAAATGCTCCACGGCACGTTAAAATATCCTTAGGGCTACAATATTCCTGATCTCAGTGCACTGAGGACAGGCAGAGGGGAGTAGAGTTACGATCTGAATAAGGGTTCCCTGTCACCAAGTCCAGTGCTTCTCCAAGTGCAGCCCTGTTTCAACTGGTCCATGGGAATCTTCTAGTTCACTTCTTAAGGTTGCAGTTTCACAGACTTGGGGGTCTATTAAATTAGAACCTCCAAGGTTTGGGAGCCTAGGACCTGCATTTTAAACTGAACCACTGGGTTTGGTTTATTACACAAAAAATTGAGACATTCTGCCAAATGGAAGGAGGTTCTGATTATATACCCTAACTCCAATTTGAGAAGGTGGTATCGCCTTTGCAGATGAGTACATACTCAATCTTTAAGGTGTAGGATTCCATTCTATATCATAATGCCTTTGATTTTACTGATTTCTAAAATTCCTAGAGACACTTTCAATAACGAACTCAGTGCATAAAACTAAAGAAGTTCAAAGTTTGGGGAGGATTATGCAGGTCAATATGTCACCTAATGCCCAGCCCATAATCCTTTAATCTTCCTCTACAATATCCTATCTTGTGGTTGCCCGAGTGCCCCAATGATGGGACACCACTGTTTCATGAACCGGTGATATCAGTGTTGTGATTATGAAAGGTACTGACCTACCCACATATAGATGTAACACCTACTCTTGGTCTTACTACCTAGAATACTCTTTGTAAGGCAAATTTTGCCTACCATTCTCCCATTTTATTTTATTTTTTAAAAGGGAGGTTGAGGAGCAGAGCAAGAGAGAATCTTAAGCAGGCTCCATGGTCAGTGCAGAGCCTGAGGGGGAGCTCAATCTCACAAACCTGAGATCGTGACCTAAGCCAAAAAGAGTCAGAGGCTTAACTAAGCCACCCAGGTGCCCTGCCACTCTACCATTTTTTTTTTTTAAATTTTATTTATTTATTTGACAGAGATCACAAGTAGGGAGTGAAGGAGAAGCAGGCTCCCCGCTGAGCAGAGAGCCCGATGCGGGGCTCAATCCCAGGACTCTGGGATCATGACCGGAGCTGAAGGCAGAGGCTTTAACCCACTGAGCCACCCAGGCGCCCCTCTACCATTTTAACTTCTTTAAAGGACTTCCACTGCAGTGGAATGAAACTCAAACACCCTCTACCATGGTCTATAATATGCTACTAAGATTTCACTTACTCTTTTCCTGGTATCTGACATTTAAGAATATCAGAGCTGTTCTTCTCAGCTCTTTCCAGTGGCATCTGGGTGGCTCAGTCGGTGGAACCATCTTGGTTTTTGCTCAGGTCATGGTCTCATGGGTCCTGGGATCAAGTCCCCCATAGAGCCCCAAGCTCGGCAGGGAGTCTGTCTGAGATTCTCTCGCTCTGCCCCTCCCCCTGTTCACATGCACTCTCTCTGTGTCTCTCTAAAATAAAGAAATAAATCTTTAAGCAAACAAAGAAAAAAAGGATGTTCTTCCCAGCTCTTTCCTGCCTTCAGGCTTTTTGCTCATGCCTTTCCTCTCCCTGTGCTTCATCTTTAGGTCTCAATTAAATTGTCCACTTTTCAGAAGATTCTTTCCTGACCATCTTATCTAAATAAATCACCCCCCATTATTCTCTGTCACTATAACTTCTTTCTCCTTTAAGAGTATTACTTTCTTTTTTTTAAGATTTTATTTATTTATTATGTCAGAGGGAGAAAGAGCTGGCACAAGCAGGGGGAGTAGCAGGCAGAGGGAGAAGCAGGCTCCCCACTGAGCAAGTAGCCCGACATGGGACTCGATCCCAGGACCCCAGGATCATGGCCTTAGCAGTAAGGCAGACACTTAACTGACTGAGCCACCCAGGCATCCTGAGTATTACCACTTTCAATGATATTTCAACACACCTCTTTGTTTATGATTTATTAACCACTCACACCCAAACTGACTACGCACAAAAACTACACTTACAAAACTATAAACTCCATAAGGAAATTATCTGTCTTATTGTATATCCTATCATCAAACATGCCATGTGGGTGTTTATTTTTTTTCCCAAATGAACGTTATCTGAGATGCGCAGGCACGCGCTCGCAGACGCTCACTCTGACATTTTCTTCCTCAGTGAATGGTACCAGTATGTCTGGGTTCTGCTGTCCTGATACTATGGAGGTCACCTAAACATAGAAAACTGTCTTTTCAGAAGAAATCTCATTTTTGTTGATGTTTAGATTTTATATGAAACACCTTTTAGTCCTAAGTCATGAGGGGGTATACATATAACATATCTAGTGGACATTTTACACTTTGGATGAACATTAGTCTATATACCAGATATCTTAAAATTGGATTCTAGCTCTCTCGGTAATAAACTGTGTGAACATGTCCAAGTCACTTCCTCTTTCTGGGCCTTACTTATCTCATATGGAAAGTGAGGAGGCTCATATCCAAGATCCTTTCTATCTCAGACACATGGTGGTTCAATGAATTATAGGCACAGAAGTATGTGTCAACAGTGACTAGAATTTAGTGACTGTAATAAATGACTTAAAACACTATACAATTTTAATTTTAATCTTATAAATCAAAGGAAGGAAGGAAAGAAAGAAGGAATGAAGGAAGGAAGGAAGGAAAGAAGAAAAGAGCAAAGACAGACAAAAGGAAAAAAAACGTGAATATTAGAATCTAGCAAAAGAAGCATCTTAAAACAACACAGAATGTCTCAAACTAAAATTCTTCTGCAAGGGCGCCTGGGTGGCTCAGTGGGTTAAGCCTCTGCCTTCGGCTCAGGTCAGGATCTCCACATCCTGAGATTGAGCCCCACATCGGGCTCTCTGCTCAGCGGGGAGCTTGCTTCCCTCCTTTCTCTGCCTGGCTCTCTGACTACTTGTGATCTCTCTCTGTCAAATAAATAAATAAAATCTTTAAAAAATAAATAAAATAAAATAAAATTCTTCTGCAGTTTCAGGAAAGGGTTTGCATGAGGTACTAGTATACACTTAGAGCCAGAGCCAAATTCTGCCACATTTTACTTTTGAGAAGGAGATAAACTTTTCTGAACTTTAGTGTCTTCCTCTTGTGAAAGAGAAGGTGATTTTTTCCTTCACATAAAATACCTAACCTGATGCCTGGGCTGGGGGCGGGGGGAGACATTACTCAATAAATCATAACTTTATTATTTCCTTAATTATTTTCAAATATTTCCCTCTCTAGGACTTGACACTCAGATCAGTTAAAAACTGTATTGATTTTTGATTCAGGAAAATAATTTATATTGTATTCTAATTCGGGGGATACATTCATCATTCATTCAACAAATATTTATTAATCACATATGTGCCAGGCATTGTGCTAAGTATTGAGGGAAGAAAGGAGAGAGGGAGGAAGGAAGGAAGGGAAGAAGGGGAAGGAAGGAAGGAAGGAAAAGAGGGAGGAAGGGAGGGAGGGAGGGAAGGATGGAAGGAAACGTGAGTCAGATGGTGACAAAAGCTATGAAAGCAAAACACAGCAAGGTGGGAGAATTGGGAATGATGAGTGAGAATTTTTTTCATTAGTGTAATTTAAATTACTATTATCGGGAAAACGTCCCTGATAAAGTAACTTTTGAAGAGAGATCTAAGGGAAATAAAGGGTGATCTATGTGGATACATAAAGTACTTCCAGGCAGAAGAAAGAACAAGTTCAAAGACACTGAGATGGGAATATGCTTGGTAGGTTTGTGGAAAAGCAGATAGAGTCCAGGGGATGGAACACAGTGATGAGGAGAATCTTGGCGGAGATGAGGTCACAGAGGTAGTGTGGGCGAGCCTTCCAGATAACTGAAGGAGAGTAAGCCTCGGTAAGGGCTCTAGATTTTGCTGAGTGTAATGGGATGGCCTGGGTTCATGTCAAGGGGTAACTTTATTCTGACCTCTATAATGAAAGGCCCATTCTGTCTATTTTGTATAGAACAGACTGTGGGAGAACATGGACCAGACTGAGAACAGTCAGAGGCTATCCCAAGAGTCTATTTAAAAAGAGATGATTTAGACCAGGCTGGTAGCAATGACTGTGGTGAGAAGTGGCTAGACCTGAGGCATCTTTAGGAATAGCTGAAAGCATTCGCCAATGGATTCAATTGGAATGGGAGAGGAAAAAAAGAATCGAGAAGTGATGCCAGTGATTCTGAATTAGAAAGTAGAAGGGTAGAGGCGCATTTTTATGAGATGGGGGAGAAAAAGGAACCCTGAAGATTTGAGAGATTTCAAGAGTTTGGTCTACATATGCTAATATTAAGAAGCCGATTAGGCTTCCCAGAGAAGATGTGAAGTAGGCAGCTGAATAATGAGTCTGAAGTTTGAAGAAGATATCCATACCAAAGATATAAATGTGGACTTGGCAAGAATGAGCTCATTCAGAAAATGAGTATAAACAAAGCAAAGATGAGGTCTGGACACTAAGTACAGGAAATGTCAACATCGAAAGGTTGGAAAATTCAGGAGAAGCCATCAAACAAGAATAGAAAGAGGGGCCCATCAGATGGAAGGAGAACCTAAGAGGTCATGAGAGCAGGCAAACTAATCACGAAGTCAATGCTAAGTACATTCCATGTTCTAAATATGATTTGGAGTATAGATTTTTAAATGAATCAATATAATCATGTTTTGAGTCAGGAGACTCCAGAGAAGATGTTCGCTGTGACACTATACACTCTACGGAGAAGAATAACCTTGAAGCTACCAGTATGACTTCCACCCCATTTCCCTGCCTTGGTTAAGAGCAGATATGTGAGATGAGGTGCTAGATAAATTGATGTTATTGCAATGTTAGTTCAAATGAATTTATCTTTACTATAAATGTATCCTTTCATCATCAAGCTAATTGGCCATACTGGAAAGCATCAGGAAACCAGAGAAGAAATAAAAATATTGACCATCATTCAGCCCTTCTCAGTTGGTAATACTGGTAATGATTTTAAACTAGTTTCTAAAATTTTTTGCTGGTTACATATTAAACAATCATGAATAATCATATAATGGGTGAAACTGGTTTTATTCACTTGTCGTTACGTGGCCAGGTTAGTACGTTCTGTCCAATGAGACATTTGGATAAGTCAGTTTGAAGATATGCAGTAAGATATTTTCATTTCCATTAAAAGGCGATATGAAAAGAGAACTCTTTTTCTTAACATATTTATTTATTTAACAGAGAGAGCTAGAGATCACAAGTAGGCAGAGAGGCAGGCAGAGAGGGGGGAAACAGGCTTCCTGCCGAGCAGAGAGCCCACTGCAGGGCTCGATCCCAGGACCCTGAGATCATGCCCCGAGCTGAAGGCAGAGGCTTAACACACTGAGCCACCCAGGCGCCCCAAGAGAACTGTTCTGACCATCCAGGCCATTGTGCCCTTTTACTTTCTCTCTCCTCATTCCTGCCTTGCAACTTAGTTGTGGAATCTAGAGCTATGTCAGTCATTTGAGACCCTGGGACAGCTTTTCTGCATTTGGCTGAACTAATGGATGGGAAAAGGTCTGGATTTTTTACATCTTTGACTAGCAAAACTAATGTCAGCATATATATTTAAAGTAGTTATGGGTAAAATACATAAGCGTGTGTGTACTTATTGTCATTTTGTTACATGTTTTCTGGCTATTTTTGTAGTTCCTCTACTTATTCTCTTTTGCTCTTTTTTTGTGGTTTGATGACTTTCTTCAGTGGTATGCTTATATTCTTTTCTCTTTCTCCTTTGTGTCTTTACTAAGGTTTTTGCTCTGTGGTTACCATGAGGCTCATCAATTAATTGTTTGTGGTAACTTTTTTTTTTTTTAAGATTTAAATATTTATTGAAGAGAGAGAGAGAGAGCACACACATGCATGAAAGCACTCAAGCAGGTGGTGGGGCAGAGGCAGAGGAAGAGAAGCAGACTCCCCACTGAGTGCAGAGCCCAATGTGGGGCTCGACCTCTTGACCCTGAAATCACGACCCAAGCCTAAATCAGGAGTGGCACACTCAACCACCTGAACCACCCAGGCACCCCGCATTCCTTTTTTTAAAATCGCTATTGTTTTTGTTCACCCCCTTCATCCATTTCTCCACCCCCCCCACCCCTGCTCTTGCAACTAATAGATACTGCTCTAGCAATAATCTCTACTCTCTGTATCTATGAACATAATTTTCTGTTGTTATTGGAGGGGGGGCTTTAGATTACATATACAAGAGAGATCATATGGTATTCATCTCTCTGTCTGACTTGTTTCATTTAGCATAGTGCCTCATGTTGCTACAAATGACAAGAGTCCATTCTTTTTATGGCTAAAAAATATATCACAACTTCTTTACCTATTCATCCATCAATGGACAGTTAGGCTTACTTTCCTATCTGGGCTATTGGAAATAATGCTAAAATGAAAATAAAGATGCACATATATTGTTGAATTAGCATTTTTGTTTTCCTCAGATAAATACCCAGAGGCGGAACTACTGGATCACACTGTAGTTCTACTTTTAATTTTTGGGGGGAACCCTCATACAGTTTTCCAGAGTGGATGCACCAATTTACATTCCCACCAACAGTGCACGAGGGTTCCCTTTTCTCCATATCTTTGCCAACACTCTTTATTGCTTTTCTTTTTGATACTAGCCATCTGACAGATGTGAGATGATAGCTCATTGTGGTTTTGATTTGCATTTCCCTGATAATTAATGGCATCAGACATTTTTTCATGTAACTGTTGGCCATTGTATGTCTTCTTTGGAAAAATGTCTCTTCAGATCTTCTGCCTGCAGTTTAATCAGATTATTTGTTGTTTGTTTCTGTGTTTCTTTGTTTTGCTATTGAGTTGTATGAAGCCTTTATATATTTGGATATTAGCCGCTTATCAGATAAATGACTTGTAAATACTTTCTCCCATTCAGTATGTTGCCTTTTCATTTTGTTGATGGTTTCCCTTGCTGTGCGGTAGCTTTTTGGTTTGATAATAGTCCTACTGGTTTATTTTTTGCTTTTGTTGCTTTGCTCTTGATGTCAGATTCACAATGGTCGCCAAGACCTAGGTCAAGAAGCTTACCGCCTAGATCTTCTTCTCAGAAGTTTTACGGTTTCAGGTCTCCTGCTCAATCAAGGCTTTAATCCAGTTTGGGTTAGTTTTTGCGTACAGTGGAAGACAGCAGCCGAGCGTCATTCTTTTGCATGTGGTTGTCCGGTTTTCCCAACACTACTTATTGGAGACTGTTCTGTTCTTTCCCCTTTGTATTTTCTTAGCTCTTTGTCATACATTCGTATGTGTGGGTTTATTTCTGTCATCTCTATTCTGTTCCATTGATCTACAGGTCTGTTTTTTATTCCAATACCACAGTTTTAATCACTCCAGATTTGTAATACAGTTTGAAATCAAGGAGTATGATGCCTCCAGCTTTGTTGTTCCTTCTCAAGCCTTCTTAGGTTATTCAGAGTCTTTTGTGGCTCCATACAAATTTCAGGATGATTTTCTCTATTTCTGTGAAAAATGCCATTGGAAATTTGATAGAGATTCCACTGAATCCGTAATTTGCTCTGAGTCTTATGGACATTTTAACACTATTCTTCCAATCCATGAGCATGGGTATCTTTCCATTTATTCGTGTCACCTTCAATTTCTTTCATTAATATCTTGTAGTTTTCAATATGCAGGTCTTTCTGGGGTGCCTGGGTGGCTCAGTAGGTTAAACATCTGCATCGGCTCAGGTCATGATCCCAGGATCCTGGGATGGAGCCCCACACCAAGGCTTCCCATTCAGCAGGGGATCTGCTTCTCCCTCTCCCTCTGTCCCTCACCCTGCTTGTGCTCCCTCTTTCTCTCTCCCTCTCTGTCTCTAATAAATAAATAAAATCTTTTTTTAAAAAATATACAGAACTTTCACCTCCTTGGTTCGCTTTATAGCTAGGCATTTTATTCTTTTTGATGCAATTATAAGTGGGATTGTTTTCTTAATTTCTTTCTGATAGTTCACTATCACTGTATAGAAACACTACTGATTTTTTTGGTATTGATTTTGTATCTTGCAACCTTACTGAATTTATTTATTAGTCCTAACAGTATTTGGTGCAAGTCTTTAGGATTTTCTATATATAATATGTCATCTGCAAATAGTGAGTTTTACTTCTTCCTTCCCAATGTGGATCCCTCTTATTTCTGTTTCTTGCCTAACTGCTGTGAATAAAAGTATTGAGGGTAGGCATCCTTGCCTTGCTCCTGAAAGCTTTTAGCTTTTCACCACAGAGAATATTTGCTGAGGGCTGTCTCATATGGACTTTATTACACTGAGGTCCATTCCCTCAATACTTGCTTTGTTGAGAGATTTTATCACAAGTTGATGTTGAATCTGTGAATTTTTTTTCATCTCTACTGAGGTGATAATATGATTATCATTTATTTTGTTAATAAGATGTCATCACATTGACTGACAAGCAGATCTTAAACCATCCTGACATCCCTGAATAAAACCCACTTGATCATGGTCTATGATCCTTTTAATGCATTGTTGAATTCAGTTTGCTGATATTTTTGTTGAGGATTTTTACATCTATGCTCATTAGGGATATTGGCCTATAATTTTACTCGTGACATCCTTGTCTGACTTTGGTATTCAGGGTAATGCTGGCCCCAAAAGGTGAATTTAGAAGAGTTCCCTCCTCTTCTGTGTGTTTTGTTTTGTTGTTTTTTTTTTTTTTTAAGAATCTGAAAAGGATTGGTACTAATTCAATTTTGAATATTTGGTAGAATTCACCAGTGAAACCATCTGGTCCTGAACTTTGTCTGACGGAAATTTTTTGATTTAATATCCTTCCCAGGAAGTAGTCTGTTTAGATTGTCTATTTCATAATGATTCAGTCTTGGTAGGTTATATGTTTATAGGAATCCATTTTTTCCGTGTTCTCCAATTTGTTGACATATAATTATTCATACTAGTCTCTTAAGACCCTTTGTATATTTGTGGTATCAGCTGTAACATCTCCTCTTTCATTACTGATTTTATTTGAGCCCTCTCTTTTTCTTTGTGAGTCTAGCTAAACGCCTGTCAATTCAGTTAATCTTTCCAACAAACTAGCTCTTAGTTTCACTGATCATCTCTATTGTCTTTTTTGGTCTATATTTCATATGATTTCTGCTCTACTCTCTGTTATTTCCTCCCTTCCACTAGCTTTGGGCTTCTTTTGTTCTTTTTCTAGTTCTTTTGGTGTAAACTTAAATCATTTGAGACTTTTCTTGTTTCTCAAGGTAGGCTTTTATCACTATGATCTTCCCTCTCAGAACTGCTTTTGCTGCCTCCCATGTTGTATTTCCATTTGTCTCAAGGCATATTTTATTTCTTCTTTGGTTTTCTCGTTGACCCACTGGTTGTTCAATAGCATGTTATTTAATCTCCACACATTTGTGACTTTTACAGTTTTCTTAGAAATTAATTTCTAGTTTCATGTTATCGTAGTCAGAAAAAATGCTTGATATGTTATCAGTCCTCTTAAGTTTATCAAGGTTTGTTTTTTGACCTAACATATGATCTAACTTGTAAAATGTTCCATGTGCACTTGAGAAAAATGTGTATTCTGTTGCTTTTGGGAGGAATGTTCTGTATATGCCTGTTATATCCATCTGGTCTACTGTGTCTTTTAAGGCTGATGCTTCCTTATTTATTTTCTCTCTGTATGACCTATCCATTGATGTAAATGGTGTGTTAACCTCCCCTGCTATTATCATATTGCTGTATTTTTCTCCCTTTATGTCTGTTAATATTTGTTTTAATTACTTAGGTACTCCTAAATTGGGTGCATAAATAATTTACAAATGTTAGAGCCTCTCGTTGGATTGACCTTTTTGTTATTATGTAACATTTATCATCATCTCTTATTACAGTTTTTGTTTCAAAATCATTTTGTCTGATATAAATGCAGCTTATCCAGTCTTTTGGTTTCCATTTGTATAAAATACCTTTTTCCATTCCTTCACTTTCAGTGTGTGTGTTCTTATATCTGAAGTGAGTTTCTTGTAGGCACCATATGGATGGGTCCTGCTTTTTCTCTTTATTTGTTCTTTATCCATTTATCCACTCTATGTCTTTTGATTAGAGAATTTCATCCAGCAAAAACTTATATCCACACTTTATTAGGTAAAAAAAAAAAAAATGAAGTCCTACGTATTTAATCCACTAATATTTGAGTTCCCTGGTATTTGAAAATGGAAGCATTCCTAACTGAAATACACAATATCATGAATAGTTCCCCTATTTAGTCCAGTTTTTATAACCATAATTTAAACAGTGATATAATAATCAATATAACAGTGTGCCTGGGTAACTCAGTGGGTTAGGCCTTTGCCTTCTGCTCAGGTCATGGTCTCAGGGTCCTGGGATCGAGTCCCGCATCTGGCTCTCTGTTGAGCGGGTAGTTTGCTTCCCCTTCTCTCTCTGCCTGCCTTTCTGCCTACTTGTGATCTCTCTGTATTAAATTTTAAAAAAAATCTTTAAAAAAAATCAATATACCAAAGTTACTAAGCTAATCTTCTCTTCTGGAATTATATACGTTTTCTGGGAGCTTTCTAGGTCTGCTCCTTAGAAGATTTTGATGTTAACAGAAATTAAAGTTAGTATTTTGGATACATCTTCTAGAATTAAAAAATACTTTAAAAATGCACTCTCCTGTCATCTACTCCTAGCCACTTATTGATATCAAATGACCTTAAAGACTTGTACCAAATTCTGTAATTTCCAACAAAACGTCCAAAGAGGGAAAAAACTAAGATGTGTAGCTCATGATATAAATTTATGGTATGAAGTAGCATCTTCCTATATTCTTCCCCCCACCCCCTGTTTTATGTTAGAATACAATTTAAGAGACAGGAATGTTAAGTCACTGGTTCTTTTACCCTTGTAAAGGCTCTCCTGGCATTGCTATTCATCCATAATGGGAAAGCAAGGTGTAGTTGCTCAGCATGTGGTGATTACATCACAAAACAGAGTTATTATTCTATACAGATAAAAATTCTGAGAAAGGGGTGCAGATGTCTACAAAATATAAAGACTTGGAATAATCTTCACTTCCTGAACTTTTTTTTCCTTTCTCAGTTCATTTTATGATTGTCTAATCTACTATTTCCTCAGTCCAGCAATAGGAAAATTATACCATTTGATATATTTGAACCATTGCCACATAGAAGAGAAAAGTGGTCTTATTCCAGATTTGCCCGGGAAGTCAAAGCAATGTCCATGGATTGACATCACAAGGGAAAAGATTTCATCTTAACATGAATATAATTGTATCTAATAGCAACACTACCCACAAGATCACAGGCAGCCTCAAGTACAGTGAAGTTCCTTTTCCAACAGCACTCAGTGAAGCAGATGACTGACACAGATTGAACAGAAAGAGGACAACAATGAGCAGTGGAAACATGGCCTAAAAGACTTTGAAGGCTGTATGAAAACTCTAAGAGATAATCTTGCCATTTTGTTAAAGGTTTCTATCCAACCGAGACTTGAATTCTAGTCTTTATTTCTAAATATAGAAATAAAGTATTCCAAACCTAAGTCCTAAATTTCTCATTATAAAATTTATAGGGTATTTATAGATTATAAGTTATTATAAATAAATGTATATATTCATCCCATAGTCAATAGTTTCAAAATGGACCCTTTAATCACATTTTTCTTAAGCAATAGGGATATGATTTGGATTTAAACTGTTTTGAAATGAAAGGTATACACACACACACACACACACACACACACACACACACACGTCCTGGATCTACACTGTGAGACTCAAAATAGGATCAAGGGATATACTAATTGCACACGTGTTACTGTTTGCATTTGTTCCAACGTCAGTATATGAAGTACAAGATCTTCATTGCCTGCATATATATGATCCTTATCATTTGCTTTTGTACAGATTCATGTAAATCACTGAAATCAATGAATGCACTGCTATCTAATACGTGTGCCAACTATGGCTGCCCTCTAATACTCAGCTGTGTGATCCTTGTGCTAATGTCAAGGGCAGAGTTTTATAAACCATCATGGCTTTTGGAGAGGACCAGGTTGCCATATACAATTGACTAGGTCATGTCCTGAGCAAGTATGCCAAACTGACAGTTATGTGGGGACTGAATTCCAGCCTGCATTTACTCAGCCCACCAAGCCGTGAGTCCTGGTATTGGGTCATGTCCACTGGACATATACCTCCCATCAAATGGCCAATCCCAGGATATTTACAAATAATTACAGAAACAAAAAAATGAAAAAAGCCAATATTGCTCTTTGCTGCATTAGCATGTATTGTTTAACTTGACCCTGAAAAATACATTTATGCCCTACAATCTCATACACGTCTATACTACCGATAAAGATATTGAAATATAAATAAGTTAAGTGACTTCCAGAGGAATTATAATTAGTCAAAGGAGAATAATATCAAGTTCAACTGGATTTTAAAACCAATTGATTTTTTTTAACAATTCTAGTAAAATACTTTTTAACGTGGCATACAGGATATTGAGACCTATTTTATGACAAAAGAAGTATGAATAATTTCTACATTTCAAATTACATTTTTATTTTCCTTTTTCTTTTCTTAGTTATCTCCATTTAGTCGTGTTCTGTATAGACACCTATTAATGGAGACCATGTCATTCTAAGGTTGCAATTTGGATGAATAATTTTATGCACTGCTCAAATAATTTTATGCACCATGCCCGCCTTTCCCAGTTCCGTGAACTGA
Organism: Lutra lutra; assembly: GCF_902655055.1. NCBI lineage: Eukaryota > Metazoa > Chordata > Mammalia > Carnivora > Mustelidae > Lutra > Lutra lutra. The sequence goes on along the minus strand of NC_062278.1, from coordinate 138,258,124 downwards.
CGTATAATGCGGTGACACTAATAGTTTTACCTAATTCTATATGTGATATTGTGATTTATAATAAGAAATACATACGGTCTTCCTGGCACACAGCTCCTAAAACTCTTGTAATTTTCTTAAATAATAAGTGCAATGGGAACTTTTTGTTATAGTATTTTACTTCTTGTCCTCAAATACCTGCAGCGCGAAATAGCTCCAGGATGATAAAGATGAAAGAACTGAGCAGTAAAAAGTGTCTTGTTATTCAGAACTAACCCCTTTCAACCACACCTGAGTTTATGCTAATGAGGTGACTTTTGGAAATCTCCTAAGGATGGGGGTCGGTTGCCAGTGGAGCTAACCATGGGATTGGAGGGTTGGAAATTTCAGCCCCATCCTCACTTGCAGAGAGGAGAGAGGAGCAAGAGGTTAAACCAATTAATGGCCAATGATTTAGTGATCATGCCTACATAAGGAAATGTCTAAAAAACCCTATAAAGATGGGGTACAAAGAGCTTTTGGACTGGTGAATACTTAAAGATGCTGGGAGAATGGTGCGCCAGGACAGCACAGAAGCCCCGCCCCTTTTCTTCACACCTTGCCTTCCACATCTGTTCCACCTGGCTATTCCTGAGTTATATCGTTTACAGTAAACCAGTAATGTAGTAAGTTAAATGTTTTCCTAAGTTAGTGTGACCTGCCCTAGCAAATTAACTGAACCTGAGGAGGGGGTCATGGGAACCTCTGATAGCCAGTGAGTCAGAAGAACAGAGACTGGTGACTGGCATCTTTCGACTGAACCCTTAACCCGTGGGATCTGAATTTAAATTGTAGGACCCGCAGCAGGTCGTGCAGAATTGCTTCATGTGTGGAAAAACCCACATATATGGTATCAGAACGTAGTACGAGGAGAGTAGAAACTCAGGACTATTTTTCCAAAACAGCAAGATTCACAAATTGTATCATTTTCTCCAGTCTTCGTGTTCCTGTCTCTTTTCCCTACCAGACCTTAACCAGTGCCCTCTTACTCCACCTCAACACATACAAACACTCACACGGTGCCCATAGCAGTGTTTTCCTCTTCACTTCCCTCCCCAGCAAAAGGCAGTAGGGTAATTCATCTCAAATAAATTAACAGGTGGAGAGGGCGGTGAGGACAGGATAAGGGGAGAAGAGAATAGAAAATATGTGATTTATCAAGGTTTGAATATCCATACTTTGTTGTGGTTGTGATTCTTAGCTAAAAAGTTGTACAGACCAAACCCCACACAAAAGAGGACTTCAAATGATTCAAAGAGAAACCAAGAACTTAAATCTCAGAGAAATCTGTGGAGCTGTTTGCATACTAGTATAAGATGCTCATGTTAGTTATACTAAGAGGTCTATGACTGCGCTTTTTCTTGCCTTCCACAACCACAGTGTCCCATCTGGACACAAATATCATTCATTCAATGATTTTTTTTTTAAATCTCTACGTACAAGCCTCCATGTTGGAAGCTAACTACTTTATCAAACAAATATAATGCAATGTCTATTTCCCGGCGGAATTTTAGCCAAAAGTCATTGTTGCTAGTTTCAATTTAGCCATTGTTGTAAGACAATTATTTTTAAAAATCAGGTCTCTCCAATAGCATACTTTTCACTCAGGACCTTGGGCTACTGTAACTCTGTGAATTCAAAGTAGCTGAGACAATTTAAGGTCATTCAAAAGATTCACAGTCAGTTCCTAAACTTTAAGGAAAAATCTACTTATTTGATATATTTATCTTTTTCAGTTAAAACAGACTTATAAAGATGCTCATTGTTACATGGTTTTTATTATAAAATATTCAAATATAAAAATTAAAGAAAGTAATGTGACCAACATGTAGGTCCTTCTCATTTAGAATTAATGAATATTAAAATATTTCCATATTTATAATTTTGCAATATTATAGATACAGTTAGCATTTCTTTGTCAATGGTAGTCCCTGTCATCCTCCCCTAGAAGCATGCAAAATTCTGGAGCAAGCATATACTCAACTCACTTTTGTTTTTACATTTTCATCATTTTTTTTTATATATATAAACAGCATATAGAAATGTTTTATGTGTTTGTAAAATTACAAAAATTGTGTTTTTCTATATGGGTCATGCTGAAGTCTGTTCCTCCACCACCAGTAAATTTTGTTTTTCAGATCAATCCACATTGGTAACTATACAACTAATTGTTTAATTTTAACTACTCTACTGTAGGCATATGTCACAGTTAATTTACCCATTTCTCTATGGATGGATACTTAACTTCCTTCCTTGTTCCTCCCTCTCTCTTCCTATAATAAACAAAATAGCAAAGCCATGAGTGTGAGTGTCAGAGTTTCTGGAAGTTCACTGTTACCTTACATTTTTAATAGCAAATTGAATAACCTTTCTTATTAGGAGGGAAGAATTCATTTATCCCATACAAACAGGTAAACCATATCTAAGCTTTATAACCTACAAAAGCACTATATGTATTCTGCAAAATATTTATCCAGCAATTAATCCACTTGTTTTCTTTTTTCTAAGTATAATTAACAAATGATGCTGGTGACCCTTCTGATATAAACTTTCCACTCACGAAAGTTCTTCCCTATGGTATCCTGAAATTGGCACCCATTCAGTGTGCCTGCAGTAACAATGATATCAAATCAAAGCTGTTTTAGGCAGTATCAACAGTTCACATTAATGGGGCCAGGCAGAGATGGGAACCACTTAAGATACCAGCTTGGTTTACATATGGAGAACAAATATCAAGGCATGAGGTATAAGGATAAGAAGCAAGAAGCATTTATAATCAGAACATCAAAAAATGGCCAGGCGATAGGGGGAGCTATTTAGGTTGAACAATAGAATATTGCCATTTTGTAGGTCAAATATTGGCAATAGATCAAAGTAGGGTGTTACTCATACTTTCTGGATTTGGCATTAACAGGATCAGATTGGTATTTTCTGAAATAGTCAAGAGCTATTTCTAAGGGACATGTGTGACTCATGAATCGAGATTTGGAAGTGTTCCTTTTTTACTGTACCTCTCCAGTGCTTCAGACAGTTCTCCCACTGACGGGTGGAGAGCCACCATTTATCCAGGGCTGTCATCCAGAGTTGTGCATTGTCACCTTCACAAAGGACCTCAGCCAAAGCAGAGGTAGAAGGTTGGTGATCAACTTCAGGCCCCAGGGTGCTAATTAGACCACCCGAGGAGGTCTTTTTTCCTAATGGAACTGCCCGCCAGGTGTGCCTTTTTCTAATTTTCTTTTTTTTTTTTTTTAAAGATTTTATTTATTTATTTGACAGACAGAAATCACAAGTAGGCAGAGAGGCCGGCAGAGAGAGAGAGAGGGAGAAGCAGGCTTCCCGCTGAGCAGAGAGCCCGATGCGAGGCTTGATCCCAGGACCCTGGGATCATGACCTGAGCTGAAGGCAGAGGCTTTAACCCACTGAGCCACCCAGGCGCCCCCCTTTTTCTAATTTTCACAAAAGCACCCTATCCGTTACTATCGATCATCTCTTAAATCCTATACAAGCCTGGAGAACTTAAGTATAAAATGAACTGGGAATGGGAGGGGAACAGTTGGCTTGGCCTTCATAGCACATGCAAATAGTGACTCTCCTCTATTAAGAAGGGACCCTTGGTTTTCTTGTAGTTCAAATCTTTCTACATCAAAAATCCCTCTGCTGAATTTGAGAGATTTTCAGTTCTAGACTCTGAATGAAGGATATGGTTGAGGGAATAAAAGCAAGAGTAAGATTATCTTCTTGGCAACAAAGTAGAGATGACATGTTCCAGTGACATTAGGGTATTTGCAATCTATTGATTGAAGTTAATAAACCTGTAAGGTGTGTTTTGTTTTCCAGTCATGATGGAGGCTTCCATTCAACCATGTATTTTCCTTTAAAACAAAACAAAACAAAAATCTCTAGCACTATTTCCCTTCAATTATTCTCTTGCTAAAAATAAAGACCAATGGAGATACAGGAGCAAACATATCAAAGCATTTCGGCAATATGATCCCTGACTTTAGCTAGGTATTGTGTATTCACTTGTGGTGTCAAGTCTCAACTCATTACAATTAACCTGATGTATTGATTTAATATCTCAGGCAGAGATGTATTTACCTGGCTAGAGCACTGTGGAAGATGATTCTAGAAGAAAAGGAATGTCTGCAAACAAAGATGAGATCCTCTGATGAAAGGAAAGCTGACAGTGAGTAGCACTCACAAAATCAGACCCCAAACACTCATTACCTCAAGGCTCAATCACCCAAATTACAGCTAATAATGATTCAGCATTGCATTGTTGGGTACTTTCATTCTGTAAAAGAATACCTTGGGGTAGAAAGGAAGCCAAGCAACAGATTTGCTCTTATAGCCTGGCCCATTAAAAGAGGGTTATTTAAACTAAAGCCAAATTACAATGAACCATTTCACAATAGATATCAGCCATTCTACAGAAAAGATGTTCCCTCTCTTCTCTAATATACAAATTTACTGTTATTTTAAAAATTGTCTGTTCTGACCATATAATAAGGTACTAAATAAAATACAAAATATAGAAAAATCATGATTCTGTTAAAGATAACCAGATCATTTTCTTTCACCTTTATTATTCATTCAAAAGAAGTTATAGATTGTCTACAACATTCCAAGTATTATACATAATAAAAGGAATACACCAAGTAAGACAATCTCTGCCCTCAAATTATGGGTCATCTAATGAGGAACATGTATAAATACAAAGGAAAATCAAAAGATCAGTGTTATCGTAGAGGTACAGATGCATATTTCATATTGAGATATGACCAAATTTTTAAAACTTTGCATTCTTCATCTTCAGTTACTGTAAATTTTTCTATGACAGTAGATATACATACTGGTGTGTGTGTATATATATGTATACACACACATATACATATATATGTTTTTAAAGATTTATTTATTTTATAGAGCACACATATGTACACACGATTCGGGGGTGGGGCAGAGGGACAGAATCTCAGGTAGACTTCCCACTGAGCACAGAGCCTGACTGGGGCTTGACCTCAAGACCCATAATTCAATGACCTGAGTTGAAACCAAGAGTCAGACACTTAACTGAATTACCCAGGTGCCTTGACAGTAGATATACATTTTTAACATCTTAACTTTGGATATAGTATAGTTTGTTGATCCTTTTGTTATGCATATCTGTTCTGAGTCTTTAAAACTTTCCACTCTTTAACTAACATAATGGTGGTTCTTCCACATTTGTCCTAAGGCAAATTCCTAGAAGTTCAAGGAGTAAGAACATTTCTAAAACTTCTGGCACATATTGCAAAATTGCTTTCCAAAGAAAAGTACTGTGCCAAATTACACACCCACCAGGACTTGAGCTTTTTAAAAGATACACACACAAGTACACATTCTTAAGTATTCACACTATCCTTGATTTCTTCAAGGTTTGAATATTATTTAAGTGTAAACAATATGTTTGTTCACAGGCACAAATAAACACATGTTTATATTACACAAAGATTCAGAGATGATTGGTTTTGTCTGATTGTATAAGATACTTATTTCAAAATTAAAACTTTTCTTCAAGCAAAGAAAGCACAAATTTTAGTATCATGTAATCAATGACACATTATACATTTTGCTCTAAGCTTTTATCACAAACATCTAAAACCATAATGTATCAAGATGCCATGGCAGCTGACCTGTCTTAACCTCTCATCAGTAGCATCTGTACCTATTGGTATCTGTGTTATTTGATTCCAAGTAATGTGAAATGGTCCATTGATTATTTAGACTTTATTAAACTTTTTTTTTAAGATTTTATTTATTTATTTGACAGACAGAGATCACAAGTAGGCAGAGAGGCAGGCAGAGATAGAGGAGGAAGCAGACTCCCCGCTGAGCAGAGAGCCCGATGTGGGGCTCGATCCCAGGACCCTGGGATCATGACCTGAGTCGAAGGCAGAGGCTTTAACCCACTGAGCCACCCAGGCGCCCCTAGACTTTATTAAACTTTTATGTTTACTCTTTGCAACTACAAGATTGAGATAACCAACAATAACAAGTAAAAGTAGTCATATACATGGAAATCAAGAAAGTTATCTCTACAACTTCTATAAAAACTGGAAGTAAAGTTCATTGAAACTCAAATTATTAAAACATATTATTTTTGGTCAATATCTGTGACTATTCTGTGTATGTGAGATACAAATTAATGGCAATATTATTTATTTCCTCAACTACTCTCCTACCTTTGAATAACTAATAAACTACAAACAGAAGTAACAGAATTGGGGCACCGGGGGGGCTCAGTTGGTTAAGTCTGTTTCTCCTTCTCACTCTCCCTCTGTGTTCTCCCTCTCTCCTCTCAAATAAATAAATAAAATCTTAAAAAAAAAAGAAGTAACAGAACCAAACAATGGGCAACATCTAGAACAAGAATCAATTGTCCCACTGGAAGAGTAATTTAGATCAATTCACAATGATCAATGATAAATGAAATGATCAATGTCTTAGAATTTGTTCTATAAAGATGCCAAGTTTGGAGTTCAAGGATCTGGTTTGGCTCTGTCACTTAGTAGTTGATTGACCTACAACAATTATTTTACCTCAAGGTGTTTGTGCCCTTATCCATGAAATGGGTGTTATAGGAATGAAATCAGTTGCTGCCCATAAAAGTGCATGGTACACAGGAGGTGTCTTGGATAATAATCTTTTTCATAGCTAGGACAGTTCCTATAGCCTCTCTCATAGGACTTTTTAGCCAAACAATTAAGTGTGTGGCTTTATTCATCACTTTCCAGCTAATGTTCTGCTTTTTATCTATTTTGGAAAACAACCTGATGAATACAAATGAATACCAATTAGGTAAATATACTGGTGATGCAGCACATGAATAAACCATCATTTTATTTGTCAATGGGGATAAATTTTTTCTAATGAGTCATAGAGCTAGCAATAGTGTGAGTAGAACATTTATTATATTTCTATAATACAATATAGAATCCATTTTATGGTTTGATTGAACTGCTTCTAAAATCTCACATCTGGGCCACTCTCACCCAATGGGTCCCAGATGATTATCATTTTCATTTTTAAAGATTTTATTTATTTATTTGACAGACATAGATCACAAGTAGGCAGAGAGACAGACAGATAGAGAGAGAGAGGTGGAAGCAGGCTCCCTGCAGAGCACAGAGCCCGATGTGGGGCTCGATCCCAGGACACTGGGACCATGACCTGAGCCGAAGGCAGAGGCTTTAACCCACTGAGCCACCCAGGTGTCCCCTATCATTTTCATTTTTAAACTCTCACATGATGCAAAATCATCTAGAAATTCTTATATTACTCCATACAAGCCTAACATGGCCTAGTGAAAACAGTATAGCTTAAAGGTTAAGAATGCTGCTCTTGGGGCGCCTGGGTGGCTCGGTGGGTTAAAGCCTCTGCCTTTGGCTCACGTCCTGGTCCTGGGGTCCTGGGATCGAGCCCCGCATCGGGCTCTCTGCTTGGTGGGGAGCCTGCTTCCCTTCCTCTCTCTCTTCCTGCTTCCCTGCCTACTTGTGATCTCTGTCAAATAAATAAATAAAATCTTAAAAAAAAAAATTGCTGCTCTCAGGGGCGCCTGGGTGGCTCAGTGGGTTAAGCCTCTGCGTCGGCTGTGGTCATGATCCCAGAGTCCTGGGATTGAGCCCCTCCTCTCTCTCTCTGCCTGCCTCTCTGCCTACTTGTGATCTCTGTCAAATAAATAAATAAAATCTTTAAAAAGGAAAAAAAAAATGTTACTTTCAGACTAGGAATCAGCAAGCTTCTTCTGTAAAAGCCAAGGGACCAAATATTTTAGGCTTTGAGGGCCATCTCATCTCAGTAACAAAGACTCAACCTTGTCATAGCACAAAAGAAGCCACAGAAAACATGTAAACAAGTAATATTATGAAATATTCTTTTTATTCTTTTCAACTATTTAAAAATACAACCACTATTTTTTTTTTTTTTTTAATTTGACAGAGAGAGATCACAAGCAGGCAGAGAGGCAGGCAGAGAGAGAGGAGGAAGCAGGCTGTCCGCCGAGCAGAGCGAGAGCCCGATGCGGGGCTCGATCCCAGGACCCTGAGATCATGACCTGAGCCGAAGGCAGCGGCTTAACCCGCTGAGCCACCCAGGCGCCCCACAACCACTATTTTTAGTTCAAATGCTGTTCAGACACAGGAGGTGGGCCAGATACGGACTGCAGACAGTGGTTTCCAGAGCCCTGCTCTAGAGACACTGTCTGGATTCGAATTCTGGCTTATCCCTTGTTCGTTGCGCCACCTGAGCAGCGTGGTCTCCTCTCTCCACTTGGGTCTGAACTGGAACAATAACCTATACCTCATTCATGTGAGTTTTATGTGATCGGAATGAGGAATACACAAAAGTGCACTGCATTATACATGGAGGGCAGCTGCAAATGGTAGGTCCCTTCCCAGCTAAGCGTTTTTATTTTTATAGGCATCCTGTACCATGGAAACACACCATCCTAGAATCCAGACAGACTTGCACCCAAATCCTGACCACTAATTTTTACCCACATTACAGAGATGTAACACTAAGCCTACAAAAGCACGATTGCTTGTGAGAGCCTGGTGTATAGTACATACTGAATGTTCCACTGAGTTGCGGGCATGAGCAAGATGTTTTTAAAGTTTTGGATACTGTTGTCTTAGCTAAACTCTTTTTCCCAATTTTCATAGGACATAGGTAGTTGATATGCTTTCTATCTCTGTACCCCTTAGAACCCGTGTGTGTGTCTGTGTATATCTCTGGTCAAGTTCTGTTCCGGGAACAAAGCACTCATACGCAGATATAACCCATGGCAATTGCTGGGAATTCTTGAGTTCTCGTGTGTATGCTGGTTTCCACCTCTGGGAGCAAAAGTTCTCAGTAAGGGAAAAGTCTCAAGTCTAACCATCTTACTCCCTCCCCATCCTCCCCACTTCTCTATGGTATCAGAAGAGAATAAACTACTGGCCCACCAGAAGTACAGAACACTAAAACTATGGAGACTGGCAGCTTTGCCTGGGTTGGGAAGAAATGAGTAAAAGGAGGGGGTCAAAGACAAGATAGGCTAAAGAAGAAGGCAAGGATGGAGGGAGATGTTATGTCTAGTCTTCAAGGTTAGTGGACAAACTACACTGAGGCATCCAAAGAGCGATGCTAGCTCCAGAGGAGAACCATGACACTTACCGTAGATTAGCGAAGTAAGTATGAGCAATAAATTCCGGACAGTGATTTGAAGGAGCCGCTGGATGAATCTAGGTAAAAGGAGCCCAGTGAAGCATCCAGGTGAAGACTTGGGAGTAGGGCTCTGAAAACAGACCCAAAATCATGTACTTGTGGAAAAGTCAAGGGTAGGAAAATGGGACATTGTGGATCTCCAGGACTGTGCATAAACTGCAGATCTAATGTGCGCTGGAGCTGTTTCCTGTTATGGAAATCTTTTTGGATCATTTTAAGAAGAGCACTCCTCTTGCAGAATCCTGTAGAGCTCCAAGAGGCACGATTCAGACTGTAGTCTCGTAATCTTATAGATGCTCTGCAGAGTCTGAGCATTAGTGAGTAGACGCCTGCCTTCCCTGCAGAGTGAACTTTCCCTGGTGTGTGTGCGTGTGTGTGTGCATGTGTGTGCATGTGTGTGTATGTGTGCGTGTGTGTGTGTGTGTGGTGGAACAGAAACCTTAATGCTAAACAACACACAATGCCTCCAAGTGTAAGCTGGTCTCTTAGTGCTAAGACAAGGATTATAGAGACCATACTTTGAGGGTCTTGTTTACCACAACATACAAGCACCAAATACCAATGCCAGGGTCTAAGCAAAAAGTACCTGGGTATTCCAACCATGACTGATGAGAACTACCTTTTGCAAGAAGCTGGATGGAAATTTCATATATAGACAGACAGACAGACAGACACACACACACACACACACACAAATATATATATATATAATTATACCAAACATATGCGGACATTTTATAAAAATAAACATTGTAGGTACTGCCTTTCCTAAAGCTATCCCACCAACTCTGCGGCTAGTTGATGTGTTGCTCAATAAAATCGATATTCCCAGTATGAAGGCTGGAAGCATTTTTCAAGTTATGCCTTACAAAATAGGCACTTGATACATTTTTTAAAGATTTATTTATTTATTCGAGACAGAGGGAGAGAGAGAGAGCAAGTACGAGCAGGGGGAGGGAGAGAGGGAGAAGCAGACTCCCCGCTGGGCAGGGAGCCTGATGTGGGGCTTGATCCCAGAACCTTGAGATCATGACCTGAGCTGAAGGCAGACATTTAATGGACTGAGCCACCCAGGCAAACCTAGGCATCTGATATTTACACTACTGGAACATCCAAGACTAGAGGAAGTTCCACATGGTCAAGGGGAATTTCAAATCAAAAAGATTGTATTTGCAGTCCCTGACAGTGTGGTTTACTCATGGTATCACTTTTCATAGGCATCAAATTCATAATAGAAATCTGTGAACATACAAACAGTATATTCACTTAAAATCACTGGATTATATGTGCACCTGACCTACCAAAACAACCAAAATACTTTATGGGAGAAAATACCGTAAGTTTTTTTTTTTTTAAGATTTTACTTATTTATTTGAGAGAGAGCAAGAGAACACAAGTGGGGTGAGGGACAGAGGGAGAAGCAGACTCCCTGCTGAGCAGGGAGCCCCATGTGGAGCTGGATCCCAGGACTGCGGGATCATAACCTGAGCTGAGGCAGACGCTGACCTGACTAAGCCCCCTGGTGCCCCAATAACATAAGTGTCTTAAACATATAAATTTTATCGTAACTTTAGTCACATATCATGGACGTAAATATTGTCCAGATCAATTACCTATAAATATGGGAGCACAAGAAACAAAAGGACTCCCAGAATAGATAAGAGAGCAGACTCTAGAGTATAAGGCTTACAAGGAATGGTCAAGTCCACATCAATGAAACATACCACCTTTCGCAAGCTACCCAGTAAGCCAATCATTTTGTAAGAAGGAGGATTATGAGTTTTTACACAAGAAGGGTAAATTATTTCAGTGACTACACAGGCCACATTCAGGAATCAGGGAAAAGGCACTCGTTCTTAGAAGTCCTTAGGAAAAAAAAAAATATATTAAAAAACGGTGACAATTAGGTCAATCCACTACATTTTCAAGACGCAGTAAATGCTGAAGTACTTGACCTTGAACAGAGTAGTATGGCAGATGTGATGGAAAGATTTCTAGGATGGGAGTCAGCAGAGAGGTTTTCGATATTGCTATGCTACTAACATTCTATGTGACTTCCCTGTCCTCAGTTTCCTTATCTATAAAACAACGGATTGGATTTTTATGGACCTTTTCTGCTCTAACATTTTGAACTCTATTATGTCTCTTCAAATCTTCCTTCATATTAGCATTTAATTCCAGGGGCTAGGAGTAAAGTCCATACCGCTCGGGTTAGCATTCGGTTCTCCGTATACTGACACCAGCTTCTGCCTCCACTTTTATCTTGTTTTATTCCTGAAACCACGTCCATGTTTGGTTCAGATCCTTTTTTTCTCTTGCTCCTTATCACGGTGACCTCTTTCCTTTTTTCTTCCCTTTTCTTCAACTGAACTGCCTTCTACTCCATTCTATCATTTTCCAAAACCATCTCTTTGTTAAGAGTTCTTTATATCCATCACCACTAGAAGCTATACACTCCTCAGTGTCACAGGGCAGACCTTATGGTTGCAATCATTAGCCCAGTACCTAGCAACACCCTGTTCAAAATATAGCCTAGAGAATGACTGGTGGTTCTAATCTTGGTAAAAGAACGAGAAGTTTATTTATGCTTTTGTTAAAAATCAAAACCAAGTGAGCCCTAAAATAAAAAGGACAAGAAACAACAAGAGTTGGCAGGGATGTGGAGAAAAGGGAACTCTCGTGCACTGTTGGTGGGAATGTAAATTGGTACAGTTACTGGAGAAAAGAGTATGGAAGTTCCTCAAAAAATTAAAATTAGAAATATCTTATGATCCAATAATTCCACTACTGGGCATTTACCCAGAGGAAAAAGAAATACTCATCAGAAAGATAAATGCACCCCATGACTAATTATTGTAGCCTTATTTACAATAGCCAAGATATCGAAGTAACCTAAGTGTCCATCAATAGATAAAGAAGATCACACACACACACACACGCACACACACACAATATTCCATAGCCAATAAAACAGATGAGATCTTGCCATCTGCAACACCATGGATGGATCTAGAGGGTATTATACTAAATGGAGTAAGTCAGGTCAAGAAAGATAAATACCATATGATTTCACTCATATGTGGGATCTAAAAAATAAAACAAATGAATGAACAAACAAAAAGCAGAATCAGACCTATAAATACAGAGAACAAACTGGTGGTTGCCAGAGGGATTTAGAAGCTTCCAGTTATGGACTGAATCAGTCATGGGAATAAAAGGCACAGCCCAGGGAATCTAGTCAATGATATTATTATAGTGTTGTCTGGTGACAGATGTCACTCCACTTTTGGTGAGCACAGGATAACATACAGAGAAGCTGAACCACTATGTTCTACACCTGATGCTAAGGTAACACTATGAGTCAACTATACTAAAAAAAAAAATATATATATATATATATATATATTATATATTTAATATATAATATATATATACACACATATATACATATATATGTATATATATATAATTCAAATAATTTATAAAATTTTTAAAAATCAAGGTGAGCCTTAACAAAAGTCAATTCCTCTCATCCTTGTGAGAATGAATGCCTTTGAAAAGGAGAGAGAATTAAACAACATTTCAGATCATTATAAAAGGTTCATTTATCTTTAAACATAGAATAACTAGGATTCACAATTTTCAAAGCGAGCATAGTTCAGGAAAAAAAAGAAAAACATTACTCATCTAATATCTCATAGACTTCACAGTAACTCTTATTACGTTATCGTAAGGGCTGGTTAAGGGTAAATATTTTCTACATTGGAACATATAATGTACTCACTGTTGAAACATGTCAGAATTTGCCTTTATTCAAAGAAAAAAAAAGTTCTATCCGAAGTTACTCTCTGTCCCATGTAAAAAAAAAAAAAAAAAAAAAAAAAAAAGCTTTACTAAGAGAATAACCACTCAATGCCCATTAATCTTAACAGCAATCTTGGCTCTCTCTTTTAAGATACATACATATTCTCCTACAGGGAAGCGCAAATCAGTAAAAGATGTGTCACTACAGGTCTCAATCTGCCTTTACTTATTCCTCTTTGCATTACCAAATAAGATTTCAAATCATTTTTTTTTAAGATTTTATTTATTTATTTGACAGAGAGACACAGCGAGAGAGGGAACACAAGCAGGGGCAGTGGGAGAAGAAGCAGGGTTCCCGCAGAGCAGGGAGCCCGACGTGGGACTCGATCCCAAGACCCCAGGATCATGACCTGAGCCGAAGGCAGACTCTTAATGACTGAGCCATCCAGGCGCCCCTTCAAATCACTTTTTAAAAATCTTCCCCATCCTTGAGTTTGCATACCTTTTTATCTAAGACATTAGAGATTAAAATATTTCAGATGGAATTAGAAAGTTACGCAGCAGTAAAACAACCGTAAATCAGGGACGCCTGGGTAGCTCAGTTGGTTGAGCAGCTGACTTCGGCTTGGGTCATGATCCCGGCGTCCTGGGATCGAGTCCCACGTCGGGCTCCTTGCTCGGTGGGGAGCCTGCTTCTCCCTCTGCCTCTGCCTGCCATTCTGTCTGCCTGTGCTCGCTCTCTCTCCCTCTCTCACTGACAAATAAATCTTTATTTAAAAAAAAAAGGCAGAAATCAGGGGCACCTAGATGGCTCAGATGGTTAAGCATCAGCCTTAGGCTCAGGTCATAATCCTAGGGTCCTGGGATTGATCACTGCATTGGGCTCCCTGCTCAGTGAAGAGCCTGTTTCCCCCTTTCCTCCTGGCTCATGCTCTTACAATCTCTCTCTCTCTCTCTCTCTCTCTCTCTCTCAAATAAATAAAGTCTTTTTTCTTAAAGGCAGAAATTATTTAAAAAAAACTTTTTTTCAGGGGCGCCTGGGTGGCTCAGTGGGTTAAGCCGCTGCCTTCGGCTCAGGTCATGATCTCAGGGTCCTGGGATCGAGTCCCGCATCGGGCTCTCTGCTCAGCAGGGAGCCTGCTTCCTCCTCTCTCTCTCTGCTTGCCTCTCTGTCTACTTGTGATCTCTCTCTGTCAAATAAATAAATAAAATCTTTAAAAAAAATAAAAAAAATAAAAAAAACTTTTTTTCAGATGAATAGAATAAAATGGCAAGTAAATGGTGAGCCCTTGAATAACTGGGCCAGAGGTTTGTGGTTTTGTGGTCCTAAATGATCACATAAGACTAGGAGGCAAAGATGGTGAGCTATCAGCAGGGTCCACTCTGGTAATGGGAGTTGGTATTGAATGGCTGAGGCAGACCCCTGCTATACACAGGGAGCTTTGAGACCTCAAATGAAAAGGAGTACGGTGGAATCCAATTCCAAACAAGCACATGACACAAACTTAATATACAACTTCAATATTCAATATTCAATATTCAATTGATATATAGATAAGTAAATAAATAAGCAAATTAATTTAAAAGAGAGGAAAAAGAAGCGAGAATTTAAATAGTACAGATACTCTTCCGTTCAACAGAAAAGATTTCAAGGGTTTGTTTTTTTTTTTTAATAATGTGGCCCCAAAACACAAAGCAAGTATTTTATTAGAGGCTCAGCTCATGAGTTGGTTACCTGTTCAATGCTGGGGAAAACCTGTGTTAGTAAAAGACAAAATGTCATCCACACTAGACTTACTTCAGAGGGGACAGTGATGAGTAATTTTAACCACAAGCAAACTTAATCTTACATAGAGATCTCAGCAGAGAATTGCTCTGTAATGTGCCATGCTTCTAATGCCCTACGTTTGGAATTGTTATCTCAAGCCAGAATTATCCTCCCCAGGAACTCTTGCTCAAGTGTCAGTGATATTAATGCAGTGGAATCTTAAGGGCTCCAGCGGTATCTCCCTCTCCCCCAGCATCTCTTACATGTGGAGTGCTAATTGCTCTTCTCCCTTAGGAATCTGACCCATTTGATACAGAGGTAGAGATAAAGAGCACAGAATATTTGTGCCAGAGCTGGAAAGAGAGCTGGAGATGAAGCCCCAAACCTTTGTTTTATAAAATGAGGAACTAAAACCCAAAAGTTCAGGGATTTGATCAAGGTCTCTATGTGCATGGGGCAGTGCACACTGGAGTCACTTGGGAAATCTCTGAGGACAGGAAATACAGGTCTTCATCATTAGAAAAGCGTAAGACGAACGGAGGCTTTCTTTTATTCCTCCTATGGGCTTGATCCTAAAAAGTATCCTGAACAACATGAATGCCTCTGATCTTGTTGCAGCTTTCCCTGTGGTCAAAGCAGATGTTTCAAAGGCTTTTGTTTTGTTTTGTTTTTAAAGATTTTATTTATTTATTTGACAGAGATCAAAAGTAGGCAGAAAGGCAGGAAGGGGTCAGCGGGGGAGGGGGGGGTAAGCAGACTCCCTGCTGAGCAGAGAGCCGGATGCGGGGCTCCATCCCAGGACCCTGGGATCATGACCTGAGTTGAAGGCAGAAGCTTAAACCCACTGAGCCACCCCAGCACCCTCAAAGGTTTTTAAGTCCCTACAACTGGCTTACCTTTAAGCTGGAAAGTTCTTCTGAACCACTTACTTTTATCAAAGCTTACTATCACTGTTTTTCTTGGAGGGCAATTTATTTAAAGGGTGAGCTGTTACTATTTGTCACTCCACAGCCAGTTTTACAAGGCATTACTGATGTTTTCTGAAACCTTTACTGCAGTTATACTGACGATTGGAAAGGCCAAACAAAATTATCCTCTGTACACAAGAGCACATGCTTTGACCTACTTTAATTAATCAATCCTAGTTCAAGTAGAAACAATGAAACATTTTACCACCATCTTTTCTCCCAGAAATCTGAGGATATTTTGGCTATATAAAACATTTATGTTAACTGAAATAACTACTGCATATAGAAAGTGAAGACAGCAAAAATGGCATCTACCAATTTTCTCATAATATCTGCAAATAACTGGAAAAAACTTTTCCAATCTAAAAATGTTAATTTTCTTTGTAGATGAACATGGTCCCTTTGGGAAGGTAAAATAGATAAGACCTCTTGAGAAATTTATAAAAGTTTTATGGCTGTGAAATTCTACTCAGGTTGCCTGACTCCACTTGTCCTATAAAAATGGGATGCTCGGGGCGCCTGGGTGGCTCAGTGGGTTAAGCCTCTGCCTTCGGCTCAGTTCATGATCCCAGGTCCTGGGTTCGAGCCCCATATCGGGCTTTCTGCTCAGCGGGGAGCCTGCTTCCTCCTCTCTCTCTGCCTGCCTCTCTGCCTACTTGTGATTTCTCTCTGTCAAATAAATAAATAAAATATAAAAAAAAAAAAAATGGGATGCTCACGTTATTTTTCTCCTGCCTAGAGACTTGATAAAGACTCATTATTTCACATCTACATATTTTTTAGAAGATGCAGAGGCCAGTGAAATTACTAAACTTTTTTTCAGCAAAATTACTAATATTAACTTAAAGTGACATTAAACTTTATTTGAAATTTATATATATTTGACGCCAGAAGACTTGTAAAAATGTAACAAATTAAGAAGAATTGATAAGGAGCACCTGGGAGGTTCTGTCGGTTAAGTGTCTGTCTTTGGCTTAGGTCATGATCCCAGGGTCATGGACCCTGTCCCATATTAGGCTCTCTGCTCAGTGGGGAGCCCGCTTCTCCCTCTCCTTCTGTCTGCTATTATGCCTGCTTATGATCTCTCTCTCTGTCAAGTAAATAAATAAAAATTTAAAAATGAAATAAAATAAGTAAAGTAAAAAGAATTCATAAGGCAGAGGCTGGGAAGATCCAGGTTTCGCAAGTCCTAAAGCTTTTTTAAAATAGGAGGAATTTTGTAAGAAAAAGTGAAAATATATTAGAAGTGGAGAGGAAGATTCATTTAGGATGAGAATAATCAAAAAAGGGGCAAACTGTAAAAAGGTGACAAATACAAACATCATCAAATCCTGAAAAATAACAAGGGCTTTATTAATGGACCCCCTGACATATCCTTTGTGATGCTTTTTACAGACGAGTTGTTGGTTCTGTCGGTTTCAATCCTCTTTTCTCCCTCTCTGTTCAGGTAAGTCTGGTGTGGGGCGTCATAGGAGCTGCTCTGCCTGCAGCAAGCCCTGCTCTTCGGTGTCCTGACACCTGATGAGTCATGGAGTGGGCGGTCTGAGAATTCCTGCAAGCCATTCATTCCCACACCAGGACAACCAGCAATAGCTATCCTTGGAAATTACTGCAAACTACATAAATGTATTCTGCCCAACCTAAACTAAATAAATACTCTCAATTCAACTACCATTTTGGCTGGATCCCAAAACTGCCTGCAGCAAACACAAGAGAAAATGTGATGGAGGGAAAATTAGAATGGAAAGAAACAGTACAATTAAACTATTGTGATTAAAATATATTACTTTTGAAAATTTTACAAACAAATGATTAATGGGATATGCTAGGACCTCTACCAAGGCAAGTGAAAGGCCCTGAAAAGCTTAAGCTTCACTGAGTTTCGGGTAAAACCTCATCTGCGGAAAAGAATCCATCCCCATCAAAAAGAACTACCTCTGCTATCAAACACACGCAGTGTGTTCTTCTAGATGGATTCATGTGGACAGCACCAATGGGATAGAGAAAGGAGACATTGTTCAGGCAGCATATGACAGGTGGCTGAACAAGGAATAAGATGGGTTTATTACCTGTGGATTCAGGGATCAAATGTGTTGCCTCAGTCAACTTCTACCTCCTGATACCCCTGCTGTTTTATGATCAGTCATGGATAATGTTGCCATCCATGAATGAGTGTGGCTCGGAAAAAAAAAAAAAAAAAAAATCAATGGCATGTGTCCCACACCTGTGTGGCCAGGCCTTCCCCTGTGAGGTCTCTTCTGTTTTTTGGAGCCTTGTTGAGAAGGTTCACCTCCTGGGCCTCATGATGTCAGAAACACCCTTTCATGGTCTCCTCCAAATTGCCACAACCTCCCCTGGCCAGGGACATGTCTTAATGTGATTTTTTAGCATTTATTTTTGGAACCCATTCCCGAGTTCAAGGAGAAACCAATCCAAAATGGCCACAGCAAGACTGGGTGGAGATGCAGCTTGTGTGGGCCACGAGCTACACTTCAGAGGGAGTTTAAGAAGCATTTCTCAGGCATCTACTCTGGGCCAGCATCTACACTGGCACCAGAGTGAAAACCCGCGTTGGCTAAGACACATTTGCCATCATTAAACTCCACATTCTTTGAGGACAGAGGCTCATCCAAAACAGACGGTATTTATGAGGACAAAGGATGATCACAGATAATTTTCATAGAAAATGATGGAGTTCAAGACCAAGAAGTGCACAGGGAGTCGCCTAATAACTCAGTGGGTTCTGCTGGGAATCACTCCTGATGTTTGGCTACCAGGGGACTAGGAAAGGCCTTGATGAGATTATTAAGAAAATTGGATGTGACATCTGTGGGCCGTTTAAACCCCAACCACTCCAGTGAAGCCAAAGAAATGTCTCCCGGATCACTTTGTGGTCACTCTAGGAGCTTTTTGCTTTCTGATGCTAGTAGGAAAATCACAGCAAGTCATGATGCCTGACTTCTCAACCCATCAGTTCCTTCCCAGAGCTTCACTGATGGCTTCTCTATGTACTAAATGACATTGGAACAGGTCAAGAGAGGCCTCTCATTGTCTCATCAAAAGAGTTTTGGTTTCATCCTATATGTGCAAAATGCCTTGAGCTCTCATAAGAGAGGGATGGCAAGCCCCTGCTAGGATCAGCAGTCATCATGAGTGTGACATTTGGCTAAAAGTCCCAAGTGTAGGGGCGCCTGGGTGGCTCAGTGGGTTAAAACCTCTGCCTTCGGCTCAGATCCTGATCTCAGGGTCCTGGGACTGAGCCCCACATCTGGCTCTCTGCTCAGCAGAGAGCCTGCTTCCCTCCTCTCTCTGCCTGCCTCTCCGCCTACCTGTGATCTCTATCTGTCAAATAAATAAATAAATAATCTTTAAGAAAAAAAAAAAGTCCCAAGTGTAGAGTCCTACAGGAAAGCTATGTCACAGTGCTCAAGAAAATATGTTTGTTTAAGGTATGTTTCATCCTCCTCCCACCTGCCTTCCTCTGATGTATTAAAATATGCATCCCTGCAACTAAACCCATGGGGTGAAGTGAGAAAGCTGCACACATCTTTGAGCGGCTATTGTGTCCCAGGTATTGTTGGTCTAGATGTTTGGAAACACCAGAGAATAAAACAAAGAGCCCCTCTCTGAGCCCCACTCCAGAATCAGGATGGGGAGAAAACAAGCAATAAACAGTAAAACTAGCAATAAGCAAATCATCAAGTATGTTAGAAGATGGTAAGTAGTACAGAAAAAGAAAAAAAAAAAAACAATAGACAAGGGGAACTGGGGGAGGACATAGGGAGGAGCTGAGATGTGACTTTAAGTAAGTCGATCAGGAGAGGGAAACATTACTAAGGAGGCCTGTTTGAGAAGGGGGCACCTTATGAGTCATGTGGACAGTTGGGGTGTGGGTATGTTCTAGGCAAGGGAAAAACAATGCAAAGGCCTTCAGACAGGAGTGCATCCAAGCATTCAAGGAGCAGCAAAGAAGGTAGCACTTTCACTGCCCCCCCAGTGAAAAAGAAGCAGCACAGTAGTGCTAGGAGTTGAGCTGTGTCTCTCCAAAATTCATATGCAGAGGTCCTAACTCCCAGTACCTCACAATGTGACCTTATTTGGAACTAGAGCCAATGCAGATGTAATTAATTAAAATGACTCACACTGGAGTAGGGCAGGCCCCAAGTCCAGTAGGCCTAATGTCCTTATAAAAAGGGGAAATTTGGACACAGACATGCACACAAGGAGAACACAGTGTGAAGACTGGAGTGACACAGCTACAAACCAAGAAACCACCAGAAGCCAGGAGACAGGTCTGGAACAGAGCCTCTCTCAGTGCCTTCTGAGGGAAGGAGTACAGCCCTGCCGACAGCTTAGTCTCAGACTTCCAGCCTCCCAAACTGTGCGATAATAGGTTTCCGTTGTTCAAGACACTCAGTTTGTGTCACTGTGTTACAGCAGCCCTAGCAAATTAACAATAGGCAATTAGGTCGGAGAGAGAGTGAGGATCAGATGATAAAGGGTTTTCACACAAGGTCTTTGGATGAAAAGTCAGGACAGCATTTTCAGGAGAGGATTATATGATCTGCTCAAAGTCTGAGTTCTGGAGCACTCCAACTTCATAAAGTCTCAGGAAAGGGGAGAACATGGCAAAGAGTCTGGTTAAGAGTCACCGGTGAAGCAGGAGAAAAACTAGGAGAATGTACAGCAGGGAATGCTCCTGGTGCTTTTCCAACTAAGACTATGGCCAGATGGTGTTGCAAGAGCAGCTCACTGACAGGGGATTAGGGACCATTGCTGAAGGGGGAAGACAGAGAAGTCCATCAACGTCTTCAAAAGCACACACAAGCCTGCTGAAGCGTTTAAAAAAAAAAAAAATCAACCAATCAATCAATCTCCTAAGTCAATGGGGTTCATCATGGTTAGTAGAGTTTTCAGATTTCTTAAAATTCACATATTATTTACCAGAAGAAAAAAAACAAAAGGTCAGTGGTAATATCTGGTCTCACTGTATATAGGACTTCTACTTGTGCTGAACAGAATTACTTTGAATCACTAAGCAGAGAGTTATAAGGTGATTCAGAATACCAAAGATCTCAGAATCTAGTTCAGATTCCTTTAGGGCAATGAAAACAACTTAACTCACTCAACTCCAACCGCTCCTAATATCTGTCACACGGGTTCTTACGAGGGAATCTGTAACCCCACTTCAGGGAATTTTCCCCCGCTGTCCTAACTCCTCAAATACATGGCCTCACGCAAAGGGGAGATTCCTAATAATGCCACAGTCCTAAACTGACCAAAGGAGGTGACCGTATCTCAACCCTGAAATCTCCTATTGACAGACACACAGAACAATTTAAATAATCCCAGCTCCTGTCATTTAAGAGCCTCAGGATACAGGGACACCTGAGTGGCTCAGTTAAGTATATGCCTTCAGCTCAGGTCATGGGATCAAGCCCCGCATCCAGCTCCCTGCTCATCGGGGAGCCTGCTTTTCCCTCTCCTCCTGGCTCATGATTTCTGTCGCTATCTCTGTCTCTCTCTCTCAAATAAATAAATAAAATCTTAAAAAAAAAAAAAATTAAAGCTTCACAATACAAACAGGCTAGATTGGCCTAGCCTGACACCTACAAGCACGGACTCTGAAGCCTGCCTGCCTGGATTAGAATCCTGCCTGGAAAGCTCACTACCTACAGGCTCTTGAACAACTTGCTTTATTGGCTTATACCTCAATGTACATATTTGGGAAAGGGGGATAATAATAGAAGTGAACTGATACTGTGATAGCAAGGATTAAGTGAGTTAATATTTGTAGGACATAGAACGTGCTCAGCACTCAGTAAAAAAGAGAAGTATTTGTTAAATATATAAACCAGTATGTATTTTTCCTGGACAATGATTTTGATGAACACATGAAAAAATAAAATTGCTTATAAAAGAAAAAAAAGCACATATTAAACACAATCTTTTCAAGCTTTTAAAAATGTTTTACCCCCAGAAAGCAATGTATGTGTTAATTACAATTACTCTTACCTACCTATGAGTGCTCACCTGCTCGCAAAATGGTCACCTGCTTCAAAAGTTTGAACATGACGGAGTTTTGTAAATTACAGAAATGCAAGGTGAAATTTCTTAAGCCATATTGGCTAGATAAACTAAAACAGAATGCTTTGCAACAAAGGCAGATCACAGCCCCTCGAGCTCTATTAGCGGTGATGATAATGGTACACAAGCAAAAACATTAGCTGTCTACGAGGGGCTGTACTAAGACTTAACATGAATCCCTCATTTCATCCTCACAATAACCTCATGAGGTGCATCTTGTCATCACCTTCTATTTCAAGATGAAGAAACAGTCTCAGATATTAAATACCGGCTCTCTGCTCACACAGTTACAATGTGGTAGAAAACCTGCAGTGCGAGCTCTTTACCCCTCTGCTTGTCGTGCACAGAGCTATCCGTGCTTTCAGCCTGCTCGGCCTGCCCTCCAGGTCCCTGGCTCCTTCCTTGCCATTCTCAGGCAGCCTCAGCACCCAGGACCTGGCCGGCAGCCACGCTGCTGCAATCTCAGGGGCCAAATGGAAAAATCAATCCTTTTGAAAGCTGTTTCCTGGAGAACACCACACTAACCCCTGGGAAAATTGCAGAGAACACAAAAGGGGTTCCTGATGTATTTGGGGGTAGGCAGCTTGAGGCTCCCTGAGGAGCAGACATTTCTGTTCCAGGGGAAAAGAGAAGTTCTACAAAAGGGGCTCGGAGCATGTAAATCAAGGGATCAGGCAGACTCTACCTCTCTTTCCTGGTATGAGGAATCACTCTAATTGTTAAAAATGTTGAAGCTGCCAGGGACATTTGCTCATTTCCTGAAGGTAAAAGTGACTGTAGTCAGAAGAGTGGGAATCACGCCATGTGCAGATCTACTAAGACGAAAAGTCAAGAACCACCAGTAGATATTGATCGTAATGGAGTATTTCAACTGAGAATATCCTCCCTTTCAAGTAAACATGGCACCAGGGCATCTGGTTGGCTCAGTCAGTTAAGCAAGGGACTCTTGATTTCTGCTCTGGTCGTGATCTCAGGGTAGTGAGATAAACCCTGCCCTGGGCTCAGTAGGGAGTCTGCTCAAGATTCTCTCTCTCCCTCTCCCTCTACCTCTTCCCCTGCCCCCACTTGCACTCTCTCTCTCTAATAATAAATACATAAATCTTCAAATAAGTTTGAATTTTATCCATTACCTGCATAAAATAAATACACTTCACCCTGATTTAAAGGGAGGCCAGCTTGCCCCAGCTGGTGCTAAAACCTCTTCCTATTTTTTTCTCTCTCCATTCCTTGTCTGCATGGAGAAAATCAACTCCAAGAGCCAGCAAGCTAAGGGAAAGGGCAAAATTTGATGGGAAAGTGATAATTCAAGTTGTTTGTGAATGACAGGTAGAGCCAGTAGGTTCACTAAACACAGACAAACTTTATTAGCAAAACTGCTCATTCAAATTACCAGAGGAACTAGGTTTCTGAACCTATAAATGGTTCATTGCAAGCATACCCATTATTCTAAATTCCTATTAATTTCTCAATTCCCAGTTGGATTCGACTGCCTTCAAAGGCACATTCTATTTGCAGTTGCTGACACTCTGTAGGGATGGCTAATAATTTCATCTAACTGTGGGACAACTCAAAATGTGACTGAATTAGCTCCAACTGTACTTCATCTAGCCACAAGGAAAATGTGGCAGTGCTGAACAGTGGAACCACCTTCTGCAGTGGAATTGATTGCCTCCCTGAAGAAAGGAGAGCCTACTAAGAAGAACACCCATTCTTTATCTATTAGTTTGCTTTCTGGTGGGGAAAGGACAGAAATTGTGTCCCTGTCAAGTAATTACTACCAAAAGAGAAAACAGGAGTCCCTTAGGGTCAACTGGGGAGCATTCGATAGGCAGAAAAATCCCCCAAAGAATCTGCATATGGTGGTCAAAAGAACAAACCACAGAACCAGAACACATGCTGGGATCATGGAAAAAATCATCAAAAAAAAAAAAAAAAAAAAAATCCGAGACTTGTTGACTTGTCTGCTGAATCTTTCACTCCACGTTAGAGCATCTGAAAAATGGAATGGTCTGAAACAAGCTATTCTCATGCAGTGTTGGCCCAATTATCTTCAAGATTGACACACAATTTCTGGTAAATCTAGGTCCTCCTACTTCTCCCAGGTCCCCAAACAGCCTTTCAACTGTCTCACCCCACCCACAACCCCCATTAAGTGCCAGTGTGTGGTAGCAGGAGTTATAAATAAGCCCGCTTCTATGGCCCCCAATAAAAACTATTATTTACCTAAAAGGCATTCAAGTGTCAAGCTGTCACCTTAGTTTCTGAACCTTAGTGAATGCCAGTCCACAAATCCTGCAGCACAGAGAAATGGTTTACCCGAAATAAACATGATTCGAGAAGCACCGCATGATTTCGCTAAACGAGATGACTCACTTCAGGGAACTGGAAAGGTAGAGTTCCAATCAGGTGGGCATATCAGAAGGAAGAGTATGTTAACCAGATAGACTGCAGGCCCAGGTGCAAAGGGCTGGAGCTGGAAGTTCGTGCGGCCCATTCAAGGTACAGGGAAGAGGCATGGTACCTCTCCAAGACTGAGAGAGAGGGAGAGGAGCGGGAAACAAAGGCAGAAGGAAAGCTGGAGCTTTCCGACCATGTGAAGGAGATTCTAGACCACGGTGAGGACTCTGATTTATGTTCCAGCTGCTGTGAGAAGCAAAGTTTGTGCAGGCAGTGTGGTGGGGGAGTTGTCTGTGCAAGACAAATTGATAGCCTGGACTACAATGAGAACACTGGAGTTGGTAAGAATTTGTTGGATTTTGGAAGTAATTTTCAAGTTGAGCTAATAAGGTAGATGATGGTTTGGATGCACAATGAAAGAGAATTAGACACATCAGGATGACTTCAGGTTCCTGGCCCCAGGGACCCAAAGAAATAAAGTCTCATGAGATAAAGAAGACTAGGGGATAGGGGAGAGCTTTTTCATGGGAAGGTATAATCAAGACTTTGTGTTTTGGTGTTCTCTGAGATGACTATTAGACATTCAAAGGCAGATATCCAGAAGGCAGATGTACATGGATCTAGAGTTCATAGGAAAAGAATGGTCTAGAGATATGAATTTGAAAGTCCTCCATGTATAGACATATTTAAAATCTTAAGAAGGAGAGATCACAAGAGATCACAAGGAGAGATCACAAGAGTGGATAAGGATGTAAAGAGGACAGCTTCCTAAAAGTGAGCCCTGGAACATTCCGGTGTTTAGAGCAACAGTCATGATTGTGAAGTTATATTGGATTTAAGAAAGCAAATTTTTATTTAAAATGGAATAGACTGGGGCGCCTGGGTGGCTCAGTGGGTTAAAGCCTCTGCCTTCGGCTCAGGTCATGATCTCAAGGTCCTGGGATCAAGCCCCACATCAGGCTTCTGCTCAGCGGGGAACCTGTTTCCCCTCTCTCTCTCTCCTGCCTCTCTGACTACTTGTGATCTCTGTCTGTCAAATAAATAAATAAATAATCTTTAAAAAAATAAATAACATAAAAATGGAATAGACTGCTTCCAAAGATAATGAGTTCCTGCTCCCTACTCTGCATCTGTTGCCCATCAGTCAAAGATACTATAGGGATTCCAACATTGGGTGAAAAGGTGGACCACATGACCTCCAAGCTCAAAGCCATCAATATAGAAGATAATTTACTTGGAATTGAGAGATCTTCAGTTAAAGGTCTGCCCTTAACTTGTTCTGTGGCCTTAAGGAAGTCATGAAACCTGTTAGTCTTCAATTTCCTCATTGATAAAATAAAGGAGTTGGATAAGCTATTCTTTAACATTCTCTCTTGAGATCTAAAAGTCTATAATTACCAGGTATCCACTTCTGTTCTACTTAACCCAGACATTATAAAACTCAGATATTAAAAAAAAAAATCCAAGGAGTTGCTGATTTGTTCAAAATTAATTAATTAGATTCTTGGAGTCTGACAAAGGCAAAGCCTTTCCAGGTAGTTTCTGAGTTATCTTCCCCAGAGCTCCTGTTCCCACTTCCACTCCGGGGTGGTACAGCTGTACTTCTGTGATAAGCCATAGCAAAGGAAGAAAATTTAGCTCAATTCAAACAATAGGAGTCTTGATCCAGAGAGAAGTACAGGGCTGGATGCCTGAAGACATGTGAACAGGCCATCTGCGTTGTCACAACCTCATCAGTAGAGGCTGGATAAGCAATTCTAGTGAAGGGTTGAAGAAAATTATTACCCAGAAGTGCATAGTGCTAGCTGCAGAAAGACCAAAGAGGAGATTGGCCATCTGTTGGCAAGTTGGGCTTAGACAGAAAAAGCTAGTATTCAGGTGAGAGCCTGATGATGAGTAGGGTTTCTAGGCATAATGAAGAATAGGAGCTTTGTAACCAAATAGGCTTGCGCTCCAAACTCAACTGTATTAGCAATTAGCCTTTTACCCTTTGGTAAGACTTGTCTCTCCAAACCCAAGTAATACCTTCCTCTTACCATAGTTGTGATTTTTAAAAAAAGATAATTATATGTAAAATACTTAATACAACACCTGGTATCTAAGAAGGAATCATTAAGCCATAGTTATTAATATCTGAATAAAGGAGGCAGTCATGGAATTCCAAGAGAAGATACAACATGAATAATGTTCATGAATCTATTATTCCCTGATCTCCTTGACCTACTCACAGCTTATCTTTTTAATCTAATTCTGGCTACTTTCCATCAAGACTTGTTGCCACATGGAACTACTTACCATCCCATGTATAAATTGTATCATAATTCAGTGTTTTCCCAAATTCATTCATATACCACCCAAACAAATTTTGTATTATCTACATAACACTTGTACTAGTATTTGCCTCCATTTTTCCTTCAATTATTGAAGTTTTCACCTAAACACATTTATTTGATTAAAACACTTTATACCACAATTATAAATAGAAATCGAGCATTACTTTCCATAAGGTGAAGAGAACTAAAAAATAAAGGCGATCTGAAGCCCTTTTTGTTGAATTCTAGTTACTGTAGTCTGCTATCATATTTGGGCCTATATGTTAAAGAACAAAGGGAGGAGAGAGGCACTAGTTAATTAATAGTATGGAAAGTGGTTACAGATGCATTAGCATGAAACTGAGGTCTTTTTTTCCTGAATAAAAGTGTTGAAAGATGATTGGAAAGAAGAAATTCTGTCACTGCAAGCTGAATTATTATTTAATGTTATTACTGTATACTGTGTATTTCAGCAGTGATACAGAGCCTCTGAGAAACCCCGCCTTGGTTCATACCATCCTGCCTTCTCTGTTTATTCCAATCATGTCTTCCAGTGCTCCCTCATGCCCCACCTCCTCCATGGAGCCTCCCCTGATTATTTCTTTCAGCAGTAAACTCCCTGCCTTTAAATCAAAGTTCTTGGTGTTAACCCATTTGGAAATAAATCATACATTTCCTCATGACCTCTGTCCTATCACTGTCACACTGTCATTTTGCTCTTGCATTTTTATCAGTCTAGGTTTTTCTTACTCCTTCCCCAGTATAAGTTATTGTGGGTGGGGACTGTCTTTTCTGCCCACAATACCCTATGCAGGCTTTGAAAATGGCAGGCCATGTTGTAAATATATGTAGAATAAGTGACTAAAAAATGTGGTCCATGAAGTACTATAGACATACTAGAGAACTCAGGTAATCTATATGAAGGCTGGGAATTACTGAAATAAAAATATCTGAATATTAGGTAGCAAGGAAAAGTTTTCCTGAGAAAATGTTGGCTTCATATTACTGTGAAAAAGGTAGCTATTAGCACTGTTATCAGAAACTCACCATGTTTCCAGAGTGTGGTACTAACACAGCTCTATCCAGGTGGTACTCTCAAAGGAACCAACCATCATATTCTTGCCAAGATCCTTTATCTCTCATTTGACTTGCTAGGAAATGTGCATAACTCCTATTAGGATATATGTGATTGCCCAGGTTTATCACTGTTTTTTTTACAGATAGGTGTATGAAACTTATCCTGCTGTAACACTAACACAGCCATTTCACAATGGCTCGGAACCCACCACAGTGAAATTTCAGAAATACAAAGACAATATTGAAGAAAGCAATGTCAAAAAAAATAGTATCATACAAAAGAGGGTGAAATAGCAAAATGAATTCTCTCCCATCTTACACTTAAATGAGATTGGAACACCAAATAGAAACCTTTATTCAAGCTAGCAGTAGGGCTCTCCCATTATTTTCTACCAAGTCCTGGGTAATAATCAGGGCATTCATTAATCGTCACATAGCTAGGTGTAAAATCTGACAGGTTATAATTGAATTTTATGCATTTGGGTAATGTCACTTTAGAGAAAATCAGACAATGGGTGGAAGAGAAAGCAAGGGGATAGAACAGAAATCATAGTTGAGAGCTTAGGGCTGCTGTCCATTCCTTGTCTTTCTCATTTCATTCTTAAATGCAATGGCAAGTTTCTTCACTTTGGAAATGTTAAAGGCTTTCTTAGAAATAAGTGGGAAATTCTAAAATGGCCTTTTGTTAGAATTGGGAGAGATTTTGGAAATCTTCTAGCTCCAACTCCACATTCTGCAAAGAAAGAAAGAGAACGCCGGATAAAAGTGTAAACTGTCCAAGACCACTCAGTTACTTTTGGCAAAGGGAGGTCACTTGAACCAAATCTCCAGCCTCAGGGCTACCCAGTGCCCTCCAAGAATTCTCTTCTTGGAGCTCAAAGCCTGAGGCCTTCCCTTCTCATTCCAGCCCAGGCTGTAGTAACAGTGAGAAAACAGGAGTACACATTACACAGATGACGGATAACTCATCAGATACCTTCAACTCTTCCACTAATATTTCTGCCAGCCTTCTCAGCAAGCATATGGCTGGTGGATGTGACTTCCCTTAATTGGTGACTGGAGCGAACAAGCAGCACTTCTCTCAAATTTCATGCTACCATTGACAATTCATGTCCCTATAACCAAAGCTGCTTTTTGCTTGGAATCCAGTAGACGGAACTGTGCTTTGAGAACAGATGTGAAAACAGGATCATTTGCTTACTTCTGCAAGGGAATTTACATCTCTTGGATAATTTGAGGCAGTCCACATGACAAGTTTGAATGCTTTACAGTGTAATAGCCAATCTCTGGGTAAGTGTTAAATAACCTTCCAAAGTCTCAAAGATTAATTTAGCTTTGCTTGCAGGAACCTACTCTATTTTAAAATGACTCAAATCTTTTCTTACATTTATCAGCATTATTTTCTGGTTGAATACACTTCCATGGCCTTAGGAAGTGCAATGACATTGTGTTCAAGAAATACAAATTATTCTACCAAATGAAAAAGGTATGTTTTAGTGATTTATTTTCATTAATATATAAACTTCTAAGCACAAAAGAGGTTATTGGTTTGCTTGCATTGGTGATCACAATGAATCTTAACAGTACGAAGTTGTAATGCTTTAAGCAAAAGCTCTTACTAAAACAGCCAAGGAAGGAGTGAGAAAGTATATATATACTTTCTCACAGTATATATATATTAATATTATATTAATATAAAATATATACATTTATTTATATATATGATATATATGACATATATAATATATATATACACACATATATATATATATACATATATATATATGACTTTCAAATCCTTTAAGGATCCACTTCCCTACTACTATAAGTCTCAAAGGACTGAGTAAAAATTAGCTATGCTCACAGCAGACCTATTCTGTTTTCTGAACAAGGAGACTATGGAAAAACACCCCACAGCTCCCAAATTGTTGAAGATTCAATTATCTCTTGATCCCTTGCTTTAACCTTGAGCTCTTCTGAACAGCAGATTCAGTTCCCCTTTTCCCAACTCCCACTCATAAGGGGATTCTAGTACAATTGGGCAAAACAAATTTCTCTTTGGGACTACTATCCACATCAACAAAAATAGGAAAAAGAACATTGCCCCCATGAAGCCTCCTTTGACGTCCTGAGCCCATGGTTCTCCCCCAACCTTAAGCACCCTCTACACATGCAGGAGGCTCTAAAATGCTCAGCACTCAAGACACCTGGCCGGCTCAGTTGGTAGATCACGCAACTCTTGATCTCGGGGGCATGAGTCCAAGCCCTACTTTGGGCACAGAGATTGCTTAAAAATAAATAAATAAAACAAAAAATTTGCTCACATGTACTTATTAAAAGAATTTTTTTAAAAACGTGCTCAGCACTTAATTGTTCTCTTAGTGACTTATACACAGTTCCTTTTTTCCAACAGACTTGCCAACTTCTAAGAATAAGGATTAAAACTTACACTTATTTGTGCCTTGTGGTAGTCCACGATATTACAATACAGACAACTGTTCTGTCTTACGAGCTTGATGGAGAATCAAACATCACTGTTTTCAATCTTTCAAATCTTTGAAAGCATATCCAAATAGTATTAGGGTGTTAATTTAATCCTAAGAGTTATTATTTGGTAGCACTCGGATAACTTCTGAACAGATCATTCACGATATTTTACTATATACTGAAGATGCACAATAGGAATAAAAATAACGACTTTTGAAACATTAAATGTGCACTCTTTGAAAGTAAATACAAATACTGAAATGTCCACTTATTTGTAAAAGCATAATGTAGAAATTTTCAAACTGGCAAACTTTTGCAGAGTTCCTCTCTTGCAGAGTTGACAAGAAGAGTAAATGACTCATTTCCTTAAACTGCGATTGAATCTTGGGAAATTAATTTCTGTAGCATTTAACATTTGACATTCTCAACTTTGTAGAGTAAGAAGATAAACAGGCAAAGGCTATATTGTTAGAGTTTTATTAAGTTCAGCTCTAATTAGTTTCTTATTTTTAAAAATCTTAGTAGAATTGCCAATTGATAGTAGGTACACTGTATACCCTGAACCATATGTAGAAAAAGTAATCCCTTTTTCCCTTTTTTTAAATTACTCAAGTTATTTAATTTTTTATTATGTTATGTTAGTCACCATACCGTACATCATTAGTTTTTGATGTAGTGTTCCGTGATTCATTGTTTGCATATAACACCCAGTGCTCCAGGCAATACATGTCCTCCTTAATACCTACCACTAGGCTCACCCTTCCCCTCATCCCTCTCCTCTCTAAAACCCTCAGTTTGTTTCCCAGAGTCCATAGTCTTCCGTGGTTCATCTCCCACTCTGATTTCTCCCTCTTCATTTTTCCCTTCCTTCTCCTAATGTCCTCCATTCTATTCCTTATGTTCCACAAATAAGTGAAACCATATGATAATTGACTTTCTCTGCTTGACTTATTTCACTCAGCATAATCTCCTCTAGTCCTGTCTATGTGGATACAAAAGATGGGTATTCATCCTTTCTGATGGCTGAGTAATGTTCCATTGTGTATATGGACCACATCTTTATCCATTCATCTATTGAAGGGCATCTCAGCTCTTTCCACAGTTTGGCTATTGTGGACATTGCTGCTATGAACATTGGGGTGCATATGGCCCTTCTTTTCACTACATCTGTATCTTTGGGGTAAATATCCAGTAGTGCAAATACCCTACCATAGGGTAGCTCTATTTTTAACTTTTTGAGGAACCTCCACACTGTTTTCCAAAGTGGCTGCACCAACCTGCATTCCCACCAACAGTGTAAAAGGGTTCCTCTTTCTCCACAACTTCTCTGACATTTCTTGTTTCTTGCCTTGTCAATTTTTGCCATTCTAACTGGTATAAGGTGGTATCTCAATGTGGTTTTGATTTGAATTTCCCTGATGGCTAGTGATAATGAACAATCCTAAAATTTGTATGGAACCAGAAAAGACCCCGAATCGCCAAGGAAATGTTGAAAAAGAAAAACAAAGCTGTACACATCACGTTGTCTGATTTCAAGCTATATTATA
Organism: Lutra lutra; assembly: GCF_902655055.1. Taxonomy (NCBI): domain Eukaryota; kingdom Metazoa; phylum Chordata; class Mammalia; order Carnivora; family Mustelidae; genus Lutra; species Lutra lutra. Next base: position 138,226,413 of record NC_062278.1, on the reverse strand, counting down.
AAGCTGTGATCACCAAGACAGAATGGTACTGGCACAAAAACAGACACATAGATCAAACGAACAGAACAGAGTACCCAGATATGGACTCTCAAACCCTACGGGCAACTAATCTTCAACAAAGCAGGAAAAAAAATCCAATGCAAAAAGACAGTTCTTCAATAAAAGGTGCTGGGAAAATTAGACAGGTATATACAGAAGAATGAAACTCAACTGTTCTCTTACACCATACAAAATAAATTCTAAATGGATGAAAGACCTCAATGTGAGACAGGACTCCATCAAAATCCTAGAGGAGAACATAGGCAGTAACCACTCTGACACCGGCCACAGCAGCTTTGTTCAAGACACATCTCCAAAGGCAAGGGAAACAAAAGCAAAAATGAACTTTTGGGACTTCATCAAGGTAAAAAAGCTTCTGCACAGCAAAGGAAACAGTCAACAAAACAAAGAGGCAACCCACAGAATGGGAGGAAATATTTGCAAATGACACCATAGACAAAGGGCTGATGCCTAAGATCTATAAAGAACTTCTCAAACTCAAAACAAACAATCAAGTTGAAAAATGAGCAGAAGACATGAACAGACACTTCTCCAAAGAAGACATACAAATGGCTAAAAGTAATCCCTAAATCCACACTGATTACATGAAAATTTCATGCAAGAAAATCTCCCTCTACTCCACCTTTGATATCCAGAACGTATCATGCTGGTGATGACATTATATATACTTTTTACATTTTGGGTGAGAAAAGCCATTAGCTGCATAAGACAGCTGTTCACAGCCTGCTAGACACAACTTGGCATATTTCAGGACATACAAATGATCGCTTCTAAATTAAATGAATCCAACTACACATTGAACTTATTTTGTCACTGGCAAAATTCAGTCATCATTTGTGCATATTGGTATGGAAAGGGACATAATAAAAATTTTTCCCCACAATGCCTGCTTCTGAGAGTTTCAAAATACTTCATAGATATTAACAGATTATTTTGTATTACCATAACATAATTAAGCATGAAGTATTATCACATTTTCTTAGATATAATATTTGATACAATGTTAGACTATTATAATAATCTAGACACAGAGACCTTCTTCTATATCCTCAAAAGAGTTCCTTTATTCAGTATAATTCAATACGCAATGACCCTTGAGCGACTCAGGTTTGAACTGTGCAGGTCTACTTACATGTGGATTTTTTCAGTACAATACTGTAAATGCTACTTCCCTTAGGATTCTCTTAAGAACATTTTCTTTTCTCTGGCTTGCTTTACTGTAATAATTCAGTACAATAACACATACACAAAATATCTGTTAATCTCTTTATGTTTCTGGTAAGGCATCCAGTCAACAGTAAGCTATCAGTGGTTAAATTTGGGGGGAGTCAAAGTTATCCATGGATTTTCAACTACGTGGGAATTGGCACCCCAATGAGCATTTCTGTAGATTGTTACAAAGACAGTTTCCTTCTGGAAAGGCTTCCTTGGCAGGTGTGATGTCACATTTTCCAGCTCTTCTCTAACCCCTGCCCATCCTTTGATGGCTTTCTCTTCTTCTTAAAACTCGCTCAGTGATGTCTCAAGCCTCAATCTTCTGGAACGAGCCCACTAAGTCCCTGCATGACAGACCCCAGTCTTCCCCTCCAGCCCATCCCCTGCGCACGATGTCAGCCATTCTCTTTATGCTTTTGCAGCACCAGTTTGCTTATAATTCTCCACCACACATTTTATTGCCTTTGTGCCTCTGCTCATACGTTTCCCACTTCTGTCTTTTTTATCTGGCTAATGTTCATCCACCCCTTAAGACTTTTCCTAGAGGTCTTCTCGGATACCATTTCCCTTCTCCACCACTGTGAGGTCTGATTAGGGGCATCTTCTCTGTGTTCCCACAGCGTTGGTTAGAGCATCAGTGGGGTAGTTTTCAGATTATCCATGTGTGCTTGTGCTCCCTCTGTTCATGTGCAGGGATGGTGTTTTGTAAGTTTTTTTCTGTACCCCCATGCCTGGCTTCTGAGTAATCAATAAACATTTGTCAAAATGAACTACAAAGGTTAAGTGGAGATGACCCGTACTTACCTAAGGATGGGGATTTTACTAACTGAAAGAGTAATTCTTTTTTTTTTTTTTTTTAAATTTTTTTTTTTTTCAGCATAACAGTATTCATTATTTTTGCACCACACCCAGTGCTCCATGCAATCTGTGCCCTCTACAATACCCACCACCTGGTGCCCCCAACCTCCCACCCCCCACCCCTTCAAAATTCTCAGATCGTTTTTCAGAGTCCATAGTCTCTCATGGTTCACCTCCCCTTCCAATTTCCCTCAACTCCCTTCTCCTCTCCATCTCCCCTTGTCCTCCATGCTATTTGTTATGCTCCACAAATAAGTGAAACCATATGATAATTGACTCTCTCTGCTTGACTTATTTCACTCAGCATAATCTCTTCCAGTCCCGTCCATGTTGCTACAAAACTTGGGTATTCATCCTTTCTTTGAAAGAGTAATTCTAAGACAATATTTTTCTAAGTTCTCAGAAAAGAACTCCACTTGCCCCCAAATTGTGGCATATAAGCAGAACTCCTCTAGCCATACTGAAATATACTCATTGACATTTAATCCCCATATTAGATTGTACACAATCTAATTGTACACAACTTAAGAAGATCAATGACAGATGTTGGTATTTTGCTAATGAAATTTGTAAAAAATAGTCACTGTTAGTTGAACATATGAATGATTGAGTGGGTGGAGAAGTGGGTGGAGAAGTGAGTAGATGCATAGGTGGGTGAATGGAAGGTAGATAGATGAATGGATGGACAGGTAGGTGGATGGGTTGTTGGGTAGTTTAAGTACTATATTCATTTGATCTCTCTTATGGTTTCTTTTTATAACCATCTACTCATAAATAAGGCTGGGAAAACACTCCTTATACCTCAGTACTTGGTCTCTTTGTATATATACTTGTCCTCTATCTTGACAAGACTCAGGAAGACTAAGTACAAAGATTTCCTGGGACATTTGAATGAGCAGTCGGATGTTTCTGAAGTTCATTAGAAGCACCTTGATTTCCTTTATAAGAATGAAGATAAGATCTCTTCCAATACCTCATTTACAGTGGAGTGTGATTCTCCTCACCAATACCAATTTTCTTTTTCTCAGTCAGTTGGGTGTCTGCTTTCAGCTCAGGTTGTGATCCCGAGCTCTCGGGATTGAGCCCCAATTTGTGCTCCTTGCTTAGTGGGAGCCTGCTTCTCCCTCTCCCTCTGCCTGCTGCTCCCCCTGCTTGTGTTCTTTCTCTCTCTGTCAAATAAATAAATAAAATCGTTAAAAAAAAATAAAACTATTGGGGCGCCTGGGTGGCTCAGTGGGTTAAGCCGCTGCCTTCGGCTCAGGTCATGATCCCAGAGTCCTGGGATCGAGTCCCGCATCGGGCTCACTGCTCAGCAGGAAGCCTGCTTCCCTTCCTCTCTCTCTGCCTGCCTCTCTGCCTACTTGTGATCTCTCTCTGTCAAATAAATAAATAATATCTTTAAAAAATAAAAATAAAAAAAAATAAAACTATCATTTGCAATTTCAGGTCAGCTTTGGTCAACTCTGAAACAGGTCCATTAGAGAGAGGGATGGGCTCTACAGTCATGTTTAACCAATGTAACTGCATTTCCAAGGTCACAACTACTCATGACAAAGAGGAGAGATAGAGAGTGGCAACCTCAGTTCACAGGAGAATCAAATTTCTGGAATGGCCTTCTCTCTTTTCTTTATATGGTTAATTTATATATATGTATATATGTATATATATACATATATATATATGTATATGTATATTTTAAACTTAATTTATTTATTTGTCTGGGGGCAAGAGAGAGAGAGAAAGAGAGAGAGAGAGAACAAGCAGGAGGAGTGGCAGGCAGATGAAGAAGCAGGCTCCTCCCTAAACAGATTTTTACTCACGCACATTTCTAGTACCATGTCATTAGCATTTTTTTGAAAATGCACTTTTTTCTATATAGTCTTATTATTTTCAATTTTGTATAAAGTTACCTGCAAACTTCTTCAAAGATGCATTTTATGGATAATACATAGGAAATTGGGGACATTTCAATCTTTTTTTTAATACACCATAAAAATGCAAACTGGAAAAAATAGTCTGTCTGTAAATGCTAAGGTACCTGGTAAATAAAAAAGAAATTATGCTACATGAGTATAATCTCAATTTTAATATTTTTATATTGAAATATATAAATATTCCTATAGATATTGGGGTTTTTCCTTTTATTTATAATAACTTTGCAAAATATTTCTCTTTTTTTTAAGATTTTATTTATTTATTTGAGAGAGAATGAGAGAGAGAGCGCATGAGAGAGGAGAAGGTCACAGGGAGAAGCAGACTCCCCAAGGAGCTGGGAGCCCCATGCGGGACTCGATCCCGGAAGTCCGGGATCATGACCTGAGCTAAAGGCAGTTGCTTAACCAACTGAGCCACCCAGGCACCCCAATCTTTGCAAAATATTTCTATGTGATACATCAACAAGTCATCTTTTTTAAATGTTAAGCCAAATTTAAATACTTCAAAATACATAAATATTTTCAAAGATGAGTGACAACAAAACATACTTCCCATAACCTAAGATATTCCAAAGTGTGATTATAAAATTCCAAAATTAAGTCTTTTATGCTGATTGAGCTCTCATTATTTAATTTGTTTAGTTGCTCCTTTTGTAAGGAACCATTTCAATGTGTTCTTGTTTGCAATCATTGTTTTAATAATTACAGTTTGTTACAAGTCCAAAATATGAATACTTTTGCCAGTCCGTTCTTTGAATACTTTGATTCTAAATTTCCAACTAATTTTTAACAAAAGGCAAACAGAATTTAAAGTGAATACTGTTGCTGCTTCAGCAAATTTTCATCTTCTTACCAGAAGTTGTGGTTAGGGACACACCTATAGTTCCCATAGTGGGTAATAAATATCAACAAATGTTTTGTGCACGTTACATGTTTAGCATCTTTTTTTTTAGAACTGTAAAATCAGTACCTAACATTTTATTAATAAACATTCTGTATGAAACAGACGGCTCATCCTCTATTTTCCATACACATTTCTCACACCAGGAGCAACTACCAGCCCCAGTCACTGGTGTTCTGGCAGTTTCGTGCACCTGGCATTGAAGGAGTTAGCTGTCCTTAGTTCTTGAGATCTGATCTCTTTGTTTCATCTGCAAGCACAATGTGTGCAGGCTCTGAAGGGAAGCTGGAAAAGCCTGGGAGTAGAGCGACAGGCTGGTCTTTGTATTTCAGATTTAACCACATGCAAGAGTGAGAAATCTTTTCATTGCATATGGTTCTCAGACTAGACCAGACTAGGGAAGAAGCTGCAAGCAAAGCAGAAATCTATGAAACACAACCCAATTTATCCTAATATAAATAACAACAGTATTTCCTTTTAAAAATTGAAAAATTTGGATGTACATTAAACCAGAATGAATAATAGGACAACAGGCATAAGCCATGACTGAGCCAGGAAAACATATGTTCACCGGCCTCCCGAGGCCCCTTTACACTTGCAGTTAGAGTTCAAGAACTCGAATTCTCCTAACTCCCTAATATGGTGCAGGAGATCTGTTAATGAAATTGAGATTGCCAGTTTTTATCTTTAAAATTAGTGATGCATCTTCAAACTCAGTGAACTGACCTCTCATTTTGTTTTACTTGGTTGGTGTTATTTTATTTCTAGAACAGAAAGGGATTTAACTAATTGTTTTCAGAGAATATGAACTAACATCCAATGGCTTTGATCTAAAATGTGAAGCAACTTGTTATCCCTTGAGTAAAAATAGAGCAAAGTATTTAAAGAGAAAAATGAATAGAACTTCCTGAAGAGAAAACTCTCTAAGGTGGGAGAGTTACAATGTTGTGTTCATATTCTGTCTTGAACTGAGGACTCAGTGAATGTTAGTGTGGATAGCTGTCATCCCTCCAAGAGACTGCTGAATTGAAATGTGTGACCCAGGGTTAGGGACATAAAAATTCCAACTTGACTCTGGCATCCACTAAGGACATAACAATGGAGATTGTGCCATAGAGCAGCTGGTGGGGTATTTATTAAAAAATGTTTATAAGTTTATCTTTAATTACCTCTCCTCTCTCACTGACTACAATCCTTTGACAGTTTTCTCACCTGGATAACAGCCATGGGGTAGAGAAGTTGAGATTAAATGACACAATGGCTCATAATTGGCCCTTAAAAAACATTTGTTGAGATTTGAATGTTGAAAACTAATTAGATGGAAACAAACAACTGGAGAACAAAATAAACACATCGTGATAAAGATGTTGTTAGCATCTATGAGTATCTAATACAATTTTTAAAGAAAATAATTGTTAATGATATTTCACTTACTTACTTGAAAATATCCCAGTTATGTATTATCCATAAATTAAACAACACAGGGGCGCCTGGGTGGCTCAGTGGGTTAAGCCGCTGCCTTCGGCTCAGGTCATGATCTCAGAGTCCTGGGACCGAGCCCCGCATCGGGCTCTCTGCTCAGCAGGGAGCCTGCTTCCTCCTCTCTCTCTCTGCCTGCCTCTCTGCCTGCTTGTGATCTCTCTGTCAAATAACTAAATAAAATCTTTAAAAAAAAAAAAATTAAACAACACAACTTTAAGGGTATAATTTTACCAATGAAGTCTCACCGTACAAGTAATGGTTTGGGAACTTCATGTCTCCAAGTCCGTCTTTTTAAAACTCACAGCCTGAGTGTCTGGATGCCTCAGTTAGTTAAGCATCTAACTTTTGAGTTCAGCTCAGGTCATGATCTCAGGGTTGTGAGATCAGGTCATGATTTCAGGGTCCTGGGATGGAGCCCTGCATCAGGCTCCGTGCTCAGTGGGAGTCGGCTTGGGATTCTCTCTCTCTCCCTCTGCCCCTCCTCCACCTTCTCCCTTGCTCTATCTCAAATAAGTAAATCTTTAAAACCCATAGGCCAAAACTACTGTTCCTAAAAAGTGACATTACTACATACTATAGGGTTAAACTAAACCTATAATAAAATTTATTGATAAAGATCAAGTTGAATTAACATTAATTTAAAATTTTAAAGAACATGGGTAAATTTGAAAACCATAATTAGCTAAGGATAACAGCAATTATACCCTGAGTATAAAGCATTGTTCCAGAAAGGGGAAAAAAAGTGGGAGTCCAACTCTGTATACAGTAAAAGCTCTGTAACTTTCCTTGGGTACCATATTGTTTCAGTTTCCAGTAAATTCTAAAAACATGCATTTTTTTTCTCTTCAGAATATAAAATTTTTGTAAACTTTATTCACTTAATAATTATTAATCATTCCCTAATTATCTTTAAAAATTAATATCTAACAGTAAAAATCAACAGGTTATTTGTGCTTACTATTTATTTGATCTGGATATATTTTTGTACCACATTTAGCAACTTCTCAAAATCATCTTTTGCATCAAGCTGATCCTTAGGGCTTTATCTTATTTTCTACTTTTATTTTTTCTTTCTCTCTTATTCCTTTACCAATTTGTTGTGTTTTGTTTTTATTTTTCATTTAGAAAACTATTTTATTTTTAATCAGTTATTTGTGTCTCTGAAAGCTGCCTCATGTTAGTTTCTGCAATGATTCAGAGAATAAACTGATTAATTAGCCTTTTTTAAAAACCAGGCCTTGCTAGTAATTCATGAATAAGACATTATATTCCTCAGTTTCACAATAAAAATACGTACCAAGTTATTTGTATCACATCAGCAAAACAATTTAAAAAGAGATCCTCCTCTAAACTCCTTCATTATTAACTGTGGCACTAGATCATGCAATTAGCTGAATAAAGCCCAGTTCATCAAGACAGACAGGACGACTCACTTTTTATTTTACTCATTCGTTTATTTATTAAAGATTTTATTTATTTGATAGAGAAAGAGCACAAGCAGGGGGAGTGGCAGGCACAGGGAGAAGGACAAGCTGGCTTCCCGCTGAGCAGGGAGCCCAATGTGGGACTTTATCCCAGGACTCCGGGATCATGACGTCACTTAACCAACGAAGCCAGCCACCCAGGCACCCAGGACTACTTGTTTTTAAAATTGAAACAGCAATGTTATATCACACACTACTTTGCTTCTGTCGTTTGTCCTAGGACTTGGTGATTTACATATTTTACTAAGTACAGCCTTGTTTATGAGGATAACAGACAGTTCCTTATAAATAGAAACTTTAGGTATCCATTGTTAAGGGATTTTAAAAATACCTATCTTTATACTTTTATGTAAGTATATGAATACATAATGTATGCGTGAACTGTTCCTAGGAACTAACAAATGACTTAAGCACATTTCCCCTGTATGAATTATCCAAGTAACAATTTTTATCCAGCAGCTACAAGAGCTTTAATATTGCAAGCTAAGAATTCATATTTACAAATTTGAGGGAGTATTCTTTTGTTCGATGATTGAAAAGTTTGCCTCTTAGGACATGATGTCCTTTGTATCCCATCGTAGCTTATGTAATAGTAGATAACGGCTTCTAATGAAGGTTTGTTTGTGCTCTGACATTTGTGGAACCTATTGTTCTAAAAGCACCCTGTCAGATGCAAAAGAGAGGATAAATTAAGCTCAGTTTAACATGTAACATGATTTATTTCAACCTGATTAGCAATGAATAACTATCAGACTTTATATATTAATAGGATGACACAATAAAATGAATACAGGAACATGCAGTATGGTGGAAGTTGAATATTTGAGGGGAGAGAAAAACAGCTTTCAAAATGGCAAGCCATCCCTTCCTACAGCATTTTCCACTTCATAATTTTCTGCCATAAACCTGAGGCTGATGACAGGCAGATGTCAGCCAGCCAGTCTCCATCATCTGCTCACCTGCCATCAAACATTACTTTAAGGTTCTAGTTATTCTATGGCTCTTCCATGGGTGGCCTTGCTTGAGACCCCACTCTTCTCATCTCTCTTCCCTCCATATTTTCTGAGATCTTCTTCTTTTTTGCAAATGCCTATTCTCAATGAACCAGCTAATTCATCTCATAAGCTATGGCACACTTATTAAGATTCTATACTCTCAGAGGTTCCCTAAAAACCAGATAGAGTATATTTCCCTATGTTAAGAAAACACTGAAAACATCACTAAGGAGTGGAGATTGGTTGGCTGTTACTGGTTGGGAAAGTCTGTTGTTCTTGGTGTCGGGAATCACTATCATATCAGTTGTGCTCACATACGATACACCGTTATCTCTGTAATATAAGGAAGCATCACTTGGAATCACAATAGTCTATCAATTTTATTAATCATTTATTATAAAAATTCAAATCTCCACCCATTCTCTTTTGGCCACAGGAAATGGTCTGAATCTTTTCTATGGGAGGATGGAGCCCTTCTACTTCTCCAGCTTTGTTTTGTGTCATTGCCGAGCCTTATCCCATTGGAGTTCTCTTACCTGCCATGTTGGTTCCGACCTCTACAAATGTGCTCTGCTTTCTCAGAATACTCCCATACCTTTACTTCCCAATGCCTTCTGTTTAGGGATCGCTTAAGAATCCCCTCCTTGGGGGCACATGGCTGGCTCAGTTGGTTAAGTATCTGACTCTTGCTTTTGGGTCAGGTCATGATCTCAGGGTTGTGAAATCAAGCCCCACGTTGGCTTCGCACTCAGCAGGAAGTCTGCTTACAGTTTCTCTCCCTCTCCCTCTGTTCCCCTCCCTCTTCCGTGTGCTCTCTCTCTCTTACAAATAAATAAATAAATCTTTAAAAAAACAAAAACAAAAACAAAAAAACCTCTTTGGAGAAACCATTTCTATCATTACCTTTATTTTCCACTGTAACCTGTTCTAATACATACTTCCAGTACTTCTAGTTCAGCAATGAAATGCCCCTATTAATTTACTTATTAATTTTCCTGTATAGATGTTAAGTCCTTTAAAGATTAGATTGGTTATTGTTCATTCTGTGTGCCTGTGATTGATCTGTATGTCTGGCACATGATGAATACTCAATAAATGTCTGTTGATTAGAGATGAATAAAAAATCTATTGCATGTTTGGAATTACAGAAGTAGTCCTTGATCCAACCTTTCCAAAACCTTGCTGCACAGTGCTTGAATACTGCATTCAACCCATAAAACCCTACGCAAAAACCTTTGATAACTCCCTTTTACTAAATGGACAGGCATCAAATTTGTAGCATACACAGTAAAAGGTTTTTTGTTTTGTTTGTGTTTTTTTAAAGATTTTATTTATTTATTTGACAGAGAGAGATCACAAGTAGTCAGAGAGGCAGACAGAGAGAGAGGGGGAACAGGCTCCCTGCCAAGGAGAGAGCCCAATGAGGGGCTCGATCCCAGGACCTTGAGATCATGACCTGAGCCAAAGGCAGAGGCTTTAACCCACTGAGCCAACCAGGAGCCCCTTTTTGTTTGTTTTTTAATAATCTCTTTCCCGGTGCTGTTCAAGATGGAAACATAGGAAGATCCTGAACTCTTCTCCTCCCACAAACACAACAAATCTACAGATACATGAGGAAGAAGAAAACACTAATTTGAAAACATATCTGCACCCCTACATTCATTTCAATGTAGCCAAGATATGGAAACAAGCTAAGATATGGAAACATTATTTACAATAGCCAAGATATGGAAACAAGCTAAGCCAAACCACACACACACACACACACACACACACCCTGGAATACTACCCAGCTATTAAAAAAAAATAAAGTCTTGCCATTTGCAACAACATGAATAGGCCTCGAGAATATTATGCTAAATGAAATAAGTCAGATAAAGAAAGACCAGATGATTTCACTTATATGTGGAAAAAACAAAAATGACTAAACAAAACTATATAAAACCAAACTCATAGATACAGTGAACTAATGGTTGCCAGAGGACAAGGTGGTTGGGGGTAGGCAAAATGGGGGAAGGAGATCAAGGGGTACAATCACCCAGTTATAAAATAACTAAGTCATGGATATATTACGTACAGCATGGGGACAAGAGTCAACAATATTTTATTGCAAAACTGAAAGTTGCTAAGAAAGTAAATCTTAGAAAGTTCTCATCACAAGAAAAAAAAGTAACCTTTTTTTGGTGACAGAAGGTTAACAATGTGGTGACCTTTCTGCAACGTATACAAATGTTGAATCATTATGTTGTACAACTGAAAGTCATACAATGTTGTATCTCAATTTTACTTCGATAAAAAACTACTTCTTTCCTCAAATAATTTAAAATTCAGTTGGGAAAATAAGCCAAGAATGAGTAAAATAGAAATAATGTCAACAATAACAGTAAAGTTTATATGATACTTATTTTGAACCAAATATATTTATAAACACTTGACATACATTAAATCATGTCATTATACAGGAATTCTCATTATCCCATTAGAGGTGAAGAAACCAAACCACTGAGAAGTTATATGACTTTCCCAAGGTTGTGGAGGGAAAAAGAGGTTAGAGCTGAGATTTGTAGCCAGGCTCCCTGGCTACAAAACCTATATTTTTAACTACTGCACCATAGTGCCTCTAAGAACATGACACACAAATGCCTCCATGCCCCCGAAACAATGGCGAGGTTGACTGCAGAATGGCGGAACAAACAAATGCTGTAACTTTACAGTAGGGACAAGGGCTCTGCACCAGTTGGATTTGGGAAGATTTTATGGAAGAGGTGAAAGTGGAATGGAATTGACTTTCCAGGATTTACTGGACTTGGTAAATCAGAGTGGAAAAAGGCCTCCCAATAGAGAAGACAAAGTTGGGTAATACAAGGTATGCTGTTTGTGAGATAATACGGGAGTATATAGAGCAAGATGTGTGGAGTGCGGGGAGTTAAATTCTAAAGTCAGTAGTTCAAAATATTTCCTAGAAGTCATTGGGAGATATGGCCAAAGATGAAATGAATAAAGCGTTGTTTTAGAATAGTAATCTGTTAGTGGCTTGTAAAGCAAAATCAAGGAGAAAGATACTGAAAACAGGAAGCTCCTTATAATACTATTTTACAGGTTTGGACAAAAGCGATGGGATCCCTGTTTGCCATGTGTTCCTACTTCACTTATTAATTAATGAGATAACCAGTCAGATGTTACAAGTATATCAAAGGAGAATCCAAAGAACCATATCCACAGGCAGTAAGAAATGCTGAAATGAACTTAAAAATAGATTAAAAACTGGCTTTTTCCATAGAAGAGGAAGGGAAGTCAATTTAACCTCACCAGACAAAATTTATTTGTATATAATGAGTTATCAAAGGCTTTTTACACAGAGCTTTATAAGTCCAAGGTAATGTTTAAGCACTTGTATCTCTAGGAATAAGAATCATTTTTGCATTTTTAATTGTCTAAAATTTACATTCAAAGACAATGAGAGGTACCAAGACCTCCACATAATCAGATATCTAGGAAGAGAAGGTTGCTAAAGAACACCTAATTTTCCACTGAAAATATCATTTTTTTTTTCCCATTTCAGAGTCTCTCACTGGGTAAAAGTGCCCATTTCGACACTGGTGTGAGCATTAAATGAGAATCAGTAGCAGGTATCAGAACAGGAATGCAAAGTTCCTAACACATGGAATTAGGTGGTACTTCCCTCTCCTCACCTATCAAATCATACCTAAGCATTTTCTCAATATGCATGTGAACTAGTAGGTTCAAAAAAGGAGTTGAGCTGCCTTTCATGAGATAAGGCATATGCACTTACACCTGGCCACTTCTGGGCGAACAGAGGAAAATGACAGCTCAACAAAGCGCACGCCAGAGTTCTGTCAGGGAGAATCTGGCACTAGCAAAGTCAGCATGGCCCCATGAGCCAGACTCAGCAATAGGGTCTTTTGTTTGGAGTCAGAGTGCTTTGTCATAAGAAAAATAAATTAAATTGAGCTTATTTGTTTAAAGCAAATGAACATTTTCTAACATTCTATCTTACAAACATCTGATCGAAAAATCAGATCTGGCAGAATCTGCAAGAAGACTAGAGGAAGGTGCAAACCGAAAACAGAGCAGGACACTGTAAAGATCTGGGCTGGAGGACCAAGAACCAAGCAAGTCCAATGACAAGACTCCGATGCTTCTGTAAAATATGACTGCTGCTAGAAGCCACTGCCATCAGTGCTGACCCTTGCTATATTCATCATGGCTCCTAGCTGACCCTTCTTTTCCTGGGTCACTTGCTCCAGAATCAGCCTCAGGCTGCAACAACTGATTGGCTGAGCTTGGGTCACACGCTGAGCCCTGGCTCCTGGGGAATAATCAGGTAGCTGGAGTATCTTTCTCTTTCACTTTTGTACTGAGAGGCAAAACATGACAGCCAACCAATCAATACACAGTGGTAACTTCTGCCAAAACACAAACAGGGTAATAAATGCTCCATTGATCAAGTGATCAGTGATCAAGTGATCAAGCAAATGTCCAGGCCTATCTGGGTGTTGAGACCAGACAGAGCTTCTGTGTTGGGGATGGAGGAAAGATGGGATGATTCATCTACTCTGTCAGCGTGAATGTACCCTGAGGAAGAACAGGGCTATGGAAATCAAGGGGGGAAAACCAGAATGCCAGAGCCAAGCAGCTCTGCTCTAGCACTCCTAAAAAGGCAGAAAAGGGTAGGGAAAGGAATCATTTCACAACTAGCAAGAAGAATGAACATACTAGAGTCTTGGAAGTACAGAAGAGAGGCAGCAGCCTGTGAGTGGGTACAGGTGTAGGTGAGGACAGCAGGAAAAAGGCATGAGGGGCTCCTTGGGGCCTCAAGCTGGAAAAGAGGAGTGTTCCTATGATCCGAGCTTGTGAGACTCAGGAAAACATTTGATTATACAAGTTACTGGTGTTCTTACCAAAAACGCGTGTTTTTATTAATCAGTTTTATTGTCACTTTCAGTTATGATGGCCTTCTTCTTAATCCACTTAACCTACCCTGAAAGGGCCTCTACTTTTTTTTTTTTTTTTTTAATTTATTTGACAGACAGATCACAAGTAGGCAGAGAGGCAGGCGGAGAGAGATAGGAGGAGGAGGCAGGCTCCCTGCTGAGCAGAGAGCCCGATGCAGGACTCGATCCCAGGACCCTGAGATCATGACCTGAGCCAAAAGCAGAAGCCTTAACTACTGAGCCACCCAGGCTCCCCAAGGGCCTCTACTTTTTAATTAACTTTTTAAAATAGACAATCCCACTTCTTCACAAAACATTCCCTAACCTAAACCAAGCCCCACTGTTTTCTCCGTTAACTAAATTGTTAAATTGTGTTAAGTTGTGACATTCTCAGATTCTGACCGATAAAATATCTGTCTCTCCAATCAATTTGGGCACCCTCCAAAGAAAATACTATCAGACTTTGAAATTCCCTAACTCTATAATAGATGTTCCATAAACACTTTAATCAGGGATTCAATCTGATGGAGCAGAAAGAACACAGAAGAGAGATCATCTGGGTTAAGCCTGTCACATGTTGGTTACGAGATAAATAGTTTATTCAACTTTTGATCCTTACTTCTTCATCAGTAAAAAAGAAACAATAAAGACAGTGAAGATAATGTACCGTCACCAACACCTAGCTCAAAATGCTATCATGAGCTAATAAAAATAGAGCAAAACATTTGCAAATGTTAAACCACTGCATTATAAAAATACTTTGAACACATACTATTACCAATGATTAGCATTAAATAGAAGAAATTTCCTTAGCAGAATTTCAAATGCCAGAACAGATTATAGAGAGAAGATATTTTTGGAAATGGAGTCCACTCTAGAATGTTTCAAAATATATAGGTAGTTATAATTTTGCTTAAAAGTTAGGGGCGCCTGGGTGGCTCAGTGGGTTAAAGCCTCTGCCTTCAGCTCAGGTCATGATCCCAGGGTCCTGGGATCGAGCCCCACATCGGGCTCTCTGCTCAGCGGGGAGCCCGCTTCCTCCTCTCTCTCTCTCTGCCTGCCTCACTGCCTACCTGTGATCTCTGTCAAATTAAAAAAAAAAAAAAAAATCTTAAAAAAAAAAAAAAGTTACTCTGCTGTTCTTTCCCAATATGGCCCATGTTCTGCACCTTATCCAATTTGGTCCATAGTCACTTAACACCACCTCCCTTTGCAATAATGGCACCTTATATTTATACATCACTTTACTGTTTACAGAACACTTTCACACCTACAGTCTCATTTGATCTTTGCATGCACACAAACAAAAACTACAAGAGCAAAGTGTTAATACCTAATAAGCGCCCCACAATGTTTGAAGCCTTAAAGTTAAAGCAAAATTCTTCAGTGAAACAGTTTTTTGTTTTCTTCTGTTTTGTTTTTTAAGAGTCTCCTCTTGTACTTGCTGGAGAGGAGGTGGGTGGGGGATGGGCTAAATGGATGATGAGCTTTAAGGAGGGCACTTTCTGTGATGAGTCCTGGGTATTATATTTAAGTGAGGAATCACTAAATTCTACTCCTGAAACCAAAGCTACACTATATGTCAACTAACTTAAATTTAAATAAAGTCTTAGAAGAAGAAAAAAAGGGAGTCTCTTCCTGCAATACCATAATAATCTTCAATTTAATACTCAGTACTTAAGACAACAATTTGAAAGCTTTGGGGGCTAATTTTTTACAACTTGTTTTTATCTCTACCCAAAATTTAAATTAATTAAGTTCTGTACTTACTTGAAACTTCCATGACACCACTATATTTATAGAGCACTTTACAGTTTGCAAAAGCATTTCCTTACACCTATCATCTCTTTTGAATTTGCACACACTCAAAGATTAAAACACAAGGTCAATGGAGTGCCTGGCTGGCTCAGTCAGAAGAGCATGTGACTCTCAATCTTGGGGTCCTGAGTTCAGTTCACACAGGGTGTAGAGAGTACTTAAAAATAAATAAATAAACCTAAGAAAAAAGGCACGAGGTCAAAATCATTTATTCATCTTTGACTCTCTTGGGACTAACACTGTGCCTGGTATCTATGAGACATGGAATAAATGTTTATTAAATGTGAAGAAAAACATGAAGGAAAGGGAGAGAATGATATGACTCAATAGCAAGAAAGATTAGTGTCCATGGAGATACAGAAGATTGTTCTTATTTCTCTCTGTGCAGAAACTTCACTAAATTACATTAATATTCAATTCTCACACATATACTTTGTGTTGAGCACTAAATTACAGGTTTTGCAAAGAGGAGACTTATTAAATATTGGAATTAGAAGATGTTCTCTTCACTATTTTTAAAAATGGCATATGTTTAAGAATCTAAAACTTTCAGTGAAATAGGGACTGAAAATAATCCTTGAATGGGATCAGCCTCAGCTTTCAAAGTAAAACTTTCTCTCATTACTGATACTTTAAAATGAGAAAGTTTCAGTGTCTCTATAAATGAATCTTTCTAAAAAGTAATGTGGAAATCTTAAATCTTTTATGACAATCAGTGGCAATCTTGCACTTAAAACAGTAAAAAAAAAGGGGGGGGGGAGGGAGAATGCTTCGCTTAAATTTCCAGCAAGTTTGCAGAGCATTTCTAAATGTACCTGCTACAAGTATTTCAAAATCAAAACAAGGTAAGTAGTCGTGTCTTTTCCTGGAATCAGACTGAGTAAAAATAAATACAGTGGTTCCAAATTCAACCACAAATTCAAGCCAAATCCATAGAAAGCTGAAAAGGAGTAACTTGGAAAAATATAATCAATTACTCAAGATGAATGCAATATTTGTTTAACTAGAGGCATTTTATAGCAATAATAAAAGAAAATGTGGTCTTCTTAAATCAAAAATGGAAGAGAGCTGACAGAACAAATCTCTTCACTCTCCAGATCCCTTTGAAAAATAAAAGTAAATACAAAAGAGCATTGGAAATTTGAATCAATTATCGATTTCCTGGAAGATATAAAGCATATGGGAACAGACTGATGTCAAAATCCAACTGGGTTATGATTATCTCACCCAGAGAAGACCTTAAGCAACCCTAAGATGAAGGCACTCTTTGGAGAAGAAATGGCTGATAGTCAAGAGAAAAAGTACAGCATGTTGAATCCCAATGACTCTCGAGGTTAGTAACTATTATTTTTGCTACCTGGAAAAAAAAGAAAAACAAACATGAGTATATTCTATCGAAGTAGAAATTCTGACTTGGGAGACAGGTACTAGAAATTTAAAAAAATTCTAGGTAAAATATTTCCTAGAACATTCAAAGAAAGCTTCAACTGGTTGGAGGTCACCCCCTTGCACATTTGCTCCTCTGCACAACAGCCACAGGCAAAGCTCCTGTCTTTAAAGCGGGGGATTTACTGCAAAACAAAGAATAGTAATCGCCCTGTCTGTAGAAACACACTGGCTATACAAATTGTACAGAGGCTGTACAATTTGAGACCTGTGGAGGGAAACCAAACACTTGAAAAAGTGTTACTAACCCAAAGGGAAATCCAAATACACAGAGTTAAGAGCAAAACAGAAGAAAAATTGAAAGTGCATAGAACTAATGTCCTCAGAACTAATACACCAGAAAATAGAAGGAATAAACAAATGCTCTAAAATAAGGTTGTTATAAAGTAGGTATAGAAAAACATAAATACCAAAGTTAAAACTAAAAATCTATGGACTAAACAGCGGAGTGGGGCCTGAAAAAAAGTGGTGACCCAGAAGATGGACCCATGGGAACCTCTCTGCTGAATGCAGTGGACACATGTTGAATGGCAGGAGAAAAAAGTTACAAGACATACTGAGTAGCTAATAGAAAGGCTAACATTCATTCACCTAATAGGAGTTTTAGAGAAAGATAACAGAAGAACAAATACGCAAAGGAAAAAAAACCACACACATACAAAAGAAAATATCTCTATGCCTGAAACTCCATAAAATAAAATTAATTTTTAAAAATAAAGAAACTAAATCCACCAATAATTAAAGATATAAAAGGATAAGAAAAACTATGTTAATAAACAATTAACACGTGAAAGCGCTTAAACTCCATTACTAATTGTTGGATCCCTGCCTGGCCCCTCTCCGCATGTGGAGGGCAGACAGAAACAAGAAAGAGGCAGCCCACTCCAGACTGGTCTGTAGAATAGGTTTAAGATGCAAGCAAATTTCGAGTGCCTGGATGGCTCAGTGGGTTAAGTGTCGGACTCTTGGTTTTGGTTCAGGACATGATCTCAGGGTAGAGAGATTGTGCTCACCCCCCCACACCTACACTGAGCAGGGAGACTGCTGGAGGTTGTCTCCCTCATCCTTTCCCTCTACCCCTCCAGAAGCATGCCTCCCCTAAATTAAATAAACAAATCTTTTTTTTTTTTTTTTCCTTAAAAAGCAAGGGAATTTACTTGCAAGGTTTATCTTGAGGCAAGGCATCCACCAACCAGAATCCTAAAAGTTTATGCAGAGGCCTTAACATGGATTCACTCATGTACACTATCCAGACAGTCTCAACAACTTACTCTCTCAAAGCTGCATCTTGGAGGGGCACCTGGCTGGCTCAGTCTGTGGAGCACGCTACTCTCAATCTCAGGTTATGAGTTCAAGGCCCATGCTGGGGCAGAGATAACTTTAAAAAAAAAAAAAAAACTCTTCATCCTCGGAACGGCTCCCACTGTAGGAATTGTGTTAAAAAAATGAAGTAGAGGGTGCGTGGGTGGCTCAGTGGGTCAAGCCTCTGCCTTAAGCTGAGGTAATGATCTCAGGGTCCTGGGATCGAGCCCCGCAGTGGGCTCTCTGCTCGGCAAGGAGCCTGCTTCCTCCTCTCTCTCTCTCTGCCTGCCTCTCTGCCTACTTGGGATCTCTTTCTCTGGCAAATAAATAAATAAATTCTTTAAAAAATAAAAATAAAAAATGAAGTGGAGAGGAGAGGAACCTGGGTGGCTCGGTCAGTTAAGTCTTTGCCTCGATTTTGGCTCAGGTCACTATCTCAGAGTCCTGAGATTGAGTCCCAACCTGGGGCTCTGCACTGGGCATGGAGCCTGCTTAATATTCTCTTCCTCTCCCTCTGTTTCTCCCTTCTCCCTCTCTTAAAAAGAAAAAAAATGAAGAGATATTTATTATTAGCATATAGAAAGATTTCCAAGATATATGAAGTAGGGGAAAATTTGCAAAATATCAAAATATGAACCCATTTATATTATACATGAACGCCTAACAAAGGTGTGTAAGGATGCATACCAAAACCTTTGCACAGGGGAATGGGATTACCAGGCAAGTGTGGGATGTATGTGTGTGCAGGTAAAGACATCATGAAGTCAGAAGGACTCTGCTTTTTTAATCTATACATGTATATATGCATTATTTGAATTGTATGCTCATGTTTTAATTTTGTAATTTAAAAATATTCCTCAATAGGCAGTTTATTACTATTTTATGAAGATAAAACTTTCTTTGAAAGTTTTAAGATAGGATCATAGCAATTCCTCAGAATAATTTGTCCATAAGGCTGATGAAAGTAATTCTATAAAATTAAGGAATGGGGCTGTCTGGGTGGCTCAGTGGGTTAAGCATCTGCCTTCGGCTCAGGTCATGATCTCAGGATCCTGGGATCAAGCCCCACACCAGGCTCTCTGCTCAGCGGGGAGCCTGCTTCGCCCTCTCTCTCTCTCTCTCTGCCTCTCTGACTGCTTGTGATTTCTGTCTGTCAAACAAATAAATAAAATATGAAAATTAAGGAACAATTGTAGTACTGGAAACCACTAATTAATAAATATCAAAAACATTATTTTATCTAAAATATACAGATCCTTAAAAATAAAACTCACACAACATACTTAAAATAGACTGGCTGGACAAACTTAAAGAAATCCTCCTACTTTCACAAGGCTTCCATTTAAGAGATTTTAAAGGAAAGTTGAAAGAGGTTGTCAGTGAATGTTTCTATGTGTGTCCTGTCCTAAACCCTGCCATCCTTATATAATGTGAAAGCCAACCTATGGCTACATTGTCATTTCCACTTGTTGCTTTCAGAAATTAGCTAACCTCCAACAGCATCCTATTTTCTTTCACATTAAAGTCATTAGGCTTCTTGCCTATGCAGCTAATACTTCTTTGGCTATAAATAAATTGGACACATCT
The DNA here is from genome assembly GCF_902655055.1 of Lutra lutra. Lineage (NCBI taxonomy): Eukaryota > Metazoa > Chordata > Mammalia > Carnivora > Mustelidae > Lutra > Lutra lutra. The sequence goes on along the minus strand of NC_062278.1, from coordinate 138,206,376 downwards.
TATTCCCCACAAAGCTATTCCAGAGGACAAGAAAAAAAATCTCTTTAAAGCAACCAGGGAGATAAATTTTATTCCTTTTACCTCATCAAAGGTAAATTAAATTCACCTGGATTGTTTACACTTTTAAAATACTTTCAATTTATGCTCTTGACAAGATGAGGGGAAGATGAAACAGAGAGAGGAATTTTGTAACTGCGCTAAAGGAACCATGGAGCTTCTAACTAGGCTGTAGTGCCAGAAGGAAGAGAAGTTAGAACTAAATGATAGGGAACTACAAATGGCACCTACAGACCATTCAGGGGAAGGGCTATTCCATCAGAGTATATGTGACAAGGGCCTTAGAATTTTCTCTGAGAACTACAAGGATTAGATTTGTTACCAGCACAAACAGCTGCTGATACAATTAAGGTAACAGTGAATAAATTTTTTTCCTTAGAACTTCTGTAGGTGAAAACTCGGGGAAAAAGTAGCATTTATTACATTCTTGAATCGATGGAAAACCCATGAGTACAAGTTTTAAAATGTTCACTTAACTACGAGACTTCACAGAAATATGGATTCTGATGCCCCAATTTAGGTTTTCTCTTCAAGACAAGCAGATATTTTCTCTCCCAAAACTAGGCCATCTTTGCTGGTTCTAAACCAGTTTTTCCAAAAGTCAATTAAATAAATAATCATCAACCTTTACCAAAGGTATCAGCTTTTGTAAGAAATATGTTAATGAATTTTTAAATTACAGTCGATGACTATATATTCTTTTCATGAATATGTTATGAATACATCAGCCTTAATTTTATATTTATAACAACTGAAATATAAAATTTCCAACACTTCATATGTGATAGAATTATTTGGGGCCTTTTTTTCTTTAGTTTTTCACATTCTTTGCAATTCCATTTTTTTATACTTCATGCTTTAACCAACTGGTGTATGAACCATAATCTAGTAATTACTAGGTTACTAGTAATTACTAGCAAAATCACTCATTTTTTTTGCTTTGTTTTTAGGTAAACCATTGTAAATCAGATTTGGGGTAGAAATTTTATTTTAATTTTTGGTTGCTGAGCATGAATTATAAATTTCTGAATATTAAATATATTTATAAGAAAACTAATTCAGAGGGAGGAGTCAAGATGGAGAAGTTGCAGGCTGAGACTACTTCAGGTAGTGGGAGATCAGCTAGATAGCTTATCTAAAGATTGCAAACACCTACAAATCCAACGGGAGATCGAAGAGAAGAAGAACAGCAATTCTAGAAAGAGAAAATCAACCACTTTCTGAAAGGTAGGACTGGTGGAGAAGTGAATCCAAAGTGATGGGAAGATAGACCGCGGGGGAGGGGCCAGCTCCCAGGAAGCGGCGGAGCAAAGGAGCACAAAATCAGGACTTTTAAAAGTCTGTTCCGCTGAGGGACATCGCTCCAGAGGCTTAACCGGGGTGAGGCCCATGCGGGGTTAGCGTGGCCTCAGGTCCCGCAGGGTCGCAGAAGGATCGGGGGTATCTGAGTGTCGCAGAGCTCACAGGTATTAGAACGGGGAAGCCGGCTACAGAGACAGAGCCAAGGAGTGAGCTCACAGCTTGCGGTTACCTTGAACCGGTCGCAGGCTCGGTCAGCTTGGAGTGCGGCCGGAGGCCAGGGTGACAGGAGTAATTGCACGCTGTTCTCTGAGGGCGCACTGAGGAGTGGGGCCCCGGGCTCTCGGCTCTTCCGGGCCAGAGACCAGGAGGCCGCCATCTTCATTCCCATTCTCCGGAACTCTACAGAAAGCGCTCAGGGAACAAAAGCTCCCAAAAGCAAACCCAAGCGGATTACTCAGCCCGGCCCCTGGTAAGGGCGGTGCAATTCCGCCTGGGGCAAAGACACTTGAGAATCACTACAACAGGCCCGTCCCCGAGAAGATCAACAAGAAATCCAGCCAGGACCAAGTTCACCTACCAAGGAGTACAGTTTCAATACCAAGGAGAGCAGCGGAATTCCAGAGGAGGAGAAAGTAAAGCAAGGAACTCATGGCTTTCTCCCCATGATTCTTTAGCCTTGCAGTTAATTTAAATTTTTTTTCTTTTTCAATTTTTTTTCTCTTTTTCTGCCAAAATTTTTTTTAACTTTTGCCCTTTTCCTTTTTAACGTTTTTTAAATAGTTTATCTAATATATATATTTTTTTCTTTTTTATATTTTTTCGTTATTCATTTTTTTTTTATTGTTTCTTCTTTTTTTTCTTTCTGAACCTCTTTTTATCCCCTTTCTCCCCCCTCACGATTTGGGATCTCTTCTGATTTGGTTAAAGCATATTTTCCTGGGGTTTTTGCCACCTTTTTAGTATTTTACTTGCTCCTTCATATACTCTCATCTGGACAAAATGACAAGGCAGAAAAATTCACAACAAAAAAAAGAACAAGAGGCAGTACCAAAGGCTAGGGACCTAATCAATACAGACATTGGTAATGTGTCAGATCTAGAGTTCAGAATGACGATTCTCAAGGTTCTAGCCGGGCTCGAAAAAGGCATGGAAGATATTAGAGAAACCCTCTCGGGAGATATAAAAGCCCTTTCTGGAGAAATAAAAGAACTAAAATCTAACCAAGTTGAAATCAAAAAAGCTATTAATGAGGTGCAATAAAAAATGGAGGCTCTCACTGCTAGGATAAATGAGGCAGAAGAAAGAATTAGCGATATAGAAGACCAAATGACAGAGAATAAAGAAGCTGAGCAAAAGAGGGGCAAACAGCTACTGGACCACAAGGGGAGAATTCAAGAGATAAATGACACCATAAGATGAAACAACATTAGAATAATTGGGATTCCAGAAGAAGAGGAAACAGAGAGGGGAGCAGAAGGTATATTGGAGAGAATTATTGGAGAGAATTTCCCCAATATGGCAAAGGGAACAAGCATCAAAATCCAGGAGGTTCAGAGAACCCCCCTCAAAATCAATAAGAATAGGTCCACACCCCGTCACCTAATAGTAAAATTTACAAGTCTTAGTGAGAAAGAGAAGATCCTGAAAGCAGCCAGGGAAAAGAAGTCTGTAACGTACAATGGTAAAAATATTGGATTGGCAGCAGACTTATCCACAGAGACCTGGCAGGCCAGAAAGAGCTGACATGATATATTCAGAGTACTAAACGAGAAAAACATGCAGCCAAGAATACTATATCCAGCTAGGCTATCATTGAAAATAGAAGGAGAGATTAAAAGCTTCCAGGACAAACAAAAACTGAAAGAATTTGCAAATACCAAACCAGCTCTACAGGAAATATTGAAAGGAGTCCTCTAAGCAAAGAGAGACCCTAAAAGTACTAGATCAGAAAGGAACAGACACAATATACAATATACAATAACAGTCACGTTACAGGCAATACAATGGCACTAAATTCATATCTCTCAATACTTACCCTGAATGTTAATGGGCTAAATGCCCCAATCAAAAGACACAGGGTATCAGAATGCATAAAAAAACAAAACCCATCTATATGTTGCCTACAAGAAACTCATCTTAAACCTGAAGACACCTCCAGACTTAAAGTGAGGGGGTGGAAAAGAATTTACCATGCTAATGGACATCAGAAGAAAGCAGGAGTGGCAATCCTTATATCAGATCAAGTAGATTTTAAGCCAAAGACTACAATAAGAGATGAGGAAGGACACTATATCGCACTAAAAGGAACTGTCCAACAAGAAGATCTAACAATTTTAAATATCTATGCCCCTAACGTGGGAGCAGCCAACTATATAAACCAATTAATAACAAAATCAAAGAAAAACATCAACAATAATACAATAATAGTAGGGGACTTTAACACTCCCCTCACTGAAATGGACAGATCATCCAAGCAAAAGATCAACAAGGAAATAAAGGCCTTAAATGACACACTGGACCAGAAGGACATCACAGATATATTCAGAACATTTCATCCCAAAGCAACAGAATACACATTCTTCTCTAGTGCACATGGAACATTCTCCAGAATAGATCACATTCTCGGTCCTAAATCAGGTCTCAACTGTTATCAAAAGATTGGAATCATTCCCTGCATATTTTCAGACCACAATGCTCTGAAGCTAGAACTCAATCACAAGAGGAAATTTGGAAAGAACCCAAATACATGGAGACTAAACAGCATCCTTCTAAAGAATGAATGGGTCAACCAGGAAATGAAAGAAGAATTGAAAAAATTCATGGAAACAAATGATAATGAAAACACAACGATTCAGAATCTGTGGGACACAACAAAGGCAGTCCTGAGAGGAAAATATATAGCGGTACAAGCCTTTCTCAAGAAACAAGAAAGGTCTCAGGTACACAACCTAACCCTACACCTAAAGGAGCTGGAGAAAGAACAAGAAAGAAACCGTAAACCCAGCAGGAGAAGAGAAATCATAATGATCAGAGTAGAAATCAATTAAATAGAAACCAAAAAAACAACAAACAAAATCAACGAAACTAGGAGCTGGTTCTTTGAAAGAATTAATAAGATTGATAAACCCCTGGCCAGACTTATCAAAAAGAAAAGAGAAAGGACCCAAATAAATAAAATCATGAATGAAAGAGGAGAGATCAGAACGAACACCAAAGAAATACAAACAATTGTAAGAACATACTATAAGCAACTCTACGCCAACAAATTTGACAATCTGGAAGAAATGGATGCATTCCTAGAGACATATAAACTACCACAACTGAACCTGGAAGAAATAGAAAGCCTGAACAGACCCATAAGCAGTAAAGAGATTGAAACAGTCATCAAAAATCTCCAAACAAACAAAAGCCCAGTGCCAGACGGCTCCCCGGGGGAATTCTACCAAACATTTAAAGAAGAACTAATTCCTATTCTCCTGAAACTGTTCCAAAAAATAGAAATGGAAGGAAAACTTCCAAACTCATTTTATGAGGCCAGCATCACCTTGATGCCAAAACCAGACAAGGATCCCATCAAAAAAGAGAACTACAGACCAATATCCTTGATGAACACAGATGCAAAAATTCTCACCAAAATACTAGCCAATAGGATTCAACAGTACATTAAAAGGATTATTCACCACGACCAAGTGGGATTTATTCCAGGGCTGCAAGGCTGGTTCAACATCCGCAAATCAATCAATGTGATACAACACATTAATAAAAGAAAGAACAAGAAACATATGATACTCTCCATAGATGCTGAAAAAGCATTTGACAAAGTACAGCATCCCTTCCTGATCAAAACTCTTCAAAGTGTAGGGATAGAGGGCACATACCTCAATATTATCAAAGCCATCTATGAAAAACCCACTGCAAATATCATTCTCAATGGAGAAAAACTGAAAGCTTTTCCGCTAAGGTCAGGAACACGGCAGGGATGTCCCTTATCACCACTGCTATTCAACATAGTACTAGAAGTCCTAGCCTCAGCAATCAGACAACAAAAGGAAATTAAAGGCATCCAAATCAGCAAAGAAGAAGTCAAACTATCACTCTTCGCAGATGATATGATACTCTATGTGAAAAACCCAAAAGACTCCACTCCAAAACTGCTAGAACTTGTACAGGAATTCAGTAAAGTGTCAGGATATAAAATCAATGCACAGAAATCAGTTGCATTTCTCTACACCAACAACAAGACAGAAGAAAGAGAAATTAAGGAGTCAATCCCATTTACAACTGCACCCAAAACTATAAGATACCTAGGAATAAACCTAAGCAAAGAGACTAAGAATCTATACACAGAAAACTATAAAGTACTCATGAAAGAAATTGAGGAAGACACAAAGAAATGGAAAAATGTTCCATGCTCCTGGATTGGAAGAATAAATATTGTGAAAATGTCTATGCTACCTAAAGCAATCTACACATTTAATGCAATTCCTATCAAAGTACCATCCATTTTTTTCAAAGAAATGGAACAAATAATCCTAAAATTTACTTGGAACCAGAAAAGACCTCGAATAGCCAACGGAATATTGAAAAAGAAAGCCAAAGTTGGTGGCATCACAATTCCGAACTTCAAGCTCTATTACAAAGCTGTCATCATCAAGACAGCATGGTACTGGCACAAAAACAGACACATAGATCAATGGAACAGAATAGAGAGCCCAGAAATAGACCCTCAACTCTATGGTCAACTCATCTTCGACAAAGCAGGAAAGAATGTCCAATGGAAAGAAGACAGCCTCTTCAATAAATGGTGTTGGGAAAATTGGACAGCCACATGCAGAAAATGAAATTGGATCATTTCCTTACACCACACTCGAAAATAGACTCAAAATGGATGAAGGACCTCAATGTGAGAAAGGAATCCATCAAAATCCTCGAGGAGAACACAGGCAGCAACCTCTTCGACCTCAGCTGCAACAACATCTTCCTAGGAACATCGCCAAAGGCAAGGGAAGCAAGGGCAAAAATGAACTATTGGGATTTCATCAAGATCAAAAGCTTTTGCACAGCAAAGGAAACAGTGAACAAAACCAAAAGACAACTGACAGAATGGGAGAAGATATTTGCAAATGACATTATCAGATAAAGGGCTAGTGTCCAGAATCTATAAAGAACTTAGCAAACTCAACACCCAAAGAACAAATAATCCAATCAAGAAATGGGCAGAGGACATGAACAGACATTTCTGCAAAGAAGACATCCAGATGGCCAACAGACACATGAAAAAGTGCTCCATATCACTCAGCATCAGGGAAATACAAATCAAAACCACAATGAGATATCACCTCACACCAGTCAGAATGGCTAAGATTAACAAGTCAGGAAATGACAGATGCTGGCGAGGATGCGGAGAAAGGGGAACCCTCCTACACTTTTGGTGGGAATGCAAGCTGGTGCAACCACTCTGGAAAACAGCATGGGGGTTCCTCAAAATGTTGAAAATAGAACTACCCTATGACCCAGCAATTGCACTGCTGGGTATTTACCCTAAAGATACAAACGTAGTGATCCGAAGGGGCACGTGCACCCGAATGTTTATAGCAGCAATGTCTACAATAGGCAAACTATGGAAAGAACCTAGATGTCCATCAACAGATGAATGGATAAAGAAGATGTGGTATATATACACAATGGAAATCTATGCAGCCATCAAAAGAAATGAAATCTTGCCATTTGCGACGACGTGGATGGAACTAGAGGGTATCATGCTTAGCGAAATAAGTCAATCGGAGAAAGACAACTATCATATGATCTCCCTGATATGAGGGAGAGGAGTTGCAACATGGGGGGTTAAGGGGGTAGGAGAAGAGTAAATGAAACAAGATGGGATTGGGAGGGAGACAAGCCATAAGTGACTCTTAATCTCACAAAACAAACTGAGGGTCGATGGGGGGAGGGGAGTTGGGGGGGGGGTTATGGAAATTGGGGAGGGTATGTGCTATGGTGAGTGCTGTGAAGTGTGTAAACCTTTCGATTCACAGACCTGTACCCCTGGGGATAAAAATATATTATATGTTAATAAAAAATAAAATTAAAAAAAAGAAAACTAATTCATGCTGTGACCTTTTAAAATATTACCTTTCAACCAAATAATTTTTTAAACTTAATTATTGACCTTATTGAAGTATAATTGACATATAATGTTATGTTAGTTTCAAGTGTACAACTCAGTGAATTAATAATTCTATACATTAGGCTGTGCAGTTACCATTTGTCACCATACAAAGTTATTATAATATTATTTACTATATTACTTATGCCATAATTTTCATCCCTGTAGCTTATTTGTTTTATAACTATGAAGACAAAAAAGCCAATAAGTTAAAATTTACAGAAATATCTTAAAACTATTAATGTAGTCCTGCAAAATGAACTGCACCTCTTTAGAAATAACTAAATAACAAGCTAAGTCAATATTACTTGAGAATTAAAGAGATCCTTTAAAGACAAAAAGATCCTTTAAGACATATAATCAAAAGTGACTTTAAAAGGAATCTAAGAGATTACTATAAGTGAAAAAATTCCCATATGAAACATTTGTTAGATTCATCAAAAATAGTAAATAAAACAATGTTTATAAAAGCATTCATAAAAATTAATCCACTCAGCAACTGAGTATTCATTTAATATATTCAAGAAGAGATGGCATATTTACGAAGATAAATTCTGCAAATCAGTCATCCAGCAAATAGATTTTTGGACAACCGATGGGCGTTTAAATTCTACTTTTGTTCTGTCAAAGAAAGCCCTACAATAGAATTTTAACTATTAAAAGTTCTTCATCCAAACACTTTTGATTTGGCTGATATCTAAAAATTCTGCACTTGCAAGATGAGCATAAAAAGATATGTCCTATATATAGGGATTTGGTTTGCAATTTATTAAGTTACTCAAATATGTAAATATGTAAATGGTTGATGGTTGAATCAAAAGGAAAAGATACCCATAACCTGTGTAAAAGACTTGCAGAATGCAGGGTAATTTTCTTTAAGAATGAGCTTTTTATTAAAAACAAAATTTTAAGGACATCTGGGTGGTTCAGTCAGTGAAGAGCCTGACCCTCAATTTCAGCTCAGGCCTTGATCTCAAGGTTGTGAGTTCAAGCCCCCACACTTTAAAAAAAAGAAAAAAAAAAAGAAAAAAGAAAACCTGGAATTCTGGGTTTTTTTTTTTAATGAAGCATTAATAATGACCTAACTTTAATTACACTTCTATAAAGGATCATGTTGTCAAGCAAATAATAGCTTCCTAAATTTATTATTTCTAATTTATAGAAAAATCTTGTTAAAGCAATATATAATTTTGATCAATTTTTCTTAGACTTTTGAGAATCATCAGATGCTCTTAGAAAAGGAATTTGTTAACTAAGAGTCTCAGTTTGTTAAATGCAGCCCACCACCTGTTTTTGCAAATAAAGTTTTATTGGAACACATTAATTCTCATATTGTCTGTGGCTACTTTCCAGCTCCAACTGCCCAGCTGCATAGCTATGATGGAGGACTTATAGCCCCCAAAACCGAAAATATTTATGACATGGCCCTTTACAGAAAGATTGCTGACCTCTGTTCTAGAATACATTTGTATGCCCTACAACAAGGACCCAAAGGTCTCAGCTGGACCAATGTTGTGTTAAAGATTACATTTTAAATATTTAAAATATCAGGGCGCCTGGATGGCTCAGTGGGTTAAACCTCTGCCTTCAGCTCAGGTCATGATCTCAGGGTCCTGGGAGGTCATGATCTCAGGGTCCTGGCATCGAGCCCCACATGGGCTCTCTGCTCAGCAGGGAGCCTGCTTCCTCCTCTCTCTCTGCCTGCCTACCTGCCTACTTGTGATCTCTCTCTCTGTTAAATAAAGAAGTAAAACATCTTTAAAAATAAATAAATAAATAAATAAATAAATAAATAAATATTTAAAATATCAGCTAAAACCCACTAAAAACATAAACATAAATATATAACAAAGTTTGTGCAGCAGTACTTGATCATAAATGGGGAATCCAGGTTATAGAAATATCCTTGTGATTTTATTTGAGCAGTCATTAAAAAATACATACTTCACTTATTTTTAAAATAGGTCCATAACTCATAAACCCCAAGAATATGTCTAAGAACCCATATTTGCTCATAGCAGTTGTAAAAGACAATAAGATCATATAAACATAAACATATAAAAAAATTATAGCTGTTCCTGATTTATAGAATAAGCTTATTCAGCCAACGGTTAGGTGAGGGCTGATAAAAGTTTATTCTCAAGATTGCTTTGATTGTTTATATGTGCATTTTAAAATATTATTTAATAAAAGAAAAATACCCATATCTACAGTTCAGATTATATAGAGTTGTGTGGGAAACAAAGGCAGAAGAAAAATTATTAAATTTCCATACTACCTACAGCCCATTGACAAGTCCTTGAAACAGGCAGAGTGACATTCTTCTAGGGACTCAAATGTCTCAAGGTTATACTTTGCTAAGGGCAAAAGGCAATCCTAGCCCGAGCCACCCCCAACCCCAGGATCCTGTAAGTCTACTTTAATATATAAAAAAATCCTTTGGAAACCTCCTTTATCTCTAAACACCCCAAGATACAGGTCGGCAATCATCCCCCAAGTACAGTACCCACTGACGAAAGGTCTCATGACTGAGTTTCTACTGAACAGTAATAAATGACCTCTCTTTCCCAACAATAGCTAGCCCCCTCAGGATCCTGGAAACTTTGTTTCCAGAATGCCTGGGAAACTTAGGCTATCCCTAACCACTTCCCGACTTGAAAGTATATAATGGGCCACTCTGTATGACCCTGGTGCAGCTCCTTCTGCCCATGGGTCCTGTCCCCGTGCCTTAATAAAATCATCTTTTGTACCAAAGATGTCTCAAGAATTCTTTCTTGGCCGTTGGCTTCGAACCCTCCTAACATCTTTCCTACATCAAGGATCTTTACTTTCAAAGCAGTTTTAACTTGATCATGTGCAATTGAGTCTTATGAGCAGAATGGGTGATAAACTGAGTGATCTAACTCAAGTCATCAACAAGTACAGTAATCTTTACCAAGACAATCACGATTTTTCCAGTTGTTTTATAAGGCTTTACTGTTGTTCTGTTATTGCTATTATTTATTTGCATTGATAGATAGATAGATAGATAGATAGATAGATAGATAGATAGATATTAAATATATTTGCTATTATGTATGGTAATTTTTTACCATAAATCACATACCTTGGAAAATCCATGGTAATTTTAGTGATGAGTTTTTTAGATTACTCTCTGTAGATTAGAGGTTAGCCAGATTTGGCCTGTAATTCCAATTTGATTGGGAAAAAATAAAAAAACAAAAAACATTTCATGACACATGAAAATAATATGGGATTCAAATTTTAGAGTCTATAAATAAAGTTTTATTTAATAATCATTCCCATTTGCTCATGTATTATCTACGGCTGCTCTCATGTTGTGATAGCAGAATTGAGTGGGAGCCCATAAAACCTGAAATATTTACTGTCTGGCACATTACAGAAAAAAAATCAACAAGCTCTGCTTAAAACTATAAAGAAATATGGAAAAAACTGAAAAGATCACTAGATGTCTCTGATTCCATACCATGCCATTGTCTTATTCCCCTTCACCACACCCATGGAAAAAGGCAGTTTCAGCTCTTCCAATGAATTCATTTCAGTATTTCTTTACTCCATATAAATTTGAGATTCACTGACATTTCCTTTGAACCCTATCATGTCTGGATAATTCCCTTTTTAATAATAGGTTAAATAAAATCTTTAACACATGTTTATTTTATATCTGTATAAATTTATCTGTTCTTGTATCTGTATGACAGTTATGATTTTTTCCTTTTTTAAAATTTATCCTTCAGCAGAACAAAAAGAACACATCAAAGAATATGTCTTATTCTCCCTGCCCCTCCTTTAACATCATGTGAGGGTAGAGCATACAAAAGTGATCTGTTTATGCTCTGCCCTTTCAATATAGGAATAAAAGACAAGGCCCAGGAAAAGTGCCCTTAAGCAACACAATAATTTGTGAAATGCCAGGTGTTTATACAAGGTTTTCTTTTGGAGACACTTTAGAAAATGAAACAAAAGGCATATTCAAGTGTAAAGGACATTCATTTCAAGCCAGTAAGGGCAAGTTGCAGAATTTTTTTTTTTTTAAAGAGGAATATTCTGCATAAAATAAAACTGTGGGAGAATGCGCCCCAGTGGATTGTGTCAATGCAGCACTGTCTCCTAAACCTTCTGAGAAGGTGACCCAGGAGGCCAGTTACCTACCCCAGCAAGTTTTAATGCTGATTAAACTATAGAAGGATTTGACTTCGAGGACTGTTACTGTTTTTTTCTTAAAGATTATGTAGGAATAATTTTTATTGTTTTCTCACTAAAACCGTATTTTCCACGAGATGAAAATATCGCCAACTGGAGTCTGCCCAACTACGATGAGGGTAACATCTGCAATTGGCAAAGCATTAACTTATATTTCAAAACAGAAAAAATGAACATGTATGAGGGTGCATATGTACACTGTGCACAAGGGTTTAACACTGGCTCGGAATGCAAATCATGAGAAAACTTCAAACCATATTTTGAACAATAGTTATAGTTTTGGAATAAATATGGAGAGTAAATAGAGTTAGAGTTGACCCATAGCAACATGGGTTTGAACTACGTGGGACCACTTATATGTAGATTTTTGTTGATAAATACTGTACAGTACTATAAATGTGTTTTTATGACCTTTTTAATAGCATTTTCTTTTCTCTTGCTTACTTTATTGTAAGAATACAATATATATCCTCTCCAATATGTGTTGGAGAGGATGTGGAGAAAGGGGAACTCTTTTACACTGTTCGTGGGAATGCAAGTTGGTACAGCCACTTTGGAAAACAGTGTGGAGATTCCTTAAGAAATTAAAAATAGAGCTTCCCTATGACCCTGCAATTTCACTACTGGGTATTTACCCCAAAGATACAGATGTAGTGAAAAGAAGGGCCATCTGTACCCCAATGTTCATAGCAGCAATGGCCACAGTTGCCAAACTGTGGAAAGAACCAAGATGCCCTTCAACGGACGAATGGATAAGGAAGATGTGGTCCATATACACTATGGAGTATTATGCCTCCATCAGAAAGGATGAATACCCAACTTTTGTAGCAACATGGATGGGACTGGAAGAGAGTATGCTGAGTGAAATAAGTCAAGCAGAGAGAGTCAATTATCATATGGTTTCACTTATTTGTGAAGCATAAGGAATAACACAGAGGAGATGGGGAGATGGAGAGGAGAAGGGAGTTGGGAAAATTAGAGGGGGAGATGAACCATGAGAGACTGTGGACTCTGAGAAACAAACTGAGGGTTTTGGAGGGGAAGGGCGTGGGGGCGGGTTGGGTGAGCCTGGTGGTGGGTATTAAGGAGGGCTCGTATTGCATGGAGCACTGGGTGTGGTACATAAACAATTCTAGAATTCTAGAACACTGAAAAGAAATTTTAAAAATAAATAAAAAATTTTTTTAAAAGAGTACAATATACAATACATATACAAAATATGTACTAATTGACTTTATGTTACCAGTAAGACTTCTGGTAACAGTAGGTTATTAGTAGTTAAGTTTTTGGGGAGTCAAAAGGTACACACTGCTTTTCAAAAGCAAGGTGGGGTCAACATCCTTAATCCCTGCAATGTTTAAGAATCAACTGTCCTGGGGGCGCCTGGGTGGCTCAGTGGGTTAAAGCCTCTCCTTCAGCTCAGGTCATGATCCCAGGGTCCTGGAATCGAGGCCCGCATCAGGCTCTCTGCTCAGCGGGGAGCCTGCATCCTCCTCTCTCTCTGCCTGCCTCTCTGCCTACTTGTGATCTCTCTCTGTCAAATAAATAAATAAAATCTTTAAAAAAAAAAAAAAAAAGAATCAACTGTCCTTTGACAGAATCACTAGTAATTGTAATGCATGATTTATAATAAGTTTATATCTCTATTTTTCATAGGACTCAATACTCCTTTGAAGAGAAAAAGGAAAATAAATCATAGGAGCACAAATGCGCTAACCAGCTAAAGTAATAGCACAGTGATAATGATCCTTTTTTAAATTGTCTTCTCAGCAGTACTTTCTGTCCAAATTAAGATCACGTGAGAGATACGGTACACTTGAAAATAAAGCCACACTTAAAATTCCTTCCTTTCTTATAGGAAAATACTTGCAAATCTTGCATCTGATAAAAGACTTATATCCAGACTATGACTCTTACAGCTCAATAAACAATGATAACAGTAATCCAATTTAAAATATAGCAAAAGGCTTGAATAGACCTTTCACCTATTTCATGATAAGTACATGAAAAGTTGTTCAACATCATTCATCATTAGAAACATATGCATTAAAACCACACTAAGATACCACTACATACCCACTTGAATGGCAATAGTCAGAACATCAGGTAACAGCAAGTCTGGCAAGGATATGAAGAAACTAGAACCTTCATACACTACTGGTAGAAATGTAAAGCGCTGCAATCACTTTAAATATAGTTTGGCACTATTTTAAGTTAAACATAAACTTTCAATGACCCAAGAATTCCACACCTATGAATCTACCCAAGGAAATGAGAAACGTGCCCGCAAAGACCTGTAGGACTTGTACGTGAATATTCATAGCAGTGTTACTCATAGCCAAAAACTGGAAACAAGTCCACTGACCCTCAAGTGGTAAATGGACAACCCAAAAGGATCGTATCCATGCTAGGATTACTATTCGGCAACATAAGGGAATAAAATATTGAGACACAGTGCCACGTGGTTGAACCCCCAAAACATTACATGAAACGTAAAAAGCCACATACAAAAGACTATACATCGCATGGTTCTCTTTTTAGGAGCTACCTATTATAGGGACAGACCAATTATAGGGACAGAATGCAAATCAGTTGTTGCCCGGAGGTAGTAACAGGGATTGACTACAAAGAGGCTGGTGGGAATTTTGTGGACAATGGAAATACTCCAAAACTACACTGCCAGTGATGGTGGCACAACTCTATTCATTAACTAAAAATCACTGCAGTGTACACTCACCATGGGATATAAATTAGACCTCAGTGAAAGAGTTAAAAAAAAAAAAAGTGTGAAAACTTGGAAAATTCCACAGATAATATATAGCACAAGTTTGAGTAACTTTTAGATCAAACTGCCCGTAAAGAAACAGTACATAACAAAGCCTCACCCATTTGGTGAGGTCACCCAGCTGACATAAGGCAGATGATCCTGCAGACCCGAGACCTCCTTAAGAAAGTATTCCTCAGCACCGTCCATCTCTAGATTTGCATTTCTCCTGCTTGTTCTGCAATAATCTAGTGTGTCCGTTCAAATGTTCAGAATTCATCCCCTTGTCAAATATGTTTGAGGACGACTGCGTTCTACATTTACCTCTTAAACTAGAGTCACAGAGCATTCCAGCATTACAAAGATTCTGAGAAGTCCTGCATCAGAAACAACACAGTCTGGGTTTATTGAACACCACTTTTTTTAGGAAGCCTCAATACCATTCAGAAAGTTATAGAGAATGACATGTCCTTGTATTCTTCAACTAGTTTTAAGTATTAAAGTAAATCTGAAGTATTTTACTTCAGATTTTATTGAATAAAATATATTACGTATATACACGTATTGAATAAAATTGATTTTTATTGAAAATTTTATTTTATATTGAATAAAATATATTACGTATATAGTGGAAATGCATATGTATCCAAATTCCAACCCTTCTTCTTCAGCGATATTCACTAAACTGTTCTCATTCCCATGCCCATTATTATATTTTTACTACACAGATATTTATCCAAAATTAATATATGGTATTGTCTACATAATTCTAAACTTTATATAAGCAATAGTATATTTGTCTTTTCTCCCTCCAAATTGTGTTCTTGAGATTCTTCCATGTTATGGATGGTTCACTTTCATAGTATTTCATTATAGATTATATCCATAATTTACTTACTGAACATAGAGTAAATGTTGCTATTACAAATCATGATGCAACAGGCATTCTGACCTATTGCCTTGTGCACTGGTAGTGGATTATTTCCTGCAACATATTTCTAAAAGTGGAATAGCTTTGTCCAGCAGCGTGCCCATGTTTAATTATAATATAACTTGCCAAACTGCTCTTCCTAAGTGGCATTCCAAGTCACACTACCATAAGCATGTTTAAAACCTGTTTCTCCAAATTCTTGCCAATATATGTTATATTCAGATTTTCAAAACAATACATTAGCCATTTAGATGTGAAATATTTTAATCTGCATTTCCTTGGTCGCTAGTGAGGTTGAGCATCTTTCCCTCGTTCTTTCTCCTGTTGACTTAACCATGAGTTTCCTCCTCTGTAATTTGCCTTTGTCCACCTCTGTTTTAGACTAATGGAAGGAGTTCTTTTAAAATTCGGTATGCACTCTTTTGTCTATGGTCTGTGTCTATGATCTTTTGTCTATGTCTATGGGTGGCAAATATCTATTTCCAGGCTGTAGTTCACATTTCAACTACATTCATGGTAGGTTTTGCTGTGGTGGTTGTTAAGTATTTTAAATTGTAATTAATTGCATTCATCAATCTTGCTTAAATAGTTTGTGCTTTTTTGTGTATTTTTAAATGCTTCCCTCCCTTTGGCCATAAAGATATTCTTCTATATTTCATTTTTAAAGTGATTTATTTATTTACCTAAGTCTTTAGTTCATTCAGAATTTAATAGTTCACCTTTTCCCAACTCATCTGTAATGTCGATCCTGCCCTATAATAGGTTTTTATAAATATCTAGGTTTGTTTCTTGGTTCTGTATTCTGTTCATTGGTCATTTTTCTACACCTGCACATGATCTTGCAATCTACTTACTGTAACTTACCAAACAATAAATATTGCCATCTGGTAGAGCAAATCTCCATACTGCTTTGCTATTCTTCAACATGTCTTCACGTGTACTTTCTGTTTTATTGGTATTAAATTCTCAATTTAAAGTAAGGACATTATTTTCTCTTCTTTTCTAATTTGTATATCTCATTTCTCTTTTTTTATTAGAGTACATTGGCTAGAACTTCTGGTATTAAATAGAAGACGTAATGGGATTTTTGATGGATTCCAAATTTTAGTGGAGTTGCTTCTAAAGTTTTACTACTACACACATTAACTGTAAGCTTTAAATAAATACCTTTAATCAAGCTAAGAAAGTTCTACTGCTATTTGCTATGGCATTTCCTACTGAAGAAGCATCAAAAACAATAAAATTTTCCCAACATAAGATCATGCAGTAATGTATTATTTAGCCTTTGCTGAGTAACAAAATGCCCCAAAACTTAGTGGTTTAAAGCAACAGTGATTTTTTTTTTTTTTTTCATGATTCTGTGTGCTGGCTGAATGGGTCTGCTGCTCTCACTTGGGCTCACTCAGAACACTATCCTAACCCATCATGCCTACCAGGTCTCAGCTTGGACATTTGGGACATTTCTCCTTTTCTCCTTTCATTATGCAGGAGGCTGGCCCACAGTTCTGTCTTCACAAGATGCTGTCAGGGTTCCCAGCAACAAGGAAGGAGAAGACCTAATGCAGGAGCACTTTCTAAGCCTCTTTCATCATATTTACTAATGTCCCATTGCCTAAAGCAAGTACATGGCCAAGTCCAGACTCAAGGTTGGAGAAACAGAGCCCAACTTTTTTTTTTTTTTTCAGAGCCCACCTTTTGAAGGGATGAGCAACAAAGAATATTTGTCATTCTCCACAGTCTAGAATCTCCTCTATTAATGTAGTATGTTACATTAAGAGTTTTTTTCTGATGTGGAAACAGATATCCAGGTATCGGTCTTTAAATAGAGACTTAAAAAATATCTCTGTACCCCTTTTTATTCCAAATTTATTTCTTTGTGTTTTTCTCTTTTTCTAGATCAATCTTGATATATATTTATGTATCATTACTTTCTTCAAAAACATAAACTTTTGATTTTGCTGATGATCTCTTTCTTTGCCTCATATCGAACATTTCTGATCCATATTTGTTCTTCATCCTTTCTTAAGTTTTATTCTATCTTTTTTTTTCCTAACGTCTGGAGTTTAATGAAAAACAGAACAAACCAGGAGAATGGCAAGAAATAGATCTGAATGTGAATAGAACAATGACTAGCACACAACCCTTCTAGGTTCAATTTTCTCTTCATAAAGTCTATCTTCTAAAAATTATTTTCTGAATGGTTATTTAGGGTGAATTCTCTCAGTCTTAGTATGACTAAAAATGTCTTTCACAAAAATAGACTTGAACAAATAAAGATATGCCATGTTATCAGAAGTAAATACAACCAGATAAAGATGTTAATCCTCCTTTAGTTAGTTAATATTTGTTAAGATAATATTGGGACCATCCCCCAAATTGCATATTTTTATATTATCATGTTATATTCTCTATTCAACTAAAATAATTTCGTTTCTATTTTATTCCATTTCCTCTACCCAATATCCCTTTCCTATACTCTATGAAAGTTCATGTGGCAATCACTTATCAGCCTAAGTATTAAATGGAATAAATATTTTAGGCTTGGGGCAACAATCTAAAATTAAGCTCTCACAGACATCCTCACAATCTATCAAACAGTCTTTTGGGGAGATTTAAAAAACAAAACAAAATGTTAAAACTAAAGAAACATCTAGGTACTGACTTGCTTTATATGTGTAGTGATTGTATTCCACTATATTGTTTTTTTTTAAAGATTTTATTTATTTATTTGACAGAGATCACAAGTAGACAGAGAGGCAGGCAGAGAGAGAGAGAGAGAGAGAGGGAAGCAGGCTCCCTGCTGAGCAGAGAGCCCGATGCGGGACTCGATCCCAGGACCCTGAGATCATGACCTGAGCCGAAGGCAGCGGCTTAACCCACTGAGCCACCCAGGCGCCCCATGTATTCCACTATATTGTAAACTTGAAACTAACATAACATTGTACAGCAACTATACTTCAATCAAATAAATAAATAAATAAATAAAGCCACAGTAGCAATTTTGAATGTTTGCAGTCAAGTTGAGAAGACATAGAAACCTGCCCAAAATGAAGCCATTCTTACAAGACTCAAACTTAATAAAACTGGTAATGTCTTATATTTGTAATAACCTTGGAAACTGCTAGTATCAAAAAATGCAATATTCTTAAGGCTGAAGCTAATCTTCCATTTCGACAGTCTCCTGTTTTTCCAGTGATATCAGACAGTTCAATAGTAGCTTTCATAATTGGTTCAATAAGAAACTCTATGGGGGCGCCTGGGTGGCTCAGTGGGTTAAGCCTCTGCCTTCAGCTCGGGTCCTGATCTCAGGGTTCCAGGATCGAGTTCCGCATCGGGCTCTCTGTTTAGTGGGGATCCTGCTTCCCCCTCTCTCTCTGCCTGCCTCTCCGTCTACTTGTGATCTCTCTCTCTGTCAAATAAAAAAACAAAACCTTAAAAAGAAAGAAAGAAAGAAAGAAACTCTGTGAATATTTACTTCAAAATATCTTTACCTTTATTGGAAAAACCTGCCTTGGCCCTGTGGTAAATGGAGGTCATATCAGGTCACCTTTACGAAGTTCCAAAAGTAGGTAGAGGGTAGAAATAATTGATTTTACAGTGTTACATTCCAGTTTCCTAACATATGTTCTCCAAATTTTTCAAGGGAAAGGAACGATTCTGATGCATTTTGACTTTTGATGATTTTGACTTTAAATGTTTTGGGGCTCAGTATTGAGTAGTTGGTAGAACTTGATGAAAATTTCTTGTTACAAAGCACCTGTGTTTTACCTATGTACTCTCATTCTGGTCACATTTAAAAGCATCAGTCTCATATCAGAAACCCAGCTCTCTTTCTATGCTTCATTAAACACGACTAACAGAATGCCCATCTTAAGAGGTTTCTCCTCTTCCTATGTCTCAATTCTATTGCAAAACTACCATGAATGCCATTCACATTACATCCATCATTCTGGTCTTCTCTACAATGACTAAATTTGAGATAGAGAGTCCAATGTGTTTGGATGCAGACTTCTCCTCTTTCTAATTTTTTAGCATCTTTCAACAAATAATACCCATTTCCCCCATGCCTTGGCTTAAATAACAATATTCTAGGGGCGTCTGGCTGGCTTAGTTGGTACAGCATGTGACTCCTGATCTCGGGTTTGTGAGTTTAAGCCCCACACTGGATGTAAAGAATTCTTTAAAAAAAAATAAAATCTCGGGGCACCTGGGTGGCTCAGTGGGTTAAGCCTCTGCCTTCGGCTCGGGTCATGATCTCAGGGTCCTAGGATCGAGCCCCGCCTCGGGCTCTCTGCTCAGCAGTGAGCCTGCTTCCTCCTCTCTCTGCCTGCCTCTCTGCCTACTTGTGATCTCTCTCTCTCTCTCTCTCTGTCGAATAAATAAATAAAATTTAAAAAAAATAATAAAATAAAATAAAATAAAATCTCAAAGAAAACCAATATCCTATTATTGTATTTCTGTGGGATTAATTTATTTTTGCTGTTACTATTATTTAGCTCTGTTAAATTCACTGCATGCTGAACTTATTCAAAGACATTTATTTGATTCTTTCTTATGAAATTTATTCATGAAACACCATTAAATCTCCTAAAGACTCTGAGATATAGCAGAACGTTTCTACTTTTAAATAAAACGTAAGCCAGAAAGTATTCTGATTGTCTCTGTTAACTTTCATCTTGGAGAACAATCACTATAGCACAAATAGGCAACAAACCTGAGTTTAAAAGTTATTTCTAGGGGCACCTGGGTGGCTCAGTGTGTTAGGCCTCTGCCTTCAGCTCAGGTCATGATCCCAGGGTCCTGGGATTGAGCCCCACATTGATTGGGCTCTCTGCTTGGCGGGGAGCCTGCTTCCCCCTCTCCCTCTATGCCTGCTTCTCTGCCTACTTGTGATCTCTGTCAAATAAATAAATAAAATCTTTTAAAAAAGAAAGTTATTTCTATGGGAGATAACTGAAGCAAATTATTGTGGATTACTGATTCAGTGGAGTATATTCCTCTAGGTTCTTCCTCTGAATTCTGTTAATCAGCAATGCTATAGAAAATAAAGTATCATGATAGCTGATATTTTTTTTTTTGGATAACTGATATTTTTAATGTTGACACTATGGTCCATGATATGAAAGTATCTCCTGAATAACTAATAAAGATTAAATTATTCATCAGCATAGTTTTAGGGTTAAGTGAAATATTTTGTCCCTGCTACTCAAGAACAGACAATTCATATATGGTATCTAACACCACAGATAAATACAATTGGGAAAACTTCAGAGAAACAAGTGACATATATTCCCCCACTCTAAATAAAACCAGAACAACAATTTCCAGGAGTAAATTCTCTACAAAATCTCAATGTTTGGGACAAAGAACCTCTCAGCCAAGTGAAAAGTATTTATGACATTAAAAACACATTTTTTTTCTTGTGGGGCACCTGGGTGACTCAGTCGGTGAAGCATTTGCCTTCGACTCAGGTGATGATCCCAGGGTCCTGGCATAGAGCCCTGCATCAAGCATCAAGCCCTGCACTGAGCCCTGCTCAGTGGGGAGTCTGTTTATCTCTCTCCCTCTACCCTTCCCCCTTGCTCGTGCTCTCTCTCTCTCTCAAATAAATAAATAACATCTTATAAAAAAAAAAAAAAAACCACGCACATTCTTATTCAACAATGTCTCTCTCATTCATCCCCAACTTCCTAGTTCAAATTTTCTTCCCTGGTTCAAGTCCTTTGGTACCATTAACACAATTCCTAACTAGTTTGTCTCTAGTATTTTCTTCCATTTTCTTCCACTGAAACTTCAATGCTAAAGAGTGCTCTCGCAAAGTAGAGCTCTGACTTTCCCAGCTGAATACTTTGCAGTAGCTCCCCAATGTCTCATTAAAGTCCAATTATACTACCTAGCTTTCAAGACATGAACCAGTACATCCAAATTACCATTCCAGCATTCCTAGAGTTAGCCACCATGCTATTTACCTTCAAGAATGCCCTGGTCCAGGGGCACCTGGGTGGTTCAGTGGGTTAAAGCCTCTGCCTTCAGCTCAGGTCATGATCCCAGGGTCCTGGGATCAAGCCCCACACCGGGGTCTCTGCTGGGCAAGGAGCCTGCTTCCTCCTCTCTCTCTGCCTGCCTCTCTGCCTACTTGTGATCTCTGTTGTCAAATAAATAAATAAAATCTTAAAAAAAAAAAAAAAAGAATGCCCTGGTCCAGCACAATCTGCTGGAGAACCACCTCCCCTTCCTACCTAACAGATTCTATGCAGTATACAAGTCCCAGTCTAAATGGTCCCTTCTCTGTTCTTCTTAAGAAGCACCCTTCCCTTTGTTTATCAATTCATAGTCCTGCTACTAGTTCTCCTATAACCTTTCCATTTTACCCTGTGTTCTAGTCATACCAGTCTTTCCTGTGCCACTACAATGTAAGTGTCCTGAGAGAGAGAAGAGTTATTCTTCTGTTTCAGCCACCCCCTCAACATATGTGACACAGTGACACACGTAAGTAGTTGTGGAACTGATGTTTGAGGCTCTGAATTAGAGTCTCAAGATTAGGGGACCATAGGGCACCCACTTTCTATCCTCCATTCTCAATTATTTTTTTTAATAAGCCAAAAAGTTA
The DNA here is from genome assembly GCF_902655055.1 of Lutra lutra. NCBI lineage: Eukaryota > Metazoa > Chordata > Mammalia > Carnivora > Mustelidae > Lutra > Lutra lutra. Next base: position 138,184,322 of record NC_062278.1, on the reverse strand, counting down.
AAATAACCAACTTTCCGTTCTTCAAAGATATGGCAATGAAAAAATCTCAAGGTACAAAACATAATACAAACCAGTGAATTTATTTATTTCCAAGAGACCTCGATTCTAAATCTTATTAATAACCAAATATGGAATTTCCTGGAAAAAGCCACCCAATTACTGTATTTACTTTCCTGTGCTATTCAGCGTTACTAGAAGGCATAAATTAATTTTGATGAATGAACAAAGAATTGAGTTGGTAATATACTAAGCAAACGCTCTTCTGACTTTCATAATAAGAAGGAGGGGGAAAAAAAGCAAAGCAAAGCACCACCTTCTAATATATAATGACATGTTCAAATTCAGTAGCTGTAAGTGTGGCAAAAACTGAATTAACTATGTCAGAAGATGGATGACTTCCCATTAGCTGCATTTTAAAATAATGTTAAGATTATATTAATTACGAAGGCTTTTCATTTTAATTGTCTATAAACAGAAGAGGTTAAGTCAATTTTATGTACTTCAAAGAATTTTTAAGCAGGCTGCTGCACTAACACATGAATAATGAGGACATTCATTACTTTTAAAAATGACTTTCTTCTGTACATCAACACGTCATTACTCTCTCTCCTCATTCACTCTTGCTCTATCTTCGTATATATATACAAATAATACACATGTATTTAAATATGCATGCCCTTAAATACTCAAGTATTTAATACACATGTATTTAAAGATAATAAATATTACACTTAGAGATATTTGCCTATAACTAACAATAAATGGAAACACAAAATGAGCCTCATTATCCACCAAGTATGAATTAGAAGATAAAATGTAACAGAATATAATTCCTACCCTACACTACCAAAACATGTTACAGATGCATCCCTGCACAGTCGATCCTCATTACTGGTGGATTCCTTATTTGAGAATTTGTCCACTCACTAAAATTATCTGTAGGCACCAAATTAATTGTGGAGTTTTCACAGACATGCACAGAGCGCTGAAAGATATGAGTCACCTGACATGTTTCTCTGTCTTCTTGTTTCGGTTTTTATACTATAAACAAGTGTTTTTTCAGTCTATTTAGTGCCAAGTTTCTCACATTTTTGTGCCCTCTGTTGGTGATTTTGGTGTTTAAAATGACCTCCAAGCCAAGGGCTCTCTGGTATTCTTAAGTCCAAAAAGGCTGTGATGTGCCTTATGGAGAAAATGCGTGTGTTAGATAAGCTTCATTCGGGCATGAGTTATAGTGCTGCTGGCTGTGAGTTCAATGTTAATGAATCAACTACATATTAAATAAGGTGTCTTTAAACAAAGACACATGTAAAATAAAATTACATATTGATTGTTGATACAAACATTCTAACCAGAGGCTCACTGGAACCTAACCCTATATTTTTCCTAGGAGCAGTGGTTCAGTATTTGCTAATTCAATGTTCATGGCAATTTCATAGATCATAACTACTTCAAATAAAGAGAGTCAACTATATATCATGCACACACACACACACACACAGAAACATGCACACACAATCACATTCACACACATGGAACAGAATAGTTTAAAATGAAGTTATGAAATTAAATAATCAAAACACAGGTAATGTTAAAGAAAAATTACTTTTCCTTAACTGTATAAAATTTCCTGCTCAAAATCAGTATGTTTTAGTCAAATTAAATATATATTAAATTTCAGTAAAAGGGAGCATATCTTTCTGTTAACTTCTTTGACAAAGTAGAAAACAGTCCTAAAAGAATCTTAGGAAAGAAAGATATCATTTGGCTGCCTCATTAAAAGCATACTAAATGCTTTAATAACCATAATCTCAGAATTTCCAGGTCTTTCCAGCACTTTCCATCTCTGGAATGTTCTTACTTAAACTAAAGAGATGTCTTTGTATGAGAATATTCTTATCCACTGCTTCCAGGGCCCCATACTGTTTAGTTGGATATATCCAGCAGAATATGTATTCAAACAGGCAATGGCCTCCAGCCTTAACAACTCCTTGAATTTATGTACTAAAGTTCTGTTAAAATAAAATAAATGAGACTGCTTTCATCTACTTATGCAAAACTTATGCAAAACTCTGTGTTAATCAATGGGATAATGAAGAAAATGGGGGAAATTATCATAATTCAAATCATTTATCAAAATTAAGTTATTTAATTAAGTCATTAATTACATTTATCATAATTCAATCTACAAAGTATTACATGACAATTTTTCATTATTAATATTATAATTGGCATCATGATAGAAACAGTATAAAACATTTTACAGAGACATAGTCTTCTTCCCCACAGAATGGTTAGATTTTTTTTTTTTAAGATTTTATTTATTTACTTGATGGAGAGAGATCACAAGTAGACAGAGAGGCAGGCAGAGAGAGAGAGGGAAGCAGGCTCCCCGCTGAGCAGAGAGCCCCATGTGGGGTTCGATCCCATGACCCTGAGATCATGACCTGAGCCGAAGGCAGCAGCTTAACCCACTGAGCCACCCAGGCGCCCCCAGAATGGTTAGATTTTAACTTTGTATTAGACATTGTTTACTATAGTTCCTTTTTTAGCAATCTGTCCTCTCAAAACACAGGTATGTGTATTTAGGTACAGGACAGATATCTGTAAGCAGGAGTCACCATTTCTGAAGAGATTTTATAATGTGATGAACATTATAAAAGAACAGAGAGTTTGGGGTCAGCCAAGGCAGTGTTTAAATTCTGGCGCAACGATTTACCAGGTCACTTGACCTCTGTAAACCTTAATTTCCTCCTCAGTAAAGATCTCTTGATCCCACTAAAAAGAAAAAAACAAACAAACACTAGAAATGAGAAGCTTTTTGAAAGCTTAATGCAAACCCTTACCTATACATCTGAACCAATGTGAGGCCATTTGCGTTCTTAATATTCCCCATATTGTGCAAATAACAATATGTTTTGCTGCAGAAATGTTAATATGTTTGATTATGGGGTGCCACGTCAGACTCCAGTAGGGTTATAGGTAATATCTAGCATTTATACCATAACATCTTAACTAACATCTGAACAATTCTTAATTTCAAATACATCCAGTCCCCAAGGTTTTGGATAAGGGGTTGTAGAGTAGCAGTACCCAACTTCAAATTGCTGATGCATATGTGTACTTTTTGCACATATGTGACTATGTGGATCAGACCATGTCACTCTAGCCCATATTTCCTTTGGCCCAACAAAAGGAAGAAAAAGGAAGAACATGTGAAAATCGATAATGCTCATTAAATTATCCCAAGTTGGCCTTCAGCCCACCCCTACCTCAGTAAGTTCCCTACTTCCGCTGGCTGAGGTCATCAACTCTTCCTTTGGCGGGCCTCCTGCCTGTTCCTTTATACCTGTTTGAATTCCTTTCTCAAACACAATCCATCTTTTCCTTCAAGTCTTAGTGTCCTCCAGCTGTCAAGATCATTTTTGACCCCAGATCTGTAACTACCCCTGCATGAAGAAGACTAACTCAAACCTAACTTCTCCCAAGACACACTTACGTGCACACATGCACACACACATGATCCAGAGAGACCCACCAGGCAGACTGTAGATTCCAACCAGACTATAGAAGATAAAAAAATATATGAGTAGATGGCTTTGGTTTATGTCCTTATACTATGCTTTCTCCCAAGAGAGCACAAGTAATAGAATACCACTCCATTTCTTAAAACTTTGCACTGGCCTCCTACTTCAGTTTAAATGTAATCCAAACTCCTTTCTACGATGACTTATATGGCCCTATGTGATCCAGCTTCTTACCACTCAGAACTTGTTTCATATTACGCCCATTCCACCCTGAACCTATAACCTTGTCATGTCTGCCTTTTATGTTCCCTTCTCACCCCCAGTATTTCCATAGCTGGTTTGTTCTCATTATTCAAGTGTTAGTTTAAAGGTCACTTACAGGGCCTTTTTTGATCATCTTATAGAAAGAAAGAACCTCTGTCCCCTAACTTACTTTTCTTCTCCCTTTTCTCTTACATTTTCTCTTATATTGTGTGTCTCACTCTAAACTCACTTTACTTGTGTGCTTAGGATTTCCCCCGACCCCTGCCATCAGAATATAAGCTTCATGAAAGAAGGGACTTTTCCTGAATTATTCACAGCTATATACCCAGTACCTAAAAGAGTGCTGGGGATGTAGTTTGTGCTCAATAAACATGTGTTGAATGAATCATTGCTCTGACTTGGCAACAAGTTAGCATTTTAAGCCTGAACTTAAAAAAATAAAAGCACCTCTCTTAAAAATCATATAGTGTTTCACTAGGCAAGATAAGTTATACATTTTACAAAGTAGTGTTATGGGAACTGGGGAAAGCAGAGAGAGTCTTGTGAACTAAAGTGGTCAAGAATAGTGTTTGGTCAAAAATTAAAAACAGAGCTACCCTATGACCCAGCAATTGCACTACTGGGTATTCACCCCAATGATACAGATGTAGTGAAAAGAAGGGCCATATGTACCCCAATGTTCATAGCAGCAACATCCGTAATCACTCAACTATGGAAAGAGCTGAGATGTCCTTTAGCAGACGAATGGATAAAGAAGATGTGGTCCGTATATACAATGGAATATTATGCAGCCATCAGAAAGGATGAATACCTAACTTTTGTATCAACATGGACAGGACTAGAGGAGATTATGCTGAGTGAAATACGTCAAGCAGAGAAAGTCAATTACCATATGGTCTCACTTACTTGTGGAGCATAAGGAATAACATGGAGGAAATTAGGAAAAGGAAAGGAAAAGTGAATTGGGGAAAATCAGAGGCAGAGACGAACCACGAGAGACTGTGGACTCTGAGAAACAAACTGAGGGTTTTGGAGGGGAGAGGAGTGAGGGGGTTGCGTGAGCTGGTGGTGGGTATTAAGGAGGGCACATATGGCATGGAAGACTGGGTGCAGTGCATAAAAAATGAATCTTGGAACACTGAAAAAATGTAAAACAAAATTAAGATGTTTAAAAAAAAAAAAAGAATAGTGTTATGTCCACATTCATATGCCTGCCCCAAAGGAAAACACCGGAATGGTGCTGAATGAACTTTTGTAAGGTATAGAAAGAAAAGTCACTATATGGCTAGGATGTGACTATCCACAGAGAGAACAACAGATTCACACCACATGGAGCACAAATATTTAACTTAATTTTTTTAATTAATTTTTGGATATTGGAGCTTTAATCCATATCCCAAAACACTGATTCAAAGAGACACATTTAATTTTACTTTTAAACAGTGATTTTAAAAAGTGATTTTTCTTTCTCTGCCTCATGTGTACCTTCAGAGATGGGTACTAAAAGTCACTTTTGCTTCAGACAGCAAAAAGAAGATTCTAACCTAAGAGAACAGTGGTGCCCAATGGAACTGCGTAACACTCCCTATGAGGCTTTACATTCAACCAATAATCAAGGATATTAGTATCTAACTGAAAAAAAAATTCATAGAATGTTCTTGTAGGACAACTTCTACTAATGTAGGCACAGCCTATATGGGAAATGTGGAAAACTCCAAATCATATTGCACAACCTCAATAAGTCTTGTTTTTTTTACAGAATCTTCATTACGTTGTCACTTTTCTACCTTTGCTTAACCTCAACTTTACAATGTCTACACCAAGGTCATTTCAAAGAAAATACTAACAAGTTAACATCGTAATCATTGTTGTCCAAGCAAATCTCACAACTTCTAAGACATTTATTATCTTAAAGGTTAATTCCCATGGAATAAAAGCCTATGTAGAAAAGACATTTTAGAGTCTCAAAATCAAATATTCTTTTCATTTTCACTTACTTGCTTATAGACTGGTCGTGACACTGGAGAAGTAGCATGGATTCTAATCAGCTATGTGACCCTGGACAAGTCACATTGCCTCTCTAAGCCCCATTTCCTTATCTTCAAGTTAGCAGCTAAAACAAGATAATTCTTCAGGTCTCTTTCAGAACTTTACCAAAAAAAGGCCTTGAGTCTACATGAGAGGAAACCAGAGTGAATATTAAAGGAAAAGAGATGAACAAATATTTCACCCCAATTCAGCAGCATACATATTCTGAGAAAATTTTAATAATAAAAAACAAGTCCAGAGGAAAGTACTGATACCAAAATTTGAATTTTTATTATTTCAGGTAACATTATTTCTAAACAAGCTAATATAGCTAAATTGATCCTAGACTCCTACACAGCTGATGAAAATTTGTTAGCTGAAGAAAATGTCCAGTGTGAAGTCTGAGTACCGAATGGGAACTTAAACTTGAATTCAAATGTAAATATAAATCTCACAGATTTTCCCCCCTCTGAAATGTCATAGAGAGTATTGGGAAAACTAGTTTACATTCAGGCTTTACATTTAACTGGATAAATATATGATCAACAGAAGAATCAAGATGATGAGCCAAATTTTACTTTAGAAGTGATGAAAAGGAGGTATTATAGTATTTCCAGAAGAAACATACTAGGAAGTGTGCAAAAATTAGTCTTTATGATCTCATGGAGTTTATAAAGATATTTCCATAAAATTGCATCTCAACTATTTAGAGTCACATAAAGAATAATGTATTCATGGTCATTTTATGGACCAATATAAAAGACTGAGTAAAGAAAAAGCATGACCGATAAAAATAACAAAACAGTTACTATACATGTTGCAAATCACTTCTCTGAGTTCATATATTTTGACTAAATATAAACAGGGTTTTTCTGGATTACTGTATTTAGACAAAGCTAATCCATTATCAAATGGTTGGACTGAAAGTATTTATCCCAGTGTGATTGTGTCCATTAAAACTTGTGGCACTTCATCTAGGGTGAGGAAGCTAAATTCATCATTAAAAAAAAAAAAAGATTATACTATATTATCACTAGTTGGTCAAAGACTCTACATGATCAAACATAAAATAACTAGTGTTTAATTCAAAGGGGTACATTAACACGTGTCTGTCTTTCTTCTGCAATATTTTCCACTAATAGAAACAAAACAATTATGGATAGACTCAAACTTCCTTTTCTTAAAAAAAAAAGGGGGGGGGGGATCAATTTACTATACAGAAATCAATTTACTATACAGAAATCACAACCAAATTTTATAATCTCTCCATTAGAAGATTCTCTAGACTTTATGGTTAAAAATAACATTCCTATCTATCTCTTATGCTAAACGTCACCTCCTTGAGATAGTGAATATAGTTTTATTAATCACAATCTAAAGGAGGGAGGATATGCCAGGCAAGCTGAACAAGGAACATGCTTTACCAGTGGGAGGGTCAACTCACTAAAACAAGAAGATTCAGCTTTAATTTCTTTCTTAGGATCGAGAACATTAAGAAAAATCATTATTCCTTAAAATTTTAGGGAGGTCCAAATTAAAGCTTTTAAAATAAATCCTTGATTGTTGATGAGCTTGCTTGACCTCACCCAGGATGTTTTTCCATTTCCCTAAAGAGAGGAAATACTGAGATTTATGAACTTGCCAAGAGATCTATATGAACTTAATTCTTTTTTTTTTAATATTTTTATTTATTTGACAGATCACAAGTAGGCAGAGAGGCAGGCAGAGAGAGAGAGGAGGAGGCAGACTCCCTGCTAAGCAGAGAGCCCGATGTGAGGCTCGATCCCAGGACCCTGGGATCATGACCTGAGCGGAAGGCAGAGGCTTTAACCACTGAGCCACCCAGGCGCCCCTAAACTTAATTCTTAATAGTTACAGAATCATTCAGAGGTTTTTTAAATACTATTTTGAGAAAACCACCATATTTGTGTTTTTAAACATTACTCTGCTCAAATGTATTTGAAAATACACAGAAAATAAAATCCTTAAAAATGCAGCTGCTTTCTAAGGACCTAGAACTAAGGTCAAATGGAAAGAAGTCAAAACACTACTGGACTAAGAGAAGAAACCAGTTTTATGTCAATATGGAGCCTGGAGGAAGCTGCAGAGAGCAAAGAGGGAACACCACCTGCCACAGGGTAGCTGCCCCCAATCTTTCTTCCTTTCTTTCTTCCAGCCACAGAGGACAGAAGAGAACAAGATGGAAGGGTGGAAGCCGCACTGTTGAAGGGAAAGAGTCACTGTGTTGGTGAGAGGGAAACAGAATGGCAACATAACACATAGGTGCTACTTACTAGAACGTACCAAAAAGCAATAAAGTCACCCGTGGGAACTTTCGGGTGCCAAACCTGACAAACACACTTGCCCAAAATCTGTGCTCACAGAAGTCCTGTGGGCAAGAAGAATTATTTTCTTGAAGATGAATATATATGTATGCATACATGCATATGCAGTAATCAAGAGAATTATAGTCATATATATATACATATGTATAAAGAAAGTCATATATATATTTATAATTCTTTGTTCTTGGTGAATGCATTTAAATATTGGTCTAAATGTTCTATCATTTCCTCATAAATCATACACTGTGAAGAGCTTATGTTAATGGCTGTGTTCTTCTACTGTGATGTGTATGTCTACATACAACTTGTGTCTTACTCCACTTTCTCTTCTCTAAATCCTGGATCTGTGCAACATTAACAAACTGAGCAAAAAACTAAAAAATGAGATGTTGGAGCGCCTGTGTGGCTCAGTGGGTTAAGGCCTCTGCCTTCGGCTCAGGTCATGATCTCAGGGTCCTGGGATCGAGCCCCGCGTTGGGCTTCTCTGCTTAGCGGGGAGCCTGCTTCCCTTCCTCTCTCTCTCTGCCTGCCTTTCTGTCTATTTGTGATGTCTGTCTGTCAAATGAATAAATAAAATCTTTAAAAAATGAGATGTTGAGTGAGACACAGTATGTCTGCTTCATAATCTGAGTTAAAAAGAAAAAAGAACATGTCAGTTGGCTGAACTGTTGTCTGCTCTCTACACTTGGAGAAGTTCAAGTTCTCGCATGTTGTTGGGCACATAGGAGATACTCAATAACTATTTTTAGAACAAAAGCACTGGGAAAAACCTGGGAGCTGTCCAGGCACCTATTTCTCAAAGCAATACCATTCATACTGATGTTCCATTGCTCAGAGGGCAAGAGTTTCAGAGCCCCATCTCCCAGATCCAAGCCATGATTTTCCACCCCAGCTGCGCGTAAGAAACACACCATGGCATCTGTTTCTTTTTAGTCAGACGCCTGGGTCCCTCACCAGAGATACTGACTCAGCAGCTCAGGGACAGAGCCTGGAGACCTGCAGCTTTCAGCAGCCTGTGAGGCAGCTCTGTTTTGCAGCCTGGGTTGAGAACTACCGAGAAGGAGCGGAGTCTTCTAGGCTTGTTACCCTAGAAAGATAGATCTGTTATCTTTACTCTGTCAGTTCACCTAACTCAAGACAACCTTCTTTTCCTTTATATACTCAAAAGGAGGAAGTAACGAAGCAAACTGCAGGGGATGGAATGAGGGGATTTAAGAAACAAACAAACAAAAACATATTATGCAATCAGAAATTTGAGGGGAGGGTGGTGCCTTCTACCAAACCATACAGGGGCTCGGACCCGAGTCTGCATCTTGATTCTGCTACTTCTGCAGTGTGACCCTTGGAAAAACTGCTTAACTTCTTCATACATCAAGTTCTTCAGTTGTGGGATGGAAACATGGCTAATATCTAAGATCACTTTGTGAATTCAATAAGCTGATGTCTAAAAAATGCCGAGTAGAGAGACTCATACTTAACAACATATCAACAAGTGGCAGGTATAAGGATGCAATGACGATGACAACAATAATGATTCCTGAACGTAAGCGATCAAGGAATTTTGAAAAACCTAGGTAGTTGAAAGTAAAACACTTCCTGTAAGTCTTGTTTCACACTCACCAGGTTGAAATTTTTAGTAAGTATTTTTTTGTATATCTAGTATGTTTTTGGCACTCTGCAAGACCAAAGAGAGACAATCATGAAAAAGAGGTACTTGGTGCCTGGGTGGATTAGTCGGTTAAGCATCTGCCCTCGATTCAGTTCCCTGCTCAGTGGGGACCCTGCTTCTCCCTCTTCTTCTGCCTCTCCCCCTGCTTGTGCTCTCTTGTTCTCTGTTGAATAAATACATTTTTAAAAACCTTTAAAAATTTTTTAATTAAAAAAAGAGAGATTTCTAAGAAGTAGGTACACTTGTGTTGGAAACAAGTATATAAATAACAATATAATAATAAAATAATACCATAATAAGTGTGAACAAGGCTCTAGCATCTCTAAAAGACAGTGCCAAATAACAATTTTGTTCAGATAATCTAGGTTAGCACCTAGATTAGCAACATGATTTACGATAATATTACTCTTTTGCAACTTTGCCTTACCCAGGAAGATAGCCAAAGTACTCCCATTACTGTGACATAAAAAATATCAGAAAAAAAGACATATGTTTACCTAGAATACTCATTGACAGATAGCAACTACAAGGATCAGAAGCCTGTCCCTCTTCCTCTTACGTGACTGCAAAAGGGAATTGCTCTACTCAGATGAAATGACTCTACCACAACACTTTGAGGGCAAACATTGTCAAGTTCTCATACTCATCCTGAATGAAGATCCTTCACGAGTGAGTGAGCAGAGAAAACTCAATCAGATAACCAACACCTACACACCAGCACAGCAAAATCACCTGTGAGGTAGTCTACATTTCAAAGCCATCTCAGCTTCTCACTTTACATAGTCAACTCAGAGCCATGGTTAATGGGATAGTTCTCATTTTATCTGTAAACTCAGCAATGGAAGCAATTAACACATTTCCTTGCTGACTTCAAAAAAAACAAAAACAAAAACAAACAACAACAAAAAACACCACAGACACTAATTTAAAAGTATACATGATATCATTGAAGTGAATTTATAATCAGAGGAGGAGATCTGTCATTCATGGCATCTGACTTTTGATAGGCTCATTTGTTTATAGACTCAAGCTACTGAGTACCTACTTCTCTACCATTTGCATAACTCTTAAAAAATGACAACTTGAAAAATACATTGCCAGCAGGAATCATTCATTTTTTTCCTGTTATTACCCCTTTAGTCACTGAAAAATAAGAAGATATCTAGAAATGAATGAATAGGAGCAAAAAATATGAGCTGTATCCTAATTTAACCTAGAAAGGGACCTAATTTAACCTAGAAAACTCTAAGCCAGAAAGGAAGTTTCTCAGAAAGTCAAAACACAAGTTTTCTTAAAACTTAGGTTTATTTATATGATGAAATGTTCCAAAAAAGAAATTATTTATGTAGCTCACAAAAATATATATATAATTTATTAAAATAAATAAATGAAGAAATTAGAACAAGTAAGAATAAGAAAGAGACTAGGTAGCCAAGAATGTTATTTTTACTTAAAATACATGTCAGGAGAGTCTGTACAAATGCTACAGGAAGGCTGAACTTTCAACTTTGAGCACCCTTAAGCCTGTGCAGGGAGGAAACAAGATCACTTCCACAATATTCCCTAAATCTCTTTCCCATCATCTAACTTTTTGATATTGGAAAATGTAAAATCTTTAAGCCTGAGACACTATGACATTATATAAGATATGATACTTTGGGGGCACCTGGGTGGTTCAGTGGGTTAAAGCCTCTGCCTTCAGCTCAGGTCATGATCCCAGGGTCCTGGGATCAAGCCCCGCACCGGGGTCTCTGCTCGGCAAGGAGCCTGCTTCCTCCTCTCTCTCTCTGCCTGCCTCTCTGCCTACTTGGGATCTCTGTCAAATTAATAAATAAAATCTTAAAAAAAAAAAGATATGATACTTTGGAGATAATTAACATTTAAATGGAGTAATATTAAATTATAAATAGTTGGGTATATGCATGTGCATGTGTGAGTGTGTGTGCACATGTGAATGTTTGTGTCCGGGACAGAGCTTGGGAAACTGGTAAAGAAGGGAAACAAAGAAACAGGAAGGTAAGGGTACAATTCATGAACTTTGCTTAAGAGAAGATGCCTTTTCTTCAATATCCATATTTGTAAAATAAGAATGATGCCATTTCTTTCAATATGTCACAAAAAACTGATAGAATAAAATATTAATATAAGGTGATAAAAGGAAAAAAATGTAAGACATAAGGTTGGAACACATGGATATGAATCTCCTCCACAGATCTTAAGTAGAAACATACGTATTTCCTTCCGAAACTAGTCTGGTACTTGTAAAAAATAAATGAGATAATATGTGTGGCTTTGTAATCAAGTATTCATGAATACTTTCCACCAACATAACATAGAACATAAAATTCGTGTTGAAATTCCTTGACAAGAAAACAAGGGATGTGTATAAATAATCTTTCAGTCATCCAGACAGTATTTACTGATTCCTAAAAGGATCCATAAATTCATTTTAGCTGAAGCTGTCCATTTATTGAAGGACAATTATATGCTAGGTATTTTTGTTTTATAACAGGATAATAAAATGTACCCATATCACTTCCCATTTCTGTAGAGGTCCTAAAACATTAGGTGTTAACGTCTCCACATTCTTAAAAGAGGTAAGAACTACACACAGGATTTTAAAATGAGGTTAACAAAAACCAGTTGTGCACACTCTTAACCCTTCATCCACACTGAGGTTATGAAACAGTGGGGTCTGGGAGACTACAAAGAGGTTTCAAGAGTTAGAAGGGACTTGGTTTTTACCTCAAGCCCAGGGAATGGACCCTCAGTAGCATATTCAAAGAGTGTTCTCTTGAAATTTGGGGAAAACAGTTGAAAAAGTAAGAGATGGTGGCTGGCCAGCTGCACTGCTGGAACAGTGGAAGATTTCTATATTGAACGTGATCTGCAAAGAACATGAAGGTGTTCCCTATGGATTCCATGGATTCAATCCAGGCCCATAGGAGAGTCAGCATGGGGTTATCAAAGATCCTATACAAGAGGGACACTTGCAGGTCTGAAGAGATTCCTTAGAAGAAGATGGAGGTGTACCCTGGGTGTCTTGGCATTGATAGAAGAGTCATAAGGTAGAGACAAATGTGATCACTCAAGTCAAGGAAACAACAGGTGATAAATCCCTTGGGATATGCTGTGTGTGGGGTGTGTGTGTGTGTGTGTGTGTGTGTGTGTGTGCGCGTGTGATGAGGTTTTGTGATGAGGTTTTAGGAACCCAAGAAAGTGCCCAGTTAGAGAACTATGATACCCCAGACACATGTCATATTCCAAAGATTTAATAATCAGATGGCACAGCCACCAAACAACCAAAACAAGGCAGTGACCAGTCAACATGGCTTCTACCATGGCTAGAGCACTACATGTCAAATGAACACCAGGTTTGTTCCAAAATGGCAATGACGGCTTTCAATAATATTTGTCAATAAAGAATTTTTCAGTCCTACTTCTCTCCTTTCTCCTCCAGGTTCAACCCTGTAAGAACCCGAGGCAGCCTGATGAGTAGGGGAGGAGAAGAAGGAGAATCTCAAAAGAAGGGAACTTTCCTACCATAGGTTACCAGGCCAAGAGGGACCTACACTGGGAGAGAGAAGAGCTGTCCTTTCAAAGATGAAAATTGTGACTATATATTCACTGGATCTTTATTAACTGAAACTATAGTAACTGAAAGATCTTTTCATTACCTAATATTAACCCAAAGTGTCACAGACCTTGACCTAGATTTCACCCACATAATAAGGAAACTACAGGTCACACAAAGACAGGTTTAAACATGCCATGATGTGGCAGTGGGGAGCATATATAGTGATCGCTACAATTACATAATATTTAATGTGCCAATTCTGATGTTTTCAAAATTTGTTTTCAGCCACAAAAATTCTTCAAAGGAGAAGCAGGGAGCCCTTTACCAGTTAGGTATAAGGAGCCTGAGATCATGAACTGAGCCCAAAGCAGATGCTTAACCGACAAAGCCACCCAGGTGCCCCTGATTAAATATTTTCACATGTTTCAGACAAAATGAAAAGAAAAAATAAAGGCTCGTTTAGAAAAGACTAATAAGGGGTGCCTGGGTAGCTCAGTGGGTTAAAGCTCTGCCTTTGGCTCAGGTCTTGATCCCAGAATCCTGGGACTGAGCCCCACATCAGGCTCTCTGCTCAGCAGGGAGCCTGCTTCCCCCTCTCTCTCTCTCTCTGCCTGCCTCTCTGCCTACTTATGATCTCTATCTCTCAAATAAATAAATAAACTCTTAAAAAAAATGAATAACTTTTTGGACACTTGGACTATTTACAAAGCATGCATTCAAAGACTCAAACATTTTATTTTTCTTTTTGTCTTTCTCCTAATTTTTATTTAAATTTCAGTTAGTTGACATACAGTGCAATATTGGTTTCAGAAGTAGAATTCAGTGATTCATCACTTACATACAACACCCAGTGTTCATCAAAGTGCCCTCCTTAATGTCCATCACCCAATTATCCCTTCCCCCCACCCACCTCTCCTCCAGCAACACTCAGTTTGTTCTCTATCATTAAGAGTCTCTTTTGCTTTGTTTCCCACTCTCTTCTATTTTCTTTTCCCCCCTTCCCATATGTTCATCTGTTTTCTTTCTTAAGTTAGAAATATGAGTGAAGTCATACAGTATTTGGCTTTCTCTGACTGACTTACCATACTTAGCATAGTACACTCTAGCTCTATCCACATCATTGCAAATGGCAAGATTTCATTCTTTTTAAAGACTGGTTAATATTCCATTGTATATATATACCACTTCATTTTCCATTTATCAGTCAATGGACATTTGCCTCTCTCCATTTGTCTCTGGCTATTGTTGATAATCCTGCTATAAACACTGGGGTGCATGTACCCCTTTAGATCTGTATTTTTGTATCTTCTGGGTAAATACCTAGTAGTGCAATTGCTGGATCCTAGGGTAGCTCTATTTTTAACATTTTTACAAACCTCCATACTATTTTCCAGAGTGGCTGCACCAGTTTGCATTCCCACCAACAGTGCAAGAGGGTTCCCTTTTCTCCACAGCTTTATTTTTTTTTTTTAAGATTTTATTTGTTTATTTGACAGACAGAGATCACAAGTAGGCAGAGAGACAGGCGGAGGGGGTGGGGTGGGAAGCAGGCTCCCCACTGAGCAGAAAGCCTGATGATGCAGGGCTCGATCCCAGGACCCTGAGATCATGACCTGAGCCGAAGGCAGAGGCTTTAGCCCACTGAGCCACCCAGGCACTCCAACAGCTTTATTTTTTATTTTTTAAGATTTAATTTATTTGAGAAAGAGGTGAAAGCAAGAGACATTACAGAGGGAGAGGGAGCCTCACCACTGAGGGGAGAGCCCAAAGCAGGGCTAGATCCCAGAACCCTGAGAGGATGACCTGAGCCAAAGGTACATGCTTAACTGACTGAGCCATCCAGGTGGCCTACCACATCCTTACCAACACTTGTTTCTTGTGTTGTTAATTTCAGTCATTCTGGCACGTGGGAAGTGGTATCTCTTTGTGGTTTTCATTTGTATTTCCCTGATGATGAGTGACATTGAGCATCTTTTCATGTGTCTGTCAGCCATCTGGATGTGTCTTCCTCGGAAAAGTTTCTATTCAATTCTTCTGCCCATTTCTTACCTGAATTATTTGTTTTTTGAGGGCTGAGGTTGGTAAATTCTTTATACACTTAGGATACTAAACATTTATCAGATACGTCCTTTGCAAATATCTTTCCCATTCGGTGGGTTGTCTTTTAGTTTTGTTGATTGCTTCCTTCACTGTGCAGAAGTTTTGATCTTAATGAAGTCCCAACAGTTCATTTTTGGTTTTGTTTCCCTTGCCTCTGACAACATGTCTAATAAGAAAATGCTATGACTGAGGTCAAAGAGGTTTCTTGCTGTGTTATCCTCTAAGATTTTGGTGGTTTCCTATCTCAACTTTAGGTCTTTCATCCATTTTGAATTTATTTTGTATCGTGTAAGACAGTGGTCCGGTTTCACTATTTTGCATGTTGCTGTCCAGTTTTTCCAGCACCATTTGTTGAAGAGACTGTCTTTTTGTCATTGTATATCCTTTCCGCCTTTGCCAAAGATTAGTTGACCTTTTAGTTATGGGTCCATTTCTGACTTTTTCTATTCTGTTCCATTGATCTGTGTGTCTGTTTTTGTGTCAGTACCATGCTGTCTTGATGACTACAGCTTAATAATATAATATAGCTTGAAATCCAGAATTATGAAGCCTCCAGTTTTTTTTTTCTTTTTCAGGAATGCTTGGGTATTCAGTGTCTTTTGTTTTTCCATGCAAATTTTAGGATTATTTCTTGTAGCTCTGTGAAAAATGCTGGTGGTATTTTGATAGGGGTTGCATTAAATGTGTGATTGCTTTGGGTGGAAGAGACACTTTAATGATGTTTGTTCTTCCATTCCATAAGCACAGAATGCTTTTCCATTTCTTTGTGTCCTCTTTGAGTTCTTTCATAACTGTTCTACAGTTTTCAGAGTGCAGACCTTTTACCTCTTTAGTTATGTTTATTGCTAGATACTTAATTGTTTTTGGTGCAGTTGCAAATAGGATCGATTCCTCAATTTCTTTTTCTGAGGCTTCGTTATTGGTGAATAGAAATGCACAAGATTTCCACACATTGATTTTATATCTTGTGACTTTGCCAAATTCATGTAACAGTTCTAGCAATATTTTGGTAGAGTCTCAAATACACAATCTCACCTTCACCCAAGAGAGCTAAAAAAGGAACAGCAAATAAAGCCTAAAGCCAGAAGAAGAAGAGATATAATGAAGCTTAGACCAGAAATAAGTGATATGGAAACAAATTTTAAAAAGTAGAACAGATCAACAAAACTAAAAGCTGATTCTGTGAAAGAATTAATAAAAGTGATAGACCCCTAGCCAGACCTATCGGAAAGAAAAAAGAAAGGACCCAAGTAGATAAAGTCATGAATGAAAGAGATCATACCACCACCACAGAAATACAATTATGAAAGAATAGTATGAGAAATTATATGCCAAAAGACTGGGCAATCTGGAAGAAATGGACAAATTCCTAGAAACTTACAAATGACCAAAACTGAAACAAGAAGAAATAGAAAATTGGAACAGACCCAAAATGAGCAAAGGAATTGAAGCAGTAATCAAAAATCTCCCAACAAACAAAAGCCCTGCGCCAGATGGCTTCCCGGGGAAATTCTACCAGGATTTAAACAAGAGTTAATACCTATTCTTTTCACACTATTTCAAAAGATAGAAATGGAAGGGAAACTTCCAAACTCATTCTACAAAGCCAGCATTACCTTGATTCCAAAACCAGTCAAAGACCCTACTAAAAAAGAGAATGACAGGCAAATATCCCTGATGAACATGGGTGCAAAAATTCTCAACAAGATACTAGCAAATCAAAATCAAACGTTAAAAGAATTAAACACCATAGTCAAGTGGGATTTATTCCTGGGCTGCAGGGATGGTTCAATATTCACAAGTCAGTCAATGTGATATACCACATTAATAAAACAAAGCATAATAACCATGTGATTCTATCAACAGATGCAGAAAAAAGCATTTGACAAAGCATAGCAACCATTCTTGATTAAAAAAACAAAAAACAAAAAAACCCTCAACAGACTAGGAATAGATGGAACATACATCAATATATATGAAAGACCCACAGTTAATATCATCCTTAATGGCAAAAAACTGAGAACCTTTCTTCTATGGTCAGGAACAAGACAGGGATGTCCATGCTCACCATTACTAACACAGTACTGGAAGTCTTAGCCTCAGCAATTAGACAACAAAAAAGAAATAAAAGGCTCCAAACTGGCAAGGAAGAAGTCAAACTTCCACTATTCGCAGATGACATGATACTCTATGTAGAAAACCTGAAAGACTCCACCAAAGACTCAAATAGTTTAAAATTCTGACTGGAGGCAGTAAAAAGAGAAACCATGCACTGCCATACCAAATATCTTCCAGCATTTAACATCATATATCATGTAGTGTAACTCATATATAAAAGTAGCTGGCAATGTTGACTACTATAGCTTCTAAGTAATTGATAGAATATCATTGTTTTTTTGACACAAAAATGAATTATACATACACCACCACCAAGTCCAAGCACATTTCTGCTTCATACATTTTTCATGTTCAGTAAATATTGTTTGTACTGTGACACTATGCCTTTGCCAAAATTTACATTTTTCCGGTCACCAAGTAAGTAACTTTATTGTTAATGATCCATTTACTTGAATTTACAATGACATTTATAATAATGTATGATTCACCTTCTATAGAATAAACTTTGAAAAGCTTTACTTATATCTGTGAATTAGATACAAAACTCAAGCATTATTAAAATTAACTTATTTTCCATCAAAAACTCTCATGGTATTAATACTTGCTAAGTTCTTCTGTGATTCAAAAATATATTAAATATTGTGGGGCGCCTGGGTGGCTGGGTGGGTTGAGCCGCTGCCTTCGGCTCAGGTCATGATCCCAGGTCCTGGGTTCGAGCCCCACATCGGGCTTTCTGCTCAGCGGGGAGCCTGCTTCCTCCTCTCTCTCTGCCTGCCTCTCTGCTTACTTGTGATTTCTCTCTGTCAAATAAATAAATAAAATCTTTAAAAAAAATATATTAAATATTGTTGCTTCACTTTTCCTATATGTATAAAAAAACAAAATCAAAACTGAATGAAATTTCAACAATAAAATACAACAAACTACTGATACATGCAAAAAAAATTACAAAAGCATTATGCTAAGAGAAAGATGGCAAACCAAAAAAAAAATACAATATATCCTGTAACTTCATTACTATTATATTCTAGAAAGGCCAAAACCATAAGGATGGAAAACAGATTAATTGTTACTAGGAAGTGGAAGTAGAGAGAGGGTATTTGAACTTTGAGAGCAAAAATACTGTTCTAAATCTTCATTGTGTTGGTGGTTACATGACTGTATAAATTTTGCAAAATTCACTAAACTATACATTTAAATGGAGTGATTTTACTATATGTGAATTATACCATTATAAACCCTACCCCCAAAAAAGAAGAAAAATGAATGAAATTCATTTAGAAGAGCAGCTCTTTGATCTATGTGAAAAATCATGCTTGACAGAGCAGTATGTGAAAGATACTTTCTGCAGAATGAATCATTATTTACAAATATAGTCTTCTTAAAATTAGCTACTAATTGTTTTTAAGTAACAACCAACTAAGCCCGCCAAGTGCCACTCTGCTACTAATTTTTAAATAAATGGTGATGCTTATTCAGCAGATATATTGCTTTTGATTTTAAAGTGGTCAGTGCTACTGCCCCAATGTGGGCACCCATGACAGATATAAACATCAACATTTTCTTCCAGTTATACACTCATCATCAACTTTCTTTAGAAATAGGAATTCAGTATTTCATTAAACTTTTTTTTTTATTATTTTTGTGAGGTCACTGATGCCAGAAAAGGTTCAGTGCAAAAATTTTTAAAGCTACCAAAAATGATATATTCTACTTAAACTTCATTGTACACCCAAATGATAATTTCATGTTTCCTACTGATTCTCTTAATCCTTCTTCATTTTCATTTCCATTTTCTTTCAATCCTACCAACAACTTCATGCATTTCACAGGCCTTGGTGCTACTGCATAGTATACAATGCACATGTTGTGCTAGGAAAAGATATTTGTGTGTGTGTTCATATAAATCTGTATATACACAGAGTATTATTAAATATTTTGTATGTTGAAAGTGTTGGCATAAGAGATATGTATTATTGTTGGCATTTTTCAGACTTAAATACACATTAAATTAACACCTATCTTCACTACACAGATGCCTGAGACATTAGTAGACAAGACTATAGTCAAAACCTATAAGAACTAATAGAGATCTACCAGCCCATTTTGACTTATTTTAATGCAATGATTAATACTAATTATTAAAAATGAAAAAATTGTGCAAATGCTAAACTAAATGGGACTATATTCATAACCACAAATACGGATGTGTGAGTACCCCACCAAAATTCAGCAATACACATATACTAAAAGAGAAAATTTATGTCAATATTATACACACACACACATACACAAACATGTATCTGTGTGGATTTGTGTGTATGTTTCCAGTGTAATAATTCTAAATAAACATTAACAAGTAGAATCCAGTAACATGGTCAAATAACATTTATTGAAAGAATGCAAGGATAGTTCAATTGAATTTATTATATTCATTGATTCAATAAGAAACACTGAATTACTTAGACGATGAAAAGCCAATTTATAAAACTGATTAATAAAATAGGGATATATAACAAAGTCTCTTAATAAAATGGAAATATATAATAAAATATCTATCTCTCAAACTAAAAGCCAGAAAAATAGTTATTAGAAAAACACTAAAATAATTTCCATTGAAAGTCAGGAACAGGAAGGATTTTCTTAACCATTACAATTTTTAATAGTGTTTATAATCCATATAATATGAACCAAAGCAATTAGACAATAGAAAAAATTAAGGGAACAAAATATAGGAGTTGTAAAAACTAGAAACAAACAAGAAAAATTTTTATTTGAAACAGTATTATTTCTTAGCTGAAAACCCCAAGAAACCAACTGAAAATTTATTGCGAAGGATAATAGAAACTCAGCAAGCTGGCTAGTTAAAAAAAAAAAAAAATATATATATATATATATATATATATATATATATATATAGTATTCACATAGGAATCAATAGCCTTCAAATAAACAAACATAACTGAATTAGAAAAACAAAATGGTTGTACAAAAGACTCCATTTTACATAGAACTCCAAAGATGAAATAACTAGGAATAAAATAAGTAAGAAATGTCCAAGAACTTTATTGAAAAACCCCTTAAAAGATATAAATGAGGGCGCCTGGGTGGCTCAGTGGGTTAAGCCGCTGCCTTCGGCTCAGGTCATGATCTCAGGGTCCTGGGATCGAGGCCCGCATCGGGCTCTCTGCTCAGCAGGGAGCCTGCTTCCCTCTCTCTCTCTCTCTGCCTGCCTCTCCATCTGCTTGTGATCTCTCTCTGTCAAATAAATAAATAAAATCTTTAAAAAAAAAAAAAAAGATATAAATGATAGAAACACACAGCAAGTTTTTGATACAAATTTTTGACGTCATAAAAATATCATGTTTCCTACAGATTACATTAAAAATACCAACAATTTTTTTTTAGCTAGATAATCTGGTTCTTAAATTCATAGGGACTTCCAAATAGGTATTATTAGTCAAGTAAAAAGTTTCTGGGAAAAATAGTGAAATAAGAGTTTTATCTTATTTTATTTATTTTTAAAGATTTTATTTATTTATTTGACAGAGAAAGAGACAGCAAGAGAAGGAATAGAAGCAGGGAGAATGGGAGAGAAGGAAGCAGGCTTTCCCACTGAACAGGCAGCCCAATCCAGGGCTCAATCCCAGGACCCTGGAATCACAACCTGAGCCAAAGGCAGACACTTAACAACTGAGCCACCCAGGTGCCCTGAAATAAGAGTTGTAACACATAACATAAAATTCCTATAATTAAAACTGTGGTACTAATGTAAAGAAAAAGATAGATGAGTGTAATAAGATTGTAAGTCCTAAAATAGAAAAATTACATATAGAGCTATAGAATATTATCTATATGCACATAGGAATACAGAATATAAAATGATAAACTAGACATCTCAAATAAGCATAGAAAAGATGAATTACTGAATAATGTTAGGAAAATGGATAGGCATCTAAAAGAATAAATTTTGATCCCTACATCATATTCAATAGCTCAAATTGCAGAACTTATTAAAGGAGGAGAACAAATTTGAATGTACAAAATTAAATGGTAAAGCACTTAGGATATTTTTTAAAAACAAGTTTAGTATAGAAAATACCTCTCTAAGCATGACACAAAATACACAATAAGGAAAACTGATTAATTCATCTATATAAAAATAAAAAGACCAAAATTGGAAACAAAACCATATACAATTCACTTTACTAATAAAATATTCATTTTGGAGACACCTGGGTGGCTCAATCAGTTGAGCGGCTGTCTTGGCTCAGGTCATGCTTCTGGGGTCCTGGGATGGAGCCCTGATTCTCTGTCTGCCCCTCCCCACTCACCACCCCCTCCTGTTCTCTCTCACTCACTCGCTCACTCTCTTTCTCTCACAAAAATACATAAAATGTTTAAAAATGTATTCATTTTAGGGGGCCTAGGTGGTGCAGTCTTTAAGCGTCTGCCTTCAACTCAGGTCATGATCCCAGGGCCCTGCAATCAGCCCCACATCAGGCTCCTTGCTCAGGAGGCCTGCTTCTCCCTCCCCTGCTCCCCCTGCTTGTGTTCCCTCTCTCCTTGTCTCTCTCTTTGTCAAATAAATAAATAAATAAATAAATAAATAAATAAATAAATGTATTCATTTTATTACTATGTTAAAAAGCTCATAGAGAATACCAATAATCCAATTAATAAAGGGCAATGAATACAGACAAACAACACCCAGAAAAGGAAATTGAGTAGACATTAAATATATTAAACAATGTTGAATTTCACTTACAGAAAACAAATGTACATTTTAAAATTATAATAGGAAGTCACTTTTTATCTTAAATTCAAAAGTAATTTAAGTGATGGGATTAAAACAAATATACTGAAATGTTATGCAAATATTAGTTACTAGTACTACATTTCAAATAATTTTATAACTTTTGGTTTCTTTTAACTGAAAATACACTAGACAATATGGAGCACTGTACAGACGGACAAGAGTCCTCAGTGATTATTAATTCTATTATCCTAAAGCCTGAATCCACATATTGTTTGAAAGAGGGTACCAAGCTCATTTTCATATGACTGAAATGTAACCAAAGATGTACCAAATTAATACAATACAAAAGCTGCAGTCCCAAGATATGCAATCTTTTCTACCATTTATAGAATCATAATAGAAACATTTATTTAGGTACAAAGGTCAAAAATATGCCCACTTTTATCTTCTACATTATTCTCTCCACTGAAGGAATAACCAGAACACCACAATTAAGGGCAAGTCTACTTGTCAAACTGGGTGTTTTTATTTGGTATTTCGATAACATGTGAACATCTTATGTGGATCCTTTTTTCTAGGAAATCAAACAAAAACATGGAAAGTCTGATAAGTTCTCTGGTCTCACATCCTTCTAGTTCAATAACTAGAATGAGAACCTCATTTGGACTGACAAGTACAATAAGGAAGCCCACCCAAAAGACTTAACAGAACAAAGGAAAACATGAAAAGAAAGTAAGAGCTTTAGATTATATTTGCAAGCTGGAGAGCTTGGTACACTTATTTCTTCCTGTAAAGTCTTTGCAGAGAAGAGGTAAATGATCTCTGTTGAAAGGCGTCAACAATACCTGATAGTGGAGAATATATTTATCCCAATAAAAGCAGACTCAAAATAGGTAGAAGAATTTCTTCTGTAAGATGCTAACAAGGTAAAAACACAAGATGATGTCACTATAATAGCTATGAGAATTGGAATATCTTCTATAAAGAGATTAGCCTGACAATAAAAGAATCACAAGTTCTAAAATCAGCAAATTCAAAGAACCAAAATCGCAAAGAAAATGGATTTCTTTATTTTTTTAAAAAATGGACAGTAGATTTTCTTTGATGAGCAGAACTGCTTTGCACAGTGAATGCATTAAGTAGTTCCAGACATGAGTCTTAAATACCAATCTAAAAACATTCTTTAAGTGACAAGTACTTAAAGCATAATATATCAAAAGAAAAAAAACAGCATATAGTAGAAATGACTAAAAACTTTAAAGCAGAAA
This sequence comes from Lutra lutra, assembly GCF_902655055.1. Classification (NCBI taxonomy): domain Eukaryota; kingdom Metazoa; phylum Chordata; class Mammalia; order Carnivora; family Mustelidae; genus Lutra; species Lutra lutra. Next base: position 138,160,667 of record NC_062278.1, on the reverse strand, counting down.
TTCCTTTTTGCAAGAGTTAGAAACTAGAAATGATACCACAGATTGCCCTAGTTTGTTTATACTTGCTATAAAAAACACATTTTAAAGGCAGTGTGATATAGTAGAAAAATCACAGGCTATAGTAGAAAAATCACAGGCTAGTGTGATAACGTACAAAAATGCTGAGCTCGAGTTTTGTCATCTGTAACAAAAAGGGGGGCTGCCTTCCCCCTTGCTGGGCTGTAGGGTTGTGTAGGAACAAATAAAGCACCAGTGTGGTATACAGAATATATGTAGACATGCCCAAAATGGTAGCCACTATTATCATTAAACTTTAATGAAAGAAATGAGTACTTGAACCATGTGAAAATGAGGTACTGTAAGCCAGTCTAGAATTATGCTTCAAAACTAAAGCTAAACAACATAATACTGAATCAAAGGAAAACCAGTTAGCATGAAAGGGATATGAAGACAATTACTGCACAACCCTAGCCTTCAAGGAGTTTGCAATTCTTTTACGCAAAGAATCACTTACTGAGCAATGACTTTGTTCCAAGCTAAGTCTGAGCAAGGGGGATTCAAAGGAATAAAGACATAGTCAGGACGTGAAGGAACTGAGTGCTGAAATATGAAAGCCTATCATCAGAACAGAAGTGAGTGGGCAAGATCACGTGGAAGCAGAGAACAAATGGCACCCAATTCGACTTGGAGCATCACAGAAAAAGTTTAGATACAAAGCAACCCTCAAGATGGCTCTTGAAGAAAATAAAGCGTCTTGCTTGTCAAGTGACCGGCAGAGGCCCGGAGACCAGAACGAGCAGGGGATTCAGGGTGAGTATGTCTGCAGTCTGGGAGACAATGGTTTGAAAAGATTCTGCAGAATCATCTTGGGGTCATATGACACTAAGGACTTTGGACATTCTCCAAGAGGTAGCAGGGAGCTGATGGGTGGCTTTAAATAGGAGAGTTAAATGATTAAATCATACCGCTTTTATCAGAAATCACTCTAGGGACGACTTAGGCAGAAGGGTGGGGAGTAAGCAGGATAAAGGCTGATGGTCACAGGGATCCAGTGAGAGTAAGGTTACAACTGTGTAGGTAAGAAACAGAGGAACTAAACTAAAAGAAGCAAGGAACAGGAGGTGAGGAGTCAAATTAGGGCATTTCTAAAGGAAAATCTCAAAGACCTGATAACCAATTAGATATGTGGGCAGTCGAGGGCGACTCAGATTTCTAGCTTGGAAAAATGGGTGGGTGGTGATGCCAATAATGGAGCCAGAAAACATAAGAAGACAAATAAGTTTCATAGGCTAGGAAAGATTACTAGTTCATTTGGGGACATGTGAATTTTGAAGGGTTTAAGGGATAGTGCATTAATGTCTATGAAGGAAAACCAAAATATACCTTCCAGGGAATTTATAACCCAAGAATTATATTTGACTATTTGAATTACTGAGAAAGCTCTTCAGTTGCTCCAGTTGCTAAATATGAACTATGTCACAGGTAAAGTTGAAGTCTCATCTTTCTTGTTTGTAGGCTCTGCTAAACCAAAATGGATTTAAAACTTAGTATTTAGACTATCTCAGCAAATATACATTGCCAGGGTGAACCCTACTATCTCTGCAGTGATTGCAATTCTGTACCTTTTACTTTTGGCATTTCTCCAGTCATCTTCACTAGGACTGAGTGCTAGCACACCCTCTATTCTTTTTCTTCTCCACAGGCACAGTTTTATAGTATAACACAGCCCTGGAGGAGAAGCGTACTCAGCTGTGCGGTCAGAAATCAGTCTCTCCCTTTCCTAAGAGATAAAAGTTAGCTCCCTGGGCAAAGCAGACATTTGTAAGAAAATGAAGAACACATCAATCCACTGCATTCTCTGGGACCCTTGTCAAAGTGTAAAAGCATTTTTAGAAGAGAAAGTAAGAAGAAACTTCCTAGATGTCAGGGTGGGCATTTCTCTTGCATTACACGTCAGCCTGTGGAATATGGAAAGGTTGAGAGTTTCCAGGCACAGACGGCACCATACTCTCTTACAAAGATGTGAATCCACCACCTCCAATGGCTTACTAAGACTATGTACTCTGACTTTAAAGACATTCCATGTCCCACCTAACTGACTTCCCATTCTCCTCTTGCCTCTACCTTTTGCCATTCACGCCCTCTAAAATACTTAAAGAGGCCCCTCTTTTAGCTTCAATGACAATGCAACACAAATTAGCAGAGTAAACAGATATCATCTTTCCCCTTATCATATATGAGCCAATCATTCCCACCCAGAAGCCATTCATTATATAAAACCCTCCCAGATCATTCACCCACCGAAATTATTCCTGTCTCATCCAGATTTGCACAGCCTTTTGCCTATATTTCCTAAATATTCTTATCCCTTTCCAACCTATACTAATTTTTGCTTACATTTGTCATCTTCCTTGAGAAAAGGGCAAGCCTGATTTATTCCAAAGATCCTAGCATAATGGCTTTGTATATAGACAGTGTTGATTAAATACTGTTGAAGAAATGACTGACTGATTATTGATGAATAAGGAAGAGATTTCATCAGGGGGACTGTATCATTCTAGAAGTACATTGAGTCTAGGATATTCCAGAAACTAGAAACTCAGGATCTTCAATGTATTTCTCATGTTAGAAGAGGGTTCATGCCATGGCCTTTGGTCTACAGGTGATACTACAAGCCAGAGCCTAGGAAAAATATATTATGAGCATAACTTCCATTTTTAACACATTAGCTATCAATTTTCCTATATATAATGATGTCAAAACAAAATTATCAAGTATTTTAAAGACTACATAATAGAACTTTTCTTATTATTTGTGTATTTCACTCATCAAAAGAAATAAAACATGTCTGATAAAGACATAAATCCAATTCTTATAAATCAGACGCTTTGTTCATTGCATAGAAGTTATGAGAACCACTGTGATAAAGCCTTTGCAGTGTAAAGAATTCATCTACAAAGTCAAAGAATGAGAATAAATAATTCCCTCCTCCCTCTTCTTTCTTCTCCCCTCTTTCTCCCATTCCCTCTCATTATCTATACATGGGGAGCACCCTGTTAAGAGACTGGGATTAATACTCTGAAAACAATCCAACAGCTCCCACATTACTTCTAGACCAGAGAATTAAGAGTCTCTCAGGACGGCAGACTAAAATGAACAAGACTAGGCATACTGATGTGCCATCTCCAGATGTGAAGCAAGATGGGAAACCAACCTACTCCCTCCAGTAAGTTGGGCCTTATATTCACTAAGATTCCAGACGTAAACTCAGGAGGGTTTCATGCATACAGAATTTCAGAGTGTGTTTAATAAATCTACTCTTTAGAAGAACAAATGTGAGAACATCTGGTTTTGTATAATAATACAACAGTGCATAGCAACTGTATACACAGAGTTTCAAGATGACCCCCAAGATTCCCAACTGCTTGTGTATACACTTTGTCTAATCCCTTTCTCTTGCCTATAGGCAGAACAGATGATTTTAGAGATGTGATTAAGATCCATAATCAGTTGGGGCGCCTGGGTGGCTCAGTGGGTTAAAGCCTCTGCCTTTGGCTCAGGTCATGATCCCAGGAACCTGGGATCTAGCCCCACATCCGGCTCTCTGCTCCGCAGGGAGCCTGCTTCCCTTCCTCTCTCTGCCTGCCTCTCTGCCTACTTGTGATCTCTGTCAAATAAATAAATAAAATCTTTTTAAAAAAAATCCATAATGAGTTGATGGTGAGTTAATCAAAACGGAGATTATCCTGGCTGCACCTGACTTAGGCAAACTCTTAAAAGAGAGATGCTCCTTCCTCTCTGGAAGAGGCAAACCATAGGTTGTGAGAGGGCTAATGAGAGGACCTGTGGCCACAACCTGAGGGCAACTGCTGGTTGCCGAGAAAAGTCCTTGGCTGACAGCAAGACAATAGAGACCTCAATCACAAACTGCAGGAATTAAATTCTGCTAACAACTATATGACCTTGGAAGAGGGCCTATAGCCCCAGATAAGGACTTATTTACAGCCTTGTGAGACCCTAAGCAGAAGACCGACCTAACCCTTGCCTTGATGTCTGGCCTACAGAAAATGTAAGATAAGAAGCCACAAAGTTTGTGGTAATTTACTACAGAGAAAAAGAAAACTGATAAGGAACTATCTCCCTAAACATGAGCAATAAGAATAAAAAAGACTACGACTAGCATATAAAAAAATTCTTTTTTTTTTTTTTAAAGATTTTATTTATTTATTTGACAGAGAGATCACAAGCAGGCAGAGAGGCAGGCAGAGAGAGAGGAGGAAGCAGGCTCCCTGCTGAGCAGAGAGCCCGATGCGGGGCTCGATCCCAGGACTCTGAGACCATGACCCGAGCCGAAGGCAGCGGCCCAACCCACTGAGCCACCCAGGCGCCCCTAAAAAAATTCTTAAAGACTCTTTATAAACTTCTATTTGGGGAGAGATATCTCTAGAATGCTAGCTATTTCCTTGCATGTTTTCATGTAATAGCCTTTTATAGACAGACCCATACATAATGGAGCTCATTCTTTTTTACTGGCTAAATGCCTTTGCTGGTATTCTCCAAACTACAACCCAGCAAAGACTTAGGAAGATCTCCAGTGTCCCACCTTATTCTTTTCCCTTCCTACAGCACTGGGTTCATAACCCTTCTCTCTAAGACTGTAATGTTGAGAGCTCTATGTTCCTTGACGAAAGCATGAAAGGAAAGATGGGGAAAAAAGAAGAAAGGAAAGATGAAAAGAAACCACTGCAGTTGTCCCTGTAAAGGAAGTATTTCAATTTTAACAAATTTCCTTGGACCATTTTAAACAGGCTATACAGGAGTACATAAAATATACGCAAATATGAATGAGTGTCTAAGCTACTGTTATTCTGAACACTTTGACTGGAATCTCCTTGATAGAGTCCATTGGGTTACAAACTTCCTTTAAAGCTTAAAATCTTGTCTCACTAATCCCAAAGGAGAAGCACTGACCAAATTGTGATAGGACTGGAAAATGTAGCCAATACACACCTATGAAAATGTAGGCTAATATACCATTATGTTTGAAAATGGACACTTCCCTTTGAATGCTTTATATCCTCAAAAAAAGAAAAAAAAAGTATTTTTCTCAAATGGTATCCCATGACAAATATTTATACTAAAAACTATTTTGAAAAATATATACTTATATGTTCTCTACTATACTTTATTTTGGTCAAATTAATATTTATGTGCTTAACACAAAAGTCTACTCAGAAAAGATTTTTTTTTAACACAGTAAACATATTAAAAAAACATGTAGGAAAAGTAAACTAGATACAGGTCATGATGTTAACACTTAGTGTGTGAATGTGTCTATCTGTCTGTCTGTTTTAGATTGTTTCCAGTGAGAAGTGTGGCTACATGTGAGGAGTTTAAAAAAACTCACTGGCATTACTTTTTTGTCCTAAATAAGGCATACATATTCAATGTTTGCAAGTTTCTTAGTCTCATTGCACTTCAATTAAACACAAACCAGGAGAACATATTTCAGAAGTAAATGTATTTTAGGGTAGTTTTATATAAAAAGATTTCTATTTCAATAATTTTTTAAAAATTAAACTGGATATGAAAAAAATTCTAATTAATTGTCCAGAATTATCCTTCAATCCTGACAAAGAGCTCACTTCTTAAATATTAAAAGGAATAACTATTATATAAAACAATAAATTGTCATCAGGTGATAAAATATATTAACTTCTTTTATGTTGCCTGTGATAATATTTCAACAGATAAATTAGGAAGATTATCTTATAAGCTTTTATTGTTGTATACTTGTTTTTTTCCCTGGGAGAAATTTTGAATGATGTTTTAAGTTTGAATATTTTCCATTATAGTATTAAGTCAGTAAGACAAATAACATTGCATGGTGGTTAAGTTAGCAAGGTGGTTTACCAGGGCTACTGTTCATTCTCTTATTTTTTTCATCAGGAGTACCCAATATAAAATAAAATAAGAAACTAAGATGACTATATAAAGTATAACTAACAAATAAGGCAATGTACCAAATAAACATATTACATTTTGAGTATTATAACATCATTCACTTTCTATAGAGTTTTTATTTGGGCAGGTGGCAATTTGGCAAATTTAAAACTTGCAAACTCTTTTGTCTTGCACAAGAGAAAAATAAAGAGAAAGAAGGATGATCATAGGAAGAGTTTCAGGGTAGTAATTATACTTAAAATTTTATAAACACAGAAAAGATAACACAATAAGATAAAATACTTAGCCAGGGAAATGGTATGTCCATGATTCTAGATACAGAAAAATCTGAAGCTAAAAATTTCTTTAAAGTATTTTTTAAGTTTCAGATTATTGAAGTCATCCTGCAATTCAAAAAAGAAGTAAATGGGAAAATACAATCTTCTTTCCTAAAGTGAAGTTTTTTGGGATGAGGGGTATTCATTAGATGTTGTAAACAAAACAAACAAAAAAGTCTTGCCAAAGTAATCCTTTATGTTACTCCTCCTTTTGCAATTTATTTCACTGATTTTCAGACTGATTTCATACAAAGTGATTCCCTACAGGAATCCCCCAAACCCTGTAGAGCACAGACCAAGCATATTCTCCAGCAGTTTTAGGTTTTGGTCTTTGTTTTTGGTTTCTGTTTTCTAGATGTTCGTAGGTAATAATGGTCTTCCCAAATAAGAATCTAAAATTTCTCATTTTCCATTTTATTAGCATTAATGCTTAGGTTTTTGTTTGTAGGTTTTTTTTTTTTAAGGGAGCTATTCACTAGTACACCCATCTCCATGCCCTCTGCTCATCAAATGTTACAGTGACATAAAGACACAAAGGTATCTCATTCTGATGCTCCAAAGCCCCGCTCATTAGTAACTGATATCTAAATATATTGCCGCAGTAATTCTCAGAGCTGTGCTGGGATTTAAAGTTGAATGGAGTGCAAAGTGTAGTGAATGATGATGAGATAAGTAACTACCATTTACCAATAACCTCATTTTCAATAGATGCTTTTGGGATCCATGTTGAGAACCTTTGGGATTTAAATCCGCAACTTCAAGAAGAAACATATGCATGAAACTAACCAGTTTCTAAGGTAATAATTAGTAGTACCCACATTTCCACATGCCTAAAGAAAGCAGTGGTGATTTTGTGTGCTGTTCGGGTGGTGAAGGTAATGGCAGTGGCAGGGACTATAAGTTTTATTACAATATTTTCTCTTATTATCCAAAGAAGACACATTGCACTGCACTTCACCAATACTGTCTGACACATGTAGAATATAAAAGGGGAGAGAATGGCTAAAGCAAAAGTTAAAAACACCATGAGAATATTCACACCATTTACCCTGAGGAGGGTGGACATCAAAAATAAACATTGAAAAAATAGATAAATAAACATTGAACAAAAACAAGTAAATTCTTTACTTCCCTCCCATGTAAACTTTTCCAACTATTCATAAAGCACAAAGCCCAGGACTTTCTTCCCACCATAACAGGAATGTGTATATAGACTACTGGAGTAGAAATAGAATTAGATGTGCTATCTCATGTCAGCTCCATGAAATATACCATCATAGTAAAAAATAATTATACTTGAACCACAGAAAAGCCTTTAGAATGAGTTCCTGAGTTTTGTGTAAGAGGCAGAAAAAGGAAAGATAGCACACAGAAGCAACATAAGCTAGGAGGAAGGTGGGGATGTTCATAGTGAAACCAACCGAGAGCATTTGTTAGGGGGGAAAGTACATACTCCTGAGCCTGTTGGGAAGACCAGCGGGCCCATAAAAAGGCTTGAGGAGCCTGGGAAGGAACGGGGACCTGACCGTGGTCCTGAAAAAGAACAACTTGTAGGTGATCATGAAGAATCTCCAAGCATCCACACAACACCATATCCTCGTTTTCAACTATAACTGAAACAAGCTAAACGTCCAATAATAGTCGCCCTCAAAAAAAATATGTCCAAACTTTCTCATATGATCAGCCTTTATAATGCCCAGCTCTTCCTCCCCATCAGTCTCTCCTAGGGTGTCAGGATAATTTCAGGATTGAGAGGTACACTGTTCTAGCTAATAGCAGGAATTAATTTTCTGACAAACTCGCAACGCTTAGAATTCTACAGAAAGCTTACACTTGGCAATCCTGATTCTAGTTTGCATTTCTTAAACTCTGATGGGAAATCATAGCAATCCGAAAGACCTCAAGGAAGGATGCTCCATAGAAGAATAACATTCCAAACTCACCCTAGAATCTAGACAGCTTTGAAACTCTAGTAAGATAAGGTGGCAATTCACTAACATGGACATTCCCACTTTCACCTCATAAAATTAATTTTTAAAAATTTCATAAGGAGATACCGAAATACGGGTCCCACACTGAACACGGGCGTCAGTCTTTCTTCAGGCTCTTTTCTAGCTTTCACCAACCCAGGAAGTCAAGGGGGCCGACTACACCAATCCAAAGTGTTAATACTACGCTGAACCTTGGGTGGAAGGAAATTTCTCCGCACAAAAGACACCTTTGCAAAAACGGAACGAATTTCACTCCGCTGGTGGAAAAAAAGAAGGTTGGGAGGGAAAGTAATTTATACGTGAAAAATCATTCTCGGAAAATACCATACAACTCGTCGAAGTGCAAGACTTACGTGTTCCGTCAAAACGGGTGGCGATGGTGTCGAGGAAGGTGTTCTGGGGCGCCAGTAATCCTTTCATAACCGGCATTTTTCCAGCGTGGTGTGAAATTCTCCATCAAAGTTTGTCCAGAAGGATGGCTCAAGAGGAAAGCGCCAAGAATGGAGAAGGGGAGCGCGCTGACGGCAGCAGAGGGGGACCTGGCGCGGTGCTGGGGCTGATCAGGGGGAGGAGGATGGAAGGAGAGGGGGAGCGCGTTCCAGCCGCCGCTGCTCTGGCTGGAGCCTCTCGGCGAGCGCTCGGCGAGCCCGCCCCGCACCTCCAGGCTCAGCCGGGCGCAGGCTCCCTCTCCTGCCCCCTCCACCTCCGCCAGCTGCCGAACCCCACCCCCCTCTCACCGTCCCTCCGCGGGCGGCAGTTCCCGCCGAGCTCAGCCTCGCCCCCCACCCCGCCCGCCCGGGAAGAGCCCGCGGTGGCCCGGGGCGCCGCGCCCTGACCTCGGGCGCTGGGGTCGTGGAGGACGGCGCTCGCTGCAGGGCGAGGCCGGGTGGCGCCGAGCCTCCCCGTTTCCAGGGGGCGCAGGGAAACGCGCGCGATTGCGACTCCCACCCCCCAGGAGCCAGTGAACAAAGACCCCTTTGTTCCCGCTCCGTCCCTCTCCTGGGGAGACCGGAGTCCCGTGGGTGTGGTACTGGAGAAGGGGAGGAGACAGGTTGGGGCAGGTACCCGGCCTTAACCAGGAGCTTGGGAGGGGGCAGTCCCCCCACGTGGTGTCCGAGAGAGCTGAGGCCGCTGGACGCCCCAGGGGTGGTGGCCCTCTTCCGGCACACCTGACACTGCCAGTGCCCCAGACTGGAACAGGGCAGCTTCGAGTTAGTTGCGCGGCCCCTTCCTAGTCACCCGGGTCTTTCAGCTTGAAAACTAGTCCAAAGCGCCCGGGTTTTTCCACCTCTCCTTCCTGGGCTCAAAAAGAGGTGTTTCGGCCCCTAACTCCAGATTGCCATTGGTCTTCCCAAGCCATTCTAAAGTAAAAGAAAATAATAAGAGTTTTTTGTTTTGTTTTGTTTTGTTTTGTTTTGTTTTAATGGACAATGGCTTCTCACTCTCCGGCGAAATGAAAATAAAACATTCCTAGAAAAGTTTTGTTTTTATTGGTTTGTGAAATACAATGTAAGTAAAACCAGTCAGCCTTGTAAAAAAAAAAACATCTTCACCACCAATTAGCCTAGCCCGCCTCCTCTCCAGCACCCAACAACCCCACACCCCTGCGCAACAGCGAGGCTTCCTCTGAGACTGGAACCTCCGGGTGGAAAGGCTTCCCACGTCCCTGGAACGGCAGGTGTCATGAAAACGAAAGTGGTCTCTCCCTGCCCTTCTCCCTTGGCTTACGCCGGGACTCCCAGTCTGCCAACATTCTACCAAGGAAAGCCTGGCCCAAGCCTGGGGCGCAGCCCTGCGGGACGTGGAGGAGGACACCCGCGCTGGGATTCTACGGAAAACCCTGCAAGGGAAGATGTGGAAGCAAAGTTGAGAGCCTTGGGGTAGAAAAACAAACGTAAGCCCAGGTGCTGGCGCACCCGGAAGAAAAGGAGGGGGGGAGCGAACAGGTGTGTGAGCATCGGCGAGGGGCAGCTCGAGTCCCCGCCGCCTGGGAGCTCGGGCGTGCCGGGAGCCCAGAGCGCTCGCCTCCCACTCCCGTTGGTAGCCCGGCAGAGGGGAGGGGGAGGGGCTCCTTGTTTGAATTCTCCCGGCTCCTGGGGCGAAGGGGGGACCCTAAGGGTTTCGTCACGGCTGCCCAGGGCTCCGGGAGGGCGGGGGTGTAGAGCGGGAGGGGATCATCCCCCCTCTCCCCGCCCCCAATCCCTCTTTCTTCGTGATGCACTTCCTGCGGCCGAGGATTCCCTTTGTGTCGAAATTCAAGAAGATCCGGCCGCCGCGTGCAGCCAGCCGGGCGGGGGGCGCCGGGCAGAGGAGGGGATTCCTGAGTGGGCGGCGCAGGGCAGCCGACCCAGAGGTCAGGCGTTTGGCGCGGAGCCTCCTGCCCAGCTGGACTCCTCACCGGCCCACTCAGCCGCTCCCTCCCTCCCCCCAGTCCTTCCGTCCGGAGCCAGCTGTGCTGTGCGGAAACCGAGCTCACGTGGGCGGTGTCCCCCACGCGGCGCGCCGAGACAACTGCGGGTGGCTCTCTTGGCTCTCTCTCGGGCAAAGTGGGGAGAGAAAGCAGAGGGAGGCCCTGCTTCTGTTTGGGCGGTGCATTGCGTCCTAGAAAACCTAGACTCCTGCTGTTGCTGTAAAAGCCTGAGAACCGCCTCGCATCTAGTGGCTTCAAGTTCAGCATGAAATACATTAGGTGTAAACTAGGATTCGGTTCATAAAATTTGCACTGTAGGGCTGTGTGTGTCTGTGTAAAAACTGTTGTCTCGTGGGCTTGATGAACGTTGCCAAATGCATGAAATCACTTGCAAGACACAAGCAAGGAAGGGGCTTCAGAATGGCAACCCCAAAAGAAAGCTTAGATTTTATGGCAAAAGAAGGTCTAGCATTTATCACTCACTGTCTTAGTCGCTTCTCCAGTACAAACTATGTGTGGGGGACTGTGCTAATCACAAGAATCCTGCCCTAAAATATCCAAGACAGATCCTATTGAATTCAACTGGTCTGTTGGACATGGCTTTGACCACCTCTTACAAACTTATAGGCCCACCAGGAAGCAGTCTTTCTTTCCTTTTTTTTTTTTTTTTAGCTTTTATTTATTCATTTGAGAGTGAGAGAGAGCAGGAGTACACTGTTGGGGAGGGATGGAGGGATAAGGTGTAGCAGACTCCCGGTTAAGCAGGAAGCTGGACCTGGGGCTCCTCTGGATGCCAAGATTCTGGGATCATGACCTGAGCCAGAGGAAGACACTTAATGTACTGAGCCACCCAAGGGAACCGGAAGGAGTTTTTCTTGACTGTCATCACCACTCTGGGCTTGGGATCCAGGCCTTCTCTGAGTGAGTATCCAAAGAGGTAGGAATTAGGAGCTACCAGTTTCTTAAGGCCTGGTCCAGAAACTGCCAGAACTAAAGCAGGCACAGAATCCAGACTCGAGGGGAGGGAATAGAGGTCCATGTGTTAAAATCTCTACATCATTGTGAGTATTTTAGTTTTGAAGGAGGTTGCCTTATAATGGTATTTCAAAATTTGATTTAAAAATCTAATTTCACCTATTCTAAATATGTCCGTAAGAGTTTAGGATTTCGGGGTACAAGATCTGGGCTCAAGTCAATAATTCTTTATGGGGAAAATGTTAAGACACAGGTATAAAAATATACATTGAAATTACTTGAGAACTAAAGCCATGTATAAATGGCAACTGTTACTATTGTCTTTCACATTTATTCTCTCCTATTGGTGGAGGTCATGGAGAAGGTGTGACCACTAGTTGACCCAGGAGCTAGGCTCCCATCTTCCTCTACCCTTGTAAAGTTCTTTCTGCCTACCTTTCCCACCGACTAGAGCTGTTTTCAAGGACACAGACTTGAGAGAGCAAGCTTCTAATCTAAGCCACGGCTAAGGCCTCTGTGTAAACTTCTAAGATTCTGGTGCTTATATGCCAACATCTACTAAAGACAGTCCTTGTATGTAAGTTCCCTTGCTTGCTAAACCTGCCACTTACTAAACTGGAATGGCCTGCCTTTTTCTTCGGTCTCTCCTTGCCATCTGCATACAGGACCCATTCAAGATTTTACCTGGGGAACTCCTGAGGTTTCAAACCAACATCTCAACATTTCATGCTGTCTTTTCAGTCTGGATAAGATTGAAAAGGGGCTTCAGAAATCACCCACCCACCCCCATATCTGTTTGATGGTTTTAGATCTTCTTCATGTCCATTTCGTAATTACAGCATTCATTCAATACCGCAGCACAAACAAATGCTTCATCTTCATAGATGTTTGTGTATTTGACTGTAGGCTTTGAAAACATTGTTAAACTTTTACTGGCAGCAAGAATTTTAGCCCTCAGAAGAAGCAGCTATTTTATGTATAGGCTGGTTTAAAAAGAGTGCCTACTCAGAAGGGTTGTGTTTTAGTTTTGTCTCTAGCATTTATCCCCTTTGCGACTTTGTTACTACTTTGGGCAAGTCATTTAGTCTTTGTGACTTAACACTTCCTCATCCATAAAACTGGGATTAAATTTCCCTACCTTCTTCATTGAGTAGAAGAAAATATTTGTGAAAAATCTCTGAAACCCGTAATGCATGGCATATGATATAAGGGATTATTACAATAATCTATTTCTCTTTTTTTGTTGTTGTTTTCTAATACCTAATTCAAAGTTCTTTATACACAATAAATATCATTGACTGTTACAATGTACGGTCTCATTAACTCAGAGCACATTCATGTATTAACAACCCATTACAACCTATGGCTTCTGAGTTTTTCCTTCTAAATATAAGTGACTCTAGAAGCTCAGAAGGAAAATCAAGTTTTCATTTCTTTTACTAATGTTCCTGAGTTGTCCTACTGTGATGTCCAACTAAACTGGATTCGGTGGTACAGTTACTGACTCTTGTTCCCAAAATATACTTAATGTGTATACAACCTGGAATATTCTGGCAAAAACCTCCAAAGTCATGATTACAGTCAGGATAATCTAGATTATGCTTCAATAAAAATGTAAACTCTCAGTGGCTTGATAAAGCAATGCTGTCTCTTGCTCACTCTACATTTCCTACATGACCCAGCAAGTACCTCTGCTTATTACTAGGGTCCAGATTGATGGAAGCTCTGCCCAAAATGTGTTTTCCTTGATAAGAAAAAGATGATCTGACAGAATATATGCTGTGTTTTAAAAAACTTCTGCCCACAACTTAATGGTTAAAATGAGTCACATGACTATCTGAATTTGAAAAGGGTGGTAAAATACAATTTGTTTTGTGCCCAGACTTAATTGATAAAGGTGACAACAGAGAGGTCAATGACATTGAAAGAGAAGTCCAGTGTTACTTACAATTCCCCTAGAAAGGAGAGACATGACTCATTAGGCAGATCCACAGATGAAACACCAGATTTTGGTCAGGAAACAGAAGCAGGAGTGAGAGGAGCTCTTAAACCACAGCCCTTACTGGGGTTTCTGTGGGAAAGGCAAACCAGGGCAGAGTTTAAGACTGGCTAGTTTGAATAGTTGTGGTGGGCTTTAGGCTGCAAGGGTGGTCTGTAGCTGCCAGGCACCTGGCCTGTGGTGATTTGGGGCAGGGGAAATATTAGTTTGGGGTGAGAGATTTAGATAAGCTCATTGATCAATTATGCATATGGTCTTCCTCACCTGTAAGAGGGAGAACTTTGGAAGCACCATGCGAACCTTCACGTACAAAAGAGAAATAATACTAATACACTACCTTGGACTCTATGAAAATTAAATGAGTTAATAATATAAGACATATAGAATGGTATCTAAATTATAGTAAGGGTTGATAGTAAGAGGTCTATAGTAATAATATAGGATATTATTATTATTTTAGGCTGTCCTGTACAGACTTTCTCCTTGGAAACTTAGGTCACTACAAATGACCTTCGGCAGTTTGGATAGCTGATTCCTAGAGGCAAAGGTTTTCCGCTAATACCTTCCTCAACTCTTGGTAAATTTTCACAGTAGTCAAGTCACAGAGCCAGACCACTTTGACGTTCAGTGAATGTGAGCCTCTTCGGGAGGGTAGACAGTGAAAACTGGGGCTAATACTTGCTTTATTTATTTATTAAATCTAACTATCTTTCCCTTACCGTGGAGATATTTTGTCACAGGAAACTTAACATTATGTCCTTTAGTGCCTACCAAAGTTTTCAATATTCTGCTCAGGCCTCTTGCAAAACGCTGCTGCCTCAATTTCATCAGACCTTCTTGGTAAACACCCTCCATTTCAATCCTCTCTCATCTGTCAGTGATTTTATTTATTTTTTTAAGCTTTTATTTATTTATCTGACAGAAAGAGAGAGAGCACACAATTATGGGGAGTGGCAGGCAGAGGCAGAGGGAGGACCAGACTCCCTGCTGAGTGGGGGAGCTGGAGTGGGGGCTTGATCCCAGGACCTTGGGATCATGACCTAACCTAAGGCAGGTACTTAACCAACTGAGCCACTCTCAGGTGCCCCCTGCCAGTGATTTTATAACTTCATTCATCCAACCATCTTTCCTTTTCTCCCAGAAGATGAAGTGTTCTCTGTTAAACAATCACAAACCCCCCATAATTTTTCAGAGCTGACTTCCAGAACTGTGTTCCATTTGTCAAGCCCTTCTCTCCCATATATTTATTTCTCTACTAGTTCATTCTCTTAACCTATAAATATTCCAGATTCCCTGATCCTAATAAATACTTTTTTTTGATCTATGTAATCTTTCACATTTCCTTCACATGCAAATTTCCTGAAAATTAACCTATAATTACCATGACTACTTTCTTACCTCCTCATTTTCTCATCAACCCTTTATAGTCTGGAATTTTCTTCAGCCATTCTGCCAAGGTGTCTCTTATTGAAGTCATTGATGACCCTAGTTGTCTAAACTAATGCACATTTTCAGCCCATATATGCCTGATTTTTTTTTCCCTGCATTTGACTCTACCAGTTAATTCTTTCTTAGAGCTCTCTACTCCATAAATTCCTAAGACAGCAAATTTTCTTGTCTTGGAAAAAAAAAAGACCCTTACCTGTTGAAGGTTTAATTTTCATTAAAAAATCTTTTCCTTCAACTTGTCTTCACATTCCAGTGTTATTCAAGAATCCATAAACTCGATTACTAAAACTTTTCATCTCAATTACTGTCTTTTTTTTTTTTTAAGATTTTATTTATTTATCTGACAGAGAGAGATCACAAGCAGACAGAGAGGCAGGCAGAGAGAGGAGGAAGCAGGCTTCCTGCTGAGCAGAGAGCCCCATGCGGGGCTCGATCCCAGGATCCTGAGATCATGACCTGAGCCGAAGGCAGCGGCTTAACCCACTGAGCCACCCACGCGCCCCTCAATTACTGTCTTATATGAAATATCTCTTCTATAAGAATACTTTTCAAATATTTATAAGAAGCCAAGGCCTCTCCTCTAAGCTTTTCACAATATTCAACTATGGACTTTATATTACACTTTGAATATTTCTCCCACACAAATTTTTGTATCCATCATTATGTAAGTCCCCAGAGAGATATCCTCCTCCTTTTTGGTTTTTTGTTTTTTTGTTTTTTTTTTTTTAAGATTTTATTTATTTATTTATTTGAGAAAGAAAGAGAGAGCAGGGGTGGGGGAGAGGAACAGAGGGAGAAGGACAAGCAGACTCTATGCTGAGTGCAGAGCCTGACACAGGGCTCCATCCCAAGATCCCGAGGTCATGTCCTGAGCCAAAATCAAGAGTCAGGCGCTCAACCAACTGAGCAACACAGGCATCCCCTTTCTTATATCTTAGTCCCGATATCCATCAAATATTCACGCCCTTATTTTATCTCCTAACTATATCCTAAAGAATCTCTAATTTTTCCATATAATCCATGTCCTAGTTTGGGTCTTTTCCATGTCTTGTGTGAACTTCTGCTAAGTGTGAGCTCCTAAGTGATTTCCTTACCTAAAGTTTTATCTACCTCAAAGTCATTCTTGACATTCCAGCTAGCATGAGCTCATTAAAAGGTAAATCTGTCCTGTCACTCCTCACGCTGCCTAGTGGATAAAATCGAAGGTCTATGTTCTGAGCTCAGCTTATCCCTTCATGATGCATTTCTCATCATACTCAAATTTTTTGTTCAAGGAAAACAAAATTCCTAGAAGTTCCCAAAACATGCAGTGCTCTTCAAGAGACTGTGACTTTGATCATACTATCTTCACTTCCTGGAAAGCACTTTTTAAACCTCCTTAGCATGACTAACACACATACCCACGTTCTACTCCCGCCTATTTTGGATGCCCCTTAAAATGGAGCCATTTTGCTTTCACAACAGCTGTTGTATATCAGTTGTATATAATCTGACCTAGTTTTACTTCTGTGCTTTTAAGTAAGTTACTTATCTCTTCTGAATCTCATGGGAATTATAATAACATACATTTCACAGAACAATTGTGAGGGGTAAATAAGAAAAGACAAAGAAATTGACTAGGCAGTGACCACCATTTACTCATCATTGTATTTCCAATGACTAAAATGGTTTCTGGCACATTGCAGACATGGAAATATTTGTTGAAAGAATAAATGTTAGTTATCATATTTATCTCAATCATTTCACCCACATGCTACATTCTGTTTATTAGTTTATCTCTCTATCTCTTGCACCACCAAGCTTTTAAAGGTTTATTATCTTGGGGTGCCTGGGTGGCTCAGTTGTTAAGCGCATGCCTTAGGCTCAGGTCATGATCCCAGGGTCCTGGGATTGAGCCCCGCATCAGGTTCCCTGCTCCGCAGGAAGCCTGCTTCTCCCTCTTCCACTCTCCGTGCTTGCGTTCCCTCTCTCACTGCGTCTCTCTCTGTCAAATAAATTAAAAAAAAAAAAAAAAGGTTTATTATCTTAAGAAAGCTTTCTTATCCAATCTCCTATTTAAAGTATCTGGCATAAGATGTATTTAAAAATGTCTGATGAATGAAGAATGAATGAAGTTATTCTACAGCAGGTCTTCCTCTACAGCAAGTGCCAAGACTGACTTCACCACTCCTTTGTTACAATTCCCTTTCTATCCAAACTCTTGTTGGATTGATCATTTATAGGCAGAAAATGAAGGGAGGAGTTTGTATATGATCTAAACTTCTCTGATCAAATTATTGATCAGGTACTTTCTTTTTTTTTTTTTTTTAATTTTTTGAAAAAAAAATTTATTCTTAGAACAGTTAATTTATAACAACCAAAAGTTCAGGTACTTTCTAATGTATATAAGGGTAGTATACCTTCTTTAAATCATAAGAATTTCAAGCTGTAGAATCTTTCTTCTGTAACCTTTCAGAGTGATTCCAAGGCAAGCTCCCATGACTCTGTCCTGCACTGGATCCTCCATCTCTCCAAGACAACTGTATTTTTTTTTTTTAAGATTTTTTATTTATTTATTTGACAGACAGAGATTACAAGTAGGCATAGAGGCAGGCAGAGAGAGAGGAAGGGAAGCAGGCTCCCTGCTGAGCAGAGAGCCTGATGCAGGGCTCGATCCCAGGACCCCATGACCTGAGCCGAAGGCAGAGGCTTTAACCCACTGAGCCACTCAGGTGCCCCGACAACCGTATTTTTAAAAAGAGGGCTCCAGTTGTTGGATGTCTGTTAAGCTGAATGGACTATACATATTAACAGATAGGTGACTATTTGTGAAAACTGAGGTGATATAATTTCTGCTTAACAAAATAAACTTATTAGTAACCTCTTCCTACTTCTTAAACTATTTCAAGGCAGTTCACTATTAAGACATACACAGAAAAAATAAATAAATAAATAAATAAATAAAGACATACACAGAAAGTTAGTTCAAATGATGTACATAATATGAGTGGTGGGATTATAAGAACTTTTATTGCTTCCTTATAGTTTGATGTATTTTCCAGATTTTCCCTAATGAATATGTAATACTCTATAATGAAATCTAAAATACACCAGGAAAAATCAGAAATTATATAAAGGAGGGGTGCCTGGATGGCTTAGTCAGTTAAGCATCCATCTCTTCATCTCGGCTCAGGTCTTGATCTCAGGGTCATGAAGCCCTGAAAAGAAAAAAGAAATTGTATAAAGGAAAGAGCAATTTATTATACAAGAAGTGTGATTTACTCATCTGAGCATTAAACTAAGCTCTGAGTTAAGTAGAGGCCAAAAGAGGGCTTGATGTATATATAAGCATCTCAGTCATTTGGGTGAGATCAAAATTTTCCCTGGTGCTAAATTCCAAGAAGAAACTGTCACTTAGTTTTATTGAAATAACAAGATATGGGACGTCTGGGTGGCTCAGTGGGTTAAGCCACTGCCTTCAGCTCAGGTCATGATCCTGGGGTCCTGGGATTGAGTCCCGCATCGGGCTCCTTGCTTGGCAGGGAGCCTGCTTCCTCCTCTCTCTCTGCCTGCCTCTCTGCCTACTTGTGTGTACTCTCTCTCTCTGACAAATAAATAAATAAAAATCTTTTTAAAAAAAAAAAGAAAGAAATAAGATATTGGGCATCAGAAACTCACGTTCCACTACAGGCTCATTCTCAACTAATTTTGAGACTTTGAAAGAATCATTTAATATCTCTGGGATTCACACAGAGAGAGAAGGAAGAATAGTTTCGGATCTCCAAGGTCCCTTCCAGTTTTAATATAATGTGATCCATGTTTAGGGAAAATATTCAAAATAAGATTGGGGGTTATGTCTTTAAAATTGAAAATTGAGCCCCGCAACAATCCTTGTGGCCCCTCAGAACTTGGAAGAAAAACTGTATCTGTTTGCTCACATACAGATAAAGACAATGCAGAGTCTTGCCTAATGCATTAAAGATGAAAAGAGTGACTCTTACACCCTCCTTCCCTTTCCTAGATTCTATCCTGGTTTCTGTTTTTAGACTTTCACACAAGGAAAAAGTATATATATAAAGTCAGTCTTTTTCAAGTCTCCTGCTGCTCTTTTGTATGTATTTAAACCCAATGTTTTAGCAAAAGATGAGAATAGATGCTCAGTGCTGATGTAAATGGCAATGCCGTCATCACTCAGCTAATGGAAAACAGAAATAAAAGGGTAGAGAGGTGGAAGGGAAGGGCCGAACAGTTCCAAGTGCTGATGAAGTAGATGTTTAAAAGTTTTAAATTCTTGGTAGTCAGACATTATGCTGTTTATTGCTTGTTTAATCTCATAGTGCTGGCTCAGTGATCTCTTTCTTTTCTGAATTGTAGTAGCACTATCCAAATTCTGTTATTTGGTTATGTCTTGTGAAATACCAAGACATATCTTCTTTGGATATCTTCTTTCTAGAAAGTTTAGTTTTGTTACCTTTCAATGTCTGCATGTCTTGGGTCTTCTACTTCTACTTGGGTCTTCTCTGAAGACTAAGATGTCTTCAGAGACATCTTAGGTACCAGGGTTGTATTTTAGATGCTCTGTGTCCTTCATGGTGCCTAGCTTGAACTTTGCTCTTTGTAGGTTTTCCATATAGACTTATGTGTCCTCCAAACAGAGTAGGATATTGGCACAATGTAGGTTGGTTTAAAGGACTTAACTATGATCTCCATGTTGTCAACTTCTTCATTCCACTACTTCATTAAAAATCCTTGGGGCATCTGAGTGGCTCAGGGGGTTAAACCTCTGCCTTTGGCTCAGGTCATGGTCTCAGGGACCTGGGATCGAACCCCATGTTGGGCTCTCTGCTCAGCAGGGAGCCTGCTTCCCCCACTCTCTCTGCTTGCCTCTCTGTCTGTTTGTGATCTCTGTCTGTCAAATAAATAAATAAAATCTTAAAAAAAAAAAAATCCTTGAACTGCAGATTCACCTCAACTGCATTTTTTTATTACTTCCCCCACCTCTGCATCTACTTTTTCCATCCTTCTTTCTAGCTATCATTTTCTCCCAGACTCAGCTCAAAATTCACTTTCTCTGAAAGACTTTTCCACTCTAGCCATCACTTTTTTTTTTTTTAAGATTTTATTTATTTTTTGTCAGAGAGAGAGAGGGCACAGGTAGGCAGAGTGGCAGGCAGAGGCAGAGAGAGAAGCAAGCTCCTGCTGAGCCAGGAGCCTGATGCGGAACTTGATCCCAAGACCTTGGGATCATGACCTGAGCTGAAGGCAGCCGCTGCTTAACTGACTGAGCCACCCAGGTGTCCCCCGGCCATCACTTTAACCTTCAAGATTCAGTTTTTACTTTGCTGCTTTCCAGCTTTGAAATGTTTCTAATGTAATTCCATTCTAGAAACTTTGCTCCTAAATAGTCTGTAAAGAATGGTGTTGAGTAACTTTTTTCATATTGTGAAATATGCAATAACTAGCACGTTATAGTAGCTCAATAAATGCTAGTTCCTTCCCTTTGCTGCTGCCTTAAAATTGCAGACTGTCAAAACATATTTTAAAATTACACTGCTGAAGTCATTTCTGTTGGTGACCTTGGCCCTTAGGGATTATTGCCACTCTACTATGTTCACTAACTCAAAGTGGAGTGCAGTAAAGTGACAAGAAATTCAGTACAATTTTGAATCATCAGATGGCAAAACTAGAGACCACAGAGACCATGCATTGACTCTAGTAGAGGGAGAGTGGTGCTAAGACAGGCTATGACTTTTCCAAGGTCAAACAGTCAAACAGTCAATTCAAGAGAGAACACTTAAAACTAAATTGTCTCAACAGTGTACCCTTGTGACTTTTCTTTATGTCTCTGCTTTTCCTAGATTAATATTTTCTCAAACTATGAAGGATCATTAAGGCGTGTGCTTCTTGACACTCACTCCCCAGATGTGACCATGGAAGATTAATTTCTTCCTTTTCTTTTGAATTGTAACTCTTCTGATAAAATATTCATGGTAGTTCATCTTTTGTAAATCACCTTTAAAGCTTCTCAACCTGAAGTGTTTGTGCCCCTGATGGATCATGGCATGTGGTGAAGTTACTTCTAAAGCCACAGGATAAATAAGGCCCATCTTCCAGAAACTTTATTTTCATATTAAAGTGCAGCTATATATTTCCTTTTTAATAAGAGGATTTTTTTTTTTTTAATTTCAATGTTGTGGCTACTACTTCAGGCTCTTCTTCTTGGAATATGAATTCAGGCTGTCTTGAGGTTAGCAGATACCAAGACAAAAAGTTGACATAGCAAATGTAAGACTACGTTGTAAGTTGCAAAACTCTACAGTGTCAGTTTATAGAACTGTCTCTTAGGTAACTTGTGCTTCAGCTTTAACTTTCTGTCAGTCTCATTCTTTGGGTTCCCTACCATTTAGCAAAGTACTGAACACAAAACCCATTATCACCCAATAAATGTAGAATATATACTGAGGATGACAAATAGTTATTGAGACCATTTGTAGAGGTAAAGGAGACATCAGACCACCCCAAGAGATATGAAGACCCAACCATGCCATAGCAGGGACCACAGGAGGTGAGAAGGTACAACACTTTGAGAATATTTTAAATTCTAAGATATATTAGGAGGAAACAATTCAAGACTACCTCGAGGAATAATTTCATTTTAAATTGCTGACATGAGAGAAAATAGATGGAAAGTTCTATAAAGCCTGTTATGCACATGGATTTTTTTTTTAAGATTTTATTTATTTATTTGACAGACAGAGATCACAAGTAGGCAGAGAGGCAGGCAGAGAGAGAGGAGGAAGCAGGTTCCCCGCCGAGCAGAGAACCCGATGCGGAGCTCGATCCCAGGACCCTGGGATCATGACCTGAGCCGAAAGCAGAGGCCTTAACCCACTGAGCCACCCAGGCACCCCATGCACATGGATTTTTATAAGAACAACCATTCATAGTTCAGTAACTTTTACCTTAATTGACCATTTTATTACACAGTTACATGATGCTCTATGCTGCCTTCTTTTTTCTTAGAGAGACCTGCATAAAAATCCCTCTTTATAACATTAAAGAAAAAATTATATTTAAGTTTTGATTAAAAGGAAAAAATGAAAAACTACAGTTTCTGAAATAATGAATAATAATCATTAGAATTTTAAATCTTTACATCTGAGGGTTTTATTTTCTTTCACCAAAAAAAAAAAGTCATACTTTCAACATTGCAAGGTAAAGATTATAGAAAAATTGTTCCCTAAGAACGAAAATTATCAGTGTCTTAAAGACTCCAATCTGTAATTAACTTTTCATTTCTTTTTTTTAGGTGATGATTTCACATGGAAGTCACAATCTCTTTTGGAAGGTGGGATGTTAGATCTGGAGCAAGAAAGCATAAATATTGTTTGTTGGACATGCAAAGATACATTTGAGTGGGGTAAGCCCCCAATAGCTTATTCCTCTCATTAAAATACATCAAGATCAATATCACAGCTCTGCTTAAAGCACAAAATGATTCAAAATAAAAGCCATTCACAGAGTGATTCAGGTACCATAGAGACTGATTGCCCCAATGAAGAATGGGTGAGTCAATGAATGAATGAATGAATGAATGGAGTCAAATACTCCTGGATCAAATGGCAGGTGCCTTGGCTCAATGTGCTATTTCTGTATAGTGGGGTACAGAAGTGTGGACCTTTTTGAATTTTGGAAATGAAGAGTATTTTTATCGATCAACAAACCCACACTGCAGCTCCTTTATATTAAGTTCGAATTTCGACAGTTAAACACTCCCCTGGATAGCATTTGGTAAGCTTACTCATTCTTCACTGCCAAAGGCAACAAAGCAGGAACATCTAACAATTTTAATTGCTATTAAATGCTTATTTAAGCACATGTGGAAAAATTTCAGGGAAAATAGCTAAAATCACCTCTTATTCCACACTGAGTGTAGAGATCACTTAAAAATAAAATCTTTTTAAAAAATCGCCTCTTATTCTCTCTTCTTTTTTAAGGATTAGATACTTTGAATGTTCTACTTTCTTTTGAAAAATGTGTAGCATATTCCTTTATTCAGAGGATGAATAGCCCGTAATCATGTTGATCGCATTCAGGAAGCAGTTAGGAATTATAAACTAGATAGTCAAAATTTAATAATTAAATTGAAAATTTATCTCTCCCATTTACAAAATTTCAAGTTCTATTTTATTGCTTCCTGAGATATAATTTAAACAAACCAAAAATTGGAGGTTTTCTGTAAATTATAAATTTACGAAACTTAAAAGCATAACTTGACTTAGCAGTTGGGCTCTTTTACATTCTCATAAAACTGGGCTAACAAAAGTTTGAATACATGTGTTTCAAAAACTAAATGGAGGGGAAAAGGGCATTCTACACATGGTAGTATAATTGATAAAGTAGTGGACTTGGAATAAGGAGACTCAAATTCTAATATTGAAAAGGTATGACACATAAATCATATTAGAAATACTTGGAATCTTTGTCACCTAATAAAGAAACTTAGTATAGACAATATAACTCAGGTTTCTGTGGAAATCTCCCTAAAAGGCCTACGGCATTGTGATAGGCCTCAAGTAGTTCTCAGACTATCGTACTAGGAGTTCTTTGTGGGATGATTTTAGATTGTACCAAGATGACATTATGTTATTTCAATAATTATCTATTACAAAAATACATATTAAAAAACGTTTCCCATTTCTATAGTGATTAAAATATTGTTTAATGTTTATGTTCTTGAAATATTTAAGTTTTAAAAGAGATTATATAAAATATTAAATATATAATACTACAGCTGATGATAAAATAAACAGATTTTTAAATGATAGAAGAAGCCTGGTTATGGGAAAACAAATGCTACCAAGGCTACGCAAGCATCCATTCAAGAAATACAAAATGACATTTTTTTGAGATTCCTTCCAGTTTTTAAATCATACAGGCCTTTAATAAAAGCGAACCATCTTAGCTTCTTACTAGGTAGTAAAAACAAACAAACAAAAAACAGCCCAAAGAAGGCCACAGCACAGCGAGTATGCTGAATATACATTTCTTTATATCTTGGGAAATTCCTTCTCAGTACTTACTCAGAACACCTCCAAAGAGATTACTGGATCAATTCCATAGAGTATTGCTGCAAGGACAGACATATAAACCAAAGAAACAAAGTAAAGACTATAGAAATAAACCTTAATATATAGGGTTAACTGAATTTCAATAAAAGTACCAAAGCATTTCCATCGGGAAAATAAAGTCTTTTTAAACTAATAATGCTGAAACAACTGGATGCCCATTTAAGGGAAAAAAAAATCAGTCTTGATCTTTAATTCACATTATACACAAAAATTAATACAAAGGGCACATGGCCCTAGCCAGAAAAGCTAAATCTACAACATTTCTAGAAGACAACAAAGAAGAAAATATCTGTTCACTTGAAGTAAAAAAAGACTTCTTAGGTTACAAAAAGCATCAAAAAATGATAAAATACCATTATAGCCCCAGCAGGATGACTAAATTAAAGAAGAAAAATAAAAGATGGACAATACCACATGTTGGCAAAAAGTAGGGTGAATGAAAGTCTCATACATGTCAGGACGGGTGAGCACTTTGGAGGCTGGTTTTTGCAGTAAAGCTCAAGTTAAACATATACTTACTATATGATACCTCCATTCCATTCCTGGGTGGACCATCTAGGGGTGGATATAATATATCCCTGTATAGCCAATAATATAATATCCCTGTATATCCAATAGAAATAAAAGATATAACCCTGTAAATTCTTATACAGGAATGTTCATGGCAGCTGTAATCAGAATAGAGCCAAACGGGAAGCAACCCAAAGTTCACCAGCAGGTGAAAAAGTATATCCATATAACACTACTCAGCAATAAAGAAGAATAACCTGTGGCTATGTGTGACAACACAGATAAATCTCAAAAATTCGGCACAGAGTACTGGGGCCAGAAACAAGAGTATACTAGTATTACTAGTATACTAGTAGAGTAGTAGTAGAATACTAGTAATACTATAGAGTATTACTAGTCCATTTGTGAAAAATTCTAAAATAGGCAAGATTAATCTGTAGCAACAGAAAGCAGATCAATGGTTGTCTAAGGCCAGCGATAGAGGGGACTGACTATAAAAGAAGGAATTTCTGAGGTAATTGAAATATTTGGTTATCTTCAGTAGGATGTTAGTTACACATGCATATACATTCATTAAAGCTCATTGATGTACATGCTTAACATACCTGCATTTTGATATCAACTTTGATAAAGTTGATTTTTAAAAACTAAAATCAGAATAATGTCTGCTTATGAGGGAGGATTGACAAAATGCACACAAGAGAATTTCCTGGAATGATCAAATATTTTACATCTCTGTTGGGGTGGTGGTTAATCTCTTGTCCAAACTTATTAAACTATAATTTTAAAATCTATTCATTTTATGTAATGTGAATTATTTTTCAATTAAATGAAAACAATTACTTCAGAAATAACATGCAATAGTAGAGCAAAAAGAGTATTTTTAGTTCTCCCAAATTGGCAAAGATAGATAATATATGTATATATCATGTGTGTATGCATGTATATCAGAGCTAATAAAAGTTTGGCAAGAGAGAAATATTAGTATATTGATGATGGGAATGCAAATTAGTATATTTCTAGAAATAAATTTGCTAATATTCATATCTTCTGAATACATATACCCTTTGGTCAAATAATTGTACTCTTTGGAAACTATACTAATGAAACACTCAGAAGTCCAAAGATTTATGTACAAATATACTCATTTCCTATAACTGTAATTTAGCTGCAAAATTGGAAAGAAACCTGAATGCCCAAGAAGCAGGATATAATTATATAAATTACAACACATCCGTGTGGTTGACTGAATAGCTATTAAGTGATGTTTGCAGATGATTTTGAATAGTACGGGAAAATACTATATTAAATATTTAGCAAACGAAAGATATCAAATAATATTAAAATATTATGGTTATAATGTAAACGATGAATGTGAAAATTTAAGGGAAAAATGTAAATGTTTAAGGGGAAAAATGTTACTGGGAGGGAGGATTTTGATATTTTCTTTGCAGTTTTCAGCTTAATTTTCACAAATTACAACTATTTTGTGAGAAAATTAGGATTAAAATTATGACATAATTTTAAATATTATTCTTGTTACTATTTCCAAATATAAATGTTTATGGTATCAATAAGGTGAATGGCGTAAATATATGTCCTATAAGGTTATAAATTATGCTTAATGTCTTAGACATAAAAATAAAACATGAATATATTTCTCTGAATATAAAGTATTGTACTATTTTTATCAGTTTGGAATATATCTTTTTAACTTTTTCTCCTTCCATGCTATAACTTCTGAAAAATAACTTCTATTGTTTTTTTTCTTTTTCTTTTGGGAGGGGCAGAAATAGCCTGCAAAAAATGGATTTTTAATCTTTCAATATAGTATTCGATACTTATAATACATAGTGACAGAGACATTTAATACTCACCAAATACCCGTATGTTTCCTCATGATTCCCAGCTCCCTTTCACTGGACTTGACCATGTGATAAGTCTTGACTATGTTACTCTGTTGCTCTTTGTTTCCTGTCTGCAGTAAATTGGAATCCTCCTAAGTTTGAAAGTGGAAGTTCTTTTTTTTTTTTTTAAGATTTTATTTATTTATTTGACAGAGATCACAAGTAGGCAAAATGGCAGGCAGGGAGTGGGGTGGGCGGGGTGGGCCTCCTGCTGAGCAGAGAGCCTGATGTGGGGCTTGATCCCAGGACCCTGAGATCATGACCTGAGCTGAAGGCAAAGGCTTAACCCACTGAGCCACCCAGGCACCCAGAAAGTGGGAGTTCTTAACAGACACCTACTAACCCAGGGAGTCGCCAATTAGCAACAGAAATATATACTTGTGAAAGATGCATTTTTGTTATGTTAAGCCACTGGGGCTTCGGGATTTATTACTTCAGTTTCAACTGTTATACTTACCAGTACAAATATTGGTACTAGAATTGAGGGTTGCTGTAGAAATAAAAAAAGAAAAACAAAACACCAAAATGTCTGGCATTAGCTTAATAATTTGGGCAATAGAAAGTGAGAGGGGAAAAGTACACAGGGGCGCCTGGGTGACTCAGTCGGTTAAATGTCTGATTCTCGATTTCAGCTCAGGTCATGATTTCAGGCTCATGAGATCAATCCCCCGCATTGGACTCTGCACTGAGTGTGGATCTGCTTAAGATTCTCTCCCTCTCTCTCTGTCCCTCCACACCAACCCCCTTCTCTTTCTGTCTCAAAAAAAAAAAAAAAAAAAAAGTATACAGAGGCTGGAAAGATGGATCCATATTATCCTGTGGCAGAACACTTGGTAAAATTGGGTAGTATGAGGTGAATGAGATTTTTTTAAAAATTGGCTCAGATGTAAGTTGGGGAAAAAAAGGGATAATGAAAATCCAGAAATTCAGTGCTTTGTAGGATTGGCAAAGTCACTGATTGTAGACACCAACCCATAAGATACAGCATTTAAGGAGGCTCTTGTCAACAAATTTAAAATGGACAGCTGGTCAAAATGACTTAGGGCAAAGATTAGAGTAAGGGTTTGACCTTCATATCTACTGTTAAAATAGCCTTAAGGTATTCACCATTAAGTAAGCAGTGATGGGGTGAGGCCGGGGTCGGGGGTGGGAGTGGGTGCAGAGCAAGGAAATGCACATTGATGTGACTTCAAGGAAATGTAGGGTAAGTATATTGTTGTTGCGGTGGTGGTGGTAGTTTATATATTGAATTTCTTATTAATTATTTTTATTAACATATAATGTATTATTTTCCCCAGGGGTACAGGTCTGTGAATCATCAGGCTTACACATTTAACAGCACTCACCATAGCACATACCCTCTCCAATGTCCATAACCCAACCACCCACTCCATACTCCCCTCCTCCCCCCAGCAAACAAACTCTCAGTTTGTTTTGTGAGATTAAGAGTCTCTTATGGTTTGTCTCCCTCCGGATCCCATCTTGTTTCATTAACAGAGTTTTATTTATTTATTTATTTATTTATTTATTTATTTATTTATTTTTAAAAGATATTTTTTATTTATTTGACAGAGAGAGATAGAGGTCACAAGTAGGCAGAGAGGCAGGCAGAGAGAGAGGAGGAAGCAGGCTCCCTGCTGAGCAGAGAGCCCAATGCGGGGCTCTATCCCAGGACCCCGGGGATCATGACCCGAGCCAAAGGCAGAGGCTTTAACCTACTGAGCTACCCAGGTGCCCATTAACAGAGTTTTACTTTGAGGTGCCTGGTTAGTTCAGTCAGTGGAGCATGTGACTCTTGATCTCAGGTATAGAGATCAATGCTGGGTATAGAGATGACTTTAAATAAATAAATTATTTAAAAAATAGCTCTACTTTTATAATAAACAAGAGTTTGGACCAATAGATATTTGCGACTATTCAAAACCTAACAATCATTGGGATCCCAAACTTCCATAGGAGGCAACTAAAAAAGGAAAGCCATGAGTAACAATGGTCAAGGGACTTTCTCCTTGACAGCTGAATCAGGGTCTAATAAAAGTGCATGAAGGATCTGGAGGCCAGCAGGATTTCAGAATTGCTGTTGACCACTACAGGCTTATCTCTATCCTTCCTTTTCTGGTGAGAGATTTTACCAAGGTTTTCCTGTTTCTGTTCCACCAGTTATATTGGGTGAAGGTGGAGCAGATAACTTTCTTTTTAGTTGATGGGCTGCCTGGGTGGCTCAGCAGGTTGTGCTTCCTACTCTTGATGTTGGCCCAAGTCATAAACTCCAATTCCTGGAGGGAGTCCCACCTATGCCCCACCTCTATGCTCAGCAGGGAGGCTGCTTGGGATTCTCTTTCCAATAAATAAATAAATCTTAAGAGAAAAAAAAAAAAGAAAAATCCCTTCTTTTTAGTTGACAGATATCTGGCCCAAAAGGATGGAGAAGCTGGAGGACAGCTTGCACTTTGAACTGGGTGAAGTTAACACGGAGTTGTCTGGTTTAGGAAAGGTTGAGTGTGTTCTGTGAGTGGAAAGATATTAACAAAGACATGTTTATTGACCAGAAGGACAGATGGTGGTGGAGACACTGACCAATTATGGAATAAATATGATCTCACCCCTTTTCCCACTTCCCTTACATGCAGTGCCATGTGACTAGTGGATGGCCAAGAAGCTAAAAATAGACATCAGGTATGAATTTAATGTGTTAAGTCGCTGAAATTTTGGGGTTTATTTTTTGTTGCAGGATAACCTAGCTTATCCTGAGAAATAAATTTGGAAAACAGGTAAAACTTGGAAGAAGAGAAAAAATAACATCCATAGAACATTTTTAAAGCTTTTCTTTTTGGTGGCAGTTGTTACATTTGTTGTTGGAAATTCAGAAATTACTTCCCAAAAGAAAATAAAAAATGAAATCATTTATATTCCTACTTCCCAGACGTAACCACTGCTACTATGACATGTATCATAGAAATATGTGAAATTTTCAATAGTAGAGTTATAATTTGCATATTTTATTGCCTGCATTAAAACATATAATCTCCATACAAATGTATCTTTTATTCTTGGTATGACAATATTATAGTTTGTTTTTTTACTAATTTTTAATTGCAAAATCTCATTATATAAAATGAGTTTCTTATTTGTATTACCTATTATCTATTTTAGATATATTTGGGATATTAGTTATCCTATTTTTACATATACTGTCTAGCTCTTCTTTCAATGTGTGCGTTAACCCCAAACTTTGTATATAGTCTTTATGTCATATATTTTTAAAATACTAGTAGAGTCTTTGATTTTTTTCTTTTTTTCAAAGATTTTATTTATTATTTGTCAGAGAGAGAGAGAGCACAAGCAGGCAGAGCGCCAGGCAGAGGCACAGAAAGAAGCAGCTTCTCCGCTAAGCAAGGAGCCTGATGCTGGATTCAATCCCAGGACTCTGGGAACATGATCTGAGCTGAAGACAGATACTTAACCAACTGAGCCATCCAGGAGTCCCTTGATTTTTTTCTTAAATTCTTCCAAGTTTCACGTCTTTTTAAAATAAAATTGCTCCATCCAATTACACCAAAAATTCAGTTTCATTTTCTCCAAATATTAAGGTAGAATTATTTCCGTGTTGTTTTGTTTATATTTCTTAAACTTTGGATCATGTAAGACCTCACATTGTTTTGATTTGCTTCAATGCTGTTTACAGAATTTACCATTCCCCCTCACTAGTTTGCAATGCCACTTTTAATCTGTACTTCTACATAAATTTGTGGGTTTGCCCTCTCTTTTCTGTCCTATTAATTTTACTTTTCTCTGCCAGTGTTAACTTATACTGTTATCACTAATGCATTCTTACAGAATATTTTATATCTTTTAGAGAAATTTTTCCTTTTTTGCTTAAAAAAAGGGCTACTTTTATACATTGTCTCTTCCAGGAGATAATTAGCTTGTTGAGATCTACAGAAAATTATGTTTGGATTTCACCAAACTCCCAAGTTAATTTACTGGAAATTGACTTTGTTACAGTATTAATTCTTCACAATCAGAAATTGAGTATTAATCTCCATTTATTCAAATCTTCTTTTATTCAAATTTCTAAAAATGCTTAGATATAAAAATATATTTTAAGGACTATCGCATTCTCATGTTTCAAAGAATTAAAAAAATAAAGAAATATATAAACAATAAAAACTTAAAAGAATTCTAACCATAGTAATGAAATGGAAGGAAACAGACATCTTCATTGAAATAAGGCATAATTTAAAAAAAAGAAAGAAAGAAGGCATAATTATTGAAAGGAGGCTAGAATAATAGGGAGGACTTGATTCTGCATTACTAAATATGTGATAACATATTTCCTATATTTTAAGATGTACATCTTCCCATGTGTTTACTCTGGATATCTCTGAAATTGTTATGTGCTATGCAGTCTATGGTATCTTAAAATGGCTTTCAACAATCATGACATAGTTATCAATGCCTGTGTGCATGACCAAAATTTGGTCATAGCTGGTTTTTGTTACAACATCAATTGGGCTATAGACTTTATTAAAATATACTGTGTACACTGAGTTTCATTGCTGTTTTAAAAAATTTCACTATGATTTAAAAGCGAAAAGTTATTGTATACCTAGAAAGGCAACAGAAGAAAGCAATGGGGACCTAAATTTTGCTATTGCAAAGCAAATATTTCCATTGGACAAGTAAGCCCATTCTGCGTTTTCTTGCAAAGCTGCAACTGAACGCTTTCTGAGAACCAAGAAAGGAAGAAATCCATGGTACATGATATGTGAGGTTTTGTTGCTAATATAAACACTAAAGTATTATCTACCATAGACAAGAACCACCAAGCATCAAAATTTGTAGAATGCATGTGTAGGACTTAGAGAGAAATTGCAGACAGAACTGTTGGGCATATTAAAAAAGCTATGTCCCCCAAGGAGGATATATGGTAGGAACATATGGGTAATGATGATGATTGAGATGATGTGAGAAGAGTTGAATGCTGAATGAATTTTAACTAGCTTATGTCACTTATATGCCCTAATGAATGCCTCGCGAGCTTAACATGATTGAAAAAAAAGGCTAATAGAGAGCTTTCAAAAAGTTAACAAAAATTTAAAAACTTAGGGGGTATAAAGCAACAGTTCTTAGTTTAATTGTACACATTTGTTCTCAGTAGTATATAAAATAATAATGATTCTTACATTGGATAGTGATTTAGATGAGATGACATTATTTCCTATCAGTTAGAATCCTTTTGGTGTAAGTAAAAAAGACCGAAACTTGCCTAAACACTAAAGGTAATTACTTTTTTTGACTATGAAGTCCAGTTTTTCAGCTTGATTCAGGTAAGCTCTGAACCAGGTGTTCATAATATCATGAAGGAATTGACTTCTATATCCTCACCCTACCTTCCACATAGGGGACTTCATCTCCAGGTTCGCTCTCTTTAAATGTCAAGAGGACTCCCAGCAGCTACTGAGCCATCAGGCTTTTTCCTCATCCATCAGGATAAAGTGGGAAATTTCCCCTAGAAATTCAGAAAAAGTTACCAGATAACTCTGGACAGCATAAGTCATATGCACCATCCCTGGGTTCACAAAGTTTATAGGGAACTCTTGGACTGACCAGAAGGAAGGGATATGGAAGGCACAAAGGGAAGTTGACTAGAAATGATGAGAAAATAAACTTAATTACCAAATATAGCAGGCCCATTAATTTCCTGTCCATATCACCACGAACATCAGTGCTCTCATGCCTGATTTCCAACTGCCAGTACCCACATCTCCTTGCCCAAGGACGATTTTGGTCTCCAAAGTCCTTTTTATCCAGGCTCGGTGGGCCAGCAGTTATAGAACTTAATGTCCCCAATGTTGGTGGGTAAATACTCCAGCTCTTAGCTATTTTGTAATTTGGGTGGGATACTTCTAAAGTGCACATATAACCCAGGTTCCCAGAGCGAAATCCAATCCCCATAGCTGAGTGGTAAATAAACTGATAACACACTGTTTATTGATTGCCTTTCCTTCTCCATCTCACTTCTCTGCTCCCCTTCCAGTGATCCCTTCTCCTCCCAAATGAACTCTTTGCACTTACATCTATGGCTCAGGATCTGCATCTGGGGAAACCCAAACTCAGACAGGGTTGGTAAATCTTCACCTTTCTCTCGTCATTTAAAATCAAGTGTTTATTTTGTGAGACCTATATGAACCTCGGTCTCTCCTGGAATAAAAAGGAGATAGTCATGCTTGCCCCACGTTCCTGACATGATTATGAAGATCCAATGAGAGAACGTGTATAAAAATGTTTTGTAAGATGCTGCACAAGTGAGCATAGCTATAGTTATAATTATCATACACTTTAGAAAAATTAATGCCCTCAATTATTGGCAAGTAAGCTACAAATAGTATTTATCAGTGGTGGGATGTTATGCAGTGGCCTCTGCCTTCTCTTGAAATCAAAAGGACAAGAATTAATAAAAAATGAGGTGATTCATCACAAAGGGATTACCTAAGGCATCCCTTTGTGTAGGCTACAGCTTCCCATTTATTTGTTGTTAATACCAGAGACCTCTCAGCAGGAAGGGAGCAGAAAGTAAACAGGGGAAAACTGCTAGGAAAGGGCAAAGGCAAGCCGCCTGCTGGGCGCGGCTCTCTCAAAGGCTAATGGAACCTGAACTGACTCACACTTCAAGCTCCTCTGGGCTGCTGATGAAGAATGCAGCCCAGGCCCCAGTCACTTACTCAATGCAAAATACTGGTTTCCAGGGAAAATCCAGATGGAACAGACAATAAATCATTGCCAGTTTTACGGTCATTAATGTTACTCAAGTTTGGAACCCAGTACACTTTACTTTGCTCTATTTTCTTTTTATTATTTTAAAATTTTGTTAAATTCCAGCTACGTGAAGGAAAGGTCACAAACCATAAGCATACAGTGGGAGGCATTATCACAATGTGAACGAGCTGGTTATCACCACACAAATCAAGAAGTTATCAGCACCCTTCCTGCCCCTCCCAGTCACTACCCTGCTTTCCTCCATAAAGGGAACCTCTCTCCGGATTTTACTACCAGAGATTAATTTTGCCTGATGTTGAACTTTTATATAAATAGGCTCGTACGATAGATACTCTTTCCTGTCTGGCGTTTTCACTAAAATTTTGATGAGACTCACTTATGCTGTTGTCTTTAGCCATATTTCATTCATCGCATTGCTATATATTATCCCGTTATATGATTTTACAATGAGTTGTTTACCCTTTGTACTGTGATAAACATTTAGGTTGTTTCCTATCTTGGGCTATTATTACTAAATCTATAATGTATATTCTCATATAAGTCTTTTTATGCATATATTCTCATCCCTCTTGGGCATAGTCCTTAGAATTATTGGGTCATGGAGTGCATATATGTTTAATCTCATTAAAAATGATTTTTTCCAAAGTAGGTATGCTTTTTACATTCTCACCAGTAATTTATGGGAATTCCATTGCCACACATTCCTGTGAACCCTTAATATTATCAGTCATTTTTTATTTCACACATTGTGATGGTCTCTCATTTGCTTTAAAATTGCATTTCGGGGGCGCCTGGGTGGCTCAGTGGGTTAAGCCGCTGCCTTCGGCTCAGGTCATGATCTCAGGGTCCTGAGATCGAGTCCCACATCGGGCTCTCTGCTCAGCAAGAAGCCTGCTTCCCTCTCTCTCTCTCTCTCTCTGCCTGCCTCTCCGTCTACTTGTGATCTCTCTCTGTCAAATAAATAAATAAAATCTTAAAAAAAATAAAATAAAATTGCATTTCACTGATTACTAATGCACATCGTTTTAAGTATTTTTGGTCATCTGGATATCTTTTTTGTAAAGTATTTGCTTAAATTTGTTGTCCATTTTCTACTGTTTTCTACTGGTTTGTCATTTTCTACCATTTCCTACTGATTTGTCATCTTTCCACTATTGATCAGAAGTCTCTCCTTATAGGGGCGCGTGGGTGGCACAGGCAGTTAAGGGTCCAACTCTTGGTTTCGGCTCAGGTCATGATCTCAGAGTCATGAGACTGAGCCCTGCATGGGGCTCTGTGATGAGCAAGGAGCAGGCTTGAGTTTCTCTCTTCCTCTCCTTCTACCTCTCTGCTCCTTCCCAGTGTACTTTCTCTCTCTAAAATAAATAAATCTGAAAAAAAAATATTCTACCTATACCATGGATACAAATAATTTCTCAGTTCCAGCTCCACATTGGGCTCCGTGCTTAGCACAGAATCTGCTTGAGATTCTTTCTCTCTCTCCCTCCGTCCCTCCTGTTTGTGCTTACTTTCTGTCCATATATATATATATATATATATATATATATATAAAATCTTTGAGAAAAATAAGTCTTTTTAAAAAAGTGTATTTTAAAAAAATAAAAAAATAAAAAAGTGTATTTATATCTATAGGTTTAAAACCACCTACATGTTGATACCTAGAGATCCGTATACACACACACACACACACATATTCTCAGTTAAGTATATAATGGCTTGCTTCTTCCATTCTGTGGCTTCCCTTGTCATTCACTTAATGTATTTCAAGGAATATAAGCTTTTTAATTTTAATGTAGTCTAACACATACCATAAAGTAAGAACATATTCTTCTGTATTATATTATAGATACTTTATTGCTTAGATTTTCATTATTTTTAGAAATCTACCTGGAGTTTATTTTGTTTGTGCCTGGAATCAGGATTCATCTTATTTCCCTCATGGATCTTCAATAATTTGTCCTGTGCCTGAAGGACTTCGTTTAACATTTCTTACAGTGCAGGGATGCCAGTAATGAATTATTTCAGTTTGTGTTTGTCTGAAACTTCTTTAGTCTTCTTTTTTTTTCTTTTTTCTTTTTAAACCAACCAAATGTCAGACCATTGTCTTCGGGTTTGCATTGATTTTAGTAAAAGTCAGTGGTAATACTTCCGTATACTATGTTTTTCCCTCTCTGACTCATCTCAAGATGTTCTCGTGGCATTTAGAATAGACTTGTCTAAAACTTTCCAGTTGTAATCGATTGTTCTGGTGAGAGAGGTTCATGCCATCGGCAGAGGGTAAAGCTTCTGCAATGATGTCAAGGCAAGAAGAACGTAGGTTATTATAAGAAAATAAAGGGAAGTTGAGTAAGGTCACTAATTTGTCCTTGTTTGCCTAAGATGTTCTCAGTTTCAGCACTAAAAGCCCCACATTCTGGGGCTCAAGCTCCTAAAAATTGAACAGTTTTCCCAGGAATATCCTGGTTTTAAAACTGACAATCGTACATCTCAGAAAACCTCTCAGTCCTGCACAAACCAGGATGGTTGGTCACCTGACACCAGGTCATCTCTTTCTCCATCCACGTCCTCTCTCCTATTTGTTACTAGCTTAGTTCATCTCCATGTTTTTGTTTAGTTTTTTAGAATGGCCTGCTAACTGGTTTTCACGTTTTTATCATTGGCTCCATTACTGTTCATTTTAGCAATCATTTCCAAGTTTGTGAACCCAGGGTATGCATGACCTCTAAACTATATATATATATATATATATTTTTTTTTTTTAAGATTTATTTATTTATTTGACAGACAGAAATCACAAGGAGGCAGAGAGGCAGGCAGAGAGAGGAGGAAGCAGGCTCCCCGCTGAGCAGAGAGCCCGATGCGGGGCTCGATCCCAGGACCCTGGGATCAGGACCTGAGCCAAAGGCAGAGGCTTTAACCCACTGAGCCACCCAGGTGCCCCTAAACTATATTTCTTGAAGCTAGCTCTTGAGGCTGAAGTTTCTCGCTGCTATAACCTGCTATAATCAGAACAAACCTATCTGTTTGTTCTGATACTTCAAGAGACCATTTCTTAGCTGTGGAAAATGATTGATTTTACTGGTATAAAATGTTCTGTATTTTCTAGATCCAAAGTACATGAACTTCCAGATCTAGAGCAACTTATTCTTTAGTGATTTGACAGTGACTGATGATTTCCAACATTCACTCTATGGGATGAGTATCTGTTGGAATCTTTTCCAGTCCAGGAGGAATTAGAGTGACCACTGGCTTCTCGGGTTGCTGCTCTAGGAACAAAAGTAAATTGTCCCAAGAAAAGAGTGCTTATTAAAAGCACAAATGGAAAATAATGTTTGGATGCAAACAAAGTTAAAACTATTCAAGAAAGTCAAATGGATTAAAACTATTCAAGAAAGTCAAATGGATTTCGAATTAAATGTGAACTGTAGCAATTGAAATGTTAGGATGGTTTCTGTTCTTTGGTGGATCTTGGTTAGACATCATCCAGTTATTCTTGTCCTCCACTAATTTCTTGGATGGAAAATCTATGCATTTCTTATCTAGAGCGATTTTCTGGAAAGTTAAGAACTTGGTTTTGAAAGAGATAATTATACCAGGGCAAAATATTTATACCAGATCATCATCAGCACAATGAGGGAAGTTGTTCATTTTTTCTTATATTGTCTATTTAATTAATGACCTCATTGCCAAAAACTTTCATAAAATTTTCAAATCCCTTTATCATTCCAGGAATATATTTAGTATAGATTTTGGGAAATAAATTACTTGGTGACAAGAAAACCATAGACTCTGTGGCTGAACTTCATTGCTTAGAGGTCATTTAGTAAGACAGTTTTGAAGTTGCATTTTTCTTTCACAGCAGATAAACTTCCTTCAAATAAAATCTTGTGCAGAAATGCAATGTATCAAAGTAATAGGAAACATTTCTCTGGATGAGGCATAGAAGCTTGACTGCTCACCATTTTCTCCTCCCCTAGTATTTGTAGTATTATAAAGAATCAGAATTATTAGCATTTACAATAATATTGTGCCAAGTTTGCACAAAATTTTAATGTAATGTGCCCATCAACTCTCTGGGAAATTATTCCTCAAATTAGACTCTTACAGAGCAAAAGCAGAAATGTACAGTTCCCCTATCAGCTTGAAATTGGATACAACATATATTATAACATTTCAAGAGAGCTCGAAGAGAACCTTCCAAAAAATAGTATTTTTTTCAAAAAATTGTATTTGAAGATCATTGTATAAAAATCTCCCTCAGTTGGGGTGCCTGGGTAGCTCAGTCAGTTAACGTCTGCCTTTGGCTCAGGTCATGATCCCAG
The DNA here is from genome assembly GCF_902655055.1 of Lutra lutra. Taxonomy (NCBI): domain Eukaryota; kingdom Metazoa; phylum Chordata; class Mammalia; order Carnivora; family Mustelidae; genus Lutra; species Lutra lutra. Next base: position 138,122,933 of record NC_062278.1, on the reverse strand, counting down.
GGTCCTGGGATTGAGCCCCACATCAGGTTCCTTGCTCAGTTAGGAGTCTGCTTCTCCCTCTCTTTCTGCCTGCCACTCCCAGAGAGAGAGCTTGAGCTTCTTAAAATAAAATAAAAAATAAAATAAATAAATAAATAAAATCTTTAAAAAAAAATCACCCTCAACCTATGCATACAATACCTATTTGAAACGGTGACGTTATCTCTTTAAAACTTATCTTTATATACAAAGCAAGAATAACTCAAGCATAAAAACAAACTTACATTGTTTTGACTGTGTTACAGATTTTAACTTGCAAGGTATAAACTCATTTTTGAATCAGTTATTCGTTTCACGTGCTTTGTGTTCTAAATCTATGGGAGCCCTTCTTCAAATCAAGTTTTGTGGGAGCCCACTGGATGCAAAAATCTGAGGTTGAACTCTACAGATGAAAGTGGGGGTAGGATCCTGGAGCCTTGAGTGCTTACCTCCCCAGCAGCATGCCCACTTTCAGCCCTCCAAGAATCTGTCTTGGAAGGGCCCAGACCCCTCTTATCAGTGTAGAAGCCGCGCTCCTAGAGGCTGGGAAGTAGAGTGCTTAAGGATACAGGCTCTGGAGTCAGGAACTGCTAGAATTGAGTCACATCTCTGCCATTTATTAACTTGTCAACCTGATCTCTGTGGTCCAATTTCCTCATCTGAAAAATAAGAGCAGTGGCAGTAGCTAGTCCCCAAAGCAGGATGCCATCATTTTTTATCTCTTCCCATGCCCATGTTGCTCTATTAAGTAGTAGATTCTGTTTCCCATCCCCCTGAATGTTGGCCAGCTTTATGAATTCCTCTTACCAAGAGATTATGGAGGAAATGACTCTTTGCCAGTTCCTCTAATAATCCTGAAGAAGTCTGGAGCCTCTGGTCAGGAAAGCCAGCTGACATGCTATAACGAAACTCGGATGAAACGATTGCGATGAGAAAAAACAAAACAAAACAAAACAGGTAGTGGCAGAGAGGTCATGGGGAGGCACACTGAGGCCCTGGAAATCTGAGGGGCGTCTTCCTGGATCCTCTAGCCCAGCCATCCACCGGCGAAGCCTGATGGAGTGAGTGATCCTGTGTGGAAAGAGAATCATCTAGCGGAGACATGCCTGAATTCCTGGCCTGCTGAACAGTGAGAAATGGTAAATTGTTGTGCATCAGTCCATTTAGTTTGAGAGTAGCTTATCATGTAGCAATAGATAACTGAACCAAAAATAGAATGTACCTCATGTGGTTGTTGTTAGGATTAAATGAGATAGCAATAATAAAACAATTAGCACCCAATGAGGGAACATTGCAATTAAATTCAACTGTGGTTAGTGATTGGACTGTGAGTCAGAATTCCAGAGACCTTTCCCTTTTAGGGGCTTATGTTCTAGAAGGAGCAGACGGAAATAATAAATAAGTAAATTATACAGTTTGTTAGCATGTGTTAAGTCCCTTGGGGGAAAAATAGAGCAAAGTAGATTGGTAATATGGGGTTGGAGGAGAGAGGAGACAGTTTACAATTTCAGATGGAACGGTCAGGGTAGGCTTTGTTGAGAAGATTAAATGTGAGGAAAAGGGTGTAAGGGGGTGGAGGAGCTCTCTGTGCACATATCAGGGAAGAGAGTTTCCAGAGAAAGGACAAACTCCACAAGGCAGAAGCATGCCTGGAGTTGTCAAGATGCTGTGAAGAGGTCACCGTTACCGTGGCTGGAACGCAGACGTCGTGGGGTACATGGTAGGAGACAGGGTGGAAGAGCGGCATATCACCTATGGTGAGTTCTTTGGGTGTTGGGTGTTGGGTGTACAAATTGCTTAAAAAGAAATCTTTAAAATATATATATAAACAAAATTTTTTAACAATAATAAACTTAATTTTTTTTTAATTCGGAAAGAGATGTTCTGTGTAACGAAGGCAGTGTTTTTTTCTTTCAAGAACTATGAAATGGAAGTTCCGTAGTTGTCAACATTTATCTCTACCTGCAATCATCTTGTTTTGTTTGTTTATTTTGAGTATTCTGCCAGTTCTGTGAAAATAGAAGATTTACAAAAACACAAACCTAAAAGAATTCCTGTCACCGAGTAAACGATCAAGATATATTTTTGTTTAAGGGAATTCATGGATGGAAAGACTTACTATTAACAAACATGTCCTCAACACTCCATATGGTTTACAAAATACTTTCTGGTTAGTTATCTCAATTTAACCTTATAATACTGTCAGGAGAATAATATTGTAATTCCATGTTATAGACGTAGAGAGATGCAGAAAGCTTAAAGGTCTGGCCAGTGGCATCTCCCCGAGGACCACATGCAGGGAGCTGGGGGAATTCTAGGGAGTCAAAGTGTTTGTGTACTGTCTAAGTTTTTAAAAGAAGCTGTGTCACATTGCATACTTTCACTTAATATTTAAAGAAATTTCAACATACACTGACATAAGTATGAAGGATATAATTTCTAGCAGAATGAAATTTTGACCCTGTCGGGGTTAATGTAGAGCATGAAACCAGCCGTAATACCTGACTTGCTGAAAGGTTAACAAAGAGGTGGCTGGGGGCGAAGGAAGGTTTCGGAGAAGGGCGTGGGCCTTTGGAATGCCGAGGGTTACCACTCTGCAGTTGGAATGCCCTGGGGAGTTACCTGCCGGAAGCTTTCTTAGCCCAGGACCGCCACCCTGTAATCTTAGAGACTATGCTTTGTTCCTTAGGCTCTGTTTAGTAGAACATGCAGATTAGCATATCTTATCTTTCCCCTAAACAGCTCCTCCTAGTATCCATAAGAATACCTGTCCTGCATCACGTGCTTGAGAAACAGTGATAAGGATTTGTGGTCCTGAAGGACCAATAAAAGAGGGAGCAAAGAAGGGCGAAGGGTCGTCTCTGAGCCTTGACTCTCTTGCCTTCTCTCCTTCACAGCAAAGTTTGGAGTCATCTTTCCTCTGTCGCTGGCCATTCCTGGCATGACACCTCTCTCTCTCTCTCTCTCTCTGTTTTTAAATTAACTTATAATGTATTATTTGTCCCAGGGGGACAGGTTTGTGAATCATCAGGCTTACACGTTTCACAGCACACACCATAGCACATACCCTCCTGTATCCATCATCCAGCCACCCTATCCCTACCCCTCCACCCCCCGTGACACCTCTCTTTTAAATGTAACAAGCCCCGGGGTGCCTAGGTGGCTCCATTGGTTAAGGGACCGACTCTTAATTTTGGCTCAGGTAGTGAGATGGAGCGCAGTATTGGGCTCTATGCTGGGTGTGGAGCCTAATTAGGATTCTCTCCCTCTCTCTATTCTTCCCTTCGTTTGCTCTCTTGCTCTCAAAATAAGAAGTAACAAATCCAGGGGGATTCCTGGATGGCTCAGTTGGTAGACCATATGACTCTTGACCTTGAGGTTTTGAGTTAAACCCCAAGTTGGGTGTACAAATTGCTTAAAAAGAAATCTTTAAAATATATATATAAACAAAATTTTTTAACAATAATAAACTTAATTTTTTTTTTTTTAATTTGAAAGGCAGAGATCACAAGTAGGCAGGGAGGCAGGCAGAGAGAGAGGGGGAAGCAGGCTCCCCACCGAGCAGAGAGCCCAACACGGGGCTCGATCCCTGGACCCCGGGATCATGACCTGAGCCGAAGGCAGAGGCTTTAACCCACTGAGCCACCTAGGCGCCTCAGCACTAATACACTTTTATATATTTCTTTTTGTCTCCTTGAACTCATATTTCCATTCCACTTCCTTCATAGGATTTTATTTTAAAAACACATTTTTATATTTGAAAGGCTTGAATTGATCACACTATCAAAATTCTCTGTAACAAAATGGTGCATATAAATTGAAATTTAAATATTTCATTTCTTATGACAATAAGGCTCCAGATTGAGTTATCTTTATAGTTATTATTAATAGATCGCTAATAAAAGTGACATAGATGTATTACAAATGTTAATAAATAATAAGCATAAAAGGAAAATTTATTGCATTTCTTAAGGAAGAGGATAGGGATTTTCTTTATGCATGCAGGGTAGATTCTACTTTTTTTTTTTTTTTTAACTACCCAGGGTTTAGGGGCACCTGGGTGGCTCAGTGGCTTAAAGCCTCTGCCTGCAGCTCAGGTCATGATCTCGGGGTCCTGGGATCGAGCACTGCATTGGGCTCTCTGCTGGTTGGGGAGTCTGCTTCCCCCTCTCACTCTGCCTGCCTACTTGTGATCTCTCTCTCTCTCTCTCTGTCAAATAAATAAACAAAATCTTTAAAAAAAAAAATAGCTAAAATAAATAAATAAATAAAATACCCAGGGTTTAGCATCAGCTTTACTCCTATTTAATGTGTTTTTCTGGTGTAAGTACTAAGAAAACATGTTTGCATAAGTAAATACATGGGAATGAAAAGAGTTGTATTACTAGCAGTGACCCTTGAACTCTTTGACAGCTCTTCCAAGTTACACAATTAAATATACTTATTGATCTACCACCAAGAATTATTTTTAATAATCTATAAGCTCATAATTCATTTAGATGAATTGTGAAAAGTAGAGAATTAGAAAGGGCCTGACCTGAAAAAGGTTTGCTACCTTTTCCTTAGAGTTATTCATTGCTTGGCACTTGCTGCGACATTTAGAAATGGTTCTTTATGGTTTATGCACCAGAGGATATTCTAACTTGGGCACAATAAAGTGATATAAAGCATTAGTGAAGAGGTGAGCTGAGGGTACTAGGAAAAAAGGAAGGCGAGAAAGGAGAACTTGTGAAGTATTCTCAAGCTAGATGAGTATACATACGGAAGTTGAGAAAAAGTGTCCATGTGCCTATGAGTCACTTGGAAACTCAGTGATTGCCAGAGCTCAGTTTGAAGACTGTTTCCAAAGAGGACAGGCTACACAATGGCCCCATGTGGGAAAGTGCATGTGTATGTAGTAATCAGAATATACCCCTAGAAGAATGGCCTCAAAGAATTGAGTCAGGAGAACAAGGCCAGAGACCGAGAAATTTCTTTAGAACGAGGGCATGGAAAATGGCTAACGCAGTTCAGGACCCAAGTTCCAGAGCCCTAGACTGCTGGGGTGGGAATGAGGGTGGGAGCAGCAGGGATAGGGTTGGGTGTGGGTAGGGCTTTAAGGAGCTGGAACCTTCAGGTTATTGGGAATTTTTATGTGAAACTTCTCTTAGAATCCTGCAGGGAGAAGGTGATACATAGGAGAAAGGAATAAGATTGTACAACGGGGCTTTGTAGTGGAAATCATATGCCTTTGAATACCAGTTTAACAGCTGTGCTTGTCCCATATCTATTCCAGCCAAGTAAAACAGGAGAGACAATACAGAGCTACACGATCCTATGTGGCAGGTACGGGCTACCCGAGGCTATCAAGCACTTGATATGGGGCTGCTCAGAATTCAGGTGTGCTGTGTGTAAAGCACAAACCAGATTTCAACGATTTAAAAATGAAGAAAAAGATGTGAACTAACTCATTAATGATATTTTGTGCTCACTGCCTCTTAAAATGGCAATTGGGGGATATACAGGGTTAAATAAAATATATTATGAAAATTAATTTCAACTTTCTTTTAAGTTTTAAAATGTCAGTATTAGAAATTGTAAATTATACATGTAGCCCATTTTCTCTTGGATTTCATTGGCTGGAGCTTCTCTAGCTGAAGGATTTTTTCTTTTTAATCAAAATAATTTCTGGATAATTTTTAAGTGCTTTAAAATTTCATTATGAAAGAAAATAAAAAGATGTGGGAAAAAAATAAGGTCATTTCATAATTTTTTAAAAGTAAACATATAAATCCATAAGTTATATTAACTAGGTAAAGCATTGTTATAACTGTATGGTGATTTATGATTCCAAATTTGAAAAAAAAATTAAACACACACATAAATAAATGACTGGAAAAGTTCAAAGTCATATTAATAATAGATTTTTCCTCAATAGTGGAATTATGTGAGATTATATCTTTTTATTATGTTTATATATTTTTATTTTCTAATTATTCAATGTAGACACACCTTATTTTTATTTTATCTATTTTTAAATTGTTATTTTACTGTTATTTAAAAGAGCATAATGGGAAGATGTCCTTTCTTTATCCATTTATATAACATTTAATAAGAATTATGTGAAACACCTGAATGGCTCAGTCAGTTAAGCATCTGACTCTTGATTTTAGCTCATGTCATAATCTCAGGGTCATGAGACAGAGCCCCGTGTCAGGCTCCATGCTCAGCAGGGAGTCTGCCTGAGATTCTCTCTCCCATCCCTCCCTCCCCTGCTTACATGTGCGGTCTCTCTCTTTCTCTCTCTAAAATTAAAAAAAAAAAAACGTAGAAAAATGAACAGAAGCATTGAAAAATGCTTATTTCTATTATTTGGAGTGGTATACAATAGCATAACTAAATTATATAATAGATGATAAATATTTTGGGAATAACTTAGGGATTCATTTCCTTATTGTCTGTTATCAGTTAGGACTTGTTGTTCATTCCCATTATCAATAAGCTTCAAAGTAATGGGAGTCAGTGATAAGAAAACACTAAATCTTCTTGAAAATACCAGGAGAGAATCTCAATTTTTCAAAACATTCCCTGCAAGGAAAATCTAGCTACTTGGCTGCCACACAAAAGCCCAAGTATATAAAAAGCATTTCATGGAGCTGTTCCTAATAAAAAAGCCAAACAGAAATTAATTGATTTGTAGAGATCTCTGATCTAGCTCCAAATACCTTATGATTTACTAACATAAAATGGACAGTGAGCTGAATTCTCCCAGAATTACATCCTTAATATTTACTTTTATGGTTTTTAGTTTGTTAAAGCAGCAATTTTCTAATTATACTCAGTTAACTTAAAGGGAACTCTGCAGTCTCCCAAAGCACCTAATCCATAATCAAGGAGCCATTCCAATGAGACATTGTGAACCTGTTTGCAAATATATCTCAAACATCCATATCTGGTTTTGTTTGTTTTTTTTTAAAGATATCTTATTTATTTATTTATCAGGGAGAGAGAGAAAGCAGAAGCACAGAGAGCTGCAGGCAGAACAGGCAGAGTGAGAAGCAGACTCACTGCTGAGCAAGGAGTGGGATGTGGGACTCGATCCCAGCACTCTGGGATCATGACCTGAGCCGAAGGCAGATGCTTAACCAACTGAGCCACCCAGGCGTCCCTAGAGAGGGGGGAAGCCGGCTCCCTGCTGAGCATAGATCCCGATCCAAGGGCTTGATCCCAGGACCCTGAGACCATGACCTGAGCTGAAGGTAACGGCTTAACCCACTGAGCCACCCAGGTGATCCCCATATCTGGTTTATAAGCTTCTTATTTTTTTAAATATTTATTTATTTTATTATTTGAGAGAGGGAGAGAGAGCAGGAGCAGGGGGAGGGGCAAAGGGAGAGGGAGAGAGAGAATCCCAGGCAGATTCCCCACTGAGCATGGAACCCGACTCCAGGCTTGATCCCACGACCCTGAGATCATGACCTGAGGTGAAATCAAGAGTGGGATGCTCAACTGAAGGAGCCACCCAGGCGCTCCTGGTTCATAAGCTTCTCACCACATGATTTGTTTACAAGGTGAAGACATGCAACCCAGTATATGAGAAGCACTGAGGTCTGAAGCCTTCTGAGCAGCAATGGCAAAAAGGCTGAAATGGTAATGAGTCAGCCTTCATCCTGATCACTTATCTGCTCTTTAATCTTCCACAGCTCATCAACTTCTTTCTTTTCGTAATAACAACTTTATTGGTTCTCATTTCTCTTGAGGCTTGAGAATGGAAGAAGAGATGTCCATGAAAATTGCAGCGCTGTATCATGGATGCTGTCTTTCTCCAGTGACTCACTTCAACACGCATGACTACTGGACCGGCACTGTCAGCGAAAGAAGGCTCCTCTGTTACACCTTTGACTGAAGCTGGCATCATAAGATACAAGTAAGTTGAAATAGATGTGGGTGGAAGTGGGTGGAAAAGTGCTATTTTAGAAAACGTGGTATGTGCTATAATGGAGAGTTGTACATATGTCCAAACGGCCCTGAAATCTCAGAGGACAGAGCAATTCAGGGCACTGCCGTTCTGCTCAGCGAACAGGGTTCTGGGTTTGGGAAGGTGTCACAAAGAGCGGCAATATTTGGGGCTGTTCCTGCCAGGCAGAGCACTAAAAGGAACGAGGGTGAAGGTTCTTGCTTCCTGGGCTCCACCCCGACCCTTCTCAGCGGGGCCGGGGAATTTTAACTTCTCACAAGTTTTAACTTCTCACAAGTTTTCAGAGAAGGCTGATTCTGATTCACTTTTTTTTTTTAATTTTAATTTTTAAGATTTTATTTATATATTTGACAGAGAGAGACACAGCAAGAGGGGAATACAAGCAGAGGGAGAAGGAGAGGAAGAAGGAGGCTTCCCACCGAGCTGACAGCCTGATATGGGGCTCAATCCCAGGACCCTGGGATCATGACCTGAGCCAAAGGCAGGTGCTTAATGACTGATCCACCCAGGTTCCCCTCTGATTCACTTTTCTGAGCCAAGGCAACAATAAAAATCTAATCAGTTCTATGACGGTGTTCCCCTTTCTTGCCATCACCAATCTATAACACACGCACACACACACACACACACTACTGACCAAGGGGAAAGAGAGCTTGGTGTCATGTCTGAAGCAAATCCAGCCCTTATAAAAATCTTTTGAGATTTCAGCTTTGTCTTTACAGGTCCTCAGTCACTGGCAGCTTCTTCATCTCCCATAGGCCCAGTGGACTGCAGTTTGAAAGCTGGAGTAAGGAGGAATTGAAATGCAAGAATGAACCGAGCTCAACAGCACGGCAAATGCACAGATTCTCTTGTTTTCTGGAATGCCCTTGAAAGCAAGGGAGCTGCTAGAACATCATCCTCTTCTTTGTAAGTTTAGACCTTATTGATTATGAATATTTGAGAGTTAACCTTTGCTTTCCATGATCAGTTGCCCACCGAAGATTTGAAAAAAACAAAGAAACAGCGGTGATTCACAGGAGCTGGGACATCTTGAAAATGAATGCATTTGGTGGGCCGATGCCAGCCTGAGTTGTGCTGGGAAAGCTTAAAGATTTTTTTGTTTGTTTGTTTATAGAGCACAAGCAGGGGGAGGGGCAGAGGGAGAGAGAGAAAGAGAAGCTCAAGCAGATTCCGTGCTGAGTGTGGAGCCTGACGAGGGTCTAAATCTCACAATCCTGAGGTCATGACCTGAGCCAAAATCAAGAGTTGAGTGCTTAACTGACTAAGCCACCCAGGTGCTCAACACTGGGGAAGCTTAGAACACCAAAGGCGAACTGAACTGTTCTTTGAGTCTCCAGAGAAGTATTCCAGACTGAATAACTCAAAATTGAGGAAATGAACCCTAGGGATAGGGGGATGAAGGCTGGGGTAATGCCAACAACCAATAGGTAAGGGCTGAGGTTTCTTTCTTTTTTTTTTTTTAAAGATTTTATTTATTTATTTGACAGAGAGAGATCACAAGTAGATGGAGAGGCAGGCAGAGAGAGAGAGAGAGGGAAGCAGGCACCCTGCTGAGCAGAGAAGGGCTGAGGTTTCTCAAAGATGAATCAAGATTTTCATATTTTCATACCTGAGGGTTAGTTAGCATTTCTCTGAAAAGAAAGCAAGCCCAAAATAAAGGAAACAAAAATGCAGCACGGGGAGCCCCTTCCAACATACGCTCTGTGAAGGGTTTTAATTCTTGGGTCCTTTTCCCTTTGACCATGGGAAATACAACAGTTAGTTCACAGTTTTAAATTCTTCTGTTCTCATTTAATTTGCTTTAGTTTTCCCTAAGCCTTCAAAGTTGTCTGACGTGTTCATAACTGTGTGAAGATCTTCTCGAAGGAAATAAGGAATCCATCCATAAGAGGAAACAGGTCTTGTTTCCTCCACACAATTTCTTCCACAGACGCTCTTCAGAGGTACCTGCCTCACCTGTACCTCAGGACAGCCTGAAACACACGGTTCTATGCCACAACCAAGAGCAGAGTCGGCGTGACTTGAAGTGGTGTGGTCCTGGGTTGGGAGGAGCCCCAAAGTTTCAATGTGTCCTCTGCTTCACAATAAACCCACCTGTTGGGGCACCTGGGAGGCTCAGTCGTTAAGCATCTGCCTTCAGGTCATGATCCCAGCGTCCTTGGATCGAGCCCCGCATCGGGCTTCCTCTTCAGCAGGAAGCCTGCTTCTCCCTCTCTCACTCCCCCTGCTTCTGTTCCCTCTCTTGCTGTATCTCTGTGTCAAATAAATAAATAAAATCTTTTTAAAAATTATAAAAAAATTAAAAATCTTTTAAAAAGCATTTAAAAAAATAAATCCACCTGTTACATTGCTCCACTTCCACCAAAATTGCAGAACTGTTGCTGCTCTCTCCTGACTTCTATTTTTGTCTCAGGCAAGCAAGTCCTCACCTTGATGGACTGTAATGTCATCATGAACTGAGACTTTATTTTATCAAACTATAATATGCATTTAAAAAGGTTCATGTTTCAAAATTGTACACTTTGATGAATTTTCACAAACTTGGCACATCCATAGCCAACACTCTGGAAGGACCTCCCTCCTTCCACTCACTAAGCCATCCCCCGACCAAGGAATCACTATCCTGATTTCTATCTTGTAGAGCAGTTCTGCTTATAGATGTGCGTTATACGTAAGAACTCATACAGTATATTTACTGTGTGTCTGGTTTCTTTCAATGTTATGTTTCTGAGATCTGTAGATGGTTTCTTCTCAATGGTGTATGGTATTCCTTGGTGATGACCACAACTAATTCTTCATCTAACTTTTGAGCATTTGGTAGTTTTGTGTCTTAGGCTATTAAAAATATTACTGCCATGAACATTCTAGTATATGCCTTTTATTAAGCTTCTGCACACACCTACTTATATACATAGGAATGGAAATGCTTTGTCGTAAGGTACCCATATATTAAATGTAATAAATACTGCCAGTTCCAAAGTGCTTATGCTAATTTATATTTTCATGAACAGGGCATGGGAATTATTATCAGTCCACACCCAGATCAAAATTTGATAGAGTCTGCCTTTTACACTTTAGCAATTCTAGTAAGTGTATACAGCACCTCATTGTGGTTTTATTTGCATTTTACTTATGGTTAACAACATAGATTCTTTCTTTAAAAAAAAAAGAAATTTTATTTACTTCACATGGGCAGAGAGAGAGAGAGAGAAAGAGACAGAGAGTCCAAGCAGGCAGAGGGAGAAGCATGCTCCCTGCTGAGCAGGGAGCCGGACTGTGGCTCTATCCCAGGACCCCAGGACACCAAGTGTGAGCTGAAGGCAGACACTTAAATTACTGACCCTCCCAGGCACCCCAGATTATTTCTTTCATGTACTTTTTGGGTATTTGGATATCTCCTTTTAATAACACGTCTTTTCAAGTCTTTTGCACATTTTTCTAGGGAATTATCTGTAATTTTATTATTAACTTAGAGGAAATATTTGTATTCAAGATAAAAACTATTTGTTGAATGTGTGTATTCCAAACATATTCTCTTAGTCAGGATCTTACTTCTTGATTTATGAATGGTAACTTTTGATAAATGGAGTTAATTAATTTTAGTATAATTTATTATTTTTTAATTTTAGGGTTAGGGCTTTGGGCATGCTGTTAAAAAAATTTCTGGATACTCCGAAGTCACAAATACATTATTCTATGTTTCCTCGTAAAGTTTTATGTTTTACTTTCCAAATATAGATTTGCAATCCATCTAGGCTTAATTTTTGTGTACAGTGTGAGGTAGGAATCAATATACTATTTTTTCTCCATATGAATAAACAATTGACCCAATACTATTTGTTGAAATCATCATCCTTTCCCTACCATTCTGAGCCACGACCTTTGTTATGTATCTGGCGATCTGTTTTATAATTTCTTTGTGGTCTGAAATACAGAAATAAGGGGGGGGGTGCCCTGGCACAAAGGACAAGAGAACAGAATTAAAAGGGATTGAAATCTGATGCATGAGTTTGTCACCCTGATTAAGATGAGGGCTGGAGAGACACAGGAGGCAGGCAACAGGCAATGGAATGTCTTCCAGTCATCTAATTAAGGTTCTCAGAGAGCTGTGTCTATAGCCTGAGATCCTGGGCATCAGTCATGGCAGTATTCTTTCTCATTTTAGGAGAAAATTTGGGATTAAAATAATGTGGATAATTTTCAGAAAATACAGTCTCCTCATAACTCTGCATAAACTGTAATAGTAATTTGTACCTCATAAGGTTACCATAAAAACAAATGAGTAAATATATTTGAAACTCAGAAATTTCCCCCACTTAAATATAGTAATATATACTTTTAAAATATTATTATTATATTTACTATTAAGGCCCTGAATTTCCTATTCCTACATGTAATTTTTGTTTTTCACACACACACACACACAAAGGAGCACACCATGCTTTGAAAATTGCTGTGAGAAATCAACTGTTCAGAAACTATGCTTATTTATTATTTAAATGTTCTATCAGAAATCTGATGTGAAGGGTGCCTGGGTGGCTCAGTGGGTTAAGCCTCTGCCTTCGGCTCAGGTCATGATCCTGGGGTATTGGGATCGAGCTCTGCATCTGGCTCTCTGCTCAGTGGGGAGCCTGCTTCTTCCTCTCTCTCTGCCTGCCTCTCTGCCTACTTGTGACCTCTGTGTGTCAAATAAATAAATAAATAAAATCTTAAAAAAAAAAAGAAATCTGATGGAAAAGGGGGTAGAAATACAACCCTTCCCCTCCATATATCCACTGAGAAAAGGACAGTTATAATCAAATGTCATCAGAAGCCATCATTTTTACCTAGAGGAGGTCATAAAAGTTGTTAGAACATTAATTGCTTAAAAGGAATTATGTCCATAGATCTTGGTAGTCAGCTGTGAGTAGTTGTCACTTTTTGTTCTTTGCCTTTGTTTTTTTAAAATACGAAATATTTCACACATACAGAAGACTATATATTAAAAGTGTAAAGAATACTAATAAATAAACCTACATTTCCGGGTTAAGAAATGGCCCATTGCCTTTATGTTTGAAGACCGTGTTTGCCCTTAGCCATTCCTTACCCCATATCCACTGGTGAGCACCATCTGGAGCACTGTTCATGCCATTCCCATGAATTTCTTTATCCTTTACCACAGAAGTATTTATGACTAAAATATACTATCTTGTTTCATATGGTTTTAAGCTTTAATAGAATGCTATTGTATGTCCTGTTCTGGAACTTTTTCTTTTGGTTAAGGTTTTTATTACAGATTTTTCCATGTTAATTGTATAGTTGTAGTTCTATCACTTCATTATTCATCATTCCTTTGTATAAATACACTGCAGTTTATTTATCTATTGTTCTGGTGGATGAGCATTTGAGTTGTTTGTAGTATTCTACTAAAAAAATAATGCTGCTATGATCATTTGTGTATTTTTCTCCTAAAATACACATGTAAACATTTTGGGTTTTCAGTGGGGAAGAACTTACTGTCTAATCAATTCAATTTTGCATATCTTCAAGTCTTATTGTTTTCCAAAATGGTAGTAGAGATATATATGCCCAATAGCAGTAAAAATGGTGACCCATTACACCATAGCCTCACCAACAGTTGGTATTGTCAGATTTTAAATTTTTTCCCCAATTGTGTCAAGTAAAAGTATATTTGATTGCGGTTTTTTTTGGATTGTGGTTTTAATTTGTATTTCCATGATTATTATTAGTGAGATTACCATGATTTCATATCTTTGTTGTCATTCACATTCTCTCTTTTGTGAAAATCAGTTCAGTAAATTTGCCTGTTTTTCTGTTGGGTCTTTTTTCTTATTGTATTACATGAATTATTTGTGTAGTTTGCATACTAAATCCCTTGCCAATTTCAAATGTTGTAAATATTTTATCTCTGTTTGTGTCTTATCTTTTCATTTCTTCAGAAAATCATTTCTGTAAGAATTCTGTCATGTTCACAATGTTTTTGTTATTTGTTTTTATTTTTTTCAACTTTTTATTTATTTATCTGAAAGAGAGAGGACAAGGTGGTGGCTGTGTAGGGACAGGGGCAGAGGGAGAAGCAGACTTTGCACTGAGTAGGGGGAACCATACTGGTTCCCTGATCTCAGGATTCTGGGATCATTACCTGAGCTATAGGAAGATGCTTAACCAACTGAGCCACCCACGTACCCCTCATTTCTATGTTTTAAAAATAATTATTTCTTTGTATTGAAATTATGAAGACTTTTTACTCTTTTGTCTTCTGTAAAGCATGAAAAGTTTTCCATTTGAAATTTTAGCACTTAATATATTTTGAATTGATTTTATTTTCTTCCATATAAATAACCAACTGTTCTAGTGCAATTTTTTAAAAGGTTTTATTTATTTATTTGAGAGAGCAAGAGAGAGAGGGAGGAGCAGAGGGAAAGGGACAAGCAGACTCTGTACTGAGCACAGAGCCTGATGCGGGCTCCATCCCACAGCGCCGTGTTCTGTTTAGATAGACGTTTTTGTGATTTGTCCCATGTAACTGACCATCTGGGCTTGCATGTACACAGGTAGGCTAAGGAATGTTGCTTGTGAACTCATGTTGTGTGAATAACCTTGGGAGCCAGGTTGTTTGAAGTGTATTATGTGGCCTCCAGGTCAGAACTGGCCCTTCTGGTCTGGAGGCCAAGAGCTACAAATCTTTTCTCATGCCCCCTCCTGCTCCAGGTTAAGCTACGGGAGGGGAGGCAAACACACACAGCCCAGGCTCCTTGAAAATATAGAAACATGATAACATGGAAATGCAGCTTGATCCGAACTGCATGTAAGTGAACTGATGTTTAATTTCAAACACTATTATTTGCCCTATAAATATGGTCCTTATGGGGATTGTCAGTTGGAAGTCTCACCTGGGGTAGGATGCTTGCCCAGGCCTCTCAATCAGACTCCAGGCTGGCCATCCCCATGGAGCTTCCCCAGCTAATGAGGCTGGATGTTGGTACCTGAGTTAATGTAGCTTTGCCTTACTGTCATTTATTGCCTACTATGGCCTTCATTTATGTGTAGATTCCTTTCCTCTTCTGTTGGTATTAGGTTTCTATAATAATAATAAAGTTTTCTTTCCTTTTTGAAACCGAAACAGGGCTATTGTGAGTCTTTTGTACAGAACATCCTGAAATCATGACCTGAGCCAAAATCAGGAGTCAGATGCTCAATCAACTAAGCCAACTAGGAGACCCTTGTGCAATTTTTTTAAAAAAGATTTTATTTATTTATTTGACAGACAGAGATCACAAATAGGCAGAGAGGCAGGCAGAGAGAGAGGGGGAAGCAGGCTCCCCGCCGAGCAGAGAACCCAATGCGGGACTCGATCCCAGGACCCTGAGATCATGACCTGAGCCGAAGGCAGCGGCTTAACCCACTGAGCCACCCAGATGCCTCCCTAGTGCAATTTTTGATTAGTCTAACCATTGATGTAAAATACAAGCTCTATCATAAAACAAGTTTCTATTATAATATTATTTTATTTCTTGGATTCTTTTCCATTGCCCTATTTATTGTTCCAAAAATACCCACAGTATCTTAAGGCTTATGATTTTATAATAAATGATATCTGATAAGGTAAATCTGTCATTCTGCCCACATTTTTAGTCGTGTCTTATCTAGTCTCGGTCTTTTGCTTTTCCAACCATATTTAGAATTTTCTTAAGACCAATAAAAATGCTGTTAGAATTTTGTTAGAGTTGCCTTGAACTGTAGATCAATTTGAGAAAAAGGGCCACCCTCATAATATTGTACCTTCTTAACTATTAACAGAACATGACTCTCCATGATTTAGAATTTCTATATTGTCTTTTAATAAGACTTTCTAATTCTTCCCAGAAAGTTTTTGCATGTCTTTTGTTAAATTTATTCCTAGGTTCCTTATGTTTTTATGGCATTTAATTAACTTATTACTTTAAAGATTTTTTTTAAATTTTATTTATTTATTTGACAGATAGAAATCACAAGTAGGCAGAGAGGCAGGCAGAGAGAGGAGGAAGCAGACTCCCTGAAGAGCAGAGAGCCCGATGCGGGGCTCGATCCCAGGACCCTGAGATCATGACCTGAGCTGAAGGCAGAGGCTTTAACCCGCTGAGCCACCCAGGCGCCACTACTTTAAAGATTTTCAAAAAGTTTTAATTTATTCATTTATTTAAGTACTCTCTTCACCCAACATGGGCCTCAAACTCACAGCCCTGAGATCTCTATTGACTGAGCCAGCCAGGCACCCCCTTTTTCTGGCATTTTAAATTAAATTTTCTACCGTTGTCTTGGTATCTAGAATGAATCCAGTAATGTTAAATCCTCTTCTTAATTCTAATAATTGATTTGTAGATTATTTTTGCCTTTTTTTTAATTTAGAAAATAGTCTCATCAGCAAGTAACATATTTTTTGTTTCTTTTGGAAATCATGTATTTTTATACCTGTTCATTTTCTTATTAACTGTCTAGAATTTCCAGTACAATGTTAATCAGAAGTCCTAAATCTTGACTCTGATTTTAAAATAAATACTTTTAGTATTTAACTATGAAGTATGATGCTTTTTCCTGAGTTTTCTTTTTGGCAAATTCTATGTTAGAGTTGTATCCAGATTAGATTCATTGCAATTTATTTTCAGAAAGTCCAAAATAAGAGTAGTTTATCAACATGGGGATTTATTCTATTATTTAAAATAGTGCAGAAATAAGCATTCCAATGATGGATACAGCAGCTACATAAAATAATAAAAAATGCAGTTCTTTAATCTTTTCCTCCACTATGCCTCACAGGAATTGTCCTTTCAAGGTCATTTCATGGCCCCAAATAGCTGCTGGGTCTCCAGTCATCACAGCAACCATTCTAGGAACAAGAATGAAGAAATTAGTTAAAAAAAAAAATGGAGAAAAGAGAAACAGAATCAGATCTTGTTAAGTGGACTTCTAAGAGACCTCACATGAAACTTGCCCTTACGTTTCATAGACAACCAACCATTATTGACAGCTACAAGTGAAGTTACATAATGTCATTTTATTGTAGTCCACATTGCTATTCTCTTCCAAATTGTGAGACTATTTACCAAAGAAAGGAGACAATTGATAGTAAGAGGCAAATCACATTCTGTCTTTATGAGGTTAAAGAAGATCCAAGGTATTCTTTGTTTGATAACATTTTTTTTTTAGTTTTTTCATTAAATTTTATTTTTTAAACATATATTTTTGTCCCCAGGGGTACAGGTCTGCAAATCGCCAGGTTTACACACTTCACAGCACTCACCATAGCACATACCCTCCCCAACATCCATAACCCACCCCCCCTCTCCCAACACCCCTCCCCCCATCAACCCTCAGTTTGTTTTGTGAGATTGAGTCACTTATGGTTTGTCTCCCTCCCAATCCCATCTTGTTTCATTTATTCTTCTCCTACCCCCTCAACCCCCCATGTTGCATCTCCTCTCCCTCATATCAGGGAGATCATATGATAGTTGTCTTTCTCCGATTGACTTATTTTGCTAAGCATAATACCCTCTAGTTCCATCCACGTCATCGCAAATGGCAAGATTTCATTTCTTTTGATGGCTGCATAGTATTCCATTGTGTATATATACCACATCTTCTTTATCCATTCGTCTGTTGATGGACATCTAGGTTCCTTCCATAGTTTGGCTATTGTAGACCTTGCTGCTATAAACATTCGGGTGCACGTGCCCCTTCGGATCACTACGTTTGTATCTTTAGGGTAAATACCCAGCAGTGCAATTGCTGGGTCATAGGGTAGTTCTATTTTCAACATTTTGAGGAACCTCCATGCTGTTTTCCAGAGTGGTTGCACCAGCTTGCATTCCCACCAACAGTGTAGGAGGGTTCCCCTTTCTCCGCATCCTCGCCAGCATCTGTCATTACCTGACTTATTAATTTTAGCCATTCTGACTGGTGTGAGGTGGTATCTCATTGTGTTTTTTTTTTTTTAAGATTTTTTATTTATTTATTTGACAGAGAGAGAGAGAGAGAGAGAAATCACAAGTAGGCAGAGAGGCAGGCAGAGAGAGGGGGAAGGAGGCTCACTGCTGAGCAGAGAGCCCGATGCGGGGCTCGATCCCAGGACCCTGAGATCATGACCCGAGCTGAAGGCAGAGGCTTAACCCCCTGAGCCACCCAGGCGCCCCTCATTGTGGTTTTGATTTGTATTTCCCTGATGCCGAGTGATATGGAGCACTTTTTCATGTGTCTGTTGGCCATCTGGATGTCTTCTTTGCAGAAATGTCTGTTCATGTCCTCTGCCCATTTCTTGATTGGATTATTGGTTCTTTGGGTGTTGAGTTTGCTAAGTTCTTTATAGATTTTGGACACTAGCCCTTTATCTGATATGTCATTTGCAAATATCTTCTCCCATTCTGTCAATTGTCTTTTGGTTTTGTTCACTGTTTCCTTTGCTGTGCAAAAGCTTTTGATCTTGATAAAATCCCAATAGTTCATTTTTGCCCTTGCTTCCCTTGCCTTTGGCGATGTTCCTAGGAAGATGTTGTTGCAGCTGAGGTCGAAGAGGTTGCTGCCTGTGTTCTCCTCAAGGATTTTGATGGATTCCTTTCTCACATTGAGGTCCTTCATCCATTTTGAGTCTATTTTCGTGTGTGGTGTAAGGAAATGATCCAATTTCATTTTTATGCATGTGGCTGTCCAATTTTCCCAACACCATTTATTGAAGAGGCTGTCTTCTTTCCATTGGACATTCTTTCCTGCTTTGTCGAAGATGAGTTGACCATATTGTTGAGGGTCTATTTCTGGGCTCTCTATTCTGTTCCATTGATCTATGTGTCTGTTTTTGTGCCAGTACCATGCTGTCTTGATGATGACAGCTTTGTAATAGAGCTTGAAGTCCGGAATTGTGATGCCACCAACTTTGGCTTTCTTTTTCAATATTGCTTTGGCTATTCGAGGTCTTTTCTGGTTCCATATAAATTTTAGGATTATTTGTTCCATTTCTTTGAAAAAAGTGGATGGTACTTTGATAGGAATTGCATTAAATGTGTAGATCGCTTTAGGTAGCATAGACATTTTCACAATATTTATTCTTCCAATCCAGGAGCATGGAACATTTTTCCATTTCTTTGTGTCTTCCTCAATTTCTTTCATGAGTACTTTATAGTTTTCTGTGTATAGATTCTTAGTCTCTTTGGTTAGGTTTATTCCTAGGTATCTTATGGTTTTGGGTGCAATTGTAAATGGGATGGACTCCTTAATTTCTCTTTCTTCTGTCTTGTTGTTGGTGTAGAGAAATGCAACTGATTTCTGTGCATTGATTTTATATCCTGACACTTTGCTGAATTCCTGTACAAGTTCTAGCAGTTTTGGAGTGGAGTCTTTTGGGTTTTTCACATAGAGTATCATATCATCTGCGAAGAGTGAGAGTTGGACTTCTTCGTTGCCGATTTGGATGCCTTTAATTTCTTTTTGTTGTCTGATTGCTGAGGCTAGGACTTCTAGTACTATGTTGAATAGCAGTGGTGATAATGGACATCCCTGCCGTGTTCCTGACCTTAGCGGAAAAGCTTTCAGTTTTTCTCCATTGAGAATGATATTTGCGGCGGGTTTTTCATAGATGGCTTTGATAATATTGAGGTATGTGCCCTCTATCCCTACACTTTGAAGAGTTTTGATCAGGAAGGGATGCTGTACTTTGTCAAATGCTTTTTCAGCATCTATGGAGAGTATCATATGGTTCTTGTTCTTTCTTTTATTAATGTGTTGTATCACATTGATTGATTTGCGGATGTTGAACCAGCCTTGCAGCCCTGGAATAAATCCCACTTGGTCGTGGTGAATAATCCTTTTAATGTACTGTTGAATCCTATTGGCTAGTATTTTGGCGAGAATTTTTGCATCTGTGTTCATCAAGGATATTGGTCTGTAGTTCTCTTTTTTGATGGGATCCTTGTCTGGTTTTGGCATCAAGGTGATGCTGGCCTCATAAAATGAGTTTGGAAGTTTTCCTTCTATTGCTATTTTTTGGAACAGTTTCAGGAGAATAGGAATTAGTTCTTCTTTAAATGTTTGGTAGAATTCCCCCGGGGAGCCGTCTGGCACTGGGCTTTTGTTTGTTTGGAGATTTTTGATGACTGTTTCAATCTCCTTACTGCTTATGGGTCTGTTCAGGCTTTCTATTTCTTCCTGGTTCAGTTGTGGTAGTTTATATGTCTCTAGGAATGCATCCATTTCTTCCAGATTGTCAAATTTGTTGGCGTAGAGTTGTTCATAGTATGTTCTTATAATTGTCTGTATTTCTTTGGTGTTCGTTGTGATCTCTCCTCTTTCATTCATGATTTTATTTATTTGGGTCCTTTCTCTTTTCTTTTTGATAAGTCTGGCCAGGGGTTTATCAATCTTATTAATTCTTTCAAAGAACCAGCTCCTAGTTTCGTTGATTTTGTTCTGTTGTTTTTTTGGTTTCTATTTCATTGATTTCTGCTCTGATCTTTATGATTTCTCTTCTCCTGCTGGGTTTAGGCTTTCTTTCTTGTTCTTTCTCCAGCTCCTTTAGGTGTAGGGTTAGGTTGTGTACCTGAGACCTTTCTTGTTTCTTGAGAAAGGCTTGTACCGCTATATATTTTCCTCTCAGGACTGCCTTTGTTGTGTCCCACAGATTCTGAACCGTTGTATTTTCATTATCATTTGTTTCCATGTATTTTTTCAATTCTTCTTTAATTTCCTGGTTGACCCATTCATTCTTTAGAAGGATGCTGTTTAGTCTCCATGTATTTGGGTTCTTTCCAAATTTCCTCTTGTGATTGAGTTCTAGCTTTAGAGCATTGTGGTCTGAAAATATGCAGGGAATGATCCCAATCTTTTGATTCCGGTTGAGACTTGATTTAGGACCGAGAATGTGATCTATTCTGGAGAATGTTCCATGTGCACTAGAGAAGAATGTGTATTCTGTTGCTTTGGGATGAAATGTTCTGAATATATCTGTGATGTCCATCTGGTCCAGTGTGTCATTTAAGGCCTTGATTTCCTTGTTGATCTTTTGCTTGGATGATCTGTCCATTTCAGTGAGGGGAGTGTTAAAGTCCCCTACTATTATTGTATTCTTGTCGATGTGTTTCTTTGATTTTGTTATTAATTGGTTTATATAGTTGGCTGCTCCCACGTTAAGGGCATAGATATTTAAAATTGTTAGATCTTCTTGTTGGACAGTTCCTTTTAGTGTGATATAGTGTCCTTCCTCATCTCTTATTATAGTCTTTGGCTTAAAATCTAATTGATCTGATATAAGGATTGCCACTCCTGCTTTCTTCTGATGTCCATTAGTATGGTAAATTCTTTTCCACCCCCTCACTTTAAACCTGGAGGTGTCGGGGCGCCTGGGTGGCTCAGTGGGTTAAGCCGCTGCCTTCGGCTCAGGTCATGATCTCGGAGTCCTGGGATCGAGCCCCGCATCGGGCTCTCTGCTCAGCAGGGAGTCTGCTTCCTCCTCTCTCTCTGCCTGCCTCTCTGCCTGCTTGTGATCTCTCTGTCAAATAAATAAATAAAATCTTTTAAAAAAAAAAAAAACCTGGAGGTGTCTTCGGGTTTAAGATGAGTTCCTTGTAGGCAACATATAGATGGGTTTTGTTTTTTTATGCATTCTGATACCCTGTGTCTTTTGATTGGGGCATTTAGCCCATTAACATTCAGGGTAACTATTGAGAGACATAAATTTAGTGCCATTGTATTGCCTGTAAGGTGACTGTTATTGTATATTGTCTCTGTTTCTTTCTGATCTACTACTTTTAGGGTCTCTCTTTGCTTAGAGGACCTCTTTCAATATTTCCTGTAGAGCTGGTTTGGTATTTGCAAATTCTTTCAGTTTTTGTTTGTCCTGGAAGCTTTTAATCTCTCCTTCTATTTTCAATGATAGCCTAGCTGGATATAGTATTCTTGGCTGCATGTTTTTCTCATTTAGTACTCTGAATATATCATGCCAGCTCTTTCTGGCCTGCCAGGTCTCTGTGGATAAGTCTGCTGCCAATCTAATATTTTTACCATTGTACGTTACAGACTTCTTTTCCCAGGCTGCTTTCAGGATCTTTTCTTTGTCACTAAGACTTGTAATTTTACTTTTAGGTGACGGGGTGTGGACCTATTCTTATTGATTTTGAGGGGGGTTCTCTGAACCTCCTGGATTTTGATGCTTGTTCCCTTTGCCATATTGGGGAATTCTCTCCAATAATTCTCTCCAACATACCTTCTGCTCCCCTCTCTGTTTCCTCTTCTTCTGGAATCCCAATTATTTTAATGTTGTTTTGTCTTATGGTGTCACTTATCTCTCGAATTCTCCCCTCGTGGTCCAGTAGCTGTTTGTCCCTCTTT
This sequence comes from Lutra lutra, assembly GCF_902655055.1. NCBI lineage: Eukaryota > Metazoa > Chordata > Mammalia > Carnivora > Mustelidae > Lutra > Lutra lutra. The sequence goes on along the minus strand of NC_062278.1, from coordinate 138,100,606 downwards.
TGCTCAGCTTCTTTATTCTGTGTCATTTGGTCTTCTATATCGCTAATTCTTTCTTCTGCCTCATTTATCCTAGCAGTGAGAGCCTCCATTTTTTATTGCATCTCATTAATAGCTTTTTTAATTTCAACTTGGTTAGATTTTAGTTCTTTTATTTCTCCAGAAAGGGCTTTTATATCTCCCGAGAGGGTTGCTTTAATATCTTCCATGCCTTTTTCAAGCCCGGCTAGAACCTTGAGAATCGTCATTCTGAACTCTATATCTGACATATTACCAATGTCTGTATTGATTCGGTCCCTAGCCTTTGGTACTGCTTCTTGTTCTTTTTTTTTTGTTGTGAATTTTTCTGCCTTGTCATTTTGTCCAGATAAGAGTATATGAAGGAGCAAGTAAAATACTAAAAGGGTGGCAACAACCCCAGGAAAATATGCTTTAGCCAAATCAGAAGAGATCCCAAATCGTGAGGGGGGGAGAAAGGGGATAAAAATGGGTTCAGAAAGAAAAAAAAAGAAAAGAAACTATTAAAAAAAGAAAGCCGATTAAAAATATAAAAAGGAATATATATATATATATATATATATATATATATATATATATATTAGATAAACTATTTAAAAAACGTTAAAAAAGAAAACGGTAAAAGTTAAAAAAATTTAGCAGAAGAAGAGAAAAAAAATTGAAAAAGAAAAAAAATTAAATTAACTGCAAGGCTAAAGACTCATGGGGAGAAAGCCATGAGTTCCGTGCTTTGCTTTCTTCTCCTCTGGAATTCCGCCGCTCTCATTGGTATTGAAACTGCACTCCTTGGTAGGTGAACTTGGTCCTGGCTTGGTTTCTCGTTGATCTTCTGGGGGAGGGGCCTGTTGTAGTGATTGTCAAGCGTCTTTGCCCCAGGCGGAGTTGCACCGCCCTTACCCGGGGCCGGGCTGAGTAATCCGTTCGGGTTTGCTGGATTTGCTTTCAGGAGCTTTTGTTCCCTGAGCGCTTTCGTAGAGTTCTTTCAGATAGTGGTTGATTTTCTGTTTCTAGAATTGCTGTTCTTCTTCTATTCAATCTCCCGTTGGATTTGTAGGTGTTTGCAATCTTTAGATAAGCTATCTAGCTGATCTCCCGCTACCTGAAGTAGTCTCAGCCTGCTACTTCTCCGCCATCTTGACTCCTCCCCCTGTTTGATAACATTTTTTTAAAATCATAAATATACATTGACTTATACTGAGTGCTTTTATGCATCTATTCAGATAACCACATTTTCCCCCTTTCACGTGTTAATGTTGCAAATTACATTAATTGATTTTCTAAAATAAATGTACTCTGCACACCCAGGATAAACTCAACTTGGTTGTGATATATCTTCACTGTACACTGTTGGAATTGACTCGCTAATATTTCATTTAGGATTTTTTCCTACTTACTAATGAATGAGATCAATTTGCAAGTTTCCTTTTTCATTGTGTCCTTACTGATTTGGGTATCAAGGCTATACTATCACGTAAAATTAATTAGAAGGAGTTATCTATTGTTTAAGATTAAAGTTACTCCACTTTGAAGTTTGGATAGAATTTTCTAGTAAAACTAGTTTTTATCTTGGGATTTCCCTCATAAGAAGATTTTTAACACTGAAGAGTATTACTTTTTTGAAATTATTATTTTTTCTATTTGTTTCTGAATCCTTTAAATTTAAAATAAGGACTCTTCTCAGCTCATTTTGGTTTTCTAATATGTTATAAGCCATTTACCTACAAGGAGCATGAAATACAACGTACATCTCAAAACTCATATGTGAGGGCTATAGTAGTTGGTCTCTTATTCCCACAGGAAAAGTTTTAAAACTTTTCAGTAGAATCAGCTCCTACTCAGGCCCAGGATCAAGGAGAATAGGACTAGAAAGTGTGCGTACAATAAGCTTGACTCTAACCAGCAGGTGGAACTTGAGATAAGCCCGTCTGTGCCCCATCTCTAGAGGGTCTGGATTCACTGGCTCAATGCCTGCAGACCACTCCTCTCTTGTGAAACCTAGCTCTGTTACTCACTTCTGTCCTGGTCTCTAAAGACTCTGTTTGGAATTAAGCATGGAGTGCTCACTCACTTTATAGATGATGCTTTCTCTTTCTTGTGTATTTTCTTTTTTTTTCTTTTTTTTAAGATTTTATTTATTTATTTGACAGACAGAGATCACAAGTAGGCAGAGAGGCAGGCAGACAGAGAGAGGGTTGGAAGAAGGCTCCCCGCCAAGCAGAGAGCCCGACGTGGGGCTCGATCCCAGGACCCTGGGACCACGACCTGAGCCGAAGGCAGAGGCTTTAACCCACTGAGCCACCCAGGTGCCCCTCTTGTGTATTTTCTATTCACTTTCCATCCCAACCACTTGGACAACCTCTGTTCTTTTCTACTTTTTCTTTTCATGCTCATGCATCTTTTCCACTGGGAGGTCTTCCAGGACATAAAGAGAGTTGGACTCTCTGTCGATCGTGTTATCACTATTCCTGCTACTTATCCTTATCACTTCGCCTGTTACACTTAGTATTTTCAAAAAACTTTTTATTGAGCTATATTAGAAATGCGTATATCATTAGTACACAGATTTACACATTTTCACAAATTGTACATACACTGTGTTTTATATTTTTGTATCTCGATCTTCCCCATCCGACTCTGAGCTAATCAGTAGCTCTCAGTAATAGTAGCTCTCTATAAGTAGCTCTCACTAGGACCTACCACAGTAGCTGGAATAAATACTTAGTAACAAACAAATCACAATTTTCCCTTTCCTTTTTGTCTACCAGTTATGATTATCCAGAAATTTATTAATCCCTTTTAACACTGTGACTTTGCTACTGATATTGCCATTTGCTAATGAGAAAATAGTTAATGTTTCTTGCTTAAGGAGAGTTAAGTTGGAGATTGGATTATTGGCTCTAACACTTCATCCCTTTCGGTAATCAGGCCTGCTGATAAATACTTTTGCAGTTTTTCCTGTCACCATGGGAAGAGTCTTCTTCCTTAGTCTCTGACTGTGGGTTCAACCAGGTAACTTGCTTTGGCCAGTTGGAGACTGGCAGATGGTATGGTAAACAGAGGCTTGGTCAAACATTTTGAGCCTGTCATTGCCAGGAAAAGAGCTTTCCTGTGTGGCTGTTGCCCTGTCAGCCTGAGATCTAGAATGAAACATCTGGGCCACCCAAACTCAGCCTGGATCAGCTGGCCTGCTGACACATGATTTAATTGAACTTTGCAACCCAAAGTTTGAAATAGTCGCATGCCACTGAAATGCCCTTTATGGTTATACAGCACTAGCTCTAGTTTAGTCAATGCTAAAAACAGATTTCACTGACCCTCAGATCATGTTTTCAAGCATGGTGAAATTCTCCTTCATCTATGATGCATTTCCTAATTGTCGATCCCAAATTTAGGACTCCTGCCCTTGTGGCTTCTACGTTTCTGCTTCAATAGAATTTTTTTTTTTTAGATTTTATTTATTTATTCATTTATTTGATAAGAGAGAGAGGACAAGTAGGCAGAGCAGCAGGCAGAAGGAGAAGCTGACTCTGCTGAGCAGGGATCCTGATGTGGGGCTTCATCCCAGGACCTGAGATCATGACCTGAGCTGAAGGCAGACATCTGACTGAGTGAGCCACCCAGGTGCCCCTCAATACAAAATTTTTTAAAAATATATTTATAAGTGTATTTTTTCTTCATTGGATACTTAATGTGGTCACTCATCCTCTCCTTGGGAGTGACTTCTTGTGATATTAATCCATTAAATGGAGGTCTTGTTTCTTGGCTAGTGATTACTAGATTTAAATATGTCTGCTGTGTCCAATGCTGTAATTTGCCTTGACAGCCACCCTCCTTGGAAGCCAGCCCTCTAGCTACATTAAATATCACTGCTGAAGCTCTTTCCTGGTCTAATCTACTCCTTTCTCCTCTTGAGTCCATCACTAAGGACCCACTGTGCCTTAATAGCCATGGCAGCTCTTAATAGAAATTAGTCAGTGGGACTCCCATGTAGTTCACTGTAGGTTCAAGGAGTGGGATTTAAGGGTGTCTGGCTGGCACAGTCAATATAGCATGTGACTCTTGATCTCAGGGTTGAGAGTTCAAGCCCCATGTTAGGTATGGAGATTATTTAAAAAAATAAAATATATATTTTTTAAAAATGAAAGAAAAAGGATTTAATCATCAAGAGTGGTCATAGGGCTTTCATGCCTGGTTTTACTCTATTCCAAGCCACTTGACTGGTCTTGTGGAAAAGGAAATTACTATCTCCACAGCTTGATGTCCACATCTGCATACTGCTCTCATGCTTCAGAAAGTGATTCCACAATAAATACATCATCTTTATAATAGTCCAGAAATAGAAGAATGAAAGCTTAATGTTCAGTTGTTGTATTTTTTAAGATTTTATTTATTTATTTGACAGAAGAGAACACAAGCAGGGGGAGTAGCAGAGGGAGAGGGAGAAGCAGGCTCCCCACTGAGCAGGAAGCCCGATGCGGGGCTCGATCCCAGGACCCCAGGATCATGACCCGAGCCGAAGGCAGATGCTTAACGACTGAGCCACCCTGGCGCCCCTTAATGCTCAGTTTTATAATTCTTACTCGATAATCATTTCTGCCATCAATGACATACATGTCCTCTTGTTGTTAACATTAGGTATTGAGTGTTGAATTTGTTGTACTCCCTATGCCAGTGGTTTTCAAATGTGAGTGACATCAGAATCACCTGGAAGAACTGTTAAACTACACATGCCTTATCCATCCCTCCCAAGAATAACTGAGTTAATAGTTCTGGGATGGGCCTTAAGAATTTGCATTTCTAACAAGTTCCAAGTGATGCTGGCACTGCTGGTCCAAGCACCACACTTTAGGAATCTTGCCTGAATTTATGATGTACTAAAATCTTAGAAAAATCTATATAATATCTCTCTACTCTCTTACTTATTTCCCAGTTACTTACCCCCATCTCCTTTACATAGGCAGTTGTCTTAGGTCAGATTGAAACTGACTCTGAGAGGGGCAGTTACATGGAGGTTTTTTGATTAGAGCTCTCAGGAGATACCCTAGTTAGGAGGTGGGAGAAGGCAAGATTGGGCAGAGACAAGCTGACCCATAAAAATTTCTACAGAGGCCTCAGCCAATGCTATGAGAGTGTTCTAGAGTGAGATAGCTGTTTAGAATGATCCTCAGTTGAGACAAGAGGTTGGCCTTTATAGTCCCATATCAATAACTCATTGGCTGCTGGTAATCAGTGGGAGGAGGTTTTACCTTGGGTGAGGTAGTTCTCTGACCAAGGTAGTTAGTGCCCAGGGGAGATTGCTGTCAGCAGCATCCTGAGAATGGAAACTTTTACTCCAAAGAGAGTTCTGTATGTGCGACCTCCATGGATCCTTACGATGTATATTGTTCAGTGAGAAAAACAGGTTTCAGAAGCATACATATAGTATCTTTCTATAGTATCATTATTCAGAAAGCAGACATCTCTGTTATTTTTATAAATTCTTGTGTTTGAGTTTGGAAAAGAAAGGAGGAAGACAAATACTGGGCTCTTTATATACATTACTTCAAGAGGATGGAAGTGTGAGAGGGAAGAAATTTAACGAGATTATTAACTATTTTCTTTATATTGGTGCTATCTTAATGATTATGTCAACATGTCAATTATATACTGTTACATTTATTTAGAAAATAGATACAATGTGCCTTATTCATATTACAAAAGGAATATGGATTCACCTCAGAATTCTTTCACAGTGTAAATCTCTTCAGTGTATATGAAATACGAATCAATGAAAAATAAAAAAATAAGTTTACAGATGTTCAAAAGAGCATATGTAGCAAGATTTCCAGTGGTGAAACTTGAATTTGTCTTTAGGGAGGTTTTCCATCTCCCTGCAAACCATGCAGGAGTGTCCTAGTTGCTCAACATATTCTCCAATACTAGGTAACATCGGGCATTAATATTTTAGACGTTTTCTGGGGATATCAGGTGATCTTCACTTAGGTTTTATTTTGCATTTCTCTGAGGGCTGGTGATGTTGAGCATCTTTACATATACTTACCAGTCATTTGATTTTCTTGTCTCTTTTTCTTTTTTATTTTTCTGTTGCAAAAAGTTTTATTGTTTCCATTTGGGCCACAGTTTAGGTGAGGTCTCCTGGGTGATTAAAAAGCTCCCTGGGGAGCGCCTGTGTGACTCAGTGGATTAGGCCTCTGCCTTCGGCTCAGGTCATGATCTCAGAGTCCTGGGATCGAGCCCCACGTCGGGCTCTCTGCTCGGCAGGGAGCCTGCTTCCTCCTCGCTCTCTGCCTGCCTCTCTGCCTACTTGTGATCTCTGTCAAAAAAAATAAATAAAATCTTTAAAAATAAAATAAAATAAAAAGCTCCCTAGGGGCTGCAAGGAGAGACTCAGGCAGAAACCATGGCACCAGGGAACTGCCAGAGGGGCCCCTGAAAGGCAGCTGGGCTCAGACGGCTCCTCATCAAGCTAGAGGCTGAGCATTTCACAGTGATGCAGCCTGACCAGGCAAGTCAGGTGGTCGCCATCTTCTTGATGAATTTCCCCTCCTCACCTAGGAAGCAGTTCTCCTAGTCCCAGAGATAGGGGTCTGCGGGCAGAACCCAGCGCATGCGCTCCCGAGGGGCCCAGTTCTGGTTCTTCTCCAGGACCTGGAGGCTTCCATGGAGTCCTGGCTTTGACCCCGCTCATCTTGGGAAGGCTCCCTCCCTCCTAGAAGGGCGCGGTGAGGCGGCAGAGGCCTGGTTTTGCACCAACAGCCCCTCAACTCCTCGCGCTTCTCTGTGCCCCAAGGTGCTGACCCAGGTCTAGCAGAGTCACTGGGTCGCGTGGAACAAGAAGCCCAGACAACGGTACGTATGGGAGGCCCTCAGATGCCCGTTGACCTGGAGACTGGTGGGGCCTCCACGGTGGGCAATGATTCCGAGGACTCTGGGAGCGCACGGTCGGTGGGCAGTTGGAGCCAGGCTCCGAACACAGTGCTGGTTGGTCCTGGAAGCAGAGGGTGGCTGAGGTGGTTCCGAAGGTTGCGGCTGGGAAAGAGATTGAGGGTGGTCGAGGCCGGAAGGAGGGGCGTCGCCGGGTGGGCTCCGTGCAAGCGCTGTGGACGCGGAGACAGACTGGGGACGCCGGGGCACCTCTAGGCTGTCTTCTTTGGTTAAGTGTCTCTTCAACTCTTTTGCCGTTTTTCAAAACGGGTCTTCTTGATCTCTGTTGTTTCTGTGTATCTTTTCCACACAGGTCCTTCATCAGATAGGTGTTGTGGATGTCTTTTCCCACTTCGTGGCTTGCTTTTTCACCCTATAAGATGAGCAGAAATTCTGTTTGTTTTTGCTTTTGTTTTTGTTTTAAGTGAACTGTGCCCAACATGGGGCTCGATTTCACAACCCCGGGATCAGTCGCGATCTCCACCAACTGAGTCAGCTAGGCGCCCCGTGAACAGAAATTCTTAACTTTCACAAGTCTCATTTGTCAGTTTGTTCTGGCTAAGTTTTTTTGGTGTAGAAATCATTGTCTGCTCTGAAGTTAAGAACATAGTCTGCTATATTAATCTCTGGAAGCTTCCCTGATTAATCTTTCACATGTAAGTCTTTGTGTCAAACTAATTTTTGTTTATAGTGTCAGGTTAGATATAATATAGTGTCCCATTTTAAGGATTCAGTGTGTGTGTATAAGTGTGGGTGTGTTTAGAACACTGCCTGACAGTCACTGCTACCTAAATGTTGATTATTATTACCATTATTATTTGCTATTTCTAACTTTATTAATGCCATAATGAACTTTAAACCTTTATTGTCTTAGCTGTCATACTTCTTAAATTTTATGTTTTTTTCATTATTTAATATCCGAGTGCTTGTTTTACTTCACTTGTAACTTCTACTATAATGTGAAGCACTTTCAGGGACTGTTTTTCTGCCTTTTAATTTACTTCTTTTGTTTGCTTCCAAACCAGATTTTTTATCTGCCTTTTTTTTTTTTTTAAAAGATTTTATTTATTTATCTGACAGGCAGAGATCACAAGTAGGCAGAGAGGCAAGCAGAGAGAGAGAGAGGGAGGAAGCAGGCTCCCTGCTGAGCAGAGAGCCCAATGTGGGGCTGGATCCCAAGACCCTGGGACCATGACCTGAGCTGAAAATAGAGGCCTTAACCCACTGAGCCCCCGGGCGCCCCTTATCTGCCTTTTAAAAGCTTTTCCTCTTTCTTCCTTTTTCCTCTCTCCTTTTAGTCTTCCTTCTTTCTACCTTCCTTCCTCTCTCCTCTGGCTTTCCTTCTCCGTCTCCTTCTTTTCCTCCTGTCTTTCTTGTTTGCAACACAATGTCTTTCACCTTTCTCATGATAAACATTTAGTAATGTTCCCTGTATGTTTTTTGTTTGTTTGTTTGTTTTTCATTTACTGTAATATGAATAGCTTATATTTCCCCACAGAAATAGGCAACATTGCTTTTTGTGTGTGTGTGTTGTGTTAAATGTCTTATATTTGGGCTCACAACTTATAGACAGCAATGTTGCCTATTTCTTGGGGAGATTTTATTATGTATTTTGAGAGGTCTCACTTTTCCATGGATTCCAAGAAATCAGTCACATCTGCATCTGTGTCATCAACACTGTCTTGGACCATTCCTTAATGTTCACTGACAAGGTGCATCAGCCATTTGCAAGATTTTCTTTTTTTTTTTTTTAAACTATCATTTGACATTTGCCTTTTATTTTTGATTATGTCTTTAAAATGGAGGGGTGTCTGGGTAGCTCAGTCAGTTAGGCATCTACCCACTGTTCAGGTCATGATCTTAGGGTCCTGGGATCCAGCCCTGGGTCAGGGTCCCTGTTCAACAGAGTCTGCTTCTCCCATTCCCTCTACCTCTCCCTCCAACTTGCATTCGAGAGTGCTGGTGTTCTTGCGCTCTCAAATAAATAAATAAAATCTTTACAATGCAAAATTAGCCCCATCAAGAAATTAATGTTTGATAACAGCATTTGCAAAAAAATTTTTATAATTTTTAAAGCCCTTCCAAATTGAAGATTGCTTTCCAAATTGAAAAATGGAACTTTTATTGTTATAAATATTGCTAATAGCTTGCTTAGAAAAAAAAATCACATTCTTTATTCCTTAAAAAATACATATGGATGCAATTGCCTGTTAAAAGAACAAATACAATAAGGTTTTATACATTCAGGTAGTATATAATAGTGAAAAAAAGAAAAGGAACTAAAACTTTATAACTTATAGGCTGGGGTTCAAGTTTAAACTTTGTCACTTATTAAATAGAAGCTTTTCAACATGAGTTTCTCTGAGTGTCAGATTCTGTATTCGGAAAATGAGGATAAAAATAACTGCCTGGATAAGCTCATGAATTGTTACAAGAATCAAACTGGATAATATGTAAAATTCCTTGTAAGCGGAAATTGGTATGCCAATTAAAGTTGTTTTCTCAACACTAAAATGAGAACTGAGCAACTTCTAAAAAAATTTGACACTTGGGTCTTTAAAATCAGTTCGAAATGAACAGAGAGGCCACAGCTTGGGCTAATGTCACTTCATCTCAGGCTCAGGTGTTCCGTCACCTAGTGGTGAAAGTAACACTTAATAGTGACACCCTCTGCTTTCCCTCTTCTCTTTCCCGACTTTAGTTTTATAGAGAATTAAAAAAGAAAAGTAAGTAAAGGTACTAACCGCTCTGGTAGATGAGGAAAAAACTGTTAGGGTGCATTGTGTTCTATAGGGAATTAATTATTGTCACAAAATAACTCATTATGGAACAAATACCAGCCATCTTACTTGTCTTTTCTTTCAAAGAAGTGATTGAAACCAGACAGACACACTAAGCTAAGACCCAGTAGGTGAAACAGAACTGTTTTCTTCTTAATTGTCTCTGAATCCAAGTCCTGTTATTTCATTGGGCATTATTTCTCTGTTACTAGTCCATCTTTGTTATTGTTGCTTCTGTTCAGGCAGTTTACGTGGACAAACTAAGAGTATGTGGGGACAGCCAAAGTCCGAGATTACCTGTCTTGGACCCAGACTATTGGTTCCTAAGTGTAAATCAGTGCAATCAAGATGGAAAGCTATTATTATTATTATTTTTTAAAGATTTATTTATTTATTTGAGGGGAAGAGAGGCAGAGGGAGAGGGAGAGAGAATCCAAGCAGATTCTGCACTGAGCGTGCAGAATGGGATTCTATCCCAGGACCCTGAGATTACAACCTGAGCCGAAGCCAAGATTCGGATGCTCAACCTGGGGTTCCAGGTGCCCTCAAAGTAACCATGTTTTGCCAGCGCGGTCCTGGCATAACATCAAACCTGGTTCAGTCTCATCATTCCTAGTTTTCTTTTCCTTGTGAATTCATGCCAGAAACTTGGGTCGCTGAGTAAAGAAATAGTGGTTCAGGACCCAAGCACAGAAACCAGAGTGTCTGTGGGTTCAAATCTCAACTCTTAATCATCTTTGTGATCTTAGATAGGTCACTTAATCTCTTTTGACCTCCACTTCTTCATCTCCAAAATGGAGAGATATTTACAATACTGGTTTTTAGAATTGCTGAGCATGTTACAGAAATTAATTTGTGTAGCTATATATTAAACCATGTCTGGCACATAGTAAGGGCTCATTATTATTAGGCTGTTCTAGAATTTAAATTCCAGTGACTCCCTAAACTCATACTATTTTTGCAATGAAAAATGTTTGGGATTTCAGCCGGCCAACTTCCCCGGCTTCTAATAAGACAGTACTCCCCTACAACAAACACGAATATTTATTCTTCCTTTGGCTTTGGTAGCTCTTTAAATTAATCCATGTTTAAATCTAAAGCAAAACTGAACACATTTAGTTCATAGTGGTGGCTATTTCTTGCTAAAAATAAAGACTTACCTCAGTCATTGAATCAAGCTGGAGTTTCCTATGGAGGCCAGATGCCAGAAGCCTGCTGAGAGAACAGCATGTGATGAAATCGGCAGAAAAGACCAAAATGATCATATCCTGGAAATGCATTGTGTCAAAGCCCATCCACTCTCCTCTCCCCACAGCCTTGGGCTGGGACCACTTAACTCTCAGGACATTATGGTATAGCACAACTGATGACAAACTCTGGGCTCTGTAGTGAGGGGCTAGAAGAAGGGGGGTAGTAAGCTGAAAGAGACTCTTTCCCTCTTCTTTTTATTACATGTTGGTTTTCATTTTATGGAATTTCTCTGGGTCTGCAGTGAAAGGACTTGCACACAAGGCGGGTGTGCAGTTGTAGAATGTTCTAGAGCAGTGGTTCTCACAGTGTGGTCCCTAGACCAGCCGCATCAGCTTCATCTGGGAATTTGTTTAAAATGCAAATGCTTGGTTCCATCCTAGACCTGCTGATTCTGGAACTCTGGTTGTGGCCCTTAGAGATCTGTGTTCTGTTTTTGTTTTTGTTTTTGTTTTTGTTTTTGTTTTTTTGTCTTGGTTTTTGTTCTTGTTTATTTTGTTTTTTTTTTTTTTTTTTTTAAGATTTTATTTATTTATTTGAGAGAGAGACAGTGAGAGAAAACATGAGAGGGGAGAAAGTCAGAGGGAGAAGCAGACTCTCCAAGGAGCAGGGAGCCCGATGTGGGACTCGATCCCAGGACTCTGGGATCATGACGTGAGCCGAAGGCAGTTGCTTAACCAGCTGAGCCACCCAGGCGCCCTGTTCTTGTTGTTTAAAGTAAACTCTATGCCCATCCTGGGGCTTGAACTCAGAACCTCAAGATCAAGAGTCATATGCTCTACCGACTGAGCCAGCCACACGTCCCAGATCTGTGTCCTAATGAGTCCTCTGATGATACTAATGCACACTCAGTTTGAGAGCCAGGAACAAGCGGTTGGAGGGCCTAGTCTCCTGGGCTGGCTCTGTAATTTGTTTTTTGTGTGGCTTTGAAATAAACTTTATAGCCTACTCAGACCCTGAGCCTTCCTTTTGCAAAAGATAAATGCATATATTGGGCCCCCGGCCAGAAGATAATATGTAAGAGTACCTCATAAACTATGATGTGGGGGCGCCTGGGTGGTTCAGTGTGTTAAGCCTCTGCCTTCAGCTCAGGTCATGATCTCAGGGTCCTGGATTAGAGCCCCGAATTGGGCTTTCCCCGCATCTGGCTCTCTGCTCAGCAGGGAGCCTGCTTCTCCCTCTCTCTCTGCCTGCCTCTCTACCTACTTGTGATCCCTCTCTCTGTCAAGTAATAAAAAAAATCTTTAAAAAAAACCAACCAACCAACCAACCAACCAAACAAAAAACTATGATGTGATAGAGACATGTATCTTTTATTATTGTCTATTGATTTGGGTACAGGAGAAGTATGTCAGAAGGAGACTAATCAGAGGCTTTGATGAGGCTGAATGATTTTTTTAAGTTAAAAAAATGAAGATAAAATAACAGTAGAGTTCTGAGAGTTTGGGGCTGCCTTTCATGGGCAGACCAGATTAGACCAGTCAGAGCAACGGATGGGGTGGTGCCCAGATAGGTAGGAGGCAATTCTAGAATTGTGCCAAGGTGGGGGTTCCACTTTCAGGGAAGTGAACAATGGTAATTCCTCCTCCCTTTGCATTAATTGTATACCTTTAACCCATATTAGGCTGCCTCTTTCTTTGTGATGGAATGAGGGTAGGAGGTGGCTTGAGTTAATTCCTAAGAATGTGGAGTCACAGTCAAGAAAAGTTAGCTTGAGGAAAATACCTTCATAAAATTATAGCTGGCAAAAGGGAAGCCTGATTGTTTGGACCCCAGGAAAATATATTCTTTCTGAGCTTAAGAGAATACATTAGCATCATCCTGAATCCAGAATGAAAAGACTCAAGCTCATTCTCTAGTTATTCAAAAAGGAAGCAATTTTGCAGTGACAATAAGGGCTATTAAATGTACCCGTTGAAAAGGAGAATAATGTGTGGCTCACTGAGCCAAATTCCAAATCAGGATTCTTTCTTCGTATCAATCATAGGGGTGGTGCTGTCTGTTTCTATACATTTCTTAAAAGTTACTTATGTGTGTCATTGGATTTTATAGAAATATTTAAAATATAATATCTGCGTATGAAATGTCTTTGCTGTAAAATGATCTTTTCAAAGTCTTAAGTGATAACACATGAATCCAAATCTCTTTTTTTCAGACACTAAAAATACTGTTTGTAAGAATTGCTAGTTATGTTCTTTTTCTTTCAAGGGTCTTTCTTCCTGTAGGGTACCACCTACATACAGAAGACACCTTTTTAAGACAAAAGAAAATTGAGTTTCGAATGCCCAATATCAGGTTGCATTTTCTTTATTTACCGATTAAATTATGCATGCCCCTTGTGGGTTCAAGGGGGAATATACTACAACTATATTGAATGTTGTGTGTTTTCCATTTTGCAGCAGAGCTCCTTTCAAATGATGCCACCATCATTCAAGCATGAACACAGGAAGAACCCAGTGAGTGGAGTCTCTCTGGCAGACCTAGAAAACGTAACTTGGAAAATAAAGCTTCAGAGGAGTTGGCTTTGTGGAAGCTATGCTATCAGCTCCTCCTCCAACTCTAATCAGAAATTGTTTCAGAAAGCTCCACAGATTTAGATACTAGGTTTAGGATACCCTAGTCTACGAAAACCTGAGGTCAGATGCCTTCAATTCAATTTCTAGGGTTGTGACAGTGGTGTACCCATTCAGTAGGGTACCACAATTACCCTTTAACACGGAATAGGATAACTATTCTACAAGACCATATTACTATCTATATTACCCTATGCGTTTCTTGATTTGGAAAATAGAATTTATTTTTAGAGCCATTTTAGATTTCAGCAAAATGGAGCAGAATGTAGAGTTTCCATATACTCCCTTTCCCCGCTCATATACAGCTTCCCCCACTAGCAACATTTTCCTACCAAAGTGGTACATTTGTTACAGTTGCTGAACCTACATTGCTATAGCATTATTACCCATAGTCTATAGTCTATAAAGGGTTCACTCTTCTTGTTGGACATTCTATGCATTTTGATAAATGTATAATAACATGTATCCCCCATGTAATATCATATAGAGTAGTTTCCCTGCCCTAAAAAATCCTCCATTCTTCCTAACTCCTATTCATCATTGATCTTTTTACTACTTCTGTGGTTTTGCCTTTTCAAGACTATTACATAGTTGCAATCATACAGGATGCAGCCTTTTAAAATTGTCTTCTTTCACTTAGTAATAACTATTTGATGTTCTTCCATGTCTTTTCATGGCTTGGTAACTTATTTCTTTTTAGCACTGAATAATGTTCCATTGCCTGGATGTACCACAGTTTATTTATTCACCTGCTAAAGGATATCCTGGTTGCTTACAAGTTTGAGGAATTATGAATAAAGCTACCATAGACATTGTTGTGGAGATTTTTGTATAGACGTAAGTATTCAGCTCATTAGGGTGAGTGCTAAGGAGTACAATTCCTGGGTCATAAGAGTATGTTTTGCTTTGTAAGAAACTGCCAAATTGTCTTTCAAAGTGGCTGTACCATTTTACATTACCATCAGCAATGAACAAGAATTCCTGTTGCTCCAATTCCTTGCCAGTATTTGGTGTTATTAGTTATTTGGATTTTGGCCATTCTAATAGATGTATAGTGGTATCTCATTCTTTTAATTGTAAATCTCTAATGACATTTGATGTTGAGCATATTTTCATATTTTTATATGGGATATGTATATCTTACTTGGTGAAGTGTCTGTTCACATATTTGCTAATTTTTTAATTGGTTGTTTATTTTCTTACTGTTGAGTTTTGATAGTTCTTTGCATATTTTGGATAACATTGCTTATCAGATATGTTTTTTGCAAATATTTTCTCCCAGAGAGTGGCTTGTCTTCTCATTCTCTTGATAGTGTCTTTTGCAAAGCAGAAGTTTTTAATTTTAACAAAGCCTAGCTTATCAATTATTTATTTTATGGATTGTGCCTTTGGTATTGTATCTAAAAAGTTAATACCATACCCAAGGTCACTTAGATTTTCTCTTGTGTCATCTTCTAGGAGTTTTATAATTGTGTGTCTTACTTTTGGGTCTGTTTGTGACCCATTTTGAGTTAAATTTTGTGAAAGGTAGAAGGTTTGTGTGTATAGATTTCTTTCTTTCTTTCTTTCTTTCTTTTTTTTTTTTTGCATGTGAGTATTCAGTTGTTCCAGCACCATTTGTTGAAAGGACTATTTTTCCCCAATTGTACTGACCTTGTTCCTTTGTCAAAGATAACCTGATACGGTTCCGGAGGGCGGGAGTGAAGATGGCGGCCTCCCGGTCTCCGGCCCGGAGGAGCCGATAGCCCGGGGCCCCACTCCTCGGTGCGCCCTCGGAGAGCAGCGCCCAATGAATCCCGTCGCCCTGGCCTCCGGCCGCGCTCCGAGCTGACCGAGCCTGCGACCGGTTCAGGGCGACCCCGAGCTTAGAGTCACTCCTCGGGTCTGTCTCTGTGGCCGGCTTCCCCGTTTCTAATACCGATTTCTCCACAACACCAAATGCACCAGGACGCCCAACCGCAAATACCGCCAACGTCCGGAACGCAGACCTTGAGAATGGGGATGTAATACTGATGAAGCGTCGAATACTTGGCCACAGAATTATCACCGTCAACTTCGCAATCAATGATTTGTATTTTTTTTTCTGAAATAGAGAGATTTAATGATTTGGTAAGTTCAGCTCACGTGCTGCAAGCCGACCGGGCATACAAGGAGAATGACGTGGCCCTAATGAGGTCTAAAATTAACATCATCCTAAAGCTCTACCTGCATTCGGAAATCCCTCCAAGGCTGAGGGTGAACATCTCTGAATCCCAGAAGGATGCCATCATTGCTGCCATTGCAGAGGGCCACCTAGATCGGAACATCTTCCATGGAACTGTCATGTCTCTCTTCCCTATCATTATGTACTTCTGGAAAAGGTTTTGTTCCTGGAAGGCAACCCACTCTTACTTCCAGTTCAAGGGGAAGACACACAAGGATAAAAAAACTTCTCCTAAACCCACACACAAGACTTCTCCTTGGAGTGGAGGAGACCATGCCATCTTAAGATTCACCTTGCTCAGAGGTATTGAGTGGTTTCGGCCTCAACAACGGGAGGTAATAGCAAGTCCAGGCCAAAATTGTGAGTTGGAGTTAGAATCCCACTGATCTAACTACTAAGATGGTGACTCTAATCCAGTTTGGCCAAGCTCCTTAATGACCACAAGGAGACTGAGGTCCCCGAAATGTGAAGCGATTTGCTCCAAACCACCCAGCATGTGAGTGGCAGAGATGGGATGAGAAGCAGGTCTCCTGACTGCCTTTCTGGGGCTCTGTGCACAGCTCTCATCTGAGTAATTGTATCTTCCTAATTCTCTTATAGCCCCTTGAAGGCAGGTACCTTAGGCTTGTCTGTATCTCTGCTGGCTCCTCTGTATGTGTGGTGGTTCCAATGTGTGTGTGGACACAATCGTAACATCCCAGTTGTTATTTTCCCCTCCCTCTGAGAGCACCTGCTAACTTGAACAGAACCTCCATCCCATGCCTTCTGCTTCCTGGAAGTACCTGCTACAGATCATCTTATCCCAGTAATAAACACTCTTGTCCCAGCCACCCATATCTGAGCCACGCTATATCCTTTTTCTCCCCCATCTTTAGCCTCAAGGAGTTAAGCCCTCTTCCAAGTATTAAAGTTGCCTTGGTTTCAAAAAAAAAAAAAAAAAAAAAAAAGATAACCTGATACTATTTATGTGGGTCTGTTTCTGGATTGATCTATTTGTTTGTTCTTTTGTCACTACTACACTGTCTTGATTACTGTGACTTTATAGTAAACCTTTTAGTTGCATAATCTCAGTCCTCTGTCTCTATTCTTCTCTCTCTCTCTCTCTCCCTTTTTTTTTTTTAACTTTTCTTTCTTTCTTTTTTTTTTTTTTAAAGATTTTACTTACTTATTTGACAGAGAGAGAGAGAGAGAACAAACAGGGGGAGAGGCAGAGGGAGAGGAAGGACCATGACCTTGGTCATGCCATAATTATTGCTTTGTTAGTAAATAGTTAATCAAGATAAATTGCAACATCAGCAGCCATCTCTCTGACGTGGGAGATCTGATTAAAACTATAGGAGGTCAACAGAAAACAAAGGAGATAAATACTATTTTTAGGCCCTAATCTAGGAGCTGCTTGTCACCCAGTCATTTGAACAATTCACACTGCTCAGTGAATGTGTTTCTCACAAGTACGTATGCGGTAGTTGGTTCCCAAGCTAACCCATAAAAGCCTTTTCAATAGCTAATATACCTGAAGCAGTCTTTGTGTCCACAGGGCAATGTAGTCCAGGTTTCCCTGTGCCATGGCAGGAATATGTCTGTCTTTCCAGCGCTGTGAGATGGGGAGTTCCTTTCTCCCTTCCAATCCTTTCAGCTGTCCTCCTGCCCGGAGGACATGCTACCTGGAGGATCTGAACCCAGACTGTGTGCTTTGGACTGAGTTCAACAGGAGTAAAGATCAGAGGAGGCATTTTGAGACGAAGAAAAAGGAAATGTTAAGCTAAGTGACTCTAGGGGACCATGTATAACAATATTGAGACTATTAACTTTTTATTCATTTATCATATCTTCTTTCTTTCTTTCTTTCTTTTTTTTTTTTTTTTAAAGATTTTATTTATTTATTTGACAGAGAGAGAGATCATAAGTTGGCAGAGAGTCAGGCAGAGAGAGAGCTTAGGAAGCAGGCTCTCTGCTCAGCAGGGATGCTGAGGCAGATGCAGGGCTTTATCCCAGGACCCTGAGATCATGACCTGAGCCGAAGGCAGCGGCTTAATCCACTGAGCCACCCAGACACCCCTCAGATCTTATTTTTTTAAAAAAAGATTTTATTTTTAAGTACTCTCTACAGCCAATGTGGGGCTCGAACCCTGAGAGTCAAGAGTCACATGCTCTACCAACTGAGCCAGCCAGGTGCCCCCATCCATCAAATCTTTTATGTTTTGGGGGGGGAAAAGGATGTTTTGAAGAAAAAAGTTGCACACAATGTCTAGCATAAATTTTATCTATAATCATGTAATCATGCAGTGATAAAGTAATCATATAATTTAAGAGCTATAAAAATTCAGCCATTTCAGTGTATAATTACTAATGCACTATTGCGTTTTTCTGAAGGGTCGCCAAAGCAGCTTTCTGTAATGATTCCAATTGCACAAGGAGTAGGAAGTGACCTTTTCTCCACTCATAGGGAAGAAGTCTCTCTAGGACAACTTCTGTTACTCCTGTCCAACTACTGAGCAGGAGACAATTTTCTCACCTCTGTGTTGGTCCTTTCTTTCTCAGGGTTTGGCCTCTAAACCTGGAATCAGAGAAGTAGATGCATTATTAGCCCTGCATTCACATCTTAGAAACGAGAGCATTTTTCACTTTAGCTCAGGTGGAGGGCTCACGTGGCAAGGCTACCATCTAGTGTGCAGTAGACTTCATTACATCCTGAAACCAGAAAAGAATCAGAACAGAATTGCCCGATGGTCACATCCCTTAGGCTATCAGCGTTAGCTATATTGAGGGATTTACTGGTGATTTTAAGACAAAAACAGGTCAGCGATCACTAACAAAATTACTATTCTTTTTTTTTTTTTAAATTTATTTGTCAGAGAGAGAGTGAGAGAGAGCGAGCACAGGCAGACAGAATGGCAGGCAGAGGCAGAGGGAGAAGCAGGTTCCCCGCCAAGCAAGGAGCCCGATGTGGGACTCGATCCCAGGACGCTGGGATCATGACCTGAGCCGAAGGCAGCTGCTTAACCAACTGAGCCACCCAGGCGTCCCCAAAATTACTATTCTTAATCGTATTTTTCTATGACTAAAAGTATCTCCAAGCTGCAGCCCTTACGTTTGGGGTACTTTGCAGTGTCTTACATGGATACATCCTTGGGCTCTGATTTGTGGGAGAAATCACGATTGCTAAAATTAGATCATGGGTACAGAGATTAGATTCAGCAGAAAATTTCTTGCTTTGCTGCTGATTTTCAAACAAATTTAAATAGTTTATATAAATAATGTTGGTGTCCTTAAGTCCCTTACAGCTTGATAAGGTATTAGTGAATTCATGCCGAAGACTTTCAAAGAGAGTTTTCACTAGGAGGCAGCATAAAATGGTGATAATGAGCATGGGTTTTTAAAGTAGGACTGCTGGGGTTTGACTCCTGGCTCCCCTGCTTAGGGGAGACTGTGGGAGTGTTAGCTAATGTCTGTGTGCCTCAGTTTTCCTGCCTGTTGATGGGACTCATAGTTGCAGTTACTCACAGAGAATACTGTGATAATTAAGAGAGTTATGACATACAAAGAAATCTAGATGGTTGTTTAAAAAAATACATTGTATCCTTTATTGAATAACAAGAGATGCCAGCATTTGAGCAGGAGAGTCTGCACCCCCTTATTTAGAATCATACATTTGACAGGTAATAAAGAAGCAAACCTACAACCTACTTTCATGTTTATTTTTCATCTCTAGACATTGGCCAAAGAAGGCAGCCTTGTTTTTTTGTGCTGAAAAGTTTCAGTGCCCTGAAATAGCCAAAAAAGGTAATGGGAGAAAATCTGAAGTCATGAATATTATCATAGTTTTTCAAATAATAGGAAGAAAGCCAATTGGTTTGTAGTGAAAAGGCTGCTCTTAAGAGTTTAGCTCTCTCTACCATCTTATGAATCATATTCAATGAATTGAAATGAAATGAAATGTCATATCTCACCTACCTGAGTGATTAAAAAAAAGAGGAACAGGAGATCATTTCATGACACATAATGAAATCCTAGCATTTAAGGATAAGGCATACAGAAACCCAGAGAAGCAACAAAGTTAGTCAGTGGTGAAGGCTAATTCCAAAGGCCCTTCTCTATATCCAAGATGGATTTCAGACAAACTAAAAGGTCACTAAAATGACATCTTCAATGGTAACCAGCTTTTCTTAGTAAGCACTGACCAAACCAAAAATTTAAAACATGTGTAATTTGAAAAACCACCCCAGCTTCACAAACATTGTTTACTTACAGTCTCCTGACCTTTGTTCCTCTTAGCAGGTGTAGGAGCTGATATTTACTAGGGATGAGAAGAAAGGCTTGATATGGGTAAATTACTCCTGCCTCTTGGGGGTTTGAGCCAGATCCAAAACAAGAAACTCACAAATGCCCTGGAGGAATAATTCTGAAGGGCCCAGATGTTTTTAAATATGGGCAGGAGGAAGGTCCCATGAGCGTGGAGAGCAGAAACATTCCAGAGTAGAGAGTCAAGGTGACCACTTCTCCACTCTTACTTTTGTGAGAGCTAATGTCTCAAGCAGCCATCCCCATATCTATTCAGACAACCCCCAGCTGTAGCAGACACTTTTAGAGTCCTACCAAGTATTCTTCACTGAATGGCCCATATCCCATTTCAGCAGCAGCTGTGGTAGACAGTTTCTCTTCATGTTGATGGTGTCCCACCTGGGTCCTCCATGCTTCTTTTTTTTTTTTTTTTTTAAAGATTTTATTTATTTATTTGTCAGAGAGAGAGAGGGAGAGAGCGAGCACAGGCAGACAGAATGGCAGGCAGAGGGAGAAGCAGGTTCCCCAACGAGCAAGGAGCCCAATGCGGGACTCGATCCCAGGCCGCTGGGATCATGACCTGAGCCGAAGGCAGCTGCTTAACCAACTGAGCCACCCAGGCGTCCCTCCTCCATGCTTCTTAATCAATGCTTTCCTAAAATCAAGGGAGCTTGCTCTGAAAGTGTGCGGAGATTCATTTCCTCAGAGGAGACCATTATACAATAAGAGATTAGAGTCATGAGAAAAATCCCCCCCCCGGCCCCCATTCTTTGTTGAGGTCATTCCGAAGTGCATTCTGCAAAGTTTCTCAAAAGGTATTTCACAGGATTGCGTCCTAGTTACCCAGGGCAATAACCAGTGCTAACAGAAACTGTTTAGGGGTCCCTGGGTGGCTTAGTCTGTTAAGCGTCCATCTGTCTTTGGCTGGGGTCATGATCCCAGGTCCTGGGACATCCCAGAGCCCGAGTTGGGCTCTCTGCTCAGCTCAGGGTCTTTTTGCCCTTTTCCTCTGCTTCTCTCCTGCTCATGCTCTTTCTCTCTCTCTCTCAGATAAAAAAAAATAAACCATTTAAAGCTCTTTTCTTGCCTCATTCTTCTTACATTCTCACTTACTGGGGTAACCTCCATCCTCTCCATCCCCCCAAAACTCTGTCTGCACTTGAGTCCTTGTCTCAGATTCTGCTTACAAAGGAACCAAACTCAGACTCCATTTATGGTTCAGATAGCAACTGACTCCTTCCTTGCAGCTCACTCCTCATTGGCCAGGAGAAGCATTCAAGAATCACTGTTCACTTACCTTGGTTTCCCTGCAGTGGCTCTTCAGACACCTAGCACCTTTTGGGGGAAAACAAAAGCTTGTATCTGGCAGTATTGACCATATTCCTTTTCAAAGCTGCAAATACCCCTTCGAGGATGGGAAACAAAGGCTCAGGGGAGTTTACTAGGGAGTCAGCTGTGATCCCTGTAGAGCACTTTCCAGGGATCAGGAAAGGGTCCTGGGCTGCCTGCCTCTAACAGAGTCTTGCTGTGCATCTCCATGTGCCTATATCCCAAAGTGGTTTCTCTGAATTATTTCACTATATTTGGAGAGTGGTGGAAAATATGTGATAGGATGCCCCTTCCCATATCTAGTTCAGAATTATTATAGTGAAACCAAACGAGCAACCAAGAACATATGCTTTGCTCTTTAAGATACTCTGAAGACTGGTTAGAGAGGTTAGAATTTTGGCGATCATGAACAGTGTTCCTTGTGTACTCAGATAGTCAAACATATAAGGGACAAAGCATGTGCTTAGAGCCAGAGGGATCTGAATATGAAGACTGGCTGAACCCTCAATGAGTTATATGTCGTTGATACTGTGATGGTCCACCAGAACTCTCTTCAGTAATGAGGGACTTTTCCTCCCAGTGACTGGGAGTCTACCTGATAAGAGTTTCCAGCTGTCAGCTGTCTCCAGAAATTACTCCTGGTCATCCTTTGGTAATTCTCTGCCGAAAGTTGTACTCCTTCCTGGGGCAGCTGACCCATATCACCCAATGGCTGATTGACAGAAATATGTAAAGGTCTGACCATCTCAGCCCAAGTCAGAACAACCATGAAGGGGTCAACTGCAAAGCTCCCCTTCGGATTGGCCAAGGCATAGCTGAATCTTTGTCACAGCTTACCTCCTCCCTTACCCAATTCTCCATCTTTCTTATCTTTTGTAGATGTTGGTCCTGAAAATATGCCCTAATAAGTTCTCTGAATGCTAACTCCATCTCAGTGTGCATCCCAGGATACCTGCTTTGTGACACTACATGACAGGGCTTGGTTGAGACAGGAAAGATTTTTGGAAAACTAATAATGCAGATCTTGATGGAGACCGGTAAGATCCTTGGAAAACTTCATAATGATGAAGTTCTAGAACCTAGGTGAGGTTTGGTGGGCTGAGGTCCGGAGCCCATGACCAAGAAAAAATTCTTGAGACATCTTTGGTGCAAAATGGTGGTTTATTAAAGCACGGGGACAGGACCCTTGGGCAGGAAGAGCTGCTGCCCCGGGTTGTGAGGGATGGCAGGTTGTGTACCCTGCGGTTGGGGGAAGGTGAGGGGAAGGAAGGTTTCAATGGAGTTTTCATATGCTAAAGAGGGCCTACCAGGTGCCAGGAGACCTCTGTTGTCTTTTAGCAAGCCATTAACATCAAGATAGTTGGGAGATTCCTGTCTTACCGGATTGTGATCTCTGCAAGTTAACTGTTTGTTTCTCATTTATGGCGGTCAGGGGTGCCTGAGGAATGTTACACATATTACCAAGGGGAGCAGGTGGAGAGGGGGTGCAAGGTGCCAGCTTTTGCTTTGTCTTCAGCCAGCCTCCTGCTCCCTCATCAATAATGCAGCCGTACTTTGAAAATATATTTTTTTAATGTTTAGTCAGCATTTGCTTCTCAGGGATGAGATCAATTCCAGTGAGGAGTGTTTTATACTCTTATTTTTGCTTTTTCCTCTTCAGTCCTAGAAAACTAATTACATTTCCCAAGTGATCGTAAAGAATCTAATGTGAATCCTTAGATTAATAGTCAAGAAATTTTCCAAGTACTTAGATGATGTTTTAGTACTAGGTAGAGGTTGATTCCATATGAAATTGTCCATGTATCCTGCCCCTTAATCTATTCTGAGCTTATATGTATGACCCTGAGAAAGTCATTTAAATTTTATGAGCCTTGGTCACAGCCCCAGAATATAGATAATTGTGTCTTCCCCACAGAATTATGGAAAGGACTCAATTAATTAATATATTGACACATTGGGGCGCCTGGGTGGCTCAGTGGGTTAAGCCTCTGCCTTCGGCTCAGGTCATGATCTCAGGGTCCTGGGATCAAGCCCCGCATCGGGCTCTCTGTTCAGCAGGGAGCCTGCTTCCCCCTCTCTCTGCCTGCCTCTCTGCCTACCTGTGATCTCTCTCTGTCAAATAAATAAATAAAATCTTAAAAAATATATATATTGGCACAAAATAGCTACTCAACACAAGTTAGCTTCTCCTAACTTCAGTGAACTGGGCCATTCAAACTTTGTCAGTAAGGCAAGGTGTTACAAATTACCACACAAAAACTGGTTACTGTAGGCAAGATCTGGTTACCTTGTGGATCTTAAGTAGACAAGACAATCTATCTGTTGGGGAATGGGGTCTCCCACAAGGAATGAGTCACAAAAATCTCCAGAGGGTTTACTGATGTCAATGGTAAGAGTCCACGCTGAGCTCTTTTCTTCCTCTGCCAAGATTTCCTTTTTATTTTGGGTTTTATGTTTTAACAAGAGAGGTCATTTACATCATAACTGAGCAAGTCTTCATGTTAACCAAAGCAACTTTCTAGAAGGCAGTATTTCCCCACATAAACAAAGGAGAGTGAAGGAATAGGAAGAGTGATGGTAGGAGGTTAGAGGACACAGAAATAGAAAAAGTAGTTTTCTTGAATTATTAATTCCATGGGGATACTGCTTGCCATTTTTATTAATCCTAGCATTATCTATCTCCAGGCTCCATAACAACTACTTATTCCCTCAATCTTTCTAATCTAAAAAAAAAAAAAAAAAAAAAAAAAAAATTGCTCAGCAAAATTCACACAAATTCAATTGTGCGTGTAGTGAAGAATTGCAAACTAAAAGAAGAGTCAGGACTTCAGGTTCCAGTGATTTAGCTAACACAAGGACCTCTGGGTGCCAAAGGTCCAGACATCCAATCAGAATTTCCAAGGCCATTTTAAGGGGCTGTGGAGCACAAGAGAAAATTTATCATTAAAATTTTTGATATAATAAGCCTGTGCTCTGAATTTTTAAGACGTTCTTGTCAATTCAGAAATCTATTCAAATAATCATTAATACTGAGGAAAAGGAAAGGAAAAATGAGGTTATTGCTCCACATGTAGACAGTGACAGAGTAGAGCAAGGTCAAAGGCCAAGTTTAGACAGATATCCAGATGGAAGCTTAAATTCTTCTCGTATGGCAATTGAATTGCATTTCTTCATCTTTTCTTCTCATTTCTTCCCTGTTTCTTTTCCAAATCTGAAATCTTAGCAGTTTTCTTTTACATCCATCATCAAACTATCACACTATTAGGTTTTTTAAAAAAATTAATTCAAACTGAGTTGAAATGGATTTATTTTCGTTAATGGCACTGGTGCCAGACAATAATTTGAAATACAAAGAGCTTTCGTTTAATGCCGCCGGCTTGGCATCTTTTGTATTTACTCCTCTCCTTGCTGAGAGGCATCACCCTCATGACTTACTCAAATGTGGTTTCCCATTGTAGTGACAAGGATGGGATGGGACAGACAGTCCAGGGTTACCAAAGCTGACCCGCTTTATTTTCTGTTCCTCACAGACCTGGCTTTTAGTGAATTCTCAGGCTTAGATACTTATTATTATCTGAATAATCTACACCCATCTGTTACTATTCCAGTTATGTTAATGGATACTCCTTCTTCCCTTTCAAACTTACTAAAATTTTCTGTAACTTATACTTCCTGCCACTTGCCTGTCTCTTTGTTCTAATCCTTTGCTAGACTTGGTAATTCTCTTTTTTTTTTTTTTTTTTAAGATTTTATTTATTCATTTGACAGAGAGAGATCACAAGTAGGCAGAGAGGCAGGCAGAGAGAGAGGAAGAAGCAGGCTTCTGAGCAGAGAGCCTGATGCGGGGCTCGATCCCAGGACCCCGAGATCATGACCTGAGCCGAAGGCAGCGGCTCAACCCGCTGAGCCACCCAGGTGCCCATTGGTAAATCTCTTTATCCCACTCAAATAGTTTCCACTTGATTGCCACTGCCCTACTCTGGTCCCCGAGTGACCATTTTCCCAGCTATTGGAATAACTTCCTAAAGCATCTCTTTCCAGTCCCCATCCCATGCCTTGATTTCAGTGAGCTATGGAGCTTTATGGAGCTATGGAAACTTTATCCAACACAGATTTATTGCTTTCCCATTCCTTTATAATGCTATGTCATATATCTACACTTTTATATAAGCCCAACTCATTGTATTTGTCCTACTTGTACTTGTCCTACTCATTGTATTTGTGTATTAAGTTTTCTGGATGTGTAGATTAATGTCTTTTTCTTTTTGGTAATAATGTTTTAAAAATGTTTAGCCATTATTTCTTCATTTATTTATTTATTTATTTTTTAAGATTTTATTTATTTGTCAGAGAGAGAGGGAGAGAGAGCAAGCACAGGCAGACAGAATGGCAGGCAGAGGCAGAGGGAGAAGCAGGCTCCCCACTGAGCAAGGAGCCTGACGTGGGACTCGATCCCAGGACGCTGGGATCATGACCTGAGCCGAAGGCAGCTGCTTAACCAACTGAGCCACCCAGGCGTCCCTCTTCATTTATTTTTGTGCCCCTTTTCTTCTCTCTTTGGGACTGCTTACATTTATGTTAATATATTTTATATAGTCCCATATGTCTGAGGCTCTATTCGTTATGTTCTCCATTCGTTCTTTTTTTTTTTCCCCTATTCCTCAGATTGGATTATTTTTATTGACCCACTTCAGGTTTGCTGATTCTTTCGTCTGCCATCTCTAATCTTCTGTTGAGCTATTTTAGTGATTTTTCATTTCAATTATTATATATCCCTGACATTCTATTTGGTTAATTTTTATAAGTTCCCCCTCTTTATTGATGTTTATACTTGGTGATCCACTATTATCATACTGTCCTCTAATTATCAGAACAAAGTTTCTTTTTTGCTTTTGAACATATATAATACCTACTTTTCTTTGTCTTCTAAGTCCAACATCTGGGCCTCTTCAGAGAGTTTTATTGAAACAGAGATAGTCTCTTTCAGTGGCTACATATTCTTATTTCTTTGTATGCCTTATTTTTTTGTTATGTTGTTTAAAACTGAGTATTTAGAGTAATATATTGTATACTCTAGATTATGATTTCCACCTCTCACAGGGGTTGTGAATGTTGCTAGGGTATTTTTGTTGTTGTTTTGGGGTTTTGTTTTTTATTTTTTTCTTTGGTTGTTGTTTACTTGCTCATTTGTTTAGTGATTTTTTCCTGAACTATTTATATACAGTCTATCTTCCATACAGTAAAGTAAAATTTAGCTGTCTCTGCTAAATTAAAAAAATATATATTATTGTTTTTATTGTTAAGCTTGTCTTCCTGTGGGTTATTCCTGGGTCAACATAGCTTAGTCCTCAAAGATTGGTTAAAGATGTGGTGGGAAATTCCAGTTGTAACATGGCTTATCTAATTCATTTTCTGATTTTAGAGAGAAACACAAATTTTTAAATGTTTAGAGATATTCATGTATTGCACATGTATTTGTAAGGGCTATACTCTGTGTCCAACACTCTAAACTGTGGGAATATAATGATGAGTAGGAAAGTCACCATTTCAACTTCCATGGAGCCTACAATCTCATAGACATGGCAAAAGAAGGAGGAAAAAAAATCATAATGGGCCATATTCAGGGAGTGGGGAAAATATGAAGAATAAGGTACGTTTATTTTTTCTATTTTTAAAAAACTTTATTTTTTCTCATTTTGGCTGTGTTGGCCATTTCAAATGTATTTTCCCCTAAATAGCTGAAAACATCTAGTGAGACACCGAAGGCAATGATCAGAATTGCAAAAGGGAATCATGGTACTTCCTCCTTTCTTAGCTCTGATAATAGAAAAAGAAAGCAAAGAGGGAAAAGAATCATCTTTTTCATTTATGTCCACAATAAGCGTTCCCATCTTCCATAAATAACCCACTTCAGTTCTTATGTACCCATGCAAGGATTCTGATCAAATGACTGATTTCATTTCCTTGGGATCAGACAAGGTTATTTTACTATAATAATTAGAAAGTAAATAGTTCTTTGATTATTGGTATTCAGTTTGGCCTAGAAAATAATTAGAAACTTATAAATCTCTAATCCATGAGAATAGGAAACTACTGATAAATGCAAAGCAGTAGCTTTGACCTATGTATGGTGGAATTTTCAAAATTTAGTGAATGGGCTTGATTGAGGCATTAAATTTGTGTTGTTGCTGTTTTTTTTAAAGATTTTATTTATTTATTTGACGGAGAGAGACATAGCGAGAGGAAACACAAGCATGGAAGCAGCAGAGGGAGAGGGAGAAACAGGCTTCCTGCTGAGCAGGGAGCCCGATGTGGGGCTCCATCCCAGGATCCTGGTATCATGACCTGAGCCAAAGGCAGATGCTTAACGACTAAGCCACCCAGGTGCCCCTCACATGTGGTTTTTATAATGCAATTTATTTCTGTATGGTTGCTTTTAGGGGCACACATCACAAATCACTACATAAATCATTGCAGTCTATCCAGCAAGTACAATTCACAGCCATAAAGATGGCATCGCATATATCAAGAAACTACAGTGTCAAGGAGCCAAAAAAATGACTTTGAACAAGAATGTCACAGAATATGGCATATTTGAAACACACTGAGTTGATTTGATTGTTTTATTATAGAGGCTATGAGATATTACAGGTCAGAGAGAAAGATTTAGATTTTAAAGTGATGATTTATGTATTTATTCACAAAAAATAGATAGTTATATTGTTTCCCATTTTACAAGCAAAACAAGAAAAAGATACTTATAGAAATGAACTGAAGGGGAGGTTGCTCTTGCTTTCAAAGATTTATTTCTACATTTACATGTGATTTGTCCATTTTCCCTCTAAAATATGCAACAAGAGTTTAGCTTCAGGAGAGGCAGTCTTGCTCAAGGAATAATTCTCTGGCTTAATTGTGGAGGAAACCCTTCAGCTGGTAGAAAATCACATTTTTGCTCCTAAGTAAAACGATTTGGCGACGAAGCATAATGAATGGTAATTTTCAAAAGGAGTATGATTTTCAAAACAAACTTCACAATACTACATTCAAGAGGTTTCTTTGTGCTGTAATTAATGGAAGCAACTTCACCAGCTGAGCCTGAGTCCCCAAGGACAACATGGTTTTACCACAGGACTCAGAGAAAAGTTTCCATAGGTGGTCTGCTGGTATCAGTCTGGTGCAGGAGTGGGAGGAGCCTTAGCTTGAAATTAGATCCAGCTCCTCCCAAAGCAGAAGGGATACTGGCAGTTTAGAAGTGGAAGAATGTGCTTGTGTGTGTTGCTGGGGAAGAGGGTGCTAAGAGAATGTCTGGCTGACCCTGCCCTTGCACGTGCTGTCTTCAGTACTGTAGTTTCCAGTCAAGCTTGTAGTAAAAACAATCTGGGAATGTATATTACCTTCCTATTGCTGTGTCACAAAATATCACAAATTTAGCAGCTTAAAACAACATGCATTCATTATCTTAACAGTTTCTGTGGTCAGGAGTCCAGGCACAGCTAAAATGGTCTTTTGCTCAGGGTCTTACGAGGCTGCAATCAGGATGTGGAAGGGGATGCATGCCTTTCTAGAGCTCTGTTCTCTCTTTAAAGGTCATGTGATTGTCAGTAGAATTTAGTTCCTTATGTTTGAAAGTCTAAGGTCCTTATTTCCTAGAGGCTACCCAGTATTCTCTTCCACCTATCCTCTCTCCAGTGTGATAGTTTGCTTCTTCAAGACCAACAGGGAGCATGTCTGCTGCTACTTTTCTCTTCCTTCTAGACCTACTCTTTGGAAGGGTCTAGATTAGGTCAGGCTCACTGAGGTTAATCTTGTTTTTGATGTTCTCAAAGTCAGTGGACTGGATATCAAGTTTACACCTAAAAATCTCAGACTTTTTGGGCATATAGTACAAACTAATCATCCAAAGACATCCATCATATTCACTGGCCCCACCCATGCTCAAAGGGAAAGGATTATACAGGGCATATACATTAAGGACTAGAAGTCTTGGGGTTATCTTGTAATTTTGTCTCCCATAGAACCCAAGATAAAGAAGCAGGTTAAATCACCAAAACTGAGGAGGCATAAAGGAGGTAAACACTAAAGTATAGCAAGAAGAGACTCTTTCTTGGAAACCAGGGTTTGATTTGCAGAGCAGCCTGAACCAGTAACTCAGAAAAGCCAAGACTATGAACAGGGAAGTTTCACCTTGGAAATTTAGAATAGAACAAAGGCATTAAGGTTATTTGCAAAAGCTGTAATTCATAGAGGAAGGGTCTGTTGTTCTATCCAGTCTTGAAATGGTGGTGACGTGAGATCAACACCGGAGTATCATGGACATATAAGACTAAAACAAGATAGGGAAAGGATCCACTTTTAACCCTTGTTAGTTTTTTTTTTCTTTTTTTAAAAACATTTTATGTATTTATTTGAGAAATAAAGAGTGAGAGAGGTCAAAGCAGTAGGGTGAGGGGCAGAACGGGAAGCAGACTCCCCACTGAGCAGGGAGCCCGGTGAGGGCTTGATCCTGGGACTCCTGGGATCATGAACTGAGCCAAGGCAAACACTTAACCAACTGAGCCACCCAGGCACCCAAGCTTTATTAGGGTTTAAGGGTGAATATTCAATACCATATTGTAGGCTACTTCATAAAAGCTAAACCAGAGAATGGGGCTAAAACTTGGGGTCTAAGTGAAACCTTCTACCCTCTGACCAGCTCTTCCCTACTCTCAAATTCAAATCTAGAAATTTGGGACAGATGTGATTAGACAAATCTGAAGAGAGAGAGAGAGAGTGGGCAGGTGAGTACTAATCCCAAGAAGGACTCCGAGTTTTCTCAACCTGCCACATGGAATATAAAAGGACGTTTTAAGAGACACTGACTTGTCCCATGGATCAATTTTAGTCTAGGGGTGAGGTTGAAGGTCAAGATAAAGGATGGAAGCTGGGTTTATACAATTAAAGTGATAGCAGGCTTGTCCAGTATTGTATAAGACCTGATCCAGTGAATATCCTGGGTTATGATCAATCATCGCCTCTCCTGAGATTAGCAGAAGTTAGGAAATTGGTTTGTAGAAGACTTTTGCTCCTTCTGGATTAGTGGGGAAGGTCTAAAGATGCTACAATTAGCCTATTTTCTTCTGGAAGTTGACATAAGGAGAACCATCATAGGTATGCCTTTGGGTGGCAAAGAATGGATCAGGCCACTTTGAGGAGCAGTGGTATTGGGTAATAAGCTGTCTATGCTGGTATATTAGAAAAAAAAAATATATATATACATATATATACACACACACATACACACACATGTAAAAAATATATGTACACACACACACACACACACACACACACACACACATATATATACATATATATATATATTTTTTTTTTTTACTTTTGACCTGGTGGACACAAGGTAAAGGAACAATAGAGTCTATGCAAGCTCTGCTAATTACCCGAAGGTTGCTTTCATTGTACTGTCTGCTCTGGTAGTAGTTATTGGTTCATCCTATAGTGGAACTCAGCGATCTGAGCTCAATTCTCTAATATTTAGTTTTGATTCCCTAATATTAGACACTGTGTGGTGTGTTAGGCATTAAAACGTAACATTGTAATACATACAAATTATGTTGTCATATTCAGAGTGCTGTATTTAGTTTAATTACAATTTTGTTTTTGCTTTTATTGGTGCTTTAAAATGTCTCTTGCCATTATTTTAAAAATATATAAAATGTTCATTTTCAGAGTGTGAAATGTACATGCATACTCTAGGATCTTGAGAAAT
The DNA here is from genome assembly GCF_902655055.1 of Lutra lutra. Lineage (NCBI taxonomy): Eukaryota > Metazoa > Chordata > Mammalia > Carnivora > Mustelidae > Lutra > Lutra lutra. The sequence goes on along the minus strand of NC_062278.1, from coordinate 138,069,493 downwards.
GTTATGGTGTGAAGAGGTAGATAACCACAATATGCAATTTTAACACCTTTTAACCCTTTTCCACTTTTCATTAACAATGCTACTTATTAGTCAATGACTAAATAATAATCTTGGCTTGAATTTGCCAAATTAGCATACTTTCTGAGGTCAGGCATATTTGTCTTTGGCTGATGGTACAGAGCTTTGGTTCAAGATAGTAATTGGAGTGGGCCATTAATACATATAAAAAGGTTGTGCACGTATCTGTTTATTTCCTTTAGGACAGATTTCAGGCACTGAAATCTTGGGTCAAATGGCAGGAGGTTATTGATGCCTCTTGATAATGTTGCCGTGATGGCCAGTTTCATGTGCCTACTTAGCTGGGCTACAGAGTCCAGTTATTCAGTCAGACACTAAATAGGTGTTGCTGTGAAAGTATTTTGTAGATAGGATTAACATCTACAGTTAGTTAATGTTAAGTAAAGGAGATTATCCTCAATCATCTGGGTGGGCCTGATTCAATTAATTGAAAGTCCTTACAGCTGAATTCAGACTTCCCTGAGGAAGAAATTCCTGCTGTGGACTGCAGCTTTGGCTCCTGCCCAAAGTTCCTAGCCTGACCTTCCCCTACGAGTCTCAGGTTTTTCTCCCCAGTCCCTGCAGTAATTCACATCAATTCTTTGTGTTTATAGGTATTTGCATTTTGCTTATGTATGTCATATGTGCACGCATGCCTTATATACGTGTATATGTGTCTTTACATGCACCCACACACCTATTCGTGTATATTATGTACACTTATATATATGTCATACTGGTTTTGTTTCTCGGGTAGAACCCTGGTTATTCAGTTGCCAAATTCCTTTTCAGAATGATCAGAGCCATAGTTTATAAAAATGGCCTACTTAGCACATGTTAACCAATGTGGATTATTATAATTCTGTACAGACGAGGACCCATTGACAAGTTTTGACTGGGGATCTGATCAGAATGGTGTTCCAATCCATGACATCAATATGGTGACAGGAGGCAGGGTATACAAAAAGGGAAGATGAAGAAATCAGGGGACCTGTTACAGCTCGTAACAATAAAATCCCAAATACTCAAGGCCAATCCAGTTGATAACATATATTCATTAGGATTCTTATGTATTCTTTACTTTTTGCTCTGCGATTGTCTATATAAGTTAAAACCGAGTCCCCAAATGGTTTTCTCGATTCCTAATCCAAGTATTGGAATTATTACAAGATTTTACTCCTGTCAAATACATCAAATAATACATATTCTTCGGGCTATTCAATGTGGAATGTAACGTGATCTTTTTTGTATTCAAACAGCGACTTTCTTTGGCTTACAACTATCCATGCTTTATAAAATAATCCTGATCTCTTCTATCAAAGAAAGAAACTGAGGGCAAATGTGGAGCAGTGGGTCTCTCAGAAACCTTAGGAAGGCATGATAAATACTGTGTGTGTAGCCATTACTGAAGACACATCATTCATGGGGGCATGACCAAACAATAACAACTTCAATTTTAGCTCTCCATTCTCCCTTTAAATCTTCACTGGGAGGCACATTCTTATTCTACCTTTGGATCAAATCTCGGCAGACCCTTGAGTTTTCTGGTCCTTCTCCAGTAAAGCTAACAATTCTCTCATCAGTTAAAATCACAAACATAATCTCAGTTTAATAACTTAAAAGTTGAATCTCTCATGTAGTTAAAAATATACCCTCCTTCAGTTTCTCAGGGCTTCTGTGGACAGGGAGGCGGGAGTCAAGGATAAGGGTGTAGATGGCATCTTTTCTCTGTTCTGTACATTCTCTGTCATCTGACAAACCATGCTCTGACCCTTCCAGAGTTGGGGGGCCGGGGGAGAGGGAGTTGCCCTATGGGGAAGAGTTCCCACCTAAAGGAAAGGTTCTACTTACCTAATTTCAGTGCTTGGGACATTTGGAAGGCATTTAAAATGAACTTTCTGGATGCACTTAATTGGATTGTTGGAGATATCTCACCCCTTCATTCTTGGGGAAATTTTCTGCCTGTCATCATCCTGATGAAGAAAAATGCATCTGTATTATGGCTGACCTCTTACTTCCTCCCAACCTCTATAAATCCAGCTGTACCTCCAGCCTTTTCTCCTTACCCTGGCAGGCTGCCCTCTTAGTCAGAATCTGTAAAGACCTGTGTAAGTTCTTTTGCACACAGCACATACCTGAGGGGACACTCAAGTGACCTTTTCCCTGACAGACTCCAGCAGAGCAAGCTAATTCCATCACAATAGCCACTTCCCATCTGCCCCACCGTCAGAACAGCTCACCAGCCAGTCAGGCTCTACTACTCTTTTGCTATTTAGATTTCTCGGGAGAGGGGGTGTAGAGTGGGGTTGGGGAGATGAGAGTGAGTGTCCTCTGTGTTTGCAAAATGTAAAGAAGATATTTTTGTAAGTGGTTGGATTGAAGCTTTCCCCCTCAGTCATGATGGGTGGTGCCTACACTCTCCAGCCCGTTTCTACCACCTATGAGGGAATGGGACTCACAGTACACATTTTAGAGTTCTCAGTAAAGCCCTCTACTTCCCTTGTCTCTAAATCCCTAGATCCTTGTTGTGGGGAGGAGGTTTTAGCCACATCCTCTAAACATTTTGCATCATAGTTATCTTGCATTTTGTTTTAAGTTGCAACATCCACTGAACTAGGGCTGTGGCTCTCAGAGTGATCCCAGACCAGCATTATGCCAGGGCTGGGAAGCTGATTAAATTGCCAGTTCTCAGAGCTCACAGATCTACTGGACCTACAGGATCAGAAATTCTATGGGTGGAGCCCAGAAGTCTGCGTTTTAGCAGACTTTTAGCAGACTTTTAGCAAACCTTCTAGGTACTTATGATGTATGCTTTCCACATTAATAGCCTCTCATGCGTACCCTTAGCTGAACTTGTCAACCCACTTAATCTGTTTCTTGTTAATAACTCATATGTTTACAGATTTAAGAAATACTATGAAAATGATAAATCATAATTACATTTGACTAAAACCAAAGCCTGCTGATTATCTGACAGTCCTCAGTCCTAAATTACCATGAGTTGAAGGTTGGCCAGAAAGGGCAGCTGGAGTAATGTGTTGTTATAGTCTCTCTCCCATTTCTGTAGTTCCAGTGTGCTCACTAAATTATAAGATGAATTATTGTTTTGTAAACTACTGCATTAATTTCTTATCATTGGTCAGACTTCCTTGTGTTCTTTTTGTAGAGTGAGACATCATCCCTTTATTTTACATACTACCTTGTAGAGTAACCTCTTAGGTCCTTTTGTTGCTATAAATCAGGATTCCTCAACTTCGGTACTATTAATATTTTTGACTAGATGATTCTTTGTTGTATGGAGCTGTCCTAGATGCTAGTAGCATGCTCTCAATTGTGACAACTCCAAATTTCTCCAGATGTGGACACATGTTTCCTGGGAGTGAAAATCAACTCTGCTAGAGAAGAAATGGTTTAAACGGGATACCCACAAAGTCCCCAAATACAGTTAATATTTCTAATCGAATCCACACATTTCGAGACCAAGAGGAACACTGCGTTTTGGTCAGGACTTCTAATTACCGTAGAGATAATTTTGAAATACTTTAAATGATATTATTTTGCAACTTGTTATAAAAATGCATCTTGAGGGGCGCCTGGGTGGCTCAGTGGGTTAAAGCCTCTGCCTTCAGTTCCGGATATGATCCCAGGGTCCTGGGATCGAGCCCCACATTGGGCTCTCTGCTCAGGGAGCCTGCTTCCTCCTCTCTCTCTCTGCCCACTTCTCTGTCTACTTGTGATCTCTGTCAAACAAATAAATAAAATCTCTAAAAAAAAAACATCTTGAGATTGCTGAGCAAATATTCTTTTGATTCACATCATCAATTAAGCCCTTAGAATCGTTCTGAGAATTTACTGTCTGAGAGTCCTCATTTATAAACACAACAAGCTCCAAGAAACACAATTACTATACATTTTCTCAAGGAAGGGAGTGGTGATAGTATCGTAGACTGTTGATTTAAATTGTCTTCTTTTTTTTTTCTTCTTTCATTAAGTGGTAATTCAACTCTTCATCTTTCGTGATTTTCTTTACTCACTTCAGGCAATTATTGCTGGCGATTATGATGTTAATGAGTTATGTAGAGCAGACTGAAAAAATGAAATATATTTTTAGGAAGTTAAGTTAATGGAAGCAACAACTTGAACGCATGCAAAAGGCAGGCATCTTTCTTATTGTGCCCTGATTGATTTCATAAGTCAGGTGTTCATATGAATGGATAACCTTTATTTAGTGCAGGGAGTATTTTGACAAGAAATTTACTCTGATGAGCCATAAAGGAAGTCTTTTGTGAGATTGGCTGTTCCGCATTGTGTCTGATATATATATTTTTTATATTGCTTGAGTTAATTTTAAGGCTTCCAAACCTAAGCTATGCTGATCGACATGAAAACCAGAACTCTTTCTTGCCTCCTTTGTAGTTGAATTCTAATGGTCTTGACATATTGCGGTATTGTTCACCAGGGTGACATAAAATACAATCAAACGCACACACAGATGACTATGGAAAAGCAAACCCAGATGACAACACATATCAATAGAATATTTTCTTTCACCCTTTTCTTTGTATTCTTGAGTGACACAGCAACTGAAATAACCCTCCCTTTTGAATGCCTTTGATACAATCCATTGCATGTTTCCCCTCAGATGAGGTTGAATTATTAGCACTTCACTGTCAAAACCACCTTTGTTTCTAAATTAATACCCAATATTTACATACCAGTAAGATAGATCTTAATATGCCAAGGCTCTCATCTTTCTCAACCTTCAGTCTTACAAACTACTTTTATTCCGGATAAACTTTCAAACCAAAGTGCGATTGAAAATATGCATCAATGATCCTGGATTTTGGGGGGAGAAGATTGGAGATGACAGCAGTGGGCTAATATGGGTTAGATTTTTCAAGGTAAGAACATTAAGAAAAATAACACCTATTATTAGGAAAAATCATTTAAAACCAGAGAGGCCTAATTTTCTAAATAAGGAATTTTCTTTAAGTAGATAATGCATTTGATAAATGTAAAAATAAATTTATGATACATAGATTATAGATATCAATGTTGTTCAGTAGAATTTTCTGAAGTGATGAGTATGTGTAATATATATATATTTAAATATGGAATTGCTAACTGCTTGTGGATATGGAAGACTTGAAATGTAATTGCAATTCAAAGACTGAAATTTTAATTGTATTCATTTTAATGAACAGAAATGTAAATCTAGATAAGCACATGTGGCTAGCGGGTCCTACACTGAGTGGAGGAAATATATGTGATTTATGTATTTGTATATTTGTTCCTACAGTTCTCATTTTACAGAGAACCTGACATTTAACTATTACTCAATTTTAAACTGCTTTATTGGTACCATGCCATGTAATTCACTCATTTAAAGTATACAATTTAGTGACACTTAGCATAATCACAACTGTGCATTCATCACCACAATCAACTTGAAAATATGGTCATCCCCTCCAAAATTGACACAGCTTTTAGCCATCATCCCTGACCCTCAATCCTCCCTCACCCCAGCTTCCATTAGGCAACCACCAATCTCCTTTCTGTCTCTCTAGATTTGCCTATTCTGGACAATTTATATAAATGGAGTCACACAACATGTGGTCCTTCGTGACTGGCTTCTTTCACTTGGCACAGTGTTTGCAAGGTTCGTTTATGCTGTGGCATACATCAGTATTTCTTTCTTTTTATGCCAAATAATATTCCATTGTATGGATATACCATACTTTGTTGATCCATTCATCACATGATGGACTTTTGGGTTGTTTCTATTTTTTGACTATTGTGAATAGAGTTGCTATAAATATTCTTGTACAAGATTTGTTTTTGTTTTTGTTTGATCTATGTTTTTCTTTCTCTTTGGTATATATCTAGAAGTGGAATTGCTAGATCTATGGTAATTCTATATTTAACCATTTGAGGTACTGCTAGACTGATTTCCAAAATTCTGTATCATTTTACATTCATTACATTGTAGTGTATGTGCATTCTAATTTTGCCACATCTTTCCAAACACTTGTTATTATCTGTCTTTTTTTTTTTTTAAAAGATTTTATTTATTTATTTGACAGAGAGAGATCACAAGTAGATGGAGAGGAAGGCAGAGAGAGAGAGAGAGGGAAGCAGGCTCCCCGCTGAGCAGAGAGCCTGATGCAGGACTCGATCCCAGGACCCTGAGATCACGACCCGAGCCGAAGGCAGCGGCTCAACCCACTGAGCCACCCAGGTGCCCCTTATCTGTCTTTTTATTATAACCATTGTAGTGGGTGTGAAGTGGTATCTCCTTTTTATTTTCAGATATAAGATTTGTAAAAGTTTTTTTTGCATTTTGTTTTCTTTTTACTTTCTTGATGGTGTGCTTTGAAGCATAGACGTTTTTCATTTTGATGTCATATATTTCATTAATTTTATGGTTTTTGCTTGTGCTTTTTTTGTTATATCTAAGAAATCATTGCCTAATTCAAGGTCATAAAGATTTATGTCTGTATTTTTCTTCTAAGAGTTTTATAGTTTTAACTCTTAAGTTTAGGTCTTTGATCCGTTTTGAGTTAGGGTTTGGATGGTGTGAAGTGGGGTCTAGGTATAGTTTTTGCATGCATATATCCAGTTATACCAGAATTGTTTGTTAAAAGACTACTTTTGCTCCACTGAATTTCCTGGCCACCCTGGTTGAAGATAAATGTTAAGATATCTATTTTATTGATTTGTATGTTTATTTTTAAAACGATACCACACAGTCTTCATTACTGTAGATGTGTGGTAAACTTTTACAACTGGGAAGTGTGAATTCTCCAGATTTGTTTTTTTGCAAGATTATTTTGGCTTTTCTGGTCCTTTGAATTTCCATATGAGTTTTAGGTGCACCTTGTCAATTTCTGCAAAGAAGTCAGCTGGCATTTTGATGTAATTATGTCAAATCTATAGATCAGTTTGGGGAGCATTGTCATCATAACAACTTTAAGTTTTCTGATCTTTGATTGTGGGGTGTCTTCCCATTTATTTAGATCTTTAATTTCCTTCAGTAATGTTTATAGTTTTCAGAGTACAAGTCTTAAATTTCTCCTGCTAAATTTATTCCTAATTACTTTATTATTTTTGGTGCTTATAAATTGTTTTCATTTATTTAAATTATGCTTTCTCATTCCTACTATTTAGAAAAACAATTAATTTTTGTATGTTTATTTTGTATCTGCAATCTGTGGGATTTATTTATTAATCCCAATTTTTTTTAGTGAATTGCTTAGGATTTTCTGTAAGTGGGATCATGTCATCTGCAAATCAAAATAGTATTACTTCTTCCTTTCTAATTATGGACTATATTTTATCTCATTTTCTTGCCTAATTATCCTGGTTAGAACTCCTAGTTCCATGTTGAATACAAGTGGCTAGATAAGACAACCATGTCTGGTTCCCGATTCAGTATTTCAGTACTCATCATTCATTATGAAGTATGGTGTTAAATGTGGGTATTTCATAGATACTCTTTATCAAGTTGAGAAAGTTCCCTTCTATTCCTAATTTGTTGAGTGTTTTTATGGTAAAGGAGTGATGAATTTTATCAGATGCTTTTCCTGCATCTATTGAGATGATTGTAGGATTTTGTTCTTTATTTTGTTGATGAGGTATATTACATTTATTTTTTTTTTATTTTTTTAAAGATTTTATTTATTTATTTGACAGAGAGAGACCACAAGTAGATGGAGAGGCAGGCAGAGAGAGAGAGAGAAGCAGGCTCCCTGCTGAGCAGAGAGCCCGATGCGGGCCTCGATCCCAGGACCCTGAGATCATGACCTGAGCCAAAGGCAGCGGCTTAACCCACTGAGCCACCCAGGCGCCCACATTTATTTTTGATGTTAAAACAACCTTGCATTCCTGGAATAAATCCTATTTGTCACACTATATAATCTGTTTTATTATATTTCTGGATTTGATATTAGTATGTTGTTGAGAATTTTTGTGCCTATATTTACAAGAGACACTGCTCCTTAGTTTTCTTGTGTTATCTTTGTCTGGTTTCAGTATCAGGGTAATACTGGTCTCATAGGATGCGTTCTTTTCTTTTACTTTTTGGAAGAGTGTGTAGAATTGGTATTAATTCTTCTTTAGGTATTTAGTAGAATTTACCAGTGAAGCCATTTGGTTTTGGGGGGTTTTTTTGTGCTAAGTTTGTTTTTTTTTTACTACTGATCTTTTTACTTGTTATAGTTCAAATCACATTTTCTAGTTCTTAATTTAGTTTTTGTTCTTTGTGTCTTTCTAGGAATTTTTCCATTTCAGTTAAGCTATATAATTTGTTGGCATATAATTCTTCATAGTATTTCTTCATAATCCTTTTTATTTCTGTAAAAGGATGGCTCCTTGGGCTGAAAACAAGGGCAATAAATGAAGCCGAGATGTCAGAATACTTTGGTTCAGACTTGAGTAATAATTTAAAAGTCTACAAAGTCGTGTTAAATGGCTACATTAAGTAAGCTATTTAAGACTAGAGAACTAACCAGCTAACTGTGTTCTCAGGGAAAGCCCAGACTATACTCCCATCCTGAAGGTGATAAGGAATGCACTGGGGAGAGAGGCACAGCTATCATTGAGAAGTTCAGTAGTGGCTGTTCTCTGTCACTGGGGAAGCGGGCTTGCTGGTATCAATGGGAATAATACAGAACCAGGACAGAGGGAACTAAACACTGGAGACAAGATGGATGTGATTTCATGATGAGCAGCAAGGCCAATATGGCCCAGAGGGCCTTGAGCTGCTACAGTTTGTGGCAGTGGCATATAGAGGATGGTGGGCCTGAGGGTGAGATAGATGGGTAGCCAGTAAGAGTATTGTTTGTCTGAGACAACCACAAAAGAACAAAAGTGGGTGAATAAGAAAACTATTAAGAACCATTAAAATGGAAAATCTCAATTTTTCACCTGCCTTCCAGACATGAGCCAGTTCTCAAAGGCATGAGACATTACTTCCCTTTAATGGAAGGGCATTCCAAGTACATTTGAGGAAGAACCCTGCAATGACACTGCAAGGATATACAGTAGTAATTTCTCCAGTCCTTCCCCAAAGGACCTTAGGTATTTGCCAGAGTAACTGGAAAGGAGAACAGTCAATGATTGTTACATGTACAGTCTCGAATGACAGTGAAACCAAATGGCTCAAAAATGGCATCATACTCCCTTTGATAGAGTAGGAGCATGAAGATAGAGTCCTGGTGTATTAATTAAGATCTTGGATGAACTGCAGCAACAAGGACAGTAGCTTGTTTTACTAAACCTACTGTGTAAGGTTTTCTCATTCTTGTTAAAATTGCAACTGGAGGGGCACCTGGGTGGCTTAGTGGGTCAAAGCCTCTGCCTTTGGCCCAGGTCATGATCCCAGGGTCCTGGGATCAAGCCCCACATCTGGCTCTCTGCTCAACAGGAAGCCTGCTTCCCTTCCTCTCTCTCTGCCTGCCTCTTTGCCTACTTGTGACCTCTGTCTGTCAAATAAATAAATAAAACCTTTAAGAAAAAAATTGCAACTGGATATCACCTTGAAGAAGCATTAACTTCGCAAAGTGAACATCAATTGGGGCACAAGAAGTTCATCTGAACGATGCAAGGAATTGAGTGTAGAGGATGCTGATGATGTCTTAGCCATATCCCCTCAGCACTTACCATTCACATGCATATCAACCCAATAGCTTCCAGTCACAAGCCCTTGTAGCTCTTTGGCTGGAGCTTCTTGGTCCACAGACTAGAGGTGTTGGGGAATAACCATCCCTCCCCAACAGTCCTCAAGCAATGAGTGATAGGACATGGTAGATAACTACTTCAGTCACCTTGCTGGAGTTAGTATCTGGCACGTTGGAATGACTGAGGCACATTACATCATGCCTCAGCCTCAGTGGTTCACTGTCAGTTGTCTGTGCAATGACACACACTTTGCTGTCTTCTTTTCCTTGTCTCACTTCCCTGCTTCTCTACAATTGTTTTCTAGAATCACCTCCCAAATAAACTACTCATACCACGTCCATATCTCTAGGTCTGCTTTGGAGAAACTCCCAACTAAGATACTTCTACCTCCAATTCAGTCTCTCTGACTTTTCTCCTTGCTCTTTTGAGGCAAGATAGCAATGAGAGAAAGAGGGCTGAAAAAAAGTCAAGAAAGAATAACTGAAAGACTGGAAGGACAAACAGGGAAAATAAAGTGTTCTCCAGTAGTACTGTGGGTTCACCTTTTCAGAAGGGAGGAATCAGGAAGAAGAACTGGCTCTTGACTATAATGCCCCATCATGCTAAAGCAATCCACAAAGAATATATGGTTACCTGAAATTGTTAGCAGAGTGCAAGGTCGTACGTGATGGCTCATTTTCTGTGTCAGCTTGACTGGGTCACAGGATACCCAGTTACTTGTTTAGCCATTATTCTCAGTGTGTCTATGAGGGTGTTTCTGGGTGAGATCAACATTTGAATCAGTAGACTAAGGAAAGCAGATGGCACTCCCAAATGTGAGTATCATCTAATCCACTGAGGAACTGATGAGAACAAAAAGGCAGAGAGGAGAGAGGAGAATTTGCCCTCTCTGACTGACTGATGGAGCTGGAACATTGATCTTTTCCTGCCTTTGGACTAGGATTTATACCACCAGCTCTCCTAGGTCTCCAGCTTGTAGATGGCACACAGTGGGACTTCTCAGCCTCCATAATCAAGTGAACCAATTTCTTACAATAAATCTTTACTGATTCTGCTTCTCTGGAGAACCCTAATATTGTATGTCATTTGAGATAGAGGGTCAGCTGCAAATAACAGAAAACATGACCACAGTCACTTAAGCATATAAGGTTCACTTTGATCAAATAATAAAAAATCCAGAGGTAGTGAGTCCAGGTCTCTCCCAGCTGCTTAACAACAAAGTCATGAACCCAGATATTTTCTATTTTTGTGTTCCAGCATTCTCTTGTGCTTGTGTTTGCCACCTCTTGGTTGCAATATAGCTGCCACACCTTCATCTCACTTGTGTTGCAGGAAGAAAAAAGGTCCAACATGAAGGAATGGTACTTATACTAAGAATTCTTAGCTTTTCCAGAAAGCCTTAACCATTTTTGTTGGCCAGAGTTATATCCCATGGCCATCTCTAGCTGCAGTAGACTATTGCCACCCTGAACAAGGAAGAAGAGATTGAGGAATTAATATTAGGTCACAATTACCACCAACTTCCACATAAGGTGAGCACAAGTCAGACTTAAATTATGTCACAGCAGGGTTAGTACATCCCTCCAAGGTCATTGTGTAAGTCAATTTCTGAAGAATGAACCCTAGAGATAGGTATGTGACTATTCTAGTGGCATCATGCAATTCAAGGCCCACCTACATTGTGTGTGTGTAGTGGGGATAGAGGGAAAATGCCATCTAAATCTAAAAATAAGATGGATTAGAAAGCTCAGATAACATAAAGAAGAGAGGGAAACAGAAGCAGACCAGCAAAATTTATAGAGCTCACTCAACGATCTATGTAATGGAACAGTCAGTACTTTGCACCCAGTTGCATAGCTGGCTAAAGTACACTTGATCTTAGCCAAAAGATCGAGAAGAGGTAGCTGGGTAGACTTAACCACAGCGAAGAGCTTTCTGGTGGGCCTCCTGCACGTTAGTTCCCATCGGTAGTCTAAGTATGAGGCTGAATGACTTCATGGGCTGAAGAATGAAGAACTTCTATCTTGGCTGCAGGAAGACTGTAGTAGTTATTACATTCGATTTGTCCATGTTTTGTGTCTATGTAGGTGCTTGGAAGGGTAAACATGCACCCTGGAAAATGCCATTGATGAGAATGGATGTAGGGAAACGTGAATAAATGGCATTTTCCAGGCCAGTTCTTCCAGAGTCAACCTCACACTAAATGTTTGCCTTCTAAGAGCTTTCTTGGAGGAGCACTGAAAGGCCACTCCCTTGCACTCACCTGCACAATTCACTTGTTGTAAGTAATGAATTCCCCAGGAAGACATAACATCATTATGCTACTGTTCTTTTCTTTTTTTAATTTTTTTTAATTAATTAATTAATTTATTATTTTTTTATTTTAAAGATTTTTATTTATTTATTTGACAGAGATCACAAGTAGGCAGAGAGGCAGGCAGAGAGAGAGAGGAAGGGGGAAGCAGGCTCCCTGCTGAGCAGAGAGCCCGATGCGGGACTCCATCCCAGGACCCTGAGATCATGACCTGAGCCGAAGGCAGCGGCTTAACCCACTGAGCCACCCAGGCGCCCCGCTTCTGTTCTTTTCTTTCTGAAATATGTGCAGTGACACTTTTGATCTCTCCAGAGACACCAAAAATGCTTATGGACAGAAAGATGATTCTTCCAAGATTCATAATTTGTATTTTCTCTTTATGTGTCTGTATCTCTTACTACATGTACAGAGCACACATGACGGCGTGGAAAATACAAACACACCTTTTTTTTTTTCATTTAGAATTAAAAGTCTTCTGGAAATTCACTGGAATGGTAATAAGAAATGCATGCTCATGCATTATTAATCTATGCTATAAAAAATGGAATTTACAATAACATGATGTTTATTGCTTTTGCTCCTGAGATGCAGAGACATGCGCCTTTTTTTGCCAGGCACTTTAGAGCAGAGCTGTTCCACTTCATGCTGATGGCACTACGGCATCAAGCAAGCACCAGTGACATTGCTCAGGGTCTTCCAAACGAATTTCTAGATTTCATTATCAAAAAAATGGTCTGCCCATTTGTACTGCCTGTCTTAGTCCAAACTGACAGCATGAGCTGGAGCGACTCCAAATCTGTTTTTGTAGGGATATCTCACAAATTACAATGGGAGTCATAGAAGTGTATTACAGAGTTCCATTACATTACCTCACTGTCTTTCCAAAAAAAAAAAAAAAAAAATCCTAGGAAGAGGCTTTGTTGTTCTTGTTGCATTTTGTTTGTTTTTGCAAGGGTCTAGCAGATTTGTATTTAAAACTTCCTGCTGGAAAGGATGAGCATGGTTGCACCAAGTTTTCTGGAACACTGGGCATGGGGACAAAAACCCTGGGTTTCCAGGTGTATCACCTGTGCTAATGGTGATCTCATGACTGACTCAGATTTCCACAGTTATGTATACTGTGTGTAGCCACATACCGTGCATAGCCCCCTCCCTATCATGTGTTCAAGGTTGCTGTAGGTTTGGTGAGGTTAGTTGGTTTGGGCTAGATATTTCAGCCTAGACTTGTTATAGACTTTCTAATCAAATGTGCTTTTTCCCAGGAGCTCCATAAAGAAGGGCTTTATATTGGATGGACCATATGAAATTTTCATTTTTCTATGTCAAAAATGGTTAAATATGAACAATTTCATTTGGCTCAACCTAGTACTTGGCCCCAACTAGAAAAATAACTCTGAATGAAATATGGCTAATTCCTTTTCTTCAGTTTACTCCAGAATCCTGTCCTTTGAATAGTCCCAAAGAGAGTATCATAACTCATTTCCTGACTGTAGTTGTAGGAGACACAGTACTGCACAGAGAGTTGGGCAATCATGGCTCAAACTGTGGTTCTTCTATTCCATAGCTTTAAGGTGCTTACTAATCGTGGCTCCCTTGTTATTTGTAGTGGTTGTCATAGAGTTCCATGATGTTTTGAAATATATTTTCAAATACTCTAGGGAAAGATGAGCATATGTTCATCTTACAGATAGAGACACTAGGGCCGAATGTGACTTTGCTATAGTTCTCATGTAGGTGGAGTTGATGTCACAGTCTCCTGTCCCCCTCAAGTAGACCTCCTGCTTCCTCACAGCAGTAGGGCTCTTAATCCTATAGCTGCTCACTGTCAACAATGCTTCAGTCTCCATATTTAGAGTTATTTAACCTCACTTCTCATCTTTAAAATGGGAATAATAATAGTATCTACTTCATGGATTGTATTGAAGATTAAGGTAGTTAATATATGCCACGTGTTTTGAATAGTGCTTGTATCGGGAAAGTGCTCTGTGTGTTAAGGCTTATCATTAGACTTTTTTTTTTTTTAAGATTTTATTTATTTATTTGACAGACAGAGATCACAAGTAGACAGAGAAGCAGGCAGAGAGAGAGGAGGAAGCAGGCTCCCTGTTGATCAGAGAGCCCGACAGAGAAGCAGGCAGAAAGAGAGGAGGAAGAAGGCTCCCTGTTGATCAGAGAGCCCAACGTGGGGCTCAATCCCAGGACCCTGGGATCATGACCTGAGCCGAAGGCAGAGGCTTTAACCCACTGAGCCACCCAGGCGCCCCATCATTAGACTTTTTATTCAAAAGCTTCCTGTCCTAGGAAGCTGAAACTTGATGGAAAACCTACACTTGAATTTTATTACAGTGAGCTTTCATATTCATGTAGTCGACAATGTGAAAGCACAACCAAAGATTGATTATGAGTAAATGTATTGCATTCTGCTCTAATAGAGGTCTTATGTTTCAGTATTTGGGGAGCTCATCCATATTCCTCTCGGTTTATAGTCTTATGTTGGGCTGAGGAATAATTTTAGAGAGTCATAAAAAAGCCAAGGTGTTTGTCATAGCACCTGGAAGCAAGCATACTGTGGGCAGGTGCTGAGAAACCATTCTCCATCCCTCGTGCCAAAACACCTCAGCCCTTTCCCTGCCACGGCCCTGGTCTTGGACATCACCGAGGCAGCCCCTGCCAACCCAGCAGGCTGTTTGATGGCTTGGTGTTGTAGGAACTGAGATTGTGAGATGAATGCTCTGGCTGTGTCTCACAACTGGCATTTCCACAAGGCCTGTGGGATCGGAGCTGTTGATCTCAAGGCTCATTGCACAATGGCCAGGTAGAAAATGCTCAGAATGCTCAATGGGAGCAAATTGGCTGCTTCTGGATTATTACCAATAGACGACCTCTCCCAAAGACCAAAACCGATACATTAGTAAGACTGTATTATCAGCCCAATAATAGATTAAGTTGTTTTATATAACAAGTAAGCCACATAGCAGTCCCCACTGCTGCTCTGTATATGTATTACCAAAATCTCATTACCAACAGTTTGCTTCTGAGTGATTAAAAATGTCTGGATCTAACTTTTGGAGTTGGGATAGATCAGATCGTCACTTAGAAAACAGAGTAGTTAAACAGATGCTGAATGGATTGTGGAATGTGGAACCCAGGCAGGGAAATGGCCTGGTTCATCCATGTTCTATACAGCTGTTTATAGATATGCTGTTTATAGACAGGTCCTCATGGCAATGGGGGGCCTCGCTGGGGAAGAGAGAAAGTTTGAGGACAAAACAAATGAAAGTGTGCATTATATTTATGCTGGCCTGGCCTACATGGAGAGAGAAAGGGCAGAAGCTGATGGGATTTGAGAGGCTGATGATAAGGAGAGAGGCTCAAAGAGGGTAAGCACAGACAATCCAGGGTGTGTATCCAAGCAGCTAGGAGAGTAGCATGTTCTGTTCAGAAGGCAATGGATCAGTGTATTTTCTTGGTTGTAAGTACAATAGTTCAGGATCAGGTCAGACAACAAAGTTTTGAACTTAAAAGTTGCATAAGAAAAATCTTCCAGGAAGAATATTAATTGGTACATTTTTAATAAAAGACATTTTATCCTAATTTTTTTCATCAGTTAAAAGTAGAAATAAAAAAAAAAACTGGTGAAAAAGGAAAGAATATACAATGGGAAAAGAACAGTCTCTTCAACAAATGGTGTTAGGGGCACCTGGGTAGCTCAGTTGGTTAAGCATCTGCCTTTGGCTCAGATCATGATCCCAGGGGTCCTGGGATGGAGCCCCACATCAAGCTCCCTGCTCAGTGGGGTCTCTGCTTCTCTCTCTCCCTCTGCTCCGGTCCCCATGCTCTTTCTCTCTTACTTGCTCTCTCAAATAAATAAATAAAACTTAAAAAAAACAAAAAAATAAAAACAAATGGTGTTGGGAAAACTACATGCAAAAGAATGAAAATGGAGCACTTCCTTGTATCATGCACAAAAACAAATTCAAAATGGATTAGAGACCCAAATGTGAGAGCTGAAGCCATAAAAATACTAGAAGAAAGCACAGGCAGTAATTTCTCTGACATTGACCGTACCAGCATTTTTCTAGATATGTCTCCTGAGACAAGGGAAATAAAAGCAAAAATAAACTATTGGGACTACATCAAAATAAAAAGCTTCTGCACCATGAAGGAAATAATAAAACTAAAAGGCAGCCTACTGAATGGGAGAAGATATTTGCAAACAACACATCTGATAAAGAGTATTCAAAATATATAAAGAACTTACATAACTCAACACCCAAAAAAATAATCCAATGAAAAAATGGGCAGAAGACATGAACAGACATTTCTCCAAAGAAGACATACAGATGACCAACAGACACATCATCAGGGAAATCCAAACCAATACTACAGCGAGATATCACTTCATACATGTCAGAATGGCTAAAATAAATAACACAAGAAGCCACAAGTGTTGATGAGGATGTGGAGAAAAAGGAAACCTCTTGCAGTGTTTTTTGTTTTTGTTTTTGGTTTTTTTTTTAAAGATTTTATTTATTTATTTGACAGAGAGAAATCACAAGTAGGCAGAGAGGCAGGCAGAGAGAGAGGAGGAAGCAGGCTCCCTGCTGAGCAGAAAGCCCGATGTGAGGCTTGAACCCAGGACCTGGGATCATGACCTGAGCCGAGGGCAGCGGCTTAACCCACTGAGCCACCCAGGCGCCCCTTTTTTTTGTTTTTTTAAAAAAATTATATATATATATATATTTAAGATTTTATTTATTTATTTGACAGAGATCACAGGTAGGCGGAGAGGCAGAGAGAGAGGGGGCAAGCAGGCTCCCTGCTGAGCAGGGAGCCCGATGCAGGGCTCGATCCCAGGACCCTGGGACCACAACCTAAGTGGAAGTCAGAGGCCCCAACCCACTGAGTCACCCAGGTGCCCCTAAAAATATATTTTTTTACAGATTTTTATTTATAGTATTTGGTATATATATGGAAGATTTGATATACACACACACACACACGCACACACACATATATATACAATGGATTTTCATTCAGCCATAAAAAAAGAGTGAAATCTTGCCATTTGCAATGACATGGATGGAGCTAGAGAGTATAATGCTAAGCAAAGTAAGTCAGAGGAAAGACAAATACCATGTAGGGATTAATGTTCTCCCAACATGTATTGAGAAATATTACCCAAGAGGTCTCTGCAGTTCTCTTTCATGAGCCTCGAATATCTTAATAGACCTTATTAAATGGTAGGTATTATTATTTCTGAAGCATTTCTCACATATTATTTTTAATTCTTAAACTGTAAGATGTATGTATGTAATGTATGTAAGACATTATTATTCATACTACAATTAAGGAAGGAGACTCAGAGAGGTTAATGGATCTTCCCAAAGCTACAAAGCTAGTAAATAATGGAGCTGGGTTTTAAACCCAGATCTGCTCAATTTATATAGCCTTTTGGTTTTCTGGGTAAATATAGTTGAATGTCAGAGCTCCTCTGTTTGCTAAAGAAAGTGGCATTCTTCTATTCCTTAGAATTAATTATAATAAGGAATACCCTTTTCATAAACTTGATGTTTGATTTAAATGGCTATTGCAGAAAGTGGACTGATTAGGAAAACAAAGGAATGAAATCATTCCATATGAAGCAGGACATAACCAAATTTGTTGCTGAGTAAGACTTGAAAATTATTTTCAAGGCTGCATTAATGCATCATCTACTAGCTTTCCCCTGGCTCATGCTGTTACTTTGCCAGATTCAGATTTGATTTAATAAGCAACAGCTTAAGAAAAATCATTTATGGAATATCCTTGCAATGCTTCAGAACATGTTCAACTTGAAAGCATCTTGAAGACTTTGTTGTACCAGAAGGACGGTATCCTGCACAGCTCTTATTTTGCCTTGAAATAAAAGCCTCTACTTGTCTTGTCCTTGCACCTGTATTTGTAAAACTCAGCTTACAAGTTTGTTTTCCTGTAGGAACACTCCTTGCTGCTTTACCTTTGCTTCCTGTACATTAAATGCTTGACAGAGTACAACTGGCAAATTCAAGGCCTCGGCCTCCCAGCCACACCTTTCTTTATAAAACAAGGGTCTTCGTATTCCAAATGGATGATTTCTAAAGAGAACCAATTCAAGGAATTAACCTACTTTCCTAACTCTAGCACTATCAAGTTGGAAAAAAATCCAAATTCTCCTTTCATTTCAACTGTGAAATTGTTTTCCATTTATTTCATGAATTCAGAATGCCTGATTATTATAAACCGTTAAAATTTCCTTTCTTACGTGACACAAACTATCTTCGGACCTAAACTTTAATTCCTTTTCTTGATTCTTCATTTTTACCATAAATATGGAATCCTGAAGCTGTTAGATTGTGTCTCGTGAAGACAGTTTCCTATTTCTCAGACAGCTGCGGGCCTGGGAGCCCCAATTGGGAAATTCATCAGAGATTTTGAGGTATTCAACCAAAGTGTCTTTCTTTGAAGATTTCTTTCACATATACTACAATGGCTTTTTAAATGGAACATTCTTCTGATGGAGGAGGCTGGAGAGGCAGGGGGGGAAACAAAGCAGTCGTGTCCTGGAGATATGAGTAGGGTTGTCAGATAAAATACAGAACACTGTTAACATTGAAATTCAGTTCAATGAAATAGTATAAATATGTTGCAAATATTGCATGGGACATACGCTAAACAATGCTCCTTTTTTTTTTCTTAAAGATTTTATTTATTTATTTGACAGAGAGAGAGAGAGAGAACAAGCAGAGGGAGAAATAGGCAGAGGGAGAGGGAGAAGCAGACTCCCCACGGAACAGGGAGACCAACATGAGGCTTGATTCTAGGACCCTGGGATCATGACCCATTAGGCAAATGCCTAATGGACTGAGCCACCAAGGTGCCCCAGAATTCTGCATTCTTATCAGACATTCAAAGTTAAAATGTGGCTGTCTGTAGTTTTATTTGCTAAGTAGACAGACCTAGAAATGGGAAAAGTGTAAATACAAAGGACAAGAGGTGGTCATGAGTGAGAGATGGCACATGGAGCTGAGTCCATCTTGACAGCATTGAAACAGCGGGACTCGGGAGGGAGGAGGACAATGTGTAGGCATAGAAAGGGAAAAAAGAAAACACGCTTCTTGATTTTAGGAGTTACGCTTCCTAGGAATATTTAAGAAATAAAATGAAAATAACCTAATCATTTTTTGTAAGTAAATACAATTAGATAAAACTTCAAATGTTAATGTTTTATCACATCATCTAGAACATCAAATTTGAGCCTTTGGAAATTCTGAATTCAACCTTGTTAATTTAATTGTTATAAGCTATTTTTTTCATGAAATAATGACAGCAGAACTGAGTTTTCTACAGTTTAGTTTTTTAAAAATAAAATTGCATTTCCTTGGAAAATCAGTTATGTTCCAGGATATGTTATCAAGATGTTAACCTTTGCCCTCTGTTTTCCTCTCATTGTCTTCTGAGCAGGAAACCTTTTTTCTGCAAATGGACTTCTGAGCTCTTTTGGCCCAGTGGAAACCTTTAGTTCCCCCAAACTAGTCTCCCTGACTAGGAAAAGCCTTAAAAAATAATGCCAACATTGCTTCTGAGGGCAACTGGAGAGAGAGTGAGTAAATATGGGTGTTAAGGCGTGAAGGAGGGAAATAGCTCCTGGAAAGGAAAGAAAAGGAAGGGGAGGCAGGGAATGGGAGGGTGGGGATGGGCATATTTCCTGATTTGGTTGGGGAGGGGGCTCTACCTGTGAACTAAGGAAGGGATGCATTCTTGGACGTCTGGATGCAGGGGCACATCTCTGGAGTGGACACAGAGATCCCTGGCCTTCCAAACTATGTCAGATTGCTGGAGCCTGAACAGAGCACAGTCAGCTCTGAAGGGACCTGAGAGCTAGGCCCATAAGGCCTCACTGGTCACCATGACAAACTGATGACTGATGACCCAGAAGCTTCTTCATTTCTAGAAGTTACCAAAGACCCAGAACCTTTGTTATCACCCTGGACAGCAGTTGGGGAGGGAGAGGTGTGTCACATAACTGTGATTACATTTCCTAGCAGCACAGCAGGATGAGACAGGATTAAATTCATTCAAGGAAAATAAAGTGAAATTTGCTGCATGCCCATGGCCTAAGATTCATACCTACTGCACATGTTTGCTTCATCTGAATTCCACACTTATCAATAACTAGCAGGAATCCTTTTAGCTTTTTCTCATAATTATGCCAAAGGTATAATGATGTGGAATACCAATTTCATGAATTTGTTCCTAAGGTATTGTGGGTTCCAGAGAAATTCCCAAATTGCTTGATTTTGATTCAACTAAGACAGACTCTAATTGTGTCGCCTCTAAGATTTGGAAATAATTGAATTTCTGTTTCTGTCTTTTGATCCAAGTCCTAGCAAGTAGTTCTCAATATAATAATATTTTCCTTGTATTACTTCAGCAGTCAAACAAGACTATAATCCAAAAAGCCCCCTGTATTCACAGAGACAATGCTCTTATGATGAAACCACAGAAAGAAGTTGTAATTAATGCAAGAAATAATGCGAACAATCTATTAACATAATCTGAATGAAATCCTTGCACTGTTAAATGCAGACACTAAGTGCTCATATAATACTTTATTAATTAACAAAGTATTTATCCACAGGGAAATGAGGATAAGAGACCATACACTTTGTCAGACTACAGGAAAATGTATTAGTGCTTCATAAGAAATGCATACAATTCAAACAATAGCATGATTATCTTTTTAAAGCAATTACATTTAATCTCAGAAGAAAGAATAAATACATTAATTCTTCTATGTTCCCCGATAAGCCACCAAGATACATAAGTGATCATTTTCTTTTCCTACAGCTCTGGAGGTTGGTGGCAATCCAGTGTGTGCTGCTCAGACAACTTATGCAGTGAAATATCACTTAGCACATGAAAACACATTATGAGATTAACTGACTTGGCTGAATAGAATTCTCTTCCCCAGGAAACCACGGTTTGTACTTGACTTTGCACATTCCTTTCAGCTTTGGAGACTTGGATGATGAGAAGGTGTATCTCCCATACATAATATGAGGGTTTGGTACTGAATCCCAAGTCTTTTTTCTTATCCTGGTACGCTGGGCTGAACCAAGTATGATTGCTGTGCAGTCATGCAGTGAAATCAAAGGATTTGCATGATTTCTTTCCCTTGGCCCCATCCAGGTAGGATCTTCTTGGCTCTCCAGAACTGGAGGCTGGTAAGCAGAAATCGTAACCCTCATCTTAGCTGATTGTGACACCCATGTATGATCTACCCACAGGCCATACAGCCACCAGCTCATGTGAGAGAACTTTGGCCAGCCCAGCTCTCTTTCATCACGTCCTAAGCAATACCCAAGCTTTCATGGCTGTAGTTTGCAACATGCCATTCCTTGTCTAGGGGTCTGAAAACCTGGCTCCATCTTCTCTTATGGTTGCTTCATAGATGCTGTCTCTCTTGGCTGCTGGTTCTTCAGAAATGGCCCTTCCCGGTTTGTCCCTGGACACACGACAGGGTACTGTGTGTCCTAGATGCTGTCACCCCTCACTGGAGTTGTAGCAGGGGATGGAAGCTGGTGCAAAGCTACAGAGAGATTGCATGACTGACCAGTCCATGTATTTCTTGAATAAGAGGGTGTTTGAGAGAATAAGACTTAGAATCAGGGGGCCTAAATGCCAAATGCCATAGATGCCTCATGGTGTGACAATGAGAAAATAATCGAGCCCTCCAAGGCTTCTGTTTCATATTCTGTAAAATGGTACTAATTACTTTCATGTTGTTTCCCAGGGACTGTGGTGATGGACAATTATTACCGTACATGTGAAAATATTCTGTAAAAGTACAGAATGTCAAATGCATTGCATTATTGTTTATATTCATGGGAATAAAGCTCTGTTTAAGTCAGCCCTTTTAATATTTTTTTCTAAAACATACCTGTCACAATGCCCCATGGGGGAAAAGGCTGTAAATGTTATGTGGGCAAATATGTTTGGCAAAAACTACCTACAGTATCTCTTTCTAGGAGATGAACAATGCTTGTTGGCATATTAAGGACTCTGAAAAGTCCAATCAAAAAGATACCCACTTAAGTTTTGGTTAACTAATGTTTACTTTCTTTGACCATTGAATTATTCTTAAAAGATTAAGAAAAAAAATTTTTAAAAAGATATTGTTATTAAAACTCTATGGAGGGAGAAAGATATAAAGATACATCCAAAACAACAACAAATGTTCCATGGAATAAGTTTTCTGTAGAAGATAATTTAAGAAGCCTGGTCTAGATTATTTTAAATGTGACCCTGAAACAAAACGTAAATTCATCATAGCTTTCAAAAGAGAAGTTGAGTATTTTTAGGATAACATTGAGATTATTTTAATAGGAAACAGAAATGTACCTGGTGTATTTCACCTAGTTTCTGTAGGATTTCCATCAACTCTTTTAATGTGGTGACCCTAATATTTGTACTGAGGTTTCTAGAAGAAATACACTGAGATGTTTTTTCTCACATTCCTTGTTGATGTTGTGACCTTTCTTCTAGGCCACCTCCGACAAAAGTACCAACACCAGAAAGAAGAAGCTGAGGGGAATAGTGAATAAGCTTTTAACCAATCTTTTGTCTTTAGAGGGTAAATAATTTTTCTCAGTCTGTTTGGGCTTTTATAACA
Organism: Lutra lutra; assembly: GCF_902655055.1. NCBI lineage: Eukaryota > Metazoa > Chordata > Mammalia > Carnivora > Mustelidae > Lutra > Lutra lutra. Next base: position 138,046,751 of record NC_062278.1, on the reverse strand, counting down.
GAATGCCGTAGACTTGGTGGCTTAAAGACAACAAACTTTTGTTGCCCACACTTCTGGAGTCTGGAGGTCCAAGATCAAGATGCTAGCAAATCCTCATCTGGTAAGAACTCCTTTCATTGCTCATAGAGGGCCATCTCATTGTGTCCCTCATAGAGGGAGCTCTCTGGGGTCCTTTTTTTTTTTTTTTTTTTAATTTTTATTTACTTGGCGGGTTGGGTTGGGGGAGAGAGAGAGAGCACATGAGCAGGGACAGAGGGAGAAGGAGAAGAAGGCTCCTCACCAAGCAAGGAACCTGGTGTAGGACTCGATCATGACCTAAGCCAAAGGCAGACGCTTAACTGACTGAGCCACCCAGACATCCCAATCATAATACGTTTGTAAAGTGCTTATTGTGCACCAAACACAAGTCTAAGTACTTTTCATTTATTAATTCATTTAATCCTCTTCTTAACTCTGTCATGTAGATACTGTAATCATTCTTCTTTTACAGATGAGGAAATAAGCACAGAGCAATAAGGAACTTGCTTAATATCACACAGCAAATGACAGATAGGGGCTACATTAAGACAAAGCAATTCTTACTTCCCCAACCCATTCTGCCTCAAAAAATTCTGCACCTTAAGAAATGGATTTTAGTTGAGAAATTTTCATCTTTGTTTTTCATGTCATAAAGTGCAATGAAGATCAGAAAAACATAGTATTTAAACTATTCCTGATAATTTAGTCTTTTACCTTACAGATATTTGTTTGTCAAGCTCCTACTGTGTGCATTCTCTTAAGGAAGGCTCTTAGAGGGGAAGAGAGGTTTTACCTCAAGGTTGTTCCAGTTGTGTTGGGGAAAAAAGATGTATACATGTAAACCACCGCACAAGGGAGAAGACTGCCCCTTGGATGGTGGCCACAGACGCTGTTGAGATGGTGCTCTCCGGGTTCCAGCCTCTTGCCTAGGATCATAAGGTGGGAGGCAGGGCTGTTAGGGTCCAGACTCTGACCATTTAACCACAGTGCATGCTTCCAACCACTACCATGTCTTCTCTGCTGCTATTTAGGAACCTCCAAAAACTGGGAGAAAGGATTGCTGTGTTCCTGTGGCCTGACTTCTGTGTAGCTGCATTGGTGGTGGCAGAGGAAACTTTATTTTTAGTTATTTTATTTGGAAACAGTGTTCAGAATATCACTGCTTGATGGGAAGTTACACTGAAGTCAAAGTCCAAGAAGCCAGAGATGGCTTCCAAGGATCTTCAAAATCTCAGAGCCAGGAAATTGAGAACAGGTCAATGGCTTTCGGGCCATTGACCACGGGTCCAGTCCGTTGTTTCATTGCCATTGTATAAGCCATCCGAAGCCTGAAACATACCCAACTCTTCAGTCTGTTTATTCAATTTCTTCCTCATTTCAGACTTGACAGTTTATTATTTTTGTAAAACAATAATGATTATAATCTAGATTAGGTTTATTCAGTTCAGAATGCATGAGAATTTTTTTTTTTTTAACCAAAGAACAAGTATCTGCCTTATAGAATCTTCATTGCAACCTGTTTTTTTTTTTTTTTTTTTTAACCACCAGATTCTTAAACTGAATTTCAAAAATGCATTTGGGGCACTCAATTCAGGTGGAGAACTTCTATTAGTGGTCTTTTGACCTAGTAAGCAGCAATGATATCATTTCTAAGCAGAAATAGCAAGTACATGATCACAGTCCATTAGCAGGAATATGAAGCTAGTTACACTGAACTTTATTGACAAGCTGGAGGGAGTTCTATTCTCTATCATTGAGAAAGCTGCATGGTATATTTTCCTGCTGTCCGGATAATGGAATTCAGTGGCGCTTTGAGGAATGTGTTACATGTGGTTATAAATACCTTTTCACTTGTTTATTTTGGAAACTAACTTTACTCAGGAGAGACCTTGAGATTTGTGTAGTCAGAATTGTATTTGCCAACACCTTACCCAGGTGGCTGAATTTATCCAGTATTATCACCACCCCTTTATATAGGATGCCTTTATCTGGGAGAATCAAATCTCTAATAGATAACATGTTATGCAGAATTGATTTATGGGAAAATTGTATCCTTTGGACACAAGTGAAGCAGAAGGATTTAAATCAGGCGTATTTTGAGGATACAGCAGTTGCAATGGAGGAAAAGCCTGTACAAGATTGCTTGAAGTGGCAGCACTTCCCATAACTGTAGAAATGGTCTAAACTGGCAATGCCAGCCTCTCTGTTTCTCAGTCTTCTGGACTTAACTCTTTTTTCTACCATTCACATAGTCCATTTGACTTCCCATTCCTGTGAGGGGTGGGGGGTTATCTAATGACCTGTTCTGCATTTCTCAGGATCCCAGGAAAGTACTTTCAATCTCTCAGTAGTTGTCACTTCCTGGTTGGAAAACTGCTCTCCGCTCAATTTAATCAGCTTTCACCATCAAGTTCCTACTGTTACCCACAGATCCGGCCCCCCTGCCCCCTTTCTCTGAGTAGGGTGATCAGCTCTGCTGGTTTGCCTGAGATGTGGGAGTTTCTAATTAGTTTCACTAATTCTAGTGAAGTCCTGAGCCCATCTGAATGAGTTGTTCACCTTATTCTCTAGGACACTGGTATACAGCTCTGCTATGTATAACAGACTTTCTGAGGGATTGGGGATAACAATGAAATAAAAGCAAGAAAAAGAAAATAACACAAACTTAGAGACAGGACATGAGTGCAGCTAAGGGCCTGGTCCTCTGTCCGCTTCTGCTGGGCCAGCAACAGCACAACAAACTAGCAAATTCTAAAACAAACATCTGTCTTCCAAGGATTGAAAGCATGATGGATGGAAAGTTTGCATCCTCCAAAATTCATCTGTTGAAATCCTAATCTCCAGTGTGATGGTAATAGGCGGGGCTTTTGTTTGGTGATTAGATCCTAAGGATGAAGCCTTCGTGAATGGGATGGGTACCCTTATACAAGGGATCCCAGAGCACCCTCCTCCTCTTTCCACCACATGAGGATATAATGAGAAATCAGCTGTCTGCAACCCAGAAGAGAGCCTTCAAAACTGGACGGTGTTGGCTCCTTGATCTCAGACTTCCCATTCTTCAGATTGGTGAGAAACACACTTCTGCTTTTTATAAGCCACCCGGCCATGCTTTTCTGTTAAAGCAGCCTGAACTGACTGACAGAAAGGTTGAAGGTAAAATATCTGGGCAGGTTTTAACATAAGAGACCATGTGTTTGGCTTTTAGAAAGAGGCCCCTGGCAGCATTCTGTAAAATAATGGAGCAGATCTTGAAGTGCATGGAAATTGTCTTTCTGTGGCAGATACTACACCTTGTGCCAATTAGGCACTCAATAAATGCCTGTTGAATCAAACCATAAGTACCCTAAAAAGATTTTACTATGAAAACCCTTTATTATCTCAAGTAATAAGAGACCCAGTATAGTGCATTCCAGAGTTAATTCAGTGGCTCCTCATTGTTTTCAAGAACCGTGTCACTTCCATCTTTAGTCTCTACCATCTTCAGTACTTTGCTGTATCTTCCCTTATTGTCACAAGATGCTGCTACTAATTCCAGAGATTAGATTGCATCAGTAGAGACAAAAGGAGAAGTTGACTCCCTTTCTCTTTTAATTAGGGAGGAAAATTTCCCATCAGATTTCATAAGACTCACAGGATTGGGGCACCTGGGTGGCTCAGTCGGTTAAGCATTTGCCTTTGGCTCGGGTCATGACCTCAGGGTCCTGGGATGGAGTCTGGAGTAGGACTTCCTGCTCAGCGGGGGTCTGCTTCTCCATCTCCTTCTGCCTCTCCCCCTGTTTGTGCTCTTTCTCTCTCTGTCTCAAATGAATAAATAAATTTTAAAAATCTTAAAAAAAAAAAAAAAAAGGACTCAATGAAGGGAGGTTAGGAAAACTAACTTCTAGGAGAGGGATACAATCTTTCCCAACCAGAAGAAGTGGGACTATTGGGCAGCAAAACAAAACTTCCACTTGTAACAAAAGTAGGCTGTTTTCAGTAATTTGGAGGTAGTGTGATTTCCTATAAAATCAATTTGTTTATTTTTTTTTAAAGATTTTATTTATTTATTTATTTATTTATTTGTCAGAGATTGAGAGAGAGAGATTGACGGAGAACACTAGTAGGGAGAGCAGCAGGCAGAGAGGCAGTGGGAGAGGGAGAAGCAGGCTCCCTGCTGAGCATGGAGTCCAATGTGGGACTCGATCAAGGACACTGGGATCATGACCTGAGCTGAAGGCAGATGCTTAACCAACTGAGCCTCCCAGGTGTCCCTAAAATGAATGTGTAGAATCTCTGATAAATTTTTAGCCACACTGTGGTAGACACTGACTAGAAGCTTACTTCAATAATTTCTTTTTGCATGACTCATACAAAAACTACCTTTCCCAGCTTCTCTTCCAATTAGAATGGGGTCATGTGCCCAAGGTCTGACCAATGGAATGTGCGTACAAGTGCCTTAGCAGAGCCCTACTCAGGAGAGCCACATCTCCCACATTAGACTGATATTCCTGATATTCAAACAAAAAAATAACTTTATTAACTTCTGTCACTGCAGTCTCTAGGTTATTTGTTTTTGGAGCTATTGTCATCTCTTACCTTGCTTCATATACTCTTCTAAGTAGAAAAGTCTTTCTCAGACTTCCAGTAGCTTTTCTTTTACTAATGGCATGCAAAGTTAAAACTGAAAACTTCACTTATTCTTTATGATATATCCCTGTGGCTCCTGAAGTCAACTTATATTTAAAAGTTGACTAATACTCATATCTTGAGAACCCCTACCCTTAGCAAAATTTATTTGTGCAGAGAAAAATGAAATGAACCCATTAAGTTATTTTCATTATCTCTGTAGAAGTGACTGCAACTTTAAGATGAGGTTGAATCCAGCCTCATCCTGTAAGATATTGCAAAAGGAAGCATTTCAGAGTCAGATATGTGTGTTCTTACTTTTTGTGTCCATCTTTATATTGCTGGCTTTTATTATTATGTCATTCCAACTTCAAGCAAAATTTCTGTGTGGACAGATTTTGTTAATCCCTGGGACTATAAAGATGAATAGTGTCTTGTCCTCACCAACCTAACAGTTTGTACATTGACGATGAAAATTTAATGTCTTAGGAACAATAGTGGAAGTGTATATGTGCTGCAGAACACAGAAGAGAATGTTACTAAATCTGCTTGGGGATGATTCTATAATATTTATCATATGATCTTTGTCTCTTAGGACTGCTATAACAAATTATCATAGATTGGGGGACTTATAAACAACAGAAAGTTATTTCTCATACTTACAGAGATGGCAAAATCCAAGATCAAGGTGCTAGCAGATTTAGTGTCCTAGTGAGGGCCCACTTTCTGGTTCGTAGACAACCATCATTTTGTAGTCATATGGTGGAAAGACCAAGGGAGCTAGCTCTCTGGGGTCTCTTTCATAAGAGTACTAATCCCATTCATGAGGGCTCCACTCTCATGACCTAAGAGCCTCCTAAAGACCCCATCTCCTAATACCATCACATTGGGCAGTAGTTTTCAACATGTGAATTTGGGAGTGGGAGCACAGATTATCTAGTCTACAGCACGTATATAAAGCACAACCCAGTGACCAGGATGCTGTTAGTGTTCAATAATGTTATCCTCTAACCTTTCTTTAAAGCTATGTTCTAGCCAATCTGAAGGCACTTTTGTTTGGACCAGAATCTTTGCTGTCATCAGTGGAGTGAGGGTAAACCGGTGTTCAAAAAAACCAAAAGTCTTGATTTATAGCATTTGCCCATTTTCATGGTGTAAATACTTCCATCATAGCCAGTTTCAAACTACAATATGGAAATACAGGTTGACAAAATGACCAAATATTTAATAAGTGGCTCTAAAGAGTCTGTTTTAGTCAGTGTACCATGCCACTGTCATAATCTGATAAGATCCCCCTCATCGGTGTATCTCCATATAAGAATATTTTTTTATCTTATTTTAAAGATTTTATTTATTTATTTGTCAAAGAGAGAGAGAGCACAAGAAGGGAGAATGGCAGGCAGAGGCAGAGAGAGAAATAGGCTTCCCACTAAGCAAGGAGCCCAATGTGGGACTCGATCCCAGGACCCTGGGATCATGACCTGAGCCAAAGGCAGCTGCTTAACCAACTGAGCCACCCAGTCATCTCCATATGAGAATACTTTAAAAAGACTTTTTAAATTTGGGGTTTTATGAAGATTCATTCATTCATTCGACAAATATTATTTTTGCATTTTCTATGTGGTCAGCCCTGTTACAGATGCTGGGGATATACCAGGAACAAAACAGACATGGCTCCTTCCATTATGAAGTTTCTGTTCTAGTAGAAAGTGATGACTGTAATGGAGAAAAATAAGATTGGGGCAAGGGGATTTGTTACTGAGATGTTATGGGAAATACTACTTTACATATGAAAGAGAACTCTTTTTAAAATTTTTTTCATTTAAAAAATTATTTATTTGACAGAGACATGGCAAGAGAGGGAACACAAGTAGGGGGAGTGGGGTAGGGAGAAGCAGACTCCCTGCTGAGCAGGGAGCCCAATACGGGGCTCAATCCCAGGACCCTGGGATCATGACCTGAGCTGAAGGCAGCTGCCCAACATACTGAGCCACCCAGGCACCCCAGGTAACTCTTTTCTTGATTAGCTCACATTTGAGTAAGGTCTGAAGTGTTAGAGAAAACCGTGCAGATATCTGGAAAAAGATACTGGGGGGTGCAGAGACTCTGGAGTAGGATGTGCTTGGCATGTTTAAGGGAGAGCAACAAGACCACTGTGACCTGATTGGAATAAGTAGAGGATATTGTGGTAGGCAATCCGGTGAAAGAGGTATTGGAGCAGGATGGGGGGTTATAATGGATAACAATAATTTATTGAATGTCTGCTCTGTTGTTGTAACAATGGTGTACAAATTATATAGATATTATTTCCCTTAATATTTGCAAGGCAATGATGGCATTTATATATCTTCCCTTTTACTAACAACAGACTTGAGGCTTATGGTAGTATTTTAGTTTGGATTACTCCAGAGGCAAATCCTAAACCAAGGATCTGAGTGCTAATAGTTTATTTGGGAGTTGATTCCAGAAGATGCCAATAGGAAATTTGGGGAATGAGTCAGGCAAGGGAAGAAAACAGAAAACCGATGTGTTATGAAATCACCACTGTGGGCAACTGGAGCTTCATCCCCCAGGCGGACTCTGGAAGCCCATGCTGAAGGTGTGCCCTGCCAGTTATCCCACCTAGAGGCTGATGGAACTGGAGTGTTTAACCTCAGATCCCTCAATCAGAGTTTGGAGCTGTTCCCCAAAAGGCATTCATTCTCTGTGCTTTCAGCCCATCATACTTTAAGACATGTATCTGGCCATTAAAGAAAACCTTTAGACAGAGATTTTCAGGGGCTAGCAGCTGAATGTTTACCCTAGGTACACAGATCACAGTGGGTGCAGATATGGATGGAGCATGATAGCGTCTACTACAGGGAGTCAAGTGGTATTTTGCAGAATCGGAATTTGCACATGGACCCCTACTGTGGTGCCAAAGGAAGAACTTAAGAAGTGGGATCTCAGCTAGCCTTGTGTCTGTGTCACATAGAAGGTAAATGTGCTTTATTTAAGAAGGATCAGAATAGTCCCCTGTTCTGAACACGAGGAAAGGTTCATTCCAGTTTGTTTTCATCAACAACCCTAAAGTGGGACCTAGAACCCATTTCACGAATTTTATTTCAACATGATTGCAGATTTAAAGACCATTTAAGACCGGTCAGCAAGGGCATTTTCATGAAGTCTAAAGCCACAGTAGTCCAAATGGGTTAGAAATTTGCCACCAAGGGTGGTGCCAAAGAAGACACAAGGAATTCCTTGACATCGGCGAAGATTAAATTTGGTTCTTCCTTCTCTGGAACAGTGAAGGCACAGTTCAGGGAGCCAAGAAACTGAGGGATGGTACAGTGTGAGGTAGTACTCACCGTAGTCAAAAAAAGGGAGGCTTGGAATATTGTGTTAAAAGTGAAGGCTGTGGCAATCTCAGTGAAGCCCCACTATGCTGTCCAGGGGGTCCCACCATGTCCACGTATAAATAGATACAAAGCCGCTCTGGTTTTCAGGGAGCAGCCTGTGTGTATCTGTGGTCTCTCTGCTCATCCGTACATGACACTTAGAAAAAAGAGATGGGAAGTGGAAGTGATTGGAAAGAGCCCTTTGGGTTATGCTGATCCTTACCGTGTGCTCCAGGAAACTCCACTCTCCTGAAAGGTAGTGGTCAGGCTTCCAAAGGAAACTCTATAGGGAGTGTGGTACAGAAGGCTTTGCATAAATTAAATGAAACACAACCATTCCTAGACCTGAGAGATCACATTGTTTTCCTCTCCAGTCTCCAGTTAGATTATTTATTTGAAATGGTATCAAACATGCCTGTCCCTAGGCTAGGAGTAAAATAGCAATTTTGAGGCTGAACATAAGGAGAAGAGAACAAAAAGATTAAAGCAATCAAAATAAAATGGGGCATGTTGTGGAAAAAAGGCCAAAACGTGGCAAAGATAATCCCATTCTTTGCTGATACATAAAGAGTCAAAAATTAAATAAATAAATGTTAAGGCCGTGTTCAAGAGCAGCCCTGTTCTTGGGTGTCGGAAAATGGATACGATAGCAGAGGAAGATGTGATCAAAACCAATATTTCCCAACTGTGTTTTTTTTTTTTTTTTTTTAAAGCCGCAGAATGCTTTTATTTAAATGTAATCGTACATGGAGTTCAATTGATAAAGCAGATAAAAATGCAGCTGCTCCAACAGAGTAAGGGGAGGCCAAGGGCACGCTACCTCTGCCTCTCTGTTTTCTCCCCAGCTGCTCCCCTACCCCTGCTAGGGAATTCTTGCACTCTGCAAAGCGGAATTGGAAAAAGAAACATTGGAATGTTGCAGCTTCTATCCGTTCCAGGGTTTCACAGATATGAAATGTTATCAGCTCCTCTTACATCTGTAGATGTATGCTAATAAAGTCACCAGTCTCTTTTTTGGTGTCCGTGATTTTTTTCAGCCTGTAAATAGGGTTGAAAGCTGTAGCAGCCCACAAAAGTACAGGATTTGAATGGCCCGTTCACACTTCCTTATGTCCCTGCTGGTATTGGCAGGAGACAGCTGTTTGTGGACTATGTGCAATATTCACACCAGTCATAAAATTCTTGCCTGACCTCCTGATCTGATTTACTTGAACTTTTTATCACTTCTCAGATCTTTGACCCAGGGACTCTTGGTAATTGGCATTGCTTCTACTGAGTAAGTCGGATATGTTTAATATTTATCTTGAGGAGGTCAGAAACCTTAGGTGAACTCTGTATCTGGTTAGCTGGAATGATTAATTCATATATCCAAAAGCTAAAGGGTGCTTTCTGTGAATTGTCTGCCTCATTCATTGAAATGCAGCGGGATGGTTTAATGGCTTAAATGCACTGGTGATGAAGGGAAGAGGAAGGCTCAGTGCTTCTTGGTCCCATAAGGAGCTGTAGGCATGGAATCAAAAAGGGCTATTTAGCCCCTGCTTAAGCCATAACCCGGGTGGAGAGGTCCATGGCCCCGTAATTTAAATCATCATCAGTCTCCAGTGAAGTGGAGATGGTAGATTTATATCACTTCTGAGTGGATGATCTGAGGGAGGAGAAAGCAACCTATAATATACTTGGTGCTTGGAGGGAGACAGCAGATGGGGGGAGAAGTATAGAAATGCAAGTCCCTAAGCTTTCTCTGGCTGCAGCCTACTTTTTTGTCTGTAAAATGGGAACAAGAATAACTACAAGGGTAGGTTAGATGATCATTCAAAAACATTCACACTTCTCCATCACCTTAATGGGGGAGAATAACCTTTTCTGCCCCAGTGATACTGGCTTTAGCTATGCAATTCCACTGGCTTCATGCAGGGCAGAAGGAACGTCACAGTAATTTGGCTTTGAGCCTGACCATGTAACTTGCATTCACTGACGGGTTATCAGTCAATATGATGCAATAAGTTTGAAGTATGCCTGTCATCAGAAACCTGTACTCTAGCTCTTCATCTCTGAAGGGGAGGAGAGGCTCGTGGAGCAGGCCTGGACCCACCTGCAGCTTAAGTCAACCCGACCTATATATCACCATCCCGCAGCTGACCTACTATCGGTGAGCAAGAATAAATGTATTTTGAAGTCATTGAGTTGTAGGGTGCTTTGTTACACAGCAGTGTTAACTAAACCACTTAGGTTGTGATGAAGATTAAATCAGGTAATATACAAAACAATTAATATAAGACCCCTGAGCTGATAAGCACTCAAGAAAGAATTTCTGCCACTAAAACAATGTTCACAATAGTATTTGGATTTGATACTTTTTTTCCCTTCAGATCTGGCTGATGAACGAATGTGGATCACATGGCCTTCTGGTGGGATTCTCATACCGGTGGGGAAATTCATTGACCAAGAACCAGTTCTCTTCACATTTCAAGGCAAGTTCTGGTCTGTCCTGCCCTATCTTTCTAGCTGTTTCACAGCCAGTGTGGAACACTGAAAAGGTGACAAAATTGGACATCTCTTTGGGTCTTCATTTCTTTCGAAAAGAGTGCTTTTTGTTGCAACCAACATGAATGGTCGACTTTCCACAAGCCTTTTTGGGTATGCAGCGCTAAGCACGTGAAAGCTTGTGGTCTGAAGCCGGCTCTGCCACTGGTTTCCACATTGCCTGAGGAACTTAACCTTTCTGTATGGCACTTCCCTGATTTACATAATGGGGCTGATTATAATTGCCAACCTCACAGGATTGTTGTGCGAATTAACTAATGTTTGTAAAGTACTTAGAGGTCCATAGATGAAAGGTGCTATATAAGCCTATTATTATGTCATCAAAAATGAAATTCCAATAAGATTGCAGTTTCATTTAAATTTCCATTAATTTTATCATCATTCTAGATTAATTCTCACTGGTTTTCTAGAGCAAATATAAATAAATAAATAAATAGGAGAAAAGGGTTATATATTAAAATATGAAGCATTCATATGGAAAGGAAATTAGTTAGAGAAAGCTAACACTTAAAAGTGATTTTTAAATTATTATCCTTTAATGAGCCCAGAGCATGTAATCAATATTATGTAAAACCTAGATATGGTCTCTGAGTTTACAAACTAAATCATGAACCTGACTAATTAGTGAACATTTTCCATTTCAAGTGTAGAGAAATGAATGCTATGTAAAGACCTATAACTCAACTTATTTTAAAATTGGACTTCTTGTTATAGGAAGTAGCCTTAAAAGATTACAAAAGATGATAAATGTATGAAGAGTATCTATATGAGGTTATCATATAGTCTGCCTAATTCTATACTGGGTCTGTGTGAACTGGTCTTGACATTCAGACCTGACCCTTAGGTAATTAGTGCCATAAACTTTGAGTGTAATCTCTCTCATCAAACCAGGCCAAGTTAGATCTTGAACATCTGGTTTAATGTGCTCATTTTATAGATAAGAAAACAGAGACTGGAGTGTTTAAAGAATTTACACAAAGTCGCATAGCTAAGAGATTAGCAAATGTGCCCCAAGGCTCCACCCAGTGCCCTTTCCATACAGCTATTGACATCTATGCATAAGAGGATTAGTTACCTGTTCATGTTATAACATGGGTTATTTCTGCTATGCTTTCCGCATCAAGGGTACATTAGATGGACATTTCCAAGCCTCATTGTTAACTGATGTTAAGTTTCTTGTGTAAATACCAGTAAAATGTCTGCACTCATCAGTCCATAATGCTGATTTAAGAAAACAAGACATTATTCTGGATGTCCTGAACACACAGAAATGATTCCTTTTTCCATGATTTTTTTTTTAAAGATTTTATTTATTTGACAGACAGAGATCACAAGTAGGCAGAGAAGCAGACAGAGAGAGAGGAGGAAGCAGGCTCCCCACTGAGCAGAGAGCCCAATATGGGGCTCAATCCTAGGACCCTGGGATCATGACCTAGCCGAAGGCAGAGGCTTTAATCCACTGAGCCACCCAGGCACCTCTCCTTTTTCCATGATTGTTGACAAGAAATGGCAGATGGGGCATTGGAATCTGTTTTCTTCTTTGGAAATCGAGGGGATAGATTAAATATTCTCCAGTTCTCTGACTCTAAATGTCTATGCATCTGAGATGCCAGGTTCATTAGAAGTAGAGAATGAAACAGTTCCTCTGCTTGTAACAAGGAGGGTTTGTTGGATTCCATTGAATTTTAATGCCACTAGAAAGAGATGGATGCTGTTGCTTCGTTTTCCATTAGATAGATGCTATATACAGATAATAAAGGAAACATCTATTTAGAAGCTTAATGCACACTTATTTCTTAGGTTGTCTCGTGCTGCTGATGTCTGAAGATGCAAATTTTCTTTGTAAAATTGGGAGTGAGAGTAGTGGTACCAAGTCCAACTAAACTTCACTGGGTTATGGATGGGGGAAATTATGTTTCATTTGATGACTGCAGTGATGCCAAAGGAAACCTGAAAGACAAATGCCTGCCTTAAATATTGAGACAGAGATAGATGGACTAAAGGAAGCACTATAGGAAAACCGCAGCAACCCTTTAGTGGCTGGGAATCTTATTCTTTCTCTAGATTTGATTCATCTTTCCACTCCGGTGCCAATTTTCCTCACAGATTCATTTTCTGTTTCTAAGAAATTCAAAATGTTGGTTGCTTGACATGAAGGTGCGTAATCATGGGAACTCATTCACGCATTCATTCATTCAGGACTTTCAGGGGACCTCCTGCTTTGTGGGAGGCATGTGAGAGGGGTTATCATGACAAATATTATGGCTGATTTTTATATCAAACTCCATATGTCACACACTTCATTTAACTTTTGCTATAACTCTACGTTGTGTTATTATCCCCATTTTACAGATGAGGGAGGGAGGCAGAGAGTGAGCAGCTTGTCAAAGTCATGTTGTATTAATCATGTTTCAGTTTTTTTTTCCCCTACATCTTACAATGTTTTGACATCTTAACAATTTTGCTTGCTAGGTGGGCTTCAGGCTGGGCACGGAGCCTACTTAAAAACAAACAAACAGGGACGCCTGGGTGGCTCAGTTGGTTAAGCAGCTGCCTTCGGCTCAGGTCATGATCCCAGCGTCCTGGGATCGAGTCCCGCATCGGGCTCCTTGCTCGTCAGGTAGCCTGCTTCTCCCTCTGCCTCTGCCTGCCATTCTGTCTGCCTGTGCTCGCTCTCTCTCCCTCTCTCTCTGACAAATAAATAAATAAATAAAAAATCTTAAAAAAAAAAAACAAAAACAAACAAACAAACAAAAAAAACAAACAGGGGCACCTGGGTGGCTCAGTGGGTTAAAGCCTCTGCCTTCGGCTCAGGTCATGATCCCAGGGTCCTGGGATCGAGCCCCGTATCGGGCTCTCTGCTCAGTGGGGAGTCTGCTTCCTCCTCTCTCTCTCTCTCTCTCTCTCTGCCTGCCTCTCCGCCTACTTGTGATCTCTCTCTCTCTGTCAAATAAATAAAATCTTAAAAAACAAACAAACAAATAAACAAAAAAAACTTGACAGCTAAAGCTCAGACAGGAGGACGCCTTTCATATGCAAACCAACCAGTCCCAAGTCTATCCTCCCAGCGACCTCCTTGCCTAAATCTCACACACCAAACCATTATTTCCACTAACCTAAATTATCCCAGGGCAGGGACCAGGCAACCTTAGAGCGGAAACCTACTGGAATTATTCAAATTAGCCAATCCTAAACTAATATTCTGCTCTGCCTTGCCTTTCCCACAGAAACCCAAATCAAAGCTCTGATCTAGGATCCCCCCCTTCCTCCTCCTGCCTCCTGACTAAATGTAGTGCTTCCTCTGTGGCCCTTTGTGGTGTGCCATGACTCTTGTTTCCTTCAATGGCATCAACTCTCTACGTCCTCACTCAGTTAACCTTGTAAATTAAGACCAACGTGCAATTCATCAGAAAGCTGGTAGAGAGGTTGGGGGTGGGGCACTTGGGACTCAATAGGCTGAGGGCAGAGTCTGTGCTCTTAACATAGGAGCTATGCTGACAGAAATAAGATACGCTCTTTAAAGGGTTCTCAGTCCTGTGGGGAAACAGAGTCAGAAGCAAATACTTACCCAGTAATATGTAAATGTGATCATGAAGATATCATTGTCATGGCTAGCTCACTCAACAGCTTTGTCAATGAGAAAAAAACATGTATCTTGGATAGTGTCTGTGTGAACTTGCTGTTTGGTTCCATTCAGCGTATATTTAAGCACCTTCTAAGCACCTTCTATGTGTGGGCACTTTCTCAGTTAACGAAGATACATAAAGGGGCTGCCATAGATGCAACTTTGAGTAGCAGAGTGGACAATGTGGACACCTAAACAAATAATCATACGACTGTTTGTGCCCTAGATGCAACAAAGAGAAGGATGGCAATGGGACCCCATGGGTGGGGTAATTAACTCTGTTCCCAAGAGGAAGTTGAGGCAGGTGAGCAGTAAAATTACTGTGAAAAATTAGAAATTTGGGAAGTTTTGTGTAAGAGGTTATAAGACAGGGGTGGGGATAAAGAGTGTGGGGTCTCATTTAGTTGGAGGGAACAGAATTAGTCAGGATTTTAAGATATGCCATCATGCAAGTCTGATGGATTTGGTTTGTGTCTTTTAAACTCTGGTTGTACTGAACATCAGAAACGAGACTGGATTGTATTTAGGATCACAGACCTTACTGTATGGTAGTGAGGACCAGGTCAGAGTAGTAAAGAGAGTTCCAGTTTTTGAAATTTAATAGATCTGAATTCAAATTTGGAATTTCTAACTCACTAGCTTTGTGATCTGGGGCAAGTTATCTCATCTCTCTCAAGTTCAGTGGGAATGATTTTACCTACCTAAGCTGTGCAGAATGCCTAGAACACAGTTAAGAAATGAAGTTTCTTCTACGTTCTGGACCCCTCTGGTCCAAGGGGTCTACTTATTGAGTCAAAAGCCATGCAAATGTGTATAACCCAGGAAGTTTCCATGAATAATACAAAGGCTGTGGTAGCCAGACTCCACATAGGTTCTTGTTATCAGCCACTGCCATATGAGGGTGATAAAATAAGGGGAACCAATTTCCTGCTTTTCTTATTCCCTGGAACAACCTCTTAGTATTACTCCTTTCTTGGTTGAGTCTTAAGCATGAGGAGGTTTGTGAAACCTGGAACTACCAGAGGCTGGGGCATACTGGTATAGTATTATTCACACAAAGCCGGGATGACACATGAAAACCCAAATGATGATCACTGTCAGCAACTTACCTTCATTTCCCAGTCAGTGTTCTTCATTGGCTCTTTGTCTGCGAGTGAGTAGGCTCTGACGTGCCTTCTGTGTCTTCCTTCTCAGTTGCGTGATCAGATTTACCATTTTATGGTGTTTACTATGGGATGTGCTATGGGGCATTTGGTATACACATGCATATCTCAACCACTTTGGTTCTAAGCTTTCTAATGCTAACTCATGTGTTTGGTCTCAGCTCCTCTGGGCTTCCATCCTATCAGTATCATGAACTGGATTGATCCCTGGTTAATCTTTCCCTCCAATGTAACCCATTCCTACAGTATACATTCATCATTTGAACTCATGTTCTATGCCCACAGAAGTTGATTTATACTGTGAAAAAGTAAATTCCACAGCATGTTTCTTGATACCACCTTAAGAGTTCAACAGGGAGAAATCTGGAGTCAGACTGTCTAAATTCTATTCTGACTCCTTCACATGTGACTCTGGTGACTTCAAGATAAGTAATTTAATTTCTACAGACTTGAGTCTCTTCTACCGTGATAGTGCTGACCTCAGAGACTTGTTGTGGTAATTAAATGAGATAATATTTAGCCTAGTTCCTGGTATGTAATAAGTACTCAAAAGGTATTAGTTATTATTTTTATTGACAGAGACAACCCGATGAAATTAAGGATAACTGTGATGTCCAATTTAGCACTCACTAACCACATGTAGTTTTTTAAATTTAAATTTATTGAATTGTAAAAAATCAGTTCCTTAGTTGCACTGGCCACCTTTGAAGTGTTTGGTGGTCAGAGATGGCTGCTGGTATTGGATTGTACGGATGCAGAACATTTCTCCATTTCACAGAAAGTTCTGGGGACCGTGCCGAAAAGGACATTGCTGTTGAAGCCTAGAAACACCATAAAGGAAACATGTGAAATGCACCACGGACTTAAAATAAAACCTCATCTGTGCATTCTATGGGGGGCTGTAAAAGCAATGAAATATCCCCAATATCCACCTACAGCATGTGTAAACCTTTTGAAACAATTAGAGCATACATTGTTCCTTTTCACATTGTTTTGTGGTTGTTTCTCCCTGCCCCCTCCTCCATTTTCAATATCTTTCTGATGGAGTTATGTTCCATATGTAATATTGTTACAGGTGCAAAATTGTTTCTTTCAATCCTGAATGCAGTTGCACATGTGCAACAATAGCTCTGAAGGCCAGCGCTCTATTACTGTGAATCCAGGCCTCTCTCGCAGTCTGTGGGTCAACAGCGTTCTTCTTTGCTTGCTAATGCTTTATTGTCTCTTAGTATACATTGGAATAATAATGGTAATTTATGCAGATATTTTGTATGCATAGCAAATAATGAGAAACACCTGCAGAAATTTCCCTCCTTCTCTGAGTTCAGCAACTAATTATATTTTTAAATAATGGCTACCATTGAACACAATTATCCAAATCACTTTAAGTAATGGAATCTTTTTAAGGTGTTTTTGAAAATTTTAGCACAGTTTTTAAACACTCATTTTTATCTACAAGATGGGAGGAAAAAAAGACTAGTGGGCGGCTTCCCCCAAAAAACGTTTTCTGCCAAGAATGGATCAGCCCAGGATTTTCCTCTGGGCTCTGGTTTGGCTCCCAAGGCTATGACCAACTGATGAAAACCAGGTTTTCTGCAGAGTTCACCTTGCTGATTTTGGCGGCTTGCTCTTCCTTCCCTTCTCTCTTTCTTAATACAATATAAAAATAATTAGATTACCTCTAAAAATTCTCGTTTAAAAAGCACAAATTGCCACATAATTTTCCCTTCTGTCAATCTAATAGTTTGAGTGGGAAAAGCATTGGCTGGGAAGTCAGCAGACCAGTTTGTTTCATCCTTCTGAGTCTCAATTTCCTCTTCCATGCATTGGGAAGGTTGAGACAGATGATTTCCTAAAGGCCTTCCAACTCTGAAGAACCACAGGCCCATGAGAGCCAATGGCCTCTGAACCCTGGCTGTCAGGGATCAAGCTCACCAAAGAGAATCTAAAAATAGAAGTGTTTGGCCAACAGCAAGACCAGTAAGACATACATATTTCCTCCCCATATCTCAACCCTTGTTTGCAGTTTCAATTAGAGTAGGATTCCAGAAACTTTTTGATATATATACCTATGCGATTTGGGGTTGGACATAGTAGAGCAATTTGGGAAATTTACATCTTCTTGGACACGTGCCTCATTGCTATCCTGTGCAGATGTGATCAATAATACCTTCTAACATTTCTTTTGGTTACCTCCCCGGCCCACCACCATTCTAACATTTCTAACCCATTTTCTACATGCCTATAAGGAGTTACTTGTCTTTAGGAGGGAAAATCAACTCTTGCAAAAATCATATACTTTTCTTTTAT
Source organism: Lutra lutra (assembly GCF_902655055.1). Taxonomy (NCBI): domain Eukaryota; kingdom Metazoa; phylum Chordata; class Mammalia; order Carnivora; family Mustelidae; genus Lutra; species Lutra lutra. The sequence continues at coordinate 138,029,109 of NC_062278.1, read as the reverse complement.
ATCTTGGGTTCATTTGGCCAACTGAAATTTTTGGAGAGCTTCTTAGAAAATGCTTCAGTTACAGGAATTTCTGACCTCAAGGTGTTTATAGTCAGAAGATGGAAACAAGTTAAGTACCAAACAGATTTAGAATAATATGGTGAAAATAAACCAATGCATCATGAAAGCATGGACGGCAGAGTTGGTCCCTGTGATATGGCAAATATAGGGGAAATCTCTCTGCAGTGGTGGTATTGACCAGGAAAGAAGTCCGCAAGCTAGTGAGTCCCAGATGCTGGTCCATGCACTAGCGCTACTCTAGACTGAGACCAAACACCATGTGGTTTAACTGAGCTAATTGATGAAAGCATAAAGGGGAAAAATAAGGAAAGCGGAGTAATTGTTTTCTAAAGCTAAATATAGCCAATGAAAAGGATGTCCTTTATATATTTTGAGATTAAGTTCTACCTATTCCTTTGTTTTTAAGGTAGCTTTTCTTTTATAAATGATAGCATCTATGGCTATTTTTAGATTAAAAAAAAAAGTCTAGCAAAATAAAAAACTGGAAAATCTTCATCATCCCCAAATCTTGAATACTGTGTTTGAAATTTTACTGAATCTTTAAATCTAAAATCGGGAGACCTCTGTGTTATACTTCTCTCCATGTCCTTTTTTGTTTTGCAAACTTCCAGGGTCCTCTTTGCTCTTCTAAGAGAGGGAAGATGAAAAGTCAAATGGAGTTTTATTTTGTATCGTTCCTGTGCTGATGAATTACACGGCTAGTCTCAGAGAGAGACAGAGAGTGAGCAAGAAGAGGGAGAGACTGAGAGTTTGAAGGTACATATCCTATAAAAACCATTTGATAATGATTTAAAAATATTGCCCACAAGAGCTAATAATTGTGCATTTGGGGGCAAGCTTTCGTGGTCATTATTTCATAAAATTTTATGTTGTTATAGTGAACAAAAAGGCAGCCAGAAAAGTTTAAGGAAAGGAATCCTAGGCAGTAACTCGTCCCTGCTCCAGGAAACTCACACCAGCCCTGAGAGAGAGCATGACAAAGGGGGTGCAAATGGGGCACTTCTGTCCCTAGTGAGGACAGAAAAGTGTAGCAAGAATCACTGTGGGAAACACAATTTACCTAAATAAATAAATAAATAGTCATTATTTGAAGAAGGTCATTCTTTTCAATGTTGGAATTCCAGCTAAAAATTCAATTGATACTAATATTATTTCCTGAATATATAATCTTCCTGTGTTATGTGAGCTGCTTATATGACTCACATTGCTGGTGGAGAGTTAAAAATGAGCTGCCTGTGTGTTTCTGCACAAAATGGTGCACGGTCAGTGAAAAATGTGGAGGTGGCCTGTGGTGTCCTTGTGGTCTCCGCAGTCAAGGGAAGACACTGGTTACTTGGTGGCTGAGCCTGGGGAGGGAGGGGAAGGGAAGGGAAAGAGGCATTCACTTGGAGTCAGAAGAGTAAGTGACATGGTATTAGTCATTATATGGTCTCTGGACTCTCCCTTCTTGGCAACTAGCTCTCTTTTGACCACCCTTCCCAGGACACCCAGAACTAGTGGACATTTCCGTCTTCACCTCAGTTCCCATGTTAAACTTCTACATACATAAACTCTGTGGTGAGCGAGAAGGGTCGTGGCCTGAAAAAGACTTGACAAATACGAATCCTTTCATTCTTTAAAAAGGATCCTTGGGGGGCGCCTGGGTGGCTCAGTGGGTTAAGGCCTCTGCCTTCGGCTTGGGTCGTGGTCTCGGGGTCCTGGGATCGAGCCCCACATCGGGCTCTCTGCTCAGCAGGGAGCCTGCTTCCTCCCTCCCTCTCTGCCTGCCTCTCTGCCTCCTTGTGATCTCTCTGTCAAATGAATAAATAAAATCTTAAAAAAAAAAAAAAGGATCCTTGGAGTGGAATTGAAAGATGACATTTTTATTACTCAGGATTTTGAAGTGTACTGAAAAAACCTCGCCTCCATCTTGCGTGGATGGCTACAATCTTTCCTATATACTTAGGGTCCTATGACCGCGAGAGCAGCTTCTTGTCTCTATTACTAACAACACTTTACTTTTACATTAAACATAATCTTAAGGAAAAAAAATCACTTAAGGGACATCTCTTGGCTGTTGCTGTTTTGAACATAGCTTCACACGGAAAGAAAGCATTTGTGGGCTGTTTATAGTTGCTGTGTCAGAAGAATGCTCTTTATCACAGTAATTTGGAGAGTAAGATGGTGGCCCCTGGGGAAATTGGACTCAAAATAAATCTTTGAGAGCATATATCAAAGGTGCTTGGAAAGACTATCTTTGAACAACTGGTTAAGTGTCAGATTCCCCCCACCCCCCCAAGAGATGAACTTTGAGGATAAAATGCCTGAAAGAACAAGCGTAGTCTAGATTTAATTCTACACTAGCGATGTTCCCTCAGGAGATAATGAATTGTGAATAGTGAAGTTCTAAATCCATTTCCATAGCTTTCAGTGAAAGGCTAAACTGTCTTTTTTCCAACACCCACATTAACATCCTCAAAACTACCCTAAAATATGGACACTATACCCCAAAACAGATCCCACACCCCGCCCAGTACTGCCTATAATGAGCATCAGACTCCTTGGCTATTCTCTCTCAATAAATTCCAAAGCTTGCACCTGGCTGAAAATAGGTAACAAAGGCCTGGGGGACCTGGGAAGGACTCCAAATATTATCTGCAAAGCAGATTAATACTGTATGTTTCATAGTAATCCCTTTTGAAGTCACAAACCGCAGTACTCAAACATTGCCACAAGAGGGAACCATTGTTTAAATGTTGGAATTGGGTCTTTTGAGGGCTTCATCCAGCTCAAATCTTTCTTGAATATAAGAACCTGGTCCAAAGGATTGAACAAAAAAGTAAAGGGACAGATACAATCATCGATGCAGTTCTGTTTTTGAGAGCTGAAGTATCTCAGCTTTTAAACATTCAAATAATCAAAAGTACTCCCAGGGCGCTAACCTGTTTAACAGAAACCCGGGCCCCGAGTCGAGCATCTGAGAGAAATTCATGTAATCGAGAAAACACTGTCGAGTCTTTATTTTCACTACGAACAGGGCAAACTTTTTTGGATGCCAACAGCAAAGAGTGGACTATAAGGACACAAAGACAAATCCAGACCTTTAGCTCTAAGTGTTGTGTATTAACTAGCAAATAATAACCGGGATTGGTAACTGGAGAAGGGGAACATATGTTGTAAAGAATTCTTGCTTACAGCCTTTTGAACCAGCACAGTTGTGAAATCCAGATTAATGTGATAAAAGACATATAGAATGGCCTCTTGGAGATCGTGTGGCCCCAGGCTGGCACAGGTCCAGTTTCTGCACCAACAGAACTGCAAAACAAACTGCAAAATGTTTGATGCCAGTAGGGCTTTTATAGGAAAACAGATGACGGCTGAGATTATTAATCCTGACAGTTTCCTGATTTATTAGGATGTTGTCATCCTCTTCTTTTGTATAATTTGGCAAATGATCACAGTATTAGACTTGGTGGAGGCAGAGCGAAGGGTTTCCCCCCTAACAGTGGCAGCAGGTACAAAGCATTAGGGCTCGGGTTGAGGCAAGACGGGGATGAAATGAATTTTCCGTTACATACTGTCATTTGAGGAATACTAAATCGGTGTTTCCTAATGACTGTCAACCTAGATAGAGCTACATAACTAAAACGCGTGAATTATCTTGGAGAAATAAACCTTCTGTTTATTTGGTAAATCTGAAGCAAGGGAGGTGACTAAATTTAACACCAAGGTCTCTGGCATTATTATTGTTTACCACGCAGGCAAGGAAAAACAAAGAAAACGATTAGAAAATAGTAGTCATCTTTAAAAGCCATTCTTCTAAATTGTGGTACTCTGCAAAACAAAACTGTATGGAATTTCTCACTCTGAATCATTCATGTGAAATCACTGAAACATTCTTGGGTGACTTCATAATAGACTCAAAATTAGAAAGCGTTGGCATATTTTATTAGTGATCTCCTTCGCCAAGATATCTTTACATTCCGTTTTTCATAATACCTTGCATTTAAAATAACTGCAACAGAGATTAAGCCTCAATAAAATACATCACAATTATAGATATTTCCAACTAAATGATGTTATCCCCACGACAGTTTTATCAAAATATAAAATCCCAAACTTGAAATGCTATAATTGAACACTTTTTTTATTAAGAAAAGCCATGTCTGCACCTATGTTTCAAGACTGACATATTGTGCAATAAATAGCAATCAGCCTAAAGATGCTATATTAAACAAACCAAGTTTTGTTTTGCTAAACTAAGCAAAATTAGTTGAATGCCCTAAGTAATAGTTGCTGGTATTTTTTTTTTCTAAATTATTTCTCCACTTGTTTTTGTGTCTATGCATAAATTAAAAATCTGCTGAAATTTATTATTCATCTGAGATGTAATTAATATGCAAAATTATGCAAATTAAGATGCAATTAGGCTTCAATTCTCTAGTGGAATTTTCCATTATAATTTAATACAAAGTAATAGAGTAATTGGTGTCACGTGTAATTACGGTTACTCACGTGTACTTGCAGACGTGCAAATGATGTGGTATATGTTAGTTATCCTATGCAAATGGTTCATGCAATCTCTTAATACTTGGGAATGAAGTAAACAAAGATGGATTTTCAAAAAAAAGGGTGAGAAGGACCCCTTTTTCTTCTCATGTACTACCATTTTGAAGAACTATGTGAATAATTGTAACTAATTTCCCTGCATTTATTTCTAAGAATTTTTAACTTGGTATTATGCAGTGTGTTGTTTATTACTTTAGAGAAATTATTTCCTGTAAAAATGAATCTTTAAACAGTGACCTAATAGCGATTCAGATGCCGCATGGGTGAATAATCCAGGAAGAGAGCAGCCAAATCAAAGCACTGTCTAACCCGGCAGAGGCTGTGTTTGCATCCGGCTCAAAGGGTCTTGTCTTTAAAAGAAATAACATAGCCAGCTTTGCCAAAGAACTCATTGTAACAATGTTGTGTTATTTCCTGATCACAAAGTTGATCAGATTTGCTTCCCAGTCTCTTTAGGAGCCAGGCAGTTTGATTTTTCCAAACCCAAATTTTTTCCCTCCTACTTTTCAGAATTCTAGAATTCCATGTCATTTCTTTTTGAATGAATAAAGCACTGAGCAAATTAAACTATATAATTCTCTCCATCACTAACTCTGCCGTTTGGTTCAAGGGACTCAGCCGCTAACTACCGAGTGTCTCCTTGTGTCTCCCTGGAGACATGAAAAGAACGAGTCTCCCATGTGCTTGTCCTGAGCCTGGAGCTGCAGCTTATAATTTCTCCATGAGAAATGATTACCGCTTGTTTTAAAACACCCATGCTGTGTTGAATCCTGCACAGAAAACATTATGATCTCGACACTTTCCTTCTCATAACTGAAGCACACACTTTAAGACGAGTATTTTATAGTCTCAGCTCCAATTAACCTGAAGTGTTTCTCTTCCCTATGTCTCCCCCTCAACCTTACCCCTTTCACCTGAGCCTGGGCCTCTATTCTTTTGTAACAGATTTTTTTTTTTTTTAGGGCGGGGATATGTGATATTTAGTTGCAATTAATAAGAGTGGGCACCGAAAGAGGCAAACAGGCTTGCTGCAGAACAGCAAATAAAGAGTTTCCCTCTTTCCCCCGCTGCATTCCCACTTCTTATCCCCTTTCCTCCACCTCCTCTGGCTGGTTATTTGAGAAAACAGACGCGGATAAGAGAAAATAAGCACTACCGTTAGTCTCTCATGCTGCACCCTTTCAAAGGCCCACCCATCCATCCATATGTGGCTTTCTCATTCATTCCGATAATAATACCAATTACTATGCAGGCAGGGCCATTCTTATTCACATTTGCAGCTCACTGTGGACATTTATGCTGCACTCTGAGCAACACGCCTATCTTCAACAACATCGATTATACAGCTGTTGTACAGTCATTGTAAATGAAATATACAATGGTCCCGTTCAGCTTGCGGAAACATTTGTAACCATGGAAGGTGGGCTAGGAGAGTGGTGGCCCTTCCTCTGCCTAATTTCTCTCCAGCACTGCCTCATTCTCCAAGTCCTGATATGTCCTCCAACTTAGTGGGGGGAAGGGACCGAACTGATATAATTTAAGAACCAAAAAGCGGAGGCAATGTTTTTCTCTTTGGGGGGGGGCTTTGGGATTCAGGTGCAATGGACAAATGGGGCCCAAGAACCTTGGCATCACAAACAATGGCTCTTCTGGAACTTGTGGCCAGACATCCTAGGTCAGATGGAACAACTTGGACTCAAGCCATCTAAGACCTCCCGATCAGAATGTCTGACTTAGGCAAATGTTGTCTCTGCTATTTCCTCTCTTCCAGATAAAGTTTTTCTTTTTGTTCTTGCCTTCAACAAGTTATATTTGTGGTCAAAACCAATGTTATGGCTAAGGGCACCTGGCAGGCTGAGTTGGTAGAATGTGCGATTCTTGGGGTCATGAGTTTGAACCCCATGTCGGGCATAGAGATTACTTTAAAAAATCCCAGTATTAAGGGTCTTTTATTTTTATTTTTCTAAGGAACTGTGCTGATTCAGTCTGCTCTTCCCAAAGAGACGTCATCAGTGAACCCTTTTGTGCTCCTTCCTTTCTCCAAGTTTCTCTCTTCCAACCCTCAAAGACTCTGACCCACTGAATTGACATAGCCATGACATTCTACACATGACCATCCATTTACCTAGGTACTGTCACATGCAATCAATACAACTCAGATTGCACCTACTTTCTAGAAGAAAAGATTATGTCTTAGGAGGGCCGTACAAGTGATTCAAGATAAAACTGAGACTCAAGGAGTAATGCTAGCTTCTCCCCTGTGTTTAGATTTCATTTACCTTTATTTATCACTCTCCTATAAGCTTTGCAAAGACTCTCTTGGATGAAATTTAGCACACTTTTCTTTTTTATGTTTTAATACATAGGAAAATGTCTTACAATCAGTGCCACTTGGACAGTCACTCTCAGCCAAACAGGTGTTGTGTAGCTGCCAATGTCTGTAGATGCACAACTTTTTTTGTTATTCCTGGTGAATGACTAAAAACAAATTCTTTGAATGTTCAGCCAACAATCTTTAACTTAAGGGCCACTTTAAAAAAATTACACACATCTTTCCATTTTCTGAAAATTCTTCATTTGACATCTGGTTAGATCAAATCCTCTCCATGGGTGTCAGCAACTTGGAAGACATTTCTGGAGACAATGGTGGAGCTCTCTTTTAAGAAATGCTACAGCGCCAATGTTCTTTATTTAAAATTTTTTATTTTTTTAATTTTTTTTAAGATTTTATTTATTTATTTGACAGACAGAGATGACAAGCAGGCAGAGAGGCAGGCAGAGAGAGAGAGGGGAGAAGCAGGCTCCCTGCTGAGCAGAGAGCCCGATGCGGGGCTCGATCCCAGGACCCTGGGATCATGACCTGAGCCGAAGGCAGAGGCTTTAACCCACTGAGCCACCCAGGCGCCCCTTTTTTTTTATTTTAAAGATTTTATTTATTTATTTGACAGACAGAGATCACAAATAGGCCGAGAGGCAGGCAGAGAGAGGGGGTGGGGGAAGCAGGCTCCCTGCTGAGCAGAAAGCCCGATGTGGGGCTCGAACCCAGGACCTGGGATCATGACCTGAGCCGAAGGCAGCGGCTTAACCCACTGAGCCACCCAGGCGCCCCCTCGCCAACATTCTTTTTTTTTTTTTTTTTTAAAGATTTTATTTATTTATTTGTCAGAGAGAGAGAGAGAGAGCGAGCACAGGCAGACAGAGTGGCAGGCAGAGGCAGAGGGAGAAGCAGGCTCCCTACAGAACAAGGAGCCCGATGTGGGACTCGATCCCAGGATGCTGGGATCATGACCTGAGCCAAAGGCAGCGGCTTAACCCACTGAGCCACCCAGGCGTCCCGCCAACATTCTTAATAGCAGCAAGAATGACACTTTGTGGAAAAGCACAAAGTGGGAAGCTAATTCTTAGTTGTCAGCCTCATAATGTGGAAGGTTTAAGAAGACCAAACCTGATTATTTCACTTATAGCTCCTTTATATGTGTGCCCTTTATATATGTGATAAGTGATAAAAATCGATGTCAAAATAACTCTGAAAGAGCTCCTTCAATAATTATAAAACAACAATTCTAAGTGATAAGAAGACATTGTGTCATAGGTTAATTAGCAGCCATCTTTTCTTGGAGACATGTAAAATAATGGTTCATCCTATATTCAGTAGTGTCTTAGAAACAAAGAAATATATGAGTTACTCATTTGATCCTTGTAGACATCCTCTGTGATTAGTGCTATTAGTCTTATTTTCTAGTTTTTTTCTTTTCTTTTTTTTTCTTTTTTTAGATTTTTATTTAGTTTTTTGACAATGAGAGAGACAGCAAAGAGGGAACATAAGCAGGGGGAGTGGGTGAGGGAGAAGCAGGCTTCTCAGTGAGCAGGGAGCCCGACATGAGTCTCCATTGATCCCAGGACCCTGGGATCAGGACCTGAGCCCAAGGCAAACCCTTAACGACTGAGCCACCCAGGTGCCCCTATAGTTTAAAGACCAAGGTACAGAAGGAACTTGGCCAAGGTTGCATAGGTCATAAGTGTTTAAAGAAGGATTTGCCACCAGGAAATTTGGCTGTGGAATTCATGCTTAATCTGAGCTAAATCTGATTTATAGATAGGATTTGTTAGGTGTAAACGTTGTGGGTTTTTTTCCCTTTTTTTTGAAAATGATTTTATTTATTTACTTGACAGAGATCACAAGTAGGCAGAGAGGCGGGGGTGGGGGGAAGCAGGCTCCCTGCTGAGCAGAGAGCCGGACATGGGGCTCAATCCCAGGACCCTGGGATCATGACCTGAGCCGAAGGCAGAGGCTTCAACACACTGAGCCACCCAGGGACCCCTGGCTTTTTTTTTTCTTTTTCTTTTTTTTTTTTTTTTTGTTAGCTTTTGGTTTTGTTACAAACATTTATGATTGAGAAATTTTGTATAAGAATTTGAATTTCCAGCTTTTAGGAAAATTAGCTTTAGTGATATTAGGCATCTGTCCTCACCTGGTAAGAATCAGTTTGAGGGATTTGCTACTTCCTCTATGGAAGTGCATGTTCTCTTGTCTCTATCTTACCCGCTCCATTCAGTTTCTTCCCTTGCTTCTTCCCTATGCAGATTTAATGTTGTGACTTCAGCTGTGCTGTTGAGTTAAAAGTGGGGACATCCTCTGGAGAACTATCTTGCAAACCACTGTCCCCAGCCTGATCTCCCTCTTTCTTACCCACATTGTACATAGCACAAGTGAAATTGGGCCAAAACAGGTTGAGACACCTCTGGCCCAAAGTTGTAAAACAAATCTTTATGTCTGGCCATGGTATTAGGCAGCGTTAGATCAGAAGCAAATTGACTCGGAGTGATATCCAATAAGGAGCTTATGGTAGGGATTTTACCACGCAAAATTCTGGTGACTGGTAAGACTGTTTATGTGGAGCTATTGCTTTTTGCCGGGCTATTGCCTGGCATGAGCAGGGCTGACAAGGGAAAAGGAAAGATGGTTGCGAAATGGGTGAGGGCAAGTGCAAGTTGGAGTGCATGTGGACTAGGCAGAACCCACGAGGTGTCACGCCACCTTGGAGCCTCTGACTTTGTTAATGTGAGTCACCTGCAGAAGAAGTTGCCAGCCCGTTATTGTGGAAGTAAACAGGCTCTTGGCCAGGAGTCAGAGAAGCCAAAGGAGGAGACCTGGTGGGAGGTGATAGAGAATGGGCTGGGCTGCTGCTGCACACCAACCAGGTGAGCCAGCACCTGTGACAACACGTGTGTGCCGCAACTACTTCTGACCCTCTCCCAGCCTTCCAGCATAACCAGGGCTGCATCTTCACTTCCACCTTCCCAGTTTCCCAGGACATACCAGATGGCCAGCAGTAGTCTGGGGCCATAAAGGGAGGAGGGTTCTGGGAAATGTAGTTCCACCTTAGCTAAGTTAGCACAAAACCACAGTAGCCCAAAGTCAAAAATCTAGACCCTCACAAAGCTGCCGCTGAAACAGATTCAGTCCCCACTGAGGGATCAGAAGGATGAGAAACCTGCCAGGAATCCATAGCACTTGGGTCATGAGATATCTTCGACCGTAGCGCTGCCTTATTGTCTGCTGTTCTTACTTAAGGCCTGAAAATCCTGCTTCTATCTTGGCTATCACAAACAAGTCATTGACCATTGGCAATTAATTCGGCCTCCAGCCCTGTTCCCTCCCCTGAGGTACTGAACGTTCCAGCCCTCTAATCACATGGTTGGTTCAGGCAACCAGCCCCCATCCTTTGGTGGGGTCCAAAAGTCACCATTAACATGTCAAAGACACCTTTTCTCCTCTCACCACTTAGGAAATTCCAAGGATTTTAGGAGCTCCGTGCTGAAATGGGGATGAAGACCCAAAATATATTTCTACTATATTAAATATTATGGGGTACAGAGAAGTTTCAAGCTTTAAAAATTGTCCTATTATATGCTGTCTTAGCCCAGGTTCCCTCCGAATGTCAGATGAAGAAACAGGATTGGCGGATAGGCAGAGTGAAAGAAGAAAGGTGGAAAAGCTAAGACAAGGATGCATGAACAAGTTGGTGTCTACTGTGTGACAGTTGCTCCTCCCATGGGACTTTCTGAGGAGCCTAATGAAATGGCATTTCAGACCTATCTACCTGGGGAATGAAAGAGGGAATAATTTGTTTATTAATCCCTTACTTCATTCTCATTTTGGGGTTCTGAGTGGGATCCTGTAGGTATCCTGTGCTACAGCATCGGAGAATCCAAGGCATGGTGAACAGTCTATGACAAAGCCACAAAGTGAGATTGCATCTGAGTGAAGCTGATCAAAGCCCGTATGGGACTGGTTATTGCAACAGTGGATGGAGAAAGAAATCTGGCTGGACAGAATTAAGTGGGCCACAAGAGGGATCCAGTAAAGTCCATCCTTGCAATACTTAGATTCACTCATGCCTTCCATTCGGGCCATGTCCCCTGACCTGGTTATGGGAGACAATGGTCTTCCTAAGATTTAAGGAGACTTACTTACTTTTATTGGAAAGTATGGTACATGAAGACATTGGATTTTCACAGAGAAAGCACCAGGCTTTCCTTGGTGATCTTCCCACTGAATTATATGGTAATAAAATATCAATATCTGGTCATTCTTCTCTTTCTGGACATATGAGAGTCAAAGTTTCCCAGTCCTTTTGCAGTAAGACAGGACAGTGTGACTACAAATGGTCAGTGAAACATAAGCAGAACTGACATGTGTCCCTCTGAAATGGAGGCAGGGAACAAGCCCCTACATAATTTTCCAGTCTTTCCCCTCTCCTCTTGAGCAGAAAGCATGGAGTCTGTTTGTTGAGATAACAGAACAACAATAGCCTGGATCACTGAATCATCCCATGGAGGACAGCTGTCTAGAGGCATGACCCAGCATATAACAGACTTTGCAGGAGCAAGTAATCAACCTTATATGTTTAGCTGCTGAGATTTGGGAACTATGTATTATAATATCATAACCTATTCTGTCTAAAACACCTTTGAACATTTGTACATTTCTTGTGCTTTGTAATCAAAAGTCAGGAGAATGGGTTTATATTTCTTTATAAACTATTTATAATATGCTATAAGTTGAATTAATGCTTAGGAATAATTAAATTCCTAAGTGAGGGAATGTACTAACATTCAGAGCCAATAGGGAACTTCCTAACATCTCCTGTCAAGTCAGAATTCATCATTGGAATTGGGAAGTCTTGGTTGAGGTCCTAGTCCCTGCCACAGAGAATGTCTCTTAGTGAGTTTTCTGAACACCTAATGTGTTCATAGGCATGGAATCTTCAAATATCCCTCTACTTTTTGTTCCATACTAAACGCATCTGTATCATTGTCCATTACAACCTCATTCCTTAATCAAATTACACATATTTTCCTGGGGATAAAGTTTCAAATTGCAGAGCCTTCTCAGAAGCCCACATTTGCAATGATGCTACCATAATTCATTGTTATATCTCAGCATTGTAGTTGATAAATAGTTGATGTTTGTTGAATTAAGTCAAATTGAACTGACATGAATTGAAGGAGGAGGAAGATGATATGATCATTGTGCTGGGGACTTTCTATCTATTATGAGGTGGCTAATATTATCCCCTTTTTGCAGATGAGGACATTAAGGTTTAGAGAGATTGGGTAAATTGCCAAATGTCATACTAATTGTAGTCTACATTGAAGTCTGTGAATTCTAAGATCTGAGATAAAGCTGACTTTCCTCCCACAATATCATAATGCTACCTTGAGTTGAAACAAATGTAAATTGAATCAAGGTGAATTGAATTGAACTGTATTGAACTGAACTGGAAAATCCATCACAATGTAGAGATGTGGGGCTTAAGACTCTGTAGTACTCGTATTATTTATGGTGTATCATTACACCAACACCAATCACAACGTGCCTGTTTCTGAGAGGTGATACTTTAAAATATTGAACTCTTAATATGTTTTAAATCTACTTTTATTAAGAAAAGTTTTAGCTAATAAAAAATGTTTTGAATGAAACTCTCGGGTGACTTATATTGCCGTACTCACCCCTATCTCCTTCTTTGTGAGAATGACTCCTTTGATCTCATAGTGCAGGGGATAGGCCTGACTGGCACAGGTTCCTAATACTTCCGGTCTCATTTAACATATCCACATGGCACAAAGCTGTCCGTAGTGATAATCACACTAGGGATATTCACTGGTGTATCAGCTACCAAGAGAAGCTTTTGAAGAGGCAGGTTCTGTCACTGGGTTTCAAGTCACTTCACACTTAGAGCCAACACCCTTTGGGAAAAAGCAGCAACTTGCAAGCATGTCATTGTGGAATGCTAGTTGTACAGACCATTTAAAAAAAAAAGAAACATGGGGCGCCTGGGTGGCTCAGTGGGTTAAGCCGCTGCCTTCGGCTCAGGTCATGATCTCCGAGTCCTGGGACTGAGCCCTGCATCGGGCTTCTTGCTCAGTGGGGAGCCTGCTTCTCTCTCTGCCTCTGCCTGCCTCTCTGCCTGCTTGTGCTCTCTCTCTCTCTCTCTGTCAAATAAATAAATAAATAAAATCTTTAAAAAATAAAAAAATAATAAAAAAAAAAAGAAACAGATCAGGTTCAACTGTCTCATTTCTCAGAAGAGGAAACAATGCTAATACCTCGAACTGATCTTACAGTTTATAGTTTGTATAAAGAGTTTCCACACATGCATTATCTCATTTCTTATGTCATTGGAGGCCTCAGCCCTAGGAGGTTAAATAAATTGCTTAAGGTCACATGGTTACTTAGTGACAGAACAAAAAGGAAGTGTTAGAAACCCAAGGTTTCTTATCTGTGTGTTTTTCATTGAATTACCTTCTTAACAAATACATAGTGTCATACCCAATAGATATTGTACTTAGAACTTTGGGTTGGCATTGCAAAAAGAGGGCATAAAATAGTCAATAAATGCTGAATTGCCCTCAACTGAAGACAATCTAAAGCAATGAGAAAAAGTTGTCAGTACAGAGTAGGAAGTGACAAGTGCCTTTGAGTGTTTCTAATCATTTTCTAGGGGAGTTCATGTAGGAGTGATTACATCTGACTCAGTAAAGAGAAAGGTTCTCAAGGATTTCTAAGAGAGGGGACATTTGAATAGATTTTTGGATAGCTAGAATTTGAATATGCAGACCTACAGTAGAGAAAGCAGAGGGAATTGTTCTAGATTGGGACAAGGGGCAGGAAACATGAGACACATGGGAAACAATGAGGACTCTTGCCTTAAATCTCAGCTACATCATCTTTTTATATTTTAATGTCTAGAGTATCATGAATTATCTTAGAGTCAATTTCAAAAAAAACTTCCCAGGGCACCTGGGTGGCTCAGTGGGTTAAGCCTCTGCCTTTGGCTCAGGTCCTGATCTCAGGGTCCTGGGATCGAGCCCCACATCGGGCTCTCTGCTTGGTGGGGAGCCTGCTTCCCCGTCTCTCTCTGCCTGCCTCTCTGCCTGCCTGTGATCTCTCTCTGTCAAATAAATAAATAAATTCTTTAAAAAACAAAACCCCAAAAAAACCAAAAAACCAAAAATCTCCCCACCCAGTAGGCTATGGAGTAAGATACATTTTAAAGGGATGATGGACTGTTCAATCAATGGTGTCTCATCAATGAGTCAGGACACTAGCACTCATCTTGACAAAACTGAGAGTGAATGGAGAAAAGTAGCAGAAACATAGATTCAAATTTTAAGTTGTGGAGAAATCACAAAAGGCCCTGAATGCCAGATCAAAGTTGTTGAGACTTTATCACACAGGCAATCCAGAACCACCAAACATTTTTTGTAAGAAGTAATAGAGTACGAAAAGCATTTAGGAAATTAAGTTGACAGGAATGTGTGGGTAGACACGAATAGAAAGGCGGTAGAAATGTAGAATATGGAGAGGTGATTAAATAGTTGAGAGAAACAATATGAACTGTTAAATTAGTTACTGAGTAATAAACACCCCAAAATTTAGTAGCTTAAAACCACCACCATTTATTTATTCTATAATTCTACCAAGTAGCAGTATGGGCTGGGCCTATCTGGGCAGTTCTGGTCTTAGCTGATCTCAGCCACATGCCTGCAGCCAATGACCAGAGCCGGCCAGTCTCCGACAGCTTCAGTTGGGATGAGACATCCTTGCTCCGTGTGTTCTTTCATCTGCCAGAAGACTAGCTCAGATTTGATCACAGGAAGCCAAGAAGACTTTCTGTCTGGAGAGTGGAAGTGCCTAGGGCACTTGAAGCCTAGACATGCAATTGGCTTGATGTTACTTCTGTTGTCTTGTTACTCAAGTGGCTGCAAAGTCATATTGCACAGGTGCATGGATAAAAGAGAGGGAAGGAAGTAAGTATGGGTCATTTCTCCCCCCAGCAATCTGCCATATTCTCCAATTTTTTTATCATTATTTTTTCATATAATTTTTTTCTCGCTATATAAAAGATATGGAGGAATAGGCCATTTTTCTGGAGCATATCTTATTAGTAATTTCTCTCTAATTGTCACTGTCTTTGTTAAAAAGAAGCATAGCAATATGGTTTTATCTTTGGTTAAGAAATCACCAATTCTATTTTTATGATTTGGTTCTATTAAGCCTGAAATATCTGCAGCTTTTTATATCATATTTAATAATATCAATTAATGTGGTTTATGACTGAATTATCTTTTTTTTCTTCCTATGTTCACATTACATTACAATAAACACATGGTACTAGGCTTAGTTAATGGAAAGTGTATCATTGGAGGCCCATGAAGGATCTTGATATTCCAACATGTCATTAAAAAAAATATGTGGTACTGAAAATATTGAAATTATTTTGATTCTAGAATTTCACTGAAGTGCTCATATGGTGATTTTTTTCCTCAGTCTTTCTTATTCCATTGGTAGGTCTGTTTTTTAAGATCTTAATAAGTCAAAGGGAACTTTTCTAGTATTTTTCACACACTAAGAGGGGCAGAATAAAACGCAATTGAGCATCTTAGGAAAATTTCC
This sequence comes from Lutra lutra, assembly GCF_902655055.1. Taxonomy (NCBI): domain Eukaryota; kingdom Metazoa; phylum Chordata; class Mammalia; order Carnivora; family Mustelidae; genus Lutra; species Lutra lutra. Next base: position 138,013,538 of record NC_062278.1, on the reverse strand, counting down.
CTTCAAGGTCAACCCAAAGGAAATATGCTTTCTTTCCACATCTACTTCATAAACATCTATTTCATAGAGATATGCCTCTGGTTTTCATCCATGTGCTTTCGTGAAATTTGAAAATTTACAAAATATATTGTTAAATAGAAATCTCTAGGATTCTATCTATTAGAGTAAATAACCATGTAATTTCATTTTCTAAATATTTATGGAACCTGTGTAGGCTCACGGCTACTGCCATTTCTCCAGCTGACATCTTCATCACTTCTCTTCTGGACGAATGAAGTACCTTCTTAACTGGCATCCCCAGTTCCAGTTTTTCCTTTGCAATGTGTCCTTTTGGATCTCAGAGTATTTCTAATGGAATATTAGTCTGGTAATATGTTCCCTAAAGAAAAATGCTCTCGGGGTGCCTGGGTGGCTCAGTGGGTTAAGCCGCTGCCTTCGGCTCAGGTCATGATCTCGGGGTCCTGGGATCGAGTCCCGCATCGGGCTCTCTGCTCAACAGGGAGCCTGCTTCTCTCTCTCTCTGCCTGCCTCTCTGCCTGCTTGTGATCTCTCTCTGTCAAATAAATAAATAAAATCTTTAAAAAAAAAAAAAAGAAAAATGCTCTCTGGGGGTGCCTGGGTGGCTCAGTCTTTAAGTGTCTGCCTTTGGCTTAGGTCATGATCCCAGGGTCCTGGGATCAGGCTCTGTGTCAGGCTCCCTGCTCAGGGGGAAGCCTGCTTCTCCCTCTCCCACTCCCCCTGCTTGTGTTCCCTCTCTGTTAAAATAAAAAAAGAAAAAAATCTTAAAAAAAAAAAAAGAAAAAAGATCTGTGTTCAAATAAGTTGGAAATGCTATATAGGCCATACTCTTCATGTGTATAGAGCCAAAAACCCTTTCAGCACATTGAAAGCTTTGAGAAGTCCTGAGTAACAGGAACATAGTAACGTGCTTTTCTCATCCACGTTACCCATCATCACCATGCGTGTTTAGTTTGTTGTACCTAGTGCTTTAGGCAAAATTAGAATAATTAGAAGACAAAGAGTCAGTATTGAACACTGAACTTCCAAAAGGGGACCGTGAACATCAAGACTAGAAAAATTCTTGAAATCCCAGCTTTATCGAGAGAGCATGGATTTATAAATTCCAAAAGATTTTTTACGTTTCAAACTCCAGTCTTCGTGGAATCATAAATACTAAATTTTACAAAAAAAAAAAAAGAGGGGTTTATCAGAAAATAGTAGTGTATAAAGAAGGCCTACCAAGCTGAGAAAGGAACATGAGTTTTCATGAGGGGGAGGGAAGATACTTGGGAGGGACAGGAAGAGGATAAAGAAGCAGCCCGGATTCTTCAGAGACCCAGTGTCTCTACCTCCATGGGTCTTCATTCAAGAGATGCCAGAGAAGTGAGATTAAAAATCCCAGGCAAGTTAAAAGGGAAGTTGAAACCCTAGGGTGTATGTATTCCCTTTACCAACTGAAACTCTGAAAGGATACAAGAGCCTCTTGTGCCAATATGGGACAGTCACAGTGGAATAGAAAAAATTGTACTCGTATTTAGGCAGAGAACAGAAGGGGATTTTGCCAATTAAGTTTCCCTTGACAGATATTTGGTGTGGAAAGAATTAAAAATTTCTTCCATGCTTCTACTGAGGCAAATAAAAGTAGTTGAGAAATAAGACTGGTTGGTTATGGGTCACTACAGTAAATGGCAAGGCGATCCCATCTGAAAAAGACTAAAGCAGAAAGATATGGCCGAAAAGCCAGCATTTAGAGTGCTAATGGAAACCAAGGAGACACATAATATCCAGAAGTAAGAATGAGGATGAGGCTCTCCAGACTTTTGATTTTGCTGAGCGAACAGGCAATGACTTATACCTAAGAAGCAGATGTAGTTAGAAAAAAGGCCACTGCCCAGAGTTAGGTGAGACGAGCTGCACCTCAACCAGAATTCAACAAGAAAAAGCCCAGAAGTCATTTCCCCCCAGTCCTGGACATTTTTTGGAAAGAAAATTGTGTAAGATCACCTGGAAGTGAAAAATTGCTTGAAGGAGAGTTTAAACTTTAAATTGAGTGAACATGTACCTAAGTGAGATCTTAAACTGGAAAAGATTGAGTTACCTGTAAATGGGAAGTTCACAGTATTGCTTTCTACCCATCATTAGAAATGGGGATTATAAGGGAACTTAGTTACACAGAAATATCATAAAATTTTATACAAATGAGATGTAGGTATAAATTGTCTACTCTATTACATAGAGAAAAATCCCCCATATATATGTGTATATATATATATATATATATTTAAATTAACAAGTGCTGTCTTCTCTAAGAACTAGTATTGGATGGAACATGCTCTGGTAAATAAGGTCCTATGTTCTTATTAGAGTGATCTCTTAAAAACAATCTTCTTTCTTTTTGATTTAATCCTTTTTGAATGCTTTTTGGAATTCTTACATGTTTGAGGCATTATGCTAGGTATGGTACCTGAATTAAAATGATGTCTCTAAAGTTCTGACCTCCAGGAAGCCACAGACTTACAGAGGAAATATGTGCTTGTTTTGGCAACATATATACTATTTTTTAATTTAAATTTTGTTATTAAATATTAATTTATATATTATTTATTAATATAAATAATTTATATATGTTAATATGTTAATATATATTAATGATTACTATTTTGTTATTTTTCAGTGTCCTGTTGGTTTCTGGAGTAGCATTCAGTGATTCATCACTTACATACAACACCCAGTGCTTATCACAAGTGCCCTCTTTATTGCCCATCACCCACCTAGCCCATCCCACATCCACCTCCCTCCATCAATCCTCAGTTCTCTATCATTAAGAGTCATTTATGGTTTGTTTCCCTCTCTCCTTTTTTCCTTTCCCCACTTCCTACATGTTCATCTGTTTTCTTTCTTAAATTCCACATATGAGTGAGATCATATGATATTTATCTTTCTCTAACTTATTAGCATAATACCTTCTAGTTCCATCTAGTTCCATCCACATCATTGCAAATGGCAAGATTTCATTCCATATATATATATATATATATATATATACCCAAACTATGGAGAGAGTCAAAATGCCCACTGACTGACAAATGGATAAGGAAGAAGTGGTATATATATATATATATCTACCAAAATGCCCACTGACTGACAAATGGAGATATATATACCACTTCTTCCTTATGCATTTGTCAGTCAGTGGGCATTTTGACTCTCTCCATAGTTTGGCTATTGTAGATAATCCTGCTATAAACTTCGAGGTGCATGTACCCCTTCAAATCTGTATTTTTATATTCTCTGGGTAAATACCTAGTAGTGCAACTGCTGGATTGTAGGGTAGATTTGACTTTCTGAGGAACCTCCAAACTGTTCTCCAGAGTGGCCACACCAGTTTGCATTCCCACCAGCAGTGCAAGAGGGATCCCCTTTCTCCACATCCTTGCCAACACCTCTTGTTTCTTGTGTTAATTTTTTTTAGCCATTATGACAGGTGTGAGGTGGTGTCTCATCATGGTTTTGATTTGTATTTCGCTGATGCTGAGTGATGTTGAGCATCTTTTCATATGTCTGTTAGCCATCTGGATGTCTTCTTTGGAAAAGTGTCTGTTCATGTCTTATGCCCATTTCTTAACTGGATTATTTGTTTTTTGGATATTGAGTTTGATAAGTTCTTCATACATTTTGAATACTAACCCTTTATTGGATATGTCATTTGCAAATATCCTTCCCATTCCATGGGCTGCCTTTAGTTTTGTTGATTGTTTCCTTTGCTGCGCAGAAACTTTTATCTTGTTGAAGTCCCAATAGTTCATTTTTGCTTTTGTTTCTCTTACTACTACTACTACTACTACTACTTCACCTTCTTTTTCTTCTTCTTTAAAGATTTTATTTATTTATTTGACATAGAGAGAGAGAGAGATCACAAGTAGGCAGAGAGGCAGGCAGAGGGAGAGGGGGAAGTGGGCTCCCTGCTGAGCAGAGAGCCCGATGCAGGGCTCAATCCCAGGACCCTGAGATCATGACCTGAGCCGAAGGCAGAGGCTTAACCCACTGAACCACCCAGGTACCCGTTTCTCTTACTTCTAGTGACATGTCTAATAAGAAGTTGCTATGGCCAAGTTTAAAGAGGTTTCTGCTTGTGTTCTTCTCTAGGATTTTAACGGTTTCCTTTCTCACATTTAGGTCTATCATCCATTCTGAATTTATTTTTGTGCATGGTGTAAGAAAGTGGTCCAGTTTCATTTTTCTGCATGTGGCTGTCCAGTTTTTCCAACACCATTTGTTGGAGACTATCTTTTTTCCATTGAATATTCTTTCCTGCTTTGTCAAAGATTAGTTGACCATAGCTGTGGGTCCATTTCTGGGTTCTTTAGTCTCTGTTCCATTGATCTGTGGGTCTTTTTTTGTGCCATTAGCACACTGTCTTGATGACTACAGCTTTATAATATAGCTTGAAATCTGGAATCATGATGCCTCCATTTTTGTTTTTCTTTTTCAGAATTGCTTTGGCTATTCAGGCCTTTTGTGATTCCATACAAATTTTAGGATTGTTTGTTCCAGCTCTGCAAAAATATTGTTGGTATTTTGATAGGAATTGCATTGAAGGCAACATATATATTAATATTAGAACAGTACAGAGATGACTAGCATGAATTCTGAACAAACAGGAACATTTAGGAGGAGTTCCACATTTTTCTCTTTAAGAGGTTATACTTTCTCTTTAAGAAAATGATTTTGGAAAATAAAAATCTAAAGGTTGCATTTAAAATAGCATCAAAACCATAAAATACTTAAGGATAAATTTAGCAATACATAAAAAAACCTTGTACACTGAATCCATATTAATCCATATTAATGAGAGAAATTAAAGAAACCATTACATAACATGTTAATTCATAAAAGACAAAGTTGTCAAGATACCAGTTCTCCCCCAAATTATTGTATAGATTTAATACAAGCCAAATCACAATTCCAAAAAGTTTTTTATTTTATAAATTGGTAAGCTACTGTAAAACTTATATGGAAGAGCAAATAACCTAGAATAGTCAAAACAGTCTTGAAAAGGGAAAATAATATAATGTAGGAGAGCTACCCTGACTTCAAGGCTTACTTATTGTAAGGGGCACCCAGGTGGCTCAGTTGGTGTCTGCCTTTAGCTCAGGTCAAGATCCCAGGGTCCTGGGATGGAGCCCCATATAGGGCTCCCTGCTCAGTGGGGAGCCTGCTTCTCCCTCTCCTACTTCCCTTGCTTTGCTCTCTCACTTTTTCTCTCTGTCAAATAAATAAATAAAATCTTTATTTAAAAAGATTGACTTTTTACATAGAGTAAGACTTTATCTTACTTTACTTACTATGTAAAGACTTTCTGTGAGGCTACATTTAAAGACAGTGTGGTATTTATGAAAAGATAGTTAAATAAAACAGAACATGGAATTATAAAGATACCCACACTTGCACGATCAATTGATTTTTCATAACAGTCCTGAAGGATTTCAATAAATGGTGCTTGAGCAACTTGATATCCACATGGAAGTAAATGAACTTTAAAGTTTTAAACTTTAAAGTTTAAATTTTTTAAAAAATAAACTTTAAACTCTCTATCATGCTGTGTGGTCACTTGAGATGGATCACACACCTAAATTTAAAATCTAAACTTACAAAGCTTATAAAAGAGAGCTTATGAAAATAACTTCATAAAATGAGGGTAGGCTGGGAGAAATCATTTGCAAAACCATACATCTGGCAAAGGACAAAGAACTTATGTCTGACAAATAATAAAAAGATAAACAATTCAATGAAAAAAAAAACCTGAACAGGGACTTCACAGACGAAGAAATATATATGGCAAGTAAATAAATGTAAAAAGGATTGGACATCACTAGTGAGCAGGAAAATGCAACAAAATCTCAAAGAGATACCGCTCCATGTTTAGTAGAAGGGTTAAATGTAAAAAGAACAACATTAAATGTTATTAAAGCTATGGAGCAACTGGAATTCTGACACACTGACAATGGAGTGTAGTATAGTACAATCAAGTAAGAAGGCTGTTTGTTGCTTTTTTTTTTTTTTAAGTTGAATGTACAGCTGCCTTATTTAATAATTTCACTCCTAGGAATTTATCCAAGAGAAATGAGAATATGTGAACACATAAGACTGTGATAAATACTCATGGAAGCTTTATTCATATTTAAAATTAGAAACAACCAAAAGGCCTATCAAAGAGTAGATAAATAATTTTGATACATTCATACAATGAAGTAATATTAAGCCATAAAAATGAAAAAATGTTGACTCCTACAACAACATGGATATATCTTAATACAAAACAAGAGAATGAACATTATATGATTTCATATGTATGAATTTCTAGAATAGGAAAACTTACCCTATTGGAGCAAGGAATATCCCTGGCAGAGTCCAGAGAATTTTTTACAATGGTGAAACTTCCTATTGTCTTTTTTTTTTAAAGACTTTATTTGACAGAGAGAAAGAGCACAAGCAGAGGGAGTAAGGGAGAGGGAGAAGCAGACTCCCTGCTGAGCAGGGAGCCTGGATGTGGGACTCTCCCAGGACCCTGGGATCATGACCTGAGCTAAAGGCAGACGCTTAACCGACTGAGCCACCAGGCACCTGGAAACTTCCTATATCTTAACAGCAGTGTGAGTTACATGGATGCAGGCATTTACCAAAATTTATTGAATTGTACACTTAGCATGTGCATATTTTACTGATTATGTATTTTACTCTAAAAAAAAGGAATACTGAACTCTACTTAGTAGGAATGATTTTCACAGTGGTATGGACAAATAATTCTGAAATAATTGTGTGTTCTCTGAGCAAATAAGTAAATATATTGATGATAATGGGTGCCAGATTTTCCTCTGTTGCAGTTATAATTATGGGAGGGAGACAGCTAGAATGAACACAGGAGTGTTGAAGTAGAATTAGAATCACCAGGTAAATTCATTGTTTTTAATATGTAAATAGGTAGATACAGAAATAAATGTGTGTGTATTTTTTTATTGTTTTTCCTAGCTCCGAACACTGAGAGAGGTTGAAAGCCATGAAAAACTAGTAACAATGACCCTAGCTAAGACTCAGATATTGGCTCCTAAATATCATTCTCCACTAAAAAGGACCAGGGCCTCCTGGAGGAAAGAAGAATTCCAGGGCTAAGCTAAAAAATACAAAATGAGCTGCTCAAGAAAGTCAGAAACTATTAAAAGAATGTTGGAGACCTGACAAAAGGATACCAAAACCAGATTGGAGGGGTTACTGATATCCACAATCTGGAACCACTGGGGCATCAATATAAATAAAGCTAGAAGAGGATTATAATCCACTGATTATAAACCACTGATTCATAAGATAGAAATATGTGGGTCCAAATTGATATAAAACTAAAGGAATGAATGAAGACGTCATGTAATAGGGTGGTGGTAGGGAAATGCCACAGTGGTGAAGGCAGGCATCAGATTGTGGGGCCAGGCATGTGTCCTCACAGCCCTCTGCACCCGCTCAGACATCCCCCTGGGCTTGGAATAGCCTTTCCGTTCCCTACCAGCTTGGTGTCCTCCTTCCCGTACTTCTCACAGTGTATCTTTTATGTTACCACCTTTGGAAAGGTTTCTTGATTTTTTTTTTAAGATTGTATTTATTTATTTGATGGAGAGAGACACAGCGAGAGAAGGACACAAGCAGGGGGAGTGGTGGAGGGAGAAGTAGGCTTCCTGCTGAGGAGGGTGCCTGATGAGAGGCTGGACCCCGGGGATTGTGACCTGGGCAGAAGGCAGATGCTTAATGACTGAGCCACCCAGGTGCCCCAGATTCTTGAATTTTAAGAAGCCTCTTAGTGTAGTAATTATTGATTATTTGTTTTCTTATTTTTCATAATCATTTTCTTAGCATAAACATCAGAAATTCTTTTTATATTCCTTAGAGCTCTCTTTTTTTCTTAGGGTCATTTTGTCTTCTATATTTCCTAGTTCCATTCCCCTAGCCCCACTGGCACTTAGAGATTTTGTCTCAATTTTTTTTTTTTTTTGATGCTTTGTTATGGAGGATGCTGTAACATTAGTTGCATTGTATTAAATTGTATCCCATCAATTGGTTGCAAGCTATGAAAATGAAAGTAATGGGGGTCAATTTAGCAAAAAAATTAGTTTATCTTGATGCCAGCTGTGAAAAATGCATAGGACTGGCTGAGAGCCAATCACAGAAGCCCTGTAAGGTACATCCTTCCACCTGCTTTCAGGAAAAACCTTATTTAAGAAAAAGAAATCAGCAGATAACTGCAGCTCTCCTTCTGTCCTTTGATTTAGAGATGTGTTTTGTTTTGCTCCCTGACTAGACAGTCCTGAATTGGGTTCCCTGACGACAGATGGCTCTGTCAGCCAGTTGGGCCAAATGAGTCAGTGATCTGCTGCAATGATGGACATCAAGTAGCCATGGAGGTATCAGGATGCCCACTAGCCCAGGATCAGAAAGGAACCTCATGCTGGTTTCCAGGCTTCCCATACCCATTCCTCAGCTCCTGCTGAAAACAAACTTACAGAGGCCATAACAAAACAACCCTTCCACCCACCAGTCATTCTTTTCTCAAGATTAGAGGCAAAACTAAGAGCCAGTTCAAGAAGAAGAGACCCTCTCCCAGGAAGGGAGGAATTTCCCATTAGACTTTAGGAGGCAGGCTAGTTCAAATAGCGGATAGAACAGAGGACAGGCGCTAACCTTACCTCTGCTCCTTGTTGAGCTATAAGTCATTTGATAGTTTTGCTTTGCTGGATACTGATGTCACAGCCCTAACTGCTTCAGCCAGCTGAGCCGCACCATGTTATTGTTATGATAACTGAGTTGCAAAGTGAGGCTCCTTGAGTACCTGTTTTTTTTTTTTTTTTTTAAAGATTTTATTTATTTGACACACACAGAGAGAAATCACAAGCAGGCAGAGAGTCAGGCAGAGAGAGAGGGAAGAGGAAACAGGCTCCCCGCCCAGCAGAGAGCCCGATGCGGGGCTCGATCCCAGGACCCCGAGACCATGACCTGAGCCGAAGGCAGAGGCTTTAACCCACTGAGCCACCCAGGCGCCCCGAGTACCTGTTTTGAGACAGAATTCTGGAATATGTTGTGCACAGCCCTAGGGAAGGAAGGGCAGCATCCCAGGGGCTTTGGGAAAACTACCATTCCCAGTGTTTTCTCTGTATTTTTAGAGATTTCCTCAGACCTGTTGGCAAATGTTTTGATAATCATGGGAATTACTGTGTATTGTAAATAATTATAACTGATATTGATAAAGTCATTTCTGATTTTCATGGTGTAATCAGATCTTCAGTCTCACCATATTCTCATAACAAGGTCATAGGTATGACACGTATGAAGGAAATATAATAATCCCCATTTTATAGATGAAGATAGAGACTTGGAGACATTTTCTATTTTAAAAGGAAGAAGATTGGGGCACCTGGATGGCTCGGTGGGTTAAGCCTCTGCCTTCCGCTCAGGTCATGATCTCAAGGTCCTGGGATCAAGCCCTGCATCGGGCTCTCTGCTCAGCAGGGAGCCTGTTTCTCCCTCTCTCTCTGCCTGCCTCTCTGCCTATTTGTGATCTCTCTTTGTGTCAAATAAATAAATAAAATCTTAAAAAAAAATAAAAAGGAAGAGAATTATGCAATTCTGGGCTGAAAATGAGCTATTAACAGAAAACTGAGTGTCCAGTAAGCTGTATCTTAGGTATTTGAAGAAAATAAAAAGGGTTGGTGAGAAGAAAATAACTGGTTATTATCTGGCCAGATGTTTTCAGTAGAAGATGGTAACAAAGGGATTGGGGATAAGTTCTGCCTATAAAACTTGGACTTGAGATGTTCAAGGAGTTCATTGGGAGACATCCCTCCCTAGATTCACCCAGATGTCTCAAGATTTGTAGGACCTGAAGGAATAGGGATTGGTGAGACTATAGATGACTCAAAGCACTTCTATTATGTAAATGAAAACAGTTCCCAGCTCACAGCCCTATAGGATACTATTCTGTTCTTTCCTCTGTCATTCTTGCTTCCTACTTCGTTACTGCACGTGCAGGCGTTGGTGACTCCGATTAGTTCAAAGGACGATGATGCAATAAAGCTAGAGAAAGAAAAGGGGTGCCTGGGTGACTCAGATGGTTAAGCATCTGCCTTCGGCTCAGGTCATGACCTCAGGGTCCTGGGACTGGAGCCTGCTTCTCCCTTTCCCTCTACTACTCACTCTGCTTGTGCTCTCTCACAGTCTCTGTCAAATAAATAAATAAAATCTTAAAAAAAGAGAGAAAGGAAAAAGTTTTGATTTTCAAAAGCCTTTTTTAAGGTTTAAGATAAAAGATGAAGAGATCAGTCAGATTCAGTTGTTCTTACCATTGAGGGAGGATAAAAATTTTGTGAAATGGGAGAAGAGCAAAGAATGAGTGGAAAGTATACAAGGAAATTGGATAAAAATGGACCCCAGCAAAGGGACCCTGGGTTCTTCACTATGCTTTCTCCACGCTTCATCCCCTCTGTGTTTAATCCCAGGAGACAAAATCTACTACCAGGGAATTTGAGGATTTGAATGCAAATAAGAACCTAGCAACTTTTTACAAGTAACAGCTAGGATGAAAGCAAGACTTAAGTTTCCCTGTGAAGGAGCAGAAATATCTATGATTAGACAATAAATCAAAGGATATATTACCCTGAGGTCAGTCTATTGTCTTGCACATCACTAAAGGGGGATTGTGTGCTGATGTAGGCAAAGAATGGGTCAAAGTTCAGATACGTGTTGGGCGGAGGGAAAGTTAGCCAGAGTTTAGTTAGCAGGTATTTTGTTCATCACTGATCAGTGAGGACAAAACAGTTCAGCTAATCATTTATGAGGCAAAGAATGGGAATTTTGGAGGTCTGTGTTGCCCTGTCACAGGTAAATAAGAAGGAATCTGTGTGTCTTATCTGAGTCATGCATGGAATGGTGGTTCCTTGCAATAACCAGTTTCCTAGAACACAAGAGTGGTGGGATTTTTTTTAACATTGCTGTTTCCTAGGATCACAGAGCTTAAGTAAACTTTAAGATTTTAAATGGATACCAGTAAACCAGGAAAACGGATTCAGGATGGTCAACTCTAAGATGTGTACTTGGACTCTAAAAATGAAGAGGGAAGGTACCACCACAGCAACAGCATCCAGGAACAAAACAAATATTGCTAGAAGAGCAAAATACTAGCCTCATATATCTTCTGATCAGCGTTTCAATGTAAGACATTGGAGAGCAACAAGAGACCTAAGTAAAGAATGTAAGTTAAAGATTGTTTAACCAACCACAGTTTATTTAAAAATGAAGTCTATTCTATTAACGGTCTTGATCATGCAAGAGCTCAGAAAATACTGTGCCATTGAGTCCTACTAGAAGGAATTATTAGACAACGAATTTGGCCAACTAAGTAAGTAGGTGAATAGTGGCAAAAGGACTGGGAATAAATATTGAATGTATTTTCCTGTAGAAAAAAAATACGGGAATTGAGATGTCAGAACGAAATATAAATGTTATATGTCTTTACTATGTAGAAATGATATAATTAACAAAAATTGGATAGGCAAGGGGGAAAGGAGGTCAGAAATTAGATAATTTATTGTCTCATTTAACTTATTAAAATAAACACTATTAGTAACTAAAGTCAAGAGAGAGACAAGGAAAGAAAGGGAAAAGGAAGAAGAAATAGCTTTATTTTTAATCATTATAGTAGGGAACTTACAGAAACAGTTAAAAGAAGTACATGACTAAGGGTCTAATAAAAAATATTACTATAAAGGTAACTACTAAAGGAAAAAAAACACATAACTTGAAGAGCAGACCAACAACACACAAAAAGTAAAAAACCCCCAGAATTTATAATGAAAGAATACCCTTAAAATGATACAGAAAATGGAGCAAAGACAAAACATAACTTTTATATCAAGTCACCTGTTAAAAGGCTTATCTTAGCTTGTTTAACTTTTTTTTATTTTATTTTTTTCAAAGACTCAACTTAGTTCTTTTTTTTTTTTAAGATTTATTTTATTTATTTATTTTAGAGAGAGAGAGATCAAGAGAGCGCAAGCAGAGAGAGGGTGAAAAGGAGAGGATCTCAAGTGGACTCCAAGCTGATGCAGAGCCCAACATGAGGCTTGATCTCACAAACCTGAGATTAGGACCTGAGCTAAAATCAAATGCCTGACACTTCACCAACTGAGCCACACTCAGGTGCCCTTTAACTTAGTTTTTAAAGGAAATGAATCTCCAGGATTGATTATGCAACTTAATTCTATGGCGTAGACTCATCTAAAACAAGGTACTTCAGTAAGGCTGAAAATAAAAGAATTAAAAAGAGCAGACCAGAAAACACAAATAAAAATAAGCTAGGACTCCAGCCAAAGAGAATATTGAGAAATAAAAACCCAATAGTGCAGAAGTGTGTAACTCACAATGGACATATTACAGTTATGAATATCTGTGCACTAAACATTCATAAAGCATAAATTACAGGTGATAAGAGCAGGAAACAGACATAAAAACACTAGTGGGAGACATGAATTCACCCCTCTTGGTCCATGTCAGATCAAGTGGATGAAAATAATTAAGTATATTGAATACTGAAATAACATAAATAATAAGATAGAGCTAATTGATAAGGTAATTCTGTACTTTATTAACTTTGAATAAGCCTTGGAATATTTAGAGGAATTGGCCATATATGGGGCCACCAGAAGATCCTTAATCTATTCTGAATTTAAAATAAACAGGAATTTTCGGTACAGCCTTCTCTAATCACCATGCAATGAAACTAGATAACCAAAAGGCCCTTTTACCTGGAATTTGTAATAATATTTTCTTAAGATCTAAGTTGAAGAGGAAATAAAAAATGAAATTGCATTGTATGGAGAAAAGAATGTAGTAACACTTCTGAATCTTTGAGATGTAGTTAAAAGGGGCTTTAGAGGAAAATTCATCATCTTAAAATACTTACATCAGTAAAAAATGGAGTCATGGGGCTTGTGCACCCTTTCAGACCAGTGCAGACCTAGGGGAAAGTGGTTCAGTGCAGGCCTGGTGTATGCTTCTGTCTGGTCAGAGAGAGAAGAGAACAATGCAGAAGGCCTCTGGTCCTCTAGTGCCTTTACACCGGGTTGGCCTTGGCTGTGCAACACTGGTTGCTTCTGGTGGGATCAGTGGCTGTGCAAAATCTAGTGCCCTATCATCAGCTGCTGGGCTTCTTGGTGGCTTAGCAAGCCTGGGTGCTTATCAGCTCTCTCAGGATCTGAGGAACATTTGAGTTTTCCTAGCTATATCTGGAATCTTAAGTGGCATTATAGGAATGAGATTCCATCACTCTGGATGGATTAGGCCTGTGGGCTTAATCTTGGGTGCCAGTTTGTTGACGGTCACTAAACTTGGAATTAGTGTGTTGAATAGACCCCGTCAGTAGCAGTCATGTCCGAGCTTGGACTTTCGAAGAATTTAAAACTTCCGCTATTCTTTAGTGTATTAAGAGAAATAAGTGCAGCATTTTTACTCATTCTGACTTTTTACTTAAACCAAATCAAACAAAATGTCATTAACATTCCAGGAGAAGAAAAATCAATCATTATCATTACAACCTTGAAGAGGTGGGTGGTATATATCCCGAGAACTTACTGTTATTCTCTTGTACAGTTTGATTCTTGTATATTGATGTTATCTCTTCCTTCTGTATCTATAGGTAAAGGCTCACGGGGAAATGTTAGGTATTAACATTGGTAGCACCGAAACCCCATACTCAGAACAATGTGAAAAAAATCTTTTATGAGATTTAGGTTTTCTGTTCCTTGGTTCATCCTAGAGCACAGATCTACTTTGAAATTTTGTCAAGTGACATATCCATGAAAATAAAGTTTACTGTAATTAAAAAAAAAAAAGGAGTCATGAATAGATACCCAGTTCCAAATTTAGAGGGAAGAAAATAAAAATTAACTCCAGGAAAACAGAAGTTTGGTAGATTGAAGATTGGTCCCACTTTCTCAGCTCTCTCTGTGTATGTTCCCGCCTCTTGCCCCTGTGCTCCAGCACATGGATTTCTTTGGCAGATGGGATGCCAGTAGATGGGATGCATTGAGGCTTGCAGTGCGCATACACAGCAACATAAACTCTTGTGTGTCTGCCGTTGCCCTGCAGTTGCCTGAATAACAGTCGTGAGCTAGCCTGCTGGTTCTGGAGGAAGACAAGACACACAGAGGGTTGAGCTGCACAAGCAATCCAGAGCGTGACACAGAGCTGCTTCAGCCACCACCGCCTGGAGAGAAACTGCCCCAGCCAACATTGAAGTTCCAGTGTGACAGTGCCATGGAGATTTTGCTCTGTGGCATCACTATGACAACATGAAGGAATTCATTAGAAAATAGAATAATGGCAAATTTTATTTTAAAGTTTTTATTTTTAAAATGTCTTTAGCTTTCATTTATAAGCTTCTGTTTTTAAAAAAACTAATAAATTGTTAATCTCATCACAGAGAGAGAACCTCAATAGCAAAAGTAAGAAATGTTAAAAAAGAGGGGTGATATTCTGAGAAACAGAGGATATTTAAAGCTCAATAAAATAATTTTGCTGCAATATCTGAATAAATTTGAAAACTTGTATGAAATGGTTTATTTTCAGGAGTACAAAATATTCCAAAACTTAGATGAAATAGAAAATTTAATCTGACTGTTTGCATAGAAAAGAGTCACTTCCAAAAAACACCGGTTCTGTTAAGGCCTAGATAGGTTAAAAAAAAAAAAAAAAGGTCTACTAAACCTTAATGAGTATATCGGTTAATAGTATTTAAAATTTTCCAGAGCATTAGGAAAAAAACCTGAATTATTTTTGTAATGAATGCAGATATCAAAATCTAACAAAGATTGTACAAAAAAGAATACCCAAAGACAATATCCCTTATCCACATCAGTGCAAACAGTCTAAATAAAATATCAGCTAATGGGATCTAACAGCAATTAAAATACACCAGAAACAACTAGGCTCAATTGAAGAAATGCAAGGATGGTTTTATATTAGGGCCTCTATTAATATCCTTCATCACGTTAATACATTTAAGGGGAAAAATAATATGATGATAACTAAGACTCTGAAAAGGCATTTAATGAAGTTCAACATTCATTTTGGATTGAAAAACAACAAACAATAAGAATAGGTAAAAGTTTCCTTAACATGATAATCCCACCTCAGTATATCTACCTATCTGTATCTACCTCAGCCCCAAAGCCACATATTACTTACTATGGAAATAAATTGCTTTCTTCCAATATTTATAAAAATTATGTAAAAGAAGAAAAAACTTATCTGCCAAAGAAATAGAAAGTGAAATAGCTAAAAATAAATCATGGGAAATATGTAGTATGTATATGAAGAACATACTGAAAATCTCCTGAAAGACATACACAAAAAAAGCCTGAAGAAATGGAAAAAGAGGGGCACCGGGGTGTCTCAGATGGTTAAGTGTCTGCCTTCAGCTCAGGTCATGATCTCCGGGCCCTGTGATGGAGCCCCACATTGGGCTTCTGACTCAGTGCGGAGTCTGCTTCTCCCTTTCCCCCCTGCCTCTTTCCCCTGCTCATGCTCTCTCTTTCTGTCTGAAATGAATAAATAATACAAAAAAATCTTAAAAAAAAAAAGAGAAATGGAAAGAGAGACCATATTCTTGGTAGGATATCCTATATCATAAATATATCCAGTCTTCCCATATTAACTTTTTATGATCCCAATAAAAATCCAATTATAAAAAAAGCTAAGAAAGCTGATAAAATTTATTTGGAGAAAATAAAAACCAGGTTAACCAATGAAAGTTTCTATAGGGAGAGCATTATGGATGGACTAAACCATATGAAAACATCATTAAAACACTTTGGTATTGGGACGCCTGGGTGGCTCAGTTGGTTAAGCAGCTGCCTTCGGCTCAGGTCATGATCCCAGCGTCCTGGGATCGATCCCAGGACGCTGGGATCGATCCCAGGACGCTGGGATCATGACCCACATCGGGCTCCTTGCTTGGCGGGGAGCCTGCTTCTCCCTCTGCCTCTGCCTGCCATTCTGTCTGCCTGTGCTCGCTCGCTCTCCTCTCTCTCTGACAAATAAATAAAATCTTTAAAAAAAAAAAAACACTTTGGTATTTATGAATAATAGAAAAACAAACCAGTTGGATAGAATTCAGCAAATAGACCCAAGCACATGCACAAATGGATTATATAATAAGATTGGTATCTTAAATCTATTAAAAAAATGAGTGAAATGTTCCTGAAAGTTGAATCTATATGTGATATCACATACCATAGAAAATTCGAAGAGGCTCAGAGATTTAAATGTAAAAACATATCATAATAAAAATACTAGAAGAAAACATAGATTAATTCCATCATAACCTTGGCATGAAGTCCTTTCTTGACTCAAAATCCAGAAGCCATAAAATAAAAGGTTGATAAATTCAATTGCATTAACAAAAAAAAAGACCCATACATGGAAAATGAAATCACCATTAGCAGCAATAAAAGATAGACAGTAGAGACTTACATACACAAATATCCGACTGACCTTACAGACAAAGGACTAATATCCCCAGTTTATTACACACTAGAATTGTAAGCAACATCAATAACCTTATTAAAATAACCTTATTAAAAAAACCAAAGGGCACCTGGGTGGCTCAGTTGGTTAAGCGACCAACAGGTCATGATCCTGGAGTCCTGGGACTGAGTCCCACATCGGGCTCCCAGCTCGGTGGGGAGTCTGCTTCTCCTCTGACCTCTCCCCTCTCATGCTCTCTCTCTCAAATAAATAAATAAAATCTTAAAAAAAAAAAAGAATGGCTAAAAAAAAAATAAGCTGAAGATATATACAGATATATCATGCAGAAGCAAATATAAAAGACTTCGAAACATATGAGAAGACAATAAAAAATTCACATTAGAACTACACTAGAATATCATTTTTTAACCATTAAATTGACAAATATTCAAAAGTTTGATAGCACCTTCATTTGGAGAGGTGGTAGGACTGGATATGGTAAGAATGGATATTAACTCAAACCAGTATGGTTTCTAAGGGTAATTAGCAATATTTGTCAAAATTATAATTACATCTGCTTTTGACCTAGGTATCCCATTTCCACTATTCATTTCATAGATGTGCTTGTACATATGCAAAATAATGCATGCAGATTATTCATACAAAAATAATACATGTAATTTTTATAATATATAATGTTTGGAAGTTACTTGAATATCCACTTTGGACTGATTAAATAAATTATCTATATATCTAAGTCTATATCTCCTTTCAAAGGAATACAATACAGCTATAAAAAGGGAATGAGGAAACACTATTGGGGTGCTTGAGTGGTTCAGTTGGTTAAGCGTCTGCCTTCGGCTCAGGTTGTGATCCCAGGATCAAGCCCCACACTGGGCTCCTTGTTTGTGGGAAGCCTGCTTCTCCCTCCCCTTTTTGTTCATGCTCTCTCTAGCTGTCTCTCTCACTCTCTCAAATAAATAAATAAAATCTTAAGAAAAAAAGTAAACATACAATTCATAGATCTATATAAAGGTCAGCAGGGTAGATAGATGCTAAAGGTGTGTGTGTGTGTGTGTGTGTGTGTGTGTGTATTTGTATTCATATATTCCTTCTAAGTTAAGTGATTCTTATGATTGCCTTTAAAAAAGGAAAATATAGGTATAGCATGCAATATTTTGTCTGTAATTGGGAGCATAAGAATGTATGTGCTTGGGTGCTTATTTAGCTTAATATAAAGATAATGACATTGGTGGAAACCCAGAAACCAGTAACAGAAGTGGTCTGTGAGGGAATGGGAATCAGAATGGGAAGTGGATACACACAAGTGGGGGTAGGAGTGGGGCTTTCACTGTATAGTACTTTATATTTTCTTTTCATTTTGAACCATGTGAATGTATTATCTATTTAGAAAAAAAAAAAAAAAGAAAGAAACCATCCCAGTGAAAGAATAAACATAAAAGCCAGAAAAACATTGATGGGGAGGGGAAAATACTTCAGACGACAACCAGCAGACTAATGGATGACTGTGTTGGAGAGGAAGGGATAGAGTCCCCTAAATTTTGTCATATCATGTAGTTTGGGAATCAAAATCTGGGGCCCCATGGGCCAAATTTAACGTGCAGATTTTTTTTCTGGGCAGCACAATATTGTTTTAAAATGAAAATCTTTTTTTTTTAATTTTTATTTATTTATTTGACAGAGAGAGAAATCACAAGTAGACAGAGAGGCAGGCAGAGAGAAGGGAGAAGCAGGCCCCTGCTGAGCAGAGAGTCCGATGTGGGGCTCGATCCCAGAATCCTGAGATCATGACCTGAGCCGAAGGCAGAGGCTTAACCCACTGAGCCACCCAGGCGTCCCTAAAATGAAAATCTTAGTATCTGTATGAGCCTGTACTTCCCCATTCGCTGTGGTCATCAACCATCTATTATTTTATACCAGATGCTGAGAAGCATATGAGTTATAATCTCTGATGGAGAGTTGCCTGTGGCCATGTATTTTCATCATTGGTTGTAGGAACCATTAGCTTCTCCAGATCCATCTTTAAGAGCCTTTTCTGGATGCGAGCTATTAGATTCAAAACTCAAAGTTTTAGATGATCCTTTAACCATGGTGAGAGATAATCCTTTTGAAGCCACTTCCCCAGGACTTAGGGGACCTAGACAGGGTGTGAAGGAGCATGCATGGTTCTGCCACCTGTAACATATTTGACCTATTTGTGAAAAGCTTTTCAGAAGAGAACCAAATGTTCTCCTTAACATTTACTTAAAAAATTAGAAAATGCGTTAGTAACAGTCTTATCTCCCAGATTTGCACAGGAAAGGACAACATGACCTTTTAAATATTCTTTTTTAGTTAATTCTTAGGATCAAGATTGAGGAAAGAAATTGAGAATAAATATTGGAAAAAAATATGACTGTTAAACAGCCAAACCTGGAAGAGTGAGCCCCACGAAAGGGAAAGTAATTGATAGATGAATAATACAATGTGTAAAGATGTATTAGTGTTTTCATTATTTTGTACTATTTCTATTCAGTTGGAGCTGATTTCCATAGTAATATAGTTAGCTAAAAATCTGCCTTTGTATATAAGGTCTCCACAGAAAAAGCAAATATGAAAATGGCAATTTTTAGAACAATATTCTGTTTTTTGTTTAATAAAACTAATGTTTCCAAATCTGCTTTTATTAAAACACAATAAATACCATCAATTTTTGACATGAAATCTCATTATATACTGTAAATATTTATCACTTTCTAGGGGAGAAGATTATGCAGTAGATGACTTCTCATTGATTCGCTCATAAAGCTGAGTTAGAAGTGAAGCTTCTTTTTATTTTCATAAAAATAAAAGGAACTCAGAATTTGACATCCATTCCATTTGGACCAGCTAATCAGACAAAGCACAGATGGTGCACTTTTCAAGAGTATTTCTTTTAGCATTAGAAAAATTATAAAAGTAATGTTAATATAAAAACCTTCAAGGTAAAATAGAAAACAGACAATGCTATTGCAGAGATCACTTCCTCTCCTTTCTGGGATTTATTCTACTAAATCTAAAGTTTTGGCATCAAATATTATATTTAAAGATGGGTAGAACAGTATAATTTATATTGTTTTAGGTTTATAAATCCGAAAAAGAAAAGCTTTAGACTCAGACAGTGCTTAAAGTGGAATACAAGGCAATGTATTGTCTTGATGTCAAGAAGCCAAAGGCTCCTTGGGGACCAGCGTAGTTCAGTCATTGGTCAAATTTCTACAAACTTCTAGGTTCTTGGTCGTTGATCATTGATGTCAACAAAGTTATAGATTTCTGAGCTCTGACATAGCTTTTGGGAGTCTGATGGAAGCTACCTATGCACATAGATCTAGAAAATTTTGGATATACATTCAAGTGGATCACAAATCTTCAGAGAAGTTTCTCTTTAAGGATCTGAGGACTGCTGGTTAAGGGCCCCTGAAATAAACAGTCTCTAAAAACTTACCCCAAACATTTTGTCCATTTATTATTTGCTCTCTTACATTCTTTTTCTCTTTTCTAGAAATGTGTGAATCATGGCCCACCTGCAACTATTCTGAATTCAAAATCTAAGGTTGATTCTGTCATTAAGAGTCTTTTACATATAATCCTACCTTTTAGTTCTAGTCATAAATCTGTACTTTCAGTCCCATTCCTTGGGAAAAAAAAACCAGAGAGTTAGACTTTATTCAATTTACCTCTTCTTCCTTCTGGGCTAATGATTATGGAGGAAGAAAAGAAGGTGAGATTCTACCATCTTTACTGAATTAAAAAAAAGTCAACTCAGGTAAGACCTGGCATGTTAACTTTTGGATATTTGCTTTTACCCCAGTGCACTAAGTTATCCTCCTCTAGATGGTGACACATAATCGTTTGGTGTTTTTTTTACTATACCTAGAAACAATTTGTTGTTGTTGTTGTTGTTGAGTAATATAAGATCAAACCATCAAAAGAATAAATGAGGTAGCCTTAGGATATTGTTTTTCATTTTGACCATTAAATGCTTAATTCATGCTTTTGAAACGTATAATCACTTAGTAGAGAAAACGTTAACATCTCTGAGTTCTCAAAATGATTCTGATTTTTATGATCCCTTTTGAAGATCAGAATTCTTTTTGTGGATGCAACTTGCTGATGCAACTACTCGTGTGTAATTAAACAATTTCTCCTTAAAGATAGTGACTTTTCAGTACTCAGTTGATGTATTTTTAAAAGGGGATAACTATCCACTTTATGAAAGCAATTATTTAGTTATTCTGGACAAAAAGAAATAATAGCAAGCATAACATCCCAGACTCAGCCAAAGTCAATTTCAAATGCTGGCCTTCTCTATTCTTGGCTATCATAATTATAGTGTTACAGTCAGACTCCAGGACTAAAAATAATGAAATGTGTTGATCTTGAACTTGGCACCTAGAATATCGTTCTTAAAAGACGGTCTCCTTGAACATATTCTGGAGAAACTGGGTTAAGATGCTAACTGAGAGCAGGTAGCTAACTTTCCTTCTGCTCAAGATTTCTAAAAATAATAAAGATATTTTAAAAAAGAATTAAATAATTCCTATGTTAAAATTCTTTAAGAAGTCATCAGTGGAGCAGAGAAATTAAGAAATTCTTGAATAAATGGAAGGAATACAGAGTTGGATACATGGCAATAACTGAAGATTATTCAGAAGCGTGGGCGGTTGTTTTTATAGAAGTTCAAAGCTAACAATCAAAGATTCAGTAGGAAAAGGGGGCACAAGGACAATGGTGAAGGTGGTAAATTGGAAAAATATGTTCTGAACATATGGGTAGCTTATCTCTTTCCTTCTGACCTGATTCAGTAGGACAAGTTAAATAGCCAATGATCGGAAGAACCTGACGAATATCCAGGTATATGGCAACTTTTAACAGGGCTTTATATCTTCCACAATTAGAACACCAATTCCAGGGACGCCTGGGTGGCTCAGTTGGTTAAGCAGCTGCCTTCGGCTCAGGTCATGATCCCGGCATCCTGGGATCGAGTCCCGCATCGGGCTCCTTGCTCAGCGGGGAGCCTGCTTCTCCCTCTGCCTCTGCCTGCCATTCTGTCTGTCTGTGCTTGCTCTCTCTCCCTCTCTCTCTGACAAATAAATAAAATCTTAAAAAAAAAAAAAAAAGAACACCAATTCCAGGCACTCTCCAGCTAGGAGTACATCCCACCTCCATCCTAATATCACTCCTGGATTGATAATTACAAATCAGGGTAATTGAAAAGGGTAATTCTCTCAAAAAGACTCTTAAGATGACATATGTAGGATATTTTAGAAAAGTAGTATTTGTCTTGGAATAGAAAACCAAAAATTTCAGAAGCAATCGCATCGAAATTTCAAAATTCTAATAGAAGAGAAAAGAAAGAATGGAGGAGAGCAAATTATTAAGAAAGACAAAATAATTCTGAAGGAAGAAGTGATTTTTCGGTTTTTGAAATGCGCTTCATATTAAGCAGAATATATGCAGTAATTTTACTTCATGAATGAAATTTTTAAAACATTGAGGATGAGAAAATGTAAACTTTCTGGAAAGAAAAAAACAGATTTTCTACAAAGAAATGGAAATCTGACTGGCATCACACTTCTCATCAAAAATAATGTATATTAGAGAACACTGGAGCAAAATGTTAACTAGTGCTATTTTCATCTAAAAACCCTGAGGTACACATACCTAAAAGTAAATGTATGGAAAGATCATGTAACAAGATGCTAAAATAGTTTTGGTCAAATCACAAAGACTGTAGATATTACATTCCAAGGTGAGTTTCTAGGTCATAATGAAATTTTCAAAGGAGGTGACCAAAATCCGGTTATATGATCCTTATATCCACTGCCCATAAGAAAGATATAAAAGGGTTGGATTTAGAGATGAAAGTAAGTAGATTTTTTGAGAATCCCCCATTCCCCCAAAAAAACTTCCACCAAGGTAACTTGAAGAGCTTACTAGGTGAACCTCCAGGAATTTTGGGGACACTGTGTCTGATTCCATTCTAAGAAATCTAAAAGACAAAATAAGGTTTGAGGATGGAGTAAAGGAACGAGCTTTTAATATGGCCTATATCAGAGAAAAAGGATTCAGAAGTATATCCTGTGGGTCCAGCTGTGAGCCACGTAAAAGAGAGAGCTGGCATGGAGTCATTTTAGTTCCTATCCACCTTGGGTCCCTGGAGATATTACAGACCATATACAGAGAAAAAGTAGATATCACTGAATGCCTATAGAGGCGAGAAAGGGAGAGTAAGAAGCTAGAATAGAGATGGATCTGGCCACATCAAAGAAAGTGTACCTGAGATTCTCAACCATGCTCTAGAAGAGAAAAAAGATTCAAACATCTTCTGAGACAGCAGAGTTCTACTGATAGATCACTACAACAGTATTAGTAAGTAAAAAATTTCCTGCTCCCTACTTCAAGTCAGAGACCATCAGTAGCAAGGTAGAAGAGCATGAGTAGAAGGGCTAGCAAGAGAAAAATTAAAGAAAGCCCACTTTCTGATGGTAGGCTTCCTACCAACCCAAGGACTGAGCTGGATGAGAAGTAACTTAAGGAGTTGAAAAGTAGTCTCTTACACAGGGATGAACACTTAAGTTATTAAACTCAGCCTGTCTTTGAGACCTGCAGTGTCAAAGATTTTACTACTGAAGAAAAATAAAAAACTATATGGTGTGTTTAATCTTCATCTGAAACAGGGGACACCTTAAAACATAGTTGAAGGCATGGAGAGAAAAAAAAAAAGTTGTTTGGTAATTATATCTCCAGAGCTGTGTTTGTTTTCAATATTGGCTATTACAATTTAAAAAGGGGACAGGAAAAAGATATATTTCACAACTACTAAAAGTAGGTATGTGCTGATTTTAATACCAGAGAAAGTAGAATTTAAGGTTAGAAGTATTAAGTGAGATAAAATCATATTGGTAAAAACTAGAATTCATCAGGAAAATATGAGTTACAAACCTCAAGGCACCTAACAGTGTAACTTTGATACATATTAAACTAAAACTAATAAAAATTCAAGAAGTAATTGAAATAGTTGTATAGGATTTTATACATGCCAAATAATTTATATTCCATTCAAAATCCAATGAAACATTCACCAACATTAACCCTCTATTAGTATACTTGAAGTATATTTCAAAAAGTTGCTCAATTTAAACATCATCTAAGCCATGTTTTCTGGACATAAACAATGCAATTATGCTTATTCTAAATAACAGTGATTATAGAGGCAATCCAACAGGAAATTACAAATATTCAGAAATAAATAATGAGAGCAGTGTGTGTGTGTGTGTGTGTGCTTGCACACGCATACATGTGTGTGGCCATATCCCGTAAAGTGGTACTCAGATGAAAAATTCTAATTTTAAATACATTTGCTAAGAAGCCACAAAGAAATGAATTATGCATTCATTTAAAGAAGATAGAAAAAAATAATAAAATATACAAAAAAGTAAAGGGAAAAAAATAAGAGAAAAGGGAAAATTAACCATATTAAAAAAAGCATAAACCAGGTCACTAAACCAAAAGCCAATTCTTGGAAAAGACCAATAAATACAAAGTCTTTGGTAAGTCTGATAAAAAAATAAGAATAAATTTCACATTTTTGACAAACGCATAGTCTCACGCAACCACCATTCTGTATCATACAGAATAGCATCACCATCCTAAAAATTTCCTGTGTTCCGGGGCGCCTGGGTTGCTCAGTGGGTTAAAGCCTCTGCCTTTAGCTCAGGTCATGATTTCAGGGTCCTGGGATCGAGTCCTGCATCCGGCTCTCTGCTCAGCAGGGAGCCTGCTTCCTCCTCTCTCTCAGCCTGCCTCTCTGCCTACTTGTGATCTCTCTCTGTCAAGTAAATAAATAAAATTTAGAAAAAATTCCTGTGTTCCAGTTATTTATTCCTTCATCCCCAATAAACCCTGGCAACCAGTGAGCCATTAATGTAATATCATTTAGAGAATTTTCACCATCCTACAAATCTTCTGTGTTCTACCTATTTATCTCTCCCCGCCCCAATGTCTCTCCAACAATAATCTTCACTGTAGCCATAGTTTTACCTTTCCCAGAATGTCATATAATTGAAATCATTCAGTGTGGATCCTTTGCAGATGGTTTTCTTTCATGTGGCAGTATGCATTTAAGTTTCCTCCAAATCTTTTGGTGGTTTGAGAACTTATATCTTTATGCTGAATACTATTCCATTGCATGGATATACCACAGTTTGTTTATCCAGTTATCCGTTGAAGGACTTGGCTGTTTCCAGTTTTAGGAATTATGCATAAACCTGCCATAGACATTAGTGTACAGATTTTGTACAAACATGTTTTCAACTCATTTGGATAAATGCCTGAGAGTACAACTGCTGGATTGTATGGTAAGTCTGTGTTTACCATTGTAAGAAAATATTGAATTTTCTTCCAAAGTGACTATGTTATTTTGCATTCTCATGGGAGTTCCTGTTGCTCCATATCCTTGCTACCATTTGTTATTGTCAGCAGTTTTTGGATTGTAGCCATTCTAATAGCTGTGGCATGGTTTCTCATTGTTGTTTTAATTTGCAATTCCTTAATGACATGGGATGTTGAACATCTTTTCATAGGCTTATTTGACATCTGTATATCTCTTTTGGATAGCTGTCTGTTCAGATCTTTTGCCCATGTTTTCATTAGGTTGTTTGTTTTGTTATTGCTGACTTTTAAGAGTTCTTTGTAGATTTTAGGTACAAGTTCTTCATAGGATGTAGGTTTTACAAATGTTTTTACCCAATCTGTGGCTGTCTTTTTGTTCTTTTAACAGTGTCTTTCACAGAGCAAAAAATTTTCTCTTAAATGAAATTTGACATAAACCTTTTCTTTTCATGGATTGTGCTTTGGGTTGTATCTAAAAATTCATCTTAAACCCAATGTAGATTTTCTCCTATGTTATCTTATAGAAGTTTTAGAATTTTTTATTTTACATTTGGGTCTATGATTAATTTTGAGTTCATTTTTGTAAAGGTATAAGGTCTGTATCATTTTTTTTTCCATGAGTTTATCCAGTTGTTCCACTGTCATTTGCTAAAGAGATTATCCTTTTCTACTTGAATTGCTTTTATTCCCTGTCAGAGATCATTGGCCATATTTGTGTGGGTCTATTTCTGGGCTTTCTATTTGTTCTGTTGATCTATTTGTCCATTACTTTGCCAATACTATACTGTCTTAATTACTGTGGTTTTATAGAGTCTTGAAGTCAGGTAGGATGAGTCTGCTAACTTTGTTCTTCTTCAATATTATGTTGGTTATTTTGTGTCTTCTACCTTCTGGGATTTTGTTTGACATTACACTGAATCTTTAGATCATACTGGGAAGAACCAATACTTTAACAATACTGAATTTTCCTTTGTTTGCTGGATCTGGCAATTACTGATACAGAAGTTTTGAAGTCTCCAACCATAATAAGGGATTTGTCTATTTCTCTTTAAAATTCTGTCAGTTTTTGCCTCATATATTTTGATGCTATACTGTTAGGTGCATACACATTAAGGACTGTTAAATCTTGGAGAATTGACCCTTTATCATATGCATGGCTCTCTTTATCCCTGAAAATTATCCCTGCTTCTGAAATCTGCTTCATCTGCCATTAACGTAGGAACCTCAGTGTTCTTGATTAATATTAACATGGCATATCTTTTTTTCATCCTTTATTATTTTTTTCACAGCACCATGAGTTATAATGTCTAAACCTTTGGGGGAGAAGGGGTCATACAGTCACTTTGGAGATACCTCAAAGGTTGTCTGGCACTTTGGTACAGAAAGGATTTGGTCCAGTTTCTTGCTAGCTTAGAATACTGAAAGACACATAATGTTGGTGGATCAAACCCCCCTGGGCTGGGATGGGCAGAAGGTAGACAGGGAGGTGTTTTGGGACAGATGGGCAGAGCATGGGTGTGGGCTCAAGTTCTTGTCAGCAGAGCTAGTTGGTCCTAGGTGAATGCTGGGGTGGCAGAGGGCAGCCTGAACGCTCAAGCTGGGTAGTTGTTTATGTGGTGGCCTTCTTTTGCCCAGTCCACCAGCTCACTGCTCTGGAATCATTGCTGGATTTCCTTCTGGGTCCCTTCCAGGAGGCATGTGAATGATATTCCCACAGCTTCATGGACCAGTCCAGGCTGTTTCTGGGAGCCTCATTTTCCCACCAGTCTTCATGTGCCAACCCTTCAGGTTGTGCACTGATGTGAATGTTGATGTCTCCCACGAAGGTGTCAGAGGTAGCCTCAGCCAAGTTGCTGCAGACTTTACTGGGGTCCTCCCAGACTGTGGCCACCAGGGTGCTAGTACCCAATGAGGTCTGGGTAGAAGGTCTTCCTCGGGAAGTCATGGTAGAGCCCAGTCAGGATGCTTTCTGGTACCTTCAGCATCTTCAGCCCCTAGATTGTAGCCCCTCCTTCAAAGCACCAGATTATATCCCTGCTGCAGTGAGCCACTTCTGCAACCCATCTGCTCACCAGAGTCTGCTTCAGGTCCAGGAGGGCCCTCTTGAGCTGGGATGCACAGGCAGTCTCTTCCAGGGGCAATAGGCTGCACAGCAGGCCCCAAAGCACCGTGCACCAGAAGAGAGGCCACTTATGTCACCCAGCTGGGGCACTTTGCTGACCCAGACTGGCCCAGCTGCCTGAGGCTCCCTTTATCCCTTTACTTTTAATCTATTACTTTATAGTTAAAATTAACTTCTTGCTGAGCTGAGTCTGGTTTTTATTTGTTTTTTTTTCAATCCATACTGACAGTGTCTGTCTTTTAATTGGTAAATTTAGACCATTCCCCATTAAAGTGATTATTCATACAGGTGGATGAATTAACTGCCCTATTTTTTTTTTTTACCATTTTCTACTCATCACTCTTTGTTACTTTGTTATTTTTATATTATTTTCTATCTTCTCTGATTTTAATTCAGCTACTTTTTTAGTAATCTCTACACCCAACAAGGGACTTGAACTCACCACCCCCAAATCAAGAGTAACCTGCTCCTCCGTCTGAGCTAACCAGATGCCCCTAATTCAGCTTTTTATATGATTGCATTTTCTCTCCTTCTTCCTGAGCATACCAATCACAAGTTTTTAAATTTTTTTAGTGGTTGTCCTAGAATCTGCAATATACATTTACTAACTAAGCCCACTTTTGAATAATACTAGACCACTGCACAAGGACTGCAGGTACTTTCTAATTGAGCATTTCCAATCCTCTCTCTCATCCCTTAGAACATTGCTGTTACTCATTTCACTTATCTAAAAGCTATAATCATCCAGTGCACTGCCACTACTATTATCAGAACAGTTATCTTTTAGATCAGTTATGAATAAAAAGAATATTTTCTTTTGCCTTCATTTATTCCTGTTCTATCAGCCTTCCTTTCTTCATGTAGATTGAATTTTCTTATCTATCATTTTCCATTCTGAAGACCTTTTCTGAAGCATTTTTGCAAGACAAGTCTACCTGCAACAAATTCCCTCAATTTTTGTTTGTTTGAGAATGTCTTTATTTTTCCTTCATTTTTTGAAGAATAATTTCTCTGAATATAGGAATCTAGGCTGATAGGTTTTTCTCCCCCCCAATACTTTAAATATTTCATTTACTATCTTCCTGCTTGCATGGTTTCTTTAGAGAAGTCTGGTATAAGTCTTAAACATTTTTTTCTTTAAGTAAAGTTTTTTTCTGATAGCTTTCAAAATTTTTCCTGTTTGTTTTTGTTTTTTTCAGTTTGAATATAATATGCCAGGCATTTTTAAAAAAATTCTTAATTGCTATTTCTTCTGCTTGGTATCCTCTGATCCTTGATCAGAAGTTGGGTGTTTGTTGCTGATTTTAGAAAATCCTCAGTCACCGTACTCCAGATATTTCTTCCGTTCTTTTCTTTCTTTCCCTTCTGATATTCCTATTAAAGGTGTCTTACAACCTTTGTAAGTGTCCCACAATTCTTGGATATCTGCTCCTTTTTTTTTTTAAAGATTTTATTTATTCATTTGACAGAGATCACAAGCAGGCAGAGAGAGAGAGAGAGAGGAGGAAGCAGGCTCCCCACCGAGCAGAGAGCCCGACTTGGGGCTCGATCCCAGGACCCTGGGACCATGATCCAAGCTGAAGACAGAGGTCCCAACCCACTGAGCCACCCAGGCGCCTCCTGCTCCTGTTTCAATACACTATTTTCTCTTTGCTTTTCAGTTTGGGAAGTTTCTATGGACACATCTTTAAATCTTGAATCACTGATCACTGATTCTTTCCTCCGCTGTTTTCAGTCAACCGATGAGCCAGCAAAGGCATTCTTCATTTGTTTCTTTCTTTCTTTTTTTTTTTTTTTTTTTACTGAAGGATGTACCTTTTTTTTTTTTTTAAAGATTTTATTTATTTATTTGACAGAGATCACAAGTAGGCAGAGAGAGAGGGGGAAGCAGGCTCCCCGCCGAGCAGAGAGCCGGATGCAGGGCTCCATCCCAGGACCCTGAGATCACGACCTGAGCTGAAGGCAGAGGCTTTACCCCACTGAGCCACCAGGCGCCCCAGCATTCTTCATTTCTGTTACCACTTTTTATTTCTAGCATTTAGTTTTGACTCTTTCTTAGCATTTCCACCTTTCTGCTTACATTATCCGTTTGTTCTCCTATGTTGTTAAATCTTCCCTTAGTGTCCTTAGTATACTAATCACAGTTATTTTAAGGTCCTGGTCTGATGATTTCAGAATCTGTCGTTTCTCAGTCATGTTCTGATGCTTATTTTGTGTCTTGAGACTGTGTTTTTGTTTTGTGTTGTTTCACCTTTATCTTGCAGCTCTTTATTGAAAGCTGTACAGGATGTATTGGTTAAAAAGCTGAGGCAAGGGTGCCTGCGTGGCTCAGTGGGTTAAGCTACTGCCTTCGGCTCAGGTCATGATCTCAGGGTCCTGGGATCAAGTCCCGCATCGGGTTCTCTGCTCGGCAGAGATCCTGCTTCCCCCTCTCTCTCTCTCTGCCTGCCTCTCCGTCTACTTGTGATCTCTCTGTCAAATAAATAAATAAAATCTTTAAAAAAAAAAAAAAGCTGAGGCAAACAGAACTTTAGTATTAGGTGTTACATTTTTCTGGCAAGGAGTTAAGCTGTGTTTACTGTTTTGTTTTGTTTTGTTGTTTTTTAAGCTGCATTTACTGTTTACTGCAGGTGTCAGAGGTTAAAATTTCCTCTAGTGTCCCTGTTTGTGTGTCCTAGGTCGACTTAGGGCTTCTCGAAAGACTCATTTTTTAAACAGAATCCAAGTATCGCAGTTCTTTCTGCTGTACTTCCCTCTTCTTAGAAAGGAGTCCTGTTGATGTGGCAGTCAGGTGGGAAGGGGAAGTGTTCTATGATCCCGCTATGATTAGATCTCCGTCTTTTAGTGGGCCTGCGCCTGACTTGTGATCTTTACAATTACTTGTCAACTTTTTCTTCCTCTTAGGTGAGACAAGGAGGTTTGATGGTACTGGAATTGTGATTTCCCCCTGCCATCTGAGAAACTCGAGGAAACTGGCTCTGGATATTTCTCTTGCCCCATCTCAGGGTCTGGCAAAATGGTCTCTCTTGAAAGGAGGTCTCCTGGTTAAAGAGAATAGAATGATCTGGGCATATTTCAGAGTGGTTGCTTTCCTCCTTTCCTCTGTTAGAGCACCCAAGGTTTTGTCTCTGATCTTCACTGTAAGAGGCTGGTGGAGCTTGTGAGTGTACAACCCACAAAAGTGTGGAGAGGCCCTTAAAGCTGGGCTTCCCGGAATTTTTTTAAATCTCTTAAGCTAGTTCCTGGCTCTAATGGTTTCTGTTCCCAAAAAGCTGTGATTCTCTCTATCCATCTGTCTGTCTCTTCAGTTTTGGGGTCAGTGGTTTGCCTTGTGGTCTCAATACTCTGATGGATCTAAGAACAGTTTTTGATTTTCAGTTTGTTCAGCTTTTTTTGTTGTGAGGACCAGAGTGATGGGTTCCAAGCTCTTTACCTGTTAGACCCAGACATTTTTATTGATTAAATTATACTAAGCTTAAAAGAACAGATTTTGATGATATAAAATTATTGACAATCATAAAAATTCAATGGTGTCAAAAGAGTATACAGATTTATTATAACTCATACAAATACCAAAGTCACACAAAAACTGAACATTCTAAGTTCATCTCTCTTAGGAACATAGAGGAAAATGTCCTAAATAATATATTTAAAAGTGATCAGACAGATTTATTTTTAATTTTGTTTATTTATTTATATATTTTAGAAAGAGAGCCAGCACAAGCCAGGGTAGGAGGTTGGGGAGGGACCAAGAGAGAGGGAGAGAAAGAATCTTTGGCAGGTTCCATGCCTAGTGTGGAGCCTCACAACCTTGAAGTCATGACCTGACCTGAAATTGAGTTGGACATTTAACTAACTAAGCCACCCAGGTACCCCCAGAGAGATTTTTTTTATGACTACTTTTCCTTTAAAAAATATTTTTGGAGAAACATCTTGGCTTTCCTAATGGCTTAGTTACCACAAATGAGAAGCTTTTCATTTTCAATTCCCTGAACCATTTATTGAGCACAGTGCTGGGCACAAAACATATTCTATAAACTTGTTTTCAATGAATGAATGAATGAATATTGAACACAGTGCTTTGTAAGGGGAACTGTAGGAGGCACATAATGAAAACCATAAGGTCACTGCCTTTCCACAGCTCACAATCTTGTGAGGAGTCTGCCACAAACATAACAGACTAACCCAAATCAGATTGTGATAATTGCTGCTATAGAGAAACAATCACACTTCTATAAGCGTATGTGGGAAAGAGAGATTAATTCTAAAAGGCAGTGTTTATTTAGATCATGGCTTAAGAAATAGAGGGAAATGAAGCTTTCTGACTAAACTTAATTTCACAATTACCCAGAATCATAGAATTAGATTTGCACAGTGGTCTATCAGAGGCTTAGTTATTGCCAATTAGATCATAGAATCATTTTAGAATGCATTCTAGATTTAAAAAAATGATTTTGGAACCTGAGTTTTCCAAGACTTTATTACACTAAAGGTAATATCATGTCATTTTTATGGCAATTTTAAAGTATCCTTGGTATTTTGTCTCAATGTGAGTACCTTAAAAGCTCCAGACCCTAAATGTTTCTGGAGATCTTCAGGAAAATTTCATACGAACAATTGAATAGTCTTTCCTGAATCTTCTGCCCTGCTCTGCCCTCTTACCATGGTCCACAGCTCTAGAAGCTGTTTGTGGTGATGCCTCATGGGTCACTGTTCTTAGTGCCTCCCGCCCCTCAGCAGTGCTGCCTCCATCTTCTTTTCTGCAGCCAAGTTGTTTTATCCATGTAAGAGGGAAAAGGTCTCCGTCACCCACAATGTGTGGTCTTTTGTAAAATGGGGACTATCGTGATTTGTGCTTTCATGTCCCATAATCACACGTACAGATATGCACTTACACACATGCACCCCCTGCCCTTTCCTTTTTCTCTTCCCCTCAACCTATGTGGTTTGGCAAGGGGACATCTTCAAAAACACACGCTGCTTTCTTTTCCCCCATTCCCTGTGAATTTTCCTCATTATCCTCTCTTATAGGAAAAATATTCTCTCTTCTCCCAAATCAGGCAAAAAACTTCTCCAAATTCTGGAAGCTCAACTCATCAGTTCTTGAAATATCTCTGATCACTCCTAACTCCCAGTGTAGGATATGAATCACCCTTCACAGACTCAGGAAGACAAGAAAAATCACATCTCTTCATTTTTTATATGTCAACTTATTTTGATTTTCAGGTTCTTCCTGCTTGGTAATTCTCTGGGGCTTCATGCCATGTTTGGGACAGGGGGCTCTATTTCAAGTCCTCGCAGAATCCTACTGGCCAGACATATCGTTCTTCTCTGTAGATTTATTGCTTCTCCGGGCTGCTGCCAAGGAGATGCACACAGCCCTCCCTGCTTGCATGAACTTCAGATCTTTCTTTCCTTTCTCTCCACCCCAACCTCAGTCCAGAGGAATCTCCTTCTAGTTGTGAGGGGGGTGGTTTGTCTCTCTCTTGCATAGATATGTGTGTATGTGTGTGTGTGTGTGTGTGTGTGTGTTATTTTCCAAACTACTCTGCTTCTTCCTGCTTGCTACTTTACTTCCTTTCTTCCATATCTGAAAATGCATGTGATTACCTAAAGTCTTGAGTTTGGGAGACAAAGAACCAAGACATCCCTGGTTTCAGTCCTTTGACATTCCTTCTCAGGCAATGCCAGACAGAAATCTGTACTTTAAAAAAAAATTATTTATTTTTTGAAAGAGAGAGAGAGTAAGCAGGAAGAGGGGGACAGAAGGAGAGAAGAATTCCAGACAGAATCCCCACTGAGTGAGGAGCCCGACTGGGCTTGATCCCACCACCCTGACCTGAGCTGAAATCAAGAGTCAGACACTTAACCGACTAGCCACCCTGGCACCCTGAGAAGTCTGTCCTTTGAAAGAGAGGAAAGAAAAGAAGCATAATATGGAGTTAACCTAATCCTCAAATTTACCTCAAATACTATCTATTCACATCACCTTTGACATCAGCTTAGATTTTCCACTACATTTTAGAATTGTAAAGACATTTAGAGGTGACTTACTCCTATCCATGAAGAGAAAGGGGCTCAGAAAAAAAAATGGGTGTAAAGGTTCAATTCTGGTTATTAACTGTGTAACAAAGCATCCTAAAACTTAGTGGCTTTAAACAATGATGGTATTTATTACAATGGTCATTATTATCTCTGATGGTCATGGAGTTGACTGAAGTCAGTTGGCAATTCTTGCTTGGAGCCTCTGCAAGGTTGAGTCAGACAGTGGGGACTGGGACACCTGAAGCCTTGTTCACTCACATGTCTGAAGGTTGATGTTGCCTGGTGGCATAGTCAAGAGGGGGCTGAACAGATGGGGCTCCTTCAGATTCTTCCTCTGTCCTTATGTAGTCTTTCGACATATCTCCAGCATATTTGGCTCAGGGTTCCAAACATACATGTTCAGAGAGAGAGTGAGAATGAGCCGGATTCCCTTTCATGAGCTAACCTCTGACAGTAAGTCTAAATGACATGGCTGAGGCCGGCCATTGTTCAATGGTGAATGATTAGACTCTGACTTTTTTTTTTTTTTTAAGATTTTATTTATTTGACAGAGAGAGAGAAATCACAAGTAGGCAGAGAGGCAGGCAGAGAGAGAGGGGGAGGAAGCAGGCTCCCCGTGGGGCAGAGAGCCCGACTCGGGGCTCGATCTCAGGACCCTGCTGGGATCATGACCTGAGCCGAAGGCAGAGGCTTTAACCCACTGAGCCACCCAGGCGCCCCTAGACTCCGACTTTTGATAGAAGTGTCAGGTAATTTGCAAACATGTTCTATTTTATTTTTTAAAAAAGATTTTTATTATTTATTTGTCAGAGAGAGGGAGAGTGCACAAGTAGGGGGATCAGCAGGTAGAGGGAGAAGTAGGCTCCCCACTGAGGAGCAAGGATCCTGATGCAGGACTCAATCCCAGGACCCCAGGATCGTGACCTGAGCTGAAGGCAGATGCTTACCCAGCTAAGCCACCCAGATGTCTCTGCAGACATGTTTTACAACCATGACAAGTTGTATATATTCTTCCGCAATGTTGATCAACTCCATTTCCTTAATGTCTCATATCTAGCCTCCCCTCCCAGCACATAATTTATTCCTTTAATATGAGTGATGGTTAATTTTATGTGTCAACTTGACTAGGTTGTGAAGTGCCAAATATTTGGCCGAACATTATTTCTGGGTATTTTGAGGATGTCTCCAAATGAGATCAACCTTTGTGTCAGACTGAATACAGAAGATACCCTTCCCAATGTGGTGAGTATCATTTAACCTGTTTAGGGTCTGAATAGAACAAAAAGGCAGAGGGAGGGATAATTTGCCTTCTCCATCTGAATGCTTGAGCTGAAACATTGGTCTCTTCCTACCTTTGGACTAGGACTTACACCATCAGTTCTTCTGGTTCTTAGAACTTCAGGCTCAGACTGGAATGACACCAATAGTTTTTATGGGTCTTCAGCTGGCAGATGGCAGATTTCGGGACTTCTCAGCCTCTATATCTGCATGAGCCAATTCCTTATATTCATTCTCTCTTCCTCTCTGTATGTGTATATACACACACAGACACACAGACACACACACACACACACACACACACACACGCACACGGTTTCTTTGGAGAAATCCTGACTAATATAATATATCTTTCAGATTGGAAATTTTCTCCTCACTCTTAGAGTCAAATTCCTTATTGGCTTCCTTGTCACTTAACATGTAAAGTTCAGCCAACTCCTCTCTCACTTTCTTGCCTTTTCCACTTTTCTGCCATTTTTTTTTTCCAGCTCTAGTCAGGCTTAAACATTAGAGTTAAAATTATTTTCCAGACTCTTAGATGATTTCATTCATTTATTTTCAGACTAATTTTAAAGATACATTATCACATTTCATGTTACTCTAGAAACTGATTTTTGTAGTTTGAAGAAGGCACAGTAATTATGGAGAACGGAGTCTCTGACCCAGAGGAAGCAGTCCTGCTGATGAGATTCTGAGCTCTCTCTTACTTGCAGGAGAAAGAGAGATTCACAATCAGATGTTAAGTACCAAAGGAAATCTTGGGAAGGAGATAGCAAGGACTCAGCTCTAGGTTTTTTAGAAAGTGAAAAGCGGGGAGTTTAGGACGGGGCTGGCAAACACCAAGAGAATATGTCACAATAGTCGTTCACCTTACCCATGTCAGGCATGGGGCTAATCAGTCATAGCACCACAGCTGGACATGGCCTTGACACAGCACACAGGAGCTATTATGAAACTATCTTGGTTGACACAAAAGATAAAGATCTTTTGCCCTCTTGGTTCCGCAATCTAGAGAAAAAGAGCTAAAGTCAAGCTAATGTTAAGAAGACTGTGGGTATGGATTTTGCTTCCAAAACTTGTTGATGACAGAAGGCATATTTATAGCAATGTGAACAGGGTGGTATTCTGATTGGCACGAGAGTCCTGCCAGAGAGTCCATCCAAGCAGTTACAGTCAATAATCACTTGTGTTGATTGTGATGTGTGGTACCTTCAAGTTACTGTGTCCTCAGCCTCTAAGAGACTAACCGCCTTGGGTACACATGGGGACATAGCTTTCTGTTGTTCATTGGTTTTCCCAGGCTTACACAACTTGTCATCATAAGTGACCCAAGAATCTTCTAGCAGAAATAAAATGATGTAATTGTGGTAAATATGATTCTGTCCTCAAGATACTTCCTTCTCAGACTTCCTTCACTTCTTGGATTTCTTTTACTTCCCCCCATATCCCTACCTCTGTGTAGAGTTTAGAATACTGAAGAGGTTTAAGAATCAGTGACGATGATGTGACACAACGATTTTTAATTTTATACCTTTCTCTAGGCTGCAGAAAAATCAAAAGAGAAATTAAGAAATTTTTACAAAGCATATCACATATGTCATTCTGGATACATATATGGTGTCCTGATGCTGCAGACAACTGCTTAGTTGTTCATTTTACTAAAAAAAATATGAAAAAAAAAACTCTGAGCCTCTTAAGAGCTAAAACTGAACCACATTTTGATTTTAATGTTTAGAAAATAGAAAAGAACATTTTGGCAAGCCTGTGATTATTTCTAATTGCCTTAGAGAACTCATGTTCTGGGGATGGGTTTGATAAGAAACAAAGCATAAAGAATCGATTTTGTATGCTATTAATTGGATGCCAATGCCACACTCAATAAATGACCATTCTGTTTCATACCAGCTCCTCCTAGAGGGCAGAGTGGAGGAGAAGAAATTCCTGGGAAACCTTTGGGTCAGTCTCTGTGGAAGGCCTCAGAAGCACATGCTATCTGGGCATGCACATTTATCAAATAATTTACGCAATTTTTTTTTCCTAGTCTGTGTTCCCAACATGACACAATTACTAGATTTATTAATTCCTTGTTGCTGGGACTAGAGTTTTCCCAATGTGATGGACGAATGCATATTGCATTAGCTCTAACATCTGGGGCTCTACACACACCAACATCAAGAGATTAACTGAAAAAAATAAAAAATAAAAAAAAGAGATTAACTGAAATACAATAGTAAAACTTTTCCCTTTGTCTCAGTGTGAGTCTCCTCCCTTCCTCCCTCCCTCTCCACATCTTGCTCTTTCCCTTGCTCTCTTAAGCACTCAACAAGCTTTTCTGAGCAAGGAAAGTAAGAAAGTGTTTGATTTACAACCTCATTTTGTCTCTGCTTGTATTTCACCTTCCATCTTCACATTTCTTATTGAAACCAAGATGAGTGGGGGGAGAAGAATAGACTATCTATTTTCCTCTCAATCTTTCAAGTCTTTGGAGAAGCACCAATCACCATTCAAGTTGTCAAGAATTCTATCAAGATCTAGGAGCAGGGCTCAAAAGAGCACAACAGCATATGGTTCTTACATTAGACCTGGAGCCTGGGGGCCACTTCATCTTTTGGTGGGGCTAAGAGAACAGGCAGAGAATATGATGGTCATATGCCTACTGGGATCTTTGTCCTCTCATCACACCTGCTCATATAAATGCCTTCTGCCATCACAGTTCTTGTTGCCTGAGATCCCTCTGCTGGCAATACTGCTGTCTCTTGTTATCTCCCACTTTCTTTTGTTCGTGCTATTCAACCCTTGTGCCCTAGGATCTTGCCCCTAAAGCAAATGCCTAAGTCAGGGGTTCCAATATCTTTGATAGGGCTCTCAATCTTAGTTATTTGTAAGATTGCTTATGGAAGCAGGCCAAGTTTTTAAAAAGCAAGAAAGCAAGCACTGTGATATTGATGGCAATTGAAAAATGGCCTCAATGTCGGAGAGACAATTTCGTAGTCATCATGAACTGGTTACTCATGTCCTGACTAAAAGGGGCAGCCATGTTTTCATATATGCCCTAATTTTCCAGATCTTTTTATTTTTCAAAAGAAGCCAGAAACATAGATTTCCAGGTAAACTCCGAATATTTGCAACTAATTCACATTAAAAAAAAAAATGTAGTACAAGCCAAAAAACCAAAAAAGAAAAAAAAGAAAAAATGAAGACTCCATCTTGTAGATGTGATTAGAGCCATGGGATTATAGAGGGACTTTTCTGGTTTAGGACTTTATCTCTGAATTGGTATGCCTGGCAATGCCATGAAATCTTGTGCAGAAGTTTAGACTTCTTAAATAACTTTTCCTTGTCAGTGGACTGCCCCTTAATATGCTTTTGCCTGAATACCCTTTATCTTCTCACACTGTCTCCTCATCCACCCCATGTCAATTCACCAAATGTTCAGTTGAGTTTCTCTGATAAGTGAGATACCATACAAGACACTATGAAAAGTGCAAAAACGTTATTGAGAATGGACTAGACTGCTACAAAATTGACCCAAATTAGTGGTGGCTTAAACAGATAGGTATTTATTTCTCACATAAATCTTAGGAGTAAATAATCCCAAGGTGGTAGGTTATCTCCATAATTTCAGGGACCCAGATCCTCCTATATGATGGCTGTCTTACCCCTGAGGTGTTGAACTTGACTCCATAGCTTCAAGGTGGTTCATCATCTAGTCAAGTACCACCAGGCTATGCTGCAGTAAGAAATTTGCTCCAAATCTGAGTTGCATTATATGGGTCCAGTGGCCCCTCTCATTGCTTTATGTCTGGCACTAGTGGTTTCCAAGGTCATTATGGAAAAAGAGAAATGGAAAACACACATTGGGTCTTAATAGACTCTTTCTGGAAGTGACACAACTCATGCTTCAATCACATGGTAAGAGATAGTCCCATGATCTCCAATTACTGACACAGGAAGATGGTAAATGTAGAGGACCACATATACAATTGGCGATTAATAATATTCTTTGCTATACCATCAAATTCATATGCCACCTAGCAGGAATACGAATTGGCAAAAGAGGGGGGGAATGCCAAGAAGTGCATGCATAACTAACAACTCTTATTCCAGTGTATGCATTTTTATCACATGGTTATTCCTAGCTACAGAAGTGGCTGGCTGAGAAATACAGTTTTAATTCTGGGTGGCCATGTGCGTAGCTAAAACTTAAGGTTCTATTATGACAGAAAAAGGAGAAAACAGATATTTGGAGGCAATTAGAATATTTTGCTATAATGAAGTTGATATGGTCTTTGCCCCGAAGGAGCTTACTGTTTAGTGGAAAAGATAGATGTATACATAAAGGATTATATTGAGGTTAATTGTGTTTTGCTTTAAAAGAATACAATTGTTGTGGGAAGCATAAACAAAGTTAGGGGAGAGATAATCCATTAATAATAACTCAAGGAATCAAACAAGTATAATGAGTTAGAGAAAAATTTATTCTTTGGAATGCCCTAGGGTTCTGGGAATGTTTAGCAGACCAATCAGGGAAGCCCTCAAAGATGAGGAGACAGAACTATATTTTCCTATAGGTCTGCTCACAGTGGAAAAGGGTCAAATATTGGTGGGAAAACCTATCTCTTGTTTTCTCCCACTTAGTCCAAGTTTACACTTATCAATCCAATGTACTATTAGTAGCGTCCTCCTTTAATTTCAAAGTGTTCTAATTTGGGCAATAATTAACTATTTGGTCACTGTAATGATTAGAGGCTGGGCTTTAGGAAGAGAGGCGAGAATGTGAGGAGGGGAGCTGGGAAATAGTAGAAGGCTGTGGTATTAATGTGATTTCTTCCCAAAATCTTGTCAATGTTCATTAAATTTACTAACTTCTTGAAATCATGAGTCTGACTGAGTTTCTTAAGGAAAAAAGTGAAAGGGATAAAGTCAGTATACTAGCTGGAATGGAGTAATTTCTACAAGGAAGTGACTTTAGAAATTGGCAGAAATCTTGGGGGAAGGTACTAGATTCCACAGCTGTGAAACTGAAGGTTCAAATCAAGCATAGCCCGGTGTCCAAAGGAAAAGGACATTTCACACATGAACATACTTTGTAGGAGGTACCATCTGAGCGGAGTCCTGAAGGACACTTTATTGATTTGGAATTCCACTTAGGGTCTGCATTTCCATGTACTATCCAAAGTCCCCTCTTATGCCCTCTAATAAATCAGTAACTCCCCTACAACTTTTCTTTCTTTACTCATGATCATCTTAAGGGCATACCCTAAAGCGTTCCCAAATTCTTCCTTCCCCAGATAGAATTATACAAGCCACCCCGCACCAGTGCTCACACTGGTAACTTTTCTACTCATCCACATCATAGCTGATTTAGCAAATGGAATGAAAATGAGAAAGCACTGGTTTAAGGCATG
Source organism: Lutra lutra (assembly GCF_902655055.1). NCBI lineage: Eukaryota > Metazoa > Chordata > Mammalia > Carnivora > Mustelidae > Lutra > Lutra lutra. Next base: position 137,973,692 of record NC_062278.1, on the reverse strand, counting down.
CTTGCCCATATATCACTTAATGAAAACATGTCAACAAACAATGAGCTGACACACACAGGAGACCCGAGTTGAGTTTAATTTGTAATCATCAACACTCTTGGGGAAAGTCACTTCACCTCTTGGAATTTGAATTTACTTTTCATAAAATGATGTTTGGAGACCAGATCCGTTTTTGACTAAATGCATTCCACAAAATGCTTATTCCATGAGATGCTGTTTTTCAAGCAGAAAAACATTTCCATTGGACTGTATGGTGAACCCACATCACACATTGGAATTCCTGGAGAGAGTTCCTCCCTTAAGAATTCCTTTTTGATTGTATCAGATCTACCATATTCCAAACAAAGAATGTCTCTATTCATATTTCACATTGATAGAACAAAGCTGGCTCCACAATTTGGGTGCTTGCATGAATCAAATATTCCTTCCCTTCATCGACTTTCACCCATCTATATCTATACTGGTTTATTTTCAGCTCTTGCTTCTCTTGGTTATGCCTAGGATAAGTTATGTCCAAATATAGTTACCCAAGTGGCTCTGGGGAAGCTTCATCCAACTTCATTAGGCTTCTCCCTTCCCAAGATCACCTCTACTCTGGGTCTTCTTCAACTTAGCATTTGCAGTGTGCTTCTGAATTATCAACTTTCTTTTCTGAATTATACCTCTTCATATTAAAATAGGATTTGCTTATTCTTGATTTTGTCTCTTAGTATTTTCTGAACGAGTTGAACCTATTCTGAGCTTATTACTTAAGCAGTGTTTTTTTCTTTTAGTATTTCCTTCCAGCTCTTTTTTCTTTCAATTTTTTTTTCTCTTTAGCTTAAATGGGGCTCCTGTTTGGTTCTATTACCTAACTATGGTTGACATTTTTATATCTTGCTGTTTTATTTTTAGCTGCTTTTCTTTGAGCAGGGGCTGGGGGAATGGACTTTGGACTTCATATTATCATACTACTTTTCCCAACCAAGCAGTGTCTCAAAGTCATTTTTGGAAAAAAGCAGATGATAAATTCTTGAAAACTTATCTCATCTTTATTTATAATATATTTGTTATAACTAAATGTTTAGTTTTTGTTTATCAACTTTATTAATAGCTAAACTATTGACTAAGAGTATGTCAAACAGTTTTTGTTATTGTTGTTGTTTTAAGATTTTTTTTGTTTAGAGGGAGAGAGCACAGAGGGATGGGGGTGGGAGGCAGTGGGAGGGACAAGCAGACTCCATGCCAGTGCAGTATGATGCATGGCTCAGATCCCATGACCCTCAGACCATGACCTCAAGACTATGACCCCTGTGGAAATCAAGAGGTGGGTACTCAACTGAGTCACCCAGGTGTCCCATCAAACAGTTTTTAATCATCTTGTGCATCTGGGGGTCTTCCACCATTTTAGGTATGTAGACAAAGATTTTCTAGGAAGAAATTATGTGTAACCTTTTGCTTTGTGAAGATGTCTCATATGCCTATGTAGAAGATCTCCCCCTCAGGCTGGTCTAAGAGAAAACTTTGAAGAAAGGAAAACCTGTTTTAGAAAATGTATGGTTTTGTGTTACTGTAAGCAAGTTACTTAAACTTTGATCTTCATTTCTTCAACTGTATAGTGGGCATAATAATGTCTGTTAATTTAAATGAGTTATTCAACTTGAATTCCTGATGTTCAACCACTTTGACTTATAAAAATGACAATTTCGTATTTTTAACCCTGCACCTAATAAAATGAGCTAACACCAGTCATTAATAGAATCTGATTCTCTTAGCCTCTCCTCTATCATATGATTTCCCCAGTGCCCCATAATGCTGTGATCTTCTTCCTCTCTCCTTAGGTTCACATATTCTCTCTAGTCTCTTCTATCAAAGCTCAGGAATAAAAGACTAGAAACAAAAAAATAAAATCCCGGAAGTCATGATTCATCTACCACATCTTATAAACATTTTTTTTTCTGATGAAATTAATGCATTATCTGTAGAAAATTAGGAAAATAAAAAATATTCTTAAAAACACTAATAATAGGGGCGACTGGGTGGCTCAGTGGATTAAGCCGCTGCCTTCAGCTCAGGTCATGATCCCAGGGTCCTGGGATCGAGTCCCACATCAGGCTCTCTGCTCTGCGGGGAGCCTGCTTACTCCTCTCTCTCTGCCTGCCTCTTGCTGACTTGTGATCTCTGTCTGTCAAATAAATAAATAAAATAAATCTTTAAAAAAACAAACAAACAAACAAACAAAAAACAACACTAATAATAAACTATTGTCCATCAGCCCCCCAAATTCATTTCTAACATTTCTAGATATATGGAAAGAAATAGAAATGTAGCAGGTAAATATATGGGGGAGGAGAAGGTTTTCATTTTAGTTTTAGAAAATAAGTTTATTTGATAGGTACTATTTTGTATCATTTCTAAATTTAATATTATTAACATTTTCAACACCATCCATTATTCTTTAGGTATCTTAACATATTGTTAATGGTTTCATGGTATTCTATCTTAAGGGGATACTAAAATTTATTTAAACAATCCCCTGGATATTTACAGGTGTTTTTGGTCTTATAGAAAGTACCATGATGAAAATTCTAATAAATAAATGTCTGTTCCAATCCACAACTCTTTGTTAAGGATTAACTACTAGAGGTGAAAATTGCTGGTCAAAGTTACCCAAATTTTAATAGTTTTGATAAATTGCCCTGCAGAAAGGTTGTACCAATTTACACATTCAAGGTCAATTCATACAATTGTTTACTTCCTTAGACCAGCAGTTCTCAAACTTTTGTTCTCAGATGCTTTTACTCTCAAAAATTACTGAGATCCCCGAAGATTTATGTGGGTATTATGTATATGTTAATATTTACCATATAAGAAATTAAAACTGAGATTATAAAAGTTTATATATTAATTGATTTTAAAAGTAAATAAACTTGTTATAAATTAATAAAAGTTAACATTTTAATGAAAAATAATTGTATTTTCCAAACTGAAATATCTCTTTAATATCTGGCTTAATAGAAAGCTCTTGGATTCTCATATTTGCTTCTACATTCAATCCACCTTTGGCTGAAATACATATGAAAAAGTTCTGACTCACACAGAAATGTAACTGAAATAGGGGATAGCATTTGAACAGCCTTTTTTATACAACTGTAGATATTTTTCTTTGATACTACCTAAAATTCAACAAGTGTTAGTTTCTTTCTTTTTTTTTAAAAGATTTTATTTATTTATTTGGCAGACAGAGATCACAAGTAGGCAGAGAGGCAGGCATAGAGAGAGGGAGAAGCAGGCTCCCCGCTGAGCAGAGAGCCTGATGCGGGACTCGATCCCAGGACCCTGAGATCATGACCTGAGCCGAAGGCAGAGGCTTCAACCCACTGAGCCACCCAGATGCCCCACAAGTGTTAGTTTCTTAAAGGTTAGTTGCAATATGGAATCAGAAGTCAATGTTTCATCCTCTGTTGAGTTAAAATCCAATGGTCTATCTTGCACTTCAGTGGCTCTTTTACTCCTCCATGATTACATAAAATCATATGTTGGTCATGCATTGAAAAATACTGTTTTTCAGGGTTATGTGTATCTTTCAATCTTTGATGTATTTCACTATAAAATATCAAAACCCCACATTTTTGGGGATCATTGTCAATCTCATCAGAAAATTATTTAAGTATTGGGGAGCTCTCAAGACACTGTTGCATGAAAGCTTTAATTTTATTATTGGCCGTAAATATTGTCAGTTTTGTTCCTTGAGGCCACAAGCTCCCTTCATTTATATTTAAGAAAATATCTGCCACATATCCAACTTGGGGAACCCATACTTCATCCCTCATTCTTTTAGGTAAAAATGGTGGTCCTTGAAAACACACAAGTGCTTTTCCTTGAGACTATTGCCATACTTTTGTATGCAGCAGAAGGGCTTTAAATGTTCTTCCCATTTCATCACACAGAATATTAAAAAGACTTGTACTCAAGGGTTGAGATTTAATGAAATTAATATTTTTACTACTTCACCAAGGACTTTTTTAAATGAAACTGACTTTTTTCCCCCTGCACATGAGTATCGGTGAAGAATACCATTATTATCAGTATAGTTTGTTTTCATGGTCTTAATTTGTGCTATAGCACCATTGCTTTGGCACAATCAGTGCAAGTCTCAACACAGTGAAAAGGCAAATAGTACCTTAGTATTACTGTAAAAATAATTTTGGTCTCATGCCCCCACCCCCCAGCAAAAGGAAAGAGTGGCTCTTGCTACTGTACTATGACTATGATTATTGTAATGATTCTTCTTCCTATCCCCTTTTCCATGAATGGGGGGTGTGTGAACTGAGAGTTATTTTTGGATCCCACTGCCTCTACCCCCCACCAGCAATATTTACTGTTTAATTCCACTTGCTAATACTTAAACAGCAAAACTGGACTTCTCAACGGAGGGTGCAGAGACATCACAAAGACACAGGTTCTGAAGCAGAAGAGAAGGTAAACACACAATTACTTTTTAAAAAAATTATTATTTATGTGTTTAAAGCACAAATTAGTTTGGTAGAGAACATCTTATGTCTGTTTTATTTCCATATCCCTCAGACTGACAATGGGATGCCTATCAATTAATTCATTTAGAAAGCCATACACCACAAGAAATAAATTATTTGTCCTCTGGAGCTTGTCACAAGGGGATTTTTAAAAAACCATTAAACAGAAAGACAACTGCTCATCTTCGAAAGATGAAAGGCCACTTCTTCCTCCTCAGCTAATAGTTTCTTAGTAATGATACCTACTGTGGATGGTGTTTCACATACTATAAAGCATGTCCATATACTAATAACTTAGCCTCTTTGCACCTCACTTTTCTTATATGTCTTATATGTTATATGTTCATATGTTTCCAATATGAAATTGGATTAATAAGAATGCTTTGGGAGTGTTTTATAAGATAATGCATATGATGTGCTTAGCACTGTGCCTGGTACCCAGGAAGTTTCCAGAAGGGTCATAGTGGTGATAACAGTGGTAGTAGGATAAGTAGTAAGGGTAGCAGCTGTGGCAGTTGTTGCTTTAGGCATTAGTAACAAGACCCAGCAAAGTGAACATGGTCTTTCATGGTCCCCCAGAAAGGCTAAGAAGGAGCTATTCTTCAGACCCTGGCTGTTTTCACTCCACATCCCAAATTCTTCCTGCTGAGCCACAACTGTACTTTTGGGGCCCTCAGAAAGTATCCTTAACTCTCCTGTTTCCTTGCTCTCCCTCCTGATGGTGGGCTTCTCTCAGGCAACCTCCACACCTCCACGCCTGGTATCTCTAAGCAGCATTCCTACCTCCCTCCCAGCCCCCAACCCCTATCCCCCGCCCCCCACAATAGTTCAGTACTTCCAGAGCTCTAACAGAAAAGGTATATTTACATATTTACATGGATGCACAGGCAGGAAAGGGTTTACAAGATGCCCTTTGGAGTGAGAAAACCTGAGTCGGAAACCAGTTTTCTGTTTCCTGTATCCTTGACATTGGGCACATGGAACGGTGCTAATACTTGCTTCGTGGAACTATGGTGAAGTTTATTATATGAGGCAGCACCTGGAACGGCTGAGCTCAAGCAAGCATACAATACCAGGTACACAGAGTGATAAATAAATGCCGATTTGAAGATGAAGTCTTGCAGAAACATTTGCTCTTCTGGGTCCCCATTTTTAGTCTCCCAGACTAAACATCTTCACTATTTTCCTCCCTGCTCAGACCCAGACACATCACAGAATTATAAGAATATTAAAAACTCAGGACGATCCCTACACAAAATTTTCCCTAACCCTCTTTCTTCTTTGAGCTCCTAAAGCTATTTCATAGAAAAGTGACCTTATTTTTAAATAGAGGGGGCAATTGAAAATCAGTGAACGGACTTACCCCCTAATGATTTTTTTCTCAGACATAATTATAATAATTAGCATTATAAAGTGCTAATTATCTTTGGACACAGAGGACCTGCACACCAGAGACAGAGGTCCGCATTAAGTAAAGTGGATTTCACTTTCTTTAGTTACAAGATTTCTCTATTTTTCTCTTTGTAATGATGCGAAAGATATTTAGTCCACCAACCCTCATTTGAAAACTTTTTCCAGTTAAGGAAACTATCTGCTGGCCATCCACAGCTTGACTCCATATTAAACTTAGGGAGATACAAAGAATTGTTCCAAACTCCTCACTTTTGGTTAGGCGACTGTTCTGTAGTTCTAGGCCAATACCTAGAACCTGGGAAGAATCTCAAACTGTAAAGATCACGAGTTTCTTATTTAGATGACAAATCATTCTTATTAACAAATGGATAGATAAAACCCTATCCCATGCCTCAGAAATTCTGGTGGGCAATTGCTGAATGTGTTAGGTGTGGAGAAGCTCAGTATGTAGAACATAGAATTTCAAGCCAAATGGCACTTAAGGAGTCATCTGTTCTAACCATTTAATTTTACAGAGGAGAAACTGAGGCACAGAACTACTCGCTAAGAGAACCAGAATTGAAAATGGAGCTGTGGATGTTTCCATCAGAATTTTTATCACACTGCACTGGGCTTTAAGTCAGAGGGCTTCTTATTAAGTAAAGTCAGGGTCATGTGTTAAAGTGTAAAAAAAAAATTAGGACAAGTAATGAGGCATTGGGGTAAGGCTATGAAGAGTAGAACTCTGGACTCCCCTCTATCATCGGTTGTCAGCAATGAATAATTGTTAATATTATCTAGTCCTCACCTCATTAACACAGACATTGGATAGTGAGGCCAATTTTAGAGCAGAATATTAGTAATGTAGAGCTATAAAGAGCCGTGGACATTTTCTGAGAGCCCCAGAAAACCGTGTAACTAGTTCATCCCCCCTCAGTCCAATGTAGGCACTCGTCTCCCACTTCAGCCTAGAGATACCCAGTCATCCCGAGTGGGTCAGTCTCATCCACCAGCAGCTCTATTCAATTGGTAGTTCTCATCTGTGTCAGGTCAAAATCTACCCCCTTAAATGTCCATTCGCTGGACCTGTTCTGTACGTTGACGCACACATAAATAAGTAGGTCTCATGTTAAAAAACACTGTCAATTATTTAAAAATATGAACATAATCCCCTTAAGGCTTCTCTAAACTGGTGTTTCTCAAACTCAGCTATATCAATACCTTGAATGGCTTGTTAAAACACCTATTGCTGATCAGACTGAGAAAGACAAATACTGTATGACTTCCCTCATAGGTGGAATAAAAAACAAATAAGCAAACAAACAGAAAGCAGAATCAGACCTATAAATACAGCGAATACCCGTGAGGTTGCCAGATGGGAGGAGAGTGGGAGGATGGGCAAATGGGTGAAGGGAAGCAGGAAGTTCAAGTCTCCTAGTTATGGAATGAATAAATTACTGGGATAAAAGGCAGGGCCCAGGGAATATAGTCACTGATACTGTAACAGCGTTGTATGGTGACAGATGGTAGCTATACTTGAGGTGAACACAGGATAACATAGAAGTTGAACCACTCTGTTGTAGACCTGAAACGAATGTAACTTTATGTGTCAAGTATATTAAAAAAAAAAAAATCAAAATCGCCACCTATTGCTATTCCCCATTCTCAGAACTTCTGATTCAGTAGGTCTGGGGCATCTCTAAAATTTGAGAATTTTCATCTCTAACAAGTTCTCAGGCCATGCCTGTATACTGGTCTGCTCACACATTAAGGTCCACAGTTCTGACAATCCTTTCAATTATGCCTTTTGAGGTGTGTTTCCTAATCTAATGTCATTCCATTTGTCCTTTTTTAAATGCTTTAGAAATTTGGCTTTTATTTGCGATGACGTGAATGGAACTAGAGGGTATTATGCTTAGCGAAATAAGTCAATCAGAGAAAGACAACTGTCATATGATCTCCCTGATATGAGGAAGTGGAGATGCAATGTGGGGGGTTTGCGGGGTGGGGAAAGAATAAATGAAACAAGATGGGATTGGGAGGGAGACAAACCATAAGAGACTCTTAATGTCACAAAACAAATAGGGTGGCTGGGTGGGGGGAGGTAGGGAGAGGGTGGTGGGGTTATGGACATTGGGGAGGGTATGTGATATGGTGAGTGCTGTGATGTGTGTAAACCTAGCGATTCACAGACCTGTACCTCTGGGGCTAATAATACATTATATGTTTATTAAAAAATTTAAAAAAAATTTGGCTTTTGTCTTTTTAATACTTTTTATATTTGTTAAGGCTTTCCTTAATGGGCATATATAACTTTTCTACTTGAGGGAAAAAAGTGCATTTTTCTGTAAAATAAAGTTAAATAAAAGTGTAATTACCAATATAAAGCAAGATGACTACAAAGAATCTGTCTCATTATTATGTTTTTATAGCTTATATACAGATTATTTGAACTAGAATGGATTTGCTAAGTCATTTATTTCTATTTCCATCACTGCACATTGTGGTGATTGGGGAAAAAGATGCCTTTTTGGTATTAACTTTATTTTCACATTCTGGAGTTTATGGTAGTGTGAGAAGGCCCAAATTTGTAAGCAGAAGACCTGATTTCACAATCCAGAGATCCGGATTTCATGGACACTGTGATGTAGTTTGACTGCATTTCTTTCAACAACTTCTCAGTTTCCGCATTTTTCAACGGCAATAAAATAGTGATGGTTGCCTTTTATTCTCCATATAGAAGTAAGAGAAAACATAACAGCACTTGTATATCATGAAGGCTTTTCAAATTTGGTTATTATCTCTAATGTTTATTCACATGGCTGTTGCTTTCATTTTTTCATCTGGAATTCCATTTTGTGAGAAGAAAAGTAGTGTAAGAATTCATTTTGTTTGTGTCTTTAGTCATGAGCCCCTCCATCTACTGAGCACATTGTCTACCTCATGTCACCTAACTCAAGTGGACTTCTAGTTAGACCATGTTAGTGATGATGCATTGTCTCCAGAGAATGCCAAATCTATGGTCTGTGAACTCATGCCATCTGTGCTTCTTAGCTCCTCTGACTTGAAGATCCCCCGTGGAGGCCACTGTCAGTGCCTGTTTTCACTCAAGTTTTAAGTGTATACTTTTTGTTAAGAAAGAGTGACAGTGAGGGTGCCTGGGTTGCTCAGTCGGTTGAACATCTTAATCTTGATTTCAGTGCAAGTCCTGATCCCAGGATCATGAGATCGAGCCCCACATCAGGCTCCAAGTTCAATGCGGTGTCTGCTTCGGATTCTGTCTCTCAGTCACTTTTTGTCCCTCCCCCTCTCAAACTCACTCTCTCTCAAATAAATAAATCTTAAAAAAAAAAGAGAGAGAGAGAGAAACAATGAATTGATGTAATTCTTCCTCTATGACTGGGGGGAAAAACTCTAACTTTCTAAGAATATGACCTTCAGATGAAGCTCTGATTCAATAAATCATAGGACAAGTTTTGAGGGACAAGTTTTGGACAGGGCTGAGATTGTTTTTTAATACGTATATAGACTTTTACCAATTATCAAAGAAAAGAACACGAGGAGAAAATTTGCTGAATCAACTGAATATTCACAAAGGTGGTACAGACATATCTCATGTAACAACTTTTCAGGTACCTGCTCTGGGAAAGGTCTACCCATTTATCTTCAGACAATTCCTTTTTATTTTATATAACTACATTTTTCTCCAAAATGACACTAAGTAGGCTCTAAGAAGTGATATTTCAACATTACTCTTTTAGGTAAAGATACATTCACCAGCTTACTATGTAAGAGTTTCTACTCCAGGAAAACCATGTGGATTCTTCTGAATTGCTCCAGAGCTTCGGTGAGCCCTAAATAATTTGCTGTACCCCAAGTGAGAAGGCTGGGGAGATGGCATCTGTGCATCTCTTTATTCTGCCTTGTGTCCTGTTTCCATTTGTTTTGAAAGGCTCTCTTTCTTAGTCTTATTTTGCCTTGAGATTTTTTTTTCTTCTCTGTACTAAAACTTTATTTCTATATAGTTTGACTTCAGAAGGAGACCAGAAGCTCATGAAAGGTTAAAAACAATTTATGAAGAAATTGATGCAGAAAGAAAAATGCATTTTCCCAAAAATAACACAGTACCTACTACTTTCTGTTGTCTTCTTTCTAGATTGAGTGTCACAAACTTTCAACGCATTACATTCTCAGTGCAGGCTGTACCTACCAAGCTTCACCTTATCTGTCGTGACTTATACAAGCTTGCTTTCCATGTTCAACTGAGGTATTATTCAACTGAGTTCTCCTTTTGTTGGTTATATTTTGATACAAATTGATCACTGATTTATAGAACTTAATTGATACATTTGGATGTAATGGGTTGGGATGGAACACATTTAAAATTTAAAGACAACTTTTTTCATTTAATGGCTTCTCCCCTTGGGGATAAAGTTTTCAGGGATATATGAAAGTCACTAAGGCAGGCATAGATGTACATTTAAAAGTTCATAGCAAAAAGAAGTGATGGTGTACAGGCAGAAAGATGGAGGTTTGGACCTCAGTTGCCTGATTCCTGGGACAAATCAATTATTTATTCTTGGATATTCTTTGTAGGATCCCCTCTTCCCCTTCCAATCTCCAGGTCAATATTTATACCTGAATGATGCTCAGCTCTTTAAAAGGTGGGTTGGCTGGATCACTTGCTGTCTCAGACAGACTTTAAATGTATTTTCAGCATGTCTTCAGACAGTTACTTTTCCTCTGTTCAATTTTGTTCATCTTCTTACTTAACTTTTCAAGTGCTACTATTTCCTTTTTAAATGTGGTATTGAGAAGTGCAAACATTATTGGAAGAGAGAGTCTTACTAGCATAATTGTGCATTATCTTCCTTTTATATTGCAGATGGAAAACATTAAATCTAGGGGGAATAGAAATCTGCTCAATCAGATAATGATAGTACAATTTCCTTTAAAAATACTTACCTGTGGAGAAGAAAAGTACTGATTTTTTAAGGTGGCAACTTTCCATCATTTTTAAAAAGAGCAAAATGACGCAGGGAGTTAAAATTCTGTCTTTTGGGAGCCGAACTTCCTCGCTGATGCTACGCCTTTCCCTTTTGCAATTTGATATTTTAGGTAGGGATTTGGGTGAGGTGGGAGGAGGGGGTATTCCTAGAGCAGTATATCATAATTTGGGGATTAGTGGAGTACTTAGAAAGAACACAGTGCTGTGTCCAATTTCTTATATTAAGTTTTAGTAATAACAATTTCTTACAAAAATTTTTAACAGCTCTAATAGAGGATAATCAATAAAGAGTAAACTGCCTATATTTAGTGTACAATATGATAACTTTGCTCTACGTAGAAATCCATGAAACCACCATCAAAATCAAGATAGGAACATGGTCATCGCCAATTGTTTCTGCAGTCCTTGACCCTGGCTGGAAATAACTATGTATCTGCTTTCTGTCCTTACAGATTAGTTTGTATTTTTTAGAGTTTCATTTAGGTGGGATTATACAGTATATAGTCTTCATTGTCTGGCTTCTTGCATTCTGCATCACTATTTTTAGAATCATCAGGGTTGTTGCTTGTATCAGCTGTAGTCCATTTGTTTTTATTGTTGAGTAGTCTTGTGCAGATGTGTGCTTTCATTCATTTTGGGTTAATAAATGGGAGTGGAATTGGTGAATGGTTTGGTGGGTGTCGATTCACATTTAAAGAAACCACCAAACTACCTTCTAAAAAAACACCTTCTGAAAAAACAAGCAAAAACCTGGATAAAGTACTTTAAATAATGGTTTTTAAGACAGTGAACAAGGTGGGCAGGTATTTTGGTCCCTCTTACTCCATTCTGACCAGAAGCAGAAAAACAATAATTACTTCAAATGAAGAAAAAAAGTAGTCAAGGAGAGCTTGAGATTTCATTTTTTTTTTTCAAAAACAGCATGAAACTTTAATTAGAAGGGATAATATCTGAAGTATTAGCCAAACTAGAGTTTTACTCCACTGCCGTGTTCGCAATGGTTCATATGGAGATCAGGAATTTCATAGAGCTGCAAAATTTTGTGACTTGACAAATGATAGTTTTCATTATAATGATAATTCTGATTAACGCCAATCTTCAGAAATATAAACTTTGCCATTTAAAAAGGGAAAAGTTCTTCTCTTGTGTAATAATTTCCAATGTAAAGGTATTTTAATAGACTTAAACTTCAATTTCTTGAGTCTTTCTTCCAAACTTGAATCCTTTTAGAAGTCTTTGAAAAATACTTACATCGAACATTCTCTCTTCTCTGTAAAAAATGTGATTCTTACAGAATACAGATGTTTCTTAGACATGAAAATAAGTAAGCATAATTTGAGACTCTAGCAGTTAAAAGGAAATAAAATCTAGAGAGCTGGGCTCATGCGGGCTTTAGGGAGAAGTGGCCAGCTTTGAAGACCTCTGACAAGAAATGACTGGATACTGTCTGGAGAAATGGTTGTTACTTACCTAATTTTCACAGTGGAAACTCATACATGTGTGCAATAGAAATGCTAAGGATCTCCATTACAGGTGTATATTGTACTTCATGACCTCTGATTATCTCTTTATGATATTGACTCTTCATTGCCCTCCCTAACCCTTCTCACTCCTGCCAAAAATCCCACAACCAAATCTTTATTTAATTTCCAGGTATCCATATCCTTTTGGGTAAGAGTTATTTGTCTGACTACTCCTAGAATTATTTATCTAGCCCAACACTGCCACACCCTTCATGTTCAATCTTGTCTCTATAAAGGTGGTGATTGCTAATTCAGAATGCAATCTCCAAAGACGAAATCAGCTCCAGCAACCCAAATAGCTCAAAATCTCAAAATCTCAATGTCTCAAAAATCCCTAAAATCATTTTTGTTCAAGGCTTGACATGTTGTCTTCATTAGCCCAGCCATGTGTCCATCATAAATCCCATCAAAGAGCTGACTGTTTTCTCCACACTGTTTTGAAAGTCTAATTTAAATGTTAACTAGCCCAGCAGTAATACAATTCGGATTTTAACAGCAACCTCCAGACTCAGAGACAGTTCAAATGACCATTATCTGGAAAAACGAGACAGAGTGAAGAGCTGTTTTTTATTACGATGCTTAATTTACAAATTAAAAGCTCCTCAAACCCTCATTTCAGAGCTGGCCCTATTTGGGGCAGTGGTGATGGATAACAAACATTGTTCTAAATAATAAAATTGTTTTAAAACATGGGATGACAAAATAATTATACTTAAATTGACAATTTTTTCAATTCCTTAAAACTTTTACAACTACAATGTGATCAAAATTGTTAGGGACATTATTAGTGTCTAAATAAACATGTGAAATAATATAATATGTTCTTAATATACTTTAAAGTTTTCTCTAACGATCACTGCCTAGGATTTATGCCAAGTCCATCTTTCTAGATTGTGAGAAAACATCTGCCATTTAAATATGTAAAGAAGTAGAGGTATTCAAGATTGGTATCATTAACTCTTATTAAATATTAACATACATGTATTACATATATATGTATGTATTTAAGAACTAAGATCATATAGAATGTCAAAGATTATGAATACTGATTCTTACCTTGCTGGTCTACAGAGGCTCAGAATTATTATCATCTGAGGAGAGTTCAGATTTTTCAAATTTCAGAGATTTTCAAATTTCAGAGATTGATACATTAATTTTTGTGGTAAACAAAATCTGAGGTGGCCCCCCAAGTCCCTTCCTCTTGGTCAACACCCTTGCATAATTGCTTCCATTTGTGTGCATACTGGACCTGTAATGTGCTTCTAACTAACCTAGTGTGGTAAAGCTCTTAGGGCATTTGTGATTCCATGTATGTGATCACATTATGTGATTGTAGTAAGGAGATTCGTTCTCTTGCTGGCTCTCAAGAGCAAGCTGCCATGTTGTGAGCTTCCCCATGTAAAGGGTCATGTGGCCGGAAACTAAGGGTAGCCTCCAGCCAACAGCCAGCCAACAAGAAACCCAGCCTTTAGTCCAGCAAGTCCACAAGGAACTGAGTGCTGACAAAAACCAAGTGAGCAGGGATGTGAGTCCTTTCCTAGTTGAATCTTAATGTGAGATCCCTGCCCTGGCTGACCTGCTGATTGCAGCCTTGTGGGTGACACATCCCTGACCCACAGAAAGTGTGACAAAATAAGAGTGTGTTTTTTAATCTACCGAATTTGTGACAATATTGTTACACAGCAACAGGTAATAAGTGGCAATCCACAATTTAAAAAATAAGAGAGAATAGAATAGATGAAAGGAACAGAATGAAGTGTAAGCCTCTTCCATAAAATTTTCTATATATATCAACATTGGGTCACAATATAAATGCATTTCATAATGCGGGTTGTAGTAAAAAAAAAAAAATTGACAGAAATCTTTGTCAATCTGACTGGGAAAGACCCTTCCAAGTTTTGAGGGTGTATATTCTTGATCTGTGAACACTTCACGAGGCCTGTGAATCCTGCTAAAGCGAGAGTATAGGAGTGGCCAGGGAGAAAGCATGAATATTGAAGACTAAGAGTATCTCCTCATATTTAGGGGATTTTGATTTTGGAGGAATACTAAGAAGGTTATATCTGGAGTAAATTATAGGATTATCCAGTGTTCGGTACTAAACAAACATAAAGAGACAGAACTAGGCAAGATTTTACGTTGTGCTAATTTAGACTTTTCCCCCCAAAGTGTAGTACTGGTAGTACTGGTAGTACTGTATGATTTTAGTTTGCATATAGACAATTCAATATATATATATATATATATATATTTTTTAAACCATTTATGCGTTTATCTTGCTGAATATTCAAAACCCTACGACGTTACTGCTTAGGTTAAATGGTGCCCCTGTACCCTCTGCCTTCTTTTCAGCAGCAGTCTGTGCTCTTGTGACGACATGCAAATAAGGCCATAAAACATCAGGAGGGTGATTTGCAGATGGCTGACGTCTGAAGATTGGGAAACCCTTTTCCAGACCAAATTTTGGTTTACCAAAGAAATGGAAACTCAGAGAGGTTAAGAGGACTTGTCTTGCTCCCTGTTGCCCATGGGATCAAACAGTAAAGAAAAGGAATGAGCTGTTGCCCAAGTTTGCGTAAACTACAGACTCTCTTGAGTTAAAGAAGTTACACTGGTAGGGAATGTATATGCTGTTGTGATGTGGGTAAGCGTCTGAGGGGCAATGTGCATTGTGTGTATGTGTGTTTTCTGGTGATTCCCATATTAGACATTGTGCTAGACATAGCCAACAAGACAGATAAAGCATACATCTTGTCCTTTCAGAGTTTACAGATGAACAGATCATCATAGTCATAAACCCCCATAATCAATAAATTGATGAAATTATTGATTATTAGAAACCTCTTTTGAGAGTCATGTAAAAGATGCAAGAGAACGTTGACTTTCACATTAG
This sequence comes from Lutra lutra, assembly GCF_902655055.1. NCBI lineage: Eukaryota > Metazoa > Chordata > Mammalia > Carnivora > Mustelidae > Lutra > Lutra lutra. Next base: position 137,958,362 of record NC_062278.1, on the reverse strand, counting down.
AAGATGTGAGGTCAGATTTTACCTCCACTATTTGCTAGCCTTATAATCTTGGACAATGAAACCTCTGTGAGCTTCATTTTGCTCATGTGTGTAATTGAGATCTGAGTTCTTTCTTCACTGAACTGTGTATAGTCATATAGTCAGGCTTCTCCAGAGAAACAGAACCCATAAGATGTGTGTGTGTGTGTGTGTGTGTATACACACACACAAAGAATTTATTTTAAGGAATCAACTCACATGATTATGAAGGCAGGCAAGTCTAAAATATTCAGGGTGGGGCTGTAGGCTGGAGACCCAAGGAAGAGCCAGCACTACAGTTTGAGTCCAAAAAATGTCTGCTGTGTAAATCCCTTTTGCACAGGGAGGGTTGATCTTTTGTTCTATGTGCCACCCACATCACAGAGAGAAATATGCTTTATTTAAAGTCCACTGACTTAAATGTTAATCCCATCCCAAACAACTCTCACAGAAATATCTAGAATAATATTTGGCCACATCTCGGAGTACCATGACCCACCCAAGTTAAAATTAAAAATTCACCATCACATGTTCACCCTGTCAACTTGGCTGCTTTACAAGTCTCCTTAAACTGAACTTCTCCAGGTAAAGGCTATATTTCCACCTGACATGATACAACTATCCTGTGTGCAGGTGAAAACACTTAAATCCCTTTCTCAGAAGAGGACTGGATGATATTTACCTCTCTCTTGATATCCCATAACTTAAATACTATGATGTGAAGTTAACTGTGCTTAAATCTATGAAATAAGGTCAGCACACCTTATGTTAGATAATAAGAGTATACGAGAGGGAAGAAAACAGGGGCGCCTGGGTGGCTCAGTGCGTTGAGCCTCTGCCTTCAGCTCAGGTCATGATCTCAGGGTTCTGGGATCGAGCCCCGTATTGGGCTCTCTGCTCAGAGGGGAACCTGCTTCCCCCTCTCTCTCTGCCTGCCTCTCTGCCTACTTGTGATCTCTCTCTCTGTCAAATAAATAAAATCTTTAAAAAAAAAAAGAGGGAAGAAAACAAAGATTTTTAATATATATATATACACATACATATATATATAATAAATATAAAAGTATTTATATTTATATACTGCTGGCCCTTGAATGATGTTGGAGTTAAGGGTAAGAACTCCCCCACACAATCAAAAATCCATGGATAAATTATGACTTCCACAAAACTTAACTACTAAGCTGGAAGCCTTACCAATAACATAAACAGTTGATTAACACATTGTTTGTACATTCTTTTTATTATATACTGTACTTTTATAATAAAGTAAGCTAGACCAAAAAATGTTATTAAGAAAAGTATAAGAAGAGAAAATACACTTAGAGTACGGTACTGTAAAAAAAATCTGTGTATAAGTTGACTCATGCAGTTGAAATGCAAGTGTCCAAGGGTCAACTGTGTGTTGTGTGTGTGTGTATAGCACTTCGATTTTCTAGCACATGGCATGTTGTTACAAAGTGCTGTTTCTTCACACTGTACTTTGATTTAGGATCAGTCTCTGCTACCCAGTGTCGTTTCTTAACTGTGATAGGAATTAGCCTCCGTACAAGCATAAGCATTAGAATTTGTATGTGGTATGTGCTCATACACTTTGGTAAATAATAAATTACAAGTATAGTAATTACATGCATGTTTCTTTTATATAAAAGATTATCTACTTACTTTTTTTGCATTTTAGGCCAGGGCACACAACGGTAGACTTCCTGGCAGAGGAACGCAGGGTTTCCTATTTTTAAGAATCTGAAACTATTTTTTAAAAATTCTGCCTGCTTGGGGTGCCTGGGTGGCTCAGTGGGTTAAAGCCTCTGCCTTCAGCTCAGGTCATGATCCCAGGGTCCTGGGATCGAGCCCCACATCGGGCTCTCTGCTCAGTGGGGAGCCTGCTTTCCCGTCTCTCTCTCTGCCTGCCTCTCTGACTACTTGTGATCTCTGTCTGCCAAATAAATAAATAAAATCTTTAAAAAAAAATTCTGCCTGCATATAATGAAACAGGCCTGAGAGATTGCATGGGAATTGAGCACCTATCTGAATCATTTGCCTTAAAGTGGTGGTAATGATTCTGTGTGTGTGTGTGTTGTGTGTGTGTGTGTGTGCGCGCGTATGCACAAATGCACACACACACACCTATGTGCATAAAATAAATGACTTTTAAATATCGTGCAATCGATACCTGAAACTTTATGTAATTCGCTCAGTGTTCAATCTAACTATATATCCACGATTTAATTGAAAATCCTGCCAACATTATGTACGTTACCCCCTGCTCTATCCTAGCTAATCTGAAAAATAAAGAAAAATATTGGACTTCGAGCATTTAATCCAGACACAGATAAAGAGCTCTACCACATACATTGCATTCATATTCTCCTTTCCACTTGTAAAATGTCTTTTCTTCAGTAAGGCAAGAGATGCATGTCTATGTTAAAATTCTATTTCTACCTTCATAATACTCTTTCTGATTCTACTCAGAGTGTAATAGGTAGCAAATATTTTTTCTATTAATTAAAGTCCTTCACTTTTAGGATGAATTTTTTTTGAAAGCTCTCCAAGCCTCTCATGGCTCTTTAAAAATTATCTTTTCCCATGGAAATGCTTAATTCATTACTTGATACTATAAAAATGAAAAGGTGCTTATTCAAACTTTTTTATTTTGTCCTTCCTTCTCCAGTACCCATTACCCCCCTCCTCCTAGGCTCAAACAAATATGATGAGGGGAAGAAAAGTGTCACTCACGCACCTGCACGAGAGTCTATGGAAACTCCTGCATACCAAGAAGGCTAGTCCACATTATAGCTTTCCTCCCATCAAAAATTATAATAATCAGGATGGCTAATGATTAGGAATTTAAATTCTGCTTTCTTATTTCCAATCATTATGCTAAGATCACGGAGATAAATAAATTTTTAGCAGTGTGTAGGGAAAGAAAATCTTTTCAAATTCACCCAATCAAGTTATTCTAAATCCAATCTTTCTATGCCTTGCAAAATCAGCTATATCTGGTTGTTTTCACAATTTCCTGATTAAATCTGTCAATAGATTTTCTGCTGCTCATTCCGTTATTTATCCAGAGCATTAATGAACTTCTCTACCTCCTGTGAATCCATAAATATTTCTACTTTATTATCAAAAACAACCCTTAATTGGACTAAAAATAGGATTGTAGATCTATCTGCTCCACCTAAGTAGTAAATTAACTTTTGTGGTTCCAAAGTCACCATTTATCTCTTCATCACTCACTGCTATTTATTGCATGTGCCTACCACACTCCAGTCACCATTCCTGGTGCTCAGGATTGAGAAAGGCAAGTGGGACCGCCACTCTCACAGATGTTAGATTCAGTAAGAGAGATAGTGAATAAACATGTCACCAAATAAAGCAGAAACTTCTTACGATGAAAAGTTGTTCTCCAATAGAGGACAGGGAGATCTGGAACATGGTGACTAAACGGAGGAGAGGAAAAATGTGTACCATGGAAGAGGGACCCCGGAAGTCCTCTTAGAAGAGCTAACATTTGAACTGCTGTCAGAATAATGAGAAGGAACTGGCCAGGCACAGATCCAGGGGAGAGATTTTTCAGACAGCAGGACCAGCAGATGCAAAGGCTCAGAGTCAGGAAGTTGGTGTGTTTGGGGACACTGGAAAAGACATGTGATTGGATCTACGTAAACAAGTAACTGCAACTAATGTGACCTTGGCAACATTCCCACGATGTACGGGGCTATCATTATGAACCAAAGACCAAGAACATTCATTCGTTACTTCAATTAATTAAAAAAATAACCGCAGAAGGAAATTAACTTTTATTATTATTATTATTATTTTCCGTTAAACTGAAGTTCAGAGAAGTGAGTGACTTGCTGAAGGCTATTTATCTAGTAAGTGGACCAGTTCAAACTGAACCAAGCCCAGTTCCTTAACCAGGAAGTTACAGTGCCCACCTGATATCTTTCCCACTAAAAATGTGAATGATTTTTATCTTGATTTATGAATTACTTTTGCAAGTAGCATTTAGCCACTTTCGTTGCAGGTAAAACAACCCTGATGTTATTTGTTGCACAATAACGTCAGTATCTGTGTAATACTTTACCTACTAGGTAGGAGGCAGTGATATGCTGGTAACCGTTGAGCAACTAACCCCCTTCTTCCCCCAAGAAAGCCCTGATTTATGGCATTTGTTGATTTCCATAGTGTAAATACTCCCACAATGGCCTATTTCAAGTTAACAATGAGTCATCTGCTAAATGTGCAATCGAGAAGAGATGTGCCCAATCAGCTTCTATGAGCCAGAATGAATGGGCTCCAATATACCGCTGCTAGGAGATGCCCAATAAATATTCATTTGAAAGCAAGCCTACCCATAGGAAAACAGTTTGGAATCCCTTTGATGAATGTCAGAATCACAAAGGCTAAAACCAATTGCATTTTATTACTTTCCATCCTCTAAATTTACTAGTTGGGAGAAAGGTAGGAGGCAGTTCATGGAAAAAAAAAAAATGGAGGTCTTTTCCCCTGATTTGTGCCAGTTGAGAGTTTTATCACTGCCACCGGAAATGTTTTGCCATTGAGTTTGCTCATCGTTGAGCTCATCATCTTCTTGAATGTAGTGTGCGCACATGGTTATTTCAAAATGAAGAGGCACAGCACCTTAGGCACCTATATAAAAGTTCAGGATGGTTTTGTTAATTGAGAATTTAGGAGACCAAGCCCCCCGGATGCAGCACCTGAGGAATTGTTTTACAACATGGAAGCCATTAGACAATATGGACCTTCTATGAATGAGTGGGAATCCTTGCAGCGGGGGTGGAGAAACTGCCTTCCAAGTGCAAATTCCAGTGTGGAATCACCAGATAATAATTCATGACAGAGATACAACATATGCTCTCCTGATAGAGTGGGAGTTACAGGACACAGAGAGCAAGTAAGCAGCAGAAACTCCGTGAGTTACGGCACCTCATTGCCATTATAAAACATCTTTATTGGGAGGGAAAACGCAATATTTTGGTAGAAGGAGATGAAGGAGGTAGTCTGGATTGCTCACTTATGGTAGAATGTGCAATTTTACAGCTGGGATATGCCCGTCTGCTCTGTGTCTTCCTTGACTCACAGCCTATCCTGAGCAGGCGTTGAGTATACACACTTTAATCCATGAGGCAATCAAGGTGCTTAGGTAGAACCTGGGAAATGGAGAATTTTATGAAAGGGAAGCCTATATTTTCTACACAAAGTTCTCAAGCGCCATCGTCTCCATCCCTATTTTAATGTTAATTTGATTTGTGCTACTTCTGGGAAGCTGTGTTAGTGGTCATTGTGTGTGTGTTCTTGAGGCAAGTAGATTGATTTCCCCGTATAAAACACTTCGTTGTTGTTGTTGCTGTTGTTTTACTGTTCAAGTTTGGAAGTGGCTGCCATTTCATTTTCATAGCAAAGTCTTAACACTAAGAACACATCATTGGAGTCAGGTGCGGAACCCTGGTGCCCTCGGATCCTTGAGGCTTACAGCAAATGTCTGCTTTACTTTCCCAGTGTCATAGTGGCACAGAGGGCAGCTTATAAAGTCGTCAGAGAGGTGCAGTCAATCTGAATTTTTAGAGCTGTAAAGAAATTGACCATGCAAATCCTTCAGTAAGCTTAGTGTGGGAGACTTTTTTCCCCCTAGGAGCAAGGGAAGGGAACTCATACTCTCCCCAAAAAGAGTTTTCAGTTTAGTGTTTCTGCATTTTTTAATTCTTTCTCATGAAAGGATAAGTTAAAATATTTGAACCCTTTATCTGCTTGGCAAATCAGGATATTGGAATAACATGAGGAAGGTTTATAGCCAAAGATAGGAGTCACGGAGAATGGAGATGAAAATGCATGATATTTAGAAGTCTCTAGTCTACCTTATCATTTTCATCAGAGAGAATATAATTCCTCTATGCAAACATATGAGTGAATTTCTACATTCATTCTTTCTTAAATCACCTGCTTGTTTTGTTGAAATATTCCTTTAAAATATTTTGAATCTCAATCACATGTTGAGGGGTTTTTGAAAGCTGAGAGGTCATCAATTTCATGATTTTGGTGGTATGACTCTGGAATGTCATTATGTTCCTCTTATAAATCTGATCAGTAAAAAATCCCCTAAAATGGTCATGGTGATTCCCTGTAAGGTAGTCTCCTAACATCTAAGTTTAGAAGAGAATGTTTCAAGGGGTACTTTATGTTGATACACATTGCTGTGAAGTCTTCTTTATTTGTTATTGTCTTTTAGAAAGCATGAAAATGTCTTTTCTATTTGTAGTTGTTTTCAGGAAATATGGACTCTTGTCTCTAGCGTTACCTCCTGGCTACACTCACTTTCTATGCTATTTGTGTATCTACATTATTCATGCTTACAAGCCCAGCTGTAAAATAAAAATAGAGTGAATGAATGAGTTCTAAGGATCAACATAAAAATACGGCCTGAACTCCAGCCAAACCTTGAATCTAAGTTACTTTACCTAGTTCACCACTTCCTTATTTCACACAAAAATTCCGTTATGTCAAACTACTTCTCTTCTGAAAACCTGCTCCTCTGAAATTACGTTTGATGCCCAGGAATTGTCTTAATTAAAATGATAAAATCTGTAATATTCCATGTGTTCTGTACACTCCTAGATTCCCTGTAAGACCTGGAAGTTTTTCATATCAATCAAAAATGAAGAAAAGTACTTCACTTTGTTTCTCCATGTCTGAAATTCAGATCTCTTTATTTTTATTTACTCACTAGTCAGAAAACGTGTGGCTTTCTTTGAAGCTATGAAAAAATTAATACAGAATGGCCCCAACTTCACTATGCTAATATTCTGGGAGGCACAGTCTTCAGAGACCATCTTAGGCTGGCGTCTGCTGCTTCTGATGCTGGTAAATTGGAAAGCAAAATACGGCCGACACAGTGAAAAAGCATGGTCAACTTTACATCAGACTTCATTGTTCCTGCTATAATGCACTGCTTTCCACACATAATAGTGACTGATCTGGGTGATCCTTTTCACTTAGGGGAAAAAACATTTCCAAACTCATTTTATCAGCTCTGGAGTTTCATATGTATAAAACAGAGAATTATATATGTGACAGGGCGCTACACTGGGACTAAGAGATCTCCAAGCCTGGAATGAGAAACATAGAGTTTTCTGGCAATTTGAGCCTTTTGTAAATTTTCCTCTCAAGCTGATTCACATGGCTGAGTAGAAAAATGTGTATTCCTCATTGAACTCCAACCGGCAGCTTCCTAGCTTTCTGTCGTCAATTGTAGTGAAATCATTGTCAATTAATCAACTGGAAGAGCAAACACCTGCCCAATTTATTATTATTTTTTTACAAGTAATTAGGGGGTCCAATAAAGCAGCAGGAGTAGATACATTTTCAGGTAAAAGCATATGTCAAAACCTGCATGTTTCTAAGCAGTCCCACAGCAGAGAGAGACAGAGACAGAGAGAGAAAATATATATATTTCTTCTGACAACAAACAACCACAAAAAAATTCTGAAATGTGGAACAAAAAGGCTTGTCAAGCAACGATCTTTATTGCTGAGGATCCCAGCACCTGCGAGCACAGTTAAGAGCATTACGTGTGACAGATCTATGTAGGTCACTGTTGTGTAGGTTGTGTAGGTACCGTTGGTCTGGGTACAAACAATGAGCTTGTAGCTACCCGTTTTATGAATGTTTTGTAAGCCAGACAACAGAGAAAGACTGAATTTTGTCTCTTCTTTAGAGAGAGGGAGAAGGAGAGGGAGAGAGAGAGACAGAGACAGAGAGAAAGCAGGAGAGAGGGGAGAGAAAGAGAGAGAGAAAGAGCAGGAGAGAGAGAGAGAGAGAAGCAGCCGGGTGGCAGAAGCCCATGTACACTTGCACAAAACAGGTGGTGTTCTAGTTAGGATGCCATATTTGCTATTTAGGGTTCTTGTGATCTCTCTGGAAGGATGGGTAAGCTATAGGGTGCGTAGGACGAATCTACACAAAGCATCCCTTGCGCTCCAAGCCTACAGGCTCCGAGCGACCTGGCACTCCACATACCGAGATGGGTTATCTCAGCAAGGCTGCTACAGAGTCTCTGTGAAATTTGGGTTACCACATTTAGCTGTGGGATTACAGCACATAATACCACAGATAGGAGATAATGCTTGAGGCGTGCGGCTGTGGCTGTGTAAGCCTCGCAAGGCTAATTATGGCAGATTTGGGGGTCGGGGCAGATAGAGGTGGGGCAGGACGTGGAATGGGTAATACAGCGTGGCTTGTGGCTTGCTAGAGGCTGTCATGGCATCCTTGCACCACGGCCTGGTACTCCACCTACACTGACAACCCAACAAAGCTCCAAAATGTCATTCTGTGCCTCCATCCTTCTTTCTGAGGCAGACAGCAATAATTCGGAATTTATTTTCCTCAATAGGAGTCTGACAGCCCATAGAAAGGGCAGAATTTCTTTTTATTTTTTTCCCCTCTTTTAACTGTCTTTTTGGAGGCTGAAGTGATAGGTTAACATTTTCTCTCTGATGGCACTGTATGAATTTTTGCTTTAATGATTCGTGTTCACTGCTTCCACTGGCCAGAAGCTCTCAAGATATTTATGAAACAAGTTGTCACCTCATGGTACCTCACCAAAACTTTGTTTTTTCACATTTTTGTCAGTGAGCTTTATTTCTCACTGTATTTCTGTTGACTAATCTCCCCAACACTTTGACAAGTCCTGGACAAATCTGGTAGAGTTCAGAATAAAACAAAACTGTGGTGGGTGATAAGTCTTGCTGGTCTAGCTGTCTCAAATTTTGAACCTGTTTGCATTTCCCATATCCCAACATTTCCTTCTGATTTACAAAGACCATTTGAATGCTTTATCAACTCACAAAGGCCATTACCTCGTCTCAATTTTCTCAAAAGGAAGCAATGCTTATCATAATCCATGCCCTACTCCTATAACTCAATTGTCATGAAGGTCAAATGTAAAACGTAGTATTGTAATGTAAATTGTAATATTCCCAATGCACTACTGTGTTGTAATCTCTCCTCCCGTTCTTCTGGGTGCAACTCTTCTTGATCTTGGAAAAAGGCACAATGAGATTTGGAGCATCTAAAAGACATAAGTTGTCCAGAAAGCCTTAAAATATATTCTGAAAAATACTAGATACGGCATTTATTAGTGCTATTCCCGGATTATTTTAGGATCTCTGCCTTTTGGGCACATGTTGAGATGATATTTCTTGCCCCCCTTGTGTTTGCACGGAGCCATCTGACTAGTTCTGCACAATTAATTGTGATCAGAAGGGCTGTGAGTCACCTCTGATCCAGGACATTTAATGGTTGATATATGTGGGAGACTTTCCAGAGCTTTCTTTTTCCTCTAACATGCTAACTGGCACACTTTATATGCTAGCCCTTCCTTCAGGTTTGGTCCACGAGTAACTATAATGAACACAGCACTCCTGCTGATCCCCAGGGACATGCTGGGCATGAGCGGGAAGTCAATGTGTATTGAAATAAATCACTGAAATTTGGAAGGCTCTTCGTTACCACTACATAACCTAGCCTATCCTGACTGTTAAACTAGATCACTGGGACTGCAGTACACGTGGTGTGCAAAAAATAGGTACCAGGTGAAACAAGTTTGGGCAAAGCTAGTTTGAACAAGATGAAAGGTTACGCAGGCTGTTCCAGATTCGTTAATGGCCTGTGAATCTTCATGAGTCTATTGTAAAGAAATTAAAGCATCCCACTATAGTACTTGCTATTTGAGGATCATCCCAAAGGACTCACGTGCCAAGGAACGCATGCCAGCTCTCCATCACCTCGCCAGCCTTTGTCCTCCTGTGATGGCATCGGGACAGTCTTCCTTGCTCTTTGGTAATGCTAGTTCATGGCATGGTGCTGGTTTCACTGCCGTCCCAGGTTCCCTGTAATCCATTTGCTTGAGGAAAACTATAAATTCATTCTGCTCTTGAATGTTAGCTAATTTCAAAGGCAAGGGTATAATATTTTGCACGTGAAGGGGAGAGAGTGGTGCTATTCTCTAGAAGGTGATATATATATATATATATACACACACATATATATAATCTCAGCCCTTATAAGTCTATATATATATATACACATATATATATGTATATATATATTTAAAAATGTAGACTTTGACACTTTTCTGGCTTACTAATTTCTTTTCTTTTTCTGATGAAAAAATACACCTCGTTTATGAGAAAAAATATATTACCATACGTGCTACAAATAGAAGCCAACACACCAAAGAAAGTAACTGCTGCTAAAAGCTGGCTAATTGAAATGTAATTCATTAGTTTCAAACAGAACTGGCTCTGCGTGCGTGTGTGCGCACGCGCACGCACACACACACATGATTACACATAGACACAGAATTTTGGCCTCACAACCCTTTCAAAGGTGGCATTTATGCTTCTTTCTCTGGCATTGTTTTTGCGGCACTTGAGAAACTGGAAAAATCTATTGTATTGAAAACGAAAGGTGGCCACTCACACCCGAAGTCAGTGACTATGTTTTTTTTTTTTTTTTTTCCATGACTATTTTCTGCCTGTGGATGATTGTATAGATGCCAGCCTAACAAAGCATTCTGTCTGTCGGTGGTGTGCTGAATTTGGAGACAATGATCAGAACTTAATTCTCAAAATGTTACTCTGATGCAAATCAAGGCCATTCTATTTCAAGAGACTCTAGTTTCTTTATTCAAAGTCACCCTGCATTTCTGGAGCTAATTTGGTCTGAAAAGTAACCGGTTAGGTGAAGAACCAAAGTGTTTCCAAGCCTTAGGCTGCAGGTGGCTGAGATAAAAGTAAATCCCAAGCTGTTAGAAGAAAAGGAAGTGGAGGAGGAGGGAAAAAGTAAAATTAAAAAAAAAAAAAAAAAAAGGAAATGAAAAGGAAGAAGGAAGAAAGGATGGAAGGCAAGAAGGATGGAAGCAAAGTAATTCTGCTCCGGCGTTCATTTACTTTCTGAATTGACACACGAGCAGCCCAGATCTTATCAGATAATACACACATTTAGAAATCCGTCTGCACGTGTCTATGTTCCTACAGCCCATTCTGCCTAGCTAAAACAACATCTTTTTTTTTTCCCCGAAAAATCTGTTTCCTTCTTACATAGTCCAAATGTTAGAATGTGGTTTGAATTCTTTTTTGAACATTAATTTAAACAGTATGGGAATAGATCAGCCCTTATAAGTCTAAATAAAACTTCCTTCGACATATATAATATGGTGTGCTTATTTGGAGGCTAATGGAGCTGGAAAGAAAAAAGTGGGAAAGAGTTAAATACAGAAAAGAGTAAGCTTCATGGGAGTTTTTTTTTTTTTTTCTTATAAAAATTTAATTGCTGCTTATTTTTTTTTCCATCCAACCTATTTAGCAGAAATTTACAGCAAAGCTTTAAACTGGTTTTCATACCAGCATTCCAAATGTTCGGGTATTTTGACCTGAAGAGAAAAATGCAAATAACACAGTGCCACTTAGTGGAAAGGGGAAAAAAAAAAACGCACACAAAAAAACGTCTGGATAAGGAAGAAAGTCAACAGGCATCCAAATCATTGCCTGGAATTATAGATACAAGTCATGTTTGACATTCAGATGCTATGCCTTTTGATGGCTTTCAATCACATTAAATTTCTACTGCCACAATAATAAGTAAATTGTGTCACATGCTATCACAACAAACATTTCCAAAAAGAGCATGGAGGAATCCATTCAATGCTGATAGTATAGAAACATTATAAACTCTGTTTGCTCAAGGAGAGAAATATCAGTAACTTCTTAAGGTGAGGCAGTCTCGTAAACTGATAGAACCATGTAATTTTTGTAGCTCTGTGAATTATAATCACTTAGACTATGTTCAACAGAGCAACTTTCTTCTCTGCATTAAGGTAGAAGTCACATTCTTAGGGAAGCTGGCGGATCCCTTACTACCCTAGTGTTTTGAGGACCTTGAGAAAGCCAGAACTGGGGTGGGACCACATCTCTCCAGCTTATGGTGAGTCAGGCGCCAGGGCCACCAATTTCGTTTGCAATCTGAATGTTTTGCTTCCCCTGATGATGAAGGTCACTCTCTAAAGCGAAGCTTTTGGTGACTATTGTTGCGTTGTCCTTGGGGGTGAGTTTTTTAATGTCTTTAGGTGTCTCTCTGTGTACCTATTAAATGTAATCATCCAATAGCATTTCATTATTCTAATATTTTGCAAAATTCACAGCATGCATGGACAAAAGCACTGACTCTATTTATGTCATATAAGTTGATACACCCAGTAAAGAGCATCAAGGCGCTCTTTCCCTCTCCCACTCCCTCCTGTTCTCTGTTGAAGCTAGAGCTTATTTATCCAGTTCTGAAGTGCTCTCAAAGTCTGCTTCCTCCCACCGCCTCTCGGCTTCCCAACACACTTATGAAAATGCTACCTTTGGATACTAGATTTTATTTTTACAGCCCACCCCCCACAGCAGTCCACTGTAACCCTCACCTACGTAACTCGTAACTCGACAGGATAAGTTCAGAAAGTCTGTGGTCTTCCACTGGGCCAAGTTGTGATCTTTTAGGCTGGGTGGGGCTGAATGCAAATGGCAGCACTGATGGTTTTACAGAAAGTATTTGAGGCATCCTAGACAGCACTTGGGGAGTCAGCATGGAATTAAAGATGAACAGCATTCACAGCTCTTAATCAGAAGCTCTTTCTACAAGAAAAAAAGAGAAATTAAAAAAAATGTTCCTACATTACCTACAGTGTTGTTAATGTAACTTTCTATTTACATAATATGCAAAAAGGGCTGTCTGCAAACTGCAGTAATCTATATGGAATGAGGACAAAAGATACTGATTTCTCTAAAATGTTCTTGTTAAGGAATAATCAAGAAGTTAGAACCTCTAATCTTGCAGTCAAAGCAGAAGTTTGGGAAATTTTTTCTTTTTTTTCATTTTGCTCATGTATATATATTCACATGCACAGACGAGTACAGACAGATTTACAGATATCAAATATATCGTCTTTAACATTCAGGAACTAAATTAAACTTCAAAGAAAAAGTTAAAGTTCCCAGTAAAAGAAACATTTATTCACTTTTGATTTAGCCTTAAGCACTTCCAGCAAGTTTGCTCCGAGATGTCGAAGGAGAACTTAAGGGTGTGTGTGTGTGTGTGTGTGTGTGTGTGTTTGTGTGTGTGTGCCTGTGTTCCTGCTTGTGTTAGAGAGAGAGAGATGAGAAGGGGAACAGGGAGGAAAAGGGAGGGAAAAAAAGATAGACTAGACTGAATTGGCCTGGATTGGAGCATGTAAGGGAGGGGAAGTAAGGAGAGGTAGAAAGAGGGAAGGTGAGAAGAAAGGAGGGAGGGATGAAAAGATTTCCAGATGTTTTTTCCACTCCTAGTCCCTGAACTTTCCAGTCTTTTAATCAGTGGGAGGTATATTTTACCATGAGTTAAATCAAGGCCTAAGGGACCTTCTAGAGAAGGAAATGTCAAGGCCATGGCTGTCTAAGAAAATGTCCAACAGCTTGTTGATTCTGTCTTCCAACTCTAGATGAAGATAAGGAAAATTCTGGTTGACAACAACTGCAAGGAGACAACATGTAGAGAAAGCACACTGAGGGCCACACAACATCTGAGTGAGCAGGGGTGACCAGATGAAGAATCAGCCCCTGGAAATGCATTTGCAAATGGTTAGCTAGCAGCCAATACCATAAGGACCACCGTGTAAACAGCTGAGTCCTGTACCAGCAGGAGCTTCTCAGAGCAGGGATACCGGGATTCAACCAGCTGATGGTCCCAGTAGGCCTTTGAATGTCTATTGATCTCTGTGCCCTTTGAGTCCAAAGGTGTGCTAAATTCAGGTGTAAAAATGTAATTCATCAAAAAGTTTCAGACTGACTAGTGCATGTTTTAGGACTAGAATTGCTATTAGATTTCCCTTGGCATTCTTCATATACACTGATTAACGCACTTGTTGATCAATTTTACTCTGAAATAGACTGATGACTTTAAAAATTCACATTATTATTTTTCAGGTTTTCTAAAGTGAATTGAGAGCAGCAAAGGTTTCCAGATCCAAAGACCCAGGTTTGAATCCCAGATCTAGTTTGGACTAGCTCTGTGTCTTTGTTCAATGATCACGTTACTCTCTATCTCCATTTTTTTCCTCTGTAAAATAGGGATAATCATAGAAATGATACCTCACAGAGGTTTCGTGGGGGTCAAATGAGAGCATCTTTGTGGGAAACCTTTCTCGGTTGTAACTAGCACTTCCACGGGGCCTTTTAGCAATTTCTTTCTGTGTGAGGCTGATAACTGGTAACAACATCTCTGAAAATTGTCATTTTAAAACTGTTTGTGCCATACTTCGTGGTCTAGAGTGCTGGGTCTTTTTTTTTTTTAACTTTTAATTAAAAAAAATTTTTTTTAAAGATTTTATTTACTTATTTGACAGAGATCACAAGCAGGCAGAGAGGCAGGCAGTGGGGGTGGGGGGAAAGCAGAGAGCCCGATGCGCTCAATCCCAGGACCCTGAGATCATGACCTGAGCTGAATGAAGGCAGAGACTTTAACCCACTGAGCTACCCAGGCGCCCCAGAGTGCTGGGTCTCTTAATCAAGCTGTTATATAGGCCCTTATAAAGAAAACCCAGATCTCATTCCAGAATAAAAATGGGGCTTTATCTGCAGAATTGCGGGGGAGCCTGTGTGGAGGTGGAGTGCCCTTGTCAGTTTTCCCATGGAACATCTTATCTACCACCAATAGTCCGGTTCCCAAAGCTCAGGGCTTTCCTCAGTTAGCATCACAGGACTTTAAAATGAGATATTTCTTTCTGCGGGTGTTGTTTTTAGCACACTATATGCACATCTCATTTAATCTTGCTGAAAGTTCTACGTGAAAGGTTGTATACTGTTATCATTCCCATTGTACAGATGAGAAAACTGAGGCTTAAAAGCTTATTTGTTGGAGACCACCCAATTAGTGATAAGGGAAGTCATAATTAGCCACATACCAGACCGTAAGTAAATTTCTTTATCCCAATACTTTCTTCATTTTTGCTTTTCCCCCTCCAGACCCTAGCAAAGGCTTTGCCAGAAAAAAAAAAATGCAAAGGAGATAGCAGAAGGCCCAGAGACAAAACTCTCTGGCATGCACCACAGTGAGTGCCATGATGGGTCAGACTCTATGCTTCCTGCTGGGCATTGCAGTGCAAACACTAGAGTCATAAAGGGCACATGGTGAAGTGGGATGGATAACAGGAGACATCCATGTCTGGTGTGGAAGACTATGGGGGAAGGACAATGAAGGGTTTTTGAGACATGAAGGGCTACTAGATCAAAATCTGAGAAGTTATCCTAACTTTCTTGTTTGGGTTGGGGCATCAGGGAAGATTTTACATTGATGTGAGACCATAGTAGCAAAAGTAGTAACAAACGGGAGGCCGTTTGTCATATGAATACGAGGTGGCTTGAGACTACAACACTGAGAGTGATACGGACTTGGGATCCTAGAAGATGGGGAGTCTGTCTTCATGTGGCTCCCATTGTCACTTTATCCACATACCACAAATCTGTCATTCCATAAGGGAAAGTCCCAGAACTATGTGGTGCTTGAGTCAGATGTGTCATATGCCCTCAGCTCAGTTCTCACTCCATTCAGCTGTGATGGGGGTTCTGGGCATGCCCGTGACCGTCCACCTCCGTCATCCAGCTCAGCATCTCTCTATTTTTCTGTCCTTGGGCTTTACCTGAAGCCAAGAAAGTATCTCAGAAGGCATGCGGTTGGCCCCTGGACATGAGGGGGTTAACACCCCTCTGAACAGCCCTCCACTAATGAGGAGTGGGTTTTGGTGGATATTTGCCCAGGCCTCTAGTCCTTGGAGGGACGATTCTGATGAACTTTCTATACATTTCCTCACAATTCCCCAGCTGGACTGAGCCCCAATTGCTCACAGCAATAACCAGCTTGGTAATGTACAGTTTATTACTTGTGCTAGTTGCCCATCTTACTCTCCCTGTTCCCTCATTCCTGCTTCCTGGGATCACTTCCCAAATAAATGACCTATATCTTACTCTTTCTTTGGCCTCTGCTTTCAAAGGAACCCACGCTGAGAGCTCAAGGTGGTTCTGTAGATTCTCTCCTTCCTACTACTTTTTACTGCCCCAACTTACTTTTCACTCTAATTTCTTAGTGGCAAATCCCATTTTAGTTCTGAAAAACCCCACAGCTACTACCAGTTGTGAGAGAAGCTGCAGGCAAGAATTCTGACCTAAAGAAAGGTAAAATTCACCCTAAATACTAACAGTCCCCCTCCACCCAATGAATGGATCAGTTAAAATACTCTCAGTTATTGGCTGTTGCCTTTAAGACCTTTATTGACTCTCACCAATGACAAGAGTTAACGACAGAGGTATTAATGCCTAAAGGTGGAGGTGACAAGTAAAACGTTTTAACTCTTGGAATGTCATCAGAGTGGATCTGTTTTCTTTATCCTGGAAGACACAGTTTTGGGATGTACCCCCAAGTAACTCTACATTCCAAATGGGGCCTTCAATGGGTATGGTGTATCTATAAAATGGAGTAAAACCCAGTGTACAGATATCATAGAGGGGCATTTTCTATGATAACTAATTGGGTTCCTATTTTCATTTCAATTCTTTAATAATGCGTTTATTTGAACTAAGTTGCCCTCCTTTCATTAAACCTAGAAGTAACTAAAAATGATCAATAACATGTTTGAGTGTCTCAGGTAGAATAAAATTATTATAATGATAGCTAATGAGTCGGGATAGTATTTTTATGTAGCAATCAATATCACCTCCCAAAATAGCTTCTTTTTTTTTTTTTAAAGATTTTATTTATTTATTTGACAGACAGATCACAAGTAGGCAGAGAGGCAGGCAGAGAGAAAGGAAGGGAAGCAGGCTCCCCGCTGAGCAGAGAGCCCGATGTGGGGCTCGATCCCAGGACCCTGGGATCATGACCTGAGCCGAAGGCAGCGGCTTTAACCCACTGAGCCACCCAGGCGCCCCCCAAAATAGCTTCTAAAGCACTGACCTGCATTGTCTTTGGGGCATGGTTGCTATTGCAAAAATTGAAAAAAAAATTGACAATATTAAACTCATGAACTTCTAAAAAGGTCCTATAATTCCAAGGCAAACAGGTAATAGTTTTGAGAAAATCAGCCCTTTTGAGTATCAAGAGCCTATATCTTTTAAGCACCGGCTTCCAGGACCTTGATCCAATGTTAAAATCATGAAAGGATCTATGATCAGTCAGAATAAGTGATTGCCTCCAGCCCAAATTAGATAATGTAGGCTGGTGAGAGAAAGAATCAGAAATGAAACAAAAATGGATCAAATGGTTGGAGGCTCACTGAAAAGGGGGCACCTCTATGCATCTTCATTCTCGTTAGTGGATGACAACACGGAGGACTGGCCATCCCTGGGAACTAGATGCAATTGTACAGATGGCAGAGAGGACAGGACCTGACACCAGGATGAGCACCTTCCCTCAATGCCATGACCTCCCACATCCCCGGAACTTAGCTATCAAACAAGAAGTATGAGGATGGGAGGAGAAGAATGTGTAATTGAATGGCTTTAAATCTGAATGGACAGATTTTGTGTTTTTCAATTTGGGGATATTTCTTTTAAAAGTTTGCCTTTCCAGTTTATCTCATAAAATCAGAAGATCTGGCAATACCAGGGACTCCTCTGGCCTGGAATTTTCCCACTGAATGTTATCTGCCCCCTTCCCCAACCTTTGTTCTCTAGTTCGCCCCAATCCCTACCACTCCTTAATGTCTTACACCTGGACCACTTCACTCTCTTAAATTATTAGCCTGGGGCCTGTAGGTATTTAAGTGCCTATCTTTAAGTTTAGAGGGCAAAATAAGGGAAAGGAGATGTGCAGAAGATATACATTTTTCTGCAGAATAGGATTATATATATCAGGTTAATTCTGTCGATGGAGTTACCACTTCGTGCCCACCAAAATCAGAGGCTGTTTTATCTTAAGCAGTCACTGCCTGCTTTTCTCCTAAAAAGATTGCCACCTTGACCCCAGGAGACTGGGAGAATAGAAGACTTCGTCCCTATTGGGTATAAGCGGATATAATAATAATAATTATAAACATATATATACACAGTACATATATGTGTCTGTATGTAGATGAATTAGTTCCCGTAGCACCTGGCAAGTTTGTCCATATCTTCGTACAGCAAAGCTTAGTTAGAGAAGACCCGACTTTCAAGTTACAATTATGAAAACAAAACTGGTTTCTTCTTAATTTTGTAGATACCAGGTTTGCATACAGCATTAGCCATTTTCCTGTACATTTCCATTAGTAATGTCTTTGCTGATTAGTTTTTTCTAAATTAGCATGTTTATCCATTAGCATATCAATATTGCTGCCAACCATCCTCTTAATTTTTAGTTTTCTTGTTGCAACAAAAATTTTTTTTTGCCAATAAAAGCAGGCATTTCTTAAAGCCTTAATTAACTCCAGCACAATTCCTTTTTGCTTCTTTAATAATAGTGTGTAATATTTACTAAGATTATAGATTTTGCCTTATTCAAAACCACCATTCAAATAAGCAAAATCTTCACATTTTCGGGTTTGGCATTAACACAGTCTCCTCTTGTCAAGAGTTTCCCTGAGTTCTGGAATGTTGGAAAGACTGTACATTTTCAAGATAAGCATCAAAGAAACTTCAAGGACAAAGATTCCATACGTAGAAGATTTTTTTTTTTTCTAAGTGATTATTGAAGCAACTCGGACTTTCAGGAACCATGTCAAAGGAAAAAGATGATGGTCCAAACTCGAATTCTCTTGGCCAAGTCTCTTTATCTGTATTATCCACCGCAAATAAGCAGAATTCTGGTTGACTCATAACTTTGATGTGTACAATTACATAAATTTAAAGTCACCTACATCAAATAAGTAACACTGTGTTTAACAAAGTACACAGGAAGCACGGTAAAATATATAGTCTGTTAAAAACTCCTGTCTACACTGTTATTCAAGGTAGGTTCTTTTGACTATAATGATTAAATATCTGCAATAATTTTTTTTCTGCTGAGTCTGTGGAGACTGTTAAAGTTATGCTTACCTAATTCTAAGCACTGTCTTATTAAGGTAAGTGCTAGTAATTATAAATCTTTACGTGTAAGTGTAGGGTTTTTTTTCACACCTTTCTGGTGATTAAGAAGGAAAAATGATGAAGAAGTTGATGATATTGATGACTGCATCTCACATACTGTTTGTGGGAGTGTAAATTGTCAGTCTTTCTGGAGGGCAATTTGGCAAGATCCCTCAAATGAGAATGTCCTTTGCCCTAAAAGTTCCACTTGTGAGAATTATTCCTAAGGAAATAATTGGAGAAGGCAGAGATGAATGTACAAAGATGTTTGCAGTCCCGTGGAAATGAAAACCAGTCTCAGTACCCAGCAATCAAAAATAGTTGAATAAATTGTGAAAATCCAAGCAACGGAATACTAGGAAGCCATAAAAATGGATTGGCTCAGTCTCTATATAAATTAAAATGAAAAGGTGATTAATTAATTTTGAAAGTTTAAATACAGTTATAGAATAATATACATAATATGGAACAGTAAGATATATTTATATGTGTAAACACAAAAGACTGTCGAGACATAAACTAAATCACTTAAATGGTTCATCTCTGCTAGTCCCATTATGAAGGCATTTTTGCTTTTTAATTTCATTTACCTCTCTATTGTGCAACGTTTTCACAATTGGCTGGTTTCGTTCAAGAATTGTCTGTATTATTTATTTATTATTTAGGGTTGTGTTCCAGCACTCAGACATTCACTTTTCTCTTTTCACCTTAATCTTCCTTTGGAAGAAGGTTCCTGTCGTGTGTCTCTTGGCTAAGTTCAGTGCCCACGCCGACAAGGGTGTCAAGACGTCTAGATCCTCTCTCTTTCCACCCAGGACTATGAAGAACACACATGACATTCTTTCTCCAGGGCTCGATGCTAAAGAGAGTTACTCAAGGGTATGGGAGGAGTTGGCTGTAAGGTTCACTGTAGGGGCGGAGGTGGTACGGAACCCCTGCTGTGGGTCCTGCTGTCCAGCTCTCGGAACATTCCTGGTTCTTGTCCATTTGTTAGATCTCCTCCTTTAGCCACCTGCCACTCTATGAGCCCTTGCTCTGCTTCTAGTTAATCTGTCTTTTGATGGCCATAGTCTGCTTCTGACTGATATGCCTGTTTTGTCTTATATGAGAAAACGAAACTGTGTTTCTATCAAATGAAACAAATAGCATGCACTATTTAGAAATAAATGCCAGAGCACTGAATAAAAAAGCAAGAGGGAGAACAAGAAGACAAAACGGAACCAAAAAACCCTTTTGACTTGAAATGAGTATAAGTGGGGGGCAACTAGGCCCATTATGATATGGACAAAAAACCCAAAAGTGAAAATAAAAGTCAGGGTGTGTGTAACCATGAGCATCTGATCAGTGTAATTAGTATATGTCAGGGAGTTCACCTCTGTTTTGCTTTTCATAAAATAAAACAATGACTTTAATATTAAGGGTTTAATTCTTATCGTTCACTGTGGATTTATTGAACTATGAGTCCCTTGAGGAGGCCTGGTTAATTTATTTCATATGGAAGAGGTATCTTCTGTATTGGAAGTATTGTATTTTATTCAGTTTTGAATTGCTAAACTATCCAGACTCGTATCTTTCCCTTACTAAGATGTGATAGATTCATGGAGTCACAAATAATAACGGCATCATAAACAAATAAGACTGAACTGGTTTATATCATGACTTCTCTAAGCTGAAGACATAAATGTTCCCTTTTTTGAATACCTGAATAATTCAAGTAAAGGTATTCTTTAAACTTTTCCAGTATTCATATCTAAGCACATAAAATATTTTCACAATACAAGTACATTTACCAAGAGCAAATGTTTAAACAAAAGAACCAGGGTTCTTAATGAAACACCCTCAGGAAAATGTTTAAACTTTGCCCTTAAGTTTACTTTGTTCACTAATAGGCTTCTATTTCGAGTAGAGAGTAGGAAGGGTAAGTTCAATGTGTTAATAAGAAAAAAGTAATAATATTTAATTAATTCTGGCTGAACACACATGGTTTAATATACTTGGCAATATCATTCCATCACATGATATGATAATTTAATGGAACTTTTTTATTTAAATTGCTGGCAAGTTTATGAAATTATAAAGCAAATAGGCCATGCACTTGGGTGTAATTGACTGTATAAATGTGTTTTATACTATACTGTTGGCAAATTAGCCAATCCCTGTCACGGAATCAATTATTATCTAGCTAAATTCCACAAACACAATAGCAGAAATATTGCATTTATACAAAAAGCACCATGATTGTTAATCTTACACTGTGCATCTTAAAGCAAGGCAATAAACATTTATACACTGGATAATCGTCTTAAGATAATGCCACTGCCAAATGATGCACATTTAAAGATTCCTTGTTGTTGGAGACAGTCGTTTGGGTTTTATTTGTGCTTGCCTTTCCGGATCAATGAAGAGGATAATGGAAGCTTCACTAGTTTGAGTCAAGGAGGGGTTCAGGCATTTGACCTGCGTTTAAGAGACGCACACTGCCCAAAGCCAGCATAACACAGTGCATGCCTACCTTGCTCTGGAGGCTTTCGAAATGATAACAGTGTCACGTGTTTAGACAGAGCTATCACTTTCAAAGTGCTGTCATGCACACTCTATCTTGTTACCTTTCCTAGTGAAAACGGTGGCATGAACGACCCAGAGAAGAACTCTGTTTCGTTCGCTTCTAGTCTGGCTTAATTTAGCACAGTTTCTTTGGACCAGAAAGAGGTTTCTTTCCTTTCCAGTTAGCCCTCCAGGGTTCCCAGCCGAGGCTGCTGCGAACTGTTTGCTGGGAAGAGCCTTGACACCAGCGTTTTGGATTCTGAATGGTCCAGGATGCAGCCGCGCTTGAGATAACTAACATTTTCGAAACCGCATCTAATGAGACCAAGTGTACCTTCTCCCAACCGTTTGCATGTACGCTTCATAAAAGTCTGTGAGGCTTACTTTTCTTATTTGATGAGAAAGCCGAGGCTTAAAGAGTCAGAGAGATTTATCCAAGACGATGCATAGAGAAAGAGACAGAGTACGAACATCCATCTCACAAGGGCTGATTGAAAACCTTTGCTTTTTGTGTTAAGACAAAAATCCTAAAAGCAAGACCCTCTTCCCATAGATGCTGACCAGAAACCAAATCTGCAGAAATAATGCTGAAGCTAAGTCAACAGGGAAACTTGTAAGCATATTCCTTACAAGAATATTTTTCTCCTGAAAGGGAGCACATTCTTTTTTTTTTTTTTCTGTTCAGCAGGGAGTAGATTTCTTTAAATATCCAGCTGAAGCGCGTTGCCTCCTCTTCATCTTTTTCGTATTAACTTGAATACATCTTATAATATGCCATTTGTTTTAATTGAGGTTTTCTGCCCTATAGTATTTGGACATTCCTTCCTTCCGGAAGAGTCTTTTGCCCTTAAGAGTTTCTTTCGTTGTTGTTGTTGTTGTTATTGTTGTTGTTGTTGTTTTTAAATGAATCAGTTTCTCCACTGCTCCCTTGGCTTCCTCCTCTTTAACCTTTGAATTTCTTCTGAGTCTTATTCTTACTCCTTTGTAGTAGTCAGCCATACTGTTTGGAGAGCTGCGTCTCCCAGAGATATGCTTTGCACACTGAGGTGGAGGAATGACAAAAGGGAGAAAAGAAACTTGCATTAAAATACTGAGTTTTCATTTCTACTGGGCTTTGTGGGTGTGTGATGTTCAATTAATATTTGACAATAGTGAAAAGCTTCATGCAAGTAAGCCTTGCCTCCAAGCTACAACTGTATTTAGTATAAGTGAATGCATTTTTAAAAAACTGAATAGCTTTTATCATGAGATTTACCCATCTTTAGGGTATCCAAAAGAGCCAGTAAACTCTTAAAAATCTGCAGAAGTCTTTCCCTACAAGATCTTTTATGAAACAAATATTTGTTGAATGGCAAAATTTGGCCCATGGCCACTTTCCATTCCTTGCTTCAGAAGAAATGGGAAGCATTGGGATATGGCTGTGACTTTTTATAATAAAACAAAGGTAGGTCTCAAGAAACTTCAAGAACAGTTACAGATGATGAAGCAGATTTTCCAACATAGTTGTTAGTTTAAAGGTTTAATAGCAAACATAGAGCAACTGTAAATTAATTTCTACATCCTTCTGAATATCCTTTTTGTAACCACTGGATGAAAGCAAATTATTTTCTAGCTTCCCTTATCCGCAGACTGAAAAATGTGAAAAATGATGGAAAGAGGAACAATGAATTTTACCACCTCATCAATAAACATTTCAGATTTGGACAACAATATTTTTCCTAAAATACCAGGGAGAGCCGTGGCGATGAGGATCACAGCCTCAACCATAGAACTTTCATCTTTTTCTTGCTGACATAATTCAGACATTCGTTCAATAAATACTTGTTGACTTGTTTAGGATTTTTGCTATGTGAAACATTTAGATCCTGCAACTGTGTTCTTAACCAAATGACCGGCGGGTGAGTGAGTGAATATCCAGCCCCCAAATCTATGGGTGTGGTGTGTGTTCCCCTGGACATCCCCAAATCGTCTTAGCTTCAACAACTCCAGACATATGAAAACTCCACAGAGTCCCCCTAAAACTGGCTCCTCGTTTAGTAGCATTTATCTCCTTGGGAGAAGCACAGCTACCCAATCCAGAAATCTAATTTAGAGACCCAGGCTAGATCGCTTCTCGGCCTTTTGGCTAAGATCATGTGTAGTATCTGTTCTTATCAGTTTAGAGACCCAGGCTAGAAGTTGTAAAGTGGTCTTGAACCCCTCTGTGTAAATCAAAGAACCCACCAATCAGTGTATCCTTAACAACTACCCATCCTGCTTCAGAAACACCTCTTCTCCCTCAATTTCACAGTGGTTAGTTCTGCCATTTATGATTTCTCAGCCCTAGCTTATACAAGTGGTCCCCTAACTCAGTGCAGCAAGTCTGATTCTTCCCCAGGTCATTCTCCATGTGGTCACTAACTTGTTTTTTACTGGAAAACTAATCTTATATGTCATTCTTCTGCTCCAAAACCCTTATGATGCCCCCATCTTGAACAGGATAAAGACTAGTGTACTTAGCATGAGGACAGGGTCCCTCATGATCTTGCCCACTGGAGCTCTCCACTCTTGTCCTCCAGCACATCTCCACACTGACGCTGCTCCCACCAGACCTGCTATGATGCTGTATTTGGAAACAAGAATCTCACATATTTCCATGACTATGAGTGTAATTTTTTTTACTGATTGATCTCTATGGGCCTCAAATTACTCATATATTAAATGTAGCTAATAATATTGACTACTTTCTCTGGATGTTGTGAGGATTAAAATAAGCTAATACATGCAAAGTCCTTGAACAGGCTCCAGCACACGCTACATTTGGGACAAATATTAGCTATTATTGTCGTTAGTATGATTCAAATATTGCTTTTAGTCTAGGAAGCTTTTATTCTCCTCATCCTCCTGGACAATTCTGACTCCTAATGACCATCCTCCTTGGGAAGCCAGCTCTGATTTGGCAGGAGAGTTACTCTTCTATAAATCCAGGGTTCTTGGTTCATTTATGTAATAGAGACCTGCTTGACTTAAAATCATATATTGGCTTGATTGTTTGTTTCCTCCATTAAACTTTAATATCATTAAGAGCAGATACAAGGTCTTAATCCTTTTTGGATGCCTTGGAAGGCTAGCAAAGTGCCAGCCATTTAGTACGGGGACGTGAATGACTGTTAGTTGAATAAAAGACATATGTTACACGACATTGGACAATGAAGTTTGCTGTGTGACTTTTCTCCAAGCTTACGGGGACTTTAGAAATTTTAAAAAATTCTAATAATCCACTCTTACCCCTAACAGATCTTGTCCTAGGCTGTTGAACAGTGGAAATTCCGGCTTGGGGGCATCTTTCTCAGGCGTGGTGGAAGATTGGTCCAATCTATTGTTTTCTACATCATACTTCAGACAGAAGTGGAATGGGTGGGGCAAAAATATCCTACCTTACCTTATCTTACTTATATTTTCTTAGTTTGAGGTATAGTATATCTATGCTAGTAAAACTCAGAAAACATTTCATTCATTTACATGTGATTTATGCCAGAAACCTGCCAGAAGAGTGTAGATATGAATCAAAAAATGTGATTTATTATTCCCCATATAGAAGTAATTATCTGTGCCCATAAGATTCTCCCAAAGGGACAGCGTGATATTTAAAACGGGAGAATTTATAGCTCTCACACATATTTGCATCTTTTACGAAGTCGATAATATTTTGAAAAGAATTGTGTGGAATATGTGGGTGCCCTCAGGCCTACGGAGGATTCCAGTGAATCCTGCCAAATATTATATACTGTAAAGAACTCCAGCTCGATTGGCAATCTTAGCTTGATCAAGGGGTGTGGAATATTAACTTCTTGAGGTGTTAGCGCTTACAAGGAATGGCTCTTACACCCTAGGTTTTCTCCAGGACGTTTTCTCAAGTGTGTTTTGGTACTTCCCGCGTGTCAGGGGGAATGAGAATTAATTTAAAATGATTGATGATTTGGCAGCCATCAAATGAGAATGATTCACTCCTCCCCTCGTTGGCAGTCAAAACTCAATTCGGTTTCCTGCTTTCTGCAACCTGTGAAAGTTTTCTAAGTTGTACTAGATGTTGTTGAATATCTCCGTCAGAAACCTCAGCTGGCTTGCCAAAACAGCTTCTTGCTAAAATAAATCCAGGAGAGGCAGACGATAGGTTATAAAGGCAAATCTTTTACACACATTTTTTCACAGCCGAATGCTAAGATGACAATGGGTGATTTAAGCCTGGCCCACTCAAGGCAGACTTAACTGGTCAGAAAAATGGTTCAATTTCATCTGTTTGGGGAGATTTTGATTAATTTGATTCTTAACTACCAGTCCCTTCCCCACTGCCTGTCTAGCCAAAGTTCCCCAAATTAGAAGGGCTTGTCCAGTTATTAACAGTTTATTACAAAATAAGATCTTCTATCTTAGGGCTTCTTAACCTTTAATATGCATGTGAATCTCCTGTGGATCTTTGTTAAAAGGTTTAGTAGGTCTGGAACTGGGGCCTGAGTTTCTAACAAGCTCCCAGGTAATGCTACTGGTCTGCAGAGCACAAGTCTCAAGTGTCTGGATGCAACCTCAGACCAGGATAGATCCCTTTCTGCCACTCTGGGTTTCTCTACGAAGCAATATGGATGCAAAAGTAGATATTTTAGCATAGTGGAGTAAAACAGACATTCCAAAGAGCAAAGAGTCCTTCAAAAGTCATTTAGAACTGGGGAAGCTTAGAACTGAGAAATGACATGTGTTCTAATTTCTTTCTAGATAAATTAACAGGTCTAGAATTGCCTGAGCTTTTGGTCTTTTTCAGCATCCCCCCCAGCATGTCAAGAATAAGAAAAATGTTTATTAGAGGTTTATTTTCCCACTTTTGAAACTAAAATCCATTCTAGCAGTATAAAGGACAATCTTTAAACTCCTTAGAACAATCCAAGGGATGTGCCGGCCGCCCAAAGGCTGGGGTCCTGTAAAGGCTGCTGTTTGTGTCTCATCTGGACCTCTTGGTGTACCTCATGAGTGTAGGCTAGGAGGAATTTCCCTGGGTCAAATGGGGACCTTCTGGCCAGGTCAGCCAATCCCAGACCCCCTCCCTACCCTCCTACTCCCCACTGCCCTTGGAGCTAGACAGATGACCGCCTGGTGTACCAAACACCAGCTTCCTTGACTCAAGGTGAGCCCAACTCTGTAGTATAGCCCATGCTCCAGAGCTCCACATTTGATCAGGCTGGAGATGACCTCCAAGTGTGTCACCTGATTGCTTGGTTCCTTCCCCTGCTATACTCTGCTTCCTTCACTCTCCTAATTTGAGAGCACTCCCACAATAAACACTTAACACCATAATCCTTATCCCAAGGTCAGCATATAGGCAACTGATCTGAGATAGATTATGTCAACTTTCTTCTACCAAAGTCAAGAAATGCATTTTAATTCCAGGAAACGTCACCAGATTCTAGAAAGAAGAGAAGAGAAGAGAAGAGAAGAGAAGAGAAGAGAAGAGAAGAGAAGAGAAGAGAAGAGAAGAAAGGAAAAGAAAACAAGAGAGGAAAAAAAAAGAAATGAGCCATCTAAATGGTTGAAAATGACACTATGATATGGTGGTAATATTTATTTCTTGCTCTATTTGTGGTTTAGAAGAGAATAATTTGCTCATCCTTAGTAGAAGGAATTATCCTTGTTGGGTTCTGTTCTGTTTTGTTTTGTTTTTCCTAAGTAAGATGAGATGGGATAGCTCTCTCTGCTAGTGGTATCTGTAAGGATAGCTAATGCTATCCTCTCTTCAGCCAGAGCCACGGTCACTCCTGCTCACCTTCTAAAATCCAAAAGTGATAGGGCAAAAAGCAAACTCTCATATGAGCAGGGCATACCCCAGACTGTTCAGGTTTATACAGATGAGCTGTGTTCATACTGCAAAGATTAGGCAATCATCTATGGATGATGTCTTCTTACTTTATCTTGTCTTTGAATGAATGGGGGAGTTATAAATAAAATGTTGTTCAAGGAGGTGTATAAATAAATTGGCATAATTAGGTGTCATAATTAGGTGCCCAATGCTGTTCCAGACACATTTACATAATTGTCAGTGCTGCAATGAAAATAATTGTTTGCCAGGATTGCTTCTGTTAAGGCTGATAGTTCCTTACTTAGTATAGTTTGTTCTAAGTGGTTGTTTAGAAAATATTCTAAACTCTGATTGTGGAATTATTGTACACAGTCTTAAATTTTGGTTTATTCTTTAAAAGTAAAGCAAAGGGCAAATGGCTCATTTTTGGAAACTTTATCCACTAGTGGAGCTGAGAAAAATTTAAGTTTTTATACACATGCACATGAAGAATGAAATGCATACTTTTGGACAAATAAAGTATACTCTAAAATTCAGCTTTTAAAATCTAGACCTCTCTTTTGAGCATTAAATCGTACCCCTGACTAATGAGTGACTGTCCAAAGTCAATTGAAATATGGTTGAAAAGAAATTAGTATGCTTCTGTCTGAGAAAGGAAGGTAGGGCAGATGTGTTCTTGTTGCTTAGAACCCCTTTATTAATCTCCTGTCTTAAGGTTTAGGCTTTCTGAAATACTTTCTTATTTTTTTTCCTGAAATACTTTATATAAAACTCTTACTCCAGACGTCCCTCATATCCTCCATGTCTTTGCTCAGATGTCACCTTCTCAGAGGGTCCCAGTTTGCCCACTCATTTTTAAGAGTCTTCTTCTTTGCCTTCTTGCACTGCATTGCCTTTAGAAAAAAAAATAGTATTTACCATCTACCAGTCTACATGATTTACTATTTAATTACACTTACTGCTTATTGTCTGTTTTTCCACTCTAGAAAGAAAGTTCTACGTTACAGAGATCTTCACCTTTAAAAAAAAAAAAGTAGTGTAAAGAACAATTAAAAGGAATTCATTGGTTTACATTAAAGTCCAGGGATAGTAAGCTACAGGCATGGCTGTATCAAGGGGTTCACATACTATCCTAAGACTGTGTTATTTCTTTGTCTTCTGCTTTACTTTTCTCCTTCATTCCAAGGCAAATTTTTCTAGGTAGTGGCAAGTTGACTTGCAGCAACTCCAGGTTACTTGTATCAGCTGAGAAGTATCAAAGCAAAGAGGAGGTCATCCTTCTAATAGTTGCAACTTAAGACTGAAGACTGGCTTTCAGTTCCCATTCCAGAACCAGTCACCATGACCAGGGGTGGAATGAGCATTCATTGGCCAGAACTAAGTTCCACACCCATGTCTGGAGTTTGGTAGTGGGATCAACTCCACCTTAACCCTGTACTGGAGTAGTTTCCTAAAGGAAAATCAAGGCTATGCAAAGCTCTCATATTTGTTGATTATGTTTCTTTACTGGAAATATCAGCCATTTGTAGTTCAAATATTTAAGAATTTTTTAATTCTGAATTTTGATGCTCATCCCTTAGGAATGACTTATAGATCTATGAATGCCCTCACACATTTCCTTCCTGGACGAACAAATAATACAGCAATGAAAAATTCACGTGATCATTTACAACAGAAGAGCTAAGTTCTAACCCATTTTCCAGGCCACAGCTGGATTTTAATGTACTTCATATCATTCAGAAGGATTTGTTGCAATCTCACTCTTGATTCCACAGCTCCTATAGCCGTAGACTTTCCTGGCATTTAACTCCATCATATGAATGTATTTGTGTTATAAAAATTGTTCCTAATATTAAGTAAAATAGGTGTATCTCTTTTCTTCTAATTGCCCTGTTCTACCACTACTAATAATTAATGGCTCTTCTGCTTGTAACATCATTTAACTTTTAGGTAGACAGTTATATCTCCCTGCAGCCTCCTTCGACTAGAATGAATATTCCCATGCTCTTAGCCATCTCTCATAGGTCTTGTTTTCCAGACCTTTCATCATTTCTGTTGGTCTCTTCTGAACTACCTACAGCGTATCTTCTTTAAAAACACAATGTCTGGGGGTGCCTGGGTGGCTCAGTGGGTTAAGCCTCTGTCTTCAGCTCAGGTCATGATCTCAGGGTTCTGGGATCAAGCCCCGCATCGGGCTCTCTGCTCAGCAGGGAGCCTGCTTCCTCCTCTCTCTCTCTCTGCCTGCCTCTCTGCCTACTGTGATCTCTCTCTGTCAAATAAATAAATAAAAAAGTCTTAAAAAAATTTAAAAACACAATGTCTGATATCCTCACCTGAAGCAGAACCATGTCCTCACAGAGCAGAATCAGTTCTTTTGTTTAAAACATTTTTTGGGGGTGGGGGAATATTGTATAAAGCCTCTTTTCTCACCCACAGGTGGGTTCTATTATTGCTTAACTGGTATTCCCCAGTGTTACAGCTATTTGGAAATTTACCAATGTCATCACCAGACCCCTGCACAGATGTACAAAATATAATGAAGCAATTATTTAAAAAAATATAAAATTAATTGTTAAAAAAAATCATTTCCAAGTTGATCCAGCTGTTAACTCTGACCTGCTTAAAGCAGGAAGTTTACATATAAAGAAGAGAATATAATCTGCAGGTGTAGACACCCCTTGACATAGATTCTGAGTTAAAAAAAAAAAAAAACCTAACTTAAGATACTTGTGCTATTTGGCTTTGCTCATTTTTTAAAAAAATATTTTATTATATATAACCAGACCTTTAAAATTACAAAGGATACTGAGGTATTATTACACAATGGGAAAAAAATGACACCAGGTTATGATTTGGAGGAATCTACCTGCCATTCTACAATTAATGTGCTGATCATATTTTCATTATTATAGATGTGCCACAATGGCATATAATTTTCCTGTGAAAAGTTGTCATTTAAGGCATAGTACAATCCAGAATGCATGTTTAATAATACCATTTTACTTTCTGATAGTCCAATGCAGTGTATTGTCTGATTACACACACATATTCAGTAACATACTGTTACACACCCAACCATGCTTCTTTAATGAAACTTCAAACCTTTGTGCAATATCAATCTGCCAAAGAAAGTAGTCCCTTTGCAGGTGATACAAGCAAACTCAGCTGCTTCCCTTTTAAACTTCCAGTTTCCTCTTCCATAATCAATCTAGTTGCTACGATTATCTATGTGACAGATGTTAAATAGAGAGATGTTTAATTTTCCCAAGGTGTTATTATATACTTATTTTATGTTCATTTGTTTTCACTCATTTAAGTGCTTCATTGAAATGAAATTTCCTTGATGACTGTCTTGGGTTGCGAGAACTCCACATCTTATTCCTAAATAAGCCTTCCCTGACCTAAAAAGCATTTTACTGTCCTATAAAAACAAATCCTTTTTGTTTTGTGTCTACCCTTCTAGCTAATGATTAGATCCACATCTCCCAATACAAGGTCCATTAGCTAGTCTATGGCCAAAGGGTCCTCTGATCAAATATGATTAGGATGCTGTGTATTCTGTTCTCCTCCTGGAGAGGGCACATATGTAGATATGAATAAAAAAAGTCTTTAAGTAGTCCCAGAGTAAAGAAACCTGTTCAAGGCAGTGTTCCCCAACATTTTTGGACTTGACACATTTTTACTCCCATGTAGCTCCTAATAACAGTTCTTGGAAACCACTTGGAACACTGAAATATTGGTTTGTAACAATATTTCAACCAGTGATACTTTCTCTGTCATTTTCAAGCATAGTGTTCTACATCCAAGGAAGTAGTCCAGTGGTGTTTCCTTCATTTCTGGACTTCGGTCAAATGTGAAGACAGATGACAAGATGGAAGGACACTCCATCTTGAGTTTGGAGGGGAATGGGAAGAGACAGTGCCCATGCAAATTTCTGGAAGGGGAAAAGAAAGGAATAATGACTAAGTACCTATTACATTCTAGACACTCTTACTCTTACATACTTTATGTACATACATGCATTTATTCATTCAACAAATATTTAGGGAATGCCTATTATTCCGGGAGTTGTGAATCAGTCCAGAAGGCAAATTCCCCATTCTGCTGGTGCTCAGATTATCACGTTGAATCCTCAAGAGGTAAGGACTTCATCTTCATTTTACAAATGAGAAAATTGAAGTGCAGAGACATTACACAAGTTGTCCAAGGTCAGAGAGATAGTAAGTCAGCATGGAAATGGTCTGGAAACACAGCAGACCTCCTTGCGAGCCCCATATCCCAGTCCAGACACCTGTGTGCAGGGTTTTGGTGCCAGGGAGTTCCAGTGGCTGGAGCAGGAGGTGAGATCAGGAGATGCTAACTGGGAGACAGCTCATCAAAGGCATTGTCCTCCACATACTTTATTACCTGTTACACACCCTCTTTACCAACTGTCTGTAATAATAAGAAGAGTCAAACCTGGAGGCATATTTATGTGGGTAAATAACACTCCTCTCCTTTCCAAGACAGTTTTGTATCAGCATTCTCAGCAAGTACTTTCATCCGTGGTTTCCAACCTAACTTTATGGGGAAACTTAATCTATATATTTACAAATCACTCTCTGACAGTGAGCCTCAAACCCATCTTTAAGTTCACAAAACCTCTTATTCTGCCCCTAACAGCTAAGAATATGCTGTATGCAGAAGGTCTTCTGAGTTCTTGGCCTGTGGCTTTCATGGGGATGTGAATGGGCTGTGAATTCTAGGTTGGAGTCCTCATTTTTCTACTTGCTTTGAGAGTATGAAAGTATGAAAAATTCAGACCAGGTTTATCCCCCCTCCCGCACCCCCCAACTGCAGTTTCTCCTGCTTCCTTATATCCATGACACCCTTTCAAAACTTGCTGTCAGGAAAGGATTTGAAAGGTATTCAGGCAACCTAGAATCCTTTTCCGGGTCTTGCATCTCTTGGGGGTAAATCTCCCCCAAGTTGCCATTGAAGACGTTGTCTTTCATGCTCCTATATAGAGAGCTCTCCCTGAGGAACTCCTTCACACCCTAGGCTTTAACTCCTGTTCCGATGTTGTTGACTCCATAGTCTCCAGGTGGGTATTTTCTTCTGAACTCCAAACCCTAATTTCCAATAGCCTCCTTGATCTTGCCATCTAAATGTCTTGCAAGTACCTCAATTCACCCTATCTAAACCTGCTCCCCTACTCAGCATCCCCTATCTGACATCTGCTCTGGGACTTGACCACTCTGTAGGTCTTGCCTTTGCCAGGAGGGGAAATTTTATAGTTATTCGTCTATGCCTCTAACTGTTCTAACCATGAAATTTCACTCACGGCACCTCCAAGTCATTAGTATGCTTACGGTTTGGTCTTCTGTCTCCCCTTCTAGACTGTGAACATTCTGAGGACAGCTACCGTGTCTTACTTGCCTCTACGTTCCCCATGCTTAGCAAGGACAAGTGAGTGTCAAGTGAATGATAATTGCCTGAATGAATGTAGAAATAAATAAAGTGCAAATAAAGGTAAAAATGATTGATAATTACTGAGTGTGATCTATTTGCTAAGGAAACTTAGATTTTAAAAGATGTATGAAGCGAAAATAAAGTAGTAAAACAAGAGCAGCAATTGTCTTTATTTAACCCTGTGTTCAGCGGTGGTTCTGAGGAGCTTTATACATACAAAATGATAAAGAGCCTTGTGGGAGTGTGCCTCCAAAAATGGTTATAAGACAGTACCTATGAAGTGTAAGGTCCTTTCTAATTTTTTAAAATAGCTATAATTTTAGGTTTATGTTTTTGTAATTTTTTTTGGTTACGCCATTTTGGTGTTGTTTTGGTATGACATTAGGGGTGAGGAAAGCCTAAGATGGTGGTCGGAACATTTCTCCAAGTTTGGCAACTGTCTGGCACACTTCTTCGGGTCTGGAATTGCTTTACCCAACTCTTCCTACATTTTCTTTGGCTTATTGGTCACCTTTGCCTTTAAAGAATACGTAGAGCCTCCAGCTCTACCTTAATTTTGTACAGATCAATTCTGGGATGATAGGAAAGGGTCTTAGAAGTTGAGCTTCACTCTCCTTAATATCGAAGGCAGAAGTTAATCTGGATATTAAGCACACTAATGTCCACAAAGAACCCTTTCTGCTTATGGTAGAACAACAATAATGAGACTGTAGCCAAATTTCCCAAGTTTCTCCACATATAAATAAAAGAATCTTAAGCCTTCTGGTCTTTAAGATGTTATCTGTGTTCTTATTCAGTTCTCATTCAGTACACAAACAGGGGAGATTCCATAACTTTTCATATGATTCTGTTGACACTTGCCTTTCTGACAATGAAAAAAGAACTATGTATCCTATATTGCTTTTTAAACATAAGAACTTCATGTTGAAATGACAGTCTATCTGCTACACAGAATAAAGAACATCAGACAAGTTATCTAGAAAATGGGGACAGAAATCTTCTACTTCTAAGAAAATATATATGATCTCTGATAACTAGGAGTATAATGTAAATGGGCTTTGGATTCATAAATAATAATAGCAGATACACACTGGCCTCTCCTATGAGTGAAGTTTCCTGAGTGTGCTACATAAATTAGCATAGTCCATCTTCCTAACCACCTTCTGAAGTAGGTACTGTTTGTCCCCCTTTTATAGTTGAGGATATTGACTGACAGAAATGGGCCTGGGACCAAGTAAGCACATGTGATGGGAACAGAATTTAGACCCAGGCAGTCAGATCCTGGAGACCATGCCCTTAGCCTCCAGGCTGTGTTGACCCGGCTCTTAAGGTCCCACAATGTGAACCCAGAAACCTCTCTAAAGCCTTAGTTTACTACTATGTAAGAATGATAGTGCCTACCATCCAGGGTTATGGTAAGGATTAGTGAATGTTGAATGTAAAACCTTTATCGGAGCGTCTGGTGTAGGGAAAAGTCTCTCCAAATATAGCTATTATCAACCAGGACATCAGGACACATTTCATATGATTGTTCTTGAACTGTATCAGTGTCTTAGAGGGAAATAAATAGCATGCCTACATTGATGATTGAGGTCAGTTTAATGAAGAAGCCTTTGTGGAAATCCAGCAGGTGGAAAAAGAAGCATCTTAAGGCTAAAGAGTAATTATGGAAAGACTTTACCACCCCCAGACCTGAGCGTGACAGTACAGGGAATGGTTTCCAGAACTTTCTTTCCTGGAAGGCTGCCTGATACCCACTGTGGTCTCCAGTAGAGGAGTCAGCCCTGCAGTGGGTGGCCAGGCAGGGAATGACCCGGAGAAATGAATACCTAGACCTCTGTCTTTTGCCATCGCCTCCTAGAGGTCACACCCAGAGGAAAGTCAGATCTCGAGGGACCCTGCTCCATGCTGTCCACAACCTTCTAGGATACAGTTTGCGGATTCTGCCATCACCTCTGTTACAAAGATGTGTGCCTATGTGTGGACTGTGTGCTTCTGCAGAAAAACATGTTATAGACAAAATTTTAAATCAAGCATTATAGAAAATTTCTGGGCTGAGAGTGAATCACTCCTACCATCCCAAGGCAATTTATTCATTTTAGTATGTCATGGCTAAAAGCTGAATTTATTTACTTATTTTCATTTATTTAACTCTCCCATAAGGCTTGCCTTGTACCATTCTAAATGCTCAAAGATTAGCTCATTTAATTTAATTCTAATAAGGAGTCTATGAGATAAACACTTCTAATTCCCATTTTACAGATGAAGGAATTTAAGCAAGAGGCTAAACCCAAGGTCACACAGCAGTAATTATCAGAATCTAGATTTTGAACTCAGGCAGACTGACTCCAGAGGGAAGGCAGTTAGCAAGAGCATTAACCATAGTCCGTTTTTTATGTGTTTATTGTTGCGAGTGTTGTAGTTTCTTTAAAGTAAGTAACTTTGCTTTTTGAGTAGAGTTTTAAAATCAACTTAAAATGTCTAAACCTTCTATGGAACCTGATTTGGACAAACTGAAAAAAAGAGAGACATTTTATTATACAATCAGAGAAAGTTAAACACTGGCTACTCGATGAAAATAAGGAATTGTTGCAATATTTTTTGGTGTGATAATACTTAAAATATTCTTATCTCTTGGAGAAACATGAATTTTTATGGGTGAAGGGATGCGATGTCTAGGATTTGAAGAGTGAGCAGATGGATTAAACAAGAATGTTGAAATGTTGGTAACTGTTGAAGCTGGGTAATAAATAGGTACCTGGAAGTCATTGTGAAATTCTAATTTTGCATATGCTTCAATTTTTCATTGTTAAATTTTTAAAAATATTTTCAATTCCTATAGAGGTATTTTAAGAAGACTATAACAAAGGAGAATTTCTTAAGTTTAATGCAATAATAACATTGATAGTAATTATAGTAAAACATAATAAATTGCAGACCTTTAAAAACATACAGGCTTGAAACTCTCTCTTGCTTCTTAGAGCAGTGACCTGAAATTGGTCATCATTTACTTACATTTATGTTTATCACCTATTGTAGACTTTCCCATATGCCCAAATGACCACCTGTACTGTACACCTTTACTCTAGTGGTAAAAGCCTTGTAGTAGCAGCAGGCTTGTCTTCTCTAAGACGTGAATATGCCAGAGCTGAGAGCCGACTTCCTCCCTCAGAGAGACTATGTGCCCTCAAGCTGAGCGCAGGCCCCTGTGTTCCCTATTGTGTTACCCTCACCTGCTTTACCCGCCTGGAAGATCGTAACTATTAAGATTACAGCCTCTGAAGACACAGTTCTTCTCCTTCTCCTTCTTCTTTAATTTTAATATCGGAATAGTTAACATACAGAGTTAAGTTAATTTCAGGTGTACAACATAGCTATTCATTAATTCTGTGTATTACTCAGTGCTCATCATGATAAGTACAATTTCTTCTCAGATCCTAATGGGCAATACATTCTTTCTTGAGTTCCTGCCTTTGTATGCATTGGAAACTCTGCCTGAAATTTCCCCCCAATCCTGCCCCAACCTTACTCCATTACCTACCTCTCCACAATGCTTCTTCACCACCTAGATTCACCACATCCTTTAATACTTGTTTCCTTGCATTAGCCTTTCTCAACAGGCCATTCAGTATTTCCTTCTCTGTCTTACTCCCCTGTATGGTCCTTGGGGGCAGGCATTGGGTTTTTAAAAATTTTTGTGTTCTTGTTTGCTAACATAAAAGGGCAAAATAAATGATTGTTGAATGAATTAATGAAGTTGTTCATTTAAGCTTTGATGAACTATCTGTTACATTAACCAGAGTTAAATTCTTTCAACCAAATTTACCAATATAGATGCCACCAGTTATCTAGTCCTACTTTCTCATTTCTCTCCAAGTACCCATAAGGTCATTTGAAAGGACAATGTTTGATGTTTTCCTAATGTCACAACCATATGGCTCCTCAGAAAGCACCATGCATGCCATAGGTATGAACTAGGTAATCACACGTTTTTTAAAATTCTTGATAGATTTAAAAAAAATCATAAAATTAGAGCTGGAGGGGTCTTAGAATAATTTAACCCTTGTTGCTCTTTCAATAGAAAAGATATGGAGATACAGGGAGGTTAACTGACTTGCCCAAATTTATACCAAGGCTTAACTTGGGTCTTCCCTCAGAGAATGTCAGTTCTGATTCTCTATTTTGCACTTAGAGAAGGTCAACACATTGGCCTTCCTTTTTATTTATTTATTTTTTAAAGATTTTATTTATTTATTTGACAGACAGAGATTACAAGAAGGCAGAGAGACAGAGAGAGGAGGAAGCAGGCTCCCCGCCGAGCAGAGAGCCCGGTGTGGGGCTCGATCCCAGGAGTGTGGCCTTCCTTTTTAAGACCCAAGGTTTGGAGCGCCTGGGTGGCTCAGTGGGTTAAAGCCTTTGCCTTCTGCTCAGGTCATGATCCCAGGATTCTGGGATCGGCCGGCTGCATCTGGCTCTCTGCTCAGCAGGGAGCCTATTTCTTCCTCTGTTTCTCTGCCTACTTGTGATCTCTGTCTGTCAAATGAATAAATAAAATCTTAAAAAAAATTAAAAAATAAAGAAAAAAGACCCAAGGTTTACATAATTTTGGCAATGCTTTTTAAGAAAAAGAACAGAAGATTATAAAGACAAAATTTAGTACAGACACTAATATTTATTTAGAATGAGAAAATGGTCATGATATAATGTTTTAAACTGCTAAAAATAGCACAAATGCCACAAAATGCTGGAAAGTAACTATATTTTTATGAATTAATCACCTAAAGAGGTTCTTCATTAGTTCATTTATTTGGGATTATTGAATTAGTGGTTTTAAAAAATTCTCTTCTATAATATTGCATTCTAGGGTTCCTTTAAAAATAAAGTTTTAAGTTGTATATAAATTTATATAAAAGACTAATTCCTCCAAATTGTAAAGACGTTACCTCTGGTAGTTTCTGCCAGGTATACCAAAGCAGAGGCCCAGCAGCTAGGCTTACATCAGACATGTCTAGGTAAGAGAAGTGACTATGTATGTATTCATTCATTAATTCATTTATCAGATATTCGTGATTCTCCTACTAGGTGTCAGTCACTGTGCTGATGCAGTTGCACATCATCATGATGTAAGGATGAATAAGGCATCTTCTCTTAACCCTTGAGGCCCCAATCTATTGGGAGAGAGTGGTAAACAAAGAATCAGAATTCAGTGCCATACCTATTGAAACAGGGCTGTAGAATAAGAAGGTCAGAGGAGAGGTTGCTGATTGTTTTGGGGGCAATATGGTAGAGAAGGATTCACAGAGGAGGTGACTCTGAGGTAAGTCTTGAAGAACAAGTGAAATGGGGAGAAAACTATAGGGACAACACTTTCAAAAGATGAAGAATGAAAAAGGGGTATGCTTTGGCTCAGTGAGGCTGGAACAAAATATCTAAGGAAGGCAGTTTCAGGGGTCAGGGCTTGAAAAAGGAAAGGAGAAAGATGAGCGTGTATCATGTGCTAAAGATCTTGGGCAATAGCTAATAGGGGAAGAGAAGCCCTCTATTTCGATCAGGCTACTACGACAGAATCCCACGGACTGCATGGCTTAAACAACACACATTTATTTCTCATAGTTCTGGAGGCTGGGAAATCCAAGATCAAGGTGCTAAGCTGATCTGGTATGTGGTGAGGGCCTTCTTCCTGATGTGCAGACAGCCATCTCCTTGTATCCTCACATGGCAAATAGCAGAGATAGAGGGGAAGCTCTTTATGAGCCCTTATGAGGGTGCTGATCCCATTCATGAGGGCTCCACTCTCATGACCTGATTTCTTCCCGAAGGCCTCATCTACTGATGCCATCACATTGGGGGATAGGATTCCAACACATGAGTTTGAGGGAGACAGATATGTTCCATCTGTTGCACTCTTGAAGGATGTCAAGCAGGCGAGCCACATGAGTTTGGTATTTGTAGGGAGAGTTGACTAGAAAGAGAGGGGAGAGGGCAAATGTCAGCCAGAAGATAACCGTGATGCACATCTAACAGTCTGAGTGTGAAGGGGCATAAACACGGGTGGTGATCCAGAAGATGAAGAGGAGAGAATCGAAATCAATTATCTGTAAAACATAGGAAGGACAGGACTTGGTGACCAATTGATTATACATTGGGGATGAGCAGAAAGGGAGGAATTGGGGATAAGCTTGGGCACCCAGGAACAGAATTATCATTATAAGAATGATAATAATCATTATTAATTAATTATTAATTATCTATTATGTTTTAATTATCTCATAATTATCATTATTAATAATCTGCTAATTATCATTAACAGAATATTAAATTAGTATAGGCATTCCAGTTGATACTCTCCTAAGTACTTTCTTAATGTTCAAAAAATATATATATAGTCACTATCTACTTAAAAATTAAATATAATAATAATATTAATAATGATGCGTAAGTATTTTAAAATATTTCATTATGTTCTCTGTTCTCTAAATATATGGTCTTAAAAAATATGTCATCTGTTTTATGTTCCATAAGACTCATCCTACCTTTACTGGCTTGTGCAGCTGTTTCATGTGCGGATAGTTTCACTCATGGAGTAATCTCGATTGTTGTTCAGATTTCAAAATCTATATGGCTCCCCTTTCCTTTCTTATGTTTTCTGATTTGTCCTAAACTGTATTTTAAAAGTGTCAGGGGGATCCATCTGCCACCATCACTTCTGCTTCACTAACATAGTACTATTCCCACAGGTAAATAATTCTTCAGGCTTTTTATTAAAGGCCTCGATTTCTTATGCTGTCCAACATGGTAATTACTGCTACATGTGATTATTTATAATAAAATTAAAATTAAATACATTAAAAACTCAGTTATTCTGTCATAGTAGCATTTCAAATGCTCAAGTCCCATATATGACTAGTGGCTACCATATTGGACAACAGAGACATAAAAGATGTATCATTCCAGAAAGTTCTACATTGTTCTAGAAACTTCTACTGGGAGTTTTGGGCTAGACCATTACCATCCTGATCCTTTGAACTATGTAGCTATTCATTCAGGATGCTAACAAGATTTTCCTCTCTTCATTGAAAACATATACTACACGCATCTTCATATAAACTACCCATTGTATTTTGCATAAAAATTTGATATTATCACGAAAAATCATAAAGTTTTAAATATTTCGGAAACACTTTTGAGTTCAGTCAGCACAGGTTGCCAATACTGAAAAGATCATCAAGATATAACAGCTCTCTGTTAAGATGTCAAAGTGTCACCACTAGTTTTACAAGGGAAAATGTAGTTTGAAATACTAAACAGGCCATCTTGGTCGATTTGTCTCCAGTGAGTAATAAATCCTCCCTGTTTGCTAACTCAGCCAACTGATGTGCTTGGTTGACTCTAGAGAATTTATGGTCTCTTCCTAAAAATTTATTGCTGAGTGGATCAGTATATTCATAATTTCAGGATCCCAAACAAACTCTTATCCAGCCATGTCACAAATGAATAAAGTGGCATCGTTTATTTAAGTGGTAACTAGAGTTTCATGAGTATTTCACCTCCAAATCCATCTCTGTTGTGACTGGCAGTAAGTCAAAAAGTAGTTAGCTTGAAAAACAAACAAACAAACAAACAAACAAACAAAAAAACAAAGACAAAAGCCATATCACCCCATCACCAGCTCTGGGTACATTTAAAAAGTGAATCAATCTCCATTCTGAAAAGCCCAAACACCAGTAATTCATCTACTTAGAATATCCAAAAGAGAAATAGGTCATCATTGAAGCAAAAACAATAAGCATAGCACTATTTGGAAGAATCAATAGTGTCATGATAAATGAAGTCCCCACTTGTATTGCAGCAACAAACCTCCTGGAACTGGGAAGTCCCAACTGATTCTCTGCCTCCAACCACCCCCTCCCATACCCTGAGTCCCTAGAGTTCTCTCAGAGACTCTTCTGAAACAAGAGTCTAGGTCACATAAACCATGAAAAGTCTTGTAGATCCAGCTACAGTCAGAAATAAATGGACCCTTTCTGAAAGGGCACCCCAACATGGTGACTGATAGCTGGACCTTTGTCCTATTTTAGCTGTGTTGGCTATATCATGCAGCCACCCTACTTAGTAAGTGTGACGGACACTCGGTGCTGGGAGAAGTTGATGTCATTCCCGCTGACAAGGACACTAACAGACCATATTCTTCTCGTGCCATTCAGAGGCGCGTCGAACAAAGAAGCAAGTGGCCAGAATGTTCAAAGTTAACTGCAAACGGGGAGAAGAAAGTTAATGTGACACGCTGCAGTATTCTCTCTTAGCATGCAGTTGCAAGCTTTGAAAGTCCCGTTAAGTATCTCTTTTTTAAGATAAATACCTATTAAGTAATGTATATGCACAAGCTGAAGTGTTAAATGGTTTGTTGAAACCTATTAGAGTACACAAGATGATAAACATAAATTATAGCTAATATACTGCACCAGTGATTTTTAAACATAAAAATTACTGACACTGTAAAAACACACTTGAGTCATCGTAGCAGCATAATAGCACTAATCCATGTTTATCCAACCATGCACTTTTCAAAAACAACACAAACCTCTAATAAATGCTTTGGCTTCACCTTGACAACTTATATGGGTTATTGCCTCGTTCATGCCTGGATAACCATGTGTTATGACTTAAATGTTCTTTAATATCAATTTATGCCTTGAAGAAAAAAGATTGAATAACATAGTGTACATATGGTTCAATTTATTACAGCAAAACAATCATTTTAGTTTGAAGATATTTTCTCATGGTGCATATCATAGAAATCTTCTTCAATAGAGCTCTCAATAAACCAGATTTTTAATGTCACAATAAATGAAACTAAGGCAGCTAATTGTTGCTAAGATTCTAAATAGATGGGTCTATTTGGCTTCCTTGTCAATCAAGAAATACATTCCTTAACACTTGTATTTCTGGATTCTAATGTCTCTAATTGGATTTTACACTATCTGATTAACGAGGTAGTTTATAGGCTACTATAAAAAAATTGATCCTTAAAAAGTGAAGGAGAAAATTGTAGACCATCAGCATTACTGAAGAGTCAGGAAGACACCAAGAATCATAATAGTCACAAAAACCAAAGGGGAGGACGTAGGGTGAGGAAGTGACCTGAGGAAGTGAATTCTAGAAAGAGAGTAAGTCAATATTGACTGTGATTATCTCAGAAATGCTTCAGATGGTATCCCCCCTGGTCCCAGCCCCCCAAATTCTAAGTCTTGAAGTAGATATTTTTCTCTGGTTCTGGCTGGCTGAAGCATTAGGCTTGGGTCACGCACTCAGTACACCAATCTGAAAGCCTGGTGTGGTGGTGGGCTTGGTGTGTTGGCAGATGACATGGGCTCTGTAGAGATCTATTTCTTTAAGAAGAGTTAGTCAATCGAATCAACAGGTCTTTATAGAAATAAAAATAGAACCAACATATTCACGTATGGCTTATTACAAAATGCAAACACTACTGCAATTTAAAAACATACTCCTTTAATCATTTATTTTTTTATTTCTCACTTTCCCTCTGTCAATCAATAATGCTATTTGAGAACTCACTGTGTGATATTGGGGATGAGGGGAAGAGCTTGGAGCAGATTATATTAGTGTCTGGTAAATGATATAATAAACACTTGCAGGGAACCACTGAGGGATGAAGGCTTTATGGAGGAGGTAGCTTTGGTTTCTAACTCTTGAAAGACACAAATTAGCTTGAAAATGACCCATGAAAACAAAAAAAAATTAGATAAGTCTTTCTGGAAATTAATATTGATAAAAAAATCTGGAGGCCCTATGAAATTTAGCCAGTAGATGCTAGGCCCACACTCATCAAACTTGTTTACAAACAACGTTTCTTTGGTCTGCATGAGCCATTCCTTCAATCACCTTCCATTCCAGCAAGCACTAATTCTCCTTCTTCAAATGAACTCAGCTGTTCTGTATGGTCTTCTCCATGGCCACTTGCTCTCTCTTACCCAGGTATTAACTCATTTTGAAGGTCAAGCAGATGATAAATAATCTTGCAACAAGATACATTTTGCTAGGCATCCTAAACAAATCCAATTACAAGTTGATTAATTAAAAAAATCCAATCAGCCTGGATGTCTCTGTTTCCAGATCTTGGCTGGTTTTTTGTTTGTTTGGTTTGTTTGTTTTTTTCTTTTAATCTAGGTCTCCAAGCTTTAGATTACTTTGGTTTTTCTAGAATTCCTTCCTCTTCCATGTCTACATTTCAAATTCCACCTGTTCTTTAGAGCAATGGTCTCATCTCCCTTCTATAAGCAAGCATTCCCTGATTACTAATGGCTTCAAGCAGCTTTTCTGTTTCTTCTCTTCTCCTACAGCTTATTCCTGAACTTCTGTTAGAACTTACTGATTTTCATCCTGTTCTCTTACTGTTTGCACTTGTGTTTTCTATCATAACTTGTGGACTCTATACTCCCTGAGGGCTGGTAGGACTGTTCTCTCTCTTGCTCCGTGCGCTAGAGTTGAGCACTCTTTCTTGAGCAGCATAAGCTTCAACCAGGTTTTGTTTAATAAACCTGATAGATTTTCCCATAATCTTGAGGCTTCATTCTATCAGTGTCATAGAAACTTGCTATCATGAAGATTATACTCTTGCAAAACTCTTAATGAGGAACTAGAAAAAGAGATATTTCTTTTGTACACCTATTACTAAGTTTAAAAAAAAAGGCTGATTTAAAACCATGATTTCTTTCATTTTAGTTTTATTTTCAATCCATCCAAAGGGACTAGATTGTACACGTCTATGATTCACAAATACATGGAAGCATTTACAACTCCAAAAAAATATGCTTGTCTTGTCCATCCTTGAAGGAAGAGTGATACACTGCAAGTACCAGGACATGGTCACCTACCAGGATAGGATTGTGTGTGTGCCCATTGGAATGCATTCTTGAACTGTCTAATCCTTCTTCATTATCCATCAGCCCAGCACACATATTCTGGGATGAAACTCAAAGTCAATGACTGTTTATCTTCATTAGCTCCTCCAAGCAATGATTTACATGCAAGTCCTGATACTGTTCACCACCGCTTCTCTAGCCCATCAGCATCCAGGTTTCCCCTAGAGCATCCTTAAATGATTCCAGCTTGAGAAACCCCCATCCCAGATTCCAAATGTGGAGGTCCTTGAGCAGCATCTGAGTAGACTAAACAATCTACATTTATGACATTCTGCCTGGGAGCATTACCTCCATAAAGGAAACGACACATGCAAATGTACACAGTCAGGTAAACATCCTACTCCCTCCGTAAGACCACTAAGTATGTGATTTGACATCAGTTTGTCCCTGGGGATGGGGTGCAGGTAGATGACTTAGTAACAGAGTCTTGGTAGTAGTAATTTAGAAAATGGCTGCCAGAATGTCATTGGCTCGCTGGGTGAAAAAAAAATATCCTTTCTCTGGAGCTACGTGAATGGTTTTATGTGATAACTAAAAGAGAAGACCATCCAGCAGATTAGAACATGGACCTGGAAGACAAATCTCTTGGCTCTAACTTTGGCAATGCTGACAATTTGCTGGGTTGATCTTTGAAAAGTATTTGTTCTAATGTTTTAAGGTATCATTTTCTTCCCTAAAAGTACAGGACTATCACAGGGGATGGTGTTTCTTGATTTTCATAAAAACACATTTCAGTCATAATAATAAGTGATTTGGC
Source organism: Lutra lutra (assembly GCF_902655055.1). Lineage (NCBI taxonomy): Eukaryota > Metazoa > Chordata > Mammalia > Carnivora > Mustelidae > Lutra > Lutra lutra. The sequence goes on along the minus strand of NC_062278.1, from coordinate 137,913,695 downwards.
TTCCATGATATTTTAAGGTCATCTTCACTAAGAATTCTATCGACTTTTAGAATTGTGATTCCATGGCCCCGAAATCAGCTTTCAACAACTGGAGAAGAATCCATCCATTCTGTTTAATAAGCAGAAACAAAAATAAGCAAACAAAACTGTTAAGTTTCACCATGATTCCTATATTTTAAAAGTCTGCGAATCTGTACTTTTAAGCTATATTTAGGAATTATACAAGCAGTGGTGTTCATTTTATTTCACATAATTTTCCCTCTTCTGGTTTAAAATTCTTCATTTGCAGAAATGCAACATGCATTTTGCATATATTTACTCATATATACTACAGGGTGAAGTTTACAAACTCATCAGGGTAAAAAAGTCCAGGCTCATGTAAAATTTTTAGTGAGATTTGCCTTCACAATTGTCACTTCCGCCATTTTATCTAGTCCTTCTACTTCAAGGGATAGCCCTGTTATCAAAACCTGACCTCAGGCTATGATGTCACTCACTTATATTCTAATGTAAATGTGAGATAATGTACTCACTTTCCTGTTACCTTGTACATCAAGCCTAAACTCAAATTTGGAATATTTGCCTCCTGTTATGGAATTAGAACAGTAGTTGGTAGGTGAGAAATTCCTGGGGGTGAGATTTGGAAGAGGAGGCAAGATGTTTTCTCCAGTATCCTAGAAGTCCTATTTCTAGGATATTGACTATATATATAGAGTGTACCCATCCTAATTAGAAACCCCACAATATTCACCTTATGTATATATGTATTTAATATTATTGGGTTGAATAGCTACTGAAAAATAATTACTCAATTTGATGATTTCTACCAAATTATAAATTTCCAGTGGTATCTGAGAGCTTCATTTTTCTCTTTTTCAGTATTTCTAGGTAGTGAGAAGGGCCCGCTAGTGACAAAATGGTAAGAACCGGGGTGACCTCAACAGCACATGTTCTCAATTCCCATTCCCTGAATCCTGGTACATTTTACCTCAATTTCCCCTGAGTGAACAGTTTGTGTAGAGACAGGGTTTATCTTCTTTACATTCAGATGGTTGCATTTCCTGCTTAAAATGTTAGCTAGATTGTCTCTGTACCCTGCCTCCCCCCATCTTTTGGTCTCCCAGAAGCTGTCTGCTGCTTCAGGCAAACTTAATGATGGCAGGGCCGCAGAGCCAAAAAAGGAAAAACACCTGTGGCCAGTGTAAAGTTTAGTCCTGAAATAGACAGGCAATGGCCATCACCTGCCTGCTGTGTGAGAGCCCAATCAAGTCTATTCATCACAACTGTGCAGATAAGGGCTTTTTCCACCCCCCCTCCTTTTTTTTTTTTTTTTTTTTTTTTTTTGCTGTTGTTTTTGTTGAACTGCATGTAATAGGAATAGAACAGAATACAGCAAAGAAATGGTGCCCTCTGCATCTCTGCATGGCCCTGAGGGGCTGCTGTTTAGATACAGCCCATGGAGGTGGTCATTCTGTAAAAATGGCTCACGGGATGTTCATTTTGGAAAATAAACTTGGGCTTTCTCTTCAAAAATTCTATTATGAAATTTTCTTTCTATCTCCTGTGGAAATTATGAAAGACAAGAGAATGAAGTCTCAGGACAGTTAAATTCAATGAGGACCAACCATGTGTCAGGGAGCATGTCAGCAGGGGTCAACAGGGTGCTCTCCTGTCCAGGCCTTGTCACAGCATGAAAAAGAAATAAGGGACAGTGAAAAAATCATGCACATGTGGACACCATGACAAAATCATATGATTTCATCTTTATCTTTCTGCAATTCTTGACATTTTAAAAATTCCTATCCTTTCTTGAAATAGTAGCTTCCCTTGGCTTCTATGACTCCCAAGTTTCCTGGTTTTTTTCCAGCCTCCTTGGTTTGGCTCTTCTCCATTTCCTTTGCAGGCTCCTTTTCCTCTGTCCATCTTCCTAACTGGTGTCGACCCTACCCCTAAGTCATTTGTTCTCTGCACTTTGTCCTTGGGAGATTTCATCTCATCTGCCACAAAACTGAAAGAAACATCTATGCATTGGCAGCTGCCCAAAGAGTCTCTCTACCCAAGATCTGTCTCCTAAGCTCCACACCAATCCACAGAGTGGCTACCTGCCATTATATTGGCCAATGAGATATGTTTTGTATGGCTACTGGAGATTTCTTAGTGTGTTCAGCCTTTCCGACAGAAGTGCTGAAGCGCATCCTTTCCAAACGCTTCTTGTATAGCGATTGATATGAGGCTCAAAATGAAAGAAAAACAAAAACAAAAAACAAAACCCCTGTGAACAAGAGGTAGTCGTAAGGAAGAAAGCTACCTGCTGAAAATGAAATAACAACCCTGGGCCTTTAATGAAATTGTGAAATTACTGCATAAGCTGTGGATTGCTTCCTGTGGACTTCTTACCTTGTGGGGAAAATCATTCCTCTCTTTGGTTTTAGGCATAGTTATGTATAGAGAGAATTCTATGTACAGTTGCTTATTGTTTTATACCTTAAATGAGAGAATGGATACTTAAATAAGAGAATCGTATTTACCATGGAGGAAATGTTCACAAAAATTGATTATGCATTTTGCTGCAAAGGATATCTCAACATATTCAAAAATAGGAAAAATTCTTTAGGCCATACTCATTGACTACAATTTAATAGTACCATAAATTAATTATAATAAGCAAGCAGCTCTCACCATCATCATTATACCGACACTTCACCATCCAAACTTATACAATTGCAAATTGAAAATTATAACTTCTAAGAACTCTTGAATTAAAGAAAAAATTCAGAGTATAAACAATTTAATAATAAATAGTATTCTATTATAAGGAAGAGTTTCCTTCCTTCTTTCTTTCCTTCCTTCCTTCCCTCCTTCCTTACTCTCCTCTATCTATATATCTATCTAGCTATTTGCATCTATATGGACCCATGAATTCTTTGAATTCTTATTTTATTCAATAGGACATAATCTGTTAGAATCATTTAATTTATTTATTTATTTATTTTGACCCCCAAATTGTTCTAAATTTGGCCAGTAGGAATTTCTTCAAGGTAGCTTTTGTGTATTTCTGACATGAATCTGTTATTTTTTGAACACTTCTTTGCTTTCTGGCACAAGATATTCCACACTAATTTTTGCTTATCCTGCTCTGCCTCTGGAGCCAACCATCTCCCTGGGGCCCCTGGTTCCTTTAATAAAGAATGCTATTTAGAACCCAAGCACCAGGCATGCCCACTACTTTAGGAGTACCATCACTTCTAGGCCCTTCCAGAGGACAAGATTCATACTCTTCTGCTTTCTCATATTTATAATTATTTTTTCTGTCAAGTGAGGAACCTGGCCCCATTTATCCATGATATATTATTCATTTCCTCAAGCGTAAGAGGTAGTTTCAGATTGCTAATTGATATCTTTTTGAGAAGCAAACTTACTAACTAGAACTCGATATTTACTTACAGGTCTTTATTCTTCAAAAATATCAGGGTCATGAAAGACAAAGAAAGGCTGAGAAAAATCTCTGGATTAAAGGACTAAAGAAAAATAACAACTGAATGAAATGACTAATCTTGGTTTACATCTTGGACTAGAAACAAAAGAATATTTGGACAATTAGTGTAATTTAATATGGTTCTCAGATTAGATAATAACACTGAATCGATGTTGTATTTTAAGATTTGAAAATTCAATTGTATTTATGTGAGAAGTACTAAGGAATGCAGAGACAGGATGTTTGCAAGTTACTGTGCAATTGTTCAGAAAAGTATATGTATATACACAAAGACATATACATATGTTTACATGTGGTAGCATATAGTGAACAATAAAGGAAATGGGGCAAAACATTAACAACTGCAAATCTATATAAGAGGTACAATGCAGTTGTTCATAACAATTGTAATGTAGTTTTACTGCAAATTTTAAATTAGACAAAAAACAAGGTTGCAGAAAAAAAAAAAAAGAAATAGATGACAATGCATGTTCTCCATCCCAACCAGTAGTATGCTCCTGGAGAAGTGTGTAAGGAAAATTTACAACTTCAGGAAAATATATTAGAAATAGAGAAAAATCTGAATGTGAATGAACTAAATAACAATGAGATAAGCTAGAGAAATATCAAGAAAAATTCTAAATATTACAGCCAGAGATGAAAGATGTAGGAATTAGGGAAATAGAAGAAGGAGAACAAAAGCAGAAGAAGAATAGGTCTTGAGTATCAAACAACTCAATAAAAAGTTGGTTCTGTGAAAGGACAAATAAAATGACACATTTTTGATATGTTTTGTTCAAAGAAACAGTGTTTGTACCAGGCAACAGTGTTAGGGGGTATCACTGTACATCCAAGTACAGTGGTATAATGTTATGCCAATAAACTTGAAAGCCTAGATGGAGTGGATGATAGAAAAGGAAAATAAAAATTTCCAAAATTGGCTCAAGAAGACAAGTTGAATACCATGACTACATAGGCATAACAAAAATAAATCTAGAAGTTGTAAAAGATGACCCTCTTCCCCCAGTGAAAAGGAGATATTCAGGTTAGTAGGAGACTCAACGTTGAAAAATGGCAATTATCCTTCCCTGTGATCATAAATTTAATCTTATCTCAATCAAAATTCTATTATCATCTGTCCTATAATTCGAACATCTCATTCTAAATTCATGTGGGAGAGAATGTATACAAATATAACCAAGATAATCTTGAAAAATAGGAAGTATCGAGAGCCCCCATCTTTCCAAATATCATACCATATTAGAACGTCATGATAATGGAGGAGCACTGATGCATAAAAAATCCATCAGTGAAAAATAATAGAAATCAAAGACACAGATATGTATATACATGGAAATGGTGTCTATTTTGCATGCAGTGAAAAAAAAGATTAAACAACAAAATCCCAAATAGATTAAAGTTCTAAATTTACAAAAAGTAAGTTATAAATCTGTCCAAAAGAACTGTGGCAAAATATGTTTAGAAACTTGGAATAGGATAGGTCTTCAAAAACAAGGCATACATTGAAAATGTCTTTTATGAAAAAGGCTGATATAGCTTATATTTGTAGAAAATATCAGTAAGACAAATGATCAAAAAAACCCTAAAGAATTTACAAGACAAGTACAGATTGGGGGTATGTTTTCTTAGTTTGTAACTGAAAAGGATTAAAAACCAGAATTTTTAAAAAAGATTTTATTTATTTATTGACAGAGAGATACACAGTGAGAGAGGGAACACAAGCAGGGGTAGTGGGAGAGGGAGAAGCAGGCTTCCCATTAAGCAGGAAGCCCCATGCCGGGCTCTATCCCAGGGCCCTGGGATCCTGACCTGAGCGAGGCAGACACTTCACAACTGAGCCAGCCAGGCGCCCCCAGAATATATTTTTAAACTCCTAAAATTACTAAGAAAGAGCTTAAGCAACCCAAATGAAAATGGAGGGGAGGGGATGTGAACAGATCATTTATAGAATAAGAAATACACATGGGTGACAAAAACTTAAACACAGGTGTTCCGCGCCATTAATGACCAGGGAAATGCCAAAGAATACTATGAGACTGACAGTAACTACAAAACTTGATAACATTAAGAGATGGTGAAATGTGAGGAAATGGGTATTTTTAATACTACCCATGAAAATCAATTCATATAGCCACTTTGACGTGGTATTTCTGAATCCTTTGACTCTAAATAAATGAAGAATTCTCTTTGGCCCAGGATTTCTACTTCTCATCATCTTATCTTGGATTAGATAATGTAAAGAGGTTTATGTAGTGATGTCTACTGCAACACTGCTGCGATAGCAAATAAATTTAGGGAGGTAAGTTTCATCAGAATTAGCAGGACAAAAAATAACAGACAATGGAATTTTATGTATAATTTGGGCCATATGTGGTTAATTTATGTAAACAATATAAAAGGATTGTCAGGGCATATTGAGTGATAAAAGCAAGCTACCGAAGAATAAATGTGGTATAATACAGTTTATTTAAAAAATACTCATGCAAAATAAAACTATGTACAAGTAAACATCACTGTGCGTACATGCGTGTAAGAAATGCCTATACCAAACTAATTTAATGAACAAAAAAGTCTTTGGTTTCCTCAGGGAAAATATATAGAACGGAGGTGATGACTAAGGATGATATAACTCGATCTGTAATGTTTACATTTTTTTACATCTATTCAAATGGCACTGTTGTAATTGAATTTTTTTCAACTTTTAAAAAGAAAAACAGAAAGAAGCTATTTGTTCTGCAGCTCTAACTAACCATGTGCATTATAGCCACATAAATCAGTTAAAGGTCCGAAAGGTCACTTCTCTGGTGAATTACCACATAAGTGTCATTTACACAACTCCATCCATCCATTCATCCAACCATAAATGCCTACCTACCTGTATGTGCAGCTACTTTGATTGAAAATTAATGTTTAAAATAATCACGTGTGCTTAATTTTATGTAATATTTACATTCCTAAAAAGTTGAACTTAAATAGCTTCTTAAATTGAATCATATTTTCAGTGTAGTGACAGAGTACAAGTATAAAGAAAAACAACATGCTATGGTGAATTATTTTGTGAAGTGAATGAACATCCCACAAAATGCTTGCCTTATAAATGTGAAATTTATACATCAACTTTACTTAATAGAAGATAGCCCTGCAGGTAACTTTGCTCTCCCTGTTCCCTGCCTTTCAGCTAAAATATAGCTAATTTATACAGATTATTTTTATTATATTCTTGGACCAGCTTATTTTTATAAAAAGCACTGTCAGAATGCAGCCCTATCATTTAAATACCAAATATCCTCCACAGATTCCTTTCTGAATCATCAAAATCTCCTTGGAAAACTGTGTGTTTGGGGGCAATTGCTATATTAGTTTTCATATTTTAATTTTCTTGCCAAATATTTAAATATATTTGATAACTACCAAGGCAAGCTGAAGGATTTTAAGAATGTGTTCAAGGGGATTATATTAGAGACTTCCGAGTAACTTGCAGATCTAGAGGGGTTTCCAAGGCTAAATGAATTCTTATCAGGTTTATGAGAAAACCTTTTGGAAATAATTTGTAAGTTTATCTGTTAATCAGCAAATATGATTTCTATAATATTGCCCACAGTGAATAATTAGTTATTTTTCATGGCCGTAATGCTTACTTAAGAATGATAAATTTTAATTATAGATTTTTATTGTTTTTCTTTAAGAGAGACAAGATCCAAGAATAGAAGATGTGCTTTAAAGGAAAAGGTCATCAGATTTCATTCTCTTTAAAATACACGCCTTTGCCTAGCAATAGCCAAGTCTCAGGAGACCTTAATGGTCCAAATCATATGTTTTGCCACCTTGTGGTAGTTAGAGGTGAGTCAAATATTATAGATTAGCATGATCACCTGGGCAGGTGGACAATAATGCCCAGATCTGGTTGTAGAATCCAGCATATTTTCTTCTAAAATATCATCCTTTTTCCTCTCTCCAAAACCTGTTGAGAGGTAAATCCTTAGATACAAGGAGAAAAGCTATGGTTCAAGTTCTAAACTCTTCTCAGGGATAAGGGAGAATATATATCTATAATATGGATTAAAAATCTATATCCATAAAGCCATTTTTATAATCCATTTGAAGTGATTTTATTATTATATGGAAGAGAAAAACACAGAGAAGGGACTAATACAAGTGAAAACAAATTATAGGGGCGCCTGGGTGGCTCAGTGGGTTAAGCCGCTGCCTTCGGCTCAGGTCATGATCTCAGGGTCCTGGGATCGAGGCCCGCATCGGGCTCTCTGCTCAGCAGGGAGCCTGCTTCCCTCTCTCTCTCTCTCTGCCTGCCTCTCCATCTACTTGTGATCTCTCTCTGTCAAATAAATAAATAAAATCTTAAAAAAAAAAAAAAGAAAACAAATTATAGAAATTTTAAATTTGACTAGTCACATGACCAAGAAATATTTTTGAATGCTCACTGGAAGTTGGTAAAAATGCTTTCGTGTCTCCTTTAATAATGAAAGGCAGTCATTATTTATTTCATACACATGTCTAACAAAGTAGAAAGATAAATCTACCTACCCAATAATTTGCCTTCACAGTTTGGGGGGAAGCTGATTAAAACATCTCAACAATCATACAGCAAGAAAATATGCACACAAAATTAACATACAGCAAGTATAAAATGGAAAATGGAAGTGCTTCATAATTCCATGCTCAAAAGAGAGCAAATGCAAATGGTTTGATGTATATTCAGCCAGATGTTTTTCGAAGATAAAGATAGGGATATATAGATAAGTAGCTCATGTATATTTTCTTTCAACTTATCCTCTACTCTTCAAGTTTCACTGTGAGAGTACTTTGCAGGAGAGAAGACAACATTTTTTAAAAGCAGAAAGGAGCAGATTAGGTCAGGAGATAAAGAATTCCAAGGAAAATTGAACAATGCTACGTAAAGATTTTTTTGGAATTAGCTATTTGGCCAATCTAGAAATAGAAATAATTATATAGTGGCACATACATTTGGAATGCCTTGATCTTTCCAAATTACTTCTGCTAAACACATACAAATTGAACCTCACAACTCTTGACTCTTTTCACTAGTAGGGCATTTGGGTCTTTTTATTTAGCTGCTCTCAAAATCCTAATACATTCATAGAGAAGGGAAGCAAAAGCACAGAGTAGGAGCTGTGAGACCCTAGGTGCTCGAGGAACATCAGTTAAGATATCAAGATGCACTGGGGTCCTGGAGAGGGTTGGAGACTGGCAAAGATTCAAGGAGGACAGTTTTGCTTTTAGCCATTTTAGCTTGTACTGAAATTTGCTTATTTAAATTACTTCTGAATTGCCACATTTTCATTTTCTTCATCCATAATATAAGAATGATCACCCTCTTGATATGCCTTGCAAAGATTTTGTGATGTCTAAATCATGTTAAAAGAAACCAATCTCTGCTTAAAAATTTAAAATGTGAACTGTATACGATGGTATGAACTCAGTGTCCCTTCTGTTTTGGATAAGAAATGTATTGAGAAGAGTCAATTCGGGGATAACCACATTATTCCTCAAACTGAACCATCACTGGTTCTCATGAACATGGGCTCAGGAAGGAAGTGATACTTAAAGCTAGATCTCAGTAATGTCAGGTTTCTATATACAAGGAGTTGCTTTGAAACAGAAATGTACTTGCCCATTTAAGACTGGATTGTGTGCCACTGTGGTAAAGTAAATGCATATATTTCTTTAATCACAAAGAGAAATTAAGTCAATCAGAAAATACGAGAAAATCAAATATGTATAATGAATACTTGGTCCAAATATGACTGCGTGGAGGTTTTAAAAAAAAGAGTAGTGGACGCTGAGGGGTACCACTCGATCCCTCTTCAGGACCAACGCACTCATTCCCCCCAGCAATGAGGAGAGTCTAGCCAAAGTTAAGCCCCCTTTTCACCAAGGCAGCCCGGTCTAGAGCTGACCACCTTGCTTCCTTCAGTCCAGGACAGCTCCACGGGGCCACTGCGCTTCAGAGCTGGGGTTCTGATTCGGAGTTCAGTTACTCCCTCTGCCCTAATCTGTTGGACTCACGCTCTCACAGGTATTACTCTGGAGAGCACTCCCCAATAAATTGCCTGCATATAAATCTCTTTATATATATATATATATATATATATATATATGGTTTTTTAAGGAACCCAATCTAAGACTAGATGCCAGTAGACTTTTGACATTAGGAGCATTTCTTTTTCAGTGACTCGTTTGAAGTGGAGAATGAATAAATTTTATCTAAATTTAACAAATTCAAAAGTGCAGTGAAATCCAATTATTTGGCATTATGAAGGAAATAAACAAATAAACGTAGAAATTGCTAAAACATTTGTCAGACTGTGGAATAGAAGAAACTAGCTTTTTTTAAATAGAACTTCTGGGGGCACCTGGGTGGCTCAGTGGGTTAAGCCGCTGCCTTCGGCTCAGGTCATGATCTCGGGGTCCTGGGATCAAGTCCCACATCAGGCTCTCTGCTCAGCAGGGAGCCTGCTTCCCTCTCTCTCTCTGCCTGCCTCTCCATCTACTTGTGATCTCTCTTTGTCAAATAAATAAATAAAATCTTTAAAAAAAAATAAAACTTCTGTACACGTAATATGCACGTGCTACTTTGAATTGTTTAAGGATAGGAACCTGTAAAAAAAAATGCACATGTCTGGATGCCTGGGTGGCACAGTTGGTTAAGCATCTGACTCTCAGTTTTAGCTCAGGTCGTGATCTTGAGGTCATGTGATTGATCCCTGCATGGACCTCTGTGCTCAGTGTGGAGTCTGCTTGAGTTTCTCTCTCCCCCTCCCCTTCTGTCCCTACCCTTTTCTCTCTCTCAAATAAGTAAATAAATCTCTCTGTATATAAAATAGAATCACTTAAAATTTGGTTTAAAACAAACAAGCAAAGGGCTACCAAATCTCCAAACAAGGAAGGAGGTTACCTCACGGCCCTAAACATCAAAACATTGCAGCCAAGAAAGAGAAATTTGTGGTATGATCTTGTCTGATACACCTTGAATCTTCTGCTTTCCAACCCTCAAGCTCACAATTTCATAAACACTATTCACGGAAAAAGATGCATTTGAAAAAAATGAAAATCCTCCCTAATCTTTGCCCTCCAAACTCACACTCACCTTGAAGAAAAGGGCAATAAGAAAGGGAATCAAGACTACGAAGAGAAAGCGTTGTGCATAGAAGGTTTTTCTACTATCCTCCTGTCAAAAGTTTGATTCGCCATTTTTAAAGCCTTCAGGCTGAGAGGAGAGAAAGAGTCAAAGCTTAGTGATATCTCTCCTTAAAAAAGAAAACACATTCCTGAGTAGGGAAGTGAAACTTTGTACCAAATACTTAATAATGTTTTGGGAGAAAAAGCGAGTCTGAGTCATCCTGGAAAGGGAAGAAACAGCCCAGTTGAGCCATAGTTTCCCCATCAGCCTCTCTTTCTCTCTTTCTTCCTCTCCCTCTCACCCTCTCCTCTCTCTGTCTCTCTCTCTCCCTCTCTCTTTCTCCATTGTAGGGCTATACAGATGAGGAAAAGACACAATGCACAATCCTTGAACTATGGCTTGAAGACAAAAGAAACAGACCTCAGGTAAAATAGTGTGTTAAGGATACCCGTAATGCATCAACGAATGACATCTTGAGAAAACTTCCCATGATAAGCAAGAAGAAGATGAAAACAAATGGCATGAGAAATAGTCTGAAAAAAAAAAAAAAAAACACAGGATGAGGAGAAAAAGAGGAAGGAAGTAGGGAGGGAAGGGAGGGAAACATGGGAGAAATGCGGAAGAGAGGGAGAGGTAGTAAATAGAACGCAAAAGGACTGTGAAGAAGCTATTCACAGTTGGTTTAACATTCAAAAATCAATCCATGTAATTCACCATATTAACAAACAAACAAACAAACAAAAAAAGAAAAACAATTTGATCAGATCATCTCAATAGAGGCAGAAAAAAATCATTTAACAAACCCTAGAAATCATTCATGTTAAAAGGATCAGAAAACAAAATAGAAGACATCTTCCTTAAGGTGCTTTACTTCTTTAACAGTTCTAGAGAAATGACCACGAAGATCCAAGAAGCATAACAAAAGGAAGGAGACAAGAAGGAAGAGCAGGCGTCCCTCACTGCATTAGTCCTCACTGCATTAGTCCTCATTCCTAGGCACATTTGTAGGCCATCACCTTGTTAGAGGGAACATCCTTTCCTCACCCATGTGGGCCATGGATTAATTCAAAAGGTGGAAGACCTGATCTTATGGGTTGAAACAATGTCAAAGCTCAGTAGGATAATGAATGGCTTACTCTCATTTTTTCAAATTCTCTAGAACCTTAAAACTCTATCCATTTTCCCTCCTTCGAAGCCTCAATAATATTTATATCTTCCTTTTTTTGTCCACTTCTTTGACTTTATTTGTATCAATAATTTTATCATTCTATTCAACTCTAAGCCCTTGAAAACAGAGTTCTGGATTGATCATCTTTATATTTCCCTAGAGTGGGGATGAGAGCCCTTCTCATAGGTGTTGCTCAATAACTACTTGGTAAGTCAAATGGAATCAAATGGCATTATGAGGGACAGAGCCCTGAACTAGAAATAAGCGGTCTTGAATTCTAAGACTGACTCAGTCATTAACTAGTAATAGGGCCTCGTGAAAGCCTGTCTCTCTGGGTTTCAGTTTCTTTTTCTCTTAAATGAAGGCGTTAGAATTAATTGCAAGGTCTTAATATTCCTTAATATTCCTACCACTGGTAAATATGTTTTGTTATGGGTTTTCAAAGATAAACTTAAAAATGACTTTTCATTTAGATACATGAATGGTGCCATTGTTTTTGCTGGATGTTGTCTTTGCTGCAAAGACCGGTTGGGGAAGAAGCAACTCAGGAGATAGATCCCAGATGGAAAGGGTAGCAGTGACCTGCCCAGGTGTTTAAAGTAGGACACCCTCTGGGTGCCCCCACAGGCCTGCGGTGAGACTAAAGATCAGAGGAGCTAAGAAATATGGAGAAGATAAGAGCATCACAGGTGTATCCACAGTTAAAGAGTTCTGTGTTGTATATCACTATAAAGTCTGGAGGGGAAGAAAGGCAGGCAGCTGCCAGACCAATATACCATTTTTAGAGACTGAGCTCACACAGGAAGAGTTGCCAGTGTGGGACTGGCCTAATGATTTTATCTCATTCTCTGTCTGACTTCCCTCCAGTGAATCTTGTAAGGGAACCAGCTACCTGATCCTTTAATCCTGCTAACATTTTATAAAAGAAGATTCAAATTAGTTTTGCTTATTCCAGATGCTTTATATGCAAATGAGCTTTAGAATTGGTGGCAACTAAAATGTGAAGCAGTCTCCATGATGGGTTGGAGGAAATACTCCCACCTGAAAACCCTCCCAAAACAACGAGATGATTCCTTTCTCCTGGCTGCCAATGGCTCTTTCTCAAGGGAATTCCAGAATCTTCCAGATATCCACCGTGACTCTTTGATCCCAAGGAGGAACTCCTCAGATTCCTTTCATGTATAACTGGCTTTGACTTTCCCCAAACAACATGTGGATCACTATCCCTGCCTTCCATAAATAGCATTACCTATGCAGTATTAATCAGAGTTTGCAAGTCAAATATTAAGATCATTCCTTGGGGTAATCCAATGGTACAACTTTGCCATTTTATTTTCCCCTTTGCAACTCTAACTAGACAAGGGAAACTAAAACACTGAGCTAGAAATTATTTATTTACAGCCTCAATCCAACACACACAGACCCTGAATAAAGATTGCTCACTCTCACTTATAATAAAAGTGGCATCTTAATGTGGAGCGGTGTGGAGCCTCAGCCCTGCCCGTGGGCCAGCTCTTACATCCTCCCATGTAGCCTGGCATTTGCCCTCTAGCATTCCCGTGTTGCTTGGCTCCAAATGGAAGTGCTCTTAATTTCAAATGATTTATTGGGGACAAATGTGAGGCCTGCCTGATCTAAGTCTGTTTGTATTTGGTTTCCTGTGTCTCAGGGGTGATTTTAAGACAATATCTTATGTTGTAAAGGAGGGATAGGAAAAAAGAGCAATACCCACCTGCTGTTGGGCTAGAGCTTGCTGGTGTTTTACACAGCTGTGTGGTGCCATTTTCTACAGCAATGAAAAGAAAGAGAGTCAGGTCTGAGGACAGCAGCTGAATGATGGACTGGCAAGGGAAATTTGTGCAATCCCCATCAGGTTATTTACTGAAGGGCCGTTCTGTTGGGCTGTTCAAAGAGCAGAGGCCTAGGGCTAGGGACTCATCATAGGGGAGAGTGTCGCTGACCAGTTTCTCTGTTGTCCTGCTCCTACAGCACTCACTTGCATTAAACACATTCCAGACTATACAGAAATTACATTTTTTTAAAAGACTCATTTATTTGGTTTTAGAAAGAGAGGGCATGAGCAGGAGAGACAGAAGGAGAGGGAGAGTCTCAAGCAGACTCTGTGCTAGGTGTGGAACCTGATATGGGGCTCGATTTCACAACTCTGAGATCATGACTTGAGCTGAAACCAAGAGTCAGACACTCAACCAACTGTGCCACCCAGGCGCCCCCAGAAATTACATCTTTTAAATGTTTGTTTTCAGCATTTCCTAGGAGCTACTCATAGGAAAGGGACTGTATTTGTATTCTATTGATTCTCCACAGTGCCAAGCAAATATTAAATACTCAGGAAAAATGTTAAATGAATGGCTGTGTGTGTGAATGAATAAACCTTCTTTTTTTCCAGCAAAAGCAGGTGCATCCTTATGGGAAAAGATGTTGTATTTAAATGGTGGCATCTAATGGGGATATATTACATGACCTCTTACTACCAGTTCTCTTTATAAAATATCATATAAAAAGATTTAAGCAGCACTGTCCAATATAACTTTGTGTAGTATTGGGAATATTCTATATCTGTGCAGTCTAACATGGTAGCCCTAGCCACTTGTGGCTACTGAGCACTTGAAATATGGCTAGTTTGATTGAGGAAATGTATTTTAAATTTTATTTAATTTTAATTATTTTAAATTTAAATAGCCACATGTGACTTACAGTTGCTATGCTGGATAGCGCAGATCTAGAGTCATCCTCAGGAAAAATTGGAAAAAAGAAAAGTACACTGCTTTTTGATGCTTTTCAAAGGGAAAAGTGTGTGTGTGTGTGTGTGTGTGTGTGTGTGAGTGTGTGTGCACATGCGTATGTATGCACATACATAGGTGTGAATATGGTATATATATGTATATGGTGTCTTATAAGCGCTTAGTATCAGGTTCATCAATCAATATGGCAAAATATGTTAGAACATGGTCTTCAGAATAAGCCAGACCTTAGTTTGAGTCTTTGGCTCTGCCACTTACTAGCTATGTGACCTTGAATAACTCATTGTTATTACTGGCATGTGAAATTGCCCAACCTGCCAAACATGTCAGGATGGAAATCTTAATTTTTTGAAGAAGGTATGATGGGATATCAACCTTATTCTAAAACTTATTCTAGGGCGCCTGGGTGGCTCAGTGGGTTAAGCCGCTGCCTTCGGCTCAGGTCATGATCTCAGGGTCCTGGGATCGAGTCCCACATCAGGCTCTCTGCTCAGCAGGGAGCCTGCTTCCCTCTCTCTCTCTCTCTGCCTGCCTCTCTGTCTACTTGTGATCTCTCTCTGTCAAATAAATAAATAAAATCTTTAAAAAAAAAATAAAACTTATTCTAAAAACAAGTTGCCAGTGAGGCCCCTGGGCCACCCAGACTGCAGAGAATATTGACAGTGACATCATCAAGATGGTGACATAGGTCATTCCTGACATCAGTCCCCTTAAAGAGAAGACCAACTAGAAACTATCCATAGATTAGACACCATTGCAAAAATCCCAAAACCCAGTGTTGAAGCTGAAGCACTCACCCTGGACCACAGAAATAGAGAAGGACTACATTAGAGAATTACAGAAATGACTACACTCTGACAGCAATGGCCCTCCCCCAGACCAACATCACACTGTATCTCGAGGGCCCCCTGGGTCTTTTGTTTTTCCAGTGGGGGAATAAAAGAGAATACAAGGTGGACATCCAGCTCACCCAACATTAGGAGACACTTCCAAGAGGTCCACTTGTGTCTCACCCCAAGGGATCACTGGGGGACACGGGAAGACTCTACCACTAGGGATCAGATAGGGATGAAGTAGAGGGGCAGGGATGAGAGCAGCTAGCTCTCAGATCTTGGTGGATGACATTCTTGCCAGCAGCAGAACCCAAGCAGAGATCCTACCCCACAGCTCTGGGCATCTGAAGAGTTGAGTAGGTGGTCTCGTCTGGCCTAGGAACTCAACTAGCAGTTCTGCCTAATTTGGGTCCCCTGTCAAGGAGCCATATAGACTGTAGAGCATGGTCTACTTGCTCCACCTAGGCAGGAAACCAAATTTGCAGCCCCACCCAATGCCTATCAAAAACCTCCCAACAAAGAAAAATCTAGGACCAGATGGTTACACTGGTGAATCCTACCAAATATTTAAAAAGAATTACTACCAATTCTCCTTAAACTCTTCTAAAAAATTGCAGAAGAGAGGATACTCCCAAACTCATTATACAAGGCTAGCATTCCCCTGATGCCAAAGCCGGATAAGGATGTTCTAAGAAAAATATAGGCCAATATTTCTAGTGAATATAGATGTAATATTCCTCAACAAAATACTAGGAAACCTAATTAATGCAACAGCACATTGAAAGGATCATGCTCAGGGCACACAAGTGGCTCAGTCGGTTAAGCAGACGACTTGATTTCAGCTCAGGGTCATGATCTCAGGCTCCTGGGACTGAGCCCTGCATTGGGCTCTGTGCTCGGCAGGGAGTCTGCTTCAGGATTCTCTCTCTCCCTCTGCCCCTTCCCCCTGTTCATGTTCTCTCTCTCTCTCTCTCAGATAAGCAGATAAGTCTTTAAAAAAATAAAAACAAAAGGATCATGGTCCATGACCATGTGGGATTGATCTCTGGGATGCAAAGATGGTTCAGTATACCATCTTTTTATTACATCACATTAATAAAGTGAAAGACAAATATTATATGATCATCTCAAAAGATTCAGAAAAAAACACTTGAGAAAATTCAACATCTATTCATGATAAAAACTCTCAACATATTGGGTATAGAAAGTGGGTACCTCAACATAATAAAGCACATATGACAAGCCCACAGCTAACAACATACTTAGTGGTAAAGGTTGAAATATCTTCCTCTAAGATCAGAATCAAGACAAGAGTGTTGAGTCTCATCACTCCTATTCAACCCAGTACTGGGAGCCCTTGTCACAGTAATTAGGAAAGAAAAAGGGGGATAAACATCCAAATTGGAAGAGAACATGTCAAATTGTCCCTTTGTAGATGACTATTCTTATTTATAAAAAACCCTGAAGCCCACTAGAAACTGTTAGAATTAATAAATGAATTCAAAAAAGTTGCAGGATATGAAACTAACATAAAAATCAATTGCATTTCTAAACACTAATGATGAACTCTCAGAAAGAAAAATTAAGGAAGCAGTGCCACTTACAATAGCATCAAAAACACTAAAATATTTGGAAATAAATTTAACCAAAGAGGTGAAAGATCTGTAAACTGAAAACAATGAGTTGTTGATGAAAGAAATTGAAGAAGACACAAATAAATAGAAAGAGATCCCCTTATTGATGGGTTGGAAGAATTAACATTATTAAAATGTCCATACTATTTGAAGCTATCTGTAGATTCAATGTAATTCTAATGAAGATTCCAATGGAGTACTTTATAGAAATAGAAGAAACAATCCTAAAATTTGCATGAAACTTTAAAAGACCAAAGAGCCAAAAGATCAAAAAGCCAAAGCAATCCTGAGAAAAACAAAGCTAGAGGCATTACACTTCCTGATTTCAAACTACGTTATGGAGCTATAGTAATCAGAACAATACGGTACTGGCATTAAAAAGACACAGTTGAATGGAACAAGATTGAGAGTCCAGAAATAAATCCATGCATATCCGGTGAACTAGTTATTTGGCAAGGGAGCCAAGAATACTCATTGGGGAAAGCAGTCTCAAGAACGGTGTTGAGAAAACTGGATACTCACATGCAAATGAATGAAACAGGACTTCTACTACTTTCCACCACTCATAAAAATTTACTAGAATGCATTAAAGATTAAATGTAGGACCTGAAACCATAAATTCCTAGAAGAAAGCATTGGTAAAAAGCTCCATGATGTTGGTCATGGAGACAATTTTTTGTATATGACACCAAAAGCACAAGCAACAGAAGTAAAAATAAACACACGAGACTGCATCAAATGAAAAGCTTTTGCACAGCAAAAGGAACAAAAAAAATGAGAAGTTAAACCATATACTATGAGAAAATATTTTCAAGCTACATATCCAAAATGCGGGGTTAATATCCAAAAAGGAACTCTTACAACTTGTTAGCAAAAAACACCTCAATTTAAAAATGAACAAAGGAACTATATAGACATTTTCCAAGAATACATATAAACGGCTGAGATATGGCCCTCGCTATCGGTACACGAAAAGATGCTCGGCATCACTAATCATCAGAGAAATGCAAATCAAAAACACAATGAGATACCACCTCACACCTGTTAGAATCGCATTTATTAAAAAAGTTAAGTGGCAACAGGTATTGGTAAGGATGTAAGGAAAAGGGAAAATGTATGCACTGTTAGTGGGAATATAAATACAACCACTGTGGAAACTGTATGGATGTGTTTAAAAAGAAATTAAAAATAGGAATATCTATATGATCTAGCAGTCCCCCTTTTGTGTATATATTCAAAGAAAATGAAGTCAGGGTCTTAAAAGGATATCTGCACTCCCAAGTTCATTGCAGCCTTATTCACTATATAGCCCAGATATGGAAAAAAGCTATGTGACTATTGAGAGATGAATAGATAAAATGTGATATGTGTACACACACACACACACACACACACCCCATAGAATATTAGCCTTAAAAATGGAAATTCTGCCTCCTAATTTGCAATAATACAGATGAAACTTGAGTGAAACTAAATGGAGTAAGTCAGACGGTAAAAGACAAATACTGTGTGATTTCATTTATAAGTGGAATCTAAAACAAACAGGTTCATAGAAACAGAAACAGGGAGGAGATTAGTGGTTGCCAGAGGTGGGAGGAGGGGAAGAATGGGTGAAGGTGATCAAAGGGTACAGATTTCCACTTATAACACGGATTTCCAGCTATAAAATGAATAAATTCTGGGGATTTAATGTATAGCACAGTGACTGTAGTTAATATCGTATTGTATATTTGAAAGGTGCTAAGACAGCAGATGGTTAAACTTCTCCCCACAGAAATAAATCATATCTATGTAAGGTGATGGATATGTTAATTAACCTTATTGTGGTAATTATTTCTCTCTACATATCAATATATAAAAGTATGTTATATATATATAAACTTACACAAGATTGTGTATGTCAATTGTATCTCAATTATTAAGGCTGGAAAAAAGTAAAAAAATAAAAATGAACTGCTGATAAGTAGCCCTGCCCCCCATATACATTACAATAGATATAAATAATATAATATATATATTAGACACCAAAACACTAAAGACACATTGACATTCTTCTTAGTTAATGAAATTTGTCACTTGTTTTGACTGCCATGCCTCCAACTTAATGCCTCTGGAAAAAAACAGTCACTTCATCCTTTGGACATAATAGAGTCAAGAGTTTTGGTGTATTGTTGGAATTTATAACAGGAAGGGCAAACTTTAAATATGAAAAGTAAAGTGAGAAGAAAGGGAAGGGAAACAGGAAAAAGCCTCAGGATGTTAGAACCCAGCCTAACTCTTGTTTCTTTGTTTGTTCTGTTCCGGTTAAATATCATAAGCACTGGCTAACACCCCTGGGCTTTAGTGGAGTGTAGTAAAACAGAGAAAGGACTCATTTATCTTTAGATCTGAATTATCTCTTGGCAGGTAACTATGAATCTTTGGTCAAATTATTTAACCTCTCTCCATATCAATTCTCCATCAGTAAAATAGAGCTTAATTTTACTGCGAGGTTAAGAGATGATGAGAAGGAATATTTGGCACATAGCAGACATCTAAAAATATTTCATCCTTCCCCTTCTTTGGTGCTTCCATGACCACTGCCAGTGTTTTCCCTGCTTTTAGCTTCCTCTGGGTATCAGGGGACCAGATTACGTAAGATAATCAGTCTGTCATCTAACCTACCCATCCATACATCTTTTTAAAAAAAATCTGACAGGGCGCCTGGGTGGCTCAGTGGGTTAAGCCGCTGCCTTTGGCTCAGGTCATGATCTCAGGGTCCTGGGATCGAGTCCCGCATCGGGTTCTCTGCTCGGCAGAGATCCTGCTTCCCTCTCTCTCTCTCTCTCTCTGCCTGCCTCTCCATCTACTTGTGATCTCTCTCTGTCAAATAAATAAATAAAAAATCTTAAAAAAAAAAATCTGACAAAGTTGGATTTACATTTTCTTTATCTGTGTCTCCAGATCAAATCTGTTGAATATAGGAGCTGAAAGACAGCTTTCCTTTAGAAACTATCAGGTTTTACTGTATGCAAAATGAATCAAAGTCTGTTCTTTTATCCTTCTTTTCACACAGGTGTGCATATATTCCATTAAACCAGTATTGGAAATATATTTATGTTTATTTATTTTTATTTTTTATTTTTGAAAGATTTTATTTATTTGACATACAGAGATGACAAGTAGACAGAGAGGCAGGCAGAGAGAGAGGAGGAAGCAGGCTCCCCGCTGAGCAGAGAGCCCGATGTGGGGCTCCATCCCAGGACCCTGAGATCATGACCTGAGCTGAAGGCAGAGGCTTTAACCCACTGAACCACCCTGGTGCCCCTTTATTTTTTTATTTTTTAAGATTTTATTTATTTATTTAAGATTTTATTTATTTATTTGACAGAGATGACAAGTAGACAGAGAGGCAGGCAGAGAGAGAGAGAGGGAAGCAGGCTCCCTGACGAGCAGAGAGCCCGATGCGGAACTCGATCCCAGGACCCTGAGATCATGACCTGAGCCGAAGGCAGCGGCTTAACCCACTGAGCCACCCAGGCGCCCCTAAGATTTTATTTATTTGACAGAGAGCAACACAGTGAGAGAGGGAGCACAAGCAGGGGGAATGGGAGAGGGAGAAGCAGGCTCTCCGAGGAGCAGAGAGCCCCATGCAGGGCTTGACCCCAGGACCCTGGGATCATGACCTGAGCCACCCAGGCACCTCCACTATTGGAAATTTGAAAAGAATAAATTAAACTATGAATTGGTCCTCATTGTCTCCAGTCCTGGATAGCGATCCTTAGGACTTAGAGAGGAAACAGCTGGGTCTGAGAAAAAGCGGGGGCTTAGGAAACCCATGTGACTCCCAGACTGCGAGCAATCCATTAGGAACCAAGACTTACACTCCAGTCTCCCATTCCTGGGTAATTCCCTTTAATGCAAAGAAGGAATAGATCTGGGTACTGTCTTCTTACATGTGCCTTTGGGCACATTGTTAGTGATCAAAAAACTTTCTCTGAACTACCTCTTTCTGTCACCACAACAAAACAATTTCCCCTAGAAACACCTGCACATTTTTAAGACTCTCTATCAACTGAAAAGGTTTGGTCCATTAATCAACTGAAGTTGACGAAAAATGTTAGCCTTCTTCACGTGCATGCCGAAAAGCACTGTGGTCGTAGATTACTATCTCGTATCTTCCTTGCATTGCTTGAGGCACCTAAGGAAACGAATCCTTCCCATTGATAGCTCTGCATCATATTCTTTCTCCTTAGCAATAATAACAAATAGCTATGCTTCTTGGGGAGCAAAATTAAAAGCAAAAAAATTTTGGATAAGTTTGAGTTTGTTGCAATAAATATTTCAGAGAGCCAAAATGAGTTCTCAAGTTCTTATATTATGACAGATGTATTCCTACATTTTGGGGAAAGTTGTGATCACCATCAAATACATTCACAAACGTGTGATCCCTTTCTGGTTAGGGGATGGATGTTTTACGAGGCACGATTTTAGAGTTATGATCTTGGAGCATTGGTATTCTTGAAGAAAAAGTTTGAGGGCCTTAGAAATACTGGACAGGAGTAAAATACAAGCTGTATGTTAATGAAATACAGTATGGAAGCAGATGTAGAAGAAAGTGGTGAACAATTTTTTCTTTTTCATTAAATTTCTAGCCCTTCACTATATAAGCCTGTTATATAGTAGGTTGCTCGATGGCTGGTGTATGGGTTAAAATTTTGAAAGATAAGAGAAAAAAGGAGACTTGGGGATGAATTTAGATTTTTTAAGACCCTGAGCTTTGAAAAAGATAATAGCCTTTCCTATGTAATTCAAAATAATATAAAAGCAATTCTGAACTGTAAAACAAGAGTAAGGAAATCCAATAACATTGAGATTTCTCCCATGGTACTTTTTAATAAGATCATAAAATAAATTCTTCCAAATATTTTTCTAATTTTTTGGTACCTCTGTTTTGCTGCTATCTTCAACATTTGCTTGGTTTCCTATAGGGTCATCTGGCAGTGAGGACTACTAATCTTTCACCTACAGATTTGTTTAATTGTTTATTCCACAGACTTGTATTGAAGGTAAGTTATTTGAGGGACTGGGGTCTCCCAGATAAAAAAAAAGTCCAGTCCTTATTCTGGAAAGACTCAGAATCTGGTGGAAAGATAAATGTCTGCACAGAAGCAGTTTAGTGAGTATTATAAAGTTCTCAGCAAAACCAAGAAGGAATAATAAAGGACAAAGCAAACTCTGCAGATATCAGAGAAGCCTTTCCAGAGCCGACACCGGAGCTAGGTTTGGAATACCAACACACGGGGAGAGTGGAAGGGAGCATTCTAGGTCCACGCCGTAGCACTGGTGCTGTTGTAAGGGGGACCAAGAAATGGGACCAAGAAATGTAAGGGGGATCAAGATGTTGATCACAACGTCTGACGCAAAGGATTTCAGGCGCACTTTGACATGCTTCTTCCTTGTCCCTTTGTTTTCAGATTTAGCCCTTTTACAATCTTTCTAACATTCTGTACTTTTTTTTTTTTTTATTTGACAGAGAGATCACAAGCAGGCAGAGAGGCAGGCAGAGAGAGAGGAGGAAGCAGGCTCCCCGAGAGAGCAGAGAGCCCGATGTGGGGCTCGATCCCAGGACTCCGAGATCATGACCTGAGCCGAAGGCAGCAGCTTAACCCACTGAGCCACCCAGGTGCCCCTTTTTTTTTTTTTTTATTAGAGCCATAGATGTTCCCAAGCTGCCTCACCTGCTCAGATTGGATTCTGAATCTTTAGGTCCTTTATAACGGATCACAATTCTCCTATAACCTTACGGTTAGTATTTAAATATCTAGTAGCATTCCACATTTCCTCTGCCTTTGTTTGCTTAAGTCATCTCCTTTGTGATTAGAATATAGTCAGATAGAGAGATCTTTCCCTCTGTCCACATTGATTATGTCAGATTTATGTAACTGTAATGCTCCTCTTAATTTGATGTGTGGATCCTGGACATGGGGAAGGACATACATAGATTTAAGTGATACACATGGTGCCTCAGTGTCTGAGCACCTGGATGCATCTGGGGACTGTTACAGAGCTAATTGGCAGGTGTGGTACATGGCAAGAACAAAGATCTCCCAAGCTTCAAGAAATAACCACTCTGTGGGATCCCCAAAGAGAAACATTCAAAGGTGTATCTGTTCTATTTGTTAATTATAAAAAGCAGATTGCCATGGTGATGGGAGTGGGCTAAATTAGGAAGGGTATGGAGACAGATAATAGAGTGTAGAAAAGGTGCCCAACATTTATAAGCATCCAGAAAACTTTATTCCTTGAGCCTAGCTTGAATCATTCTATTCCCTAAACCTATAGAGGGAAGACAGGCATCTTATTTCTTCATATTTCACATGGATGCTTGGTCTTTCCCTTCTCTAGGGTCAAGGAAACCCCACATAGCTCATGGCTTCTTGGAGGTAGATGTAGTGTGTGCACATGGATGTGGGTGGAGTGAGGATGCAGTCAGAAAGAGGTTGCAGACCAGCGGGCAAAAGGTCCTGGGGCACAGCAAGTGGCCTGATCTGGTCCTGCACAATGGCAGAGGGATAGCAAATAGAACCAGATGTAATGATGCGCATTACAACCACGCCAAGAATTGATACTTTTGCTAATAACCAGACACTGGGGAGCCCCCCATGGGTTTTAAATTGGGAAGCCATATGATCAGCTCAGTGTTTCAGAGAGTAAGGTACACGCAGTTTGAAACATGGGTTGAAAGCAACACTATTAGCTGCAGGGTTATCTGCTCATAGCCTATATCAGTTGTAAAAGTGGGAAGGCCACAAAAAGAAAAGAAAAGGAATGAGGTCCTGAATGAAGGCAACAGAGGCATTGGGAATGGAAATGATAGAGAAGAATTCAAGGGCAGCCAGAAAACAGAAAAAAAAAAAGTGCCTGGCTATTACAAGAGGATGAGGAAAGAAAGTTTGAAATATCTCTCTTCCGGCTTTAGTGAGTGAGTCGATGAAGGTTGATACCAGTAACCCGTGTAAGTAAGAAAAAAGGTTTGCAGATAAAACGAGAGAAAAGTGGCTCTGACAGAGCTGAATATTCAGTATATTCTTTCATTAATTCATTTTAGAAGTTTGATCTTTTGCTTTTATATTGCTGTAAAAAGGTCTTCTTTTTTTTAAGATTTTTTTTCTTTTTTTAATTTTAGAGAGAGAGAAAGAAAGAGAGTGTGGTGGGGGGAGGGGCAGAGGGAGAGGGAGAAAGAACTTCAAGTGGATTCCCTGCTAAGTATGGAGCCCAAAGCTGGGCTCTATCTCGAGACCCTGAGATCAGGACCCTGAAATCAGGATCTGAGATCAGGACCTGAGCAGAAACCAAAAGTCAGATGCTTAACCAACTGTGCCACCCTAGGGCCCCAAGAAGGGTCTTCTTGTTTTCCTTCTTCTTTTTCTTCTTATCATAGTAGTCCTGCTAGGCTTGACTTTTTATTTTCTTTAGCCAGCACTGTGTGCTTAAAATTTTGAATTAGTTGCTAAGATTTAAAAATAAGAAACATTTTACATAAAAATCTGGATTTCTGACTGCTGGTGAAAAATTGAAACATCTGTGTGATGGTTAATTTTATGTGTCAACGTGACTGGGCTAAGGGATGCCCAGATAGCTGGTAATATATTATTTCTGGATGTGTCTGGGAGGGTGTTTCCAGAAGAGATTAGCATTCGGATTGACTAGGTAAAGAAGATCACCCTCGCTGATGTGGGTGGGTATCATTCCCTCTGTTCAGAGTCTGAGGGAGGGTGACTTTGTTCTCTCTGCTTGAGACATCCAAGCTCTCCTGCCCATTGGCACTCATGGTTCTCAAGCCTTTGGCCTCAGACTGGGACTTACAACATCAGCTTTCTGATTCTCAGGCCTTTGGACTGGTACTGAATGACACTACCAGCTTTCCTTGTTCTCCAGCTGATAGCAGATTGGGGGACTTTTTGACCTCCATAATTGCATAAGCCAGTTCCTAGAATAAATCCCCTCATACAGAGCCTTATTTTCTATTGGGTCTGTTTTTCCTGAAGACTAATACAATCTGCTTAAATCAATAATCCCTTTAGACTGGACTATGCTCTCCAATTTGACATAATCCCTACCACACCCACTTATCTCCTTCACAGGCCCGTTTCTCTCATTCATGTTTCCTGTGTGGGAACTTTATGTAGTAGATGGGGTCAAAACTCTACCCTTACTCCCTTGACCTGCCCCAGAGGTTGTCCTCAGAGAGTTCACTGGCTTCCTGTGTCTTGCTGCCTGAAGCTGTTCTCTTCCCACTGGAGTGTACTTACTGTATCTGGGGACCAGACCAGAGGTGTCAGAGAATTACTCCTCACCCCAACAACTATCGATGGGCCATGGGAGTTGTTGGATAAAGACGCTTTCTCGCCATCTCATGAGACACGTATGAGGTGTTCCCAGGTAGTCTGTCACAGAGTTCCCACCTGGTAGGACTGTGCCTGGTTGCCCACTGTGGTAACCCACCCATTACCAAACATTATGAACTGTCACCACTTTTGTAACTCACTTTCTCCCACTTTCACATGCTTTATGGGCTCTTTTCCAAAATCAGTTACTGGCACCCAAATCCTGTCTCAGGGTCTATTTGATTGGGTGGTGGGGTGGAGCTCAAACTAAGATAGGACCTGCAACCAATTCAATTTGTCATCTCTGATTTAGACCATCTCCTGGGTCCTAACTGCTCTTCAAGGATGAGTTTTAGTCTCAGATTGGCAGAGATAGAAATGTCCTTGGAGGAGGTGGAGACTTAGGAGCATGAGTGAACTGTCTGTGGTCACATGGCATGGTTGCTTCAAAGACAGAACAAGGCCCTCTCTCCCTATCCCCAGGCCAGTGTTCCATCCACTACCTCATGGCAAGCCTCATGAGGAGCCGATAGACAGCACCCACATCAGCCAAATCCAGAAACTGCCTGTTTCTGGAAAAAAGTTTAATCAAAATACAACCACATCAACTTGTTTATCTATTGTCTCCTTAGCAAGTCCAAGTAGCTGCAATGGAGATCATCCAGCCCACAAAGCCTAAAGTATTTACTCTCTGAGAGCAAAAGTTTGCCAACCCCTGTCCACTGGAGTGGTATTGAGGGTACCACACTCTCCTGGGCTCACTTACAGGTAAAACAGTAGGAAGAATCTCTCCCTCTCAGATACGCTCAGCGACGCAAAAATTGCAACCCACCTCCCCTTGGTTCCGCCAGCCGAGGATGTTGGTGGCAGAGCTTAAGGATCAAGGCTGCAACTCTGACTTCTCTCGATAAATTAATTTATTATTTAAGCACATCTGCCTGTTTATTTAAAGAGGTGCGGTGGCCTCCACTTGTGCACTTGTGTGGAGGAAAACATCACACTGAGATCTCAAGTGTCACGGCAATTAGTCAAATGGGGAAAGACGCTGCTCCAGGATGTTCAGGGACACTGTACTTGATAATCTTTAATTTGCTCGATATTACAATTAAGGTAACTTCAAATGTGTTATAACCTTAATAATGTCAACATGTTTCCATTATCTCGGGTGTACATATTATTTTTAACCTACTTCACACACAAGAATATATTAATGCATTTTTTGGCTGCCGGTAAAGTGGCCCTCTAACAAGCTTGTGAAGGACTTAATAACCTTGTAGAAACGTTTTACTGATGAGTATTTAAAAATTATTGGAAAATCACTCAGTCAGGATTGAAAAAAAAAGTCTGCTACATTATCATTGGCTGGAAAATAGATATTCATGAGGACAGTCACAACAGGAAGAGAGACAAAACTAATGTTTTGGCGACAGAGGAGATAAACGGGAAATACAGTGGCATTGGAAGTTGAAGAGCTGGGGGCCTCACAGCTCATCCGCTGTGTGATCTTGGGAAAGTTGCTCAGCTTGTCTGAGAGTTGGTCTCTACATCTTTAGCTTAAAAGCCAAGTCCTGCCCTGTTCCCAGCAGTGTTCCTATGATAATGTAATTAATTGATGCTGGTAAAAGAGTTGTGTCAACTGCACAGAACTATATGCAAATGTCCATTATTGGACAAAGCTGGAGACAGAATCTATTGGGTTGAGGAGCAACGCTCTTTCCTGTAGTTGTTTGTCACCTGCATTGGTATTTTAAGACACTTAAATATAAACAAGAAGAAAAAGAGACAGAGGGGACAGTTTATTTCCTCCATCTTAGAGCTGTCTAGCTAGAAACGATAGCTGCTCAGTGCTCTACATCCCTGTCCCTGTCCAACACAAGGGTGGGTTCCAAGGAGGAGAGAAGCAGCTGGTTAGGTGGCCACAGCAAAATGAAATTTGTGGGAGTCATATTTTTTTATACCATGTAGGGACTGACGAATGACCAGTGCCTGGCTTTCATTTTCTTATTTTGGGAGCAACTTCACTCACGGCCTACAGTCATTCATGTCCCCTCCTCCTTCACAAAGTGTTCAGAGGCAAGCATAACCCTGGGCCTGGGTTATTGAGGTAAACATTTATGTAACTCCAATGCTTTCCACTGGTGTGAAATTACTGATACATTGGGATCCTCCATTTTCCCTAATTAGACCAGTGAGTGAGGGATTTGCAGAAACAATTCCAGAGACTCTCACTTTAATATTAACTAATGTGCACTTGGCCTACTTTTTGATTTTCCCACTGAACATATAGGGTCAGTTTCTCATCTTGCTCGGCACCCCTGTGGAGTAAGCTCTGAGCTCAGAACTGCAATGTTTTCAAGGGCGGTGTCTTTCCTCCCTTTACCTCTCTCTCTCCTCTGCTTCCCGCTAGGATTTTGTTTGCTGTCCATCTAGGTACACAAGCCGTAGTTTCATGGGGTTCCAGGACTATTTTGATAGGGCTTGTCCAGGGAATTCAACTAAGGAAATTGAAACCATGCAAGTGAATTTTTTATAGACCTGTATGAGGATCACCACATGTGGACATGTATGTGTTGAGTGCGTGTGTGTGTGTGTGTCCACCTGTGTGTGTTTATTTTTTTTTTAAAGAGGGATTGAATTTCAGAGAGATAGGGTCCTCTATTCAAGTAACTTTTGGGAAAGGAAACCAGGATAATAAAAGGAAACACATTCCATGAGAATCCAAGTGAGGCACTGGGGGGATAAATGACAGTTTGGGGGGTTGCATTCAATTTCTGCCTCCTGAAAAAGCTCTTTGTGAGCTTTAGGTAGTCAATTTATCTGAACTCTGGATTTCCATCAATAAAAAGGGGATAAAACGTAGCTCTTAATTTGGTTGTGAGGTCACGTTAATGTAGATAAATTATTCCTTCTATCCTGGCACATAAGAGGCTCTGGGTGAATTATTAGTACTAGTACGAATACTAGTGCCAATGTTATTGTTGTAAATTTTCTACATTTACATAGTACAAAGGTAATAAAAACATTGACTTGGAGATCAAGAAGAGTGGAGTCAAGGATGCTGGCTAGCTACTTTGTCTTTTTAGCTGAAGGAACCTTGCTCAGCTAAGAATGAGGGGTCAGGACTCTGAGTGGTTTTTCCAATGATGCCCTTCTAGCATCCTCCAGACTTTGGGGGTGAACAAACCCACACTTTGGAAGGGGAAGGGAAAGGGAGAAAAAAGAATGGGCAGGACCCTAGCCTCCCAATCCAGCTTCCACCAAAAGGGCTGTTTTTGTCTCTTTTGTATACCTGGTCTCTGGGTAGGATTTGGTTAGCTAAAAAAACTTCCTCATCTAGAAGCTGGCAAACGATTGGACAGGATGATCCTGAGATCCCTTCCAGCTCTCACATTCTGTCAAGATTTTGTCACCTTTTCCAAACTTTCATTTGGCAGACTGTCAGGCTGCCTGAGGCACCAGGAAATTTCAAGGTGGTTATAGGGCAGAGTCAGCTTTTTAAAAACTATGATGAAGGCACATAGTTCTCCATCTCCATTTGTATGTGGAGATGGCCCTGCTTGTCTTCAGACTCCTCACTCCCACAGCCTGTCTGGCCCCTGCAGTTTCTTAGAGCATCTCCCTTCCTTGGGCTCTGTCCTCATCTACCCAGTCCTCCAGAGTCCCACAGCCCAAGGCTTCTGGCTCCATTTTGTCATAAACGCCCAATCCTTATCCCTCTGCTGGTGCCCATCTCCATTTGAGCTGTGACTAATGAGAAGAAAATACCTCACACCCTCCCTCCACTGGAATAGCTTCATTACCCCCAAATTATAAACCTCAGAGGGAAACACTTCACTTCACAGGTATCTTTTCTCACTTTCAAATCCCACTGCAATGCCAGCTTTCTGGTTTGTCTGCCCATAAAGCCAGCTTTGAAATCAGAGGTCAATGTTCCTGCTATAGTTGTTAAAAGACGAGATTTGGGGTCAAACAGATGCATTAGTCCTGTCTGTGTAAATCCTTTGCTGTCAACCTTGTGCAACTTCCTCAATTTTCTGTTTTTCTATGGAGGAGCTATCTCGGGTTTGTTGTAAGAAAGTGAAATTTTCCTAGGATACATCATACCTGAAACCAAGCACACTTCAGGTTTGTTGTTGTCATTGTCAGCGTTATATGGCCACTCCACTCTTTGTTGAAACCTCAAGATCCAAGAAATACCACACTCCTCTATTTTAATCAAATAAGCTCAATTCTATATTAGTTATAGGGTTCTATCTTACACACACACACACACACACACGCACACACGCACGCACGCACATACACACAGGTGTACCCAGAGGCCCTACTATCTTCCCAGCAATAAAGCAGTGGGAAAGGCCTTCTATCATTGCGGGTTGGTGGCCACTCATTGACCTGGTTCCTTTAGTAATCTTTTGATCCACCCAGGGGCTCTGCTGAGTCACACTCAGGTCATAAGATGCTTTGGTGAGAATGGACACTCCCATGCACCCTGATGACCCCCACCATCACACGCTCTGAGGTTGGCAGAGTACTCAAAGTAACAAGCAATCACACCTTCTCTTCAGACAGGTCAATCTCTAACCTCTTTCAACCTGGGGGAAATTTCTCTCTTTCCTTATTATTTTTTTTTGCCTTCAGATTCATATTCCTCTTCCCATCCCATTTGAGGATACCCAGGACTTTATCAAACACCAGAAGTGCTACACATAACTCACTGAGAAAATGGAGAATAACACCTAGCACTGAGCATGAGGAAGTGTCTGCCTGTAACATGTTGTTATACTAAGCCTCTGCCATAATTAAAGTCACAATCATCAGCAGCATTGCTTCCATCATCGTCATTATCCCTACCCATGCCACCGAAGGAACTTTCTAGAGTCATGACACTTGTCACTTCTTAAAAGAGGACAAAGATGAGTCAGACTTACAATAACTTGGGAGATTCTATTATTCCTGAGAAGACAGAGAGACACATATGAGACAGACAATGCAAAATTCTAGGCCTGAAAGGCATTCATTTTTTTTTTTTTAAATATTTTATTTATTTATTTGACAGAGAGAGATCACAAGCAGGCAGAGAGGCAGGCAGAGAGGCAGGCAGAGAGACAGGAGGAAGCAGGCTCCCTGCTGAGCAGAGAGCCCGATGCGGGACTCGATCCCAGGACTCCGAGATCATGACCTGAGCCGAAGGCAGCGGCTTAACCCGCTGAGCCACCCAGGTGCCCCGAAAGGCATTCATTTTTGACCAACACATACAGTCTTCTCTTGAAGACTTCCCTTGCACAGTGGTTTACAGTCTTTTCACCAAGTCAAATCTTCTTCCAATACAAAACTGTAAACTACCATGACATATGAAGGAAGGGGGAATATTTTCAGGAATGACTGACTAAATCAGCTTGACACTAAAGTTTTAGCTTAAATTTTAAAATGTTAGTGGCTTCTTCTTATGAGCTGGTAGCAGTGAATGATTCATATTAATCACATTAGGCATCTTGGTGATGGGTCCTTCCCCTATTTTAAAATAAATGCTAACTTCATATAAATGTCATTTAACTAAAGGGGAGTAAAACACTTTCAAAGACAAAGGTAAGTGGAGGTTATAATTGTGCCCCTGTTTGATAAGGAAATCGACAGAGGAAGTTTAATATTATTTATTAATCCTGGAATAGTATCAATGCCAGACCTTTGGTGTTTACATGCTTAACCAAAGTATTCCTCTAATTCTGATTAAATAATAATAGTTTCTATGTATTAAGAGGTAACTATGTGCTATGGGCTTAGCTGCAAGATAAAATCTTTACAACAATAGTTCAGTTAATCCTTAAATCAACTTTGAAAAAAAATGCCACTGCATCTCAGAATGGCTACACAACTTCTCCACAGCACATAAGGAAGTGGTAAATCATAATTCAACTATTGTTTGATTGACTCTAAGATCTGTGTTTGTAACTGCTAAGTGAGACTGCCTCCCACTTCCCAACCTCTTCACCTTGATGAGAGAAGTTAAGATGTTGGTGATACCAAATTTTGTTAGTGCCAGCTACCCTTCTCCCCCACCAATTTTCAACCTTCCTATTCCCCTAATTTTCCATTTATTCCATTCAGTTCAATAAATGACAACATTTAATGGCCTTACCTAAACAGGGGTTACCTTTCAATCTTCCATCTTCTATTCCCCATATGCCATTAGCTGACAAGCATTTTTCTATGTTCCAAAAGTCCCTTTAGGTCATCCCTCTCCCCATTGGTTTAAGCACCATTCTTGTTACTTGTCGTGTGAATGTTGAACTACAAATCTTCCTGGACTTATGATGGGGTTACCTCCTGATAAACTCTTCAAAAATTGAAAATGTCGTAAGTCGAGAATGCAGTTCATACACCTACTGGACATCGGAGCTCAGGATAGCCTACTTTTAATGTGCTCAGGCACTTAACTTTAGCCTACAGTTAGGCAAAATCATTTCACACAAAGCCTATTTGATGATGAAGTGTTGAATATGTGATGTAATTTATTGAATTCCATACTGAAAGTGAAAAACAGAATGGTTGTATGTGTATTGGTTGTTCATCCTCGTGATCATGTGACAGATGGAGTTGCAGCTCACTGCCACTGTCTAGCATCACAAAAGAGGGTCATGCCCACCCATATCACTAGCTCTGGAGAATATAAAACTCAAAATCTGAAGTATGGCTTTTATGCATATCACTTTGGCACCATTGCAAAGTCAAAAAAATCATTAAATTGAGCCATTGTAAGTCAGGGACCGTATGCAGTTACTACTGAAGTTTCTCTGCTAGTCTTCCCTAAATTCATCTATAAGGAAAAGTTGTGAAGGACTGGAATGCATCAAACAAGCAAACAAACAGATAAATTGATGAATGCCCTTACTGGCACCTTCCCAGGTTTTTTTCTGCCTCTCATTGTCTTTGACCTATTTAAAACTCTTTAATTGTAGCTAATTAGCAATATAAATGCATCCAGTCTACACATACGCAAATGATTCTGCTCTGGTGAAGGAACGACTGACCTTTCCCTGCTCAAAAAAAAAAAAAAAAAAAAAAAAAAAAAGAAAAAGAAAAAAAGAAAAGAAAAGCCAATTTTGGATCTATGTGTTCATTTCAGTAATACTTATTGAGCTATGTGTAGTACTTTGAATTCTCCTTTGAACCAGTTGTAACATCTTATCGGTTTCCTCATTAATTAAACAGTTAAATAAAATTTTTGATGTGTTCATTTCATATTTGTAGGAGAGTCATGGTTTTACCTTAAAAAAAAAAAACTTTAACATATAACACATCTTAACTTTGCTATTTATCTTAATTTGGATTTCCCAGAAAGCTGAGCCTGAGGCATGGATTTGGTTGCAAATATTTATCAGGAGGTGACCACAGAAAGCTACAATGATGATGTGGGAGAGCAAGAAAGGCAGAAAGGGAAAACCAGTCATCAGTGTGTTATTGAATTGGTTACCACTGCAGTCTCCAGGACTCAGTCCTGATGGGGGATATCTCAGCAACCATGTAGAATATGTACTTCTGAATGATCCCTCTAAAGGGTAAGAGATTAGGACACTTCTCTTCCAAACGTTGTCTTCTATACATTGAGGGTTGCCTTTTGGCCTGAATTCCTTTGTCCTTCTTATCTGTATTTTCCATGGCTTTAGAAACAGTTGTAAGGCAGAAAAGTGAAGAAATACTGCTGTGTGCACTGGGGGTAGTAAGCTGACAGCCATGCAGAACTGATCATCCTGGCCACACTAAAATCAGGTGGTTGAGGGGATGTGGTGCAGCGCACAAAGGCAGTTACTACACAACCGGTATGATCTATCTAAACTGAAAACTGTTATATTCTTCTTCACTTTAGAACGTTTAAGTGATTTCTCATGCCTGTAGGATAAAATCAAAACACCCACATGGCACTTCATGCTCTGCCCTCGGCCTCCCTTCTCAGCCCTCTCCTCACACCCCAGCTTCTATCTACAATCTGATGCTTGCTGTTCCCCTGACACTACTGTGACCTGGTAAATGCGTTCATGCCATTTCTTTCTCCTCTCTTCTAATATCTAATATTGTTAGATATCATTGGAAGTGTTTAGTGATTGCCCACCTCCCTCTCGCCCGCCCCCCCAATATATGACATTTACCTACAACATTCTGCTGTGCTTCCTCTATCAGAGTATCTACTACACTGGATTCTATTTGCCTCTTTTTTCTCTCTCATTATTCTGTGAGTTCTCTGAGGGCAGAGACAACTTTTTTTTAAAATCTCTGTAACATCAATGCTCAATAGCTTCTCCCCCATAGTAGATATTCAAAAACAGTTTGTTGATTTCATGAAGCACCTACTTGGCTCCTATCTGTACTGGTCATGACAGAGGATAAAGACTTTGCACTAGTCAGGATAGGCCAAGTCATGCTGCAGCAACAAATAGTTGGGAAGTCTCAGTAGTTTAAAACTACCAATGTTTATCTTCCACTAATGTACACTGCAGTTATATGTGGGCAGAGGGCCTCTGTTCATAATATTTACTCAGGAACACAGACAGTCAAGTAGACGTAGTCTGGAATACTGTTCTTGAGAATTTTGAGCTGGCAATTTTGTGTTCATTCTGGGAGTGACATAAATAACTTTTCTTCAAAATTCACAGGCTAGAACTAGTCATGTATTCCCATCCACCCAAAAAGGGACTCAAAGTACACCTGCCATGTGTCCAGGAAGAGAGAGACAGAATTATTTGGTGATCATTACAAATGACTGCCACAGAGTTTTGCTCACCAACATTGCTACAGGTTGAGTTGTGTCTCCCTGAAGATCCCTCCATTGAAATCTTAACTCCTAATACCTCAAAATATGACTTGATTTGGAAATAGGTTCATTGTAGTTGTAAATAGTTAAGATGAGGCCATACTACAGTATGTGCAGGCCTCCAATCCAATATGACTAATGTTCTCATAAAAGGGTAAATGTGGACATAGGCATGCATAGAGGGAGAAGACCAGGTGAACAAGAAGATATCCATTTGTACACCAAGGAAAGAGGTCGGGAACAAATCTCTCCCTTGCAGCCCTCAGAAGGAACCAACTCTTCCAACACCTTGATTTTGGGCTGCTAGCCTCCAAACTGGGAGACAAAACAAATTTATGTAGTGTAAGCCATCCAGCTCTAGCAAACTACTACAGATTTCTTGTACCAGATGGGTGCTACTATAACAAGGGCCTAAAAAAGAGAATGTGACTTTGAGAGTGGATAATGGGCAAGCTGAGAGAGTTTTATGAGGTGCACGATAGAAAAAGTCTAGATTGCCTGGAAAAGAGAATTGGTACAAGTATATAGCTTAAAGGTAGTTTTGGTGAGGTCTCGAAATGACAAACATGTTATTGGAAACTGATGGAAGGCAATCCTTGTTATAAAGTGGTGTAGAACTTAGTTGAATTATGTTCTGGTATTTTGTGGAAAGTAGAGCTTATATATAATAAACGTGGATATTTAACTGAAAAGATTTCTCAGCAAAGTGTTCAAGTGTGGCCTGGTTTCTCCTTACTGTTTATAGTAAAACATGAAGCCGATAAATTGAAAAAGGAATTGTTAATCAAAAACAAACTAGAACCTGAAGATTTGGAAAATCCTCAACCTATCCATATTGGAAAAAACAAGAAAGCTTGCTTTGAAGAGAATGGATGTGGCTAGATGACCATTTCCTAAAAAAATTAGATATGTGACTCATGAATCCAATCAAACATTTCAGCAGAAACCATAAATAATGATGAAGTTATATAGAAAAGATCTATGGGAGATTCTTTTGTCTGATGGTCTGGACTCCCATGAATTGGAAAGGAGACTAGATAACTTTTGAGAATTTTATATCAGCATAAACACTGTCAGCCTGGACTAAAAGGGACAGAGACAGGATAAGACAAAGGAAAAATGACCCCCACTACCTTCGTTCCAGAAGGCTGGGTCATCTCTTTAGCTGAAGAAGGTGGAGCTGCTACCCAGCAATGAGGGAGCAGGACCACCACTCCTCTGGGCCTGGAAAACTGAGAATTGTACAAAAAAGATTATCTTCAAGTCTTAAAACTGCATGGAATTCACTCTCCTAGGTTGTGGACTTTTCTGTGATGCTTTTCTCCTTCTGCTTTCTTCTTTTGCAATGGTAATGTTTATCCCATGCCTCTCCCATATTGAATTTTCAAGTAAATAACTTGTTGTCTGGTTTTACAGGTTCAGTGATTCAGTGGAGTTTTGTCCCAGGGTGAATCAGACCCTCAATTTCACCCATACTTGATTTAGATGATATTTTAGACTTAGAATTAATGCTGGAATGGATTAAGACTTTCAGGAATTTTGAGATGGGCAAATGTATTTTGCATGTGAGAAAGACATGAATTTTGGGGGGTGAGAGGGTAGATTGTTATGGATTGAATTATGTCCCTCCAAAAGTCATACGTTGAAGTCCCAATTCCCAGTACCTCATAATTTGCTTTTATTTAGAAATAACGTCATTGGAAACATCTTGAATAATGACATAATGTCTTAATTTGGCCAAAATCAATGTCAAGGTTTTCTTCTAGGAAGCTTTGGTGATCAGGTCTTACATGTAAGTTTTCAATTCATTTTGAGTTAATTTTTGTAAGTGGTAGGATAGGGGTCCAGTTTCATTTTTTGCATGTGGTTATTCAGTTTTCCCAACACCATTTGTGTTAAAGAGGCTCTCCTTTTCCCATTGAGGGTTCTTGTCCTCTTGTCACACATTAGTTGACCATATATTCAGGGATTTATTTCTGGACTTTCTATTCTGTTCCATTGGTCTAGGTGTTTGTTATTTATACCAGTACCATACTGTTTTAATTACCTTAGCTTTGTAGTATAGTTTGAAATAGGTACTTGTGATGATGCCTCAGCTTTGGTTTTTTTGTTGTTGTTGTTCTCAAAATAGTTTTGGCTATTTGGAGTCTTTTGTGGTTCCGTAAGAATTTTAATATATGTGCTGCCGAAGCGAGCACATGGTTCCGTAAGAATTTTAAGGTTGTTTTTTTCTATTTCTGCAAAAAATGCCATTGTAATTTTGATAGGAATTGCACTTAATCTATAGATGGCAAATATTTTTCTTGAAAATCTCCCTTACAACATAGAGTAACCAAGGACATCTATACAAAGCAAGACAGCCTTGATCCCACAGTTATCTCAAAGCAAAAGTTTTGTTCCATGGTCACTTGCACACCTCCAAGTTCTCTTTATTGCTCTATGTTGATGTGCAAATTTGAAGGTAATGCTAAACTCAGTGGATGAGATTGTTTTTACGAATTTTCTTCTCCTCTTTTCTGTGAATTTTTCCTCTGTTGTTGTGGTACTTCTTTTTTACAGTCTTGTATGTTTTTCACAGTACCTTCCTCTTTTATTCCTCCTATCCAAGATTCTTATTTTTTTCCCTGCTATCCCCTTCACTTATAGAATAATACCATTTCAATCCAAACTTCTTTTCATAATCTTTCTACATATTTGGGAAGAAATTTATGGAAAAATGTTATGACTCGTCATGTTATATTGAAGTCAAGATGTGTCAAGCATCAAAGTCAAGCAGGATCCTTCAGACACTTAAAGAATATATGTTTGATTGCCTTCATTGATGAAGTTTAACCAGATTATTGCCACTACTCTACTCTAGCTGAGCTAGGTAGATACAGACTACGTATTTGACAAGAGGCCTTCCCTTCAGTTCTCTTCACCCAGCGACATTTTCCTGGTGGGAGATGGGTTGGGGATAGCAATGGTGGCAATAATAACAATAGTGGTGATAGTGGTGCATAACATATCCACAGAGAGTAGAATGTCTTCTTGGCCTTTAGAGTTTATACTCACTTTCTTGGTAAATGCCATCCTCTGTACATTTGGGGAATAACAATTTTTCAGCCCAAGTGTGCTTATCTCCAGACTCTAGTGTTTTTTTTTCTTTTTCTTTTTTTTAAGATTGTATTTATTTATTTGACAGAGAGAGATCACAAATAGGCAGAGAGGCAGGCAGGGGTGGGGAAGCAGGTTCCCTATTGAGTAGAGAGCCCGATGCAGGGCTCGATCCCAGGAGATCAGCTGAGATCAGGACCTGAGCCAAAGGCAGAGGCTTAACCCACTGAGCCACCCAGGTGCCCCAGACTCTAGTGTTTTATATGAACTTAATATTTTAGAACCTCAAAATAAGTCTGTCTGTCTATTTATCTATTACCTATCATTCTCTATGTTTAATTTTTAATTTTATGAGATATAAAATGGTTAAGAGAGAACCTCCAATGAGAAAACAGAAGGCTCATGAAGCAGAAGAAAAACTATTTTGGTAAGGAAAATATTTCCATATTATATTTTCAAGAGGTCGACATAAACAATAGTGAGTTAAAAAATATTTTTAAAATTATGCACAGTGTCACTTGCCAGTGTTGTGTTAATTAATGCAAATGTAGAACACTGCATCAGCTCTTGCTTGAATTCTATCAATGTACATCTGTACAGTAAATATGTTAGTGAATAACCCTAAGCCACTGTCAGAAGATTCTTTTCTCAACTGCTAAATTCTAGAAAATCATTGCCAGCATTCTAGGCATATTTTCATATGCTCAGGAAGATCCAAAAGAAGCCAATAGAAGCCTATAGAAGGGATGTGTCAGTCTCCCATTCTTAGTATGTATAAATACTATTGCCCAAGACTAGATAGAGAATAGAAAGAAAATTCACATTAATTAAGCACCTAATGAAGGAGTGGACTTTATGCTAGTTTTATACTTCAATTTTTACAAAATAGGCATTGAAATGTCTGCTAAGGTATTCTAGTTTTTGAAAAGTGGTTGAGAACAGAATAAGTGAGAAGAGTTAAAACAAGGATAATGTCTTTTGTCAACATTCTGTTAGTGTACCAGCTCACCATTCCATGACTGACATCTTTATCACTTTAGAAGGATTTCAATATTGGCAATACATTCTTTTTTTGAACAGGAAACAAAAAATTAATGTCTAAATATTCAAAACCTCTTCCCTCCATACACTATTAGGGAGAAATCTGTGTTTGCCAGCTTGGATCCTGAGTCTTTCTTGTAAAGAATCATGAAAAGAATTGAGGGAGAGAATAGCAAGTTACTGATAATTGTTTGGGTGATTGACGTTGGAAAAAGCGAGGGTTAGTGGCAGAAGAGAAATGAACATATCCAAATAGTAAAAAAAAAAAAAAAAAAGAGGACTAGAGAAAACAAAAGCCAGAGTAGACTGGGTTGTATGAGGTGGGGGAGGGGAATCCAGTGAGCTTTCATAAAGAACAGAGAAAGACTTAGGCCCTAACTTACATGAAGGAAACAGCTTTCAAGATATAAGAACTTAAAAATATGATAACATTAATAATATCCTCTTTACACATTTACAAGAGTTAAAAAATATTTAAATTGCATTTCAAATTAAATGTTGGACTAATTTTAAAATGTCATGTCTAAACTGGACCACAAGGTTACTCAGTGTTTTGTGGTTACTTTGGCAATATAAATCTCACCCGTATTTCTGTGCAGATAATGATATTCTTTCTCTGTATGTCTCTGATTTCATTGGTCAGGTCTTTGTTCCTGATCTTTGAAGATTTCATATCCTTGACTCTGATTCATTATAAAATAGGAAGAAAAAGAAATCATTACTTTTGAATTAAAATTTTAAAAACCGGGGCACCTGGGTGGCTCATTCAGTTGTTAAGCATCTGCTTTTGGCTTAGGTCATGATCTTAGGATCCTGGGAGTGAGTCCAGCATCTGGCTCCCTGCTCAGAGGGAAGCCTGCTTCTCCCTCTTCCACTTCCCCTTCTTGTATTCCTTCTCTCACTGTATCTGTCTCTGTCAAATAAATGAATAAAATCTTAAAAAAATAAAAGATTTAAAAACATACGAAATCCCCATTCTGAACAATACTTTGAAAGATTGTTGAACTTAAACTAAATGTAAATCCATTACTGAGTTGGAATGCAGTGTAAGGAGCTCTGGAGACACTCTTTTCAATGAAACAATAGCTAATAAAAATTATTTTAAGAAAAAAAATATTTAAAATTTCTGGAAATTATCCTAAGGGCATGCAGCAAATGATAAAATGTTTATTTAAGAACATTTACTAAATGTTAGTAAGAATAGTGAGAATCTGTGACTTTAGAAGTATAATCAGATCCTCTCCCCTTCTCACTCCAGTTTAGTGTGGTGGAGGATCTACTCCTGGTGGATGTAGCAAAATCACAGGTTTCTATTTGTTCCTAGTGCTCAGTCTAAAACCAAGATTTCTCCCCTGGAGAAGCAGGACAGCAGCCTTTCTCTCCTAAGCTCCAGCTGCAGAAGCTCTATTCAAGTCAAGCATGGTACAGTGGTTTACGGCTCCCTTCTTCCACCCAGTTTCCATTTATAGGGTGGGAGCTCTCTCCAAGATGTGGGAAGTCAATAATACTCAGCCCTGATTGGCCCATGTCCCAGCTCAGTCATAGGGTTACCTACCTCCTGAGTTTAGTGCCCCATGTGTAGAGTAGGGGTGTCATTCTGAGAGAAACTGACCATTTTCAATGCCCTAGCTATCCAGAATAATAATACTGAAGTTCTTTCCACGGAGAGACACAGTTGTAGGAGAAGAAAGCCCCATAACTCTCTGTGGGGAGACTGATTTCATTTGGAACACAACATAGAGAAGTTCAAACCTAAAGGCACTATCAAAAACAATGGTGATTTTGGTGATCAGCAATTAAAAGGAGTCTAGCAGCTCCATGAGAACAATAAGCAAAATAGCAGAAGTTTAACAGAGAGCCAGGGAAAGATAACTAAGAAACTATCTTCAGGGGTCAGAACAAACTTCAGACACAGGTCACAAAGACTTTTCCTGAAAAGAAGCCCATGCTTAATTGGATCAGACAGTGTAGTGACTTACACACTTGGGCATTGTTTTTTTTTTTTTTTTAAAGATTTTATTTATTTATTTGACACAGAGAGAGACAGAGAGACAGAGAGAGCAAGCGCACAAGCAGGGGGAGTGGGAGACTCCTGGCTGAGCAGGGAGCCCAGTTTAGGTCTGGATGTGGGGCTTAATTCCAGGACCCTGGGATCACGACCTGAGCTGAAGGCAGATGCCTAACTGACAGAGCCACCCAAGCTCCCCAACATTGTTAAAAACAATAGACCAGTCAGCCAGCAATTAGTGAAGACTCACAA
Source organism: Lutra lutra (assembly GCF_902655055.1). Classification (NCBI taxonomy): domain Eukaryota; kingdom Metazoa; phylum Chordata; class Mammalia; order Carnivora; family Mustelidae; genus Lutra; species Lutra lutra. The sequence goes on along the minus strand of NC_062278.1, from coordinate 137,873,068 downwards.
CTGGGTGTGGTATCAACACAGGCAGACCAGCCAGAAGCTTAACAGGGAAATCTGGCCAAGAAACAAATAAAGAGAACCTGCATAGGACCATTGTCTTCCTGGGAGTGGGCAGGGCAAAAGAGTAAGTCAGGATGGCTGTGTGCATGTTCAGTGTTGCACCCTGTGAGGAGCAACACATTAGGCAGCACACTGTGGGGGAAACAACCTTCACAGACTCAATTCTGTCACGTTATTAAACAGATCAACAAAGGATCTAGCAAGCAACAATAACAGCTCCTGGGGTTGGGGAATTAATAACTAAAATAACATACAATATAATTAATTAAAATGTGTACATAGGGGTTCCTGGGTGGCTCAGCGGATTAAAGCCTCTGCTTTTGGCTCAGGTCATGATCTGGGGGTCCTTGGGATCGAGACCCGCATTGGGCTCTCTGCTCAGCAGGGAGCCTGCTTCCCCCTCTCTCTCTGCCTGCCTCTCTGCCTACTTGTGATCTCTCTCTCTCTCTCATTCAAATAAATAAAAATAAAATATTAAAAAAATAAAATGTGTACATAATAAAAAAGTTATCATTTTCTCATAATAAAAATTATAAGACATACAAATAAACAGGAAAATATGACCAATACACAGGAAATAAAAGCAGGCAACAGAAATAGTCTGTGACAGGGACCAGATGTCAGATTTGACAAAAACATCAAATTAGCCTTTACAAATATGTTTAAAGTACTGAAGAATACTATACTTCAATAATTAAAGAAAGGTATACATCTCATCACAACTTGGTGAGATGATATTGTCTTATCAAACTGAAAATATCATAGATAATTTTTTTAAAGAGCCAAATGGAATTTGTGAAGTCAAAAAGTCAAATAAATAAAATGGAAAATTCTTTAGAAGAGTTCACTAATAGATTGGAGCTAGCACAAGAGAGAATTAGAGAACCTGAAGACAGATAAATAGAGAATATGCAACCTAAAGAACATAGAGGAAAAAAAGAATAAAGAAAAATTAATAAAGCCCCAGAGATACATGATAATTTTAGGAACAACAACATAAACCTAATAGGAGTACCAGTAGGAAAGAAGAGAAAGGAGCAACAAACATATTTGAGGAAATAAAGGCTGAAGTCTTTCAACATTTGATGAAAAACATTAATCTTCACACCAAAGAAGCTCGAAAAAATTTGAGTGGATAAACTGAAAGGAATCCACACCCAGACACATAGTTAAAATGTTGAAAGATAAAGACAAGGACAAAATCTTGAAAATAGTAAGAGAAAAAAGATTCATCATGTATAAGTGAAGCCCAAAGAACAAGAGATGACTTCTTGAATACCAAAATGCAATTCAACATGTTAAAAGAAAAAAAATAAAAGTCAACTGAGAATCTTATATCCAGCAAAAATACCTTTCAAAAGTAAAGATGAAATAAAGACATTCCAAGATAATGAAAACTGAGAGAATTTATTGCAAGGATATCTGTCTTATAAGAAATACTAAAGAAAATTGTTTAAGCTGAAAGCATTTGACTTGAAACAATAATTTAAATGTACATAAACAAAAAGTGACAATAAAGATAATTATGTAGCATAAAATGATATGTATATAATTGTATTTTGGGGCCTATAACATATAGAAATGTAACATTTGATGATAACAGTTCAAAGGAGGTAGGCAGGAACATAGCTGTACTGGAGCAAGAAAATAATATTAGATAATAATTAAAATCCATAGGAATAAATAAAGAGAACCAGGAAAGGTAAATAAGAGGTAATATAAATACACACACACAAAAAACTAAATAATATAAAAATAGGGAAGGAGAGCTCTATAGGAACAAATTTCTCTATTTCACTAGAATTACATCAGTGCAAATTTGAAATCAATTTTGGTAATGAAACAGAATTGAAAGTCTAGAAATAAACTTTTACATATATGATGAATTGATTTTTCTATGAGGGTGCTAAGATAATTCAATAGGAAAAGACTAATCTTTGCAACAAGTGGTACTGGAACAACTGCATATCCATATGCAAAAGAATGAAGTTGGACCCTTTCCTCACACCATACACAAAATTAACTCAAAATGAATTATAAACATAAAAGTTAAAACCATACAACTCTTAAAAGAAAACAGGAATAAATTTTTATAATCTTGGGTTAGGCAAATCATTCTTAGATATAATACCATAGACACAAGGTTAGAGAAAAGGTTGATAAATTAGACTCATCAAAATAAAACAAAACTTTTGTGTCTCAAAGTGCATCAAGAAAGTGCAAAGATACCACACAGAATGGAAAAAAGTATTTGTAAGTCATCTACCTGATAAGATCATTGTCTCAGAATATATAAAAGAAAAAGGTCCTTAAACTCAACAATAAAAAAGCAACTTAAAAATAGACAATGAATATGAATAGACATTTCTTCAAGGTAGGCAAATGATAATAAACAAGCATGGTAAGATATCCTAAACATCATTATTCTTTAGAGTAGTACAGATCAAGGTCACCATGAGATAACACTTCACGTACACTAGTCTGACTAAATAAAAAAGGTAGACAATTACAAGCGTTGACAAGAATGTGGAGAAATTAGAACACTCATACAATGCAGTTCCACTCCTTGGTATAGGTGTATGAGGAATGAAAACAGAATGTCCACACAAAAGCTTGTATACAAATATTCATAGCAGCATTATAGCCAAAAAGTAGAAACAACCCAAATGTCAGTCAAATAATAAACAGACAACAAAATGTGGTAAAGTCATACTATAAAATATGATTTGACTGTAAAAAGTAATGAAGTACTAATCCACATATTGGATGAACCTTGAAAATATCATGGCAGTGGAAGAGCATGGTCATAAAAGATTACATATTGTATGATTCCATTTGTATGAAATATCCAGAATAGACAATTCTATAGAGACGGGAAGCAGATTAGTGCTTGGTCAGGATTAAGGGAAGATGGACACAGGGAGTGACTGTTAGCAAGTATTGGGTATCTTTTGAAAGATGATGAGAGAATTTCAAAATTAAATTGTGGTGGGGTGCCTGGGTGGTGCAGTCAGCTAAGCATCTCACTCTTGGTTTTGGCTCATGTCCTGGTCTCAGGGTCATGAAATTGAGCCCTTCGTGGAGTCTGCTTAGAGTTTCTTTCTCTCTCTCCCTTTCCCTCCCCATTTCCTCTTTCTCTCAAATAAAGAAATAAATCTTTAAAAAATTAGATTGTGGTGACTATGTACTTTAACTTGATGATTGCATGATATATGAATTATATCCAAATCAAACTGTTAAAAAATTGATTAGTAAAATTCTGTCAGTAGTCAATCTAATCTTATGAGGAGATTAAATCTCAAAAACAGAAAGTGGTTGCTCAAAGCCATATAAGCAAAAAGAGGCAGAAATTAAGTTTGAAATCTAACTCCATCTTGGTCAAAAGTTATTGCTCTTTCCACATCACCAGACTGTGGACAAAAGCATAGAAATAAAAAAAATTTAGAAAAAAAAGTGGGGGACTGATGCAATTTCATACTATTTATTGAAGCAAACACAGATAAAGTTTCTCAAATGTTACATTTAAAAGGCATTTACTAGGGCACCTGGGTGGCTCAGTGGGTTAAAGCCTCTGCCTTCAGCTCAGGTCATGATCTCAGGGTCCTGGGATTGAGTCCCACATCTGGCTCTCTGCTCAGTGGGGAGCCTGCTTCCCTTCCTCTCTCTCTGACTGCCTCTCTGACTACTTGTGATCTCTGTCTGTCAAATAAATAAATAAATAAATAAATAAATAAATAAATAAATCTTAAAAAAGAAAAGTCATTTACTAAACATAACTTTGTGTTGGGCCTGTTTCTGAGTATGGTAATGTAAATTCAAATAAGACATAAACTGATTTCTATGAATGTAGAGTAATGTGGAAGACACAATGCAAATATATGCCGTGATAAATATATACTCTGGGAAAATACATCAGATTTTACATGATTGGAATCATGTAAGAGGTTTTGGAGGTGACATTTGGGCTGACTCGGAGCATATACAGGTTTTTAGCTAGAGTAAAAAGGTACTTTCTTTCCAGTTGTGGAGTCTTAGCCAGTCAATACATAGTACTGTTTCCTGTCTTTCCAGAGTTTGGACTCAATTGATAAGCAGACTCGAGAGTAGAAAGATGGAAATTAGAATATCGTAATTACTGCCAAAGCCATTTGGAGAATGTGATTGAAGTCTGTGTCCATGTGGTTTTGCTAAGTCTCCAACCCTAAAACTACATAAAATTATCTAAAAAAGTTGAATCGTCTATTGTACATAACAGAACCCAAAACTTAGTGTATTAAAACAATGATTGATTACTTCTGGTGATTCTATGGGTTGACTAAACTTTTTTTTTTCCATGTGGTATTTTTTGGGGTAACTCATATGGGTGCATTTAGTTGGCAGGGAGGTTGGGCTGGATGTTTCCAGAGATCTCTCTAACATGTTTGAACCCTTGAGTGCTGGGAGTTGGTTGTGGTACTCTGATCCCCCTCTACATGGCTCCTTACTTCATGTGGTGCTTCCTTTCCACATCCCTCTCTTTCCAGCAAGGCAGGCTGGACTTCCTTACAACAGATTCCGAGAGAGAGGAAATGAAAGTTACCAGGCCCTTCAAGGACTAAGCCCAAGATACATAAAGCATTACTTCCACTGCATTCTATTGGAATAAATAAATCAGAACTCCAGCCTGGATTTCAGAGGTGGGTAAGTCGATTTCACTCATTGATGAGAGAAAAAGCAAGCACATATGGGAAGAGGAAGAAGCATTGGTAACTTTTTTTTTATTTCTTTTAAAGGGAGATCTAGGGGCGCCTGAGTGGCTCAGTTGGTTAAGCAGCTGCCTTCGGCTCAGGTCATGATCCCAGCATCCTGGGATCGAGTCCCACATCGGGCTCCTTGCTCAGCAGGAAGCCTGCTTCTCCCTCTGCTTCTGCCTGCCACTCTGTCTGCCTGTGTTCACTCTCTCTGACAAAAAAAAAAAAAAAAAAAAAAGAAAGAAAGAAAAAAAAAAAAGAAAAGAAAGAAAAAAAGTTAAAGGGAGATCCAAAACGGACTTATATACTTACTCATAGGTGTAGCTGAAGAACATCAGGCTTCTCTGGTCCAGGGATTCTGATTGCATGGCAGAGAGCAGACAGACAAGTAGATTCTGTAGACACGTGGATTCAAAAGAGAAGATGAAAAAAGAGAAAAGACACTGCTCCAAGAACTCCCAATTCCTTCTCCCAAACTCACCAATCACATGAGTTCTTCTTCCCTGGGGTAAAAATGAGTAAGAGAGTGGAGAGGAGCTGAGAGTGTTTCTCAGGTAGAGCCCCCTCCATATGAAAGATGAAGGAAGAAATGGTCCAATGTAACACGAGGCAAAGTCATGCAAAACAAAATAGTAAGTGGTACATGAACTCTACAACTTCACATTAGTCAACATGGCCTGGAAAAGTACTGGGAGGTTGCTGTCCAAGACAATAGAAAAAAAAATTTTTTTTTCCTGAGATAATTTCAGCAGCATCTCTGCTACCTCGCCTAATTCCTGGTGGAGATATTTGAGAGATGTCTGCTTTTTTTCTTCTAAAATGTTTAAGTACTTGTAAGTTTGAGTACATGCTTGTGGAGCCTGAGGAAGGTTATTTGAATGACAGATGGGATAGGGCCCCTGTTGTAGAGGGCGTATATCAATTAAAGATACGGAAAGCCCTAGAGTCATGACCAGGTCAGGTCATAACGTCTAGGCTCCTCCCACCATGCTGTATGATTCCACCACCTAATTAATGAGGCAGATTCTGGAATCTGTTGATGATCATTCTTAATGAGTACATACAGTAGAGCAGGATGCTTCCATTTAGATATGCTAATGAATGTAATTATAATTTTATTCCATCTTCTCTCCAAAGCAATTGAGGTTTCAAAACCTGGAAAAAATAATGATAGATGAGGAGTGTTAGAAATAGGCCTTTTCCCTGAAATAATTCACCTGCAACGGGAACCCTTGTGCTAAATAAATAAATAACACCTAAAAATCACCATTTGGTGGAGAATAGAGAAGGCTTCTTGCCCTCATTTTGGAATCCCGCAGGGCCTAGAGCACTCTATGCTCAAGGACTCTCAAAGTTGTTTGTTCTTTTTTTTGTTTGTTATTTCTTCCTTTGAGTTTATTTTTAATGGTTGCTGGTTATAAGAACAAAGAATGTTAGCAGTGGTTTAGGATATAAAGATAACATATCCAGCTGTGTGAGTAAGTACCTGAAGTTGGAGGTTATAACAACAGAAGTTGACATAAAGGGTGGATTCAGATTTTTGTGGAGTCCAACATTTTTATGATCTGGGGTACCCTCTTTAAGAGAAAGAATTCAAATTTAGAGTATAAATTTAGGTACTGGGCCTTAGAAGGGGTCCACGTAATTTGGGGAACCTTAAAGCTTAAGTGTCATTGGTTTCATTTCAAGTGTCATTAATTTACCTTGTTAAAAACTGTTAATTTACCTCTTGTTAAAAACTACAGATGCCCTGATTATTTATATTAAGTTTTGGGTAAACATGATGCAGGACATTTCTTGTCATTAGTACACATGTTTTATAGCAGATGAAAAGATAATGGAGGATATACTGGGGTTACCGGTATATTAGTTTGCAAGGGCTGCCGTAACAGAATACTTAAAAGTGGGCAGCTTAGACAACAGAAGTCTATTGCTCATAGCTCTAGAGGCTAGGAGTCCAAGATCAGGGCATTGACAGAACTGATTCCTTGAGGGCTGAGAGGGAGCATCTCTTCCTCGCTTCTTGACTAGTTCTGGGTTTCCTGAAGCCTTCCTTGGCTTATAGATGCCTCCTCCTGATCTCTGCCTTCACCTTCCCATAATGTTCTCCCTGTGTCCTTGTCTGTCTCTGTTCTAACTCCCCCACTCTTTAGGGACACAGTTATATTGGATTAGGACCCACCCTAATAACCTCGTCTTAACTTGATCCTCTGCAAAGACTCAATTTCCAAATAAGGTCACATTTCTAGAGAACTGGGAGTTAGGATTTTAACATTGTGGTGACGGGGACATGCCATTAATATATGAATTATCATATGAAATTCAGTGTCCTCGGGTGAAAATGCTCTGACATTTTCACCCAATGACATGGTCCTTATATCCTTCCTATTCTAATAGGTGGAAATATGCTCAGAAAATGATAGAATATGTCATTTTATCAGCATAAAACCAACTTGTAAAAGAAATCTAAGTAAATTCCTTCCATTCTGCCTAGAGAACTAAGGATACTTCAAAATACTATGGAGACCTGATCTTAGAGACACTGTTTCTAGCCCATCTTTTTGCCTGTTTGCCCTCCAGATCCACACTCACCTGTCCCTTCTGTCTTCTGCCTGGAAAGGCTGAGTTCATAGACTACATTAACTAGGCTCAAGTCCTATGACTTCAAACTGAGGTCAGCTTCTGGGGCCCTCCAGGTGCAGACAAGAAAGAAGCAAGAGGGTGAGATCTGGAGATGTATCTCCCCAGATCCTTGCTGCGCGCTCACTTCTGGCTTTATCTCTCAAATGAAGTCTACTGTTTTCCTCAAGTCCTCTGACTGCACAGCTGTCCTTTCAGAGACCAGGACTTTTCCTCCCCTTTGGACCATGGATGATAATAGCTCAGCTTGTACTAAATCCTGGATGAGTGCTCTTTGCCCTGTGTTCCCTTACATCCACATGCTTGTTAAAAAAAAAAAAAATCCTTATAGAATTATTATCTTCTAATAGAATATATCTGATTTGTATTAGGACCCTGACTGATACCTCCCCAATCCCCATCCTCCTCTATCTTTCAAGTGTGTTGGACTTAGTTCTATTTATCTAGGAAATCCTACTTTATTGTATTTTATATAAACAATGATATACCAGCCTGACTCCCCTACTAGGTTAAGAGGAACCAATTATCAAGTTAGATACTATAGGGGCATTATTAGTAACTATGGTATCCAACCCTTCAAGTAGAATTCATATACACAATTTTAATGACTACATCAAGAATGTGTTTAAATCTGCCTTCTCGGGGCGCCTGGGTGGCTCAGTGGGTTAAGCCGCTGCCTTCGGCTCAGGTCATGATCTCAGGGTCTTGGGATCGAGCCCCGCATCGGGCTCTCTGCTCTCTCGGGGAGCCTGCTTCGTCCTCTCTCTCTGCCTGCCTCTCTGCCTGCTTGTGATCTCTCTGTCAAATTAAAAAAAAAAATAAAATAAATAAATAAATAAATAAATAAATAAATAAATCTGCCTTCTCCCCTGCCCCTGACAATTAACCTCTAAAAGCCAGTGGTGTTTAAGTTCATCAGGACAATAGGTCTTCCCTATATGATACCTCGTTTGTCCAAAAACAGTAAATGAAAAAACATAATTCTAGAGAGAGAAAAAGGTGCAACCTTAGGAGGCGTTAATTTTATTCTGTATGCTTACTTGTGCAAGAAATACTATTCTCTTTACAAGTCATGACACATTTGTCCACAGAGAGACTGCCATGGCTCCCACAGTCCTGGAAGCTCTGTTTTACCTACTTTAGGTTGGAAACCCTGAAATCCTTCTGTGAAGCTTCCTCTGCTCCCACACGCTTAGACATATGATAGAAATGATAAATCATTTTCTTTCTGAAATCCTTCTTACTATCAAGCCATGTGGAAGCTCTATGCCATCTTTTTCCTCTCTCCCCATTTGAATTTCTAACCTTAAGCCAAGGGGAAATCTCCTTCCTCTCTGTTTTTTACTAAGACATCTTGTCTGTAGTGGAGACCTCTTTCTTCAGCTGTTGAAAATCTGCTCAAGTCCCCAAAAGTCTTAGCAGAGTGGAACAGAAAAGCCACAAAGAATTAAGTCTTCACCTTTGATCACAGAGAGCAAAGGAACAAGGAGGAAATAAAGGGTGAAAAAGCCCTCCACAGCGATTAGCATTTCAAAATATTATCCTACCATAATATCATATTTGAGTTGGGGAGTTAAGCAGGTGGCTGTGATGAGGAAATGAAGCAGGAATTTGGAGCAAGTGAGATTAGGACTGGGTTAAGAAGTAGCTGTAGGCAGAGAAGGTGGGGTAGTTGAAAATCCTAGGCCTAATGAGACTCATGTTATCTCTAGGATTTTTAAATAGTTGTTTCTATAGGGACTGACTTTAGACAAACAAGGACTTTCCTAAGGAGAGGCATGACCACACACAAGCTGGAGAACCCAATGTGGTTGTGTCACCCTTTCATGATCATTTATATCAAACTGCCTGATTAACTGGGTGGGAACCCATGATATAACTCATCAGTTTACCCAGAGCTTCCCCATCAGGAAGTCAGCTACCCACCTGCCAAAAAGCATGTGTGGAGGGGCACCTGGTGGCTCAGTGGGTTGAGCCTCTGCCTTCGGCTCAGGTCATGATCTCAGGGTCCTGGGATCGAGCCCCGCATCAGGCTCTCTGCTCGGCAGGGAGCCTGCTTCCCCCTCTCTCTCTGCCTGCCTCTCTGTCTACTTGTGATTTCTCCCTCTGTCAAATAAATAAACAAAATCTTTAAAAACAAAAAACAAACAAACAAAAAAAGCATGTATGGAAAATGTATGGCTAGATACTACTGGAGAAATCCCCTATGTTGCATCTGGGTTTTTCTTAACTGCATCTGTATGACATATTTGCCCTTCGTATTGCTTTCTACTCTTTCTGCTTCTGCCTAGCTCTCCCAAATTATCTAAAGTTTGCAGCTTGGTTGTTCCTGTATCACTTCTTTTGCTTACCAAAAGTGCAGATTCACCCAATGGGACCTACCTCAGCTTCTCCTTTTATTCAGTAGCCCAAGAATTCAGCATTTCTAGATCAGTGATTCTCAGACCTGAGTGTGCATTAGAATTACCTGGAGGGCTTATTCACACAGATTGGTAGACCCCATCCCTAGAATTTCTGATTCAGGGGGTCTGGGGAGAAACTTGAGAATGTTCATTTCTAACACATTCCCAGGTGATGCTGGTCTAGTAATGCCAGAGTACAAATGCTTACATTTTGAAGTGGGACCCTTAAACTTGTTCTCCTAAAAGCGAAGTGTTTCAATGACAAAGGGATCATTCCATTTTTTTTCTGTCCAAAGTGATTATTTTTTTTTCTAACCTGTGTGCTCTGATACAAAGTCTGTTGGAAGAATGTAAGAATTTTATTCTCTAGACTCACTTTCAGGTGAGGCCTATCTATACAGGACCATGTGAATTATTTATCTACTAGGTATTTAGTAAATGCTTACTTTCCATGGTAGGTATTATGAGTATATGAGTATGAGACATACTGTATCTTATATGAAGAGGATAATACTGTATAATCAAAAGCATGCAGCTTTTGGAGTTCCAAAGTCTAGGCGAAGCCTGTCTCTGCTACAAAGGATGCTATATATGGCTTCCCAGGCTCTGCATTGTAAAACTCAGGGCCACGGTGTCATCTTCACTCAGCTAGAGCTACATTTCCAAGAATTCTGTTCCTTATATGATTCTGGTCAGAGTTGTTCACAAGAGAAATTTCTGCAAGATAGAAGCAGCAGCCATTGGACTCGTTGCCCTGCCCCTTGTAGGGCAACATGCACTGTAGTAGCCTGTCATATTATCACTGATCTCATGGCTCATTTCTTAGGAATGGGCAGCAGCCAGGCCATAGCTCCTCCAGTTGAGCTTCTCTGAGACCTAGGCCAGGTGTAAGTATATCCAAAGGTGAATGGCACTGGCTTCCCTTGCATATTGCCCAATTTATTGGGGTTGGGGGCAGCAAGACACAGATATGCATTCCAATTTGTCCCTGTGGCATCCATTTTTTACTTGGCCTTTCAGTTTGTTCTTGCTTTCCCCCACTTTATATCATATTGTCTTAGCACTTGTAGCCCTGGCCACCTACAATTACTTTCATCCCACCCTAGGCAAAGAGCTACTTCCCATAGACTCTTGATCAGCTCTCATAGTTACATAAGACCTAATCTCTACCATAAATCCCTTATTCTACATCACTGTTAGTGGTTCTGCTTCTCTATCAAATCTTGACTGGTAAAGGCACCATTTACATGGTACTCTTCGGGGTTTTGCTATGTACAACTGAACAAGTATATTTGTTAGCCCTGTTTTAATACTTATGATCTAAATGAACTTGGTGAACCTATGGAACTTTACTTAATTTCATTTGCTCATATGTAAACTGGAAATAGGAATAAGTAATTCAAAGTATTATTCTGAGGATTAAGTGAGCTAGCATATGCAAAAAGTCCTGACCATTCTAACTCAATATAATAATCCCATTCCTCACTGTTATTCTCTACATCATTATTGTGTTTCAATTTCTTTCTTTCTTTTTTTTTTCTTAAATTTTATTTTTTATAAACATATATTTTTATCCCCAGGGGTACAGGTCTGCAAATCGCCAGGTTTACACACTTCACAGCACTCACCATAGCACATACCCTCCCCAATATCCATAACCCCACACCCCCTCTCCCAACCCCCCTCCCCCCATCAACCCTCAGTTTGTTTTGTGAGATTAAGAGTCACTTATGGTTTGTCTCCCTCCCAATTCCATCTTGTTTCATTTATTCTTCTCCTACCCCCTTAACCCCCCATGTTGCATCTCCTCTCCCTCATATCAGGGAGATCATATGATAGTTGTCTTTCTCCGATTGACTTATTTCGCTAAGCATGATACCCTCTAGTTCCATCCACATCGTCGCAAATGGCAAGATTTCATTTCTTCTGATGGCTGCATAGTATTCCATTGTGTATATATACCACATCTTCTTTATCCATTCGTCTGTTGATGGACATCTAGGTTCTTTCCATACTTTGGCTATTGTAGACATTGCTGCTATAAACATTCGGGTGCATGTGCCCCTTCGGATCATTACGTTTGTATCTTTTTTTTTTTTTAATTTTTTTTATAAACATATATTTTTATCCCCAGGGGTACAGGTCTGTGAATCACCAGGTTTACACACTTCACAGCACTCACCATAGCACATACCCTCCCCAGTGTCCATAATTCCACCCCCCTCCCCACCCCCCCCCCCCCCATCAACCCTCAGTTTGTTTTGTGAGATTAAGAGTCACTTATGGTTTGTCTCCCTCCCAATTCCATCTTGTTTCATTACTCTTCTCCTACCCCCTTAACCCCCCATGTTACATCTCCTATCCCTCCTATCAGGGAGATCATATGATAGTTGTCTTTCTCCGATTGACTTATTTCGCTAAGCATGATACCCTCTAGTTCCATCCACGTCGCCACAAATGGCAAGATTTCATTTCTTTTGATGACTGCATAGTATGCCATTGTGTATATATACCACATCTTCTTTATCCATTCGTCTGTTGACGTTTGTATCTTTAGGGTAAATACCCAGCCGTGCAATTGCTGGGTCATAGGGTAGTTCTATTTTCAACATTTTGAGGAACCTCCATGCTGTTTTCCAGAGTGGTTGCACCAGCTTGCATTCCCACCAACAGTGTAGGAGGGTTCCCCTTTCTCCGCATCCTCGCCAGCATCTGTCATTTCCTGACTTGTTAATTTTAGCCATTCTGACTGGTGTGAGGTGATATCTCATTGTGGTTTTGATTTGTATTTCCCTGATGCCGAGTGATATGGAGCACTTTTTCATGTGTCTGTTGGCCATCTGGATGTCTTCTTTGCAGAAATGTCTGTTCATGTCCTCTGCCCATTTCTTGATTGGATTATTTGTTCTTTGGGTGTTGAGTTTGCTAAGTTCTTTATAGATTTTGGACACTAGCCCTTTATCTGATATGTCATTTGCAAATATCTTCTCCCATTCTGTCAGTTGTCTTTTGGTTTTGTTAACTGTTTCTTTTGCTGTGCAAAAGCTTTTGATCTTGATAAAATCCCAGAAGTTCATTTTTGCCCTTGCTTCCCTTGCCTTTGGTGATGTTCCTAGGAAGATGTTGCTGCGGCTGAGGTCGAAGAGGTTGCTGCCTGTGTTCTCCTCAAGGATTTTGATGGATTCCTTTCTCACATTGAGATCCTTCATCCATTTTGAGTCTATTTTCGTGTGTGGTGTAAGGAAATGATCCAATTTCATTTTTATGCATGTGGCTGTCCAATTTTCCCAAAACCATTTATTGAAGAGGCCGTCTTCTTTCCATTGGACATTCTTTCCTGCTTTGTCGAAGATGAGTTGACCATAGAGTTGAGGGTCTATTTCTGGGCTCTCTATTCTGTTCCATTGATCTATGTGTCTGTTTTTGTGCCAGTACCATGCTGTCTTGATGATTTCTACATATCACTTACCTCTCTCCAAATAGTCTTACTTATTTATTTTTCACATGTTTTTGACCTATGTTCCTCCACTAGGATATACACTGTGTAAGGGAATGTGCTTTTTCTACCTTGTTTACTGTTGTAGTCCCAGTGCTTGGTCTCAGAACGTGCTTTGGTACTCACTAGTATGATGGATGGCCAGAGCAGAGAAAGTGGGGGGATATACATGGATGGATGACTGAATTAATTAATGACTAAAATGCCTAGAAGAGTGGTTAGTTCCTAGAAGAGTGGTTAGTTCATGGTAAGAATTCATTGTTCAAGGGTTTTAAGTATTTGTAAACTAATAACGAAAATGTGTCCACCATTAGCCACAATATCCAATATATTGAGATATAAGCCATAAAAATGGCAGCATATAATTTGAGAACGCAGGAAGTCAAATTTAGTTAAGTAATAAACCAAAAATTAATGCATAAAAAGACATTTCATAGGGGGACCTTAAATTATGGATAAAACTTTAACTGGAGAAGGTTAGATGAGAATGTAGAAAAAACCCAGGTGTTTAGCAAAGCATAAGATATGTTGGAATTGTAAATGGCCTTTTTGCCTAGAATATAAAGTTAGTGACAAGAAATTTATAGAAGGTAAATAGGACAAATAGGAAGGGAAATGAGGACTAAATCATGGAAGTCTTTTAATTGCTCTCTAATTATTTAAACTTTATTTTGTGAAACAGTATTTTACTGAATGTGCCCACAGAGCACTAGCACTAGCTATTCAAAATGCTCTAGGAAAAAAAAAAAAAGTTTTCCTGGTCAAGTACCATGTCTTTCAACTTCCTGTTGGAGTACTACCAGTACATTAACATGCTTAAGGCTCAGGGAAGTCCTGCAGTAAAGAAACCTACTTAAGTTTTGTTAAAATGGTGGTTCCCATATTTATTGGTAGAAAATTGTCCATGCAAAATGCACATTGATATTTTAGTGGAATTAGCATCCAGTGGATAAATGTTAAATTCTCTACCATGTTCCCATGGTAGTTGTCAGGGAAATACAAGGATGAATATCATACATTGCCTACCACAAGGAACATGGTGCTATGCAGTGAATAAAGCAAATGGTTTATGGCATGATTTAGAGTTGGAGAACAATATAATCAGAATAAGACCATAGACCTACTTGTCTTGAGATGGTAGATAATAAACCTGAATATTAGGGGAGTAAATACAGAGAAACCAATTATGAAACTTCTGTAATTGTCCAAAAAGGAGGCAATACAACTTTGGACTAGGGGTTAACAGTTGAAGGTGCTCCTTCTTCTCTTTCCCCCACTCATTGAGATGTGGGCCAGGCTCAGCTAGAAATCCCATCAGACCCAGAGGCCAAGTGGGGCTACATTGTGGGAAATTCTCCAGTTTTGAGGGCTTTTGTCAGAAGGTTAGAGCTGGGAGAATGAATGCAAACTGTACAATCAAATAAGAGAAGACCTCAGTGGAAGATGAGATGATGCAAAATAAAAAGTGGGTCGAGGAAATAGGACCAGGAGGAATGAGAAGTCACTAAAAGGGCAAGTGGGAGATGGTCTCAGGGAGCCCAAGAGATGCCCAGATGTCATGAGGACTGCAGTTCAGCTTTTTGGTCAAAGCCAGGTAAATTTAAAGGTACAAATTGTAGGAAACAGAGGTTAAAGGCATTGGAGAGGGAGCATCCTTGTAATATGGAGGCAGATTAGGATGGACACAGGCACAGTCTTATGAAGAATATAGGCTCTTGGCAGGTGGACTGATGGATAATTTGTATTCATTGCTCTTTTCGTTAGGGAAAGATAGAAATTTTGCTAAATGGTTATGAAAATGGAGCTGAATATGGAAAGTTGTCTGGGCTTTCTGGCAGTGTAGAAACTAGGCCTCTGAGAAGAAAAGCACCCCATTTCTCTATATTTAGTTAAGGTCCCAGTGGCTATACATACATGTTATCCACAAGCAAAGAACTTCAGCTTTCATTAATGGTGACTTCCCTGAAGGTGTTGTGTATTTCTCTGAACCCACAGATTCTGGTTCAGTACTAGTATGGAGTATGAATTCAATATATATTCGATGAGTGAATAAAAGAGGGAAGGAAAAAAAAGAAGGGAGGAAAGAAGGAAGGGTGAGCCCACTTAAGTTCACAAAACATAAAAAGATTATTTAACAACATGAGAGTCTCTGATGAAACCTAAGTACATTATGAAAAAGCCTAATGACATGGACATGGTCCAACAAATTTTCCCTGACTTTTTGAGGCATCAAATTAAAACCAGTGTATCTCTCAGATGCCTTCTGATTCTTCACCTTTATCAATATAGTGTTAACAAAATGCAGTTTGGTATTTGCCTGAGTGAGTCAGTTTTCAAAGATTACTGTCCTGTGTATTTGCTGTGAATGGTAGGAGCCCTTTGAGCATGCACAGTAAGGCACATCTATTTAGAAACACAAATAATCAGAAAATGGAGCAAAGTAGAGGGGGTGTTTTCATCTGATGAGTTGAAGAGTGTTGAGAAAAAGATGGGTATTTGGGATCTAAAATTAGTGCATGATATTTTTACAGTTCAAAATTTTGTCTACATAGACACCGTAAAGGTGTCCTTCCAGCAATCAGATCTTAAAAAGAAAAAGAAAAGCAATTCCTATTTGCCATTAACATTTGTCTAATGGATAGCGTCAGCTGACATGAAGAAAAGTTGGCCAGGTACAGTTAGGGTAGACTGAATTCTTTGGGGGAGGAGGAGAAAAACTGGATTATCCTGGTATGAAAGTCATTTAAATATCCATAATAAATAAAGTAATGAGATTTTTAGAGAATCACTTAAGCAGAAAAAAATGGCATAAAGTTATTAAATCTAAAGCAGAATAAGGGTTCTTTAAAAGTTTTAACTCTTAATGTTTTAAACAGTAATTTCATGTTTCCCTTCTGATAAAAAAGAAAAGATCTATCTTTTCTGGTTTTGTGAGAAATCTAAATATTGTTTTGCTATTTGTGCAAATCTGCTGAAATTTTAGTGTTGTGAATCAGCATAGCATCACACATTAAAAGGATATTGATCTAACATTAGAAATAAAAAAACAATACCCATTAAATTAATCAATAAGGATTTCATTCCTGATGAACTCAGCAGCCTAAAGTGGGGGTATTTGTTTGCTTTCCTCTTTCCCAAGCAAACTATTTCATGATTATAGGAAATAATCCAACATTTAAAAGATTATACTGGGGAAAAAGCAGCATTGGTGAAGGCTGCAGTTTGTAATTGCAAAGTTAATTATCTTTCCTAAACCATCAGTTGTCACTTAGAGAGACCAGATTCTTGCAGACTCTCCAGGGACTGCCTTTATTTCATTCCTAATGGCTTGGGACCCACCATTTTGCTGTCTCTGAACATTTGGTCACTGAATGCACCATTTATGGAGTATTGTTTAATTAAGGACAAATTAAGAGAACTGTGCACAGAATTTAATTTCATAGACTCTGTAAATTCTTTTAAAGAGGATACTAACTATAGGCATGATAAGTTTTCATTATCCATTGCTTCTATAAGGTATTGACAATTTATTGTTTGCAACAGTTCCAAGTTTTGTTTACTCTTCAGGGGATTTTGTTGGCACTGTACTTTTTGTGCTTCACAGATATCCTATGGAGGCATCCGACTCTTCATTAACCCCTTCAGTTCTGAATCACCCAGATACAGAAACCCACATACTTGAAAGCTTGCATTTGGTCTTTGTAAAGACTAGGGATTTATGGGAAGGGTTGAATGAGAACTGACATCATTAAAACATGTGTTTAATGTTCTAGATCTTGCGATATAAAATGTCTCAAGTGGATAGTCATTCATTCATTCTTTCATTTGACAAATATTTTCTGAGTGCTTGCTATGCATCAGAAATATTCTAATGGAGAATGCACCATTTACTAGGAAGTAGAAGAGTTCTGAAATATTCTGGTTTCAAAATTTTTTAGACTAAATTATCATCAGACTCCCCACTGCTTCCTTTGAAAAGTCAAGTGCAAATAAAAAGCTTGCCTACTGGCACTCTGATAGAATAATTTTGTGTTAGGTACAAAGTAAATCTTCGAGATTTTATTGTCCAAACCTCCATATGTTACTGATGATAAACTAAGTCACAGAGAGGTTCTTTTACTTCAAATTAATTCAACACGTTAGTATCAAGTAGCAGATACTTGAATTCTCAAATACAAAATTATTGAAAAATATCATTGTTTAAGAAATAGTTACAAATAGTATCCAGATTAGGTAAAAATATCTGTAACATTAGGATTACTGTATTTCCATCATTGTTTAAGAAATAGTTACGAATAGTATCCAGATTAGGTAAAAATATCTGTAACATTAGGATTACTGTATTTCCATGTAACAGAAGCTCACTCAAACTCTCCTGGGCCAACAGGACTTTTTTTGTAAGGAAGTAAAAGCTTCAGAACAAACCGAAACCAGGAATCTGATCATCAGGAGTCCTTACAGTCTTATAGTTGTGCCCCTCTGGGCATCTGTTTCATTCTTTTTTTCATCTGCAGATATTTCTAATTTTTTTCTCCTGTCCACTTGGAAAACATGGGTGTCAATAACACCTAGATTTACAAGATTCTAGCAACTTAGAAACAAATAGTCTCCTTCTGTTCCAATCCAAAATTCCCGGGAAGGCACTCATTGGAGAAGCTTGAGACCAAGTATCTTCCTGAATCAGTCCATGATGGCCAAATAGGAAAGATCTCTTGAGGACATTGCAATTAATTCTTTCTATGACAGAGGTTCAACTATAGATCAAATAACTAATATGGGAGTTAGCAGGGAGCGGAATCACAGTGGGGTGGGGGTGGGGGGCACTGTGTGTATTAATTTTGAGCCTGGATGCTTTTGTTAAATCATGTGAATTCTTATTCTCAAAACTGAAAATAATCCAAATTCCCTTCAACAATAAAAAACTAAATAAATTGTGCTGTTTTTATATAATAAAATACTATACAGCAATAGAAAAGTAACAAAATGCAGCTACATACAATAACATGTATACATTTCACAAACAAAATAATTTTGAGTGAAAAAAACCCCACAAACCAGAAAAAGACTATGATTCCTTTTATGTAAAATTTAAAAATAGACAAAGCTAGTGCTTAGTAATTGATATTTAAGTAGTAAAAAATAAAAGCTATATAAAGTTATAAATAAAAGCAAGAAACATTTTACTGAAAAATCAGGATTCTCTTTAGGGAAGAATGATAAAACAGTTACTGAGAGGGTCCATGAAGAGGATTTTGGGGACTGGCTGTGTTTTGTCTTGAGCTAGAAGGAGTGACATGGTTATTCACTTTGTGAGAATTTGCTGAGCTGTATATTTATGTTCTATGTATTTCTATGTATTTCTCATTTATAATATAAAATAACCCAATATTCCTAAAGGGGGGGGGTTCTTGGCCCTGTTCCCTCCCCCCAATTCAGAGTTATCTCCAAAGAGTAGGAGGGACAACAAAACTCCCACAAAATTTTGTGGCTCCTAAGAGTAGAGGAACCTTAGGTCCTGCTACGACTCTAGTTGTCAGAATGATATCAAATCTCATCAGAACACCTTCTTGTTACCAAAGATCAAGTGCACAAAGAAGGTGTTTATGCACTGTTTGCCTGCATGGACTGGTCTGAGAAGCCCTACAGAGACCTCTTGGGCCACCTCTGGTCATGGGGGTGGGCACCAAACCATCTATACAACCCTTAGTCCCTAGGGTTCATTAGACCTGCAGAGCCCTCTGGAATCCCCTAAGCCAGGGACTTTTTTTTTTTTTTAGACCGAAAGGTATCTCTGTCTCCAACTCAAAACTCTTCAGTGGATATAAGCTTTTGCAGAAAATACCCAGGAAGAATACTGCAAACATCTCTAAGCATCAAAGCACAGAACCTGGGACCTATTTGGATGGGGGTTAAGAAAAGAGAAAAATATCTAACAAGGCTCAAGGAATCTCTATTATCACAAAAAAAGAATGAATTGGGTGTTGAATAGTCACCAAGAGTGTCTACAGCATGGGCATTGCATTTTATTATTTATAAAACCATGTTACATCAAAGGATGATCCTGACTGCAGCGATAGAAATCGTTCAGGAAGAGTTACTAAAATGTTGTTAAAGGTAACCCGGTCTAGACTATGTCAGAAGCAAGAGCCTATGTAATTTCTGACAAACTTTAGAAAGGCCCTTAAGTTTAAATGGGAGTCATAGCTATACTCAAAACCACAGTAAATGTGTTAATATATGTTTATTTTTAAATTTACTTTGTTTGAAGCATGTTTATGTAATTTCTGCATTTTCAAGGTAAAATGAGGATGAAAGAGGAGGAATACATTTGAAAGTACCTCAAATTCCATCTGGCCCCATTTCCTAGTTTCATCTTTTAATAATCCCACATAGCTTCCAGTATATAGAATCCTGAAGTGTTAGCAGAATTACAATACATGAGTATCTCTTTGCTATTATAACAACCAATTCTTAATTATTTTTCCCCAAACTGCACAAGACTTTCTTTTATAGGAATAATGCTATTTTTTTGAAAAGTCAAAATCTGGACAACAGCCCTTCATTCATTCAGAAAAAGAAATAAATATCCCCATTAAAGAAAAAAAGTGTGTGTGTGTGTGTGTGTGTGTGTGTGTGTGTGTACACATGTACACACATGAAGGGGTCCAAGACAGATTTTATAAAAGATTGGATCACTGAACACAGTGTATAGGACTAAATCCTTGCAACCTGCATTCTTACCATAACAGAAAAAATGAGTATAAACATAATAAATCAATAAGCAGATAGACAGGTAGATAGGTAGATAAAACTCTGATAGGTATTCTCAGATTTGCAGATGTGCACACTCAGACTTGCAGTCAGACAAAAGGGTTTCTTATTATCATGTTTCATAAAGAATCCCCTAGCCAAGAACTAACTGCTAAAATATTTAGATAAGATTGAGTGTATAAAGGAGGGGAAGAAAGAGGAGGGTGTGCCAGGGAAGAGAGGGAAGACGTGGAGGAGAAAGACTGAGGAGCTTAGGCATAAAATGTCATCTGAATCATAGCTAACATATTGCTAACCCAACACTAAGATGCTATAGAAAAATTATACCAAATCCAAAACCTGTCAAATGAGATTTAGCAACACAGTTCAGAAGTTATCCCCTATTGGGTAACTGTCTATAATCTTGCAACAAACCCCATAAGTGTTCACGGTAGTTATTCCATATGCTAAGGGTAGCATATCATTTCAGAGCTGTCAGTTTTAATTTCGGTTTTATTAATTTTACCATAAGCCTACAGACGTATATTTCAGAAGGCATATATCACAAAGATCATAAACTCCCACAAAGAAGCTGGTGATAGTTATAGGTTATGTCACAAGTTTGATGGGAATTAGATTCTCAAGAGAATAGTAAGAGAAGGTTTAATGTATATGTCAAAGCATGCATGGAGAGACTAACCTCTCCTCAAATTGACAGTCAAGATATGTCCAAGTGATTAAAAATACTTTGGTGAGTTTTTTTTTTTTTAATTAACAACACATTGTGTTACAAAAATGTGGACTTTCAGCAAACCAATGAGGTTGTGATGAAAGGTTTATTTTTTTTTAAAGAAAATTATTTTTTATTTTAAAAGTACTGCAACTTACATTAATATTTCTCAGTAACTTGATAATTTTTTTGAAAACTGAAATCAGATTTTTCGTGGTATATTAGTAGGCATCTTTCAATCATCCATTGGCTGGTATCTGTGCACTTTAAAGCGTGTATAAAATGAAACAGATACTATCGTCAGTTAAAGATGGCTGAAAATTCTTTGCCATTCATCCCACTGAAAGCTATTTCCCTCCCCCTTGAATCTGGGGTGATCTGGGGACTTGTTTTATCCAATGGAAGGTGGTAGGAGTGACTCTAAATTGCATGGCTGTCTTAAAATATGAGCCCCAAGATTAATCTTAAAATAATCTCATCAATGGAAACTGAATCATGAAAAAATATTAATCTCAAATATGATCTACTGGTGGTTGCTAGACTCTTTGATTCTACCACATAAGAATTTAGGACCCTAGGGCTTTTGCCTTTACCTCTTAGCACATTCATGCTAGGAAGCCAGTTGCCATGTAAGAAGTCCAACTTCTCTTAGACTACCATGTTGCAAGGAAGCCCACGTCACTTGGAAAGAGAAGTGACAAGGAAGAGTGTTGCAGTACCAGATACATAAATGAAACTTCTTAGACCTTCCATCTCAGCCCCACCAGTAGCTGAATGTAGCTAAATGAATGACTCTAGTTGACATCCTGTAGCAGAAGTACTGCTAGGAAGAGCTCTGTCCAAATTCCCAACCCACAGGATGCTGAGAAATAATACATTGCTTTTGTTTTAAGCTACTGTGTCTTGAGGTGGTTTGTAGTATGGCAATAGATAAGCTACAGAGACTATGTGTATGGTATGTGTGCGTGTGCTAAGTCTATATAATACAGGCACATGGATATTTGCCATTTAAAGAGACATGATGCAAAATAAAACCTGTAATAAGAGAGTACCTTTGTATATTCATAACAAAATGAATCAACATGGATATACTGGGAGATGGGCATAAGGTAGACAAGAAACACAAATGAGACACTTGTCACCATGTACCTCTTTAAAATATTTTTAAACAATGTTACCATATTTTAATTATTTGAAAATTTATAACTCACATTTAAAAACATTTAGGGGCACCTGGGTGGCTCCATTGGTTAAGAGCCCTGCATCCTGGCTTCCTGCTCAGTGGGGAGCCTGCTTCTCCCTCTGCCTCTGCCGCCCCCTTCCCCGCTCCTGTGCTTTCTCTCTCTCTCTCTGCTTTCTCTTTCAAAGAAATAAAATCTTAAAAAAATATTTAGCCAGAGAGAGGCAGTTAGGCACAGAAAAAGAGACAGAGAAGGAGAATGCGGTGGAGAGGAAGAGGGCTATAATTTGAATGCTATTTATTTTTAATAAATTGACTTGCCAAGCAGGGCTCTACCAGGAATGGCAGTGCTTTGGAAACACTTCTTCCAGGGATGTTTTGAGCAGCCCAGATGCTAGCACTAAGGTAATCTTCACATAGGCTTATCGCTGAAAATGCTACCATGAAAAAGTATTAAATCTCAAATGTGACCCCATTGATTGTTGCCATTGGTTATTGTGACATAAGAATTTAGTCCTCTACAGCCAGGAAAGGTAAACGTGTTCATTTAGATATAATGTTTGAACTGAACATCTTTGCTCAAAAGAAGCCTCAATTTGAGAAACAACACAGAGGGTCATAGGGGAAGAGAGGAAAAAATGAAACAAGACGAAACCAGAGAGGGAGACAAACCATAAGAGATTCTTAATCTCAGGAAACAAACTGAGGGCTGCTGGAAGGGAGGGGATGGGAAGGATAGGGTGGCTGGGGGATGGACACTGGGGAGAGCATGTGCTACGGTGAGTGTTGTGAATTGTGTAAGACTGATGATTCGCAGACCTGTACCCATGGGGCAAATAATACATTACAGGTTAATAAAAAATTAAAAAAAATTTGAAAAAGAAGCCTCAGTTTTACTTTGTACATAAACTCTACTTTTCAGTAAAGTTTTAGTAAAGATTCACAGAACTCTTCTAAAATCTATAAACTGTTCATTTAATATTGTAATAACCCAAACAAGAAGGTTTTCTACAAAGCATACTTTATCAAGGGGTGTGTGTGTATTGTGTAGATGATTACAGTTATCTTCAATGAGTATGATTTTTTTTTTTTGTAAATATTTGAAATGTTGACTTGAGCATCTCCTCAAAAAAAAAAAAAGATGGCTTTTCACTGGATTTTGTCAGAAATCATCTTGAAATTCTATCTTGGAACTTCTGTCTACCTTGGACCTTCCCTATGCCTCTCATAAAACACAGTATCAAACCCATCAGGCATGCAATTCAACTCATAAGCATTTTTTAATGAAATGGGCAAATAGCACTTCAGTAAAATAAAGCCCAGTTTGTTTTAATGATTACTATGCTAAGCATTGAAGCAAACAAACAACCTGGCCAGAATATTCCATGAGATCTTCATTGCAAGGGGGGATGTGACTGACTCAGGAGGGCATCTGTTTTCCCCGTATAAAACTTCATTCTCAGCATGGACTCACTGATTCACTCCCAGAGAACAATGATGCCTCTATTCCTACCCAGCTATTCCTGCACCCATATTTTGTCTTCATAATTATTTAACTATTGTTTCAAGAGTCTTGAAAATTAAGAAGAAAATGCACCTTCTAAAATAAACAGTCAAAAGAGAGAAGGCACACACACATGCAAACATGCCAAAGTTTCAACAACGTGGTCTTCAACCATGTGAAAAAGTTGTCCTAGGGGCACCTGGGTGGCTCAGCGGATTAAAGCCTCTGCTTTTGGCTCAGGTCATGATCTGGGGGTCCTTGGGATTGAGCCCCGCATTGGGCTCTCTGCTCAGCGGGGAGCCTGCTTCCTCCTCTCTCTCTGCCTGCCTCTCTGCCTACTTGTGATCTCTGCCTGTCAAATAAATAAATAGAATCTTTAAAAAACAAACAAACAAAAGTTGTCCTAGGGTTCATTACAAAGTTGAAAGCATAAGAGCTTGCCCCTGAGAACATACGATTTGATGAAATGAACATTTTATTTGAGGAGAGAATTACCAGTAGATTTAGTCTCAGTATTTCGCCCAACTTCCTCGGAGACCAAATGTACCCTGCTATCTTTTTTATTGTTCTTGAAGTCTTACACCTCTTCTGTCTTCATGGGAAGAAAGTTACCAGCACAGGTGCTACCAAGCTGAACCCCAAGCTGGGCCCCAAGCTGAACACCTGTGGTACAGATCTAAGACCAGCTCAGAGCAAGACACCAAACCCAGCTGGACCTATAGCTTGACCCATCCCAGGATCCAGCCTCGATGTCCCAATCCCACCTGACCCAGAGACAGATGAGAAACAAATGGTTCTGGTGTATTCTGCTGTAATTTTGTCAGTAACTATTACACGGCAACATCTGACTGATGAAATTTCTTAAAAGATTTTGGGGACGTGGGATAAGTGGATTTTTGAAGAGCATTTGATAAATACTCTGTATTTATGCTTTTGATTTCGGGCTCTACTTAAGCAAACACTAGACAGAGAGAAAGCATAAAGGGGAATTGGTATAAGTATCCGACAAAAAAAAAAAAATTGACCAGTTTCAGTGTCAGAAAAGGGACAAATGAACTCAGAAAAACAAGCAAAATAAACAGACAATTAGACCTAGTCCCATTATACCTCATCGATAGCTAGGATTACGATGTCAACTTTAAAAGTATAGTCATTTATATTTATATTATACTTTACCAAAAAAAAAAACCCTTTCTCATATCATATATATTAATTCTTGTCACGTGACCCTCCCCACAACATGCAAATGAATAAAACAGGGAAGACATTTTTTTAAAATCTCCATTTCAAAAATTAGACAAAGCTCAGAAAGGTTAAATGGCTCATCTGTTATCACCCAGTGCAAACATCTGACCCTCAGTCTTTTTTCCTCTAGGACTGGCCCTTTCCACAGCAATGCTTTTCATCTCACTTTTGTCAGGAAAAGAGAAAAGTGAAAATGAAGACCTTACCCAACATAGAATTCAATACAGCATCTTGCCTGAGAACCGTAAAATGCAATAAGACATTAGCAGTGCTTACAGAAGGACCTTGTCTGTAAGCTGCTGTAGGTTCATTTGGTTTCGTCTGTGGTACAGCTGTGTCATCCGGGTCAATCACTCACCCTCCTTAGTGGTTGGCCTCCTACCTAATGTTACTGACTAAAGCTGAGTCCTAGCAATAGATGAAGTCAGATATTGGAGAAAAAGGCATGGTGTTGGCTCCTATGTAATGGATTAAGCAGAAGCAAAATGCCAACAGTAATTAAAAATATATCTTCGTCTGGGTTGATATTAGCATCTTGGTCCATTAGCTTACTGGCTTGAGAGTTCACAAGCCTTTGTGGGCATACCATTGAGGGTTTTGATTTGGCATTGTGGTAAACTCCAAACATTTGTCAGCACTCACTGGGGCTATTAATAGAAAAATGTATGAAGTTATATTGTATTAGATTTTTTTGTTGTTTGGTGTATTTTTCCATGGAGGTAATAGAACCATTGCCTTTCCCATTCAAAAAAAAAATATTCTAGGCTGACATTCCATTAGCCAAACATATAATAAGTTGCTCAGCCAGTTTTAGCACTAGGTTGTTCTCTGAATAAAAGCCAAGTATTTTATTCTAAAAACAAATGTCACCTACTATGTGCCAGGAATTATGATACAAGATTAAATAAAACAAGATTCCAAAAATATTCCTTTGACTGGCTATTTATTAGTTTCTATGGTAAGACAATAATTAAATCTTCCTAGTCCACTTAAATAAATCAAATCCATTTGCTTGATGATTAATTCATTTCAAGATCACCTACCATGAGAAAATGTTCTGGAAGAGCATTCAGAGATTTTCTCTAATTAAAACTTAGCTAAAACAGAAGATAAGATATGGATGGATATAAACAAAGCTCTGGAAACGGTTCCTCTGCTCTGAGTAACCCCCTTTCCGAGTCCCCCAGTGAAGTATACTGTCTTGGTTCATCTGAGGGAGGTCTTTTGATCGTGTGGTTGTTGGTGCGAACTTCAGAGAACCATCTTCCTCTCTACAGTCCCCTCCAAATTCTTCTGCAAAAACCGGATCTGCTGCCAACCCCCCAAGTATGGGCAGAGGTGCTCTCTACCCCGCTCGTGGCACTTTTTCTTTGGGTTCCTCAGGCAGTATTTCAGATTCCCCGAGTTTCCCAAATTTCTCTGGATTCCTTGGCTCCGAGTCCCTTATTCCATCTTCAAAGCCAGCATTAAATTGCTCAAGTCCTCACATCGAATCATTTTTACCTTTTCTTTTACCTTTTCTTCTGCCTCTTTTGTTTTTACAGGCTCTAATGATTACCTTGGCTCACCCATGCAAGGGTAATTTCTCTGACTCAAGGTCTTTAACTTTATCACATCAGCAAAGTCCCTTTGCCATAGGTTCCCAGGATTAGAACATGGACATCTTTGGGAGTATGTGGGCATTATTCTGCTGACTACATGTACCACACATACACATATAGTCTAGATGAAGACCATATAACCACACTGTAATTGAAATGGTATCTGATTCAATGCCCGCATTCTTTTAGGGCCTCAAAGACTAAAAGTACAATCTTACGTTTTTCAGAATGCCTGTATGTTTCAATCATCGTCTCCCCAAACAATATAACTAGGCCTCTTTCGACACAAACAGAAATCACCATTTAGTAAGAAGTATGAACTCTGAAGTCATGGAGACAAAAGGGCATTGTGACCTTGGGTGACATTTCTGAACTTTAATTTGTTCATCAATGGATATGGGTAATTAATATATCTCCTTTCACAAAGTATCCAGCACAACAGCTGGTACACAACAGCTATTGTTTCTCTCTCCCAGACAACCACAGGGCCCTCGTGATCCCACCAAAATCCGCTCAAAGAGGAAAACTCAGAGCTCCTATAAGATTGCAGACCATTTTACACACATGTATACACACGCACACACACACACACACACACACACTCTGACATGAAATCACAAAAATCAGAGGCATAGTTTACTTCACTTTGCCAAAACTACCACCTGGAGGGTCTGAGCCAAGGTTGATAGCTGACTAGAGTGTGACAGCAAATGCTTTGAGACACATCTACTCTAAAGGCAAGAAAAATGGCTATTGTGGTTTCTCCTGGAGCCCTTGAAAGTCATATCAGAGAACCCTGGAGTTTTAGAACTGGAATCAGACTTGGAGAACATCTGGTCCAGCAGCTCAAATTGTGTGTCCTTCAGAGCCTGCTCCGGTGGTGGAAGATGGGAACCGGAGCAAGCTGGTTCCCAACCTCACCTCCATCAAAGTTAACACCTGTTTTACAAACACTTCCCCTATGTAGAATTTGTTTGATGAAGGGGTTCTGCCGAATTTGTATTTTTATTTTTCAAGCCATTGATGAGTTCAACCCCCTCATTTTACAAAAGCGAAAGTGATTTGACCTGTGTTCCTAACGTCAGCTTGCTGCCTTTCTAAGGGTCGCCATTGCAAGCACAGGGATCGCTCACAGTCATTGTCAGATACAGCATCAACGGCTCTGCAATCAGCCAAGGGCATTGTGCTGAGAAGCCATCAATTATCCTGAGTAGTCAATGAGAGTTTGCTGTTGTAAAGGGACTCAATTGAAGATAATCCATAAAAAATCAATTACATTATTATTTCTTAATTAGGGCACTTGACAATATAGCTTTCCTCAGCAAAGCCATCAGTGAATAAGCACATAAATACACATAAATAAATGCCGCTTCCATCCCACTGAGCTCCTCAATAAGTTCACAGTGACCTTTATCACCGAACAGTCTTCCAGACAAGAACGTTTGCATGTTCAAGAAGACTCTCAAGCTGTTTTTCTCTTTTGGATGGAAAAAATGAGTCCATTAGAAATGCTGTGATAATAATATATTTGTAGATTATTAAAATATTTAATATATGTGCAATGCTTTCCAATTTACAAAGTGCTGTCACAGTTCATTTGCTCTCTTTGAGGCAGTGGTGAACTCAATACTATACCTTGAAGTATGCCACGTATGCCCTTGCCCTGATAACTGATAAGGAGGCACCTCACCTTATGAGATTATTTTCCCTGACCCTTCTCCATTCATCCCTGACCTTACCCTATTTCAAATGAATTTCTTCCTAGCTCCTGAGAGATGGCTTCATCTCTCATTTGTAGCCTTGAGAGAGTCCTCTGGACTTAGTGTTGTATTGGTTTTGGTTGTTCATTGAACCACTATTGTTGAATGTATGAGATGCAATAGACTTCATGGAAGCAAAGGCTCCTAATTCACAGAGTTGATAATCCAACAGACAAGTGATTATAATGCAGCATGAACACCAAAACTCTATAGGCTTCTGGGAGCACTGAGAAGAGTGCCTTCCCCGTACTTAGGAGAGAGGGAAAGGCTTTCTAAATGAAGCTCCAACTAAACTGAGACTAGAATAATGAATAGAAGTTAACAAACAAGATGGAGTAAAATATCATGTTCAAAGGCCCAGGAATAAGAAACTCTATGGCATAATTTCAGATCCAAAAGTAGATCAAAATGGCTGGAGCTCAAAATGGGACTGGAGAGTTAATTAGAGCCCCACATAGAATTAGAAAGAGGAGAGCTGTGGAGGAAAAGGTGTTCCAGGAAAAAAGTTCAACATAATGCAGTCTCTGAGGAAAAAGGAAGCAGGGAGTGAAAAAAAACGGCCTATGTCTGGTGAAGTATGAAGGCTAGTGGTGAACACTGGGGATGGGACAAGAACCGGAATCCAGAGAACCTTCAAGATATGTTAAAGGATTTGAACTCTATTCTAACAGTATATTTAGACAGAATATTCTAGAGTAACAGACCCAATAGGATTTATTTGTTTGTCTGCTTATACAGAAAGTGGTTTACACAATAATGGAGGTCAAATAGTCTGACATCTGCAAGCTTGAGAACCAGGAAATCTGGGGCCATAATTCAGTGACATCGTTTCAGCCTGATTAAAAGGCCTAAGGGGGGTGGGCAATTGGGGTTCTGGTGTATGTCCCAGAGTCAAAAGTCTCAAGAGCCAGGAGCCCTAATATCCAAGGGCAAGAAAAGGTAAATAGCTCAGGGTGAGAGCTGACCTTTCCTCTGACTTTCTGTGTGTTCAGACCCTCAACAGATTGGATGAGGCCCACTCTTATTGGTGAGAGCGCATCTTCTTTACTCAGTCTACTGACTGATTCAAATGCTGATCTCTCCAGAAGCACCCTCACAGACACCCCCAAATAATGTTTCACCAGCTATCCAGGCATCCCTCAACCCAACCAAGTCAACACATAAAATTAAACCACAACAAAAAACAAATCTCATTTTTGTTCTGCCGCAGGAGAATCCATTCTACACCCGGCAATCAGCATGTTCTTTTTACAATAACCATCCCTATCCCATTTCCTATTCATCTCAAAACACTCAGTCACATTTGGGATAAATCCAAACTCCTTACCATGGCCTAGAAGGCTCTTCATGATCTTACCCCTGTTTACTTCTCTGACTTCACTGCAGAACTGTCTCCCCTTGCTCATGTTGCCTTAGTCACATGAGCCTTGTGTTTGTTCTACTAGCATTAAACCTCTTTGTGCCTCAAGGACTTTGCACTTGCCATTCCTACTACCTGAAATATTTTCCCCCAACTCTTAACAAGGCTGGACTTAGCACAGACATTATCAGCACAAATATCATTTCAGAGAAGCCTTCTTCTATCACTCTACTGTCAGGTTGCCTTTGGTCCAACCACCTGTTATGCCCTAGCATACCATTCTGCTACTTTTCCTGC
The DNA here is from genome assembly GCF_902655055.1 of Lutra lutra. NCBI lineage: Eukaryota > Metazoa > Chordata > Mammalia > Carnivora > Mustelidae > Lutra > Lutra lutra. The sequence goes on along the minus strand of NC_062278.1, from coordinate 137,843,316 downwards.
AAGGCTGTATTGCTGTATCAGGTAGGGAAGACTGGCTGATACTCCCCAATGTAGAATGACTCAAAGGCAATAGGAATATATTTCTCTTCTATAGTAGTCCGAGGTGGGTATTCCTAATTGAATGGTGAATCTTCTACTTGCAGAATGCAAAGACCCAGGATGCTTCCATATGGTGGCTCTGCCCTTTTCTAAGACTTCCATAGCAGGGAAAGAGAGACTTGGCCTGAATGTGGCACACATTGTTTTTGTTTTCTCTCCCTTCCATGGGGGAGACTGAGTCCCATGACTACACAAGCAGCTATAAGGGCTGTCCAGCCACGTCTCAGCTGGAATGCAGCCTGCAGAGAGAAGGCAGTTTTAGTAGATATTCATCTCTGCTGTAGCAGCAAAAATGCTATTTAAAATTATCATGGTTATTTATCAATTCACTTACTAGCTATGGTATTATTATTTTATTCCCCCATCAGAAATTAAGCTGAGCTTCATGATGCCAGAAACTTTTTCTATTAGGGATAACACTATAGTTTTATTTCTTAAAATAGGGCCTAGGAGAGTAAATGATGAATACATTTTTTGCTTACAATATATGTTTAAACAAACATATATTGGACTTAACCTTGGTCTTCATAGTCAAATCTTACAATTTTCCACTATGGTGGTGGCTCAGTTTTAAAAAAAAAGAGAAGCCAGAGAGAGACCTGGTCCTGACTGACTTACGAAGTACAAGTAAGAGAATCAGTGGCTTCTGAGGTTCTCCCCAGCTCCGAGACTCTGGGTGGCCCTAATTTCCTCTAACGTGATGAGGAAGCTTGCTCCTGAGAAGATACAGGAACCTTGCATTAAATAGGACAATGACTTCTATTCAGTGGTTCACCTTAGGGCTGGGTGTATTTTCAAAGCTGAGATTGGCCTTAGTACTGACCCCCATAGGTTTAGGTATGCAATCAGTTCTCAGAGTGAGTTACACTGCATCTCCTGGGAAAGGCAAGCAGGCGGGATAGAAAGGTTGCTTTGAACCAATGAAGGCCTCTCTGTTATTGCAGCTAATGTGCAATATCCTTAATTGGGAAGTGATCATACTGATTTCCTTCATGTCACCATCATTCCAGGCTTGGGTCTGATATTTTGGAAGGAAAGGCTCAAAAAACATGTGTTGAATATATATATTTAAATATATATTATAATTATAAATATATAAATATATAATAATATATGCTATAATAATATTTATATATAATAATTATAATAAATATAGGATTATAATTTATATAATTATAATAAATATATACATACATAAATATAAATATATATTAGATTTAAATATAAATGACAATTAGAATGTTTAAATATGTAAAATGAAAAAGCTGACCAGGGGAGTTCCTGCATATGCTCATAACTCACCCATTCCTCCAGCTTTTAACAATGCCAGTGTTACCCAGCATTTTTGTCACTCTGGTTGCATGTGCAGTACAGCAGGATCTCACTAACACCCTTTGCAGGGATCACCTTCTTCTGGAGTGTTTGTGGAAAAGGAGTATTTTGGTATGAGTGCTTTAGAGTCCCATTCCCTTGTGTCTCCTTTCCTGCTACTCCTGAATTTCAAGTAATAATAAATATCTTGATCCACACCCTTACAGTTATTATACTTTCATTCTCTTGCTGTCTGCCAAGAAATGGCAACTCTCTCTTTTATTTCCCCCAAACACACCTCAGCTACTGTGTATACAGCAGTCCCCCCATCTGCCTTATCTGTGGGAGATACATTGCATGACCCCCAGTGGATACCTTAAATCATGGATAGTGCCAAATCCTATATACGCCGTTTTTTTCCTATACATACACACCTGTGATCAAGTTTATTTTATAAATAAGGCACAGTAAGAGATGAACAACAACAATAATAAAGTAACACTATCATAACAATATAATGTAAGAGAAGTTATGTGAATGTGGTCTTTGTCTCAGAATATCTCATTGTACTGTACTCACCCTTCTGCTTCTTGTGAAGATATAGATGATAAAATGCCTATGTGATGAGATGATGTGAGTTGACATAGCCTTAGGCTACTACTGGCCTTCAGATGATATGTCAGAAGGAGGACCATCCACTTCCAGAATGCAGTGGGCCATGGGTAACCAAAACCTGTGGCAAGCAAAATGGTGCATAATGGGGTGGGCGGGGAGAACTACCGTATGGAACTTTCACCACAAAGATAAGACGAGGTAGCACTGAACAAGATCCAACCTGAAGGTAAACCCTAAACTCTTAAAAATTCCACTAGCTTAAACAGAGGGGTGGTCATTTTTAAAGATCACTTGCTTTTACCTTATCAGGACCCGGGATCTTTTCTATCTCCTGGTAGAAGACCTTGCCAGTACTCCACCTCAACCCTCAGGTCTTACCAGTGGCACCTTCTGAAGGTTTTCTCTGGGTGCCACTGCTGGCTCTGCCCTCACTGGGTAAGATACCTAAGAGCAGGAGAATCAAGTCTCTCAGGAGCAGCCATCAACTGGGGTGAAAAAATACCCCTATTATTATGCTCCTGTGTTTGTTTAGGTCTTGCAAGTGAGGTATGACCATCTTTGCTCTGCAATGTCCTTTCAAGGATACTTATATAGCGAACAGCCTTAGAAGAGAGAGACAATGTTTCCTTTCAGAGTAAAGAGCAGTTTGTTTACTGCTCATTATAAAAGACTCAAGATTCCTAAGTTAAGGGTATCACTCCTATAGTGTAACCTGCTGTGTGGGAGGATGTCTTCAGGTCCTCTTCATGTCTCCCTGTGGGAACTGGGGCACAAGGAACTAAAAGGGAAGTTTACCAGTGTGCCGGCTAAGTCTAGGCTGGGAGTAAGAAGCTGTCATTTGTCTCCAATCCAGGTGTGTCACGTTTTCTACAGTCATCCATGCAACCGTGGCAGAATAATATTCACTTGCCAAAAGGGTAAAATCTTTGATTACGCAGTCCTTGAAAATAGCTAAACCTGGCTTAACTTTAAGACTTAGCTGAAGGGCTATATTTTTAAAGAAAAATTGAGAGAAAAAAGCATTTAGAAAAAACAAGGAAAATACTTTCAAAGAGTATGAAAGAATCTATTTAAGTCTCCAAAGACAGCCCCTATCTAGTCCTTCCCCTACTTTTCTTACATTACACTCCTCCCATCAGGAGATTGTGTTTAATTCCTATATCCTTGAATCTAGGCTGGCCTAAGTGTGAGAAATTGATCTGGGACTTCTAAAACGTAAATTACTGGAAGCTTTTCAGCTTCTACTTGGGTCTTAGAATACTTGCTTTGGGAACAACCCTTTTTGTTACTCATCTACCATAATCTAGGAAAAATCTAAATCACATGGAGGGGCTGTGTAAAAGGAACACTGGTCAGTAGTCCCTACTGAGTGCTTAGCTCACATGTAAGCGAGCCATCTTGAACATTCAGCCCAGTAAAGCACCTGGATGACATCAGTCTCAGCCGTCACTTGAACGCAACTGTATGAGAAGCCTCAACGAAGAACCACCCAGCTAAGCCTGCTCGGTGGACAGTACCGTAGATTATTTAAGTTGCTTAGTTGCGGTGTAGTATATTATGAAGCAATAGATAAATGGAGCAGAATTAGACTTCAGAAGGCCTGTGTCACCAAATAAAATACATAACAATATTTTAAAATACCCACCCACCAATGTAAGTGTATTATTCTTATTATGGTGGAAAATCAGCAACTTTCTCAGATTCTCTGAGTTATCTACTCAGGAAGATTGTAACACATCCTTAGACACTAGCATAGCCAAAAGCATGTATCAAATTATTTCCTTTTTTCCCCTTTTCTTTCCTTCCTTCCTCCCTCCCTCCCTTTCTTTCTTTCTTTTTTGGAAAGTCCAGGATAATGGGAAATATTAAAGTCTTTATTCTTTTGAGGACCTGCCTGGACCTGAACTGACGCTAACAGGGTGATCCTGTTCATTTTAATTTGTCTCATGGTGCATTTTTTCCCTTGCTGTGGAATGTGACGTGCACAGTCATAGTGGAAGTGGAACAAAGTGTCTGTTTTTGCTTTTCCAACACACATAAGGTTTTCCTGATCACTCTATTTATTGTGAAATGCATCTGCATGTTGTTTAATATAAGATCATTTCATTAGAATGTTTAGTTTATCCTTAGTATAATACAGAGCAATGGTTCTCAAACTTTAGTAGGAAATAATCATCTGATGGCTTGTTAAAAACCAGATTATGGACCCCCACTGTAGATGTAGGGATTTCGGACATCCAGGGTGGGACCTAAAATCTGCATCTCTCTCTTTCTTCTAGTCATGTGGTTCGAACTTGGGGATTTTGTTTGTTCTTTATTCTTTAACTTTTCCAGCTTTCTTGAGATACAAGGAACGATAACCTGTGTAAGTTTAAGTTGTACAAAGTGATGAGTTGATCTATGTAAATGTTGCAATAAGGTAGCTAATGCATTTATATCTCATATAGTACAATTTTGTGCATGCATTGAGAACTTTTAACTTCACTGTCTTAGAAACTTTCAAATATAATTACAATGTAACTATAGTCACCATTCGTCCATACATGTTCTAGAAGTTATTTCTCTCTAACTTAGACCACCTTCAACCCATTCACCACCCCCACCTCTAGTGACCACTAATCTACTCTGTGTTTCTGAGTTCAATTTTCTTAGATTCCACATATAAGTGAGATCCCCACAGTATTTGTCTTTGTCTGACTTACTTCACTTAGCATAATGACCTCAAGTTTCATCCATGTTATTTTTTTTAAGATTTTTATTTATTTATTTGACAGATCACAAGTGGGCGAGAGAGGCAGGCAGGGCGGGGTTGGGGGGAAGCAGGCTCCCTGCTGAGCAGAGAGCCCAATGTGGGGCTCATCCCAGGACCCTGAGATCATGACCTGAGCCAAAGGCAGAAGCTTTAACCCACTGAGCCACCCAAGGGCTCCCCAAATTTCATCCATGTTATTACAAATGGTAAGACTTTCTTCTTTTTATTGCTGAATAAATGTCCATATATATATATATTATACATAATATATACATTATAATTATATATGTATAATATATAATATACATATGGAAACAACAATGAAAAGAAAAGGTGATATTATATATATTAAATATATATTTTTCTATCTATTCATCCATTAGTAGTCACTTAGGTTGTTTTCCATGTCTTGGCTCTTGTGACTAATGCTGCAGTAAACATGGAAATGCAGATATCTCTTTGAGGTAGTGATCTCATTTTTTTCAGCCACAACTCAGAAGTGGAATTGCTAGATCATAGGACATTCTTATTTTTAATTTTTTAATTTTTAAGGAATCTGTATACTCTTTTCCACAGTTGTTGCACCAATTTACATTCCCACACATTGTACCCAAGTTCCCTTTACTTGATATCTTTGACAGCACTTGTTATTTTTTGTGTTTTTCATGATGGCCATTCTAACAGTTCGGAGGTGATATCTCATTGCGGTAGTGATTTGCATTTTCCTGATGATTAGTGATGTTGAACACCTTTTTACATACCTGTTGGCTATTTGAATGTCTTTTTTGGAAAAGTTTTTATTCAAGTCCTTTGCCCATTTTTAAATTGGATTATTTGTTTTTATGCTTTTAAGTTGTATTATGTTCCTTATACTATAAATCTTGTATATTAACCTTTTATTGATATGTGGTTTTCACCAAGTTTTGTAGCAACATGGACGGGACTGGAAGAGATTATGCTGAGTGAATAAGTCAAGCAGAGAGAGTCAATTATCATATGGTTTCACTTATTTGTGGAGCATAACAAATAGCATGGAGGACAGGGAGATGGAGAGGAGAAGGGAGTTGAGGGAATTGGAAGGGGGGTGAACCATGAGAGACTATGGACTCTGAAAAACGATCTGAGAATTTGAAGGGGTGGGGGGTGGGAGGTTGAGGGCACCAGGTGGTGGGTATTGTAGAGGGCACGGATTGCATGGAGCACTGGGTGTGGTGCAAAAATAATGAATATTGTTATGCTGAAAAAATAAAAAAAATTTAAAAAAAAAGATATGTGGTTTTCAAATATTTTCTCCCATTTCAGAGGTGACCTTTCAGTTTTGTCGATTATTTCTTTTGCTGCACAGTAGCTTTTTAGTTTGATGTTGTCTCACTTGTTTATTTTATTTTTGTTGTTTGTGCCTTGGTATCATATGCAAAAAATCAATGCATGGACCTTTGCCAAAATGCTTTTTTAATGTTTTTCTTCTAGGCGTTTATGGCTTCAAATCTGCATTTAAGACTTTAATTCATTTTAATTTTTCTGAATGGTTTAAGATAGGTCCAGTTTCATTCTTTTGTATGTGATATGCCATTTACCCACATCATTTATTGAAGAGACTACCCTTTCTCCATTAACTGTTCTTGTCTTTCTTGTCAAAGAAAGGCCATATATGCATAGGTTATTTCTGGTCTCTCAATTCTGTTCAATTGAGCATGTGTCTGTTTTTATGCTAATACCATATTATTTTCATTACCATAGCTTTTGTAATTAGTTTGAATCAGAAGTGTGATACTTCCAGCTTTGTCTTCTTTCTCAAAATTGCTTCTATTTGGGGTCTTCTATGGTCCCATATGAATTTAAGATTGCTTTTCTATTTCTGTAAAAGATATCATTGGAATCTTGATAAAGTTTAGACTGAGTCTATAAGTGGCTTTGAATAATATAGACATTTTAACAATATTAATTCTTTTATGAACATGGGGTATCTTTCCATTTATTTGTGTTCTTTCTCAATTCCTTTCATCAACATCTTATAGCTTTTGGTATAGATTTTTCACCTCCTTAGTTAAATTTATTCCTGTGTATCTTATTGTTTTCATTCTATTATAAATGGGATTGTTTTCTTTATTTTTTCTTCACATAGTCATTGTTAGTATGTAGAGAAACACAGTAATTTTTGTATGTTGACTTGTACTCTACAACTTCAGGGAATTCACTTATTAGTTTTAACAGGGTTTTTGGGGGGTCTTCAGGAATTTTTATATATAGGAATATCATTTATAAACAGAGACCAACTTTATTTCTTTGTCCTAATTTGGATGCCAACTATTTAAATTTTTTCTTGCTTGACTGCTTTGGCCAGGACTTCCAGTACTATGTTGAGTAAATGATGAGGGTGGGTACCCTTTTCTTTGTGCGTTATATTAGAAGAAAAACTTTTAACCATTCACCTTTTGAATATTATGTTAGCTGGGGCGTGTCAAACATGACCTTTATTATGTTGAAGTACCTTTCTTCTATATCCAATTTGTAAGAGTTTTTTATAAGGAATGGATGTTGAATTTTGTCAAATGTTTTTTTATATTGAGATGATCATATGGTTTTTAATTTTCATCTATGAATGTGATTGTTTCTCATTTACTAATTTATATATATTGAACCATCTTTGCATCCCAGGAATGAATCCCAATCTGATTATGATCCTTTTAATGTGCTTTCGAATTAGTTTGTTAGTATTTGTTGAGAATTTTTGCATCTATATTTATCAAGAATGTTGGTCTGCAGTTTTGGGTTTTGTTTTTTTTTCCCTGTTTCTTTTTTTTTTTTCTTTTGTTTAATTTGGCTCACATATCAGATAATGATGGTCTGGTAAATGAATTTGAGATTTTTCCCTCTTCTTTAATTTTTTAGAAACATTTGAGAAGGATTAACATTAATTCTTTTTTTTTTTAAGATTTTATTTATTTATTTGGCAGACAGAGATCACAAGTAGGCAGAGAAGTAGGCAGAGAGAGAGGAGGGAGCAGGCTCCCTACTCAGCAGAGAGCCTGATGTGGGGCTCCATCCCAGGACCCTGGGATCATGACCTGAGCCGAAGCAGAGGCTTTAACCACTAAGCCACCCAGGCGCCCCAACATTAATTCTTTTTTTAAGTGAAAGAACCACCAGTTAAGAAATCATCAGTGAAGCCCACCTGGTCCAGGGCTTTTCTTATTGGAGGTTTTTTATTATGATTCAATTTCCATACTCATTTTTTGAAAAAAGACTTTTTTATTTATTTGAGAGAGAGAGAAAGAGAGAGATAGCTGGAGAGAGCGTGAGTGGAGGGTTTGGTGGGGAGAGTGGGAGGTTTGGAGAGGGAGAAGTAGGCTCCCTGCTGAGCAGAGAGCCTAAAAAAGCTGGGCTCTATCCCAGGACCCCCAAGACCATGACCTGAGCTGCAGGCAGATGCTTAATGGGAGTATCTGGCTGGAAACTGAGCCAGCCAGGAGCCCCTCAATTTCCCTACTCTATTTGTCTGTTGAAATTTTCTATTTCACCAAGATTCAGTCTTAGTAGTTTTTATGTGTCTAGGAAGTTATTAATTTCTTCAAGGTTGTCCAATTATTGGCAAATAATATTCATAGTAGTCTCTGAGAATTCTCCATTTTTTTCTGATATCAATTGTAATGTCTTGTCTTTAATTTATAACTTTGTTTATTTGGTTTCTCTCCTATTTTCTTGGTTAGTTTAATTAAAGGTTTATCAAATTAGTTTATCTTTGAAAGTATCCTCTCTTGGTTTTATATTTTTGTATTTTTATTTCCTCTCTTGGTTTTAATATTTTTATCCATTTTTATTCTTATTTCATTTATTTATTTCATCTTCTTTATTTCATTACTACTTTAAACTTTATTATTGCCTTCCTTTCTCCTGACTTTGGGTTTAGGCTGTTGTTCTTTTCCTATTTCCTTGGGTTGTAAAGTTAAATTGTGTACTTGTTTTTTCTTCTTGATGTATACCTTCATTCTAAAAACTTAGCTCTTAGAACTTCTTTTGTTACATCCCTTAAGTTTTGGTATTTTGTGTTTTCATTATCATTTGTCTCAACACATTTAAATGTCCCTTTTTATTTCTTCTTGATCCATTGGTTGTTCAGGTGTATGGTGTTTAATAATCATGTCTTTGTGAATTTTCCAGCTTCCCTCCTGTTATAAAATCTAGATTTCTAACAAGTTCCCTGTAAGGCTGCTGCTATTGTCCAAGGACCACACTTTGAGGAGCGTTGTATTATAGGGTGGTAGTTAAGAGTGGCACTGTTGCTGATTCATACCTGGGTTTGAATGCTAGATCTGCTACATTCTCTTCTTTTGATGTTGTGCCTCTACTTCTTAGTAAGATAGGGATCATAAGAATAATCTACGTTATAGAGTTATTGAGAATATCAAACAAGAAAACACATGTAAGTCTTGTAGAATAAATCCTTATTGACAAACTGTTTACTCAAACCTAGCCTTTAGAAGAGATCATCTACTAATGACAATCAATGTGGACATGTATAAACTTATGCCATTTTCTCTATAGGATTTTAAAAACGTCTTTCTCCTTTTTTCTTTGATCTCTCATTATTTCTTGTTCTTCCTTTCAGATTAATATCACATAGTTAAAACACATTCAAGATTAGCTCAGTAATTAGTTTGCTCTCATGACTGTTTTATTTCAAGAACAACCAAGCTCCACAGAGCTGTGATTGATCATCTATTTAAAAGAAGTTACCTAATTTGCCACTTCTATACTTTAGTATACTTCCTTATTACATATTAAAGGCTTCACCAGTCACTTTTTTCTAAAAGAACACAAGGACAAAAGGTTTTTTTAAAAATAATTTTATAGGCTCAATGTTTACCTGTTATTGCCTGAAAGATGAAGTGTTGTCAAGAGGAAATGTCAGCAGTACCAAGAAATGTTTACATAGTAGAATGACTCTTAGAATTCTTACAACTGCAGAGAATATTTATTTTGGATGACAAGACAATCAAGTATTTTCCAAATGTTTTTACATCTTACCCTGAGTATTGCTAATGCTGATCTACTCACACAGTTTATAACATTTGCCCTCAAAATTATGTTTCAGTTTAGTTGTATTTGTGTTACCACTTTGCAAAATTTCACTTTTCCTTAGTGGTTTTGCCCACAGAATGCCCCATGTCAGTTATAACTGTGATTGGGGCTTTTTAAGATTCAACCTCGCTATCCTGCGAAGCTGTTGACAATATTACCTTATTTAAGTATTCAGATTAACCTTGCCAGAACTGCCACTTGTAACAAATCGGGTGCTGATGCGTGTTTAACTATTGGTTCCTCTGAAGGGAAATTACAACAGTAATAACAACAAACCCTGATATTTAGTGTTTGCCAATTTTCCTGGTGTAAATACTCCTACACTGGCAAATTTTAAGTTATGGTGAATGCAAAAACGAGAAGAAATGTGGACTGTTGACCTTCATGAGTAAGCTTGTTGTGAGCTGACACCAGCAACAACAGTCCTTCTAATACACATACTACTTTGATTCTTAATCATAGCAGAGTATCTGTGATTTCATAAATACAGTAGCACTTGCAAGCCTCCCTGCTTCTGCTTCTGCTGTTACTAGAGCCCCAAAAACCCACCCTCATGTGTATCTGGCAAACTCCTACTTAACCTCTAAGGTTCAGGGAATTTTAACTCTTCAGAGCTTTGCTACTTCTCTCTAAGCAAAGAATTAATTACTCCTTTCTTTAAAAACAACTTTATTGAAATATCTTCCACATATAAAAATTATGACATTTAAGGTACAACTTGGTGTTCAATACATGCATACATTGTGAAAAGATCAGTTAAACATTTATCCATCACCTCACCTCTACATAATTATCATCGTGTGTGTGTGTGTGTATCTCTCTATAGTGAGAACACTTAATTAAGATCTATCTTCTTAGCAACTTCAAGTGCACAATACAGTATTAACTATTATGATCAGATTATACATTAGATCTCAGAACTATTCATCTTGTGTTACTGAAACTTGTACCCTTTACACCAATATCTTCTCATTTCCCTCTCATATACTCTGACCCTGGTAATCACTACTCTACTGTTTGTTTGTTTTTTTCTATTAGTTTGACTATTTTTAGATCTCATGTGTATGTTAGATCATGCAATATTTGCTTTTCTGTGTCTGGCTTAATTACCCCTTTTTCTGTATTCACTTAGCGCTTTAGTAATACTTTAATTAAACACTACCCACACTGCCTATGTGTGTATGTATTTATGTATGCCTAGCATAGTTCCTGGCACATTGTAAGCAATCATACATTTATATTGCATTAGCCAGAAAAAAAAGGCTCCAAGTAAACAAAGACCCCAGAATTTTAGAAAACAGAAGAAAATATATTTCAAGTAATGAAATAAGTAAAAATAGTTTAAAGCCTATAAAAATTACATTATAACCCTTTTAAAGATAAAATATTCAAGGAAAAGCATCAATCCTATAGCATCGTTGTTTATAGAATATAATATTTAAATATTTTATATGTATTCTATTACTTAATTTCTACATTACAGAAAGGCTAAAAAACTAAATAAAAACTCACAAACGTAGAGCAACTGCCTCCTCCCCCCACCTCCATCAGAATCAGCAAGCTGATTATTAACAGAGGCAAGACTCAAAATTTCTCTGATTGTTTTTTTCTACCAAAAATGCAGTCAGTCCAATCTAAACCCAAAACACTATGAACTTCCTACAGCGTTGTACATTCAACAGTCACTTAACAAATATTACTGAGTTTTCTCAGCTCCAGCCTGGTAAAAAGTCCTTCAGCAATACACATTTGATTTTAGTCTTTCAGATCTTGATAAACTAATGTAGAAATAGGACCCAAAGAACATATTAAAGTTATAAAGTGTATAATTTTCTAATTCAGTGATACACTACTAATTCAGTCCTTCAGGACGTATGTATTGAATACCACTATGAAATAGCTAACATTTACTGTCTCCTTATTATGTGGCAGGCAGTATTCTGAACACTTTACATACATTATCTCTTTCATTCTTACAATCATTTGAGGCAGGTACTATGATTATCTGCATTTTTCAGATAAGGCTTAGCAAGTTGAAAAAATGTGACCACGGTCACACTGCTAATGCATAGCAGAGTTAAAGTACAAACCCCAAGTCTGACATCTGCACTGTTAACCATGATGAAATGCTGATTCCTTTTAGTTGTAGAAATAAAACTGTTGAAGATTCTTTGCATCAACAACAACAAATATTCTTTTAGATATCAGGGATTTAAGAGTTAGAGAATGAGTCCCTGACTTTAAGAGTTAAAGGTCTGCTGAGCAAGACATATATTGACATAGACATACTTAGATATGTTAGATACAGATACTTTTGTGCTTAGAAGTGTTTCAGACATTCAGAAAAAATGGGACTATTGGCGACTGACAAGTAAGTGTCAAAATTGGAGGTAGGATGAATAGGAGAAAGAACAGGAGGAAAGTGTCTCAAGGAAGTAAAAATATCATGCTTAGAGGCAGGAATGCAAGAAAATGATGTGCCACCCAATGATTACAGACCACTGTTAATATGGAAGTCTAGAGGAGAAGATTAGAATTGAGGGGGAGAGGGTCTAAATGCCAAGGGAAGGAAATTGGACCTTATTCCTTAACAACTGTTATGGAGGAGAGAATAAATGGCAAAAAAAAAAAAAAAAAGAAAGAAAGAAAGGAAGGAAGAAAATGGTATTGCAACATAGTTCTGGTTTGTGGGACAGATCAGGGGAGGGAAGAGAACCATAATGTAGATCTAGATGCTGTGCTGGAGATTAGAGATGGGATGGTGATGGGAAAATGAAAGCATCTACAGTAAAAGTCATTATGAAGAAGAAAATAAAGATTTTGTGGGTGGCGATGGAGACACTCTTAACATGTGTAAGCCCGGTAATTAGGTGAAAAATAATATTTGTGGGAGAGATATTAGTTTGTGAATATGGATAGGCCCTTTCTTTGCACATACTCTAAGTGCGATATGACAGAAAAACTTCCAAGTAGAAACGTTCAGTAGGCAGTTAGAGATTTTTGTAGAAATGAAATTCAGAAGAGTGTTCTAGACCAGTAGTAAGAGACCTATCTATCCAGAGATAATGGATAAAGGTTTGATGGAGGGATAAATCTTGACTAAGTACAATTACAGAAAAGGTAGGATCTAAATCTTTGAGTAAATTGACATTTAGGGGAGGGGAAGAGGAAGTACAACCAGTAAGGGGAGACAAAGAAAGGTCAGCAAGTGTCAAGGACACCAAAGTGAGAAAAGTTGTGAAGTACTCTGTGGCCAGATGTGCTAGGTATTGAAAAGAGGCCAAGTAAGGTACCACCTGAAGAAAAACTACTGCTTTTCACAAGCGGCTTAAAGGATTCTTGAAGGGTTCTAATGCAATGGGACATACAGAAGTTGCATTGCTTTGAGTTAAGGACAGAAAAGAAATGGAAAGAAAAACTATAAACATATTTGATTGTGAGGTAGGAGAAGAGGAAGCAAGATGTAGGAACTTCTTTTGTTGTTGTTAAGATGGAGAAGACCTAGGTACATTAGAAAAGGAAGACCCAGAGTTGGAGAAAAGACAGAGAAAGGAAAGACAGATGGAAAAAAATATTTTTTAAAATTTATTTGAGAGAGAGAGAGAGCGAGCAGGGAGAAGAGCTGAGGGAGAGAGAGAACCCCAAGCAGATTCTCCGCTGAGCACAAAGCCTGTCTCACTGCTTGATCCCACGACCCTGAGATCATGACCTGAGCTAAAATTGAGAGTCAGACACTTAATTGACAGAGCCAGTCAGGCCCCCTGGAAAAGATTCTTGAGAAACTGAAAGAAAAATGATGAGGCCAAAGGAACAATTGCAGGACTAATATTAGGCTGGAAGATAATCACCTTTTCCTTTCTATGAGACCCTGGAGGAAGAAGCCAGGAGAGGAGAAAATATTTTGGAGTGCAGGAGAGGGTATAGTTATTAAGGGAAAAAAATGCTTTTGATAATCTACCTGCATCCAAACTTAGTCTGCCTGCCAAGTCATCACAATCATTGTTTAATGGAAAGGCTCCCCTAAAGGGAGCAGGTGTGATTGGAACCAGTTCAAGAGTGAAGGAGTTGACGCTTCCTTGGCAAGCTCCTGCCTTTCTTCTCACTCTTTTTTCTACCACATCCGGCAGGTGCCCAGTGGCCCCCACTGGGGAACTATATCCAGGTCTGCTCCCTGGGACATTTCTCAAAACTACTTATTAAAATGTAGGTCACTGTTTTTTGCCTATCTATCAGGAAAATTTTGACAAAATGTCGGGTGTCCTAGCAGCTATCTTATTGTCACTCTCCTGCTTGATTCTTTCCTCCAAAGGATTCTCTGTAACAAAATCTTTGCCAAAAGAGGAGTAAAGTTTCCAGTACTGAAGTAGTCCACTATTGGATGTTTTCTGGTTAGAGGACCCTGATAAGTGTCCCTTCAAAATTATATCATTGGTTGAAATGGACATGGCCTTGATGGAGCACCATCCCACAGAGAGGGGTTGACAGGAACAGGCACTAGAGTACAAGAATGATGATTTGGCTGACCACATACCTGTGTTGACTGAATGCTGACCAAATATTAATAAGAAGAAGTGTTATAAATTATTGCGGTAGTTTATTCTTTAATACCTACTTTATGAAAGAAAATAAGATGGGTGGGAAATTCCAGGTGGGAGCAAGTCCTTTATCAGTAGTCAGGGTTTTTCAGAGAAACAAAAACAGGATGGATGGACAGATAGATAGATGGATAGATGAATGGATGATAGGTAATTTATTTCAAGGAATTGGCTTTACACAATTGCATTTTAGGCTGGTAGTGAGGCTGGAACTCTCTGGCAGAGCTGATACTGCAGTCTCAGGCAGAATTTTTTCTTCTTCAGGACACCTCACTTTTGCTCTGAAGACCCATTAACTGAGTGGTTAAGGAGCACTCATTTTATTGAGGAAAATCTCCTTTACTTAAAGTCAGCCTATTGTAGCTATTAAGCACATCTACAAAATACCTTCATGGCAATACCTGGTATTTAATTGAATTACTGGGTACACTAACCTAGCCAAGCTGACCTGGAAAACCTGTGTTGCACTATCCCCATGTCTTCGTACATCTACTTTGTGTAAGTGATGCTTTAGGGATAGCCAGGACGAGAGGCTTGGGTTAGATCTGAGAGTAAAGAGAAGGGGTTAACCTCTGGAGGAGAAATTTGAAGGATTTGGAGGATGCAGCAAATTCAAGAAATAAAATAAGAGTTATTTCAAAGAGAAGATCAGCACCCAGGAATCCCCATGGAGGAGTTCTAGGAGTATTCATGGATGGTGTCAAACCACTTTTATTAAGTATCAAGAAGAAGTGACCTCACAATAGTGAAAGATTTGGGGATAGATTGTCACCCAGATGAGTGACACTTAAGTTACATAGAGAGGAATAAACTTGATGAATGAAACAATGCTCCTTCCATCTTAAAATTTGCTTCTTTTGTGTTGATTTGTTTCTTTGATATATGAATTATTTTTAAAATTTAGGATGTAAAATCAGATATTGCTACATCAACAACTGATCAAAATTAGCATCAATTTTCCTATTAATTGATTAAACTTAGCAGGCTTGAGTAAAACATGTGGCTTATTAGGAGGAGGAGGAAGAGCTAACGTTTGTTGTATACTTATGACATGCCAAGCCACCTCACTAATTTCCTTACTCTCATTTTCTCCTCAGGAGGGCTCTTTAACTTAGGTATAATTATCTTGATTTTGCATATAAGGAAGCAGGATTAAGGAGGTTAGAGATAATACTAATGATAAGTGAAAGTGTTCAAAATGAATTTAGGTCTCAATGTAGGGTCTCCAAAGTCCAGATTCTCAACCAATATGCTCAGGTGCCATTCCAGAGATGGTTGTTTCTGGAAGAGTTCTCACAAGTGTTCCTCGGTGCCTTGGCATGCCACCAGCTGGCCTTGGGGACAACCAGGGAAGATCAGGAGAAGTTGGAGCAAGAGCTGGAACTGGGGTGCTAGGCCTAGAACCCCAGATCAGTTAGATCAAGTGCCATGTTTATCAAGAACATATTGTATTCCAGTCCTCAAATATATATATATATATATGGTATGGTATATACCTATATATCTATATCTATATAGATATATCTATATCTATCTATCTACACACACACACACACACACATCATTTTAGATCATTCCTTCCAGGATCCCTTAGACAACCTAGTGACCGCTTTTCTTAAATTAACAATCATGATCAAAAGGACTCAATGTAGTTTATGGTTTGGTGACTGAGGTCTGCTCAGAGTGTGGAGGACTCCCCATTTAACATGAAGATCACCTTACTAGTGGGGCCAACTTCAGGTTTAAGCAAGATAAATGTTCTCTGAATAAGTGGCCTGGGCAAAGTGAACTAATTTTTAGACTTTATTTCATCTCAGCCTGCCTATAGAAGTCTAGTCGTAAATCAGAGCCTATCCTTACTGGAGTTCTTTATAAAAGTAGGTAAATAGGACATAAGCATCAGCTTCCATTATTTTAGGTAGTATAATCCAAAAATCAAAGCATAAAGGGTCTTCAAGTGTTATCAAATCTATTAAGTCCAAAATAGTTCATTGATGACCAATTTCCACATGCTTAAATGGTTCAACTGCATCTGAGCTTATGTGAAAATCAATGCAAAAACATGAATCACCAGAGAGTATGCTGGAGTCTTCCAAAGACAGTTTGTAATTAGCAAACCATCGATCCAGATAGACAGGACCCCGAAAGCTACAGAGACCAGGCAGGTGAAAAGCCAGAGTCCCTGTCCTTTACAATTAATCATTACTTCTCTTCTCCCTCCCAGCACCACATAAGGGATTTCCATCCAGACTGTAATGTTGGCATTTCAGCTGATTTGGGGTGATAACTCAACGGTGGCACCAAAGAGAAATATGTATCGTATTAAAGGGAACTCATTATATAACTTATACATGCTCCATTTTAAAGCCAACCCCATTATCATTAATATTTCTCAGGTTTTTTTTTTCCCCACCTCACCATATTCTGGTCAATATTATATAATCCAAAGGAAGGTTACAATTCATAGAATCACAGAATCTTGGGAAGAAAGGAAGCTAAGAGGTCATTTCATCTAACCACTTCCTATACAAAGGTGATGAGGCAATTTGCCTCAAGCACCGAGTGAAAGATACGAGGCTAGAATCATGGTTTCATTCCCATATGGTGCACTTCCCACCACATCTTATAGACTAATAGTACAAGAGGTTTAACCTGGTGGTCTGAATCTTTTATCTTAAAGTAATTGATCTAACTGTTAATTACACCACTCTCCAAAAAGAGCTATGACCCTCTCTAAAAAAAGTCTCTATTTAGGCCTGGAATCATGCCATGAAACTGACATGGATTTGTAGTTTGTAGACTAACAAAGAATTCCCATCTTCTTTTTCCCCATAGTCAAACTGTTGCACAGATTCCACCTGAGGCCAAACTTTCTACTCTTCACAGATATCCATTTTCCCTCTTGGGAAGTTGTGCTGTCTCTTTGAAGATAGGGAATGTCATGACTACTTCCTGGTGTTAGGGGACTTGTTGATTGCTGTCAGAAATGACATGTGTCACATTTAGGCCAGATCATTGTATTGTTGGTGTGAGACCCTAAAACTTGCCCTTTCCTTGTCTTTCTAACTGAGACCCCATACATCAAAATAGACTGACTGTTCTGCATGCACTCTGAGTGACTCTAATGAAGAGAGCTGACCAGCATTGGGTATGGAGTGTGAGCTACTGATTTAAGGGGGTCAGTTGTTACTGCAAAATTACCAGTCCTAGCCTAATACAATAGTATTTGA
The DNA here is from genome assembly GCF_902655055.1 of Lutra lutra. NCBI lineage: Eukaryota > Metazoa > Chordata > Mammalia > Carnivora > Mustelidae > Lutra > Lutra lutra. The sequence goes on along the minus strand of NC_062278.1, from coordinate 137,825,632 downwards.
CCAAATCAAGCTTTTCTTGATTTGTCATGGGATTTGGGACATGTACACCCACATTCACAATTTAGCTAGACAAAGAAATGCATTGAATGATGCACACTTGGACAAGATAAGAGTCGTTACTTTTTTCTTTGTGTATATACCTTGAAAGTGCAATGGAACTTCTTTATTCATCTAATAGAATATTATTGCATACTTTTGGAAACTAACTGAACTACAGATAATTATTTATCTGGATTATAATTACATATGTAACCAGGGTCATTAACATATGATTTGTGTATAAGTATGATATGTCTTTAAAAATCAGTTTAAGTAGTGTTGAGAGTAAAACTAATTGGGGGAGGGGGAAACTGAGTGTGGAGCCAGCAATTCCACAATAGTTACCTGAGAACACTATGGGGATAATTATTATTGAGTCAGTCAAATGTTCCAGCCGCCTGGTCACAGCAGGAATCAATGCATACCTCTGTTTTCAATATCAAGGGATCTTCTCAAAATCATCAACATTTGTGAAGTGTGTAAATGCAAAATGGATTATGTTTAACCTCTCAGGGGCCTTGGTAGGATTCCCTTTGTGCTTTTTTTTTTTTTTAATAAATACAACTTCATTCAGATTAAAGCTACGTTGTAATGTTTGTAAGAAAAATGATCTTAAACCAATATCTTTCTCTGAGAAGCTGAGGGCGGTCTTTTTTTTTTTTTTTTTTAAGATTTTTTTATTTATTTGTCAGAGAGAGAGTGAGAGAGAGCGAGCACAGGCAGACAGAATGGCAGGCAGAGGCAGAGGGAGAAGCAGGCTCCCCGCCAAGCAAGGAGCCCGATGTGGGACTTGATCCCAGGACGCTGGGATCATGACCTGAGCCGAAGGCAGCTGCTTAACCAACTGAGCCACCCAGGCGTCCCGAGGGTGGTCTTTTTAAAACTCCATTTCATTAGTATAAAATAGAAATACAAACAGAGTTACACACTTTCGCCTCTCTCTCTCTCTCATTATCTCTCTCACTCCTATTCTCCACTTCTAATAAGATACCTCTTGCTACCCAAGACAAATCCTGTCATGGGGAAACAACACCAGGTGCCTAATGGATACGTTTTTATCAGATTTCTTCATCTTTGAACCTAGTAGTGAACCTAATGAAGCAGTGAGACAACGAGAGCTCAAAGACCAGTGGTCAGAATTTCCAGAGGTTCCAGGATGCTTCTGGGCAGAGCAGAAACTTCCCAGAAAACTAACTGGAGCCTCTAACATGTAAAGCAGTGCACCTCAGAGTGTGGACCCCGGACCTGCAGCAGGAGCATCTTCTGGGAGCTGGTAGGAAATTCAAAGACTCAGGCCCCCACTCTAGACCTACCCATTCGGAATTCTTAGAGAAGGGCCCAGGGCTTTGTGTTTTAGCAATTTCTCCAGCCAAAAGTTTGAGAATGACTTGTGGGGAGTTTCTAATCAGCCTCCACGCATTTCTGTGCATTTCTACTTTCATCTGAAAGTCAGCTAGCGGGCATCTTTGGGACCAGCAGATAACTGAGCATACCATATTCAGCTCTTCTGAAGCCTCTGTCCGATTAGACTCTATTGATGGCAGTACTGACAGTGGCTTCTGTTTTGTAGGCTGAGGAAGTGCCAGGCAATTGTCTTTTCTTAGATAATTCCAAGATTAACAGGCTCACGTTGCTCAGATTAGCAGTGCTTCCCACCCTGCAGCCAGCTAGAGAGGGAACACGCTGTCCTTTCTGTGGGCCAAGGGGCTCGCTTCCCAGCCATCAGTTTGGGCAAGAGAGATGCTGATCAACATAAGTCACTGCCTGTTCCCAGATTGTCACCATTACCCAACCAGTGAGACATTCCGTCCTGGTGCTCAAGCAATGCTCTGCTGGTTTGCCTGGCTCGAGCTGTGGATGGGCGACTGCATCACCAATTGCAAAGGACATTCTGTTCAAAAGGGAGCAGGCAGACAGGGAAAATCCTCCCCACCTGATTTCAGAAGGAAATGTCAGCGCAGTAAAGCAATCATTTACAAAGAACAGGAGTGAGATGAGCAAGAACCTTCTTACACATCCCATGAAAATACAGCTGGACTTGGAAGTACTGAGTGTGTTTCCCAGGGGAGGTCACCATGGGTACACCTGTCCTCCTGGGGAGAGGGAGAGTGGTGGGAGAAGCTCCTGTCATTTCATCTTTGCATTTTACTTTTACACTGTCTGAATTTTTGTTGTGTACAGCTTGAAGCTAGCATCAGTGTGCTTAAGTTGCAGGAAGCCTTCGAAAGGAAACATATATATAAGGAATAGCTGCCCTCAGTAGCAAAAACACCTTCCACACTGGCAGTGGATTCCACTCCAAAATCTGCCACAGGCAGTGATAGCAATACAGGTGAACATAGGTTCTCCCTCTCTTAAAGAAAACAACATGAAGACATTTTTACATGATAGTTGTTTGAAAAAGAATGTTGCTCGTTTTAAAGCCTCTGGCCATAAGATAAAATAGAATCCAAGTGTTCAAATACACAAGCGTGACCCTCTTAAAATACTCAATTCTGCCCAGTGTTGTTAAAATGGCTTAATTCTGTCCAACCCCATCAGGCGAGATTCAGAATGGATCTAGAAACAATAGCAAAAAATGTTTTGCTACAAAAGTAGCAATGGCAAAAGTCTGGTTCTCTCTCCAGCCTCTCAAAAAAAAAAAAAAAAAAAATTATCCAGGCTGCCCATTATAACACCTGCTGCTCACAATGAAAGCCCAAGCCAAGCAACTCCATGCCCTTCCATCCAAATATCCAATCTACCCGCAGAGAATTCAAGCTGTCCAGCCACACACCAGCTGCTTGCTTAGTCACTGCAGAATGCTCAACTTCCACTCCCTCATCTCTCCTCATGTTTGTTCTCTTGGTCTCCCTCTGGTCTGACTCTTCCATGAAAAAAGAGTTGTTAACACAGTCTCAGAATCCCGCATGAACCTCTGAACCGATACCTGGAGTGCTCTGAGCAAGGATCATAGAATTTTACCCTTCCTTTTCACCCTCCCCTTCTACTTCTAGTATGATACTAAAATGACCATTTATAAAATATATGGGAGAACCAGCAGATTCTATCCAGTGCTTAGGGACAGCCGTGATTCTTCCATTGGACCATTCATGGAATGGGATGAACTGTGGTCCAACCTCACTAATCTACCGTTATCCTATTTCCCAATTACAAGATGAAAGAATGGCTTTGATGATCTCCATAACCACATTAGGAAGTTCCATTCTCTTTTTTGCCCTTTGGTTTTCTCAATGCCCGAGGCACAGAAATAGTTTTCTGCTTTAACTCGTCTTGACTCATGACTCGTCCTACCTTATAGATGGATTTTTAAAATAACATATATAAACCTTAAAAAACTAATTGAGTTTTCTCATGAAAGTATATATTTATTTCAGAGGCTCTTTGACTTATCTGTGATTGGTTCTTAACATTTTAACTTTAAATGCATCCTTTTTGGGCAGTGACACACACTGGGGGCAAACTCAAATGCTTATAATGGCCTCAGCATCAATCCTTATTGATACAGAATCTTTATGATTTTGTGTTATAAATAATCACTCCTAGCTAATCATGTTTGCACGCCATAGTGGCTTTCTGATACCTCTCGTAACATACCATGAGACTTCACTGTCTGTGCCCTTACCTGGGAAAGCTCAACCAAAGGCAGCTGAAATTTAGTGCTAGCTTTGCTGACCAAGCCAGTTACCCCAGTGGAAGAACATCCCTTAAAATTCAACTCTTCAGAGAAGGGGGGTCTTTTCCCAATTGATACAGAGATTCTGATGTTCTGGCAAAGGTCCTTGGACCTGAAACATCTTTATTCTAGCCTTTAGCAAGTGTGGTTCCTTTCTGTCTTTCAGATCTCGCCCCTCAGAGAAGCTCTCACTGACCATTGTATTTAAACCCTTTCCTCACTCCAAGCACACACACTTTCCATGATGTACTCTGTCATCCACTATGTAATTTTTACCAGCAAAACAAGCAGTGATAAGTTTGTGGCAGATTTTATTACTGACCAGTTGTGTACCCTTCCCTGTACTCGGGCTCTTTTCTGTGTAACATTCCAGGTTCTCCTCACTTGGCCCTTGTTATTCCCCTTAACCAATAGACTGAGGCAGATGTATATTCACAAATGCACATTTCAAGTCTCTGTTCATGTAAGTTGAATAGCATCCCATTGGCCAAATCAAGTTACATGGTCTATCCAAAACTCAACAGGAAAGGAGGTGGAAGGGAATGCAAAAACACCTGTCAAAGGATGTAGACAGGGAGGCATAAACAGCAGGTACCAGTAACTCAGTATAGTGCTTTGGTCAGTTGGTGGCAGTTGCCAGTGGTCTCCTGGAACACTGTATTGAGAAGGATTCTAGGTTTCAGCAGAACTCATTTCAGTTTCAACTGGACTCATTGAAAGGCAGGCCATGCTTAATTTGCCATGCCTCTCACAGTTTACAATGTATCTGATGATGTAGCAAAAAGCTGTAGAGAGAGTTAAAATCAGATCAGAGGAATCAAGAAAGCAAATATTTGTCAATGATCCCAGAGCTTAGGCAATATCACTGGCCAATAGTTCTGTCACAGATTTAATGCCCTATACCACTTATTTGTTTTCCTTTCTACTGTTCTAAAGTGTGTTTGGGAGACCACTGGCTGTATTTGCTATAGCGAGGTGTGTAGGTTTCCCTCTCCTAAGAATTGAGAATGCTAAAGAAGATAGAAATGTGGCAGATTAGGGCGGGGGGAGGGGGAGGGACAAGCAATGCAAATGTTGGTCTAAAAGAAGCTTAATTTTTTGCAAGGCTAACTCTAGAATTGGTTTCAAAAAGTCCACTGTTTTTCTCCTATAATTTGGGTTCATCAAAAGATTTCTCCTAAAAAAAAAAAAAAAAAAAAAAAAAAAAAAAAGATTTCTCCTGTGTGGGCTTCTTATTAAGGTTTGTTGATAATTTGCTTAAAAGCCCAAGAAAATGACTGGCATTGAAGTGTTGGCTTATAGCTTTATTTCTATCACAACTCTATTTGAACACCCACATGAAATCCATTGCCGACTCCCCAAATTGTCTAAACCTTCAAGTACCATCAAGTTGTTTGTTTTTATTTAATGTCTGTCTCTAATAAAAAGTCTGCATAATTGGAAAGGCTGAGCTTCTGGTCTGGAGGAGCTACGGGTTCCCTACTCATTGTAGTGACTTTTGTATATCCTGAGGAGAGCAGCCCTTCCATTTTCTTGTTTCCCGAGACAATGTATTTGGCCAAGTACAGACGGTCTCTGACTTCACATGTTTCAAGACTTTTTGACTTTACAATGGTGTATAAGTGATATAAATTCAGTAGAAACCATACTTGGAATTTTGAATTGTGATCTTCTCCCTTGTCAGTGATAGCAGTACAATGCTCTCTCCTGATGCTGGGAAGAGGCCCCAGCTTCAGCTCCCAGTGAGCCAAACCATCATGAAGGTAAACAACCAATACACTTAAAACCATTCTGTTCCCATCCTACCACTCCGGTTTTCACGCTCAGTACAGTATTCAATCAATTACGTGAGATATTCAATACTTTATTACCAAGTAGGCATTGTGTTAGATGATTTCCCCCAACTTAAATGTTATGAACATCTTTAAGGTAAGCTAAGCTTAGTTCTGATATTTGGTAGATAATGTATTAAATGCGTTTTGACTTATGATATTTTCAACATACTCATTCACAATGGGTTTATTGGGACGTAACTCCATTGTAAGTTAAGGAAGACCTGTATTGTGTTTATAGTTTCCATTACAGAGGAAAAGAGCAGAAGGAAAATTAAATCAAGAAGAGCCCTGTAGGATAGATTTCAGAAACCATTGACCTAGTAAAGGGATGATTTCATCTCCTTTCTCCTGCACACCTGTACTCCTCATTTCAGTGAATGTGGTCACTGTCTGCCCAGTTTCCCTAGACACAACCCAAGAGTCAATCTCCCCCCGACCCCAAGAGTCAATCTCCCCCCGACCCCAAGAGTCATTCTTAATGTTCCTTCTTCCTCAAACCTCAGGTCCAATCAGTCACCAAGTCAAGCCAATTCCATTTTCTAAAGAGGTCTCAGATTTACCATGTGCTTCTTTCTCTGTCCATTCCTACCCTCCAAGTTGAGACCACCCTACCTTTCATCCACATTATTGCCTAGCCTTCTACCTGGTTTCCCAGTTCCTAGTCATGCTCACCCAACTCAAATCCATTTTCCAAACAGCCAAAGTGATTTTCCTTTTTTCCTTCTTTCCCCATTTTTTTTGTTTTGTTTTGTTTCATTTTGTTTAGAGAAGAAGAGAAAGGGGTGGGGTGGAGGAGGGACAGAGGGAAAGAGAATCTTAAGCAGGATCCATGCCCAGCACAGAGCCCAATGTGGGGTTTGATCTCACAACTCTGAGATCATGACTTAAGCCAAAACCAGGAGTTGGATGCTTAACCCACTGAGCCACCCAGGTGGCCCCAGCAAAAGTGATTTTCTAAGGAAGAGTTCTGAGCAAGATGCTTGCCTGAATGTTCCATCCTTGCTACCATTCTTTAAAAAAATCAAATTCTGTAACTTGGCTCCCAAGATTACCTACAATGTGTTTTTTTTTTTTTTTTACCACTTTTTCTACATGATTCAAAAAAATTTTGTTTCTTTCTACCCACTGTGCTCTTTCCAGGATTTTGCTTGGATTATTCCCTCACCCTGAAATACTTCTCACTCATCCCTCACCTGGCTAATTTCTATCAAGGCAAGGCACAGGCTTCCCTGTATCCCTGACGCCCTAAGATGGGTTGGGTGATTCTGTTATATGCTTTCTTGCAGCTTCTCCTGTGGCGCTCTGACCACACTAGGTTGATAATTGCAGTCTATCGGATATGTGGCCCCTACTGTGCTATAAGCTCCAGGATGGCAGTGTCTGAGCCTGGCTTGTTTATGATTGTATTTTGCTATCTAGCAAATTGTTTGGCACATATTAGACATTCAATAAATGCTTTTGGTTTGAATAGAATAAATATGGAATGATGGAGGTCCATATCAACTTACCTCATGTCTTAAGAACATGTCCATAGGGTGCCTGGGTGGCTCAGTTGGGTTAAGCCTCTGCCTTCGGCTCAGGTCATGTCCCAGGGTCCTGGAATTGAGTCCCGCATGAGGATCTCTGTTCAGCAGGTAGCCTGGTTCCTCCTCTTTCTCTCTGCCTGCCTCTCTGCCTACTTGTGATCTCTCTCTGTCAAATACACAAATAAAATCTTAAAAAAAAGAAAGAATATGTCCATAAACTGCTATTTCAACAAAGTGATAGAGCACAAAATCTAGTACTAGGATGCCTGGACTTAAATCCAACTTAGGCCACTTATTAACGTGTGACCTTGGGCAAGTTATCCTAAATGTCTAATTCCTCATCTTAAAATGGGAATAATAGTACTTACCTAAGGTAACAACCTAAGGTTGTTATAGATTAGTCATCCTTATTAAACACCCAGTACAATGTCTAGCTTAATGATTGCTAAATAAGTAAGTCTTATTTTTATCAGAAATAGGGTAGCCAGTGGAATTGAATGCAGATAGTACAAAAAGTGTTGAGATTTAAGAGAGGGAAGGAAAGAAACTTGAAAAGCTGAATAGGAGAAAACTGGAGTAAGAGTGTTGGTGTAGCTCTTAACCTGTACCAAGCTTTGATATGCAACTAAGGTTCCATTTGAGTTTATTCTGTGTCCCTCTCAGGTTCAAATATGCATGTGTATTTCTGGAAGGGTTATCAACTTCAGTTTGGACTCTTTTTGACTGGTGACGAAAGTGCATCTCACACAGCTTAAGCACTGAAATGAATTTATCATTTCATGTAACTACAATAGAGAGATTAACACTGGCTGCAAGCAAAGCTTGAACCCATGGCTATAAAGTGTCACCAAGGGCTCAGTTATTCTCATATCTAATTCTAAAAATGACTGCCAGAGGCTCTCCATGGTACTTGCATGTGCCTTCATGTTCATCAGAAAAGTGGAAGTCTTTATCTGAGCATTCAAGCCAAAGTCCTCAAATTCACTCTCATGGTTCCAGGAAAGGGCACATGACTCCAATGGTGCCAGGGAGAGTTGATACTGGGACATATGTGTGTCCTTTAATCAATTCACTGTGATTAGGGAGATAGGATACACTATTTGTTTAAACTAATCTGAACCCACTAGTGCAACTGGAATTAGGGTTAATCTCCTTAAACTACAAGGCTGAAAATAAAGGAGAGTTTTTTCCAAAGACCTTAGAAATAGTATTACCAATAAAGAGAGGGAATGGATGCCCGCCAGCAAATAATGGTGTTTGGAGAACCCAGAGGCACCTTGGAAAAGGCCTTGTCTTCAACGATGAGAGAAACCAGGCTTTAGAGCTTCATTCTAGGACCACACCCAGTAGAAGGCAAAGGTGGAGAGCAAGGAGGGTATCATTTTGCGGGAGCGGTAGAGGCTCTCCCTTAAAGATGTCACAGTAACTATACCAAGAAGAAAATCAAGGATCTAAAAGTCATCCAAATTGCCCCAAAAAGATCAGTTTGGAGCTCAAATCCCAGAATTCTGACTTAAAAATAACACAGCCCTGAAGAATTGCATAAATTGAGGTCCCAGTTGAAATAACCAAACTTCGCAGCCTTTAGAAAACATTTAGAACAATAAACCCCAAAGTCAATTGATAGGTTCATCTAAGCAATGGACATATAATAGGTAGAACTCCACATAGTACCTTCCATAGGATCAAAGACAATAGTGGGATTTCATGAATCCGTACGCCTCAAAGCTGTTTTTCCATTTAAATGTGTAACTCTTTTTTTTTTTTTTTTGTAGTGTATGAACTTCTTATATTTATTTTTAGGCACTCTGCACTGAGCTGGTTGCATCATGTCAATGTTTGCTATGCTAACTTTACATCTAAAGGTTATTCAACACACTGAGATCTGAAAAAACACTCACATTTTTACCTCGAAGAAACTACTTGGATTCTGTTATATGTTCTAATGGTGTTAAATGTCAAACAATACTAGAAATACAAGCCTTAGGAGATGGGCTGCAACTGGTGCCCTGGATGTCTTGTACAACTAAGCGGTACGAAGATGCCAGGCCCTACAGCTCAGGGTTGATTCCTGCAGATTTTGAAGAGGAATCCAAACTGGAAGGTCAGAAAATAAGTTAGTGATCATTTATCATTGCCTGCAATTCATCTGGTACTAGTCCTACACAAAAGAGGCAGTAACAACTGGGGGAAGACCTGAACAAAGTAACACAGTCTTGAATAGTGAAACTGCTCTTGGTTGCATGTACTGAGTACTCCTTTAATGCTCATGGTAACCCTGGAAAGTGGGGATATTATTTCACTTCTGGCAAGGGGACAGGTGAAGTTACTGGTTATAGGGTAACATGTGCCATTCTCAAAGATGGCACAAGTCAACTCTTTTTTTTTTTTTTTTAAAGATTTTTTATTTATTTATCAGAGAGAGAGGGAGAGAGAGCAAGCACAGGCAGACAGAATGGCAGGCAGAGGCAGAGGGAGAAGCAGGCTCCCCGCCGAGCAAGGAGCCCGATGTGGGACTCGATCCCAGGACGCTGGGATCATGACCTGAGCCGAAGGCAGCTGCTTAACCAACTGAGCCACCCAGGCGCCCCCCAACTCTTTTTTTTTTTTAAAGATTTTTTATTTATTTATGTGACAGAGATCACAAGTAGGCAGAGAGGCAGGAAGAGAGAGAAGGAGAATCAGTCTCCATGCTGAGCAGAGAGCCTGATGCGGGGCTCGATCCCAGGACCCCCAGATCATGACCGGACCCTAAGGCGGAGGCTTAACCCACTGCGCCACCCAGGCGCCCCGGCACAAGTCAACTCTTAATGGCTTTTTGCTGAGGGGACTTTTAATTCTAACCCGTGGATCAGCAATAGAAACCTCCTGTGTCTGTCACCAGTGAAAGAAGTCCCCTTAGTAGTCTCTGCATTTTTTCCAACGCTTCAAAGCTTCAACAAGATCACATTGTAACTGCTTTTTTAATAATGCAACCAATTGCTCATAAGTCAGGAGAAAGGCAAACCCACTCCTCTCTGCTTTAAAAACTTTGGGAAAGCAAAGGTGAGTTGGGGAACATCCACAGCTAGAAACATTTCAATCAACACTTCACTCACAAACACATGCGCATGCACGCGCACACGCACACACACACACACACACACACACACACACATACGCATACATACGAGGGTTGCATACTTTATCAAGGAAAGAGAGGAAGCAAGTTTGAAAATATACTTTCAAATTCCTTCTTTGTTTAGAAATCATACTGACTTGTTTTTTATGTTTCTACTTAAGATTAGGAGATGTTCGTAGTTCAGTGTTTGGGTAGAGAAAAGAAAAAAATGTTTGTTTTTAATGAGACAGTAGACATTGTTAGCATATTATAATTAAAATACATTTTTGTATCACAATTACCTTGTAATTTAATACTAATGTAATCTGATAAATATCATTATCACAGAAAAAGCCATATTTTGGATGGCCAACTTATGACCCTATACAGACATGAGACTTCAGTGCCTGGATATGTTTTCCAATTTACATTCACAAAGTTACCAGGCAATCATCTAGATTGGGGTCTGCAAACTATGGCCCACAGGCCAAACCCAGCTGGCTGTCAGTTTTTATCCTTTGATTATAACACAACCACATTCGTTTGTTAGCATACCATTTATGGATACTTTCAAACCATCGTGGCAGAATTGAGTATGGTCTACCCAATGTGGCAAAATGACTTGTATGGTTTACAAAGTGAAAACTATTTATTATCAGACCCTTTGCAGAAAAAGTTGCCAGCATCTGGCCTAAATTATGTGACAGCGTTTAATTTTCTTTTTTTATCTTCACGGGTATGCCTGGTCATAATTAGGCCTAGCATATCATAATACAAAATTGATAAAAATCATCCTGGATCCATTATTTTGCTACCTTTGAATTAATCGATGAGCAGGAACATTCTGTTTCCCTTTACTCAAACCTGCTGGTGACTTGATTTAATTTAACTGACATTTGACCACTTACTGTGTTCCCAAAATATTCTGAGATGTTAATAGTCTTCATGAAGAAGGACAAAAGTGATATCTATGATTGGGAAACAAGACATGATGGAAACTTTTCCCCGCTCTTTGAAAACCCAGAACTATAGGATCAGTTGATAAACAAATGTTTTATCTCTTTTGCTACCCAGATTGATTAGAAGCAAAAATGCAGAGTATCACTTGCCATCAGGATGATATCCAACATGCCCTTCCAGTGCCACTGCTAAGTTCTTTTAATATTTGAACAGTACGTTGTTACCTTATGACAGTACCAAATACTTTTAACTCCCTTTTCAGAAAGACTCCAATTATAACCCAATTCCTTTCAGATTAAGTACACTTTGATAGCAATTCCCTTATACCAAAAAATATAGCCCAAGATAATGGGCTGTGAGTATAGTTTCAATGCTAATAAGAGGCAGTTTAACAGCCTCGAGAAGTTCATTCTGACTACATTTTCATTGCCGTGATAAACAGCATATAATGCCCCTCAATTATAGCTTTAATGTAAAAAAATGAAGTTATAAGACAATTTATCCCAACTACATTGTAATTTCATTTCTGAGATGTTGCCCTTTTAATAAATAAAAACTCCACTTACCCATTCCATTGTTCTCAGTTTGGGCGTTGACAGTGAGATCGATTACAGGAAAAAAAGAATTACAGATGAAATCAATGCCACCACTATAAGTAAATTAGTGAGAGTTTGTTCAAGCCACTGAGCTCTTGAAACTCTTTTCTCCCCTTTTCTCTCAGAGCGCATTAGAAAATAAAATGTTATTGATGATTACAACTTTAAGTAGAATCATGGATTCCAGCTGACTATGAGCAATGAAACAAAGGAACACGTGAGGGAAGTCCTTGAGTCATATGCTGAAGTTCATTTTTTTAGACTTTATTGGGGTATACATACATTCTGAAATGTGCACTTTTTACAAGTGTACAGCCCTACAAATGTTCACTGGCAGACAAATGGAACCATCAACCAGATCAAGTAGCAGAACATTAGCAGCACCCCAAAAGCCAATGATGACCTCTCCTCAAGGATAACCACTCACTAGACTTCTGACCATGTCCATTAACTTTGCCTGTTTGTACTTCATATATAGGAAATCAAACTTTCGTGACTGCCTTCATTCACTCCACATTAGGTAGGCAACAGTAATCCATATTGTATGTGTGTGTGTGTTTCATCCTATAGGGTGTGTCTCAATGTTGTTTCCATGGATGGACTTTCTAAATCATTTTAATGCTTATGGATTTACTTATTTTGAGTGATACAAAAACACAGCAAGAACACCAAACCTGGGATCTTGAGGAAGCCTAGAACAAAACACACTTTAAGAAGATGGTTGCAGTCCTGTACACGAAATGTTCATAGTAACTTTATGAATAAGCTCAAAATACTAAAAATAACTTGTTTTAGTCAACTCTGGCTAATCAACTACATGACTTCACCTGAAGCAAAGATGTCACATCCAAACTCCATCATGTTGGGGGTTAGGGCTTGAGCATATGAATTTGGGGAGGACATGAACATGCTGTTCAAAGCACAACTCAAATGCCCTTAGATAAGCAAATGGCTGGGCCAACTCTGTTGTATCCATACAGTGGGGTATGAATTAATAATAAAAAGCCATGAAGATTGATATATGCAACAACCTGGATGGATTTAAAGGGCATGATGCTTAGGAAGAAATGGTAATCATAAAAGTTTACATATTATGTGATTCCAGCGATAAAATATTCTCACAATGACAAAACTATAGATATGAACAGATTAGTGGATGCCAGGGGACAAGGAAGAGGGAGAAGGCTGTGGTGAGATGGGAGTGGGTACAAACACAAAAAGTATCCACTGTCTATCTAAACTTCAGATTTAGCTGAGCACCCTTTTTTTTAGCAGGAAATTTTGTTCCCATATTCTAATCCTCATACAGATCTGTGTTAATTGCTTTTCCGAACACAGCTCTCGCTTCTTTGAACTTCGAACTCACTGTTGGACATCGTCAGATGCCACAACATGCTCAATATCTTCTCATTTATCATGTTTTTCAAACGGAGACCCAGTTCTACACTGGGGACACCATTTCCTTTGCACCCTTTTCTTTCCCAATCTCTTGTATGCCACTAGGCTGGCTGTGAAGTGGGTGCCCTCATTTAATCCTCTAACCACATCAATCCCTTCTCCTTCCCACTTCCCAACACTCTCCAGCTTGAATCCCTTATCATCAGATTACAGTTCAGGCCACCCTTTCTTACTCTAAGTGTGTATGGGCTAATGGGTCATCCTCTCTCATTCTTTGAAGAATTTAGTTTCTTCTACAGTGTCATTTACTGCAAAGCCTCTTCTATCACAATCCTTATAATTTCAATATCTATGCAGATGAGAATTTCAAAACCTTGTTTTCCTCATTTCTTTAAACTCTTCTCCACACTATTTCAACCATCCCCTGTAGAAGTCCTGATGCCTTAGACCTCTTCGTTACCAAAACGTGTAACTTCTTCTTAATCCACCCCTCCACTTGACATCTTTAGGTTTTTCAGCTGACAGCATCTACCACTCCATCTCAACATGGACATCTACAACCCATTGATCCCCAACCTTTGAAATTGCCTCTTAGCTCTTTGTACTCCCACTTCACTTCTTATCCAGGTAAAATTCTAAAGCCAGTTGTTAGAACCACTTCTTTGTATATGCCCTTGTCTCCTTTGTGCTCTCTCTGGCACACTCACTTGAAAAAATGCAGCTCTAGTCAAATCCTACTCTCCCTGTAGGCTCACCTGTACCCATGAAACTAAATGAAGCTGGAAATAAACACAGGACTGCTAACTTTCCTCCCTTTGCATTCCTGTTCACTCTCCATAAGAGAGTCTTACAGTGACTGGACAATTATACTACCTGTCCCTAGTCTATTTACCTTCCTGCTTTCCCAAGTAACTGTTTTATATTTTCCACTGTCTCCTCAAATACCTAACAGGTCCTCCTTTGTTCTCACTCTCATTTTACTGAGGATGTAGAGGTGATCAGATGAGAAGTTCTACACATTCTCACACCCACACTCACCATCTACTTGCATCTGTGTCATCTAACTCTGCCTTCTTTCCTGTTACTGAATGAGTGTCCCCTCTGCCAGGAAAGCCCAATCCCTTCCCTTGTGTAGTTGATCCTATCTGCTTTCATCTACTTGAGAACATTACTCTAGAAATCTCCTCTCTTTTTCCTACAGCAACAACTCCTGTCCTAAATGTTTCTCATCAGCTCATAAATATCTAAAGGAAAAAAAAATCTCTTAACCCACTTCTCACTCCAGCCAGCACCTTCTTTCTCCCCTTCTCTTTATAGCACATCAAGTATCTACACTTATAATCCCTAATTGTTCTCCTCACATTCTCTTTGAACCCCACTGGCCAGGTTTCATCCTCATCACTTGATGGAAATAAAGCTCTTGTCAAGGTCAGGAAAAGTGAAAATGAACTTTTGGGACTTCATCAAGATCAAAAGCTTCTGCACAGCAAAGGAAATATTCAACAAAACAAAGAGGCAACCCACAGAATGGGAGAATATATTCACAAATGACACCACAGACAAAGAGCTGATATCCAAGATCTATAAAGAACTCCTCAAACTCAACATACACTAAACAGATAATCACGTCAAAAAAAATGGGCAGAAGACATGAATGGATACTTCTCCAAAGAAGACATACAAATGGCTAATAGACACATGAAAAAATGTTCATCATCATTAGCCATCAGGGAGGTTCAAATCAAAACCACATTGAGATACAACCTTACAACAGTTAGAATGGCCAATATTAACAAGACAGTAAACAACATGTGTTGGAGAGGGTGTGGAGAAAGGGGAACCTCTTACACTGTTGGTGGAAATGCAAGTTGGTACAGCCACTTCGGAAAACAATGTGGAGATTCCTTAAGAAATTAAAAATAGAGCTACCCTATGACCTTGCATTTGCACTACCGGGTATTTACCCCAAAGATACTGATGTAGTGAAAAGAAGGCCCATCTGTACCCCAATGTTCATAGTAGCAATGGCCACAGTTGCCAAACTATGGAAAGAACCAAGATGCCCTTCAATGGACAAATGGATAAAGAAGATATGGTCCATATATATAATGGAGTATTACACCTCCATCAGAAAGGATGATTACCCAACTTTTGTATCAACATAGATGGGACTGGAAGAGATTATGCTGAGTGAAATTAGTCAAGCAGAGAGAGTCAATTATCATATGGTTTCACTTACTTGTGGAGCACAAGGAATAACATGCAAGACATTGGGAGATGGAGGGGAGAAGTGAGTTGGGGAAAATCAGAGGGGGAGACAAACCATTAGACACTGTGGACTCTGAGAAACAAACTGAGGGTTTTAGAGGAGAGGTGGGTAGGGTGTTAGGTGAGCATGGTGGTGGGTATTATGGAGGGCATGTATTGCATGGAGCACTGAGTATGGTGTATAAACAACGAAAGCTGGAACACTGAAAAGAAATAAGATAAAATAAAATGGAAAAAAAAAAGGACTTCTCAATCCAAATGTCAGTCCTTATTTTACTTGATCTGTCGGCAAAACTTGTTACATTTGATCTCACCTTACTTCCTAAAGCATTTCCTTTCCTCTGTGGTCACCTGGTTTTCTTTCTACCTTACTACCTACTTATTCTCCATCTCCTTTGGTAGGTCTTCCTCATCTATCCAACCTCAGAATCCTAGAGTGCTTCAAGGTTGAAACTTTGGAATCCTTCTTTCATTGCCTGAGGAATCTCATTTGACTGGGTTCTCATAACAAATTTCTATCTCCAGCCACACTTTTACACTAAAGTCTAGACTCATTCTATCTGAGAACCTTCTCAAATTTTCACATGACTACCTAATAACCATCTCAAATTTAATGAGTCAAAACTTTGCTCCTGATCAGACTGCCACTCCCCTTCTAAAAATCTGTACCTCCCACATTCCTTTGTTTTCTAAGGCACACAATCTTAGAGTCATACTTGATTCTTCTCTTTTTCCTCACTGTATTTCTTCTCAATCAGTGTATCTTATTGACTCTACTTTCAGGATATATTTATAATCCAGTCAATTCCTATTTTTTACTGCTACCAAACTCATCTCACTTGTTGCCATGATTTCCTAATGAGTCTTCCCGCATTCATTCTTTCCCCCTATATTCTGTTCTCAATCAAGCAATCGGAGTGATACCATTAAAATGTATCCCTGGAGGCGCCTGGGTGGCTCAGTCAGCTAAATGGCTGCCTTCAGCACAGGTCATGATCTCAGGGTCCTGGGATCCACCACGGGGAAGTGGGGGGAAGGAGGGGGGGGACCCTACTCGGCAGGGAGTCTGCGTCTCCCTCTCCCTCTGCCCCTCTCTCCACTCATTCTCTCTCTCTCTCTCAAATAAATAAAATCTTTAATTAATAAATAAATATCGGAGGCATCCCTGTGCATATTGATCGTCATTTCAAAACCCTCCAATGCTTCCAGTCTCACTCAAAGAAAATGTTGAAATCCTCACAATGGCCTAAAAACACTATAAAATCTGCTTTCCCCATTATTTCGCTGACCTCAACACCTGTTCATTCCTCACCACCACCACCACCAGCTACCTCCATTCCAGCCACATTGGCCTCCTTGCTGTTCTAACATGCCAGCCCCAGTCTTGCCTCAGGGTTCTTGGATTTACACTATCTTCTGCCTGAAATGTTCTTCCCTTGGATTTTCACTAACTCCCTTGCCTCCTTTAGATCTTTTCTCAAATGTCCCCTCAGTGAAGGCTTCACTGACTACCTTATTTCAATGGAAAGTGAGTCCTGCCATACTTGCTACTCTCCTTACCCAGGTACTTTAGTTTTTTTACCTAGCACTTATCACTTATTACTGTTTAATATGCCATGTATTTAAATCATTTATCTTGTTTACTATTTTTATTCCTGTCTAGAAAGGCAGGGTTATTTTCTGTTCCTCCAATCGGCTATCCACTGCTGAACCTCCAGATAATATTATTGCCAATCAATATCCATGTTATTGGATTCTTTGGAAAGTGGGAAGACAAGAGTTTCCAGAGCCCCATAGCAGTTAGACTGGAGTCTTATGACTGATTTATGGTCATTGGCTGGTGGACAGAAGAGCTGTAAGACACTTCTAGGCTTGGTCCATAAAACCTTATATAAGTGATGCTCTTTTCACTTCTTATTCAGCAAACTTGGAAGTCATTTGTTATAGAAGGCAGCACCTTCAGGAGGAGCTTGGGTCTTAGGAAGACTGGCATTGGACTATTACACAGTAAGAAGTAAATCCTTGAATTAAGCTACTGATATTTTAGAATCATTTAAGGAATTAACAGAACTCAGAATGACACAACATGTAATAAATATTTGTGACAATTCTGAATAAGTAAAAAATTATATTGTTTTTACTTAAAAAACATAACACTGTGCTCTCTAACATAGTCAACAAAATACAACAAGCACAAGTTGATCATTAGTATCATATATTGTTCTATGCTACACAACCAGACCTGTGAAGACTTTGGCAATGTACACTGTTTTGTGCCCTTTATACTTTTCAAAAACCATTCCACTTAACATGATAAATTTTTCCTGATGTTATCTTGCTCACTATTGTATTGACTTCTTGGGGACTTCATTTTTGGTTCTCAAAACTACTCTGAGGTGTGAGAGTCCCTACTTCTCATTTTTGTTTTTTCTTTCTCATTTTCTCCTCACTTTTTGTTGTATAGTCTTTGCTTTTCAGCTGATAATGGCAAGGCTTGAATGTTTTAGCTGTTGCCACTGAATAAGAGTGTTTTCTGGTTTGCAAGCCATTTATCATACAATATATTCTTTGTGGATTCTTGGCTTGTTTCAGTTTTTGTCATGAATACGCACATACTCAAATAAAAAGCCTTTTCAAATTCTTTTGAAATTTGAGACTGTCAGATAGATAATCACCAATTAACGGTAATAGAATGATACAAACAAATATTGGGTAAGTCTTTTTTCCCCACATTTTCTGTGAATTTACTTTATCTAATATTTTTGTTTATAAGAATTACTTTTCCTTTTTCATATTTCCAAATACTGATAACTAAAACAATCCTTTGAAGCCTAGAGGAAATGTTATCCTTTGTGGTAACACTTAAGATTATTTTCAAACACAACCTTTTTAAAACAATTTTAATCTAATCAAAATGTAGTTATAGCCTGGAATTAAATATGCAAGAAGTGGGTTTCTTAATGGTTTATTTCAATGGGATGTGAAGTTAAGATTGTTAAGAAATGCAGAATGCTAATTGACTAGAGTTAAAAGCTGGGGATGAGATAAAATATCCTGACGTGAACTCTTGATCAACCTCTCTTATTAAAAGTTCACAGGGTCCAGTAGACCTGTATGATACAGAGCTGTGAGGTCCTGCCCATTTTATAGACTTTTAGGGGTTGTCCCATTTAGTTATTCCACCAACCAGCAGGGGGAGACACAGAATGCTCCTTGTAACCCAAGATAGAACTCCCTTTACCCAGAGCCCTCTTCAGTCCTTTTGAGTCCATAACAGGTAGAACAAGTTAGTCCACTCTGACAAAGCTCACCCCTTTGTGTTTTCCTTTGCTTGAATTACAGTTGATTTTGCATTCAAGTGACTCACTAGAAGGAGGGATTTGTTTGTATTTGTTGGTTTTGCAGATACTAGATTATATCAGGTTTTTTTTATTTAAATTTGGCCTGTGGCTCCAAAACATGGATGAATCTGATTGAAATTCAGCTATTAAAAAAAAAAATTAAACTTCACTCTGTCTCCTAATCAGTACCTCTAAAAATCTTAACCCAACAGTCAACTATATAGGAGCTAACAAAAGCAACACTAATAAACCTAATGGCAACCTATATTAACATTTTAAAATGTCTCAACAGGTTAGAAGACTTTGTGTCTGATTTTCCAAGAACCAGATAATTTCGGTTTTGTTTATCTATCAGTTCAGTTCAACACATTCCTGCGGTGGGAAGACTTACCAAAGGAGATATATGCCAGTCCCTAAGTTAAGTATTTGGGATAAAAGCAGGTCATGGTACTTGCCCTTAGGATAGATAGACATTTAACAAATACTTACTGGACCATGTGATCCATGCAACAGAAGAGATGCGAATGAGGTGCTCAAGTAGATCAGAAGAAGCAGCAATTCTTCTGAAGTAAGGCACTAGGTGGGATTCATAAAGAGAAATGAAGCTTAAGCTTAACTAAGAGGAAAGAGAATGGATTTGGACAAAAAAGGAATAGAATGTGAAAAGTTATAAAATAGAACATCTGTTTGAGCAACTCTCCTTTGTTCATGTTGCTGGAAGATGAAGTGTGTGGGGGGTGGTGGGCATACAAGTAAAGCTGAGGAAGAAGGCACAGGACAGAGGGTAGAGAATCCTGGGAACAGGTTGCAGAGGGAATCAGTAGTATAGGGCTCTCAAAATCAGATAGTTGTTCAGGCTCAATCAATCTGATGACAAGAGTGTCAGTCATCAAGGAGACTGAGAGAATATGAAAATATAAGTGAAAACCCAGCACCTCGAAGGACAAAAACCCATGTCTTATTCTTTCAGGAAGATTGCCTTCATTATACTAGCAGAAGAGCAGTAGATATGAATTACTAGGCAACACAGGTTCTCAAAAATTAAATGTCATATTCAAAGATAATTTCAACTTCAAATTTGATACTCAACAACAATTTTTCCTTCTTCAGCCTTTAATTTTGAAGATTAAATATTGGTTCACGGAAAGACCTCAAAAGAGCATCTTGACAGGCTTATCTCTGAGTTCTTTAGATGACAACAAAGGTAAAACAACTTTGAGCGAATACCTATTTTACTTGTCCCATTTTGATTTCCTTGATTAATAATTTTTATCTAATCATTTGCTTTTATAGAACGTTGGGTAAGGGTGATGGATTTGAAGAGCTACATCCCTGTTTGTGTTATATAAAAAGTATGTGGGTTGTTGCTTTTTAATAAGCCATTTGAAAAAATAAAGATTGGATGTGCCCAAATCCCCACCCAAATCTCATTTAACACCCCTTTCTAAATGGAAAATAAAACCCTTAAATATTCACACAAAACTTAATTATGCATTTGTAAGCATATTAGGTAGTTGAAAATTCAGGGTCTGGACTGGGAAAAAGTAAAATGAGAAGTCGATATGCTATTTCCGACAAATAAAACAGAGGTCAACAACTTCTGGGTCATAGTCACGTTGAAGAGTGCTTATAGATATTTTTGACAGGTCTCGGGTTTTGCCAGTAGACAAGGAACAAAGAAATACAAAGGGGAGTGGAAAAAAGAGAAGGAAAAACAAAGAGAGAAAGAGCAAGAAGAGTTGTTTACTTTCTCTGATACTCATCCAGAAAAAGCAATTGACTAGAAGTAGCATGGAGTTGTAAGAAAGGCTGGAATGTATAAATTGTTAGGCTTGGATTCAAATTTTGGCCCCTCTCCTCCTGGCAGCATGCCATTTGGATAGTCACTGAACCTCTCTGGATCTGTTCTGTATCAGTGCAATGATGGGAGTCCTAATCACATAGATTTGTTGAGATGGTTAAATGAGATAATGTGCTGAAAGTCAAGGTACAATGGCTACACAGAGATGGTGATCAGTAAAGGTTAGTCCTATCGATTTTGCAAACCCTGTTATAGAACTGTAATGACTACCCAACCTAGAGAAACTGAAATTCATGACACTTTTCCTCAGATTCCTTGGTCTTGAAACTAAAGATCCAGTCTCCAAATTTGGGTAGCCAGCCCGTCATCACGATGATACCAGCAGTGACTAATCCCCCATAGAGCTTACAGTCCAGAACAGAAGTAAATTAATAATTTTAAGGACATAAAGAATGCTCTACAAGGTAGCACAAGGTATGATGGAATCAGGGAACAGGAAGACCCAGCCTTGTCTGTGGGAGTCAGGGAGGTGTCCAATAAAAACTAACCTGCAGCTAAGAAATAAAGAGGAAGAAGGAATCATTTGGGCAAAATGGAGAGAAAAATTGAGGGGGAGGAGGAAAAGGGAATGGTGAGCTTGTAGGGCTTATAAGGACTGCAGTCTAGCTGGAGCATGGAATTCAGATGACTTCAGCCTTTTACATCTAGAGAAAGTAAGGGGGTCAAACCATTCAATCCTTTCTCTTTATTTGATTCTTTTTTCTTCTATTTACCAAGTAACTTTAAATGAAAAAAAAAAAAAAGTACCAATAAAACAGTCCATTTCTTCTGAGGAGTCTTAACCCCAGATCACATTTACTAATTCCTACCTCATCAGAAAAGATGTAGAAATTGTCAAATGAGCCAATTCTAGAATATGTATCATTCTGCACTATGTCCCCAAACAAAGGAAACACTGTTAGTGTCAATATGTTTAAACTATGTGGGTGAGAGTTGAGTGATTTCCTGGCTCAGAGCAAACAAAGACCACCTTTCTGCACTTTATACTCTCATCAGTTTTAACTCGCTCGCTGCAACTCATCCTGTATGTGGCAAAGGAGAGCGGGACCAGCTTGCATTTTTCTACAGACTATAACTACTGTGAAAATACAGAAATTGTCCGCCTTCCACAGGTAGAGCTGAAGGGAGGTAGCGTGGGAGAGAGAAGGCGAAAAATTCAAAGGAACATGGTGAAGATAATAGGTAAATCTTCCACTGTCAGAGCGTGGACTCCTTTATGTCAGGGGTTGGCCAACATTTCCGTAAAGGGCCAGAAAATAAATATTTTCATCTTTGCAGAATACACATATTGTCTTTGCTGCATGCATGAAAGCAGCTATAGACAATAGGTAAATGAATGGATATCACTGTGTCTCAATAAAACTTTATTTATAAAAACAGTAGGCCAGATTTGGCCCATGGTGTATAGTTTGCCAACCTCTGCTAAAGTAAGGTGATTATTATATTAACTACATTTTACTGGAGGTATAAAAAAAAAATTCATACTCCAGCAGCCTGTAGAGGCGATGTGGGTCATGTGTTGCTCACTTTGACTTCACAGAGACCCTCAGGAAAGAGTGGAAGCATTCTGCATTAAGGGAAACATTTTTTTCCCAAATAGTAATAACATTTGTAAAATAGAGCATTAGATAGAACTACTTTTCATAATCAAATGACCGAAATTGTAACTTAAGCTTTATTTAGCCCAAATTTCAGTCTGATGAATCCCCCACTGATACTCACGTTGGCCCTGAGACCATATGTCACTTATCCAAGAACTTTGAAGGAACCATTGTGCCTTTTCATGTAAATCTTGCTAAGCTCATGGATCACTGACCTGCTTTAGGTGATGTGTGGCATATCAATTCATTCCTGAATACACACAGCAAACTCATCCACCCTATTTCCTTCTGAGATTTTATTTATAAAGTGACTCGCAAGCACACACTCACCAATTTCCAACCAAGGTAGCCTGACAATTTTTTTTTCTCTGTCAAGATGCCAAAAGCATTTAGAGTGCTTTACCAACGTCCCACTTGCCAAATTTCCATTTTCACATCAAAGCTGTTGGAACCCCGAGACAAAGCACAAAGCCCTCTCAGCCAGTCAAATTCTATTGTTCTGTCTTACACGGGTTAAAAAAAATAAATAAATGAATGGCGAAACAGATTGTTTTTGAAACTGATAACACAATTTGTTCTCCGGCTTCATATGTTAGATTTCCGCCTGTAGCAAATATTTACAGCAGAGTTTTAACCCTCTCAAAATCAGCTTGCTTATGTAAGGGCTGCAACTGCCTTTCCTACAGCACCCTTGACAATGCAGCTTTAAGAAAGAAAAAGTAGTGACCTCAGACACCGTCCTATGTGCATGGTCAGGGTTTAGTTACAAGGAGACATGCAGATGGAAAACATAGTCAAAAACTTGTCAATTATTTAGCATTCCCATAAACCATTAGATGGTCAAAAATATCTTTAATTGATTCCATCGCTACCTATGCTACTTATTATTTATTACTATAACAAACTTCTCCATGGGAACAGCTAATTGTGCCTCCCTGGTGGCCACTTCAAGTGGAATAAGCCTTGCACAGTGCAGCCTAAGATACGCTGAAAGGTCTTCAGCTTTGGGGATTTGATTAAAACTGTATTACATGAACACATCAGCAACCATTGCCAAAACAAAACACTAATTTAAAAAATCCTTCTGCTTTACTGCTTAACACAATTGAAAGGAGCTCTGTGTGCATGTGTGCGTGCGTGTGTGTGTGTGTGTGTGTGTGAAAGAGAGAGGGAGAGACGTGGGGAGTGGTAGCAGAAGGAGGGGGTCGCATATGTTGTCTCCTCTGCAGACAATCATGTTTAATGGAAATAATGTGGCATTCTGTGTCACACTAGGCAGAAGAAAAGGGCAATCCTGCCAGTGGCATTATGGGTATGAGCAAAATCTCTGACCTCATGATAGGACTGCAAACTATTGTACCAGAAAGCCAATGGTAGAAGAGATTACTTTCTGGCCCAACCTCCCCTAAACACACACACACACACACAAGCACACGCGCTTGTGCATACACATGCACACACGCGCGCACACACACCCCTTTAAAGAAGCATAATTGTTAATCTGCTCTTTAGTAGAAAAGACAGATGTTATGGAAATAGTAAGCCACACTCTGCTAAGAGTGTTCTGTGGAAAGAGGTTCCATAGGCAGCACTCTACACGGGAAGATTTAGACAATTAAGCAACCGTTGTGAGGCATGCAGATGAATAACACATGCTAAATTAAATCAATACCAAACACTGTGTTGGAAATAGGTTAATTGTTTATTTTAAACTTCATGGAAAAAAAAAGGAAAAGAAAGCAACAGTGGAATTTGTCAAGTACTCGAAGCAGTTTACTGGCCTAGATTTACCACAGCAGCCCAGAGAACACATGCCCCATGAAGTTCTATCGATGGGTCTTTTTAAAACCTTTCTTCACTTACAATTCTCAACTCATTCTCATTTCATTTTAAAGAAGGCAATGAGTGAAAATGGAATTCTTAGAAATTTCAAGACCAAGACATTGAAATATTGCCTGGTAATTATAGATACTCAGGCTGAGCTTAAGACTCTCAGGGGAATGTGTGCCTCAGTTTACTACATTTATTTATGTAGACTTAGAGAATAAGAGCAGAAGTCCTCTGCCATCTCTTGTCTGACCCAGTGGATAAGCTAAGAGTTTTTATAACATCATGTGAATGGATCAAATCAACAGTTGTCTAGAGATATCTTTGTGTCATTCCACAGTCTTTTAAATACTGTGATGTACCAAAGGGTCAATAGCTGATGACTTTCTTTAACGTAATGTTTATGTGGAAGGAGTAAACTAATGAAAGCTCTGATGTTAAGCAACAGACAGAGCAACAAGGTGAGAGCCCGTATGTTTTGTACATTTATTCAATAACCCCAAATGCTAATTTTTGCATTGAGAAGAAACAGGGAAGAGTGGGAGGATTCTTTTCTTTTCTTTTTTTTTTGGGGGGGGGAGGATTCTTTTCTTAAGTGTGTGAAGACTGCTACCCTGCCAGAAACTTGCAGATTAACCCCATCTTACAGATAAGGAAGCCAAGGCTCCAAAGGATTAAATGACTTGTCCAAGCTCACACATTGGTCAGCAATGGAGTTGGGCCATGAGACCTATGCCTG
Source organism: Lutra lutra (assembly GCF_902655055.1). Taxonomy (NCBI): domain Eukaryota; kingdom Metazoa; phylum Chordata; class Mammalia; order Carnivora; family Mustelidae; genus Lutra; species Lutra lutra. Next base: position 137,800,865 of record NC_062278.1, on the reverse strand, counting down.
GCTGACTCCAGAGCTCAAGATTGTCTGTTACCATAGCAACTTGCTGAGAACATTCTCCAAGGATGTCCTAGGATGTAGCTCTGAGGTTGTCTTATGATCCATCCATACGCTGTATGACTTTGTGTTAACTATAGCAGGACAGCTCTTCTCTAAAGGAATCCCAGGGTAAGTGAGTATGTGTCTTCCCTACTCATCTCATCACTTTGTTACCAGGATAATTGAGCCAAATTCAAGTAATGACATTGGACTCATTAAGCACTTATGTATTAATTTTTATTTCTTTCATATATTTTCAGATTTAAAACTCTTCTACTCACAAATTGATTAAAATTGACTTTTACCATAGATACTCCCTTATCCGATATAATAGTTGGTTATTTTGAAAGAGGGTCAATTAATTTACGACATTATAAATGAAAGCTATATACCTTGATCATTTCCTTTTACCTTAAATATATAAATAAATATACATTCATTGACTAATATTTGGATATAAGATAAAAATATTTTCTTTGAATATATGACTCCACTCGTAATCCACCACTATCTGCAGTCTCAAGTTTTGCTTTCCTTGAAAGGAAGGAAGAGCTTAAAGATACTTTCAAAACAATCAGAATGTGGAATTCTTTTAGATAACTGATTTTCTCCTCAAGCATTTCCACTTGCTTCACTGATGCCTAATTCCACTTCATTATTTTTAGCAACTTAATGTTATTGAATCTTTCCAAAGGATACAACTTTGTTTTCATATAAATGATTGTATTTCTTTTTGCACTAATATTTCAAACTTTATAAAATATTTAATCAAAATTTGTTTTATAATAATTGCTATAACACAACTGGGATAAACTAAGCATAGGATCAGGCACAACTCTCTCCTGGTAAACATTCTGTTCAATTGGTGGCAACATAACCTCACAGGCTCATAAGAAAGGACATCATTCAGAATATTTTCCAGACTAAATGGAGAATAGCAATTAATTCAGCAAAATGATTAGGGAATAGTTAGTATCCATTAAAAAACAATCATAAATAAAATAGAAGTATTTAGAGTAAAGGCATAAGTGTTATTGGACACCTACCATGACTTGCCAGTTGGAGTTGGACCTTGAGGGCCCTGGCAGTAAAGTCAAAAAGGGAAACACGTTGCATTACTGTTAAAGTTCCACTCCATTGACCCATGATGGAAAGAGCCACCTGTGGGGTCAATTCCACCCTGTCTCTGAGCCATCACAAACTCAATGAGGACTGGGTTTGAAGATACATTATTTATGTCCTCACCACCAGCAAATGGGGTAGAGAGGGCCTTGTGGAGTTATTGGTACATCATCTTTCAGATTTCTCATTAGTGATGTAAATTATGGCATTAATTTGCCATTCCCATGTTAGATCTCCAGACACTAGGGTAATATTATGGCTATCATTATGATGTGTCTCCTTTGTTCTTGATGAAGTTTGGAAGAGGGTGGATGAGTGGGAAAGTGGAAGAACACTTATTTTCCTTACCTTCACTTTGTGACTTCCTGGCTAGTTTCTATCTTCTCCCTTCTCCATCAGTTGTTTTCCTGGGATACCACTCAATGAGGGCGTGGCACTTGGAACAGGTATGGAAAATACACATTTTTGTCTGCAGAGTTAAAGTTTTCTGAGGACTCAAGAAGATATTCAGCACATGGATCACTGAAAAATATCTTGTGTAATAGGAGACAATGTATTTAGGCTGGATTATGGCAAAAAAAAATTCAGAATTGTACAAAATGAATACAGAGATGAATGGGACTTCTGTTCTTTGAAAAGACTAAGGATTCTGTTAATTGTTATAAGCTTAAATATAACATTTCATTTATAGGAGTGTAAGGCTGGATCATTTTTGTCCTTTCCCAGTTTGATCCTCTCATAGCTTATGCACAATCCTGTGTCCATTTACAAGTAAAGGTACATATTTTGGGAACATATTTAGAACCGGAAGGAATTCATTTCATCCAAACTTGTCATTGATCAATGAGGAAAACCCCCTGCAATATGGAGGAACAAGGCCACCTTCCAAATCCTACAAGTTCCCCTGCTAATATTCTCTTTTGGCTCTAGGATCTGGAAGGTGCCAATGATTAATAAATATGGAGAATGGGAAGTCGATTCCTGCTGAGTCTAGAAGAAGTGGTTGACAAGCAGACCTTGTTTTTGTTTCCTCCTTACAAGAGTGCCTGACACATATTACGTGCCATGTAAGAATTAGCTATTGTTGTTACCTTGTACCCTCTGTTAACCGTGCCTGTCCAAACAGTGGCTGCCTGATCCCTTGGCAGGAATGTAGCATCAGAAGAGTTACATTCCAACCAACCTATTCTGTGACGTTGTTGTCCTGGACTACCAGAGATGTTTTCTGTACTATGCAAGCATCTTACTTTTAGAATGAGATCAAAATATCCTTCCCAAGACACTGCTCTACTCATTTCAGTCTATATATCATATTGAATTTCTAAATTATGAATATGAGGAATGCTTTTAAGCTGTTTTCTTCCTTTGCATTTGATTTTTGATCCCCTTCCCCCAAACCTGCCTCCCGACACCCAGGATTCCCCAATTCAGTCAATGACAGCAATGATCATCCAGTTTTGCAAGCTGGAAACTTGGAAATTACTCTGGACTGCTCACTTCACATCCCTGCCATTTTCAATCCACCCGCAAGTTCTCTTGGTTCTACCGCCATCACTGACCTTGCGTCTTCCAGCTCCTCTCCATCTCCTTCCCTGGCACCCTGACAGCCATCTCTTGCCTGGTTCTGATCAGAACTATCTCCTGACCATGCAAGAATTCCCTGGTGGCCAGTCTTGCCTCCCTCCCATCTATGATATTATAGCAGCCAAAACTATCATCTCAAAAACAAAATCAGATTATATCTCTTTTCTGTTTAGAAAATCCCCTGGTTCTTTCCTGTCTCTAGGTCTTTATGTTCTGTTATTTTACTGCAATGATTTTTACACTCTTCACATGGATAGTTCTTTCTCATCTCCCATATTTCAGGATAAATGTCACCTCCTCAATGGGGTCTCACTAGCCATCCTTTCTGAAATTGGTCCCCCACTCTGTTATGATCTCACTCATGCTTGTTTCTCTCATAGTGTTTATTATTGTAATTATTTATTTGTTTGTTTGTAAACTGTGCATTCTACTACAAAATTTAAGGGATGGGCGCCTGGGTGGCTCAGTGGATTAAGCCGCTGCCTTCGGCTCAGGTCATGATCCCAGCGTCCTAGGATTGAGTCCCGCATCGGGCTCTCTGCTCTGCAGGGAGCCTGCTTCCTCCTCTCCCTCTCTCTGCCTGCCTGTCTGCCTACTTGTGATCTCTGTCTGTCAAATAAATAAATAAATAAAAACTTAAAAAAAAAAAATTAAGGGATGTTAGAGAGAGGCTATCTCATTCATCACTTTATCTCATTCATCACTTTATCCCCATAACATATAGTGAGCTCTCCCTAAATATTTGCTGAATGAATGAATGAACGAATGAGGTGGGTCAGTTGTCATAAGCACTTGGGGCTGCCTTTAAGGAGACAGAAAGAAGAGGAAATGGAAACTGAGAAACCTAATATGTAAAACAAACACTGAAGCTTTTGACTTTCTTATGTGAAGGATGGTGACTTACTCATTTCTTGTTTCTAGTACTTAACGCAGTGCCCTGGAATAGCACATGGGTTTCAGAAATACCTACTCTGTGAATGAATGAAGTAAAGGATGATGGGAATGTGAAGCTAAAAGAAAAATGATGTAAACCTTGCCGTTTAGATGAACAGCTATGTGCAAACACATGGAAGTTGTTTTGCAATTAACAGTATTGTTGAAGATGTCATTATTCAGGCAGTGATTAAGAGTTCTTTTATTACAATTCATTGTTTCATATATGGAGAACAGGAGCCAGGCTTCTGTTCATCAATTTTTAACCTAGTTATGCCAGTGTCTTCTTTCACGATTGTGACTAGCTCACTCAACTGCTTGGGATCTCGGTCCTTTCTTTTTTAAGTTTGGTCATTAATGCTACGATCTGATTAATAACTAGGCTAATACTACCAATAGCATGAATACTACTACTATGGTTATTATTAATATTAGCAAATTAATATGGAAAACTTACAATGTGAAAATGGTTTTCTGATATTATTACATTTAATTATATTTACAATTATCATGAAAATAAGACCACAGACTCAGAAACCCAGCTTTTTTTTTTACATAGACCCTCAATCCAAGAAGAAAGGATTAAAATTGACCACCAACCAAAAGCGAAGGACTAGAACACCTCAGTTCTTAGCACATTAATCTTTAAGGATTCTGTTTTATTATGAGTATGCTCCTAAGTGCCTCCCCACACAGGTGTTCCAGAACTTATTTGGGGATCCTCTGGAAAAGGAGACCCTTAGACTCAAAATAAACAGACATCACAAGGTTGGTTACAAACATTTGAAAAGCTATTCTATATGCTGAATCATGGAACATCTCCAGAAACAAGGCAAAACACATATCTGGAAGGAGATTCAGGTACACATTTAAAGAAGAAAGGGAACCACAGTTTTCACGAAGAAGAACAAAAGAATGCTAATTTCAGCTTCCCGACATTTTCATTCCATCAACAAGCCCTACTGATTCTACCTTGACGTCTCTATGTCTTGCATCTTCCAGCTTCTCTCCCTCTTTTTCAGGTATTTAATCTGATCACACCCCTCTCTGAAAATCCTGCAGTAGCTCACTCTTGTTTCTAGAATAATATCTGAACAGAACCTTGTAGGGCATGTGAGAACCTTCATGACTGAAGGGCAATAGAGCATATGAATTCCAAAGCTCGACTGTATAGGTTCGAATCCTAGTTCTGACACTTTAGTGCTGTGTGACCTTGGGCAAGTTTCTTAACCTCTCTGCACCTTACATTCTTCATTTGTAACATATGAATGATAGTAGGAAAGAACTCATAAGGTTGCTGTAAAGATTAAATAAGTCAGTTCACACAGAACATTTCGAATAATGCCTCGCACATTATAAACACAGTTTTATATTTTATTATGATTTATGACGGGCTAGTGAGGTGTATTAGCAGATTGCTGTCAGATATTGCGTTGTCTTGATCAGGAATTAACAGTAATCAACCTACTTTCATTTGAGTGGCTCTGAGTTTTATCACAACAAATTTGAAAAGGAGATAAAATGAATGAGCCCTGGGCTGATAAGGTAGAAAGAGAAATGCTATCAGTAGAGGTAACAAGCTTCCTGGAAACAAGTAGAGGAAACTCGTAAGTGTATAAAACATGGGGGAGCACCACTGTAGTGTGAAAGAAACCAGCAAGGCAGTCTACAAATTCCTGTTGCAATCTGCAGTTCCTGGCCGCAGAATCTCAAATTGTACTGGTTCTGGTGACAGCACCAGCAGGTGGTTGATTAAATATCAATGGAGATGTTTCTTATGAATGGTCTTGGGGATCTTGGAGCTATAAAAAATGTCCAGAACAGCAACTGAAATTCCAGGAATTTTCTGGGTACTAAATGCCTACATCAGCATCCTATGCTGAAGAAATTGGTCCGAGATGATTTGGGGTTCCCTGGGATCTGTACTCTGTATCTACCTTTCCCAAGATGGAGCTGCCTGACAGATTTTTCCCTCCTGTCTTAGTGTCCCCTACACTGCCTTCAGCTCCTCCAGGACTCTCCATGTGACAACAGGGACTGGGATGATGATGACTGGGTGAACCAATCACCAGTCACCTTACATTAAAATTAATATTAATACTAGGACTGGTACTGTTGCGTTTTACTCACCACATTTTCTCAGGGAATTATATGTTTTCCACCATATATTTAAAGTCCTTTTTGTTTATGAATTTTCAGGCCTTGTAAACCTGAAAACAATTCAGACTCAAAATCACAGCCCTTTTCATTAAAATAATTATCAAACACAATTTTTGAAAATGTATAGAAATTGCATCACTGGTAGTGCCACAATTCTAAGGATTACAATTATGACTTACATTAGAGTGTTACAGAATATAATTTAGTATTGCTATCGTTTAAAGTGTGTGTGCGGTGGGGTGACTGGGTGACTCAGTTGGTAAAGTGTCCCACTCTTGATTTAGGCTCAGGTCAGGATCCCAGAGTCATGAGGTCGAGCACCACACAGAGTCCACTTAAGACTCTCCCTTTCCCTCTGCCTGTCCCCTTGCTCGCATGCTCGCTCGTTTGCGCTCTCTCTCTCTCTCTCTCAAAAAAAAAAAAAAATGTGTGTGTGGCAATGAAGGTTTTGAGGTGGGAAATGGAGTTCAAAACAGTGAGAATAACATTCTAGGCACAGGAAAATATTGAACTTCACTGGTTTTTGTTTTTTGGTTTTTGTTTTTTTGCTTACTTGGCTCTTTCCTAGGTAAGATTGCAAGCTGTTGGTGGGAAATCATTTCATTTTTTTTTTTTAAATCCCCAAGTTTATTTCAGCGTCTCACACATAGTGAACGCTCAAAAAATACTAGTTGAAGGAACAAATTATGACAAAACAAACATCTGTCAGAGGAGATGATGACAGATAAAGAAGTTTCCTTTGTTCCCCAATTGTTTGGAGTTTGTATCTCATATCGTTTCTTGTTTAAAAAATTTAACCCAGGGGTGCCTGGGTGGCTCAGTGGGTTAAAGCCTCTGCCTTCGGCTCGGGTCATGATCCCAGGGGCCTGGGATCGAGCCCTGCGTCGGGGTCTCTGCTCGGCAGGGAGCCTGCTTCCTCCTCTCTCTCTCTTTGCCTGCCTCTCTGTCTACTTGTGATCTCTGTCTGTCAAATAAATAAATAAAATCTTAAAAAAAAAAAATTTAACCCAGCGCATGAAATGCTCAGGATCATCAATGCATTCCTGCTTCGGCTGGGCATTTCTGTAAAAAAGGGCAGAAAGGGAGAATTACATCAGCATAAACCATTCTCTTGCCTGAAGACCCAGGTTATAACTTTGCCAACGATAATGCGATCCATGTACCAATACCGTGACTACCCCTCGTGAGAAGTGTGCTCCTGAGAAACACAGGATCCCCCCCCCCCCAAGACTCACAGAGCCAGAATCTGCTTCAAACAAGATCCCCAGCGACTTGTGTTTGTGTTGAGTTCTGAGAAGCATTGGGTGAAACACATGCTAATTTAAGGAGTCTAGTGACGTGTTAAGTTCTCCGGGCGGTGTAATGGTGAGGTCTGAGAAGGCTGTGATTTAAAGTGGGGGTGACTAGGAAAATGAAGGTCATGTTAACTAAAATCCGGAAGATGAGATGAGGAACTGGTTTGGAGTGGGAGGTGAGGGAGAGGCAGAATGGTGCCACTGGGCTTCAAGAAAGAGGAACTGTGTCACCCAAACTTTTGCCAACCAAACTGATAGCAATCAAATGCAGTTCACTTTCAATATCAGAACTCCACGGATAAAGAGAGAAACCACAAGAGAGGGAAAATCGAGGAAAACATTCTAGGTTGAACGTATGCAAAAGGAAACAATATTATTTAAGGATATTTGAACTCCTGAAAGCCCAGAGAGACAGAACCAGTTCTGGGTTCCACTGCTGTTCATATGTAGCCAGACAATTTCTCTGGGCTGGGTTCTATCTGCCAACTCCCCATATTTTTCATTCTTGCTCTTTGTGCATTTAATACCTTGAAAAACAATCCTCTTAATATTTAAAACCCATTTTGGATATCCACACTGTGTAAAATGTGTGTAAAAAGCCTCTTAAAACAATTGTTTTCCAATGACACTGTCAATGTATTTTTCCTCATTTTTATAATCATTGTTACTGTTGCTTATGATAACTCTATATGAGCCCAGAACTGAAATCTGTTTTCTTATGGACTTTTTAAAACTGTAACTTTCTCTGTATGTCACAATTACTCTTCTGATTTTTTATTTTTGTAGTGATTTTGTCAGGTTTTTCTTGAAAAATATCACAAGCATTAATTTTTCTTGATGCAGCCTGGAATCATTTACATGAACTTGACAAAAATATGCATAAGACAGGGGGATAGATTATCTGGGAGGAGTGGGGGGCAAGGAGAGAAGTGAACACTACTTAGTATAATGCACCTTTTATCGTCAGATCTCCAAGTGCTTCGCAAATATTAATATATCACATTACTTCCCTGGGAAACAAGTCAATAGGATTAAACACATTTTACAGATGAGAAAACTGAAAGCACAGATTGCTGAAGCGATCTGCTGAGAGCCATAACAAAGGTCACAGTGGAAGGGGGCACAGAACTCAGTGTCCTGATACGGGTAGCGCGTACCACTCGTCATTTGTTCCTTGGCCCCCACTTTGGTTTTGGAAAGGGAAACAAGCCTATGGTCCATTAACCCAGCATAGAACGCCAGTACAAGGTATGTTCTTTTCCCCTTGCCCTTCCCACAGTCCCAGTTCTCTTACCACTTCTGCAAACATGCCTCCTTAGCCCCTTCTCCTCCTGCCCTCACCTCTCAGAAGAGAGGGCAAAAAATATGGGTTCCCTGGAAACAAGGTGAAATACATATTACGGTTGATATTACAGCTGATTGTGTATGCGTACATGCAACAGAGAGAGACTGTGTGAGTCTGTGTGTGTGAGAGTATACGTGAGAGGGTGTATGTATGTGTGTGAGATAGTGTATGTGTGTGTGTGTGAGAGAGAGAGAGAGAGAGTGCATGAGAGACTGTGTGAGACAGTGTGTCACAGAGTGTCAGAGAATGTGTGTGAGATCATAGACAGTGTGTGAGTGTGTATGGAAGTGTGTGTAAGGGGGTTATGAGGGAATGTGTCTGTGAGAGTGTGTGTTTGAGAGATTGTGTATGTGCATTCAATATCGAAAAAGAGAGTTGGCATTTCTATATTTTTCCAATAAGACAGGGCACTTTTAGGATTATTGTTACCATTGTCCTAAAATAACACGAAGACAAAAATGCTGTTCTAATTTTCTTAAAGGCAAAGGAGAAAGCCCCAACACACTTTGAAAGTTTTAGTGCTTAAAGAGAGGCTACCAGAGCTCCAGATGAGAGACTGGAGTTTCGTGTTGCCCTAGCTAAACCCCTCCCAGGATGACACACACAGATTACTAAGAGTCCAAGCAGTGGGCTTGGGCCTGCCTTCCAGCAACGCCCCCGGCAGCCCCGGGGGCCTCTCGCCTCGTGCGCAGGCCTTTGGGGAATGAGTATGTTTGAGATCACTTGGAAATGATGCTAAAGCTGCCCATGGAGGAGTGCTGGGTGTCAGGCTGGGGTAACAGAGAGTTTGCCTCTGCAGGGAGAGTGACGGCTTAACCTAAAGCAAACTGTACAAGCTCTTCATCATTCTTAGGCTCCATCCAACTTGACTGGAACCCATCCGCCCACCTTTTAAACAGAATTGTTACACATCACCTTGTCTTACTTATCATGCCTGAATTTTGGCCTTGCCATCGCAGACATTTTCTTGAATGTTCTAAACCCAGACTGATGTTTCTTCTTCTGGTGAGTAAGCATATTCACCTTGAGAGCATCTCTCTTCTCAAGTCACTGGAGGACCAGCTCCCAAATTCCCTACCCTGATGATGTCTTGAGTTCCATTTGTCACGGCCTCCCAAGTCACCGTGTGAGCGTAACAGCCCCAGCCCGGCTGCCCAGCTGTTTTGGGGAGCCTTTTTGTATGGTGGTCATGAGGCGGTGCATACGCTGAGCCTTCCATTGGGCCCAACGCCCTCTGTCTGCCCTGCAGTGTTCATAACAATGGCTATCATTCCAACTGCTGGTAACAATAACTCTCTGAGCAAAACAAGAATCTCCCTAATGATGATTATGAGAATCCCAAGAATTCTAAACTAAAATAGCTACCTAACTTCAGGTTTTAATCCTAACAGGTTGGCAAGTAAATGTGGGCCTAGAAGTTGGGGGACCCAGGACATCGTCAAAACAGTGGTCACAAAACCACTATTTCTCCTTCGTGTCAGAAGTTGGGCCAAGAGCAGATTTAAGATTGCTACTGTGACTGGAATTTGGTGACAGTAAAACATTTTTATATCAGAAGCAGTTTTCAGAAGATTCAATGTATCAAATGTTTTTAAAGTGTTTTAAAAAAAAACATAAAATGTTTATGGCAGGGAAAACAGAAGAGGTGTTGAAGTCACGGGAGGGCAAGTAAGGTTAAGCAGAAGGTATACTTGACAAATTCATGTTTCTTCTTCCATGCTTAGGACGTGACCTGTACCCTTTGCATGTGCTCTTCCTTTAAAATAATCACAGAAATAAGTACATCAATTTAATAGAGTAAATAATGTTAATTGAGGTTTGAAAAATAATTCTAACTACACTTTTACTTCCCAACATCTGATACTATACAAAACACAAACTGGATAATGCCAGTTAACAGCCTTAAAAAGGTCAAAATAGGTACACTTTAAAAATGTTAAATTACTTTTAAGGGCATATTAAATTCCTACTTTCACCTACTCTTCTTCCTTGTTTTCCTTCTCCTCTTTGGCAAAGGTATTAAAACAGACTAAATGGGGAAAAATCAGGAAGTAAGGAGAAATCAGTTAAGCAGAGCCTGGATAAAGGATGAAATTCAGAAATTAGTTGTGAACACACACACACACACACGGTTTTACAGTATACTTTTTGCTTCTTCAAAAAAATCTGATTCTCTAAAATGTCTCCCTATGCTACCTGTTTTTTTCTCCCTTTCCATCTCGTAAACATGCATACTTGTCTTTCTTGCCTTTAAATCTTTAATAGTCACTCCTAAACAGTGGAGAGTCATTTAAGAAAACAGGTTAGGGGCGCCTGGGTGGCTCAGTGGGTTAAAGCCTCTGCTCAGGTCGTGATCCCAGGGTCCTGGGATCCAACCCTACATTGGGCTTTCTGCTCAGCAGGGAGCCTGCTTCCCTTCCTCTCTCTCTGCCTACTTGTGATCTCTGTCACATAAATAAATAAAATCTTAAAAAAAAAAAAAGAAACAGGTTAAAGTGTAGATTTCAAAATTCTACTTGTCAAGAGGTTCTGATTTAGTAGGGTTGGGACTGGGCACAGAAATACACATTTTTTTCACAAGCTCATCTGGAAGCCTATGAGGCAGGTGGACCAGGAACACATTGGCCTAAAACCGAAACAAAGACACCTTGAGTCTTCAGCAGGCCAGCAACTGATGGAGACAAACATCAGTGGACAGTAGAGAATGAACTAATTAACAACTCCAGACATATCACATGTGCATCTTTCTGATGACATGTGTAATTAGAAACCATGATATGGGTGGGTTGGTGGGTTAAGTGTCCAATTCTTGATCTTGGCTCAGGTCTTGATCTCAGGGTCACAAGTTCAAGCACTGCATTGGGCTCCATGCTCGGTGTGGAGCCTACTTAAACCAAACCAAACCAAACCACTGTGACCACTGACATTCTTTTAATAAAAGTCTACAACCCCAGGGGTAAAGTGAAACACAAAAAATGAGCATGCACATCAAGTAGGTAGGTTTGAGAGTATCAATTTAAAAAAAAATTATCTTTCAAAGTCGAGGATGTATGAATCCTTCACTAGTTTTTACAACTGCTTTCCATTGAGTTTTATGAGATAGAATTATTTCCAATAAACATACCTGGGAAGAGCTATTTAATGCCAAACAACAGTTTTCCTCAGTCCACATGAGGCCTTTCTCTTAGAAACAGGAAATGGCTTTCTCTTGCAAATATGAATGCTGTTCAAAGGATTCATGTTTTGCCTCAGTTCAAAACTCATACTAAATTTGGCAAATTGTGGTACACATGGAAGGGAAAGAAATTTATATTACAGGTGGTAGTGCTGAATGTCTTTCTGAAATAATTTGAGTAGTGCACACTCATATTACCCTTTAAAGACTCTTTAATGAGGCATTTCCCAAGAAATTTTGATGATAATCTGTGGAGGACTGATTGGTAATATTTACGTACTTGTGAGGGACCACAAAGTTACATTCGTGTGAATGAGTTACTTCCTATTAAACAAATGACTCTTCTTTCACATGTGTAATAATACTTTTGACTTCACTTTTTTTCCCTCTGCTCTCCCAAAGAAGTTTCTTTCTCTCCTGTCATTTGTTGTTGTTGTGGTGAAGTTATTTTTCTTGACGAGTTCCACCTACTCACTGTTAACCTGAAGGTCTTTTCCACTGTAGACATGCTGTGAATGCGCAAAAAGGAAGCTTGTTATCGCAAGATCAGCAACTCAAATTACAGCGTGATCAGAAGTGACATCACTGTGTGGTTTCATTAATGATATTAGAGGAGAACAAACTAATTTCGGTCATTCTTTCAGTGTCACAAAACTATGCACTTTGCCCCCATCGTTCCCTCTTCCATCCCTCCCTGAATTGTATCAGGGATTTCTTCTGAGGACCTCTTTTCCTTCATTATTCCCAGTCCACTGTGAGTGTGCGCATCTCCTCATTCAGCTTGTGTAGAACAGAGCAGAAACAAAACAAAACAAAGCACATTAACACTATTGACCTGATAACTTTCTTTTCCCAGAATAAGATCTGAAGAAAATTCAAGAAAACCACAGATACTAGAACTGATGAAGTCTACTTCCTGTGAATTTGTGTGGCTTGCTCATCAAGTCATATCCCTTTTTTAATTCTTATTCTTTATTCTGTAGTCACAGTATTTCTGCAATTGTCTATGGACCCCACTTACCACAAACCATGATTATCATATGTGAGAACCTTGGCCCAGTTCTAATCCTATAGCAACAAAGACCTGTACCCTGGACTGCCTTTTCACCTATGCTCCCTTTTGGGCTCTCCGTGGTAATGAAACTGGTTGGTTTGAAACAGATGTGATCAGTGGGGGGGAAATCTGCCTTTGCTTGAGTTAGTCAAACTCTCTGCTTTACTTTTCCAGTGATGAAATTTTGTGCACACGCGTGTGTTTCAGCAGATGGGAGACTTTGAATGGAGGGACTGTTATGTACATATTAGAGGGGTTTGTAATGCTGAGAAGCAAGTCTGATGCTGGCTTCTGGATTTGTTTAGGAGTCTTGTAGAAGATTAAATGGAGCCAGAAATTGTGTCATCAAACCAACAACCATGGCCAAGTCATTTAGCCTCTCTTGGCTTCAATTTTCTTAAGCCTAAACCATAGTTTCTCAACCTTGTCACTATTGACTTTTTGGGACAGATAATTCTTGTCACAGGGGACTGCTCTGTACCCCTTAGGATATATAGCAGCATCCCTGGCCTCTACCCACTAGATGCCAGTAGCACCCCCAGTTGAGATAGTCTCCAGACCCTGCCAAATATCCCTTGAGGAAGGGGGAGAAGGCAAAATTTTCCTCCATGGAGAACCAATGGCCTAAAATAAAACAGTTAAAATTTACCATAACTTTCTATTCTAAGATTCCACAAGTATAATATCCCTTGACTCTAGATCATAGCCAATTTGTTGATATAAAAGAACTTCTTTTTCAACTCTAGTGGCAAAATATGTTTATACCATTAACCCAAATTGAGATTTAGCCCCAAATATTTGTCAAGAGCTTATCATACGGCATAACAACAGTGGGCAGCATTTGTTGGCCACTTACTATGGTAAGCGCTTTTAGTGAGATCACTCACGTATGGCAGAAAGTTGAAGGAAGTACAGTTGAGCTCCAACTTAGAAAGAAGGCAAACTAAGGTGTAGGGACAGTAAACAACTTGCCCAAGGTCTCACTGCTAATAAATGGGAGAATAAAAACTCAGATCTATCCACCTTAAAATTGCTGAATTTTTCTATTGTTTTATATTGCTTCCTGTGGTATTTCAGCAGGCAATGTTTAAGATTTTAATATCAATAGATTGACTCCTTGTACCTATAAGGAGTTATAACCATTATTCTCTTTTTTTATATGTGGGGAAAGAAAAACCTGATAACTTTCAGTAGGGAAAGCAAAAGGTCAGAAAGAGGTTACATAACTTGCCCAAGGTAGGTGGCAAAGCTGATCATTTCAATTCAGTTGGTGATCCTAGGCACAACTCTCTTTTGCCTTTCAGCATAAAAATCTGCAGTATTAGACCTTAACACCCTATGAGTCAATGCAAGTGAGTATTCTTTTGGTGTTGTTGAATATTTAGTGAGACTTTATAAATGGTGGGAGATGTCATCAATCTCTTTTCTGTAAAGCAGATGGTGCTATGGAATAAGAAGAACGAAATTATAGTTGCTATCATAAAAAAGTTTTTTATGCATTGTTACATAGAAGAAGAGATTTGACCTGCACTCCTCCCACTCAGTCAAAGGGTGAGACACTTGAAATGTGTTCGGTGGCAATGCCCTCCAAAGTCTGACCAATAGCCTTCCAGTTACTCTCTCATCATGCCTTATTGAGCACTCCCTATGTCCTCCCCACACATGCTGGGGAAACAGCCACTGATGACACATAATTCCTGAAAAGTTCAAATACTGGTATTAAGAGAAGTCCACACTAATGACATGTATGGAGGGATAGAAGAATCACAGATAAAAGAGCAAATTTTCCTAATTTGGAAAAAGCCCAGCCAGGACAATTTCCCAAAGGAAGGAGACCCTTGAGTGGTTGTAATGGGTCATCAGACATCCCAGCTGGAGGGACAAGTTATGTGGTGTGAATAAAAGTAGCAATTTCAGAGAGAGAAATGTCATCAGTTATGGCCAGAGAAAGAGGACTGTAGAAAATGAGGTCAGAAAAAATAGATTAGGATAGTAAAGAGCCTTGAATTTCATTGTAGGATGACTGGGTCTTTCTTTCTTTCTTTCTGTAGGTGACATGGACTTATCAAAGAGTTTCAAGCAAAGGAGTGGCAGAATCTAAAACTTGTGTTTTGAAAGTACTGCTCTTTACCTACGTAACAAATGAATGGAGTTGACAGGTATCCAAGCATCCAGGCATCCAAGCACCTTGCCATTGGGCAGCCAAATTTTTCTTCCTAGATTTTACAGTTCGTCAGACAAACATGACGAACTCATACAAAGCCAAGTACCAATTTGACCCCAATTTTTCTGCCACTGCTCTACCTTGGGGCTAATTAAACTACCCTACAGGAGTCCTCCTGGGACACATTTCCTTGAGCAATAGGGTCTAGGGAATGCAGTTACAGCTTAACCTTCTTTTCCCACAAAAGAAGTCTCCTGAGTTTAACTGGTCTAAAAACTTGTGGTGTGGGTGGAAGCAAAAGCAGACAGTGCCAACAGCATTAATATTTTATGCCTACAAGGCAGCTTTGTAGCCAGGGTTCTCAAAGCTTTAACAAACATGCATTTTTAAAATCTCTCTCTCTATGTGGTGAAAACACGGAAAATTAGAGGTGATGATTGAAATTGCTGTGGTCTCAGTCTTAAAACAGAACCTGGAATTGGAGCCCTCTCTCCCTCTTGTATTGCTGCATAGACCCGAGATGAATCCACACTGGGTGGAGTTGGACCCCTGACTAGAGAAGCTGTGTAATTTGAAAGAGATGTTCTAAATGCTTAGGTCTTTGTGGCAACATAGGTAAGAAGCTGTGTTGGGAAAGTATTCCCACCTTGATGGCTACAAAGGACAAAAATGAAGCCACATGATCCACACAAATAAATGAGGCCAGTGTAAAAATGGCAGCCATCACATGAGGAGAAGTGGCTCCACAAATTCCCCACCTGGGTTTCCTTCCCACTTCATAATGACCATTGGGCAGGAGGGAAATGGCACATGGATGGGCATTTACTTCTTTTTTTAAATTTAAATTAATTTAATTTATTTATTTGACAGACAGAGATCACAAGTAGGCAGAGAGACAGGCAGAGAGGGGGGGAAGCAGGCTTCCTGATGAGCAGAGAGCCCGAGGTGGGGCTGGATCCCAGGACCCTGGGATCATGACCTGAGCCAAAGGCAGAGGCTTTAACCCACTGAGCCACCCAGGTGCCCCGGGCATTTACTTCTTAAATGAAACATGATCACATCAAAACAATGAAAAAGACGTACAGTGCCTGAGAATTTCCAGTACAATCTCCTTCACCGATAACACAAGTAGATTTTCTCACTGTCAACCACAAGAACTCTACCAAATTCTTCCTCGGACCTTAATTCCCTGTAGAGCTAGTATGCTGTTCCATCCATAACTATGGATTACTTATTTATATGTGGCTTTTTTTTCCTGGACAACATTTGTATGAAGAGGGGCCTTGTAATCACATAGCTTGAAGAGGGTCCTGGCAGTTCAATCACAACTGGACCCTCTGCTCCATTTGATTGGACCCTAACTTCTCTTATCTTACCCTTGTGGTCCAAGGAATGTAAGCAATGTGCAGCTTCCTTCCTACAACTGTGTCTTGTCCCTCTCAAGATCCTCCCAAATTCTCTGACTTAACGTGCTATCTACTAAGTATGCTACCATTTTGGATCATTTTTGAATCAACAGATCCAATATGCTACACCAGGAAAGAGGAACTTAGAAAGGAGAAGGCACAATCTAGCTCCCAGCTGCCATTTTATAGAAATCAGTGGACAGAATTGCTCTGCCTGGGACTTTAGTTCACTGAAGCCATTCCCCACAGGTTCTGTGGCCCTCAGCCAAGCAAGTAGTCCTCTTTCCTACCCCTGTTCTTTCTCCGGGAATGATGGGGTAGAGAATGGGGAAACCAGGGGAAAATTTTATCTTCTGCTAGGATAACAAACACCTCTTCATAGCTGGGGCAGCTATTCCATTCTGTGTTGTGGGGTGTTTATATCAATAAGACAATTGGATGAACTACAGTTATCATTTCAAGAGGTAGTGAAACCTATTGAGCTTTAAACAGAGCTCTATCGTAACCAGATGAGTGATTTTTAAATAAAGCAATCATGTCAGCTTTCTGGGCCTAGATTTTCTCACTTGAGAAATAAAGGGGTTAGACTAGAAAATGAGCTTTAAGACAAAGAATCATGATTCCAGCCATCCATAATGCTCTACTAGCTTTAACATTTTGGGGTCATTAGGTTCCTTTGAGAATCTAACAAAACCTATGGAAAAAAAGTTAATGCTTTAGAAATTCTGGAAACAATCCACAGGATTCACAGACGTTTTCTTCTCACCTGACCCCAATCCATTTCACTACTCCAGAAACCCCTCTCCTATTTCTCTGTAAGAAGGGGAAATTTTTTAGAGTGCCCACGATGAGCATATAACAGGTACTCAGAAATGCTCCTTGAGGGAGTGAATGAATGAAGTCATTCCCATGATCTATATGTTCTCTATCTTCAGAAATACAGTCTTATGTCACTCCATTATCCCTCAAAATAAATTATTTATTAAATATCCACTTGCATTTATTGTTATCTGCAAACTAAATGGCATTATTAAATTCTAAGGACTAGTTCATACTCCATAGAAGCTAGATTAAGATTGTGGAGAAGTAAAAATGATCCGGAAACCCATCAGGGTTTCTTCAGCTGCTTGGGCTGGCATATATTCATTCCTCAAGTTCTGTATTTATTCAGAGAGGATGGTCTCCCTAAAGAGAGGAAGACATTTTTAAATTCAAGTATATCTGAGCAGATTCCCTCAAGAACCCCAAATGAAATCTATACTCAAGTTTGGTAAAGATTTCCAGAAGGCTTTATAATGATATCTAACTCACTCAAATTAATTGGTCCTTTCTGGGAGATGATGACATCTTATTTATTTTCCTATTTTCTTATTGTTTTTATTACCTTATTATTTTTATTACCTTTATTGCCTTGAATAATCTAAATGGAATCCAGTATCATTTGAGAAAAAAAAGTATAAACCTCCTAAAATATTCAGCACAAGTAATAAGGAATCAGAGGTTTTGCCCATGGATTAAAAATCGGCTGTCACTGTAGCATCTGATTGTAGTTATGATCCTGTTTATAGCAGGTGGTTTGGGTGGAAATTTCCACTTTTTTTTAAAGCAGTACCAATAATACCAGCTAAATGCTGCCTTGATTTCTCATTACCAAAGCTTGGCTTTTGACTCATCTCAGAATAATCTGGCATAATTTGTGTATTATACGGCTGCACTCCAAATTCTGTCTGCCTGGTGTAGTATGGTAAGCTAATCCAAAACATCTGTCCTGCACTTTGTGTTCAAAATCCCTAAAACAGGATATAGGATAATGGAAAATAGATCTTCCTTTTGTGCTTCAGCTATTCAAAACTAGGTCCTTAAACAAACATTCAGAAACAAATTTGTCTTCTATAAATGGATTCCAAACCCATGTTGAAATAAATAAGTGTGCATAGTCCTTCTCTGGGACCCACGAACCTGGAAACAGTCTAGTCAGCCAATCCACCTTCCAGATTCACTAAATTCTCGTTATTCAGAAGGTGTTGGTAGTGGTTGCCTTCAATTTTGGCCCCTCATGAGCGGGCCGCCTGGTATTCATGCCCTTGGACACCCATGCTCCTCGCACATTAACTCTATGCTTGGACATGTGACTCGGTTTGGCCAATGGGACCTTAGCAAGCTCGATGCAAGCAGAAGTTTGAAAAGTGCTTACCTAATAAATCTTATTGTCTTGGAATATCCCATCTTGGAAGCCCACTGCTGTTCTGAAAGTAGCTTGGTCTGACTACTGATTGGTGAAAGGCCATGTAGAGAGAGGCTCTCCCTGGCAGAGGAGAGCTTGTCTTAAAGTTCCAGCCTCCAGCAAAGCTCCCCTGGCTGAATGCAGCTAAATGAGTGACTTCAGCTATACTATCTCAAATAGAAAACTACTCAGCTGAGCCCAGTCAACCCACAGAATAAAGAATAATAATTAATAATAATAAATCTTTGTTGTTTTAAACCTCAAGGTAAAGAGATAAAGATTTATAATGTTATCCCCGCATTTCAGTTAATACAAAAATATACTTATATCATGCATATATTATATATAACAAGATATAATATCTATATTACAAGATATAGTTATTATAGATACAGTTGTGATACGAATGGTAGTTCTTCTTGTTGTTTTTATTATTCACATAGACTTCAAATTCTAATGGCCATAGTAGGCGGGAAAAAAAACTGTCAAGTGTAAATTAACATCTCTTTTCCAAAAGTATTTTTCCCCATATTTGTACTCAAAATAAATAAAAGCATTGACTTAAGACTTATAAAATTCTAAAGTATTAAGAGATAAATGTTTACTAATTGGCTGTGCTGAAGACTAAAGACATTAAGTATACAAATACACATTAAAATTGAACTAAAAACCAAAACATATTCTATTACTTTGAAAACTTGTTTTTCCTGTTGAAGGACTGTGGGCCTAACGTACTTTCTTTGGTCTCCACCAAACCAATTAGTTTAATTGATAAATCAGGTGTTTTTTTCTACTTTTGTTCAAACTTAATTAGAAACTGACCAATTATTACATTTTATCTAGTATTGTTTTAATAATAACTACCACTTTTTTGTGATTACTAAGGGCTAGGAATTCTGTTCATACCTTTGCATAGATTAATTGATCATCACAACCTGCAGGGTGGATAGAGTATTCTTCCTATATTTGGAGGAGAAACATAAATCTAAAATCATAAAGCATGTATTTGACAGAGCCACTTCCAAGTGGTTGGTGTGGAAGACTCTGTTCCTTTAATTCTCTAAGCCAGGGGTCAGAAAACCTTTTTTTTTTTTTTTTAATCTTTTTAATTTTTTTATTTTTTTCAGCATAACAGTATTCATTATTTTTGCACCACACCCAGTGCTCCATGCAATCCGTGCCCTCTACAAAGAAAACCTTTTTTGTAAAAGTCTAGAGATTAGTAAATATCTTTAGTTTTGCAGGTCATACAACTCAAGGCTGCCATTAGAGCACAAAAGCAGTCAAAGGCAATAAATAAATGAATGGGATATGCCTGTGTTCCGGTGAAATTGTATTTATAAAAACAGGTGGTGGGCTGTATTTAACTTGCACAGATAGTTTATTTTTAAGATTTTATTTATTTATTTGAAAGAGAAAGAGCATGAGCTAGGGGCAGGTGTGGGGGTTAGGTAAAAGCAGAGGGAGAGGGAGAAGCAGCCCAATTAAGGGCTTGATGTGGAGCTCAAGCCCAGGACCCTGGAATCAAGACCTGAGCTGAAGACAGACACTTAACCGACTGAGCCACCCAGGCACCCCACATCTATAATTTTAAAACTTACAACCCATTGTCCCCACAGGTTCCCAAATCAATAATGATCAAATATGAGGTTAGATCAGAATTACTGGGAGGGCTTGTTAAAATAGATTATTGGGGCCTCCAATAGCGTTTCTGGTTCAGTAGGTCTAGGATACGTTCAAGAATTTGCATTTCTGTCAGTTTCCAAGATGATACAATGCTACTGGAACAGGGCATATACTTTACGAATCAGTATTATAAGTATATAGGACTTCAGTTCCTGACTTTAAGGTAGATCACCATCCTGAAGACCAGAATCTCTCTTGCTACATTTTTAGTGAATTCAAGCATCCTGAGATGGTAATTTTAATTAAATCGTTGTTTTTGTTTCCTCCTTCTCTTTGTTTTATTGTGGATCCAGGAGGAGGTGTGTGCATGAGGAGCTGGAGGGAGGACTGATAAGGAGAGTTATAGTGGGGATGCCTGGGTGGCTCAGTTGGTTAAACGTCTGCCTTCGATTCAGGTCATGATCCCAGAGTCCTGGGATTGAGTCCCACATTGGGTTCCTTGCTCAGTGGGGGAGCCTGCTTCTCTCTCTGCCTGCTCTGCCTGCCTCTCCCCTTGTTTGTGCGCACTCTCTCTCTCTCTGACAAATAAATAAATAAAATCTTAAAAAAAAGGGAGAGTTACAGTGAATATTGAACATAGATTGACAGCACCTGTCTCCACTGCCTACTCCATTCCTTTGTGCCTGTCCCTTCTCCATCTTTCGAAGATGAAACACTTGTGACAAGTTTTAATCTTGTCTTAGACAAGACTCAGACATACGCATACATAACCACATATTTGTGTATGATATTTGGTGTGAACTTTGAAGGTTATGGACTTGGGATAACATAGCCTTACAGAATAACCAACTACAGAGGTGACAAAATTCAGTAAGTTATGTTGGAGTGAGCCAAGAAACAGAAGACATAGTGATTTGTCCAAGTGCTTTACTGAGTGTAAATGTGGGGGAAAAAAAAAAGAACTTTTACTACACATGGTCTTGGACCCAAGTGGGAGCCTTCCATGGAATTAGCATTTGTCATTTCTTCATTTTTCACAATGATGCTCTAGTTTAGTGGGTCTCATCACAGGGTAGTTAAAGGCAAAGACTCCTGAGTCATAACACCCATGTGAATTCCAGATCTTTACTTACTATATCTGTGACCTCGGGCATGATTTCACCCCTCCTTCTCTTCCTCCATAAAACAGGATGTTGATTACACCTCCTTTAAAGGCTATATAGGAGGGCTAAATGAGTTAATATGTGGACAGAGACTGATGACACAGTAAATACTTATGAAGATGGCGCATACTGTTGAATACATTTTATTGAGAGAGATGGGCTCTTGCACTCAGGGCGATTTTACATGTGTACTAATAATCAAAACAAGCTTTGAACCTGGCTGTGGCTGATTCCACAGCTTTGGTGCCTAAGGGAGTTGAAACACAAGCCAAATGAAAGGAGTATCCAATCCCTTTCAACAGGACAACAGGCTTAGGAACACACACCAAAAGATAATCCCAGTGTCCAGAAACATTGAGAACTGTGCAGGTATATGGGTTCTGAGAAGAATGGGCTTCTGTGAGGGTGGGCTAGAGGGAACAGTTGAGGTAGAGCCGTGTTTGTGTGAGGTGAGGAGAGGGCATTGTGGTAAAAGCGAGAGACGACTGGCTTGGATATAAGCAAGGTCGCTGGAAGCAAGAGAATATTCCTGTGGCAAAATAAGGCCCACAAAGTTAGGATGAATGCCTCCCAAACACACACACACACACACGCACACACATGCACGCGCACACACACACACACACACACACACCGCAAATAAAAAGAAAATCGCTTAAAAAAAACGCCAAAAAACAAAAAACAAAAAACAAAAAAAAAACTACAAACAAATCATTTGGTCAAGTGTTGAATAGAAAACATTATCAAAATAATTTTCTATTCATCAATAAGGATATATGGGGAAAAATCATTATTCCTTCATCATTGCTCCTCCCAGACTCCAGTTATTTAGCTAAGTAGGGCAGAGGGGAAGGAGTGCCTGAGGTAGCTGCGAAAATATTAAGGAAAAAATTTTTGTGAAAATAATTTTACAAGCCCTTCTGTTTTCCAACAAGGGGCATATCTGTCCCCGGAGCCCTGCAGCTGTGCCTCGCACAGAGCGAGCTATTAGGTTTACAGCTCCCAGAAAATAGCTTCACACAGCTCTGATTGCATGGGGCCCTCTGAGGTCTTGCTGCAGGTTTGGTTGGGTTTCACAGTGATTTTATATTTCCTGTTCAAGCTTTTATTAGTTTTATATAGATACATAAGCATGAGGGGTCAAGGGGGAGGGAGAAACCCAAGACAATGGAACGGAATTTTTAAGCTGTAATAGGAGTTTAAGGGACTAAAATGTTGCTCAAATTGTGAGAGGTTGGTGCTGGAGTCTGGATATTCAGGCCCAGATCAAAGCAAGATCTGGTGCCAAAAATCCATGCAGAGGTGACCTGTTCGATCTCCCAACTTGTGCTCCGTTCCCCTACTTCTAGGTATGAGGACTCTTGCCAAAGCTGTTTCATTGCTGTAGATGAGAACAGAGAAAAAAAATACATGTATAGATCAAGGTCATTCTAAGCCTATTTCAGCTGGTGATTAAGAGCCTGGGCTCAGGAGCCAGACTGCCTAAGTGTGAGTCCATCCTCTCCACATACAGCCGTGGGATATGGGACACCAGTGTCTTCATCCTTCATCTGTGAAGTGAGGACAACAGTAGAACTTAACCCATATGGTTGTATGTGTATATACATACATGTATATACAAAGTCTCGTTTAATAATAAATGGAGAATCAAGGGGAAAACTATAATAAATGAAAATTTTGGTACACACACACACACACACACACACACACACATATGTTTACAAAAGTACCAGGCATATGATAAATGAGATTTATAATAGAGCATATAATAAGCACTTAAAACAGTACTGCCATAGTCTCAATAAATGTTATCTCTCAGTATTATGTTTGCTGTTATTATTAGTTTTAATGAAATATTGATTTCCATAACTAATTTGCTTCATGTCAGTTTTCTTAAGTGTGGTCACATATGCTTCTGGTCCATTGCACTTGGATCATGGTTGAACCATACAGGTAAGCTACAGAGAACGAAGGCCAGTGGGTGTACATTTATCTGTGGTAAACAACTCAATACAGTTAAGTGTGAAGAAGTGCAATCTAGAACCTTGCTTCTCAAGTGTCCATGTGCATGGGAGGAATTACCTGGGGATCTTGTGAAAATGCAGATTCTGACTTAATAGGTCTTTGGTGGGACTGAGTCTTTGCATTGCTGCTGGTCTATAGACCAGAATTTGAGTCACAAGGGAATCCAGGAATGAGCACTTATCTGGGAGGCAGACAACCCGGGCACATGATTATCTCATTGTTGAATTCAAGTGTTTTGTTTGTTTGTTTCGATTTTTTAAGATTTATTTATTTATTTTGAGAGAGAGAGAGAAAGAGTACATGCATGTGAGTTGGAGAAAGTGGTTGAGGAAAAGAATCTCAAGCAGACTCCCAGCTGAGTGGGGAACCCAACTCAGGGCTCAATCTCATGACCCTGAGATCATGACCAGAACCGAAATCAAGAGTCACACAGTCATCTGACTGAGCCACCCAGGAGCCCCTCAAGTGATATTCTATAAAATTCACTCATTTTCTTCCCCTTGCCAAGTGAGCACTGGGAAGATGTGTAAGAACTTCCGGACTTGTACTGAGGAATATAAAAGTGACTGAAACCACTCCTGCTCTCAAAGGACTTACTATGTAATGGTGCAGAATGAGACCCATGCCCACAAATGAATGCCATCCAAGATAGCAAGGAGAAAATGCAAGTGTTCAGAGGAGGGAGGGCCATTCCCTTAATCTGAAGAAATCAGGCCAAGTAACACACTTAGTATTGCTTTGACACAATTTGTCCCTCTGCAAAATGGAACTAAATTTCTTGCCACCTGGCTCTTAAGATATAGGATGGGCATAATAAGCCCATAAAGATAAAAGTGTTTTTGCAAGCCATGTCCTATGTAATTGTTCTTAAGATCAGCAATAAAATCAATAGTCTGGTTATGAATAGATAGGTAACCCATCTGGGGGTGATTCTCCATATTAATCTATATAATTCTTAGCATCAGAGGGCCACTTAATATAACAGAAACAAAATGGGTCCCTTGGCTGACTTCACAACCATGGAGCAAATGCTCGTTGACATTGGGGCAAGAGGATCACATGTGGCTCTGTTTTCAGCTCATCGGCAGTATGGTAGGGTTGCAGAAGTGAAAGCTCCATCTGTGTCTCTCAGCATATGGTCCTGGGTTATTAACCAGAAAGGGTTAAGGAGTAAGAAAGGGGAATCTTCTGGAGACCTGCGATCAAGTCTTCAGAGAAGAGCAAGCATCTGAAACAGAATTATCAATCTTAGGCGATGCTTCCCATTATGGCAACAGATAGGAATCCTACCCATTGTTCTATTCACTTTCAGATTTTTAGAGGGTTCCTTTTTCTGTTCTAAACAGACTTTTAAGTTTCTGGCCACTCCAGATCCAGAGCTTCCTGTGGGTCTGCCTTGATAGGGACTACAACAGAGCTCAGCTTCTGCCTGGGTGCAGTCCTACATTTCTCCCCCTTTTTTCCACAAGTGTTGCCCTTGGGGGCATTCCCAGCTAAACAACCTACTTGCTAATCTCCATCTTCGTGTCAGCTTCTCAGAAAACACCACCTGAGATGTCTTTCACCACACCACCCTTCAGCCTGGTGGCCCATTGAAACAAAATAAACCACTCTCAGTCCCTTGATTGGGCCGCATCCTCTCACCTCTCTGTCCTTCTGTGCACATTCTGTATATATCACAGTAAGCCATACCTTGCATGCAGCAAATGTGTACTAAGTAGTTGTTGCTCTAGTTGTTTTTGAATAAATATACATTCTTGGGGCAGAAGACATCCTCCTGGTCCTTCTTCCACCAACCTGCCTTTCCTGAGTAACTCATCCTCATCTTTTCAGATAATTCAGCCTGAAGGTCTTCTCCTCTGCAAAGTATTTTCTTGCCCTTTCTTGGAATTGCTCTCACTCCCTTTACTCTATCAGAGATTTTTGTTGTACTGTGTTATAGTTGTTTACTTGCCTATTTCCTTCCACCCCCACACAAACCTAGATTTTTTAGCACCTTGAAGTCATGGCTGCATCTTTTTTTTTTTTTTTTAAACTGCTGTTTAACCAGCAAATAGTAGATGCTCAATAAGCATCTGAAAATAAAACTTAGATCAGTGATCTCCTAACATGTATGTGTCTTAGAATCACCTGGAGAAATGTTAGAAATACAGATTCTCATGCTTGACCTTGAACCCAGTGAATAAACTCCAGGGTTAGGGCTTATTTCTGCATTTGGGAACTAAGTCCTCAGCTTGACTCTTTACTATTTCTACCAAGAGGAGATGCATTGAGTTATACATTAACTTTTTTGTTAAAGTTAGCAAAACTTTATTAACAAAACCAAGATGCTAACTTCATCTCTTTTTATTCAAGAGTAAGCTCTTAGTCAAAGGATACACCAACCCATAATGCTTTTTCTCATATGGGAAAAGATACTGTGCTTTACAAAGACCCGGTTTGGTGACAGAGCCTGAGAGCTGCAGAGATAGGTTGCTTGGGTTGACTGCTGGTCCTGCCATGCTCTGGCTGTACAACCCCAGACAAATTACACCCTCTCTGCGCCAACCGCCCCCCCCCCATCATCCCCTGTAAAATGGAAATAATAATAGTCCTTACATCATGAAGTGATTGAGGGTCAGGTCAGTGAAAGCATGGGAAACGCTTGGAACTGAACTTGACATGTAGGAAAATCTTAATTAATGTTAGTTATTTCTTTTATTATTATGACTACTATTTTTTATTATTGTTTTAGGAAATTACCTTCCAGAAACATGTAGTTATAAGGGAGTGATTGTATAACTGTCAACATTTGCAAGTTAGGCAGGAGAATGAATAATAAAATTCACAGTTTGAGACTTTAATCCTGAGAACTACATCATCTTCCCATAGTTAGCTGCTTTTCCGTGATCTCCTGGTTCCTGGTGCCTGAAGGTTTCTCTCACATTTTGTTTTTCTGTCAGGGCTTTCCAAGTGTAAACAAATGTGCTCTACAGTTCACCATTCTACAACAGACTTCGGTGAAGGATGTTTTTTATATCTCAGAGGTTTGAAATTGCACAATCCTTCAGGTATAAGCATTTCAACTGAGAGTGGCCTGTTTTCTGAAAGCCGGCCTTCCACACAGACAGTAGTATATCAATTTGTCACCAGCTTGGAGATCCTGGCAGAAAACTATGAGAATTACATACCTGTAATTTGGTTTTCCCATTATAGGGACCTTGACTGTCTGGGTGCTGTTGAGTAAGGTCATTGACACTTAACAGAGAGCAGCTGGACTGGGGAACTTGATGCCAAAACTCAGCAGCCTCTCCTCTCCCCTCCGCCCCCACATCCCTCTCTGGCAGGAAATTACACCCAAACCACAGAAAACATTGCAAATGCTTGCATCCAAAGAGTTATAATTAAGTTGATCAGCTTAAATAAAAAGGCTGTGACCTGTTTTTTTACTTTGTGTAAATAAGTCAGGTGAAATAATCCATTTTACTTGTCCCCAAAGTGTTCATCCACCTGAAGGCAAGAGAAGGCTTAGATTTCACAGGATTAATCTAGGCTAACCTTGAAAAAAAGTTTGCACATAAAAACTCTCAAAAATATTACTGTGAAAATCTGTGAACTTTTTTTCTCATAAAACAATTATTTCTCAAAACCACAATTCCAGATAAAGATAATATAGATGTTTGACCTATAAAAGATCAGTACTATAGAAAAGATTTGAAAAATCTGTCTTGCAGAAGATAAACTTGTTTTGGATCACTCCATAGGGTAGAACTAAATAAAATGGATAGAAGTATACGAAAAGAGAGACTTAGGGTTAATATGAGTTTCTGGGATAAAGTGTCATTTTATAACAGCTGGCATCCTATTTGCTTGTAGAAAGGGTACAGTATTTGCTTAGGGATATACCTCGACAAAAGGTTGAAGAAAAAGGTAAGCATCATAGAGAATTATGTGTGGACAGAATATTCATCTATGTGTGGTGACCTCTCCTTTGTCCCCTCAGATTTTCAATAAAATAATTAAATCCATACAAAGCTCATTTCTAGAGGATCTTCCAGAGAGACTGATAGAGAGGCTGGATGTTGCCTCCCAGACAATGTAGGATGGAAGAGAGGACTCACATGTGACAACTGGAATGTTGATGGACAGACACATGAGTAAGTAAGTTGTCAGGAATTTGCATAAATCATGGAAATGGCTCTGGACTTTCAGAGAAGTTCATGATGAGTCGGCTTGAATCCCGGAGGGACAGGTAAACCCTGGCTGTCAGCTTAGGTGCTTGAGAGAAAGAGCATTTCTACAGTGCTCTGCCAGCTCATATAGTAACTCCCTCAGAGGTAGAAGCCCTACTATGTTTCCTCACAGAGCTGCACTCTGGTCCCCTTGGAGACATGAATGAGGAGACCAAGACAACCAAGAGGCAAAATGTGAAGACGCAGTCCAGCTTAGCAAGATAAGTGACTCCTCTGAAGGAGCCTCAGACTCAGCCTTGGAGGAAGACGATATCAGAGAAGGTTTCTCAGAAGAAGCAACAGTGGGGTGGGGCAGGGGGTAAATCTGAACAAACAGTGCGTTCAAAATACCAGGCTGGTACCGAGGGAGCAGCAAGCTGTTGAGCATGGCTGATTCACTATCGCTAATGTGACAGGCTTGTTCGGCCTGAAACAAGCATAGGAAGGGGGCCAGGGGCCACATCACAAAGAGTTTTGATGTCAGTCAGTCCAAAGCCTTTGGAGCTAGTCTTGAAGACAGTGGGAAGCCATTGAAAACCGTGAAGCAGAGGAGTAGTGTGATCATACATGGGGACCAGACAAAGTATGTCAAGAGTCTCTAGGCAACTATTTGTTTTACACAGTTTAGACATTTACCTGCCCAAACGTCCTCCTCCTAGTCTGAGAACTTATGTTTTCTCCAAGAACCACCTCCCCTTGAAATCATATTTGATAATGCCAATCCTCTTCTCTGATCCTGTACATTTGTTTTTTTGCTCCTGTTGTCACCTTCCGCCTTGCCCATTTTTTTTTTCACCCCAATGTAAGTCTTCTTCAAGTGTCATTTTGTATCCAGGTCTTTGTAAATCATTCAGAATAGAAATTCACATGTATACAGGAGGCAGATAGGTATGGCAGATGAGTAAAGCAAATTAGGTACAATAGACATTTGTTTGTATGCTAAAAATGTGGTGATACAATTGACCCTTGAACAAGGCAGGGGTTAAGGGTGCTGACCCCATCATGGTTGAAAATCCACGTATAACTCTGGACTCTCCCCAAACTTAACTACTCATAGACTACTGTTGATCAGAGGGCTTACTGATAACATAAACTGTCAATTAACACGTAATTTGTATATGTGTGTATTATATATTATATTCTCACCACAAAGTAAGCTAGAGAAAAGAAAATGTTATTTAGAAAGTCTTAAAGAAGAGAAAATACATTTACAGTATTGTGCTGTAGTTATCAAAAAAAAGATCTGTGTGTAAGAGGGTATGTACACATTAAACCCACATTGTTCAAAGGCCGACTATACTCTTCACTTCCATAAAGAGCTTAAAAACAAAACAAAACAAAACCCAACAACAACAAAAAGCACAAGGAAGTACTAATAAAGATGTCTGATGAACTATAGCCTAGGAGAACAGTAGAGAATGGTGAGGTCTCTGGTCAAGTAGACAGTCCATTCACTTTGATAAGAGTGGCAACTCTGCTTGATCCCAAGCCATTGTTAACACACAGAACTGGAGGTCCAGTGTATAAAATCTCTTGGTTAAAAGAAAAAAACAGAAACCTTGGAAATTCAGATTTTATTTTTGAACAAAACTTTTTGAGTTTTATTTTTTTCCTTGGGTAGGAGATTCATCTTAACATGCATGCATTTTAAAACAGTAACAGGGTCTCAAACTGTTCCGAGCAGACATTAGACAAGCACAGAAGGTTGAAAATTCCTATTTAAAAAATGGAAATTGCAGTAAGAAATGGAGAAGTCACACACATATGGTGGGGTGGTAGTTTATCCTGCTCCCTCAAAAGTTAAATCTAAACTTCATTCACATTTTTTTTTTTTTTTTAATTATGAGATTCTGATCTGATGCTTGGTTGTGCTGAACAGCACTGGGCCTCCTACCAGCGGTAGGAGGTAGGAGGTTGGTTCCTACCTCCTAATAAAATGGCTCTGAGCAAGGGGAAGAGGCCCCACCAGCCTCCAAAGGATCTCAGCATAACCCCTTGAGAGCCAGCTAAGCTTCCTCTTCCATTTGGAGGTGCTGTTCCTACGCAGCACATCTCAGAGGAAGACTAGGACCACATCACTGCCCCCTGCAGGCGGCGGGTAGCTGTGGGGGCAACTGTTCGAATGGGTTTTCCCTTTGATTCCAGGGCTCAGGCTGGGCCTCTCCTCCCCACATTTCTGCTAGAAAGAGATGAGGTCTCAGGGCTTGACAGGAGCTATAGGTCTATGGAAATCCAGATTTGTATATGAAATATCCTGATATTAAAAGTTGACTCCAGGGGCGCCTGGGTGGCTCAGTGGGTTGAGTCGCTGCCTTCGGCTCGGGTCATGATCTCAGAGTCCTGGGATAGAGTCCCGTGTCGGGCTCTCTGCTCAGCGGGGAGCCTGCTTCCCTCTCTCTCTCTCTCATTGCCTGCCTCTCCATCTACTTGTGATCTCTCTCTGTCAAATAAATAAATAAAGATCTTTACCAAAAAAAAAAAAAAAAAAAAAAGTTGACTCCAAACTTTTCCAAACACTGTAGTCCAATACCAGCATATCATTGGTGCAGATATATGACACAGACCTTCACATGACTTTTGTCATACATATTCATACTGCCATAATGTCTAGAAACTTGCTTAATAAATATAATTTGAAGGGCACCTGGGTGGCTCAGCCGTTAAGCATCTGCCTTTGGTTCAGGTCAAGATCCCAGGGTTCTGGGATCAAGCCCCACATTGGGCTCCCTGCTCAGCAGGAAGCCTGCTTATCCCTCTCCCACTCCCCCTGCTTATGTTCTCTAGCTGTCTCTCTTTCTGTCAAATAAATAAATAAAATCTTTTAAAAAAATAAATAAAGATAATTTGAAGACTAAGGCGCTCTAACTCCTGTGATTTTTTAGCACTTTGGTCCTTGTCATTCACTTGGCTCTTACTTTGGGTTACCTTTTATTGCTATCGAACTTTCACATTTATTTCTAATCCCCTCACATAGAGGGGACCTCCTGGACAGCCTAAACCATCCCTTGAATGTCTTTCTGTTTCCAGTCCCTAGCATGGTAGTTTTCCCTTTGTAGAGGCACCTTAACAACTACAAAAACTAAAATGTATTAATGGCATATTGCAGATGTTACGGGTAGTGATTTACTCATATTATCTCATCTGCCTCTTAAAAAAGCATTACAAAATAACTATGGATGTTTTGATTCTTGTTTAGAGATGAAATCCAAAGGTAGTGAATGTGAAACCTTGCCCCAGCTCATGTAGTTAGGAAGGTATGGAGTTTGGACTCCAGCCTAGAAAGTGGGCCTCAGGAAGTGCTGTTCTACTGCTAAAAAGGCCTGGTATAGAGCCCCTGAGGAGCTCAGCAGTCAGAGAACTTGAAGAAAGTGTGTCTCCTGCTTCCCTCAAACTCTGTGATGTGACAGTGGTAATCCTTGGTAGTTAATTCAGTTCAAATTGCTTTCAACATAATAATGGCAGGGCAAAAAAAGAAACCAGAATGATCTTTTGGCCCTGCGAAGACAATTATCAGGTGGTTATTTAAACCATCCTCAAAGAATGGTTTGTAAGCTATGGACTCACAAAGAAGTGTCCTGATTTCCTCTGTATTTGACTTACATTACATGATTTGGCTTAAAGTATGTCCTCAAATATTTTTAAAATACTAATTTTTTAAAAACCTGCACATTCATATTCGATTTGAATGTAATGGCTTAAATTATATCAAGTATTTTTAAAACACTAACAAAAAAACCCCCCAAACCTGCACATTCAAATGGAAATTCAACCTACTAGATGTCTCCAATGTGCTAACCAGTAGTCTCCCAGATTCACCATATAATAAATACATGTTATATATTTGAACATAAAGTACATTCATACTAATAAAATGCCACTTTTCTCTGCTTTACATATTGGAGTTCTGTGTCAGATTTCGTTTGCATAATGCATTCTGCTCTGTGAGAAAGTTGGAAAGCCTCTTCTCTAATATATATAGCTTCTTACTAAGTCAGTCCCTGCTCTCCTGCCTAATTACATATGCCTGAATAGTCAGTAGGAGCCGATTAGCATTGTGGTATATTTATGGAATCTAAGACACAATCAATTGTAAGGTGTACTATTATTTCATATACCTCAAAGAAAGAAAAACACTCCCATCAAAAATCTAGCATGCAATCAATTCTGATATCGTAGATTTAAAAAAAATTAAGTTCTCAAATCAATAGAATACAGTATTTCAGAACATGAACTCTGAAATCAGATTACCTGGATTTGAAATCTAGGCATCCTATATACTCTGACCTTCAGCAAATCACTAAACTTCTATCTTCATCTGCAAAATGGGACTCATAACACAGTCTAACTCTGAGGGCTCTTGTGAAGGTTAAGTGAGAGAGAAAGTGTAAGGCCATGGGTTTGGGGTCTAGTAGGACCTTGATAAATGTCTACTATTGTCAGTATGGGCCCAAAGAAAGCCGTCAATTTTATGACCCGATCGTATAGTGTTGTTCCTGTTAGGTGCCAGGCAGAGTCCAGCAATCTACTCTTCTCCTTTTAATCTCCTTTTCAGAAGCTCTTTACTCTTAGTCAGAAGAGTGAGCACACATCTGATTGAATGGGCTTTTATCCCTAAAGGAGGAGGTTTGCCTGATGATATAAAGCTCTGTTCAGATGCCAATTTAATCTCTTCTGATGGAGAGGTTTTAGAAGCTTTTAGCCCTCCTTGGTGACCTCCATATTGCACAAATAGATTTCTCTTGCTCTTGTGTCCTACAACCCCAGAGTACTTTGGAAGGATGGAGTAGGCTTTCCTTCTGAAGTGTTGGTCTTGAGTGCCATCCATGGTGGGAAGGTTTATTTCGATAAATGATGAAGGAGTTCAAATTTTGGAGCTAACTTTAGCTGTAGATCTTTTTTTCGAAGTAAAAAAATAAAGTTTCTTGGACTATTTGAACTATATATACTAATTACCCCATATGAAATTTTTATGTGGATAAATAGGGAAGTGGCAACTCTGTTCTTAACATCCTTTTGAATATCTGGTGGTTACCATTAACCTATCATATCACAAAGCAGATCCAAGGACTTCTCCAAAAACAAGTCAGTGTGGGCTCAGCTATGCTGCCATAACAAATAGAACAGAAAACTCATGTCACCAACCAGGAGAGGGCAGGTGGTTCTCCTCAACATCTCATGACAAAAGTTTCTGAGCTCCCTCCCTTGCATGGTCACACCATCAAGCACACCTTCCAAGGTTGTTTCTGAAGGAAGAGAAACCGAGAGGTCACCTCAAATGTTTGTGGGACCAGGACTCTCAGTGGCTTATCTCACTTCCACCCACATACCATTAACCAGAACTCACGTGACAAGGCCCACCAAATCTGTTGATTCTAACTCAATGGCATCTGAACCATTTCTTTATTGTCCACCCTCATTGACACTGGCCTTTTTCAGATAATCTGCATCTTTCATTTGCACAACCCAAAGTAATTCCTTAAGAGATTGATTTACTTCCTCTCTCTTTCCTCCTGTCCCTGAACATATATGCCCCATGCTACTGCCCACTTTAACCTTCACAGACCTGATCCTATTCCCGCCCCCCCCCCAAGTTGAAAACAGTTTATTTGCCTGGAGTTATCCTCCTTGCATATCCTTCCTTGCATGATTAGCAGGTACAACCAGTTGCTAGTGTACCTGTCCTGGCTTACCTCCCATAGACTTCCTTATGTGTAATTCTATCCAGCATACCTGGATTTCTTGTTTTCCTAAAAATTTCCTTATTATATGCCCAGTCTTACACCACGTAATATTTTTTTTTATTAATTTTATTTTTTATAAACATATAATATATTTTTATCCCCAGGGGTACAGGTCTGTGAATCACCAGGTTTTCACACTTCACAGCACTCACCATAGCACATACCCTCCCCAGTGTCCATAATCCCACCCCCCCTCCCAACTCCCCTCCCCCCATCAACCCTCAGTTTGTTTTGTGAGATTGAGAGTCACTTATGGTTTGTCTCCCTCCCAATTCCATCTTGTTTCATTTACTCTTCTCCTACCCCCTTAACCCCACATGTTGCATCTCCTCTCCCTCATATCAGGGAGATCATATGATAGTTGTCTTTCTCCGATTGACTTATTTCGCTAAGCATGATACCCTCTAGTTCCATCCACGTCGTTGCAAATGGCAAGATTTCATTTCTTTTGATGGCTGCATAGTATTCCATTGTGTATATATACCACATCTTCTTTATCCATTCGTCTGTTGATGGACATCTAGGTTCTTTCCATAGTTTGGCTATTGTAGACATTGCTGCTATAAACATTCGGGTGCACGTGCCCCTTCGGATCACTATGTTTGTATCTTTAGGGTAAATACCCAGCAGTGCAATTGCTGGGTCATAGGGTAGTTCTATTTTCAACATTTTGAGGAACCTCCATGCTGTTTTCCAGAGTGGTTGCACCAGCTTGCATTCCCACCAACAGTGTAGGAGGGTTCCCCTTTCTCCGCATCCTCGCCAGCATCTGTCATTTCCTGACTTGTTAATTTTAGCCATTCTGACTACACCACGTAATATTTTTTTGGAGGTCTACCTGTCACTCAAGACCCCTTTGGGTGTTTCCCTCCTTCAGTTAAGCCTTTCTTGATTCACCCCGTTGGAATGAAATGATCATCCAAAGAGCTTCTAAAGCACATTTGAGAGAATTCTTATTTCACACTTATTCATTCCTCTGGGTGTTTACATTAACAATGTAAGGACTTGTCTTCCTGACTTGACTGCTTGTTCCTCAAAAATCTGCTGTAGACTTGACTCCCCTTATGTCTACAACACTAACCTCAAAGTGTTGAACACAGTATGCTCAATACATGTTTAGTAGTTTAATTTTTAAAACTCTTAGTAATTAGTAGAATGAAAAGATATCACAAAATGTGAAATGTAAGGTCGTTCAATATATTTTCTGCTCTAACATGACACAAAAGCCCTGAAAGCAGAGATTTGTTGTGATAATACTTATGTAATCTTTAATTTCCTTAATTTACAAAAGTATGTTCAAGATGGAAAACAGTGAAGGGCATTGTCATTTCTGCATGATACAGTTTAGATCTTTATAGTCTAAAAGCTCTACTGGCTGAGGATATCTGGGGCTGTGGGTAGAGAAACATTCCAATGGGCAACTAGCATTCACCTATTTAATCTTGAACCACCATCTGTATCTACCTCTGCTCCACTTAACACATTTTCTCTATTCTGTGTCTTACCAAATATTCTGGTTTTCAAACCTATTATTTACTTCTGGTACCATTTCTCTTACCCCATTCTCTCAAACTCATGGCCTTTTTGAGTCCTTTACTAGATACTTTCTTGGATGGGTCTACTGACTAAATGGCTTTATTTCTTCACTGAATTCGTTTTCATTTGGCTGAAAATCCAATTTTTGAAGCTCAAGGAGGAAGTAATAAAGGAATTAAGGTGTATCAAATAAGATTCTTTGGACCACAACCAGCAGCGAGCTCCAACTCAAACTGATATAAACAATACAAGTTATTCGCGCTCATAATAAAAGTCTAGAAGTAGGATGAGGTATGTATCTGCTTTTTAGCAATTCTCTTGGCTCAGTCTTTCTCTGTGTTTGCTTCCTCCTTGGCCTAGTAAGAAAATAGCTATAGTAATTCCATGCATCACACTAGACACAACAATATTAAAAGAAAGAAGGACACTGTTTGTTCTTATGTTTTCTTTTTGGAGCAAGGAAACATTTCACAGAAGTTGTCCAGAAGACTTTAGTCGTGTTTCATTGGCAGGAATAGGTCACATGCTATTTTTAAGTCAAATACTGTCAAGGGGAATGGGATTATCCAACTGGTTAAAACTAATGATTTAGGATTGAGTGAATTTTGAGGGGTCAACCACAATAATTACCAGAAAGGAGAAGGCAGGGAAGAAAGAAGGCAGGAAGGAAAAACAAACTAGAATTAGTTTTCTCATTTGGCAAACCCACCCTTTATAAGTCATTACTGTATTTCAAAGATATCTATTTTTTTTTTCTTTCTCTAAATTTCAGAGAATTTCAATTGGGAAGATGAACTTTTCAGCCCTCCAGCAGAGTATGGAGATCCCTGGAGGTTAATCCTGCATTTAATGCTCACATCTATAAGGCATCTATGTCTCATTTACTCACAGGTCATTGACCAGAACTAGTCATATGGCTCAACTAACCATGGCAAGTAGATGGCAGGGAATTCAAAACTACCACATGCCTCGAAGGCAGGAAGCTAGAAAAATTTAATGACCACCATACTGTACTCATTTCAAACAACCCCCAAATCAAAGAGGCTTCTCACAACAGAGGTTTATTTCTCATTCCTACTGCATGCCCATTATGAGTTGGAAATAGGGTTTTCCACAATGAAAAAAAAAAAAAAAGGAGGCTTTCCTTTTGGAGTCACTCAATAACCCTAACTAGTGACCCTGAGGTGTCATCTCAATACATGTTTTCACTACTATCATAGCAAAAGAAAGAGAATGTGGCACACTATGTACGAGCTTTTAAAGTTTCTGTCTGGTGGGGCGCCTGGGTGGCTCAGTGGGTTAAGCCTCTGCCTTCGGCTCAGGTCATGATCTCAGGGTTCTGGGACTGAGCCCCGCATCAGGCTCTCTGCTCAGCAGGGAGCCTGCTTCCTCCTCTCTCTCTGCCTGCCTCTCTGCCTACTTGTGATCTCTCTCTGTCAAATAAATAAATAAATAAATAAATCTTAAAAAAAAATTTTGTCTGGAAATGACACTTGTAATTCCACTGACATTTCATTGACAAAAAAAGTTATATGGCCACACCTAATGCCTAAAGAGGAAGGGGAACTGCAATTCTTTCCTGTGCCCAGAAGCAGAAAACTAAACTATCTGGTACACTGCACTTATGAATAACCTGTTTACTTCTATTTCCCCAGCGTGTCATCTTGGGTTTTCCCATAACTTCTCTGGTTGTTATCAGGGAGTAAATAGTCTCTGTCTTGTGGTAGCAAATAGCTCATTCTAGTGTAATATCAGAACTCCAAGCTTCGTTTGACTTAAAATCTCACCACATGCTTAGTTATTTCGGGGTTTGGAAGACTTCAGCAGGTATTTGTGTATGAGAGATAGAGGTTTGATCACTTTTTCTCTTTCTGGATGTACTTCTACTCTGACCCATTACTGACCCAGTCTTTGAACAAATACTTATTAGACACATAATTCTATCAGATACTGTCATAGATGCTGGAGATATGACAATGAACAAAACAGACAAAATTTCCTATCTTCGAGGAGTTTATATTTTAGTAGCTAAATGCTAAATTAATTGTATAAGTCCTAGAGTAGAAAAAATATAGTAGAAAAGAGGATAAGAAGTGTCAAGGAAGTGTTATTTAGGTAGGAGTGTCCAGGGACAGTGACATTTAAGTAGGAATAAAGGAAAATGAGCAATTGGAGGAAGAATTTCTAAGTCAAAGATGAATAAATGCAAAAGCTCTGGAGTGGGACATGACCTGGCTCATCTGAAATAGAGTGAGGAGGACAGTTCTGTTAGAGAAGAGTGATGGTGGTGGGGAGAGTGGAAAGACATGAGGCCAGAGTGTGAAGAGAGGCCAAGATCACATAGGGCCTTGTAGGTCACTGTGGGACGCTGGATAGCTCAGAGTAGAGAAATGGCATGATATGGTGTGGGTTTTATTAAGATCATTTAGCTGTTGTGATTGGAATGGATGGGAAAAATGGTGAGGCCAGGAAAAGATAGACACAATCAAGATACTACAGCTGAAATCTACGTAAGGGATCTTGGTGTCATGGAAGTTGTGAATCCTTTTATTTTTCAAGCTTCTTGGGGCCACAGCCAGTGGTGAGGAAGGAGATAAAATTAAGGAGTTGAGGGCAGAATAAGTTTTACTGAACTGCAACAATTGTTGGAATCTCATGGAATATACCCTCTGAATGTGATAGAAGCCAAGAGTTGAGTCTCTCTCTCCTAAGGCAGGTACATTGGTGGGTTTTCAGGGATTTCTTGTTGCTAGTGATCTCACATCTGCATTTTCCTGGATAGAGTCAAGGCCCTCCAGCTAGCTGGTCACATACAGCCCTCTCCACCAGCTAGTGGTTTGGTTTGGCCTACTCAGTTTCTCCATAATTTTCTCTTGGGAAGAGTAGGCAGACCAGCTCCCCTCCGCAATGCCTAAATTTCCCAATAAGAGACTCACTTATCAATTGTCCTGCCCAACCCAGGAAGTTCTGGCCGTTTCTCATGTTCCCTAGTCTACTGTGCCATCCAAGGTCAACAAATCAACCACAGCTTCTCATCTTTATCATGAGCTCAAAATACTGGTTCCTGTGTCCAGCTGTCTTTACAGGAGATGTTAGGACTGAAGGCCTTTCCTTGAAACTTTGAGGTGAGGGAGAAGCATGTCTCTCCCCTCTCCTCTTGCAAGGGGAAAAAGAAACATAGCATACTGACAATTCCCTTAAAAAAGATTCTTCCCACCAGCCTCTTCAAATTCCAGTTTATTTCTTGCCTCCTCTTACACAGACTGGGAGAGAATGATGGGTTAATTCTGGAAGAACAAGTTTCCCATTCTTAGTCGGTCTTGCAGAAATATTCCACCACCTAGTTTTATGAGATAAACCATTCATCACCTGCTTGCAGAGATTTCAGGTCTCAAGGAAAGTTGGATTTAATATCTTCTTACATTGCAAGCATGGGACTGGGACTTGGATGAGACACGTGAGCCTCTTAGGGTATGCAATTTAAGGAGACCTCACTCTCAGGGATGTGTAAGTTCAGGGTTGGCATTTCATGATCTGATTGAGCCTACTTAAATTTCATGTCCCACAAGCCTCATTTGCCTCTTCTACTCCCAATCTTGACAAGCAAACAGAAGCCAACCAGAGTTAATTTAGGCAGAAAAGATGTTTGTTAAAAAGACATTGTGGGGTGATTCACAGAATCACAAAGAATCCTGGGGAAATAGGTTTGGAGGCTACATGGTGAGGAACAAGGCTCCAGACATCCCACAGGTGCAGTGATAACCTCCACACTGCTCTGCTGGAGACACACCCAAGCATGGACTGGTTACAACACTGTGTCTGGAGAGGAGACCAGTTCCACTGGAACCACAGCCTCTGTTGTTTCTGGAAATGGATTTAACCACTGCTGCTGCTGCTGCCACTATCACCATAGATTCTCAAAAGTCCCTGCTTTGTCACTTCACTAGCTTTAAGTCAGAGTCTGGGCAAGTGATCTGAGTGGCACAGTCTAGTTCATGGGTCCAAGATGCAAAGGCACTCTGAGAAAGTGTGTTATCAGCCATTTTTAACCTCCATATTGGAGGTAGGCTTAGAGTCCTCAGGTGGGAGATTCCTTGGTAGCTAAAATTTAATGACAAGGGACAAATAATCAACAAATAACTGGAAGTTGCAGAAAATTCTGTGAAAGAAGCAAAAATGGGGGTTAATAAAGAATGAAAAAGGGGTGATCTGCTTGTCATACAGTGGTCAGTGAGGGACTTAAGCTAGATTTCCAGAAGGAAGGATCTGGCTATGACAAGGTTGGCTAAGTGTGGAGGATAGAACCAACACAAAAACCTCTAGTATGAGAAGGAGCTCAGTGTGTTCCTGTAATAGCTAGAGCATAAATGAAGAGGCTTTTAGGTAGGGGAATGAAGTGATCCAATTTCCATTTTTAAGAGAATCACTTTTGCTGTTCTCTGGGGAAGGAGTTGGTACGAGAAGACTCAGATACAGAGATGGCTGTTGAAGTTGAGGGTGGTTGAGGGGAAAAAGATGGCCCCAAATAAGGTGGTGACAGCAGAGCTAGAGATAAAAGTCTGGATGTCTTACAGACATTGCGGACAGAATCAATTAGTTAAATATGGGAAATTAGGAAAAAAGAATCCTGGATCAACATTGGGTTTCTGGATAGAGTAATCAAATAGATAGTTGTAGCATTTACTAAAATGGAGAAATGGAAACCAGACATGGTGGTAAAAGCTCAAGAGTTCTATTGGGGACATGTTTGTAGGCAATGCCAGTATGTCATCAAATTGGAAAGGTTTCAGCTCAAGTTGCAAAAGTACCTCAAGAGTTGCAACAAACCAATTTGCAAACATTTTAAGTAAAATCGGTATTAAACATTCCATGACACTTGGAGTCCAGAAACATTTTGCTGGCTTTTGGCTTCGTTTTTTTTTTTTTTTTTTAATTTTATTTTTAAAAATAACGAAATGTTTTAAACATACAGAGAAGTAGAGGAATAAAAACTTATAAGACACCTGTATATCCACCATCCAGATTTAACAAATGTTAACATTTTACTATATTTGCTTTAGATCTTTTTAAAAATAAATAGCACTGTACACACACAGCTCTACTCCCTCATCCCATTCCTCTTAAGCGTATGATACCATTTATATAAAATTCTAAAACATTCAAAACAATTCTATGTATTTTTAAGGACC
The DNA here is from genome assembly GCF_902655055.1 of Lutra lutra. NCBI lineage: Eukaryota > Metazoa > Chordata > Mammalia > Carnivora > Mustelidae > Lutra > Lutra lutra. The sequence continues at coordinate 137,760,876 of NC_062278.1, read as the reverse complement.
ACTGCATATGTAGTAAAATTATAAAAACAAGAATGTGAGGACACGCCAACAGCAGAACATATTTTTTGTTTTTCTAATTTAGATTAAATGTAGTTCAATCCCCACACATCAGGGGTTCCAAGAAATCACATCTCAGTCATGTTGGAGAATGGCTTTCCTTCTCACTTGAAATCTTACAAGAAGTCTGCTATGGCAACTCAGGAACATTGGAGAGAACCACTAGCTTTTGGTTCACGGAGGTCACATCTAAGATGCTCATTGTCTGAATCTACACAGACCTCTTGAAAGCAGGAAGGCTGAATCTTCACAACAGCCACTCCCTTATGTCAAATGTGCCTCTAGAACCTGTTTCATAGCACCCAGCATCACCAGCACTTAGATTTAGTGTTCAGTCCCAGCATCCATGCTATGCTACCCCTGCTCCAGAGGTCCCAGAACTTTGGCACAATTGCCCAGACACAAAGCAAAAGAACTACAATCCCACCCCACCCCCGCCCCACCCCCAAATTGATTCTTCCCACAGTTAAACCTCCCTCCCGCTCCTTCAATATCCCAGACCTCCAACTCTGGGGCAATACAGTTCTCAGCCACCAACTGAGAAGGCTTTTTAACTTCCCCTTCCAAAAGTAAGGAAAGCTGGCATTCAGGATAATAAGCTCTGTCAGCTCTCAAAGAAAAACACAGAAATGTCTTTCCTTCTTCCCCAGTGAGCTCACAGCCAAGGCAGTAAGACACCATTCATTATTCAGAAGGTTATCCTTTTCTACTTAATAGTCTCCCTCTTCTGCCCGTTGACCACATTCTCCTAAGGAGCTCGCATGGGCTGTTCATTTCCAGAAGGTTCTCTTCTAATGCCATGTTTTGTCCTCCTCAGGAATAGTGAACAAATGCTGGGCCCCTGGCTTCTCACTATTTTTACCACTCACTACTGTTACTTCCACAACACAGTCTCTTCCTTGCATTTTTTATCTCAATTCCAATCATTTTCTATTCTCCTCAGAAAACACTTCTCTTTGTTCATCCTTCTCCTGCCTTGTGTTTTGTTGGTGAACCAAAACATTACCTAATGAATAAAAGGGGGTTTCTACCGATATGCCAGTATTAAGAAAAGGAAAATAAAATATATTTTAGATTATGAAAACTTTTGCCCACCCATCCCTCACAAAAAGAAACACAAAACAAATAAATGCTCTTGCTCTCACCTATTCAAACCAGTGACAGAATTGAAAAAACTATCTCCAAATCCCTGCCAGAGCTATTGACACCTATATCCTCATATACTTCCTAACTAAACCTGCTTTTCTCAAGTAGCACCCAAGTTAAAAGAGAATTTGGTTTCAGACTGAATATCAGTGTTGAAATATATCCATTTTGAGAAAAAAAGAAATTCCTACTTAATTCATTGAAAAGCTGTATCACAGGATTTTGATTGGACTGGGGACCTACCCACCACTTACAGCATTATTTCTCTGACACAATGGACTTCCAGTTCCCCAGTCTGTGATGACTCCACAAATACAAAGTCAAGTGAGAAAAACAAAAATTCATACTCCTGATGTGGAAATATTTACCTTTTCTGGAAACATTTCATTTCAGCATAACTGTTTTATTTCAATTATCAGATAATTATCTAAATGAAATTCTTCTCCGTAACTCTTTTATTTACAAGGCAAATATTAATTGAGCACATACTGAGGGCTTTCAAAAAAAATAAACATTTAAGTGAAATGACAGTTTTTTAATAGACTATGTCTCCTTGTTTCTTGTTTTCATGTCTGAAGTTGCTAAATAATTAAAGTAGAATATTTAGTTACTCTTAGACTGAGTTCATAAAAAGAAGTTCATAACTACTAAGCTTCCCACAGTTTTAAAGCTTTTTAAAAATAATATAAACTCATTTTTGTATCTCTCATGCCTAGAATATGTATAGAACACAATAAGCATGAAATAAATATTTGAGAATGGAAAATTATCTGTCTAAAATACTTCTAGATACAGCCTTGCTTAAAGGGGAGAAAAGATCATTCACAATCTCCTCGAGTCCCTACATTGTATTTTCTCAGCAGCATGGTGGTATTCCACGTTCCCTTTTTCCCACACTCTCCCAACCCCAAATCCCTAAAAGGCTGAATGCAGGAAGGCAGGACTGGACAAATCAAATGCCTCATTAAGAATGCCTGAAGAAATATGCCTAAAGATGAAATTATAGCTCTTAGACCAGCACTCAAAACCCTGGAATAAAAGAAAAGAGAGGAGGAGGGGGTAGGGGCAAAATTATGCGATTTGACCGTGGTTACTTATCCAGCAAATGTTTCTGAAAGCTACTAACTACTAATTGTGGTAAAGGTTTTTAAGCCGGGAAATGGTGAGTCTCTCTCTCTCTCTTTTCCTGACACTCTGTAATTCATACGCAGTTTGGGGATGGCACTATGTCGTAAACGCAATAATATTTTAGAGAAATTTGAACACTGTAACTTAACAGGTATGCCAATTTGGGTCCATAAAAGAGATACAACTCCAGAGATTTCAAATAATTTAATAAGGCGTAACCATTTTTCTAAAGTTCTGTGGTATTTTTTTCATCAGCCTAAAAAGCTCTACCATGTGGCCTAATTCAAGGCTGCAGGCAGGAGAAATTACTGACTTTATTATGCCTGCTTGGTGCTCTCCAGTAAAAGCGTTCGGCACCAGGCGTTCTCCTTCTGGGAGGCTCTGTAGAAAGCTTTTGCCCTGACAGATCTCCACTGGTTTCTTGTAAAAAGCAACAGAGAGAAGGAGGTTAGGTTCCATTGTGTGCCAGGCTTATAGGTTCCTGTCCCTCTTTTTGCCTTAGAAAAGGCCCACAGCAGGGCCCAGTCACACCCAAGTCATAATGGCCCTTGGGTCACTGAACGCTATTCAAGAGAGATTAATGTTTATTATTATTGCCATTAATGCTATTACTGTTATTGTTGTTATTATCCGTTGCTTATTGGAAATGAGCATTCTGTGGTCTTTTCAAACATTCCACTGCCTTTCCTGCAGTGTGTTAGAATAGCCAGTCACTTATCTACAAGGAAACAAAGGCTAAAAGTGAAGCCATTACTTCTCCCTGAACTCTTTTTGGTGCAACTGGACTTGTGTTTTTATTTGCTAAGATAGATAGGAAAAAAGAAAAGAATGGTGCACTAGCTATAGTGTACCTGGCTTCTCTGGGAGCATCAGCCCCCAAATCCCAGTGGTTTAATGCAATGCAAGTTTATTTTACTAATCCAAACTCTAAGTTAGGTATTACTAATCGGCAGAAAACGTTCTTCTAAGCACAAACCAAAGAACTAGTGGTGGGGGTGGGGTGGGTTTCATTTTGAGGCTATGGAGTTCACATTGGTGGTTGACTCCATTCTAACCAGATGAATGGGGGAAAGACCACACATGGGAGGTCTCAAAACAGCACATCCTACTTCTGTTCACATTCCACTAGCCATACTTAACCGTGAGGAGTCTGGGAAATGGAGTCTAGTGAGTAGGAAAGACAGGATCGCAACCTGAGCAACCCTCTTTGGACACCTGTTCATCAGGTGTCAGGATGTTGGGTCAAAGTACCTGGGGGCTCACTTGTATATGGAATCTAAAAATACTGAACTCAGAGAACAGAACAGTGGTTGCCAGCAGCGAGGAGAATAGGAGATACTGGTCAAAAGGTACAAACTTTCAAAAATAAAAAAATAAAATGTAAAACAATTTTTTTAAAAAGCTACAAACTGGGCGCCTGGGTGGCTCAGTGGGTTAAGCCGCTGCCTTCGGCTCAGGTCATGATCTCAGGGTCCTGGGATCGAGTCCCACATCGGGCTCTCTGCTCAGCAGGGAGCCTGCTTCCCTTCTTCTCTCTCTGCCTGCCTCTCTGCCTACTTGTGATTTCTCTCTCTCAAATAAAAAATAAATAAAATCTTTAAAAAAAAAAAAAGCTACAAACTTTCCTTTGTAAAATGAACAAGTTCTGGGAACCTAATGTACACCGTGGAGACTGTAGTTGACAACATGGTATCATATATTTGAAAATTGCTATGAGAGTAGAGCTTTAATGTTCTCACCATACAACAACAACAAAATGGTAGTTACACGAGGTAAAGGATATGTCAACTAACCTTCTTGTGGTGAACATTTTGTGAAATATATGTGTAGCAAATCATCACATTGTACACCTTAGATTTACACAATATTATGTGTCAATAAACCTGGGGGGGGAGTATGTGGGAGTTCTAGGTAACTGTCCCTTAGAAGGTGACATTTGTGTGGATAAATAGCACAGTGGGAGCAAATCTAGCAGTTTTTTTGAAAGTTGGACATACTTATGGTTATTGTTTCAGAAAACTCAGCATGAGCTCTTCTAAAGGTAAGTTCATCTTGAGGCAACTCTTACATTTTTAGGAGTGAATGGTACAGTGCTAGACCCCAGTCTCTTAAATGCCAATGTCTTTTATCTGGGGCCACTGAATTTCTAAACAGAAAAAAAGCTCCAATGTCCTTTCTGAAGGGAGACATCTGGCTGCCCAGGTTCTGCTTGCTCTAGTGGGAGGTAGGAAGGTCAGCTCTTCCAAATACAGATTTTCATTCCATTTTTTCCAGTTTTTAGACTTCAAATGCACCATATTGATGCATCTGAGCCTATAGTGCACATTATTTCTTCTCTTTTCTGTATTCCTCATTGTAAAAACTCTAACCTGTGCCTTCCCCCAGATCCTTTTGTCAACTCCCACAACTCCAATGCTTTGCATCTCCACAATTTTATTGGAATTTCTTAATTGAGGAAGCTTTCTTCCACTGTTTGTTCTTGTGGATTTAGAGGCTTTTTAAAAATGCAGAGTCCTTGGCTTATTACTTGAAAATCCAAATAAAGTAATCTGGGTTGGAACTTAAGTCTACCTTATATGATGAAAAACATTAAAGTACACAAAAATAGAAAGAATATAATAAATCCTCATGTAGCCATCAACTGGATTTAATAATTATCAAGACTTGAGATATTTTTTTTCCTTGCTGAAGTATATTAAAGTAAGCCCAGACATTGCATCATTTTGTCCCTATATACTGCAGTATACATCACTTAAAAAAAAAAAGACATTTTCTTATATCACCATAGTACCATTAAATTAACTATATTTATCTGGAATCATCTAATGTTCAAGTCCACAATCTAATTTTCATGATTGTTTTAAAATTTAGCTATAATTAGTATGTTTTTTAAAACATGAAGAAAGAAAGAAAACTGTTTTCTTGTTGTTGTTGTTTGTTTTTTGTTTTTTTACAAAGCAAGTGTAAGATGGATACCAAAGGTGATGAAGATTGTCCACTAAAATAATTTTTAAATTAATTTCACTTACCAATGCCAACTGACAAAAATTTTCATGCAAACAGCAACCATAAGAAAACTGAAGTGACTATACTAACATTCAGACAATACAGATTTTAATACAAAAAAGTTATTATAAGTAAAAGATTTTATAATAATAAAAGAGTCTGTTTATACAAAGATATAACATATTATAACATATAGGCACCAAAAAATGGAGCCCCAAAATTCCTGAAGCAAAAACTAACAGTATTGAAAGGAAAACAAGACAACTCAGCAATAATAGCTGGAGGCTTCAATACCCACTTTCAGTAATGCATCAAGTAGGTGGAAAATTAAAAAAAACAAAACAAAAAGGAGAGTTGAACAACTGTAAACCAAATATCTAACAGACATCTATAGAAATCTCCATCCAATAATAGCCATTCTTCTCAAGTGCTCATGGAACATTCTACAGAATAGGATGTAACATAGGCCTCAAACAATTTAAAATGATTGCATTCATTCAAGTATGTTTCCCAACCACAATGAATTAAATAACACAAGGAAATCTGAGAAATTCACAAATATGTGGAAATTAAAGAATACACTCCTAAAAACATGAGTCAGAAAATAAATCATAGGAAAATTAGAAAATAATTTGAGATAAATTAAAATCAAGATGCAATTCCCAAACCTTATGGAATGCTGCTATGTGCCACATAGAAATATTGATAGCTGAAAACACTACATGAAAAAAGAGGAAAGATTCAACTCAATAACATAATCTTCCACTTTAAGACGCCAAAAAAATAAAAATAAAAAAAGCAAGTGAAACCTAAAGCAAGAAGAAGAAAGAAAGTAATAAAAACTAGAGTGGAAATTAATGAGACAGAAAATATAAAAACAATAGAGTAAATTAATGAAACCAAAAATTGCTTTTTTGGAAAAAAATCAACAAAATTAATAAACCTTTAACTTAACTGTGAAAAGAAAAAGAGGGATGATTAAAATAAAAGTAAGAATGAAAGAGGGACATCACTACTGACCTTACAGAAATAAAAAGTATCATAAAGGTATGCTATAAACAATGGTATGCTAACAAATTAGATAATCTAGATGAAATGGACAAATTCCTAAGAAGACAGAAACTACTGAGATTGATTCAAGAAGAAATAGAAAATCTGAACAGATCAATAACAAGTGAAGAGTCACAATTACCAATAAAAATCTTCCCAGAAAGAAAAGCACAGGCCCAGCTTGCTTCATTGGTTAATTGTACCAAATATTTAAGGAAAAATTTGATAATAGTATTGCATTAATGTTATTTTTCCTAAATTTGATAGTAGCAGTAAGATTATGAGAGATAATATTCTTGTTTTTGAAAAATACAATGAAGTATTTAAGGGTAAAGGACTATGATGCAATTCCCTAAAATGGCTCAGGAAAAAATTTTATGTATGTGTATATGTAGTTGGGTATGTGTGCATATAGATAACTGTGTGAGTGTGTGTGTGTATCTGTGTGAGCCCATGTGTGTGTGTTATGTAGAATCACAGGGAGAAAGACAGAAAGAATGATACATTAAATGTGCCAAATCTTAACAATCAGAGAAGCTGAATTAAGGGTATAAAAGTGTTTATGGATTTTTTAATATTTTTCTTAAAATAATACAAAGTTAGTTTAAAGTTATTTCCTAATAAAAGTTAAAAAAATACATTATGACCAAGTCAGAATTTTCCAGGAATAAAAGGACTGTTGAATATTAGGAGATCCATAAGATAATGTATCACATCAATAGAACTAAGAGGAGAAATTATATGATGATCTTCATAGATGTGGAAAGCCATTGGAGGAAATTCAACCATCTTGATAAAACACATTGAAATAAGAATCAATGACATTTCTTTGAAACAACAAAGCAGCCATACAGGGCTACCAGCCCTTTCAGATGTTAAAAACCTAAAAATAAACTTCTGAAAACTTTCCACATTTGAAACAGTATGGTAAATATTGTTGCATGAGTAGATGGAGAGACCAATAAAGAAAAAGGCACAAATGATTATAGGAATGAAGTACTTTATAAAAATGGCAACATAAATCAGTGCAGGAAAGATGGAATTTTTAATAAACAGTGTTGGGTTAACTAGACATCATTTTGGGAAAAAAAAATGAAATTAGATATATACCGCATACAAACATCATGGATACATTTAGGCCTCAGATGCTAAAGGTAAACATTGAAACTATCAAAAAAGGAAGCAAATTTATTATATTATGCACATGTATTATATTATGTGTTTATTTATAATTTAAAATTTTAATTCATTCTAATTATTTACATTGTTCTATTATCCTATTATTATTGTTCTATTAAATAATATGTTATATATTAATATGTATAAATAAAAATAAAGAGAAAGATTGATCGATGTTAAGAAATTGACTTTAAAAAAAAAAAAAAGAAAGAAATTGACTCTCATGACTGTGGAGGTTGTCAAGTCCAAAATGGCAGACTGGAGGTAGACTGAGACAGAAGTGATGTCTCAGTTCAAGTCCATAGGTAGTTTGCTGGCTGAATTCCTTGTTCTTTGGAAGAGGTCAGACTCTTTTCTTCAGGCCTTCAACTGATTGGATGAAGCCTTGTACATGAAAGTAATTTTTATTCAAGGTCTACTGATTTAAACATTAATCCCACCTAAAAATCCAGATGTATTTGACAAAGTATCTGGGTATGATGGCCTAACCCAGTTCATACATAAAATTAGCCATCACAGAGTTTATTTCTACTCTTCCAGATACTAAGTAAAATGATAGTAAAGGAGGAAATGAATAGCTGTGTGTGGTGAGTGTAAAACAGAGTGAGGTGCTAAGAGGAGATGTTACAAAGAGATTGACCTCTTTGGGAATCAAGAAGAGGAGGAAAAAAAAATTGTAGTGGGGGAGTAAGATGATTCTTACTCATCTTACTTACATTCTTTCTTACAGGATTCATTACGCAAATGGAAGGAGAAAATGAGTTCTGTAAAGGGTAACTTCTACTTTATCTCCCCAGCCTATGGCACAGGAACACAACATAAATTTAGGGAAATGGCATCAATATAAACAGTTTTGTTTTGATTTGTTTTGTTTATTTGTTCATTTTTAAGAACAATGATAAATCCTCTTTTCAGTTACCATGATAACCTAAAAATCTTCTGCTGAGCCTCTGTGCAAAGAATTAACCATCTGGTCTTCAGCAGACCAGCAGAAAACAAACATGGACACTCAGTGTCTTTCCCACTGACTGCCTTTCTTGCCAACCCATACTATCTTTGATACAGTTCTCTCTACTTGCCTGAGACAGCCCTCTGAGTTTCTGCTTCTCTGTCATTTTCCCCATCTACTAGAGTCACTGACACCCTCTATTCCACCAGCACAGACTTACTCATTATTTTATTGTCTCACTTATTTGACCTATGATAGTTCCATATAAAAGTTGAGACCCTTTGCAGCCTCCCAAACTCTTGTTCACCAGGCTTTCCCTTAAATAGGGCTGGATGGTTCTAAAAATGGTGACAGGAGCATGGTGTGTTCCTCACAGATGACAATCTTGAACACATTTACAGAATCTCAAATGACTCCTCAGAAAATTCTGCAGTATAATCTGAAAGATAAGAGGTATAACATTCTAGTTTTTACTAACTGTAAGATTATTGGAAGTATTATGACAGTATTACCCTAGTCATCTCTACCTCAGTAATTATTCTGAATTCGGTCTTCTGGTACATACTTTAGCTGATAAAACAGACATAAATTTCTCATTAATTTAGGGATACGGGATTCCTTTCTTCCAGCAATGAGCTTACCTGGTTATCTAGGAGTAAATACTAACATCAACCAAGTAACTTGATCACTTAAATGTCATCTAACTGTTATGAACGGAAAGTAATTGTTACTATAAATGTTTGGTGAATCTGTCAGAAATGCTTTAATTTTTTTGAAGGTTTTTAAAAAATTTTTTCATGAGAGAGAGTGTACAAGCAAGGAGAGTAGTAGAGGGAGAGGCAGAAGCAAGCTCCCTGTTGAGCAGCAAGACTGACATGGACTCTGGATCCCAGAACTCTGGGATCATGACCTGAGTGGAAGGTAGATGCCCAAATGACTGAGCTACCCAGGCACCTTTCAGAAATGCTTTAATATTTGGATAAGAATATCCTTAACGTCCATTACATCACTTTATTCCCTATCCAGCATTAATGACTATTAATGATTAATGATTTTCATATATCATACAGTTATTATTTTTGTTTGTTAGACTTTAGTCTAGCAATAAAAATCCATCACCAATAATATAACTTGAATGTTTTATTTATCATCTCTGAGTTTTAGTGTCAAAGCAGTAAAAATTACTCAGTAGCATTATAACAATTTTTAACTATTAATTTGTTAGTTTTGTTTGTGTTTTAAGGCACACTGGTAAAATTGACTTTCTACATGCTGTACACATTTTTATTTAACATTTACCATAAGTGATATAAAGCAGAATATTGGTGAATATGACAATGTTCTGAGCATAAGTAGAATTTTTTTCTTTTCTCTTTCTTTTTCTCTTATCTTTATCATCATAAGATCCAGGATCTGTAGCAGAGAATTACATAGAATATGTAATTCTAAAATTTGGGGACCACAGTCCTATATTGCATGCCTGGACACCCAGCATTATCTTTAGTTTGGGCAAATCTTACCTGGAAAAGAGTCACTGAAGGCTTTAGAAATTAATTGATCCAGTCTTTTCAAGTACATTGCAAGAAATGCAAACCCACTGCCTTGTCACTGCTTGGAGTTTTGAACGATCTGAGTTGTCAGAGCATTCTGCCTGTGTTGGAATTCACCACCTCCTTCAGTGCAACCTTGAGCCTTGACCTGTTCCCTTGTCTTCTGGCTTTCAGTTGAGTTTGACCAATAGGAGGCACCACTGGGAGATTGAAGTCCCTTGGCTCCTTCCTTGTTGGGTCACCACAGTTTTGTTGCATCTTCTTTGAAAAGCATATGTCTTCTCATGTAGACCTTTACTGCAGGTACAAGTAACTCTCTCTGGATCCCATTAATCATTTCCTCCACTTGCCCTGAAGGATTTAAGGATGATAATGGCTCTCCAGTATTGTTAGCCCTTGGGTAGTCTACCCATTAGTGTCCTTTAACGCTGTCCATATTACAGTAAAGAGTTCCTTTGTTATATGTGTCCTGATTACCCTGCTTGAGTGTGCTATTTCTTGCTTTCTTAGAAATACTTCTGTTTCTGTTACTCAGACACTGAGACTTAGATTTTGGTCCAATCTTGGAAAGGCCGGGAGGTCCAATGTCGGTGTTCATTGTCATAATCCATTACACAATGTCTGCCTCCCACCAGCTCTCTGGGCTTTGTAGTACGAATTATTTACTTTTCATGTTATCATTTTAGAAATAGATATTCCTAGAAGTGCTGAAGCCAGGGCTGGCTGTAGATCATGATTGTGAACAGATCACCACAAGCCTCCTGAGTTTTATTTATGAACTTCTATTTCATGCTTGCAACTTTCTTTTATGTTGCTTGGCCCAAAGAAACATCCCACTCACAAATCCCCTGCTTTTTCTCTGCTTTTATGTCTCACCACTTTGTCAGCCCCTCACTGAAAGAAAGAAACATGCTTGTCAAGGTAATGCTGAGATCCAAAAATGAAGAGATTTTAGGCAGCAAATTAATATTCACTGCCCATATTCAGCTCAATTTCTTATAATAATTTAGCACCACATATGGTAGTTATGAATAAGCATTGATAAGAGTAATTTCCTAATCTTTCCCACATGATCCAGAAGAGAATGATTTTTAAAACTTGAGTGAGCCAATAAATATTAATAGTTCTGAAAATGGGTCCAAACTCTAACCAATAGAAATTTGGAGTTGGGAATTTGATTTGTCACAAAGTTACATAGAAGTAATTGTTAGTATTACTACATTGGTACAATTGTTGGTCTCTGGACATCCAAAGGATTCTTGGTGTTGAGTGAAACATCTAGAAAGAAAGTAGATGATTACAAGGAACTTTCATTATAAAAAAACATAAATCAAATTAAAAGGGGAAAAGAAGGGGAAAAAATAATCTTTTCACTGTTTATTTTCTCATTTTCTTTTATCCTCTCTTATTATGGAAAGCAGTTGTGGCAGGCAGAGCAAATAACTGACATACGCACACACAAATCCAGAGTATCTACAGTTCCTCAGCACTGACTGGGATTTGCCTCTATCTAAAACGATATCCCCGAACATGAGGAAAACAGATAATATCCTGCTCAAAAATGCAATTGAATCAGACAACTTGAGATCCCAACTCAGAAGTTCATTTGAGAAATTTTGTGATAGCAATAATCATCAGCAGTCAGAAAGATTCCTTTAAATCTTTGGCTAACTGGTGTCCAAAAAGTAGCCAGAAAAACAACATAGAACTATTGTTTTTCTCATTCCAATCTTGGAAATTTCTTTTTCAAAATTCACAAGGACCCAGAACTTATTTTTATCTATATATTTAATAAAGAGGGGACCCTTTAAAGTACAGCTTACAAATCTGTGTGCCATAGAGTAAAATGCCTGAGGATTCTGAGTTCACATGAGGATGTTAGTTTTAGTTTTGCTAAGAAATATGAGCACAAGGAAAAGAGAGAATAAAGCATCACAACATGGAACAATTTATATTGTTTGGGAACCACATATCTATGTAAAAACTGTAATGTCCAATTACATACCAGTTAGAGTAAAAAGAATGACTAACAATGTTTAGTAAGCAATAAGAAAGACCTATCACATGGTGGAGAGAAACCCCTTTATTTTTTTCTAATTTTTAAAAATAAACCAGAAAGAAGGAATATTGTATCATAAGGACAATTAATATAACAGAAAGGGAATTGCATTTTAGTGCTAGATTTACCATGAACTAGTTGAAGGACCCTCCCTGAGGCCTCATTTTCTTCAGCCCTAGAATTTGGATGAAGAGCAGTGAGGGGGTGGACCAGATGATCTTTAAGATTGCTTACTGTGCCAGAATCAAATGTATTCTAAATCTATCGTAAGTAAGTTCCATTTCACACATACACACACACAAGAGATAAAAATGCCAGTTGTTATCTTTTTCCTAAGGCTTTGGTTTTGTTTCAGACCTTATTTTGGAAAGGGAAAAAAATCACAGATGAATCACTGCAAATTATGATACCAGTCATGGATCTTATCAAAATTGGCGACTCATCCATTTTCAGCAGTTTTGCTAGCCATGGGAAAAATGCGATTTCTTTCTCTCCTTTCTCCAAAGGCCAAAGGAACATGATTGCATCTTTTCTCCAGTCTACAAAAAAAAAAAAAAAAAAAAAAAAAAGGCTCTGACCATTCTGTATTGTTTTATACATTTTCATACTTAATCCATGAGAATAAAATTGCTCAAGTCCATGTTGAAGTCAGTCTTTTCAAAAGATTATTGTTCATGTGTGGATTTTCTGGTAGAGTAATAATATAATAATTATAATAATAAGTATTTGCTCTAATTTGTCATTTATTACTATTTAATGTCCACTTTAATTTTGGTTCATAAAGATGCCAATTTTATGTAGTCATAAGAACACTGAATTTTGAGTTAAGAACATAGATATTTGTGCTCCTTTGCTACTGACAGTGTGTGACCTTAAACTTGTCATTTACACATTGAAACTTAATTTCCTCACCAGTAAAATGAGAACACTAATAAAAGCTGTCACATATAATTCTCAAGTTTATAGTAAAAATCAAGTAAAATAATTATGTAAAACCATTTAAAATTGCTGAGCATGATGTAACTCATTATACTTAATCATTATTTCCTTAATAATTTTTTTTTCTTAAATGATTCTGCTCTCCATAGAGTATTGAAATTCTATACGTGTCCCAAGATGGGATTTACCGTTAACTTGAGAATTTTTGTGTATATCTTGGATTTTGGGTTGTTCAGTTCAAAACTCAAGCACATCTAGCTAACCCAGGACTAGTATTGACAGAAAGTGTGAAGAAACAGTCTCACAGCTCAGTTAGCATGCTGATACCTACAATGTACAACACACCTAAATGTCCATGACTTGCTTCAGTGCACAATATGGACATAGCTTCTGAAAGATATCTGGTTTTTCTGCTATTCTCCTATGTCCCTGCAGGTGAGAAATCTTGCTTGTTGAAAGTAGTATAAATCTGATGATGGTCACTTAAAAAGAGAGAGCAAATTTTCAAATATCACCTTTATTAACCCAGCGCCGTCCAAAACTTCAATCTTTTCCACTCAGCAAAGTGACGATTTTTCACGTTTCCCTGGGCCTCCACAGTGAAGCGAGTTTTTGCTTATTGAGTTCGCTGCCAGAAAATAAACTCGAGAGTCATGATTGCCATAGATCTATGGAGAGATTAAGAGTTTGCAAAGATGGAGGGATATACAATAAGGTGGCAGTTCCCTATGCAGAAGCATGGTGAGAAAGTTTCTTTTAGCTTTCTCAAAGAAAATCACAATAACCTGGAAATTTAATAAAGTTCCTTGAATATAAACAGTCTGGGGAATTATTGGTTTTGAATTACTGGCAACAGTGAAGAGGGTTAAATACAGTTTCAGAATGAAAATTAGTTTTATTTTGTCAGGAAGTGAGTGAGCAAAGAGGTACAAGGCAAGAAAGAGAAAGAGAGAAGATCACTGTGGCTGACACGGAAAAGCGCAACCTAAATTCAGAGATGACAGGGCAGGTGAAGATTTCCAGTGTGACCACCGTGGTGTCACCTACAGCTGAGGATACCAGAGAGGGGGAGAGAGAGAATGTGAGGGAGTGCTGCAATGCAAATGTGAAGCGAATTTATAGCTGAGGAGTTTACTACTTGAGTTTTGTATGAGATCTGGTCTTTTCTCTCTCTCCCACCTTCTTTAACGCCCTCCTTAGAAACAGCGGACAGAAAGAATATCTCTAAAATTCATGGTTCCTGCTTTCCTGCAGCAAACATTGCCATAGTACCGTTTTAATGAAAATGAGTCATTCCAGACTGCCTTGTTGTCAGTGTTAAAGTTTGGTCCTCAAACCACATATTCCAACATAACTTTTCTTGCTTTTGTTTTGGTTAAACACATGTCCCCTTTCAAAAAAGGTTCACATTTTCCCTCTGGCTCATTAAAGGAAGTCTCAGGAGGAAGGCTTTATATTTTTTCACTCCTTGCATTCAGATAGCCTGTCCCACAATTAGGTTTTACAAATTCATAAGGGTAGAATGACCTAAAGGGTCATTTCAAGTTACCCATTATGAAGCTGGAATCAAAAACCCAAACTCAAAATCCGATGTCATTAATAATGGCATTGCCTAAGTCACTTAACCTTCTAAGTTCTTTGAACTTCACATCACTCTCTTACCTACAAAGAACAATAAGCCTGTAATTTTAAGGGTCGTTTTGGGAATTAAGTGAGGTGTTATAATTAAATTTCAGAAAAGACACTACACAAAATGTCAGCTTCACCCCTACCTACTCACTACTCCTTAACCCATTTATGGGAAGAGCTACATCCAAAAACCATTGAGTAAAACAAAATCATTCTGTGTTTTTAAAAAATCACCTAAAGACAGAAGTCACACACATTTATGATAAGTTTGAATAAAGGCAAGGATTAGGAGGTAAATAAGCTTGTTTTAAATCCCATCTCCATACTTGTAAGTTCTGTGAACTTTGATTCTCAAATCTCTCTGAGCCTCTTTTCTTTTCAAACCCACCGATATTTCCTTGAGTATTAGGTGAGATCATTAACTTAAAATAGATTGTTTCATTCATACAACAAAATATTTTTTAAACAGCTACTGTCCTAGGCACTTGGGAATACACCAGTGAATAGGATAGAAATCTATGTCCCATGTAGGTCTTAGTTGTGATGGAATAAGACAGACATGAAATAAGAAGTAGAATAATGTATATGCTACACTAAAAGTTACAAATGCTATAGAAGAAAGAAGTCATGGACATTGGGGGGTTGGCAGGAAGTTTTGTAGAGTGAAGGGAGGGGAAATCATGTTATTGGGCTAAATACGATGATCAGGGTAGGGCTCATTGAGAAGATAAAATTTGAGCAAAAACTTAAAGAAGGTCAATAAGTCAGTCAACTGGTAATGTGATGAGAACATTCCAGGCAGCAAGAACAGCTAAAGCAAAAGCCCTAACCACTGGGAGGACAATATGACTGGAAAGAGGTAAGTAACAAGGAGAACAGTAGAAGAGAGACAAGAGGGGCAATAGGGATGGATCCTACAGGGGCTTAAAGCCCATTGTGAGGATGTTGACATTCAAGGAAATGGAGACTCTTTAGGTTTTGAGCAAAGCAATGACATGATCTAATAAATGTTTTAAAAGGATCTTTGAGATGATGTGTTGAGATTTCTCAACTGCAGGGACATCAGTTAATAGCCAAACAACCAGTTAGGAGAATATGGGAGAAGAGTAAAACAAGTGATAATGGAATGGTGAGTTGTAAAAGTCTAGATTTAAGTTGAGGGAAAACCCACAAGATTTTCTGGTGAACTGAATATCAAGAGTGAGAGAAAGAGAGAGGAGTTGAGCAAGATCTCTAAATTTTCATGCTAGGCAACTGGAAAAATAGAATTGCCATCAGCTGAGATGGAAAAGACTATGAGTTGAGCATGTTTCAAGATGGAGATAGAAAGAATTCAGTCTAGGCATAATGAGCTTTAGATGCCTACAACGCACACAAGTAAAGATGTCCAAGGGACAGTTGGATCTATGAATCTTGATCTCCAGGAGGAGGTCTGGGTTGGCTATTTCAATTCAGGAGTTATCAGCACTTAGACGGATCTAAAGTCACGAGACTAAATGAGATCAATAGGCAAGTGAATGAAGCTACAGAGGGACAGGGAACTAAGGACCAGGAAAACAGACCAGTGACAAGTGAGGTGAGGGAAAGGCTGGGGAACACATCTGGAAGCAAGTCAAAGGAAGTGCATCTAAAAGAAAGGAGCGATCAATGATTACAAATGTAACCAACAGATCATGTAAGATGAGGAGTGATTTGGCAACATAAACATGACTGCGACCGTGACAAGAGCAGTTTTGGTGGAGTGGTGACAGTGGTGGGGGAAGCTTAACTGTGCCAAGTTTGAGAGATAATAGGAGAAAATTTTGAGAGAGAATAGATCTTTTTTCAGGGAGTTTTGCTGTAAAAGGGAGAAAAGAAATGGAGTGGTAGCTGCTGTGAGAAGTGGAGTTAAATAAAGGCTTTTCAATGTGGAAGAAATTATAGTATGATTGAGTGTTGATATTATGTGTGTCAAGCTCTTGGAACAAGGCTTGGTAGCTAATATAATCTGTACTCCCCAAGAACCCATTTTTGCACTTGGTAATCTTGGCTGTCAAAAAATCTTTATGTATTGGTACTTCCCAATGTCTAAGTACCTGTGAATACAAGTGACACGGTTGGCCTATGTCTGAAAGGGATGGGGAAGCTCACCTTCAAAGAAAAGTCCTTCCCTGTGTTGTGGAAGCTCCTTTTTACTACATTCCAGACTGTCACACTATTTCCTGGAAAAAATACCAAGAAGAGTTACCATGTTGGCCTCTAACCCCACTTTGGAGCTATTGCACCTGCAACAAGAGACACATAGCCTCCCTGAAATGCTTCATTCTCTTCTTCATACTACACCAATGCATTTTCCCAGAGAAATATCATGGTGACGCTTATATCCTCAGTTTAAGACTTCCCACACTCTTCAAATATATTTATTTCACACTACAGTGTGAAATACTATGGAAAGGAGAAGAGGAGCAAAACCAGAGGAAATGCTAAAAGTAGCAGAAAAGGAATGTGACTAAGTGAGAAGAGTCCTGTGTGAGCGGCAATCAGTGATTCACCCGAATGGGAAGGAATAAGATAACTCCATTGTGACGGCTGAGACTGATGAAGGATTAGGTGGACGTGAAAAGCATCTGTTGGTTTTGTCTATCCAGTGCCCAATCTCCATTCTCTGATAGTAGCCCCTTGATATTCCCTTGGGAACTATCACTACTCTATCATCTACTGTAGGCTTAGTAGAATGTATTAGTTGTTGTGCCCTCTTCTTGGTGAGCTGTAGCCAAGAAAGCCAGGTGGACTAATCACCTCTTCTCTTGATGGAAGTGGCACCAGGAGGGGACAGGATTGCTATTGTCTTCTAGTCATGGGAATTTCCTTAAGAGATGGTCTACTGGGACCTGGTTCCCAGATTCAGGGCTCATCATCAGTGGGTGTGCCCTACCATGACTGTACCTATTCACACAGTTACCTATTCCATTCGGCCTCTAACCGGGGTATAGCTGTTACTAATTTTTTTGAGTATAACCTCTAAGTTGCCTGGTCCCTGCCCATGCCAAGGCTCAGTTCTTCAGCTCTTTCTTTATATCTGTGAGTTACCTATTTTAAAGATCATTTCCTCTTCCCTCCCTTTTCCTTTTGGATTAAATATTTGCCATGTATTTGCAACCAAAGAATGCTAGAGAGAGACTAGACTAGTCTGGAAATCCAACTGCTACAGTTGACCTTCAAAATGACTTAAAAAAAAAACCACACCTATTAGTAGGTTGGGATCTGCCTTCACATGCAACTTCAAGTTTTTCCATTACTTTTCTTGATATAATCTCTCAGTACTGGCTAACAATTGGAATGACTTGTGAATCAGGGGCTGCTCCTCTTGCTGCCCCAGTTCTCAATGGCATGTCAACAGATGACTGCCTAAAATTCTTTTCCTTTATTTGCTCTTGGAACCAATAATAATTATAAAATAAATGGCACTGAAACGGATCATGTAAATAGAGAAGGATTTTTGAAAATTTTTGTATATTCTAGACTGAGATGTGGGAAGAAAAAAGAGATCCTTGTCTATTAAAAAAATCTTTTTAATATATAAAGTGGAAATTAGTTATCTAGATGCCACTCTAAGAGCCTTTTGCTCTTGGCTATGAAACCTTCATTTGAAAACCTTTTCTTTCGAATTCTCTGCCACAGTTTTATGGGATGTTCAATGTAAACAGATGCCTCCTATAAAGTTCATTTTTATAGGTAGCTAATATACTAATATCCTACAGGGATAATTTAAGCTTCCAGGTGTCCAGGTTTTAACTAGGCTACAAAGAAAATTTAGCCAAGGACAGTAGGACAAACTACCTAAGCTAGAAATGTCATGGCTCTTTCATGAGGCACCAGGATTTCAGGAAACTTCAAAATAATGTCACACAAAGAACAACCTGGCTAGGGAAGAGACTCCATTAACTGAGGTGATTCAAATTTATAGATTATGCTGGGGCAATTTAGAAGCAGGGAATCCTTGTATATATTACTTTATATACATAGTTCCACATTGAAACTTGGAGCAGTAAAATGTCTCATAATGAGATGGCATCAAAATACCAACTCTTCTTACCAGGGTTACTGTATTCTGAGAATTCAGAACAGGATCCATGCTATTAGAGAGTTTATATTGCAAGATCACACCCAAAATACTTCACACACACACACACACACACACACACACACACACACACGTTATATTTCTGCATACAGTGAAGTTCCTACTGAGAATAAATTTAAACCTTTGCAGGTGAAGCCACCAACCAAGCTTTATATCCAGAAATTGGCTGTGAGCAGATCTCTGGCTCTTCCCTAAATACAAAAGTGGTCTTTGTTAGTAATTTAGACATAAGGCTGGGAGTCACCCCTTGCCCTGGTATAGCAGATCCTTTTATAGCTGCCCCCCTATTACCACACAGAATACGCAGCTCAGAACTGGAAAGGAGGTTGATACACTGGCATTAGGGCAAAGACCTTTCTGAAAGAAAATAGTCCCTTTTCTTTAAAGGTTAGGTATTGTAAGAAGTTCTACAAATGATGAGGTCAGCAACTGAGGTTTTCCAAATCAAAGGTGATGGAAATAGGAAGTTAGACTGAAGGCTGATATAATGCCTGGGGTTAGGTGGTTCATGGGATTGTGTGTAGCATCTTTCCACTGGAGATTCCTTAGGCATGGAAGTGATGCTGTGGGGCAATGATCCAGTATGTTAGTGTGAACTAAGAGCCTATCATGCAAGCAGGCAAATGAGAAGTTTGCAACTAATAGACCACATGGCTACAACAGAAGTATCACACATCTCTTAGGAGGGGGACGTCCAGAAGTCCTCTCCAGTGTTCTCCAAGGTGCTGTTTGGAAATAAGGTAAACTCTTTCAAGAGTGTAAGTCTCAGGAAGCCTGACAATTTGGGCAGGCAGCTGGACTGAAGAGCAATTGCTGGGTTTTCTCCTAACCTGGTATGATAGCTAGTTTTATGCAGTGACTTGTCTAGGCTATGGTGTCCGGCTGTTTTGTCATATACAAGTCTAGATGTTTCTATGAAGATATTTTGTGGATGTGATAAACATTTACAATCAGTTAACTTAAACTAAAGATTACCTTCAATAATATGGGTGGGCCCATATCTAATCTAATTAGTTGAAAGCTGGGAGAGCAAAAATTGAGGTTTCCTGGGGAAGGAATTCTGGCTCAAGACTGCAGTATAGAAATCCTGCCTGGGTTTCAGCATGCCAAGCTGTCCTATGGATTTTGGGCTTGCCATTCCTTATAATAGCATGAGCCAATTTTTAAAAATCAACCTCTCTCTCTCTCTATATATGTGTGTGTGTGTGTGTGTGTGTGTGTATAAAATACGTATATGCATGCACACATATGTATGTGTGTATATATATATATATATATATATAAAATTTTCTTTCAGTTCTGGAGTTCTCAGTTTCCTCACTAGACTCACTAAATACATAGTTCACTAGACTCACTAAATACATAGTTAACCCTGACTGATACACCTGGGCAGGTGAGTACTTGAATGATTGTTTGGAAAATGCAAAATATATGACAGCATGTGTACCCCCAGCTGGTGAGACAGTCCATTTTGATTACATACATACAGAGTTGATAAATATAGACATATTGTTCTATCACTATATCACTTAAAACACTCACATGCAGTTAAAATGATTTACAAAGAGTTGCACATTTTACCAATATAAAAATCACTCCTTTTTTGTAAGTAACATCCCTCATCTCTCTCTTTTAAAGTACATTTTCTTGTAAATTATCTTTCTAGCACTATTTTCTACTTGAAACGAAACTGTAAGAAAGGGGAATCCCAGACAGGCTCTTCTCTTCTTGTACCATATATTTAAATAACCCCAAGCTTTGGCAAAATTCCTAAATTCTCTTCAAGTTTCAGAGACAGGTAGGCAGGTACCCAAAAAGGCTTGGGCAGAGTGAGTCTAGCCCACAGACTGGGAACTCTAAAACCCAACGAGAAAAGACAGAGAGCTATTCACCTTCAGAGAGGGAAAAAACAAAATTCAAAACTGAAGGGGCTAGAGACCTTAAATCACCTGCATTCATTCCTTAAAAATGTATTCAGAGGGTTCTACACACAAGAGTGTGTGCTTGGTGTCAAGGAGGGGTGGGGGAGGGATGGTACACAGCTTATCCGCTCAAAGGCTGTGAAGTATGTATTGAGGTCCTTATTTGTGTATTAGAAAACTGAATATGAGAAAGATAAGAAAGGCAGTGGTTCTAGAATGTATCTATAATGCAAGTATAAAAATAACTGTAACACGAGATAGAAACTATAAGGTCTCATCCATGTGGGAGGGAGGCAGCTGAGGAGAGTGTCTTTAGGGAAGCAATAATAATGTTCTCTGAAATCCCAAGATGCAGTGATACCTGCAGAAGAACAGAGATACCTTGAAATCAGGGCTGGATTAAGATCTTAAGTGTCCCTAATCCCCAAAGAGATTATAGTGGTGCCCACCTCCCGCCATCACTACTACATATAATTCAAGACAAAACAGTACTTAAATGTTTAAGAAATTAAAGAAATCCAGCGAGGTTCTGATTGTTTTACCAGGATGATCACTTTATTGCTTTTCTTGAATTAATATAGCTTTTCAAAAACGGTTTTGGGGAGGTGCTCCTCTTTTTCTTGTTCACTAAATTTGCACACCGGGATGCATAAAGTTTTATTGGCACACAGCCATACCCATTGACTGATACATCATCAATGACTGCTTTCTCACCACAATGGCGGAATTATGTGGTTACAAAAGAGACCAATGGTCCAGAGGCAAACAGAGTACGTCAGCATGGGTAGAAATACAAAAAAGGTGTACAAGTGGTATGTGCTTACCTGGGAAAATTGACAATCTCATAAGAAGCCTCCGAGAGTGGCAGTTAGGTAGGTAGGTAGTTATTAGTTTCTTAGTTAGTTACTTTCCCTTTATGGGCACAACTTCCTGGTTCAGTCTCCCTCCTGGGAGCAGATCACCCAAGGTAGAATGAAAATTGACGGAAGATCCTGAAAGTGATGCATATATAACATCTGTCACATTTACCAGACCACTGATTCTATGACTGTCCCATCCCCACTTCTCCCCTGTAGAGACATTCATAGCCAAATTGATGATCAAAAGGTTGCTTGATGATCAAAGAACCAGAGGAAGGGGTTGAAGGGAATCGTAATGGCAGCATATAGAGAGAGCTTACAACAGTTGTCTCATACAGACAGGGCTAGCCTTGTCGATGGAGCCAGAATTCCAGAACCCATGGACTCCTGCAGTGCGTGGATAGGAACTGTTTAGGGTTCGCCCCAGTAACCTTCCTTTTACTGTATTGCCAGCCTCCCTTCTTATGACATATTCATTCTTTAGAAATCTGAATCTATTCATTAAGGGTGCAGTCAAATTTTGAAAACCTAAGTCTCCAGTCTGTTCTATGCTTTAGGTCAAGATTTGTTCTCATCTACTGCTTTTCTTTCTTAATTTTCAAGGGCATCTCTCTGTAGTCTTCAAGTTCAACTTGGAGGAGTTGATGACTTTTTTTTTTCTTTTTACTCACCCAAGTTGA
This sequence comes from Lutra lutra, assembly GCF_902655055.1. Taxonomy (NCBI): domain Eukaryota; kingdom Metazoa; phylum Chordata; class Mammalia; order Carnivora; family Mustelidae; genus Lutra; species Lutra lutra. The sequence goes on along the minus strand of NC_062278.1, from coordinate 137,738,599 downwards.
AAGTAGATTCCGCTATCCTCATTGTCATGCACCTCACAGTGTGAATAATTACTTCCTCAGGAACTCTTTTGATGCCACAAGCATGTGTTCACCTATTCAGGAATGTAGACAAAGAGCTCATTTAGAGGCCCTAAAACCTTATCAAATCCTGATTTATATAGGTAACCATGTCAATAAACACATCAAAATCCTGCGAGGCAGTGACAGTCACTAAATAACCTGAATATGTCTTTCCTGACTGACTCTGATTTGGAAGCACAGCTCTCTTTGTCACACTTTGGGATTGTACCCTCCACTGGTAGCACAGCTGTTGACCCTGCCGACCAGAACTCCTCCGTCTACTTTGTATGGAATAACACCCCCAGATCATTGGCAGTTTCGATCATTTCCTCATCCCTGTGGGCAGTGACTTAATGTAACATTGAACTGATCATTTAGCCATTGTGGACTTTTTTTGTTACGTTGACACGGGGCACTGGTTAACGGGTGTTGGTTGCTCTTTGAAGACATGTTTGCGGGGCAAAAAGGTTAACCTTTTCAAGGTTTTGAAAGATGGAAGAAGGAAAGAGAAATAACAGTTTTAAAGCCAGTCATTGTGTTATGTACTTTCCACACAAAGTATCTATTTTAAACCTCAAAGCACACACCTATTTTGAAGATGAAAGTTGAAACCTCAGCTAAGTTAAGTAACTTGTCTAAGTTCTCACAGCTAGTAAGTGGTGAATCCAGGAATACAAATCCAAGTCTACCTTATTGGTGGTCTGATCTTTTGCTTGTGGGTTACTCTGTTACCTTTTACCAACACCAGTTACCTAGTAGGATCAGTGGATCTTGAAGCCACTGATACATTATTATGAAAAGCATCAGGTGCAGAACTCGTTTTAAGTTTTAGATTTCATAAGGTTGGGATCACATCCATAGCAGTGCCTAATACTTTCTGGAATAGGGTGGAGACCAACAACCTAGGTAAATTGATGTTTCCGTTACCTTCCCACAATCCTAACTCCCTAACAGTCACCAAGGAACAGCAGCTACAGTCAATATTCTTTCAAATAATACAGCAGATATTTGTCTAGTACTTACTAGGGGCCAAACATTTGCACTGAGCTTTATTAAAAAAAAAAAAAAATTCTTGCCACAGATGGCCCTAATCACTGAACACACTAGCTACGCAATGGCCAAGAAGCCCAGTACAGAGATGGACAAAATAGGAGTTTTGAAGGATTTGAAAAAGAAACTTCACTTTTTTATCAAGGATTTTTTTTAATCTTTTTTTTTAAAGATTTTATTTATTTATTTGACAGAGAGAGAGATCACAAGTAGGCAGAGAGACAGGCGGAGAGAGAAGAGGAAGCAGGCTCCGCGCTGAGCAGAGAGCCTGATGCGGGCCTTGATCCCAAGACCCTGGGATCATGACCTGAGCCAAAGGCAGAGGCTTAACCCACTGAGCCACCCAGGCGCCTTTTTATCAAGGATTTTTTTTTTAGTGTATATTAATAGCCGAAAAGCACTGGAGTATGATTAAAACTCTGTTAACTGCAAGTTTTGCCCTTTATTGAGAACAACTGACACCAAACCTGCTCACCAGAGAAATCCGGTTTGGTCCTAAAGGCTCATGCTTACTGAATTGCAAACACTGAACCATTTCCAGGCAAGAGTAAAACACACCCTGAGAGCGACATCAGCCCTTGACAACATCTCGGCTGCCCTTCTTGGAAGCTTCCTTTCTGGCTACTGACTGACTGGCTTCAGGGGTGTGGTAGCTCATACCACCTACAACATAGCAGAGTAGGAAACAGTTCAGATATGAAGTGAGAGTATTGACTGGGAAGAAACTAGAACATTATTTGCTCTCGGAACCTCAATGTCTTCTATCAAATGGGAACGGTATCCCCATCTCCGAAGAGCATGATCACGTACATGAAATAAGGTTGGTAGAATGTTCATTCACTTAACAGAAACATAATCAGACATTTACGATAAACCAAATGCTCTAACAGGCCCCAGAGAGACAAGGGTAAGCAAAACAGATACTGCCCATGCTTTCACAGGGCTCCACATGTAGTGGGGCAGACATTTCAAGGAATCATCACAGAATGAACTAAGCCATTAATGTCTGGCAAATGTTATAAAGAATGCTATAAAGTGCAGCATGCTGTGGGAATGTATAATAACAACTCCAAACAACAAGCAGGTTGTTTAACGGTCCCCACCAAAGATGCTCATACCCTAATCTTCTGAACCGCTGTGAATATGTTACCTTCTGTGGCCAAAGGGACTTTGTGGGTGTGAGTAAGTTGAGAATCTTGAGAAGGAGACAGTATCCTAAATTATCCAGGTGGGCCCACTATTACCGCAAAGGTTTTGAAAAGTGGAAGAGGAAAACAGGGATATTTGATTGCAGAAGAGGAGGCTGGAGTGACATGATGTGGGGAGGACTCAACCTGCCATGAACTGCTTTCAAGACGGGGGTAAGGGCATAGGTGGCTTCCAGAAGCAGAAAAAGGCAAGGAAACACTCCCTAGCGCCTGCAGAAAGGAAAGACTATTGACACCTTTATTTTAGCCCACTGAGACCTGTGTCAAACTTTTGACCTACAGAGCAGCAGGATGATAAATTTACATTATTTTATGACAGTCAATTTCTGGTAATTTTTTATAGCAACCATAGAAAACTAATACAATCCTACACTTCATGGTGGGGAGTGTAGGTACTCAATGGAAGCCTCTTTGAGGAATTTAACTGAGACTGGACAGTTGACTTAGACTTAGATAGAGTGCCAGGCCCTGTCCCTCTGTCCTCATTTCACACCCCTCAACCTGGCACTGATGCCCATGGCCTCTTTTGGTGGCAGCTGTGTTCTCTTGAGACAGCTGGTCTAGGAGGTCACATTGCTGACAGGATCCATGAGACCAGCTACTCTGATGAGGACCTCTTCCCACCAACCATCCAACCATCCAACCATTCACAGCACATTCTCTCTATCAGCAAGTATTTATTGAGCACCTACTATGTGCCAGTTCTATTCTAGGTGCTGGGTATACAGCAAATAAAAGGAGAGAGTCAATGTTCTTATATAATTCAGGTTCATCTTTATGCAAAAGATTAACTCTATTTGTTCATAAATTTTTTGAAAAGCAGAACCACACCTGAAATAAATTGATGTGATCTTAAAAAGTTCTATAGTCTGGGTACCTGGGTGGCTCAGTGGGTTAAGCCTCTGCCTTCGGCTCAGGTCATGATCTCAGAGTTCTGGGATTGAGTCCCGCATCAGGCTTTCTGCTTGGCAGGGAGTCTGCTTCCTCCTCTCTCTCTCTCCCCCACCTCTCTCTCTCTCTCTGTGCCTACTTGTGATCTCTGTCAAATAAATAAAATCTTTAAAAAAAAAAGTGCTATAGTCTTAAAAAAAATGCTAAGCAACAACGAGCTGGATCCAACAGAGACCTCATGAAAAATATTCTCGATAGCCAGAAGAATCAATCAAAATTGCTGTGTCCTGTTTCTTGCCACAGTGTTTGAGTGAGGGTTACTGCAGCAAGACAGAGAATCCTAACTCTGGTTCTAGGAATTACCAATGCTACACACAAAACTCACCTCTGGATTTAAGAACAGGGTAGGTTCCTCCTCAAATCCTAGAAGAAATGCTTAAGAATAGACTTTATTTTAGGGAAGCCCGGGTGGCTCAGTCTGTTAAGCTCCAACTCTTGATTTTCGCTCAGGTCATGATCTCAGGGTCTTGAGATCAAGACCCGCACCGTCTTGTCCCTCTCCCTCTGCTCTGCCCCCCACCTCTCTCTCTCTAAAATCCAAAAAAAAAATTTTTTTAAAGGAATAGATTTCATTTTAAATCTCAAAAGTGAGAAACTCATAGACACTAAAGAGATAACAAAAATGGGTGACACCACACCCAAGAGTTTGGCATAAACATTTTTCATGCATTGCACAAATATCTACAAGATTTTCTTTAAATTTTGTATCCAAAAAATTTGTTGTAATTTCCAGCACCAAATGATTTTGGGGAGAGGGGTTGTTTTGATTTTCATTTGTGTTATTTTCAAATAATCACTGTAGTACCGGTCTAGCATAGATACATGTTCTCCAAATGCCTGTCCCAAATTTAAGAAAGCATCCCAGCTCCCTCCAGAAAGCTGAGGAAAACCTGAGATCCTGGTGGAGTGTGTCCTCATCAGACCTTTTAAAGCATGTGGCAATCATGCATAATAAACGAGAATTCTGAAGTAGCTTCAACTGCCTATTGGTTTGAGAAGGTGACCTGCCAGTCCCTGGATATTTGGGTGGGAGACATTAATCAAGCATTCCTTTGTCAGTGTTAGTTAAATATAGTTAAATGATCCTATCTGCCTGGGCTGTTTAGACCTGTCAGAAGTAATCTGCTCCTTCTTGAGGATTGCCAAACAGGTTTTCATCCCAAGTGACTCAGTCATTTATTCCTGTTTAAATACAAATCTTACTTACCTCTGTAAGTCCTGGCTCACCCTTAAAAACTCCACATGGGCTTAACATGTCCCACTGTATAAAGTGATGAGAATTGTTACGGATTCTTCTCATTTTTTCTGAATACTACAAGGAAAGTAGCCAAATTCCCCGGAGAGTTGGGGAGAGTAGAAAGTAAATTGAGGACAGACCACAGAGACCGCATAGAGGGATTGCTTTGGAAGGAAGCACTTGCCTGACTTTGGAGGCTTGCTCCCTCAGAACCTACATCAGGAAAGGAGGCATCATCCAAACAAGGCTCAAATAATAGCTCGGGAAGCACAGGTGAAAATTTCCTGGCTTGGACCATGTGACGAAGATTTTCAATAGAAATGACAAAAATGATATCCCCTTTCACATGGACAAATACTCTTAAAATTGGAACAAGGAACTGGGAGCTGTTTCCTTCATTGTCACAGAAATGCTGTTTTTGTTGTTGTTTGTTGTTTTTAAAGACGCCAGATTGATCTGACTCTGTTTCCTCCTCTTCTATGCCAAGATCTTTGCCCAGGGAGACCACAACAAGAAATAACATCACAGTTCCAGCAGCAGGAATCACCAGTTCTTTACCCAGAATTGGCTTCTGGATGTAAGAGTCTTAGGAAATTTCATAACGTTCTACCCCACGGTTTTCTCTTCTAGGAATTTCTCCTAATAGATTGTGTGGCCATACGAAGAAAGCTTCATGTGCAAAGATGTTCATCCTGGTTTTGCTTATAATTGAAAGAAAAATGAAATATAAATAAAAAAACACCCACATACTCAACAAAAAGGGATTGTTGCATCCAATCTGATCTGATGCGTCCAAAGAAAAGGAATATTCTATAGCAATCAATAATTGTTTAGAAGACCTAAGAACAAAACAAATCGGTTTTTACTCATTCCCACTTTTCTGTACTTCTTCCTTCCCATTTTTTTTTTTAATAAAGATCATGATTTACCTTGGTTCTTGGTCAGTAGGCAGAAGACAGTAGAAGCTGGCTGTGAGGGAACTACATTACACAATGAACAACACTGAACGAGGCCTTTTTTAAAAAAATGGTTACACCCAAGACTCAGTATTCATGATTACCCAACCAACTCTTCATCACCCAATCAAATATCTTTTCTATCTAGCTACATTTAAGAACTGCCAACTGGTATTGCCTGAGTTGTTGTTCTTCTGTTCTCTGTTGGTAAAAGCTGATTGCCAGTTTATGTGATCCTCTTTGCAAAAAAAAAAAAAAAAAAAAAAAAAGTTCTCTTTAACTATTTTGTTAACAAAGTCCTTTAACTTCATGGGTCGACTGCACTGGGAGAGGCCCTCTCATGAGTTGGTGCTTATTTAAAAGGAAAATTTGCATGTGTTTATTTACTCATAAAAGTGCCACTGAGCTGAGAATCTTATTTCAGTTTAAACACACTTTTCTTCTCACGTGAGGAGTTGTCATTCCTTAATGGATTCCAAGCTTGTCTTAGAACTGCTCATATTGTCTAGACCAAAATTTTAAGTTGTCATATTTCAATAAATCCTGCTGGACAAATGAAGATCCTGTATCAGTGAATTCCCACCATTTTTTTTTTTTTGGCCTCAAAAAGCATTGTTTTGATTAAACCTTATTTGCACCCCAACATTTTAAATAAGTCAAAGAGGAGCTGGTCTAATTAAAGTGGAAGTAGGAAAGGACGAAAGCTGAGAGTGGTCACTAACTCACCGTGCAAAGTAGGACATTCTTGGGAAGGAAAGGAGGCACTATTAGTGATCGCACTGGGACAACATATTTTACAAATTATTCCTTTCTGGTTTGGGAAGATCACAAGTTCAAATTGCCCAGAAGCAATAAAGGAAATGATTGGGAATTGGCTGCATAAATTGGAAAAGACGATATGGGGTGGGGGTGGGGGGTGGGAAATACTGTAACTGAAGTCCAGAGCCAAGCAATAAACCAGACCAAAAAAAAAAAAAAAAAAAAAAATACAGCTGCAAAACACAGACGGTGGGCTAATCTGGTAAATTTAGAAAATGCTTGAACAAAACAATGAGGAAAAGATGAACCTCCCCCAAATGAGCAAAGGATAGCTGCCTAGGCAGCTGAGAGGGGGAACATATAGAAACAGCAATTCCCAATAAAAATAATTTTAAAAAATGTTCCTCTCTATATATGTGATCTAAATTGAATTTAAATAAAAAAAATTTTTTTAAAGATATTTTTTATTTATTTGACAGAGAGAGAGGTCACAAGTAGTCAGAGAGGCAGGCAGAGAGAGAGGAGGAAGCAGGCTCCCTGCTGAGAGGAGAGCCCGATGCGGGGCTCGATCCCAGAACCCCGGGATCATGACCTGAGCCGAAGGCAGAGGCTTTAACCCACTGAGCCACCCAGGCACCCCTAAATAAAAAATTTTTAAAAATGCTTATCTCACTCATAATTCAAGAAATGCAAGTGAAAACCAAAAGGCATTTTTCACCTAGCAGACAAGCAAATATTAAGGTGTAAGGATAACTCATATTAGTTGGACTACAGGGAAGGAGCCATTCTTCACACTGATGATAAATGTACTAACAGACTAAAACTTTTTAGATAGCCATAAGGCAATAGCTATCAAAAGGAAAACACATATTGTTTCTGACCTGATGGCTAAACACAGCTAGAAATCGACTTGACGTTTGCTAAAGCAAACATATATACAAGTGACACAGTCTGTCATAGCAAAAAGAAACCTGGAAACAATTGAAATGTCCCTCAATTAGGGAGGGGTTCAGTATATTGTGGAATGGGATGTCTATAGGGTAAAGCTGTGCAACTAATGCAATAAACACTGTGGTATTTTATATGTTCTAATATGGAAAAACCATAAAAACATGTCACAAAGGCAAAAGAGAAAAGCAGGGTCAGAACACTGTGTATATTATGTTTTTATTCTGTACATTGTTAAGAGGCTACCTACAGGAATTATGGATACCTGGGTTTTATAATCACACCAGACACCATGACCATTGGTTGTCTTTGCTGGAAGGATTGGGTTGAAGTATAGCAGCAGGGGTTATTTTTACTTTCTGTTTTATACCTTTTTGCTTTGTTTGAATTTTCTAAATATGTTCATGTGCTCCTATTATAAATTTTTAAAATGTCAACAGAGGTTATCTATGTGGTTGGATTACTGTAATAAATATTATAAAAGGTGGGGAAAGCTATGTGTGAGGAAAACAAAATGGAAAGCCCAAGTCAAGAGACGTACCAAGCTTACAAAAGCACATCACCTCCATTAACTGTGAAATAGTTTGAAGCATAGTCCCCTTCTTTTCAAAATATTAAGGATTTGAGCCATTCATTCACCCAAATGTTATTACAAAATTCAAGTCAGAAAGGATGCCATTCCTTGCCCTCTAGTGAGAGAATGAGAGAAATATATACAAGGGGTTATGGGAGCAGAGAACACACGCACGATGGATGTCAATATATCCAAAAAAGAACCTGGAATATCCAACCCACCCCAATCTTCATTCCTGGCCCTCAGCAAGTGGGGGAGGCCACTATTTCTAGGGAGCTTTCCCTTAGTATCATTATTTTATAGCATAAAACCTATCATTTTGCATGAGACTGAGATATCAAAGCTTTGACATGTTACATCCTTCAGAAAAGGTGCATGGTAGGGCTAGGTTGCAATTAGAACTGGGAAGAGATGGACTCCACTTACAAGGTGAGAATCTTCTAGAAACCTACCAGAAGAGCAGCATCCTCACAAAAGCCAATGGAGACCAGCAGCCCTCATTATACTTTGTTCTCAGTCAGGTATTGAATGTGAGGATGAGGGAAGGAGATGCTGAAAGCCCTGAGGAGTAACACTGAAGGGGCTGCTCTTCATTATTTATATGTCCAGTTCTTTTTCCTCCAGCTCAGTTGATAAGTGATTTATGATGTAGGGGTTTTGTTATCCTTCTGTTTAATTTTCCAACTTAACTTGTTTTGGGGAAGAAAAATACTTGTAGTTATGATATCTTCCTATGAAGTCTCATTCTTACCCAATATTTCTATTTTTTTAAGATTTATTTAGTAATTTTTTAAAAAGATTTTATTTATTTATTTGACAGAGAGAGATCACAATAGTAGGCAGTGAGGCAGGCAGAGAGAGAGGGGGAAGCAGGCTCCCTGCCAAGCAGAGAGCCTGACGCAGGGCTCAATCTCAGGACCCTGGGATTATGACATGAGCCGAAGGCAGAGGCTTTAACCCACTGAGCCAGCCAGGCGCCCCAGATTTATTTAGTAATTTACAGAAAGAGAGAGAGCAAGCACGAGCGGGGGAGGGGCGCAGAGGGAGAGAAAGAGGGAGAATCAGACAGAGATCACAAGTAGGCAGAGAGGCAGGCAGAAAAAGAGAGGAGGAAGCAGGCTCCCTGCTGAGCAGAAAGCCCAACGCGGAGCTCCAACCCAGGACTATGAGATCATGACCTGAGCAGAAGGCAGAGGCTTTAACCCACTGAGCCACCCAGGTGCCCCCCACCCAATATTTCTTAACAAATAAAGTTCCTCGGCTGTCTAATGGGCTTAGTTATTCCACAACACGATGTTAATAATAGTCATTAGGTATCTACTATTACCCAAACTATGATAGTTGCTTTCCAGGAAACCCCCCTGCTGAGGGGACTAGTACACCCACTTCACAGATAAGGAAACTGGGGCTCAGATGGGCTGAACAATTGGCACACAATCACACAGCTCATAAGTGGCTGAGTACCTAGTTGAACTCATTGTGGATGCTATACATATTACCAAAGTTAAACTGAATAAAGATAAATTTTCCACAAGAGTTTGGCTTCTCGTATCATCCTACATAAATAAAAGACTCGATTTCTACAGAGTCATGTGAATGTGAAAGTCTAAGAAAAGAACTCAGTTGCAGGTTCATTCAGCTCAAAGAATTTTCTGCACTGATACAAATGTTTTCCCTCTATGCTGTCCAATCAGGTAACCTTTAGCCACATATGGCTATTGATCACTTGATAGGTGGCTAGCGTGATTGAACAGCTGAATTTTTAATTTCATCTATTTTAGTTAAATTTAACTAGACACAGGGCTCTCATATGGGACAGCACGGTTCTAACCAAAGTCATTCAAGAAACATGTATTGGTAATTGGGATCAAAACAGGAAAAAGTGCAGGGAGAAGAAATGATACAAAATCACAAAATTTTTACAGTTGAGAAAACTATAATGAGACCATCACATTCAACCCACTTGTTCTACATTGATGAGTAGAATTGTGACCCAGAGAGATTAAGCAATTTGCTAAGGTCACACAAGCTAGTAAGGGTCCTGATATAAATCCCACCTCTTAGTGAACGTTAAGCCTAGCTGTGATGTTACAATCACACAATATTGAGTTAAACTAAGCACAACAACAGAAGGATTTTTTTTTCTTTTGGTCCTCTTTTTGGAGTCTGTATGAAGCAAGGAACAAGTGACAGTCATAAGCAGGCTGGCTGTCTTTGCCTCCTCCCAAATCTCTCCATATCAGTAAGCAATAATGTAAAATTTCTATGAGGTAGCGACATAAGTAAGTATAAAGCTAACCTGCTAGTTAATTCCATGGCCTCCTTTTAGGGAAATACCAAGCACTTTGGAATTGTGTTTGATGTCCCAATTCTGTTACAAAAAAAAAAAAAAAAATCTGACTCCAAATTATAATATTCCCTAAACGATGCCCTTCTTCCCAACTTCTACCCCCAAATGGGTAGAGTCCTGTATACCTCTCTTACAGAGAAGCTCTTGTATTTAATTAGGTTAATAGGTTACAGATAGGTTAATTAGGTTAAATCCTGGGCAGAGGGAAAGTGCTTCTAATTGCCGCTGCCATTGTATTACCTGGAGCTGAGAGGGAACTTCAGCATACACTAGTCTGTATTCTGCTCATCAGAGGCCTAGTTAAACACCGTACATGCTGGTGACTTCCACACCAGGCACTGTCATTCCCCCTAAACTCTTTGGCAAAAGCATTTTGAAAAAAAGTACTTTCTTCTTTATAAATGATTTCTTCCAGGTTTCCAGTGAAACAAGTCATTTAAAAAAAATTTTTTTTTGACAAATGAAAGGGGAAAAAAATGCCTTTTCAAATCCAGGGCACTTGAAAGTTTCATTTTCCTGTTTTAATTTGCTTCAGCGTTTCAAGGGAATAATAATAGTTTTTTAATGCCAAAGGTGGCTTTCATCACTCAAAACCCTCTAATTTCCTCCCATATTGCAAGTAATGTGTTAATAGTTCCAAAATGAAATATTACCTAAAACACAACTTGGTAATTTTCCTCACAGTTCAAAGTTATTTGAAAAAGAGGCATCACCTTTTACAAATATTTACTTTGCGACAACAGAAGACGCTGCAAATTATCTTCTTTTTTGTGCCATCTTTGAATCTTCTGTTGGGAAAAAAAGAAATAAATGGGAAAAAGAAAAAAGCCTCCCCCCTTTCCTTTCATGTTCTAATACCAGGTTCCACCTAAAGACCTGATGCCTATCTTTAAAATTAGGTGTTGCTCATATATACATATTATATATATATATATAGAGAGAGAGAGAGAGAAGTGAGAGAAAAGCTTGGTATTCGTGGTCTCATTATAGAATACACACACTAAAGAAAGGATGTGCATAGAGGCCATAGAGAATTTAAAAGATTTATTTATGATGTATTACTGTAATTTTTAATTTAGACATGCAAATTTTTTAATTTGCACCGACTGCTTTGCCTTAATGGTTTTGATTAATACTTGGAGGTAGTGTTTGTGAAAGAGATTTATACTGTGATTCATCTGCAAAATAATCAAATCATTACCAGCTAATGACAAAGCTGTGAAAAATGATATAGATATTGTGTAACTTCCAGCTATGGCTGAACACGTGGAGGTACCCAATCCTTCCAGCAAATGTGGACTTGTGTTAATAACTGCTGGGAAGTTCGCTCTAGGTCCACTCTAATTTGGCAACACAAAACATTGATCTTAATAAAGCTGTCTGATAAAAGGAGCAGTGATTAACATCCCGAACCCTCTATTCTGCTTCTCATGCCAAGGTCCCTTTTTTTTTTTTTTTCCAGGAATGAAAATTCCACTGCACTTCCTGCTTATCGCTCCATCTCACCTCAGCCCTCCGTGGGTTTCCAGATAAGGCTGCAGACAGCCGAAGAAGGGGGAGGTGGGGGGCCGGAGGGAGTAGGGCTGGTGGCTGCAGGTGGCAGTTGCTGGGGGAGGAAAGTACAGCACGTGAATTTTCAGAGTCTGAATCCCTTTCACAAAGCCAGCACCCATTCCTTCCAGAACTCCAGGCATCTCCTCTTCTAGTAGGTCCTTCCTGCCTGGATTCAGGCATTCAGGACTGAATGACTCTCCCTCTGTGGCTAATCCTGACAGAGTCAGCAAAAGTGGAGGAGAAAGCTCCAGAGCATGCCCAGAGTCAGCAGAACAAACTCTCAAATAGTATCAGGAAACAGAAGAGGGCAGGAAGCAGAAACCCACAGATAATCCCCAAATCTTGTTTCAGCTGCTTCTTGTGACAGGCTTCTCCCCCACATCTCACCCAAGTGGCTAACTTGAACCCGATGGGCAGATTTGGATTTTACCTCCATTCTGGCTGCCCACCTCTGACCATACAATAAGAATGAACGTTTCTTACAGTCTCAACTGTGAGACCGACTCTCTGCTGAGGTGCTCCCCACTCACTTTTTCATTTATCCTCACCACAAACCCAGGAAGCGGTGCTATTAATATTATCATTCCCATTTCACAGATAAGTAGCTCTCCCAAAGTTAGTAAAAGAAAACCGGCATGTGATGGAGGCAAGACTTACTTCTGGTTCCTTCTACCAACACAGACCCCACCCATCAAAACCATGTCCTTATATGTCTGAAATTTCTACTGAAGAATGAAAATACCCCCAACGAGGGCAGTCAGGAGAGAGAGAGGATGAAGCAAAGAGGCGAGTTCAAAAGGAAGCTTGGCTCCACCACAGTTCTTTCTGAAGAAATCAGATTTTAACTCATTATCAAGAAATTCAGCTGCTTTTTTATTTCAGTCCTCACAAAGGAAAAGCCCAGTGAGTTGATAATCATTAATATTTCATTGAAAACCAATCCATATTTTCTGTGATGGTGACATGGACATTCCACTTTATCAGGAAGCCGTTTTACAAAATTAGAAAAAGCAAGGCACCATTCTGGAAAGCAGAAGCCGAGACTACTTATCATTATTATTTATTACTTATTGGGTGCCAACTGGGTCCCCACTGCAGAGAGGGAGTTACAAAAGCATCGCACCGAGGCAGACAGTCCCTGTTCACTGGGTTCACAATCCAATTCCGATTGCACGGCTACAAGGGACCCTGCGTCTTTAATTACTGGTAATCGTGACTGCTGTGGAACCACAAAAGGAAGATCAGAACTTTCTATCACTTTTCTAGACATGAAGACAAATGAGAAGAGAAGCAATAAGTGTAATTAATTTCAGCCAGCACTGGAAGAGGAAAACTTTCAGCTGTGGTACCATACACAGCATTCGTCAGGAGAGTCTCTCTCTTAGCAGAGCCAGAGCCAGTGACTCACAGATAGGAAACAGGCTGCCATTTTAAAAAAAGAACAGGAGAGGAAAATAAACGTAACATGGTAGCATTATTTTGGCTCTGACATGGTAGCATTATTTTGGCTCCGAGTGTCTAAGAGAGAAATCAGCCTGTGACGTAATGGCCCCAGGGGCCCAAGGAAAGCAGGAAGAGTTAAGCCACTAAGTTCAAAGCAAAGTTAAAATTCAAGCCATTGAGAGCGGGCCAACAGAATAAGCCTTTGGACAGATGGGCATCTCGTGTGATTCAATATGAGATATGGTAGAAGTAATGAGACTGAAATGCTGAAGGAGAGGGAAATACACTCTCAGAGGTAAACTTACATGCAAGTCACTGGGACTTAGCTGAATGATTCCCCCTAATGCTTAGATAAATAATGCTGCAAAATTCTTGGGAATTGAACCATATCTCCACCCCTCAGCTTTCGGAAGCTTTGAAAGACTAGACTGAGGTAACAATGGGGAAGATTAAATCCAAAATATATTCATCACGGTAGTTTCAGAGAAGGGAGATGCTCCCTATCCATGGGTAAGAGAAAAGGAACAAAACTTGATTCTATGTTCCCAACTTGAACGGCAACCTCAGATATTTTTGAGGAAGAGACCTGAGCGTTCAGGTTTTATTAGCTATGCTTCTGCTGCCAACTGATGACAAATATTCTGGAATCCAGTCTTTGTCCAGGTCCCCTAGCCTCCCTCCTCCAAACACCATTAACAGTTATAGCCATGGTCTTTGCTGGGTTTTTGTTTATTTGTTTGTTTGTTTTTTTTTGTTGTTGTTGTTTTAATGCAGTCTGTTCCAATCTGCCGACATGCAGCAGAACCTTCTCAGGTGATGCAAATGTGCTATCTTATATGGTAGCTACAAGCCACATGTGGCGAGTGCCACTGAGGAATGAGTACCAATTTGATTCCATTTTAATTAATTTAGACTTAAATAGCCACGTGTGCTTATTCACTGTCTTACTCCACAAAGAGTACAGCGGAGTGAAGCTCCACAGAGAGCAGTGTCGATTTTACTGAAGGATGTATGGGCATGGATAGAGCAGTTTACATTGCACATGGCACCGAATTCTCTTTCCCAGACTCCCCTGCGGCTAGAGATGGTCCTGTGACAGAAGTCTGGCCAATAAGAGGAGAATTGAGGGTTACTGGACAAGTAATTTCCTTTCCCCTACATAACAATTTCCTACTAGTCTCTTTTGTCACCCTTCTGCTTGGGGTGGTACATGATACCTCCACACATAGCAGCCATCTTACAAGTGAATGCCATACACCAAGGTTGGCACATCAGGAAGCTGGAGACGGGGCTAGGACTCTGAAAACTTCCTTAGTGATAACACAAGTCCTGGACCACCAACCTGTGGATTTCTGTGGCACAGGACAAATAAAACGCTTTTTCACTTAAAAATCTCTGCCTCTTTTTCTGTGCTTGGAGACTAACTCACAAATCCTAATCGGTGTAACTTGGTCCTGTGGTAAAGGTTTGCCACATACTGCGTATCTCGGTGTCCACAGAACTGGTGTGAAGTCCAGTTGCACTGGCAGTGCTTCCCCGTGGCACTCACCCAGCCTTACTTGGGGCCAGCCTGGGGCACTATTGTGAGGAGTGAGTCGTTCTTATCAAACTGCCTGCACCTCCCTAGATTTCTAGGCTCTGTTCTGTTTCCCTGTGTTCCCGGCCCTGTCTTAATTCCTGTTGTCTTCCTCTCTCCCCTCAGCAGAGCTGGTTCTATCATCCATGACTTTTATGATACCCTCTTCAAACTGGGGAGTGGAGGGAGGATAAGCTTTGTCACAGGCTCAAAGCTTTGTAGTCACAAGGAAGAACGGGAAAGAAGGTAATTGGACATTATAAGGGTGTTTCATTTCATTAAAACTTCTTGGGTAAGTAACTTAAAATTAGGTGCCTAGAAAGAAGCTGGCTTGGTCTCACCTCTGATGTCCTGTTCACTCTTCTGTTTTCTTTCTGATCCCTCTTAACTGGGTAGAGTCTAACATTCACTAAGCCTCCTCTTGGCCCTCACATGCATATGGTTTCTTTTAATCCTCAGAACAACCCCAGGAAGTGAACACTGTGGAGACACTTGGGGACAAGGGTGGCCTTTTGAGAGTTTTTCAAATCCACGCACTGTATCTGTTGATAGCCATTCACTAAAGTCATTGAAAATGCCATTCACTAAAGTTTCGCGGATGCCCGTTGCATCTCTTGTTCCCATTTTGTAGATGAGGAAAGAGAGGCTCAGGGAGTAGAACTGCTTTGTCATACATGATAAATGACCATGCCAGGATCTCCGGTTGCAGGTCAGAGCTCTTTCCACTAGAATGAGGAGGCGGCTTGGGGTCTATTCTCTCATGCGAAGCTATCTAGTGCCAGCCACTGAAAGCAAGCAGTCCGCTTCCTTCCTCAAAGGAGTTCTGATGGGGCTGGGGAGGAAAGGAGAAAAAGAAAACTAGGGAGAAGCCCCTAACGTTGAGGGAAGTTGAGGACCCTAGTTCTCTGCCCCTATGGGGGTGCCTGGCAAAAAGCCACTTCACCTCTGCAGCTCCCCGGATGTCAAGATGTTAAAAAGCTTCCTCACCTCACAGGGAAGTTGTGAGGATTAATTCTTATTTCAAATCACTTCGTGATCCAGTGATGAAAGATTCTCTTGGTTCTTTTGTCTCCCAAGTTCCTCCTCCCACAGACATGACTCATGAAAAGTAGAGGGTGGAGGGCGAAGTAGAGAGGGGCAGCTGAGAGCAAGTTGAAAACAGAGTAAGCTAGGGCAAAGAGGGCAGGGTGAGTGGCTCCAGAATTCAGAAAATGACTGGGAACCACTGGATGATGTTGACTAACAGCCTGTCTCCCTGGACACTCAAATATACACCAGGGGTTTCCTCACCCTGACACCAGCCCATAGCAGAGAAAAACTGAGAACTGACTTTTGGTAAATTCTTGTCAGTGGTCACATTAATGTAAAATCCTGCCTCTGCCTTGTCCAGTCTTGGTGCACCTTCCTCCAGGAAAATGAAGAAAAATAGGTCATTCAGTCCTTGACATTTGGACATTTGGGTTTAGATGTGTCTTCAAGGCAGAAATGCTTTTTATAAAAGCTTTCAGAGAGTTGCAAGTTTTTCTACATTTTTCCCCTCCTTTTTTTTTTTTTTTGTTTTTTGGTGTTTTTGTTTTGTTTTGGTTTGGTTTTTTTGCCTACTATGGAGTCCTATTTTCATTTTTCCTCTTTTTCTAATTTAAAAGGATAAGTGTGGAAACAGAAGAGCAAGCCCTATCCAGAGTCAACTCAGCATTAAAGCACCCTAAAATCACTTCTAATGAAGGACCTCAGTGATGGAACTGGGAAGGGAGAAACTGAGGGAAAAGTTTGTAGAAAATTCAGTCTCTTGTATGTACACAAATTGTATCTCTATGTCCCAGTTGTAACTATGAAAGAAGCATCTCTCCTCCTAGATACTAGGGAAATGTAAAACGGATGGAGGAGAGAAATGACCTCTTCTCTCTGCCCACAATATGACAAATGTCATCTCCAGGGCCTGAAGTAGACTGGATTCATTTTTACTATAATATTTTAATCCATTTGGCAAGATAAATATGCAACGAATCATTCAACAAGAATTTACCAAAGATCTTCTATATGCTGGTATACATGAGATGCTCAGTAATCACTCCTGAACTAAGGAGCTGAGAATCTGAAAGATACATCTTGTTCTTAGGATCAAGATGTGCATGATCAATTCGTGGGGAGAATGCAATTAACTCAGAGGCTAAAGCTTTAAGGAGGAAAGAACAGCAAGTTCAAAGCAGAGGCACTTTTCTCATTGGGGTAAGGACAGTGCACTCCAGGTTTTCCTAAAGAACACTGTGAACTGTTGCTCAGTCTGTGCACTGAACAAAAGGATTAGCCAAGCATGGGTGGGTGACAGAATTTGGCTCTTTCTACTTGCCAAACTGAGAGCCAGTGAGCCACATCTGCCCAGATGTGATGCCTTTTACTAATTTACACAAAGACATAATGCACTTTGGTGTGGTCTTGCTTTCCTCACTAAAAAGAAAATGTCCCTTCTTCAGCTTCGCACTTCATTCACAATCATGATGATCATGTGTGGCCCAGAGGAAAAAGAATCGCTGCAATACAGCTCTCAATTGGTGGATTCAATAAAATGTTGTATCATTGATTTCTAAGCACTAAACTATCCAGAGATGTTGCCGGTGTCTATTTAATAGAACTGCCAAAAAACATTTAATTTTTTCATATAAAACACACCCAGAAAATTGAACAAATTTCATCAAAATGTTCAAGTGCCAGAAATGATTCCAGTCTAATAAAACATTAAGGTCTTGCGTGGTCTGTATTGCACATGTGGCAGACCCCCATTAACGACACGGTTGGAACCACGTTTTTCATTCTTTCGCACAAAATCACCAATTTATGCTCTGCTGGGAAACCTTTGGGAAGGGTCTCTTTGTAAATAAAGCAACCAACGTCTTAAAAGAGAGTTGGCCAAGAGTGCGCCTCCTTCAGGGTCTGAGAGGCATCTTTGCTGATCGGATGCTGAGGCAGGCCTGCAAAGTCAGCTGTTGTAACAGAATCTGTTGGCGTTTGCGGCGCGCTGAGTGACAGCAGTGTGTAATCACAGAGACGCGCAGATACACATCAGACGGCAAGAACGCAGAAATAAGCAGCGGAACGGGAGTATTTTGGAACCTAAATGGACCTTGGCACAAAACACTTTGAAACTGCCATTTTGCAGAGCCTGATAATTTTTGCTTGTTGCGTTTGAAATCTAGAAAGGGAATAGTAAGGAAGAGGGAAGGAGAAAGGTTTATTTTTATGGAGCGTCTCCCAGGTCTCAGGCACAAAAAGGGCTTTGCATCTGTCATGGGTTCTGATCCTGGGAGTCACAAGACGATGTTAGGTGTATGATCTCTATTTGCAGATGGGAAAACCAAATCTGAAGGGGTAAAATAACCTCCCCAAAGCCACACAGATAATAAGTGACAAGGTCAGAACTGAAATTCGGGTCTGCCAGTCCCAAAAGTCCAGACCCTCCCACTTTCCTTGTTTCCATGCTGTGGTGTAAATCAGAGGGGAGCACTTCCTTCCATCCTGATCCTAGAAGCCCTCCTTATCTGGTGGTTTCTGTGTATACAAGAGGAACTGGTTTTTATCCAGTGCCCCTCACCTTGTCTGCTTCAATTCTCAGGAGGGAGAATCCACCTTACTCAAAAAGTAAACTCCTGGGAAAAGCTGGGCTGGGCTGAGATGGACAACAACCAGACAGCCCATCTTTCTAATCAGGATTTGTGGACCTTAGGGCCAGAATAGTGGGATATGAGGCTCAAGAGCATGGCCAGCCTCCCAGGTATGTGCCCTGGGGAGGAGTGTTGGCAAAATCTACTCCAAATTCACATCAGATGACAGGGACTAGTTACCAGCATATTACAAGATCTGCTGTCCCCAAACATACTCATCAGTAAGAAAAGTCAGGTTCCCCTCTGAGCGAGGGAGCAGATTTACAAGAAAGCAAGTGATGTTCTCTGAGGGGAGTAAACCCACTTTATGTAAACCTGAAAGATCAGTTACAGTTCCCAGAATTCACCCCCAGTGTGTGCCCCTGAAGTCACCAACCAAGGGACTGTGAGAAACAGTGTGAATGGACTCAAAACAAAACAAGACTCACCTGATTACAAGTTTCATTATGAACCTCGGGTTTTTTAGAGCTGGTGACATCACACTGCTTTGAAACGTTGGAAGGGAAAGGGGGCTGCTGTCTATGCTCAACACACAGGTGAACTTGGCGTGTCTTGCAGGCCTCCCCGTTGACATCACATAAAACTTTGTCTTCATTCAGGCTTCGTAAGCTTGATAGCAAGGCCGCCCCTGCCCCTCTCTCCTTTCAGAGGTGGTTAGTAACCAAAAGTAGATTTTTGTGATTTTTCAAAGGCAGCTTCATATACCACATCACAGCATAATTGTCAATGAATGTTGGCAGTTGGAAGCTCTGAGACCTGTCCGAGCCTCTGCTTACAGTACAGTTTTTGGATTTGGGGTATGTAAGAGCTTGGTTGCTCAAAGTATGGCCCATGGATGAGCAGAATGGGCTTCAACTGGAGCTTGCAAACAAACAAACAAACAAAAAAACCAAAAAACCCAGAGCGCCCAATTCTGTTGGTACACAATCTGTATATATATATATATATGTATATATATACATATATATATATATATATTTTTTACAAGATCCCCAGATGATTTGTGTTGATCTGTACATTAAAGTTTGAAAAGTGCCAAGATAGAACAGTGGTCTTCCATGTGTCTTTCCAGGACCAGCAACATCAGCATCACTTATTATAAATGCAGAATCTCAGTCTGCTGAATCTGAATTTCCACTTTATTGAATCCAGAGGATCTGCATCCACACTGAAGTTGAGAAAGCATTGTTTGAGGATTAGGCAGACCTGGGTTTCAGTCTGGGTACCACCACTTAATCGAGGTATGATTTTCCACAAAGTACATAACTCTTGGAGGTTCTGTTTCTCCAACAGGAAGATAAAACAAATGGGTCCTTTTGTCAGGAAATTCAAGGGGATTAAATTAGATCATACAGGTAAGGCTCTTAGCACAAGGCTAATACATATTAAACACTTAGTAAATTGTTGTTTTTAGCTTTCACTGTTTACTCCCTTCCCTCTTGTCTGTCATTCTCTACCCTAGATATATTTCCATGGAGCCTTCCTGGGTCCCTTCCAGTTTTAACGTGCCCTGATTTAATAATTAGTTCATTTTTCTTAAACCTGCTGAGTAGCCATTAAACCAAACCCTGTTAACTATAATGGAAGCAAAACTGGATTAAGAATTAGTTCCTCAACAGTGTCCAACTTTCCGTGCTTGCCGAGTTTGGTTTTGTTTCCAATATGAAATGGAAGCAGAAGGGGGACAGAGCCCCTCACATGTCTGTTAAACACTTTCCATGTAAAAAGTTCAGATACTAACACAAGGGGAAACAAAGCAGTCGTGGTCTTACTGCCATGGAATTTGCTTATTTAACCAGGGAGATTGACAAATAAATATATAATTGCCATTGAAATTGTAGTAAGTATTGTGAACGAGGCCATAGGAACAAGAATAGAAGGTTAATAGAATGTATATAGTGGGGACGCCTGGATGGCTCAGTGGGTTAAAGCCTCTGCCTTTGGCTCAGGTCATGATCCCAGGGTCCTGGGATTGAGCCCCACATCGGGCTCTCTGCTCAGCCCGGAACCTGCTTCCTCCTCTCTCTCTGCCTGCTTCTCTGCCTACTTGTGATCTCTGTCTGTCAAATAAATAAATAAAATCTTTTATAAAAAAATAAGATGTATATGGTGGAGGTGTAGTTACTTAGGAGGGTAAAACTGTAGCGATGGCCTTTCAGAGAGAGTGACATATAAGCTAAAACTTGCAAAGGAAGAATAAGAGTCAATCGGGAGAAAGGGAACCTTGGGCAAAAGCAATGAAATAGATCTGAGATAGAGAGAAGTTAAAGGCCAGAGAGAAGGTAGATGAGACTGGACCTAGGTCAGTAAGAGGGCTGGTTCCTAGAGAACTCAGAGTATATGTGTGTGTGTGTGAGGGGTGGGGAGTGGAGCCAGATCTGGGCTCCTGGGCCATTGGTGGTTATTGGTGGTTCTATTAAAGAGGACAAAGGAAGATACCACTGCAAGGAGCTCATGAATATAGGTGGCTGAAGCAAATCTCACTACTGACTGCCTTCATGAATGAGCTCCTAGAAGGAACTCAGTAATATTTGTGATTAAGCACAAATAAGTAAATGGTTGAGAAATATAATTCAAAACTACTGATGACCTAATAGAGATAAAAGTTATAACCTGGGAAATGTATTTTGCAAAAGAAGGCGGTGTGTAAGGCCTCCAAATACCCCTTCTCTCTCCTGCATTTAGTTTTTTTCTTGTTCTGCTGGATTTTCTTATCCACATACAAATATGTTGTAAGAGCCCACATCTTTAAAAATACTCTTGTGTGACCTCCACATTCTATTCCTGTTACTGGCCTATTTTTCTAGTACCTTTTATAGCAAAACATTGAGTTGTGGGTTCCTGCACTATCCACTTCCTTTCTTCTCATTTTCTGTCTTAAAATACATAATATTGATACACTAAAGAATATATGTAATGTATATGTAGATCATAAAGCTTGATGATAAAAGTGGACACCCCATGAGAATTCTACACAACTCATCTATTAGAACCTTGCCAATTCCACTGAAGTGATTTGGATATTCCTCTTCATTCTGCCCCCTGCCTCTGCTAAACCACACAATAATAATTTTGCATTTGTCATTCCTTTCTCTTAGAAATATAGTTTTGTCACAAATGCTTATATCCCTAAACAACATATATTTAATTTTATCTGACTTTTTGTACTTTGTAAAAATGGAAAATCAATCATGCAAAATCAATTCCAAATGGAATTTCCAATGGCAAAAGAGCCAAACTTTTAGAAGAAAATACAGAACAATATCTTTATGATTTCCAGTTGAGAAACAATGTTTTAAATAAGACATAAAATGCACTAGTGATTTTAAAAAAGGTTGGGCTCTTGGGTAGCTCAGTTGGTTGAGCATGGAGTCCCAAGTGTGGCTCCCTGTTCAGCACAGAGTCTACTTGTCCCTCTCCCTCCTCTTGCCCATGCTCTCCCTCTCTCTCTGCTCTGTCTTTCAAATAAATAAATATATTTTTAAAAAGACTTTTTCCCTCTATATGCATAAACCATCCCTCTCCCATTCCCTTCCAGATGTCACGCTGCTGAACAATTGAACCATCCATCAGTGACTCTTCCTTTGGAGTTACACATAACCCTAACACCATGGAATTCACTTAAAACACAAATATCCTTCAGGGATTGGTAATATATTAAGACTCTGCTGTATGTTGGGTTTCCTGGGACATAAGCTCTAAGACAAAGATAAGTGGACAAAAATTATATTGAGGAGTGCTCTTAGGATCAACAGTTGTAGGGGAAGGGAAGGAGGCAGGATTGGGACAGGGAGAAGTTCAGCTGTGATGCAGTCCCATGGAGGCTTCAGCCAACGCCACAGGGTTCTGAAGCTGGGCTGACCTTTCAGAGAATAAGTGGTGGCATATTGGCCTTTATCTCCCCTGCACGCTGTTGACCTTGGGCAAGTTGGCTATCTTTATCCAAGCCAATTACTTTAGGTGGTTGACTTGTAGATGTTTGCTGGTACTTCTAGTGGCAGGGGGTATACATTCTCATTCCTGAAGGGAAATATGGATGGCACATCACAACATCCACCAAAGTCCATCACGCTCTAGACTGAATTTGATGTCTTCTTGAGCCTGGGGTAACCGAGTAACAAAAGAACCTTAGATATGGGTATGCTGAAAAGGACATGAGAAGTAGAAAATCAGCCCCCGGAGAAACTTGGTTAGAGAGATTTGGCAAGGGAACATTTGCTGGGTTACATTTGCTGGACATAGGAAACTATGCAGCATACCAGTTTCCTCTACAGTTTCAAAATGCTTCCCAGAATCCACCTTGGTCTTTGCCTCTAATTAGTACTGAGTAACCCAATTAGAAGAATAAGTACATTCTTAAAGAACCAGCCCCACAGGAGAAGCTCTCACCCCTCATCCACCTGCCCACACACAAAAAAGTCAACTTTGATATACTTACTCAGAATTTTGCAATCAGAAAATCTAGAAAGGAACGATTTTCATTTCAACACGAATAAAATGTTGAATCATTTTGAAAAATAAAATTTGATACTTTGAATTATCATGTGGGAGAACAACAGTGAGCCAGGGGGAGTAACCTAAACTTTCTAGGACTTTGGCTCCTTAATCATTTTGTTAGAGCCATACCTCAAATGGAAACCCTGAGCTTCAGGTAATAGGTAGCGAGAGCAGCTCAAAAAGGTAGAGGCAAGTATACAGGACACTGGACATAATAGAACCCTGAGCCATCTGAACTAATAGCACTGCCATGAGCAAACCTCCCAGATCTCTGCTTTGCAACTTTTCAGAAAATGAGAAGATTTTCAGCAATATTTTAAAAATTGACCAAAAGGAAAGAGAAAGCCATGGAGAAATAACCAGTCCCTTTATGCTGACTTGGTGTTGCTTCACTCAAGCTGAACAGGTAAAAACAATTGCAACTGAATGTGAACATGAACAGAATAAAATTACTCATCTTAATTATTCTTTAGAATGACAGTGTTCAATAAGCAGCATTTCTACAAGATATTAAGTTTCTTACTTAAGATATCAATAAGCTACTTACCTCCCTCACGTTCTGGAGGGAGTTCTTTCAAATGTATTTGGGAAATTCTGTGTATTATATCTCTTTTCTGCATGTTCAGGTTCCCATTAGCTTATTCAGAGACCTGAAAAGTCCTACAGCGAAGAAAACTTTTCAATCTTGTTGAAGTGTTCAAGCCCCAAGAGTCCACCCTAGAACACATTTTCTTTGGAACACTCATTAACATCTTGTCAAACTAGCACACAAAGAGCAGAATTTGGACAATCCTGGTCTAACCCTACCTATTCTACTTACAGATGAACAGCCCTAGGGTCAGAAAGGAAAGGAAGCTTTCCCAAGATCACAACAGTTAATAGAGACAGAGTCAGGATAAGAACGTAGGTCCACAACCTTCAAACCAGTGTTCTCGTTCCAATCCTCTTAATAATGGAAGAAAATCATATTTGCTCTTTTATAAACTGGCTACTGATTGAGGGTTGGTCTAAGAGATGGCTGCAAGATTCATCTTAAACAGAAAACATTTTCTCTTTTTTTTTTCTCATTCCTAGGGTTTCTATGGGTTTTCTTATTCTTAGAATTACAGAGGGTTTTCATTTTCTCTCTGGGACAGGGAGAAGGAGGAAAAGAGGGGCTAAACAGAGTCACCTTAATAACCCAAAGGAGCCTCTACTTAGGACATTGAAGTCTGCGTATGCTTTTTGAGGGATTTTTCAGTTTCCTCTGGGAGCCTACATGTTTGAATTAGAGGTGGGACCTAGGACAGAGGAAGGAGAAAGTGGGAGAAAACAGTGGGACCCCAGCAGTGTGGCCGCAGAACAAACTCCAGGGAGAAAAACCACCACAAGAGGACTCTCTGTGGTAGACTACTGGGAAGGAGCTTCTGCTTCTTAATTTGAAATGCTCTGTGCTTCAGTGTCCCTCTGTGGTACCCTCACCTTCCTCCATCTTCCCCCACTCCTAAGGTCTTTTTTTTTTTTAATTTTATTTATTTATTTGACAGACAGAAATCACAAGTAGGCAGAGAGGCAGGCACAGAGAGAGAGGAGGAAACAGACTCCCTGCAGAGCAGAGAGCCCAATGCGGGGCTCAATCCCAAGACCCCAGGATCATGACCCGAGCTGAAGGCAGAGGCTTTAACCCACTGAGCCACCCAGGTGCCCCCCAAGGTCTTTTAAACAGCAAGAAGTACCAGCCCTGGAGCATGCTGCCTTTGGGAATGAAGTGGAGGCTGGATCTGCATTTGGAGGAAAATGTACAACATGGAAAACTGGAGCTTCTTAGTGAGATGCCACTGGGAAGCCAGAGGGGAGCCAGGGGGAAGACGGAGTCAGAGTTGGGAGCAAGAGGTGGAAGAAAGAAACCACCTCTGTACGTATCTGGATGGGGACCCAAGAGTCCTCAGATAAGACTGGAGAAAGGACTGAACCTCTCTATTTGAAGTAGGATGGAGCATCAAATTAATTTGTTTGGATATTTTGACAAAAGGTGAACCAGAAGACTAAATGGGATTTTTAAGGTATACCATGAGATGGGTACAAGGAATATCATGTGAGAATATAATTCCAACATGACTTCTAATTTTTTCTAATTGGATTGATTGCCCTGGCTTCCTGTCACCACCTATTCATGTGGCTCCTGCCTTCTTTGTCTTGCTTTGTGGTGTCACTGTGAACTCGTCCTCTCTTGATTCACCAAAGCAGTGCACCACAGCCTAGTACTCGTCAAACACTGGGCCAGTCCTTCCTACTCCCTGGGAAAATACCTTGAGGATTAAAAATAACCAGTCCAGTGAGGAATAGGCCCAGAGAGGGTGAAGAAAACATACATGTTCAATTTTCAAACTTGAAATGCTAAGGAGGTTATGAAATTAAAAGCTTTTAAAAAGTAACAGTCTTCTACTTGGTCTAACACCCCACAATGTGGCATACCCATTATGATTTAAGTTTTAATTCCAAGAGGCCATAGACTTCCTTAAATCACTATATCTTACTCTGTCCTTCAGCATTTTTACCTGTACACATAGTCAGTTCATGGTAGCCATTAAATTGGATGTGTTCTGGTAGTAACTCACACATGAAGGAGCATTTAACCCTCTTTTTCCCACCTACAAAGTGGGCTTGACTCACCTGTGATGGGCAGAACCAAGCTTCTCCTTCCCATAAATATTCAACATCTTTGAATGCAACCTTTGGAGCAGCCAGATCTTCAGCTTCATCCTTTCCTACAATTCAATGAGGAACCTGAGCATTTGTTTTCTAAATTGTCATTCTTATTCTGGAAAATGGTGTTTGCCTTCTCCCCTAAGCAGCTTACATGAGTCAGTCAGTTAGAACCTAATATGGATGAGGTTTCAAAGGTATGTGCTGTGCACTCTACAGGCTTCAGAAGTTCCTGTTTGTGGTAATTTCTGTGGTTATTCCAGCCTATTCCTTTCTGAGCAGCCAGATTTAGATCCCTTCCCCACAGCATCTACCCAAGCTCATCAAGTAAATAAGTCCAAATGCCATCTTCAAAATCAGATGTCAATGTCCCCCATACCTCCCAACAAGTCAGCCCATCTGCAATGAGTTTTACTTTGCATTTTTTCTATGTACCAAACTATTCTAGAGGGCATGTCATAGGGTTTAGCTAGGAAGCCAGATGTTTGGATCTGTATTCTGTGGTTCAAGGGCCATTTGTTGACCCCCACCCCTGACCCCACCTCCACAGCCTCCCCATCAGCAAGGCCAAGAGGATTTTATCAGATAATGGCATTGCTGTACTCAGCCATCCTTTGTGGAAGAATCTCTATTTCTTTTCTCTCTCATCATTCATGGTATACATTTTAGATGAGGAAGGTTAAAACAGTTAACCAGATTATGTTAAAATATGTGTATAAACATGCTCAGAACTCTGGAACTGGAAAGCTGAAATGATTTAATTATTTAATATTTTAAGTGAGTGTGGGTGTGGCATTTATTCTATTATTACTAAAGAATAGAAAGAATCAAGGAGCAATTTCTAGGCTGCACAGCTAATGGGCGTGTCTGGTCAAGAAGTTCTGTAATTTAGTGAAGTTGAATAACAACACGTTGCTTCTTCTCTCTAGTTGGAAAAGCAAGGACAATGTAGAAGTATATGGGTCTGAAGGATAATCAGGATTAAATGTTGAGAACAATACAGAGGAAATGTGGATCTATCGGAAACCATTTTCCTTCATCCCATAATTGCCAAGAGAGAATCCTTTTCTTAGGAAGTTGGGGGTGAGGGGCAAGGAAAGTGGATATAATGGAAACTGTAATGACTAAAACTTGTTCACATTCTGAGGAAAGTTTTTCCCTTGTTGTAATTGGCCTTTAACAATTAAAGACAACATTTTTAGACTAACAAATCATAAGCCCACTACACTCGTGTTTGGCAAATTTTTCTGTAAGGAATCAGGTAGTAAATATTTCAGGTTCTTAGGGCAATATAGTCTTTGTAATAATTGCTCCGCTCTCCCACAGTAGCAGGAAAGAACCACAGACAATACACTCAACAAAGGAGCATGGCCGTGTTCCAATAAAACTTTATTATAAAAGCAGACAAGGAGCTGGATTTGTTCTATAGGAGGGTAGTTACCTGACTCATGCCCCAGACTCTTAAGTATTATGAAGCCTAGGACCTATATTTCCAAGCCTGGTACATTGTAGGCACTTACTAAATATTAGTGAATGACATTTTTTAAATTAGAATTATGGTAACTCTACCATTGTGTGACCTTAGCCAACTCATTTCTTCCCTTAAAGCCTCCATTTTTGATAGCATAAATGGAAAAAGTAATGTTGATCCCGCCTATTTTCTGAGATATCTCATCATAAATCAACAACAAAAACAAAATCACCAGCATGTGTTATCTTTTTAAAAAGGATCATATAAAGTTGTCTTTTATATGTAACACATTAATCCTCACAACAAACCTATATCATCTCCATTTTGTCAGGTAAGGAAACCAAGCACACACAGAGTTTAAATACCTTAAGCCTATGTGGTAAATGATAGAACTGATATTCAAACCCTAGAGGCTGCCCAGTTAATCACTGCATACTACTTTATTTTCCCTAAGCCTGGAAACTGAAATGAGCTATTAGAAAGAGTTGTTTGTTGCCTTTTGTATTTTATAAGTCATGGAACTGGCTTGCTGTGTAGAACCAACAACATTTTGTGCTTAGTTGTCCAATCCTCTCTGAGTGTTTGGCCAACTCCATTGGAGAATAGAAGGGACCAGGTGATAAATCAGGTAATATCCTCTTGGTGGCAAGCAAGTCTGGTGAACTAATGCAAAAGTGGGGACTGGGGAGATATTTATTAGAATATACGAGATAGCTCACAGAACTAAGGAAGATCAGAACAAGGCTCAGGGATGAGAGAGGACCTTTTATAATGGTAACTCAAAGACACTAATAATGAAGCAGTAGCTTGAAACCACCTCCTGCTTCTAAATATCTCAACTCATGTTTCAAATTCCCTGGAAAGAGAATCTCTTTATTCTAACTACTTCAGGCATTTCTGCCTTATATTAATCATCTCTGTGTAGCCAAGGGCTACAGTGTTATAATTATTGGTGAAATGGAACCATAAAGCAGGCAACCACACCAGTGAGTCTACCTTAAGTGGAATACCAGTACCACATTCCATTTCCAACAGACACCACCTGCTACATACTGCCTTACTGTGACATTTTGACTTGAAAATAAGAACATTTTGTGTTTCTTCTTTCCTTTATCATAGGCTGCCAAGCACACAAAATCCTGTTAAAAGTTCCAAATGCTTCTAACCTCCTTTATTCAACCTTTCCTTCCTTCTACCTGTCTCCTCCATACACTTTCTCCTTCCATCCATCTTGAATTTTTGGTCACATGATCTATTGATGTCCCTAATTCTCGAGCAGCCCTGCCTACCTCATTATCACCACGTGCTCACGCTAATAGCAAAATTATCACACTTCTTTGTTTGTAGATTAGCCATAGCAGTAAAATTCATTCTCAAGATGCCAATTTTATATGTACATCTGTGTCTTACAAGTTGTCTGGCTTAAAATATAGCTTTAGTGTCATGACTCTATATTTTAATGCAAAATGGAATCATTGTTCTTAGTCATTTTTTGTTTTACCAATGTATTCTTAACCTTATTTCTACAATAATTTTTAGGACCTGAGCACTGCTTTCTGATCAGCACAATAATGGAATGCCCATTAAACAGATGAAAGTCCTTTGCGGATAAAATGCAGTTTTTATTCCTGTCACACTGGGAGTCTGACTCTTTGCAAAAGCATTTAGATAAATGTGAACTATGGAAGGCTGGGGAAAACTGTTTTAACTGTCACTTTTCCTTTTTCCTAATTTCTAATTGCATTACTGCCCCCATCATATTTCTGCTCCTCAGGCCAGGAAGTACCCCACCTCATCCCATGGCTGAGCCAATGGCTTCCATGTTACAGAAGCCCAAGGCTTCCAGGTTATACCAGGAAATGGGGTCTGGAATCCAGAGTATAGAACCTTCTGCCATGGAATATCTGGAAGGAGTTTGAAGGAGTCTGGGAACATTTCAATCCATGGTGGTCTAACCAATTCATCTACCAGCGCTTCTTCCTTCAGACCTTTAAGTTACTATGCCAAAAATGAAACTATTTCTAACTAATCATAATCATTTCAATTGCTGATCCTAGGTTGATTTCCAGGCACTTTGCTGTGTACTTTACATGCATGATCTCACTGGATTCTCACTAAGACCCCCAGGCCATGTTGTAGCTGAGAAAACCAAGGCTTACTGAGGTTAAGCTGCTTGCTGTACCATACAACTAATAAGAGGGAGACATGAAATTTTAATCCAGATGGTTTGACCTGAGCTCCAAATCACTTGCAGTTTTCTCATTCTTACCTTGCGATTTCCTTTGACGGTTATGGTTATAAAATGTCATTTTAAAAAATGACCTGGAAATGCGTGTTACCTTTTCCAGCAGGAGATTATTAGGCATGATTCTACAGTCACCTTCCTACATCCAGCCAGAAATCATATCTCTCATTCCATCATGAAAATCAGTGAATGAGTAGAATGAATTCTTTCTTCCAATTTCTATTTATTACTTTCTTATTATGTGCCAGGCTCTGTGCTAGGCTCTCTGACAGAGACAGAAATAAACAGTTTCTTCCTTCATGGAGTTTGGTGGGCAAGACACTAGAAGAGAATAACGGAGAAGGAAAATGAGAAAGAATAAGAATTAGTAATTTTTTTTTATTACAAATTTTTAGCTGTAAGATTTGATAAAATGTAATCAAAAGTTGTTTTGCTGACTGCTTTTCAAGGCTGATTTTAATAAATTTTATCCTTTAGTATAGAAATACCTTATGATTCTATTATACAGGTCTTTTCTGAACCACTGGGTTCTGCAGAGAAATGCAGGATTCTTTTCAAGGAAATGCCATAGCAGACCCTCTGTCACTCATTCGTGATGATTAATCAATCAAAAAATGCCACACTGTTATAAATTCTTAAAAATCATGGTGGGCAAAGGAGTGCAACTGATGTATAAGAAAAGCACTATTAAGTGCTAACGACAATGAATTTTATCTTTAGTCTGGGCTTAGGTGATAGAAATTACAACAGTATTAACTTAAGAAGCAATATCACCACCTTATCCTCAGAAACCCAGACAGCTTGAATACTAACAGAGGGTCACATTTCATTACTGCAAATACTACAGTAAGGAGCGCCTGGGTGGCTCAGTCATTAAGCGTCTGCCTTTGGCGCAGGTCATGATCCCAGGGTCCTGGGATTGAGTCCCACATCGGGCTCTCTGCTTGGTGGGAGGCCTGCTTCTCCCTCTCCCACTCTCCCTGCTTGTGTTCCCTCTCTCACTGTGTCTCTATCAAATAAATAAAATCTTAAAAAAAAATAGTACAGTAAATTTTTCAGAACAATACCAAGAATTTGAAGTATTTTCTCTTTTTTTCAGCAATAGGTATACGATGAACAGAATCTAGAGTAGAAGTCCCTTCTTTGAGTACCAAGGTAACAAAATACTTTAGAATAATCAGAAAATCTGACTTTTTGCCCTTCAATTTATTATTGACCAAAAGAAGGATACAAAATGACTAAGACTAAGTCAGCTTGAATTTTTAAGCTCTCTCCCAGAGTTAATTTTAGTTAAAATTATGTTTGAGCTTCTGGATGGGATTTTTCCCCTTGTCTGATTGATTTTTGTTTTGTTTTCTTTAAATTTATGTTCCCTTTGCACATTCCACTTATGTCAGGTTTGGGAGGGGAAAGCGCCGATAATTCTGCAAGATGGTTGATTGCTGTGTTTTGGTTGATTAGGATGAGGTTCCAATAAAGCCTCCAAACATGTTGGTGTGCCTCTCAGTTAAACCTTCAAATCCTTAGAGGTGTTTCTCATCACTAAAACAACAGACCATAAAGTTTGCTTTATGCAAGTAGATTTATTTCTTTATTTGTACTCAAACACAACCATAAAGGTTTATCTTCTGATCAGAGAAAGAAAATAAACAAAGCAACAAAGGTCTTCACAAAAGAGAGTGTAAAAGCCAAATTAACAAGGTCTTTGTTCTTTCCAGGTTAACAAGAAATAGGAAGAAAGCAAAAGGTAGGATTATGAGGAAAAGGAACCTCCCTGCTTCTTTATGTTACTTTGATTCCTGATAAGCAACTTCAGTGTGTGTTTAAAATCTTGAGGATTTATATTATTAACCAAACAAGAATTTTTACAATCAGGGAACATTTGTCTGGTTTCCCCCTCGCCTCCTCCCTCCCCACCCATCCCCCCAACCAGCACACACAATTTTTGTAGAATATTTTGTTGGCTATAATTAAACTATGTGTGTTAATTAGGATTAGATTTTAAATGCACTGCTTGGGAAGTTGAAAAATACAGGATCTGAATGAGCCCAAATTGAGATGACACTTGAATTTTCGCAGATGTTTCCATAATCCTAATTTCAAATTGATTGTACTTCCTGAACAGTGAGAAGCCATTTTCAGTTATTTATTCAGACGTGTGCACTACTTTTCCCTCTGCCAGTGGTAGAAAATATCTAGCACTTTCGTTAACTCCTTCAAATAAACTGATTTCCGAGGCAGGTTTTAATGGGAGGGGTGCCAAATAAAACCCACCTGCTCCTAGGGCTGCCCCAGAGTCCATGTATGGGCCCAGGCAGAAATCTGGGCTCCAGCAATTTCTCCCTCGCCTGTCCCCTCATGATGGCTTCAGCTGGCTTTTGACTGTCATTGCTCAACAGGCCAGGGAGAGACAAAAAAAGGAGAACTTTCCATATTATTGGCTACGAGCAACCCATAATCTATGACACTTGATTTCGGTCACAAAGATGTGCAGCAAAAGTCCGCGATGCTACATAGGCCCAGGGTTTGGACCCGACAGCAAGGCCACCTGTAAAACACATTCCCAGATAAATGGCCTGTAAAAAAGAGAAGCCCCCGCCAAAGCTAAGTGTGTCGGTACCAAGCAGCATTTCAGCAAAAGCTGCAAGTCCAACACCAGACTTGGAATGTGCTTGAAAGAAAGGGTGGTCATTTCTTGGGTGTGGGTGGATTTGTTCCAGTTTCCCTCTCCATGTCTGTTCAACTTAAAATCCAGAAAGTCTTCAGAAATCCTGCCTTGGAAGCAACCCCGTTCTACTGACAAGTCTCCTATTTGATTGTAATTCCTTGCAGCTTTCCTGTTAGGGGGGCCTCTGCTGAATTAGAGGCATCGTGCCTTCTTCCACCTGTAACGATTTCCCACTCAACTGTGAGACAATGGCCATGATTGATCTAATGAGGGCCTGGAAAAGCCAGCTGATTGCTCGAAATAGTAGAAAGCAAAAACTTGTGCTTGGCTTCGGGAAGAGTTTCTCATCAACTCTGGTACCCTAACCTAACTAGGTAAGGGGCCTCACAGCAAATTAGGAAAGGCACTTAAGCTTTTTCTTGGTGGGAGTTCGGAGAGAGGGCAAGGCAGGATTTAAGCGGGGAGGGAGGACATGAAATGTTCAGCCTTCACAGCGACAGTCACATGTCATTCTATATGGTCCCGTGAAGGCAGAATTCCTTTTTTTTTTTTTTTTTAAACAAAAAGCTATTAGAATAAATGCAACTGCACTTGAGAGTTAAAGTTTCTTGTTTCTGTTTTTGTTTTTTCCGGCTGTTGTCATTTTCTAAATATTTGAAGTCCAGCGGAAACAGCCTTTGTGTGTTCATTTGTTAAAGAAAATGGCATGCTGCCAAGGTACAGAAAAGTAACACATAATGTCCCTGAAAACACATTTTTTTTTTCCTCATTGCATCTTTTAGGGCTGTGTTTCTTTTCTTTTTTTTTTTTTTTTTTAAGATTTTATTTATTTACTTGACAGAGAGAGAGACCACAAGTAGACAGAGAGGCAGGCAGAGAGAGAGGAGGAAGCAGGCTCCCCGCGAGCAGAGAGCCCGATGCGGGGCTCGATCCCAGGACCCTGAGATCATGACCTGAGCCGAAGGCAGAGGCTTTAACCCACCGAGCCACCCAGGCGCCCCAGGGCTGTGTTTCTTAACCCTGGCTGCACAGTAATCACCTGATACCCAGACCATACCCCAGATCAATTACATCAGTGTCAGGGCTCAGACTCAGGCTCAATCCCTATTTTTACGCTGTCCAGATGATTCTAATGGGCAGCCAAGTTTGAGATCCAATTATTGTGCTACAGTGTGTCCAATAATATCGAGGAAAAATCTTTTCCTCCTGTCTTACGTGCAGATGAAAGAGTCATGTAGAATGGTCGTCTCCCCATCTCTTGTCCTGTTAGTTACCTGAGGATTCACAGCTCAGCCTATGCGGGCCTGGGCTTGTTCAGATCCCTGCTAGAGCCCCTCCCTCTGGGGGGTCTTTGCAATCCCTGGGATAATGGAACAGGGAGTTGAAGTAACTTGCCTCAGGCCAGTAGCTGGTAAGAGGCAGAACCTGATTTAAATCAGGCCAGTGTTGGCCCGAGAGACCATGTCTTTCACCGTTCCAAAAGCAAAGGTTTAATGCTGGGGGCCTATGAGCGGCACCCAGACTTAGGTTTGTTTCATTTGGCTCTCATGGATATGGAAAAATGTTCAAATTTGTGTGCCTATATGGTGGGTGTGTAATCTCTAGTTCACCTTCATCCCAACCACTCCCTGCAGTCTTTACACTTTACTTTACTTTACACTTTACTTAACAGTTTGGCCTGTGCAGATGTTTGCATTCACATCCCTTTGCTAAAGCTAGAAGGGCCTTTAAAATTGTAGTGAAGTCACAAAAGCATCAATGCTCTCACATATATCCAGCCATCACCCGTCGATAAAGACTAGAATTTTCCCTTCCTATCCAAAACAGATGCCCCTTCCTAATCTCATTCAATTATTGACTTGTCCATTCATTCGTTTATCTAATGCATTCCTGCTAAAGACAGAAGACACTTTGAAAGTAAAATAATCCAGGACAGGAATTAACATATATGTCCCATTAAGGGCCAGGCATTTGGTTGGGCGTTGTGCAGACTTTTTTTTTCTTTTTTGAGCTAGTATTTAATCCATTCAGCAACCTATCTAATATGACCAGTATGAATATTTTACTGATACTGTAAACAGAAAGTATGTGAACCAGGGGCATTTTCATTCCTTCACTTAATAGATATGGATGAGTAACTGCCACGTGCCAAGCACGACTCTAGATTATGGTGACCCAAGAATTTGAACAAGACTGACAGGTTGCCCACCCTCCATCAGTGATATGCTGGAGCCCTTCTTATCTCAGTATGTTTGCGAGAGCTATCAGATAAGTACAATTTCGGGGTAAGCAGTTGTGAAACGAATGGTGACTAGAAACCAGTCATACTAGGAGTATAGGAGTATTTACACCGTGGGAATTGGTGACAACTACAAATCAGAACCTTTCTTTTTGCGAGTCAATTTCTAGCAATGTGTGAAGTTTTAGAATTCAGATCCAGGCCTGTCTGTCTCTGAAACCAGGGCCGTTTCTACGCTGTAGCTGAAGAAAGACGTCTCTATCCTCAAAAAGCTATAAAAATAGACAGAAATACATCAACACCAAGATACAGACCCCGGATTTGAATCCCACCTGCTACTTACCAGCGGTGTGACCTTGAGGATTTAAGTTAACAGCTTTTTCCTTCAGTTTCCTCTTCTGTAAAGTGGAAGGAAAATGACACACCACTGGATTGTGAAGATTAAATCGGTCAATATCTATAAAGGGGATAAAAGGCTGACATTTAGTAAGAACTATGTAAATGTTTATTATTATTATTAAAAAGACATTTATTAAAGCTTATGAAAAAGAATAACAAGGAAATACACAAGGCCAAGTGTGTGGATACAAGTGCTTGCACCTGAGAGAGAAAAAGAAAAGATTTTGAGTCAGAAGAGAACTATTTCTCTCATTCCTTCCCATTTTGTTAAATCATATTAAAAGCTCCTGCAATTGTCTGAAGTTTGCAGACATCTCCTGATTTGACCATGGCTGTTATTACAGAGATAGAAGAAAAAACTATTTTGTCAAGCTGGAGATTCATCCCAATCCACAAGAAATGGATATTGTCCCCTCCAAGCATTGGCTTCCCAAGACCCCCAGAGAGTTGCAGTAACACAGACACTCCTGCCTTCATTGTGTCTTCTGGCTTTACCTAGCAAGTCAGTGCAGAACCTTGCCTGAGTCCATTTTTCTGTGATTCTTTGAAAGCAGGCCTTTTGACATTAAGCATTTTTAACAGTTTCAATATTTTAAAATGTTGAAAACGTGTAATCACCATTATTTTCTCTTTTTTTTTTTGCGATTTCTGTTGATTGATGATATCAGCACCTTTTTAAAGAAGAACTGAACTGTTACCTCCCCACTGAAATCTATGGCTATAGCTAATCAAAGCTCATCTTGTGACAGAAACCATTCTTATATAAAGAGAGTGAAGAAGGGAGGGAGAAAGGATCCAAGGATAAGAGAGACATCTAATCTATCAAGATGTGAGTACTTGAACACAATTTGTAACAAGCAAGTTTATGTTTCAATGAAAATTCGACAAGAAATGAGCTTTCAGTTTAAATAGCAGATCTAGTTACTTCAGGTTAATAAGAATAAGAAGGCCTTGAGCAATCTATCTAGAAGTGGCCACGTGATTTGTAAACTGAAGATTGAAAATCATATTGTTTCGAATAGTTGCTCAATCTTGTATTCAGGACAATCAGCAAAACTGGCTACTTTGATTGCCCCAGAATTTAAGTCCATAGAGGGTGAATGTGTCATATTTAGTGTTGTTTATTTCATTAGATGTTAGATTAAACAGTCGTTAGTTCAACCAAATTACTTAATATTATTACTTCACATAAAATGCTCCATAATCTCGGTACACATCAAAGTGTATAATTTACACCAAAATCATTACTTGCCAATCTTTGAGGACCTTGGTAGGAAATCAAGACACCATCCAGTCTAGCCAGTGAGAATGAGATTTCTTTTCCTCCTTGCCTGAGAACTGCTTTCCCTCAGCCTTTGCCAAAGACTTTGTCCAAATTTTAAACTAAATAGATGTGCAGTATATAGTAACGATTTAGAATTACTATTAATAAATTTCTCTGAAAGCCATAATATCCCAATGTCCAACTGTTCTGAAACTTCCTGCCCAGACTTTTAATGATATGATTAAACTCAAAGTCCAAAAGAAGGAAGAAAAGTTAGTGAGATAATGTACAAAAAGTGTTTAAATTAAAAGTTGGAGAAAGTTATAGAGAATAAAATACATTCTTGACTTGATGGCAGGCTTAATGGGAACATCCAAAGAAACCTGGAAATTGGGGGGATATTGGGGAGAGGAGTCCTCTCTCTCTCTCTCTCTCTTCCTCTCTCTTTCTTCATTCTCATTATTTTCTGTATTTTGAAATTTTGAACCATTTGGGAGATTTTTGAGGATTAAAACCTTAAGGATGTATTTTAGTTATTTTTTTAACCTTAGAAGTAGCCTAATGATAAAATTTTGTATGGTTCCTACCTTTATCAGAAACTAAATTTAGCTGAGGAAACATATATGGAATGCCTAGGCACTGTGGAGTGTTTAAGGACCAAGGTTATGCCCTCCAGAAGATTATATTCTGACAGAGATAGACGCATGTATCCTATACTGAGGAAAAGTTCACATATATAAATTAAATAGATGAAGGGCATCAAGAATAACCAAATTAACGAGGCTGAAGAACAGATCTTTTAAATATTTTTATGTTAATTTTTCAGTGATAAACACTTCTAGAAAACCTAGAAAATTTAGAAAAGTCCTCTAGACAGCAGAAAAATCCCCTAGAGATAATCACCATTGCCCACATTTTGATGTTCAGACTTCTAGCCTGAAAGACAAATGAAAAAGGATAAGCATGAAAACCATGATAAAGGTACAACTGATAAGATTTGACAACCGATTGAATGTGGTGAAAGGAAAATCATCAAGAATAACCATTTTTCAGAGCTAAGCAACTTGGTGCACAGTGATACAATAAACCAGATAAGGACCATGAGAAAAGCAGCAGGCTTACAGGGAAAGGACAGGTGTATATTTAAATGTTTAAACTGGAGGCAACAGCAGTA
This sequence comes from Lutra lutra, assembly GCF_902655055.1. Taxonomy (NCBI): domain Eukaryota; kingdom Metazoa; phylum Chordata; class Mammalia; order Carnivora; family Mustelidae; genus Lutra; species Lutra lutra. Next base: position 137,701,632 of record NC_062278.1, on the reverse strand, counting down.
GAGTCACATGGAAATCCTAGTATAAGGATGGTTAGGTAGAGCTGATAGGACTAGTAATATTCTTAAGGTATCCTCATTTAAGTTGGTCATTTTAAATTTATTTTTTAAATATCATTCTCAACTATATATCACAATCCCTGAATTAAAGGGAGAAGAAGTTGAGATCATATTTTAATCCTCATCATTAGCTCAGATGAATACATTTAAAACATGTATGTATTTTATAAAGTGCTCCTCCCATTTTCTGTGGCATAAAGTCATAAGGAGATATGCAATGAATATTCCCTTCATAAATAATTTTGACCAATGTCTACCAAAAATTTCTTATCTTAGACACCTATGAAAATATCAGTTTATTAAAAATTGAAATTTTATGGGTCTTGTTCTATTCTACAAATGAGATAACAATATCACTAAGAACTAAATGGTTATTAACAATGAAAATGAGTCACAAAGCTAAAACTGAGAGAAGCCTAGAGAATGAGCCTTAGAGAAGTCAGATTTGCTCATTGGGCCACTGAACAGGAATGTTAGATAAGGATATCTACCTTCACTTTCCCTATTCTTGCAGATGCTTAAGCATCTAACTTTGCTCAGAGTTAGCCTACTTAGATCTGGAGCAAATAAATAAGTGATAGACATCACTGGTTATATACTCAGTTTTCATTTTCCCTTATTCCTTATGATCAATTTCCCTGTTTTTGTTGTTGTTGTTGTTGTTTTGTTTTTGTTTTTGTTTTTCATGTAGGCAATGACCTCAGACCTGGGGGATTAATTTTGTTTGGTCTAAGACAAACATGATAATTCATTTCATTTTACTAGTCATTGGTTTATGTGCAGGCATGTGATACAGTTGTGGCCAATGAGATATAAGAGGAATTCTGTAAAAGTTTTTGCCTCCTTAATGAGAAAGAGAGCAATGGGAGTAGAAAGCCCATTGCTGGGGCACGTGGGTGGCTCAGTGGGTTAAAGCCTCTGCCTTCAGCTCAGGTCATGATTCCCAGGATCCTGGGATGGAGCCCCACATCAGGCTCTCTGCTCCGAGGAGAGCCTGCTTCCTCCTCTCTCTCCCTGCCTGCCTCTCTGTCTACTTATGATCTCTCTCTGTCAAATAAATAAATAAAATATTAAAAAAAAGAAAAAAAAAAAAGAAAGCCCATTGCCCAACCTCTGCTCCCACCCCCCAAGGGCATGATTATTTTGAGCATCAGTAGCCATTTCCAGCCACCTTAAAACAACAACATTAAACTAAGGGGAGGATAGTTGTACAACAAAAATCAGAGAATCATGCATCTTTTAGGACATCCCTGGAATGTTGTGCCAATCCTGAAATCTCTACCTCCAAACTTCATGTTATATTTAACATTAGTTGACTTCATAGTTTAAACTATTATTAGTTAGTTCTACTGTAACTTGTAGGGAAAAGTAATCCTAATACTGTCTGTAAAGCATTTAGCATAAAGTATACACTTGATAGATTTTAATTTAAATAAAATTAATGCCTAGACTTAGATGCACATTGTAGAGCATAGATTTAATCTAGCTGAAGAGTGGATCTGGGACAGGCATTCAGGTCCCAAAGTCCTGCATACTTCACTTAAGACCAGCTTTATTATTATCCATATCTAGGTGTTAGCCTTGGTTTCTTGATTTGTTTTCCAAAGTAGTTAGGTGCATGTCTTGGAACAACTGGGTTGCTAAATTCCAGCAAAAAGAAACATTCCCCACTCCAAGAGATGGGCACTCTTTATCAGACCAGTTTTCACTCCTCTGGGCATTGCTATGAACCACCAGTCACCATTATATCTTCTCTCTCTGCTTCTTCCTACACCCTTGAGAACAACCACGTTGGAGTGGAATGAACAGGAGCTTGGCAGAGTAAGATATATGGAAAAGGAACAGAGGGCTGAATAATCCATCAGCTGGCTAATCCATCTCTGAATAATTCATAAACTGACTAATCTGACCCTACCATCCTGCCTATACATCTAGGAAAACAAAAAGGAGCCTTCAGGCAGCTAGCCTTTTTGCTTCTACCAATGAGCTCCAATATCTCAGGGCAAAGCCAAGAATTGTTCCTGCCACCACCATATCCATAGGGCTTGGAAAGTGTAGCCAGTCAGTTGTATGTTCTTCTCTGTAGTTTCACAAGCAATGCAGCAAAATACTTCTGACAGAGGAAACAAAACTTCAAAGAATTCAAAGAAAATGAGGTCACCAGAATCAAGTCCCCAATATTCCCAAGAAGAGAATCCTCATGGTTAAGAAAAAAGACACAAAGCCAGCAAAAATCTGATTCTAGGTCTTCCTTCCTTCTCAAGAACAAAACTATGTATTTCTTGGTCACTAATGTGGGGACATAATAGAGATCCCTGGTCACTGAAAAGGTGAGTTAGGACTACACCTCGCTGTTAACCTGGCATGGAAGGATGGTCAATGCAAGAGTTTTCTTTTATTGATGTGTTGTCTTTGATATAGGAAGTCTACATTTTAGGGAGAAAATGGTTTGATCCATAGAATGTCCCCAGACAATTAATAGTGGGACACAATACAAATGAAATGTTTAAGAGTTAGTGAGATGGGAATCAGGTAGTCAGTATCCACACCAAAACTTTAAAGAGGAAGGTAGTTGTCACTACATGTCCTTATTTGCTGAGTTACAATAATCCTGAGATATTTTCCTGTTGCGTGAGAAAGAAAACTGCAATGGAATCAAACAACTATGTCATAAATGCCTTTAACATTAATCTTTTCATTCTCCACACTTTCCATTTGCTGAGTGTCTCCTCTATGCTGGGCATGGCTCTGGGCAGAGGGACACATAGAAGAAGCACTTAAGCCTTAGCCCGTGAGAGTTCACAGATTTGGGCACAGAATAACTCATCTAGAAGCCTTGAATTAATTCTATTTGAACACTACCATTTGCCTTGATATAAAGCACATAGAATTTCATAGAATGTTGCAGGCAGGAAAAAGCTTAGACAGCTAGCAGGGAAGGGGAGAAGGGGTTATTGTAAGGTTTGACTGGCTCATCAGCTGGTTTATCCACCTTTGAATAATTTAGGAATTACTACTCCAAACTAGCATCTCTAAACTAGCACCACATGGTAAAGGTGCTTGATCACATTTGTTGAAGGGATAGATGAGCCCTCACTTCATGCAAAAATGCAAAAAGGCAAATCCATCTCTGGAAGGTGAGAGATCAGGTGGCAAATTCTCCCAATCTCTAGTTCATTGCTCTGCCATACACAATGCCATGTAGTGAAAATAAAACCTTTTATCGTTGATCTAGACCTTTCTTTGTCATTCACACTTTGAAGCTCTTGTCATCATGCCTTGACCTGCTTCATAAATTTTAATAAAGCTTTTTTTAAAGTAAATATTTTATTGGCATATAACATGGAGATAGAAGCGTGCACAAACTGTAAGGGTATAGCTCAAAGTATTTTTACCATGTAATCATACCTGGATAACTGCCATCTGTATTAATAAACAGAGATGATGAGCACCTAGATACCTCTTCTCTAAGCCTCTGCCTTTACCCACCTCCCAATCTCCTCCACCTCAACACACACACACACACACACACACACACACACACACACACACACACAGGTAACTGCTATTCTTTTATCACTATTGCTTACTTTTGCCTTTTTAAAATTTTATGTAAATAATTAACAGCATACTTTTTTGCATCCACTTTCTTTCTCTCATAGTCTACCTGGAAGATTCATTCCTGTGTTCTGGCCCATTTTTATTACTGTATAGTATTCCACCATGTGCACACGCACACAGTTACAAGCCCACATCTATCACAATATATTCGTCCATTCTACCATTGAGGTAGAATACATCTACTCATACATTTGAATCACTCCCAGTTTCAGGCTGTAAGAAACATAGCTGCTTTATTATAAACATTCTAGTTTATATCCTTCGGTGCATATATGTACCCATTTCTCCTTTGTATACACTAAGAAGTGGAATTGCTGGCTGTAGGTATATGTTAAAACTACTTTAAAAACTCCCAGTTTTCCAAAGCAATCTAACTTACATTTCTATTAGCAACTTGTCCTTACAAATTTTGTGTTGTCAGGTTGGGTTTTGTTTTTAGCCATTTTGATGGAGATATGGTATTTCACTGTGGTTTTAATTTGCTTTTCCTGATGACTAATTAAGTTAAGCACCTTTTCCTGTGCATATGAGGTCATTTAGATCATTTATTATAAAGTGTCTTCAAATCTCATGCCATTTTAAGTGAGGTTAGCTTCCTTTTTTATTGATGTGTAGAGTTTCTTTATATATTTGGGATCTGAGTCCTTTGTCATATTTTTTGCATTACGAATTGCTTTGCTTTTGACTCTCTGGATGGTATCTTCTAATGAGCAGAAATTCTTCATTCTAATGAAATCTAATGTATCTGGTTTGGTTTTTGTTTTGTTTTGTTTTGTTTTTTTTCCTCTTATGGTTAGTCCTCTTGTGTTTGGTTCAAGAAATCTTTACCTACCCCAGGTTCATGCAGATATTGCCCTATGTTATCATCTAGAATTGTGCCATCTTGTTGTTACTAGCCACTTGTAACTATCTAAATTCACATTAATGAAAGCTAAATAACATTAAAACCTAATTTCCTCAGTTGCAGGACCCATATTTCGAGTGGTCCTTGTATGTGGCTAGTGGCTAGTGGACAGTGACATGGACATCATCATAGAAAATTCTACTGGACAACACTGGTCTAGAAGTTTTGTTGTATTAACTTTCACATTGGTTTTCACAATCCACATGGATCTATTTTTTTTTTTTTTATAAAATGTGAGACAGGGCCATTCAATCTTTTATTGGGCCCACTGATGGGTTTTTTGGCAATCAGGAACATTTGCATGAGATTCTGCATGAGCAGAAAAATGAACTTTTATTGTGTTACACCACAAGGTTTTGGTGTTTGTTTTAGTGCTAGTGTTGCTTACCTTAATGAATAGTCTATAATGTCACCAGTCCTCCTCTTCTACCCTTTTTTAACCTTCAGTTCCAGTGCATGTTCTCTTTAGGAATAAGACTTCCTATTCCTATCCTATTCGTCCTTCCTTTCCAGTAGCTCATGTTTTGAAACCCTTTTTGCAGGCTTCTTTCCCATCACTGGATCTTTGATATGTGGGGCATATATATTCACACACAGAGAATAAGTTGTTTTTTATTTATTTTTTTTTTTTAGAGATTGAGAGAGTGAGCACAAGCAGGAGGGGCAGAGAGAAGAAGAGAGAATGAATGTCCAGGGCACTCTGTCCTGAGTGAGAAGCCCCATGTGGGGCTTGATCCCATGACTCTGTGATCATGACCTGAAAGGTCGTTGATTTAACCAACTGCACCACTCTGATCCCCAAGAGAAGGTAGTCTCTACTGAGTATCTACTAGGTGCAAACTACTCTCCACTAATGTTTAAGTCTTCCTCACTGGATTTTATAAGAATACTATCCCCCACTTCCCTAATCTGATTGACTTTACAAAATATGATCTGATTATTGTAGACATATTCATGCTACCCACAGACTTTACAAATTAGAGAACAATTCTAAGACCTGTCTTAAAGAGATACCTCTTTAAGAATAAGCTGCCATTAGCTAAAGAGTTACCATGCAGTATTTAAAATGTGGGACTATATACAAAGGGAAGTCTCATTTCCCTTGGGAGGGGTCTGGATCACACACATCAGGGGGTGTAGAGGTTGGCCACTTGGACCAGTGCTATAGCACAGTCCTGGGGGGCTCTTTGGGATCAGATAATCATATGAAGTAGACACTAGCAGATGGATTAAAAGACGAGACAGAGAAGAAGTGTTGTTGGTCAAATATGAAAAGTTAAATTTATCTTTGAGTATCTTATCAAGTTCCCCAAAGGTAGACCCTGAAATGAGGCTCTGTGTGCAGGGGATTTATTATGTAAATGCCCCAAGGAAGTGAAGAAAGCATGGGAGAATAGGAGACTAAAGGTGAATTGTAAGCAAAGCACCAGCCTTAGTCTGATCCCCCACAGGAGTTATAAAGTATAAATTACCCAGTTCATGCCAAGTGTGCCAGGCTGTGTGCTATTGTATCCATCAGTCAGTCACTGACCAAAAGCTACTATTGGTGGGAAAGAAGGGAACCAGGAAGCAGGAAGCCAGCACAGGACTAAACTCCTAGGCATTGCCAGCAGTCTGTTTATGTGGGCAAAGTGCCTTCAGCAACCTGCAGTCAAGCCTCCAAAGTGAGTCACTCATGGATACAGGTCATTAAAGCAAAAACACACAGATGTTAAGAAAGGGGCACCCAAAAACCAGAACGAGTTCCATGGGATGAAAGAGGAGTCACTTTAGTGTCCACCTGTCAGCTTTAAGAGGCAAGGACATGCCTAGTGGTTGGTAGGGGAAAAAAACAGAGATCAGGGGGCAAGTAAGCCCAGTAATAACCCATGATGGAGCCAGATAGTCCAGCCTTCCTTTTTTATTGACTGATCCCACTAAGCATGACTGCCTTTGTCTGGGCTGTAGGTTCAGAACCAAAACAGATTAAATGAACGGTTTAATCAGATTGACTTCATTACATACATTCCCAGGAATTCTCCTTCTGCATGAGAGTTCTACAGTTCAATAACGGTATCATTCATTCTTTCATTCATTCTCAAATATTTTTTAATAATAGACCCATGTGTCAGACACTTCCTGAGGAATAAAATGAACAAGACCAATGTGATCTCTGCTTTAATGGAGCATACGTTACAATCTAATAGGAAGGAACTAAAGTTTGGAGAGGTAAAGAAACTTGCCCTGAACTACAAAGCTAGAGAGGCAGAGCTAGTATCCCAGCCCAGTTACCCAGATCCCACCCCTGGTACTTTTAATCCTACTGGCTCCCTGGAAGTTGCAAACAACCAAGTCACTCACAGCAATCTAGAAGCAACGGCTGCATTTTTTCTTCCTCCCTAAAAAAAGGCTTCTTGGGATGGTGGGAGAGAAAGGTCAAATGAATTTAATTATCTTATTAGCAATTTGGGGAGAGGTGTTGCTTTTTCATTAAAATACAATTATAAAAACTGAGCAAAAATTAAAAATCAAGTTCAATTTTTGTATAGAGAGCACAAGGCCAAAAGACTATCCTTTCCCTTTTATAAACACCTTTCCCAAGGTGTGAAAAGACTTGGTGATAGGTGTATAATTTTACTGATCCTTTAGAAGCAGCTGAAATGTGGAAAAACCAGAGAGCTGGCTTAGAATAGATCCCTTGCCTTAGCTTCAGCTGCCTAAATGTGGTCATTTCAAGACAGATTCCCAAAGTTAATTATGTTTTCCTGTAAAATGTAGCATTAATTGTAAGTGTAGAGTATTAAAATGGAATGTATAATACACTACTGAGATGGTTTGTTGTAGTTTTTTTCCAAATAAGCATATAACACATGAAGTCCCTGTAATGGTATTAATTATTTATCATTCTATGTGGAGAAAATATCAATTATAATAAAGTATAAAAGGGTTATTAGCTTTTCTGAACAATAAATAAAGTGGAAGTTGTGAGATCAATATGATGAATATATTAAGTTAAAATTCTCTTCTGTCATACCAGCTGATAAGATTTTATGTACCAATCTCATGAAAGTGTTATAGATATTTAAAAAAGAAATATATTAAATAAAAATAAAATCTATTAAAGAAGGTAATTTTAAATATTTAATGATATAATTAAGTCTTATTAATGTAACATTCTTTATTTTTCAGATTAAAAATTCACAGGATTGTCATCCCTTTCATCTTAATCAGACACCGTATTTGTTGTAATTATTTCTTATGTATTTTCATTAACATTTGATGAATATTAACTGTTTGAAATAAAACAGTATTTTTTCTTTAGCTATGATGACTAACAGGGGCTACTTCACAGCTAGCAGATGGAGAGCCAGAAAAGAAATGGGAGCTGTTCCAGCAAACTCTCTGAGGTAAAGGACAGAGCACAATCAAAAGTTCTTATGGTTCCACCTCCTGCTTCCAACTGTGGAGGGATCCATGACTTTGCCATGCCTGAGAGAGCCCGTCTTAGCATCATCTAGGAAGCACAAGGTCTAGAATCACATAGAACTGAATTCAAATACAGCTTGTGGTACTTCTCCCTTTAGTTTTGGGCAAGTTGCTAAACCTCTCACGCCTCAAGTTCCTTATCTGCGAAATGGGAATAATAACACCTTCCTTGTAGCAAAGCTATGAGAATTAGAAAAAGTAAATATGTAGAACCTGGTCCAGAGTAGATGCTGAATAAGGAAAAAATAATCATTTGATGCACCCCCTTGAGTACTAGAAATGATGGGAAAGAAGGCCATAGAGTAGTTCCTATTCAATTTAGCTGGAGAAATAAGAAAGTAATATTGCATTTCCAGTGACACAGATCCTTTCAAAGAACATCCATTAGAAATTGGTGAGGACTTTTATGCTATGAGAGACACCAAAAGAAAGATTAACAGACAAGACACAGACTGGAAGCAAATATTTGCAAATCATATCTCTGATAAAGGACTTATATTCAGAATATATAAAGAACACTTACAACTCAATAAGAGGACAAAACCTTGATTACTCATTAAGAAAAATCACATGCCAGAAAGTTCAGTGTTCACAGTTGGTTGGTTGTTATTTGTCACTGGAAACTGTGTCGGTTTTATGAAATGAGTTAATGTATGTATGGGGAACGTGTATGCATTGTGTATAAACACAATCTTCTTTGGGGGGATTGGGAAGAGATAAGTACTGTTCTAACATTGACACTCTTGTACAACCTTCAAGCTTTCCAAGAATCTTAACGCTGAATGAAATTCACAACAGAGCCCCCAAAGAAAAATTTGGTTCGAGGAACTTACAAGAGAAAACTTACGAGAGAGGGAATGAATGAGTAGCTAATACTTTTTGATATTAGTAAAGATTTTCTACTGAGGGAGTAGAGAAGGTAATTAACACTATCTAGATTTTTAAAAAAAAGGTAGGGGCGCCTGGGTGGCTCAGTGGGTTAAGCTGCTGCCTTCGGCTCAGGTCATGATCTCAGGGTCCTGGGATCGAGCCCCGCGTCGGGCTCTCTGCTCAGCAGGGAGCCTGCTTCCTCCTCTCTCTCTGCCTGCCTCTCTGCCTACTTGTGATTTCTCTCTGTCAGATAAATAAATAAAATCTTTAAAAAAAAAGGTAAAAAAAATGTTGAGACTGACTGCCTTGTCTTTGATATGTTACAGTGGTCTCATTCTCGATGTGTGAGCATAATTCTAATAGCATCTGTATCACAAGCTATTACTACCCTCCGTAAAGCTGTGAAAGAACCCACGGGAAGAAAGCATAAAGATGGGGTAGAAAGAATAATAGGAAAATCAAACTATATCCACCCAATATTGTTTACACAAAACACGGTGGCATTGGATCATTTTTTAAAGACTTGGTTTTGTCTCCTTTTTAATTATGAAGGATAAAATAAAATTGAGTGACTGAGAGGAATAAATAGATAATGAAGTATCAAGGGTTTTTATATAGAAGCTCCTTATTAAAATGACTGTCTCCTTCAACTGTTTAATCTAATTTCTGCAAGGCAGGTTTTCACTTGTTCTGCTCATATAAATGCACAGGTATTAGAGGTATTATTAAGACACTGTGTAGTTCACACTCAGAGCTTGAAGAACTGCTTTAACCCCTTAAGTGCTCAGTGAACCAACTGAAGAGGGACAACATGCAGAGAGGAAAAACCAAGCACTCATGGAAAACAGTGGAAGCAGTTTTTTGGAGCTCCAGATGAGACCCGCGTGCCTGTCCTCACATGTGGGTCCTCTACAAAATATATAACCCCACCTGCAATTCATGTTCCTTGAACTGGGGCCTCAATCTGAATACTTTGTGATTCAGCAGTCATACCTGAGAAAGATATCAAGATTGGAAATGGGACTTCCGAGCAGACAATGGGAAAGTCTCTGTTGCCTACACTTCTATAGCTTTTATGGTCATGTTGCCTGTCAGAAAAAAAAAGTACATAAACCCAACCTCTGAGTGTCTCAGTTAATAATCTTCAAATAATCTTTCTTCATTTGAGGGTTTTTTTTTTTTAAGATTTTATTTAATTATTTGAGAGAAAGAGAGAGAGAATGAGAAGGGGAAGGGTCAGAGGGAGAAGCAGACTTCCTGCCAGGGACTCCAGGATCATGACCTGGGCAGAAGGCAGTCGCTTAACCAACTGAACCACCAAGGCGCCCCATTAGAGAGGTGTTGCCAGTAAACCAGATTCTAGACAAGCTGTTCTCAAAATGTGGACTTCAGACCAACAGCATCAGCATCATCTGGTTGTCCGAAATCCAAGTTCTGAAGCCCAGCCCAGACCTGAATCAGAAACTCAAGGAGTGGGACTCAAAAATATGTGCTTTAATAGAACTTTCCATGGGGTTGTGATACTGGCTTAACTTTGAGAATCACCACTCTAGATTGCTTGCATTTCAAGGGCCGCTTGAGTAGTAATAGGAAAGGGGGACACATACAGCCTGAACCTGGTCTTTTTATTCTGACTTTGCCCTTCTCTAACTAGGTACCAGCACTCTGAGTCAGTCATTTAACCCATTATCTGCTGAGTAACAGAGCTGCTCAACATATGGGCAACTCTGGCAAATTGGCAGGATACCACTGAGAAAGATATGCAAATAGGGTGTTTGTACAGGCTTTGATGACACATTCAATATTCCTTGTTGAATTAGCAAAGCCTTTAAGTGGGTAGGGGACTGTCCCCAGGCCCAGGAATTCCCCAGTAAGAGATAGGACCCTTTCTACCTTGGAAAACCCAAACCTTAGTAAGGCTGATGGAGTTCCTGAAGAGATTATTCACAGAGATGGGGTCCAAAGAAAGTTAATCCTATAAACCAAACATGCATGCAAACACACACATGCACCCCTAAAAAACAACCCATTTAGAGCAGAAACTATAAAAAACTTCTGACTTCACAGTTTTAAACACCAATAGCAATTTTTAAAATAAAGTAAAATATTACATAATAAATAATAAACATACCAAACTTAGTGGATTGTCACCTGAAGCTGTTGGTTTGAATTATGTGTGTTACATGGGAAATGATTACTTTTGAATACTTGATAAAATCCTGGTTAAATTTAGATAAGCTTTTTTTTGTATCTCTTTCCATACTTTCACATACCTGTGGTTTTGTGTTTTTCTTCTCTAGTTATAATGAATAACACTCTTTAGCCTCATTCTTTTTTTTTTATGAAAAAAAGAAACAATAAAAAGAAAGTTAAAATGAAAAACACTTCCATACACAATTGAAGGGTTGGAAACGTAACAACACAAATTCTGAGAAATACAGGTTTCGCCTACACTGCACACACGTTATTCTTTTGTTACTATTTAAGTACTTAAAAGTACAGTGTAAGCTTAAAATAGCTCAAACATTATGACAATATTTCAGTAACAAATACCGCATCAGGGCTCCACTGAGAAACTTCAGCAGAAGGTAGGGTGTCAGTTGCTTTGTTTTTATTTATAATAAGCAAAATCTGAGAGGGCCAAACTCAAGTCACCCTGGGAAAATTTGGTGACAATTCCTTGAAAAATATCATCTCACCTGGTTAGAAGAGTAGGGCTGCTTCTGAGACTGCCTCTTCATGGTCATGGTTGTAGTAGGTATGAAGGAGCACTCAGCACTATACTCTAACCCAATGCCTCTAAACTTTTAAGGTATGTGAGAACTGCCTGGGAGGTTTTGTGAGTATGCAGATCTTGACTCAGTTCATGTGGGGCAGGGCTGACCTTTGCATTGCTAGCTAGCTCCCAGGTGATGCTTATGTTCCTGATCCCCAAACCCCACTTTGAGTAGCAAACTCTACTCCATCTTTCATCCCCAGGACAAGCAATCTCTTCCCCAGGATAAACCTGACAATGAGAAGGACCTTTCCTGAAATTATTTCTTGATTCTTGAAAGCCAAGGTAAGATCATTCCATTGTATTAACAATTATTATTAAAAAGTTGATAATAGGGGCACCTGGGTGGCTCAGTGGGTTAAAGCCTCTGCCTTCAGCTCGGGTCATGATCCCAGGGTCCTGGGATCGAGCCCCACATCGGACTCTCTGCTCAGCAGGGAGCCTGCTTCCTCCTCTCTCTCTCTGCCTGCCTCTCTGCCTACCTGTGATCTCTGTCAAATAAATAAATAAAATCTTTAAAAAAAAAAAGTTGATAATAAATGTCTTCCTTCCCCGAGGGAAGACTCCAAGGAAATACTGTAGAGTTTATTTTCTGTGTTATCATGGATAAGATTCCTAACTCTTTGAGCCTCATCCATTTAGCTAATATTTAGCTAACTCTGCCCAGGCGCCCGGCCCTATGCCATGCCCTGGAGAGAGAGAGAAGACACACAGGGAAGCAGGTGGTTTCAGAGCCTGTGATAAGGACTATAAAAAGGATTAGAGCCCAGTAGGTCACAAGAGCCCCAAAGGAAGTACTACAAACTGAGACCCATATGACAAATATGAATTAGCCAAGTGAAAGGGAGAGTGTTCCTGTTGTACCTGTTATTAAATAGTGGCCCTCAATGAAACATGGCTGTCTGTCTCCATACCATTTTCAATGTGATGTTGCTGCTGTTCCTATCAAGCAGTAGAAGCTACTTCTTTCTTGAATGTGGGCTGCCCTGTGACTCTCTGACCAACAGAACGTGGAGGAAATGATGTCAGAAATTCTAGAGCCTACACTTTACAACATCAATAGTTTCCATTCCCACCTTCTTGGAACACAGCCAATATGTAAAGAAGCTGAGCTAGATGACTGAATGAATGATAAGAGACCATGTGGAGGGAGACATCCCAACTTTCTAGCCATCTTTACCAAAGCCCCATGTGAGAGAAGCCATTGTAGGCCCCCAGCTCCAGCTGGCCTATCTGAGGACTACAGTCACATGAGAATACTCAGGCAAGACTGGCAGAACACCCAGCAAATACACAGAATCCTGAGAGATAATAAAGCATTGTTATTTTGAGACAGTAAATGTTGGGATGGTTTGTTACACAGCAAGAGATAACTGAAACACCAGATGAATGAGAGACAAAGAGGAGAGAGCTGGGGGGAGAGGAGACAGACATATGAAAAAATTTAAGTAATTCAATATGTCAGGACATGATGGTGTGAAAGGGCAATGGTAAGAATTGGACCTAATGCAAGGCAAGGAACAAGTCCCCGAAGGGCCTTGCAGAGAGTTTAAACTTTATTCAGACACATTTTGGAGCCGCAGGCTTGATTTCATTTGAGGGGGATGACATCATCAGATTCTTCATTTGGAAAGGAAACATCCATACAGTTACTTACTCCTCCCTAGGAGTTTTTAATCTAGTTTTTAATCTAGTGAGAATTAAATGAGATATAAGGGTGAAAAACATCACTGGGCGTTGCAGAGGCCTCCATTGAGGCTCTGGACCAAGATGACAAGGCTCCCAAATTTCTCTCCTCTCACAGACACAGCGAATATACAGCTACACACTGAAAAATTCCTTCTAAGAGAAATTGAGAAACTAGTTGAGTGGCTCCTATATATTAGGTAACTGAGAAAATGCCCATATCTCAGGAAAGGCTGAGACACATTCTTGCTATAAACATCACCCCCAGCACAGTGCCCTGTAATTGGGAGGGAACCCCTAACTATCAGCTTCTCCCTGAGAAGTAAACCTCCCACATCTAGTGTCCCAACTTTTAAGGCTGCCCCCCAAGGGATAAGCCCCCAAATTATCTAGCTCAGAAAGTCAACGGGTCTCACATTCATGAATCTTAATGGGACTATAGCAAACAAAGAAGCAGCTCTAAACAGGCATATGAGCAATTGCCATGGCTATCCCCCACCAACCCCACCCCAGGCTCAGTGCAGGAGGAGCAGACAAAATTGCTCAACTCCCAATTTTTTGCTGGTAGGAATTTGACTTCAAACTTCCCCAGCTGCTGGCTAAGGATCCAGTTTCTAATCAGCTTGCATCTAAATGCTGACTTCAATTCTTCCCTTTGAGACACTGATGGATCTTGGCACACCCCCAACTATTAGGAACCATAAAGACAGCAGCTTGAACAATCACAAGTTTCAAGAGACAGCCAAGATCCAGGATAGGGTAATACAATAAGGTACATCTCCTATACAAGACCATCCCTTCAAGGCTGGGAGTGAAAATAGCTTAGGAGACTTAAGTAATATCATCAAGCTGACCAATATATGCATGTTAGAAATACCAGAAGGAGAAAAAAGAATATGACAAGTATAAATATATATACACCCAATATCAGAATACTTAAATTTATAAAGGAAATATTAACAGGCCTGAAGAGAGAAATAACAAAATAATAACAGTAGGGAATGTAGATACCCCACATTCAACAATGGATAGATCATCTGGACAGAAAACCAATATGGAAACATTAGAATCAAACTCCGTTTTAGACCAAATGGACCTAACAACTATATACAGACTATTCCATCTGTATTATAGATGTATACATCCATCCATATGTATTCCAGCCGAATACATATTTTCCTTGAGTGCACATAAAACATTCCCAGAATATATAATATATTAGACCACAGAGTAAGTCTTAATAAGCTTAAGAAGATTGAAATCATATCAAGGATCTTTTCTAACCACAATAGTATGAAACTAGAAATCAATTGTAAGATGAAAAATGGAAAATTCACAAATACATGGAGATTAAACCTTATGCTCTTGAATAACCAATGGGTCAAAGAAAAACAAAAGAAAAATAAAAATACCTTGAGACAAATAAAAATGGAGATGAAACATACCAAAATTTACGGGATGAAGCAAAAGCAGTTCTAAAAGGGAATGATATCGTGATAAGTGCCTACATTCAGAAACAAGAAAACCCAAACAGCTTAGCTTTACATCTTGACAAACTAGAAAAAGAAGAACAAACTAAGTCCAAAGTTAGTAAAAGGAAGAAAATAACAAAGATCAAAATAGAAATAAATACAATAGAGACTAAAAAGACAATAGTAAAGATCAATAAAAGTGAGGGGTTTTTTTTTTTTTTGAAAAATGAGCAAAACTGACAAGGCTCTTTAGCTAGACCAACTATGAAAAAAAGAAGACTCAAAATAAAAAAAAGAAAGACAACACATTAGAATTGATAACGCAGATGCTAAGGATCATAACAAACTACTATACAACAAATTAGATAATCTAGAAAAAAATGAATAAATTCCTAGAAACATATAACGTACCAGACTGAATCATGAAGAAATAGAAACTCTAAAGAGATCAATTAGTAGGAAGGAGATTGAACAGTAATCAAAAATTTGCCAGTAAACAAAAGTCCAGAAAAAGATAGCTTTACTGATAAATCCTACCAAACATTTAAAGAAGAATTAATGCCAATCCTTCTCAAACTCTTCCAAAAATAGAAGAAGAAGAAACACTTTCATACTCATTTTATGAGGTCCCTATTACCTTGATTCCAAAGCCTGACATGGACACTGTTAGAAAATAAAATTACAGGCCAACAGCCCTGATGAATATAGTTGTAAAAATCCTCAACAACATATTAGCAAACCACATTCAACAGAACATTAAAAAATCAGATACTATGGTCAAGGTGGGATTTATTTCAGAAATTCAAAGATGATTCAGCATAATACAAATTAAATATAATACACCGCATTAAAAAAAAGGACAAAAATCATATGGTCATCGCAATAGATGCAGAAAAAGCATTTGACAAAATTCACCTTTTCATGCTACAAACACTCAATAAATTGGGTATAGAAGGAATGTACTTCAACATAATAAAGGCCATATTTGACACGCCCAGAGCTAACTTTATACTCAATGGTGTTCTGTTCAATCAGGACCAAGACAAAGATGCCCCCTGTCACCACTCCTATTCAACATAGTACTGGAATTCCTAGCAAGAGCAATGCGGCAAGAAAGAGAAAAAAAGGGCATCCAAATTAGAAAGGAAGAAGTAAACGTGTCTGTTTGCCGATGACATGACATTATATACAGGAAACACTAAAACTTCACAAAAACTGCTAAAACTAATAAATTCAGCATAGTTGCAGACTACTAATCAATACACAAAAATCAATTGTATTTTTATACACAAGCAATAAGCTACTGGAAAGAGAAATTGAGAAAACAACCCTATTTTCAATAACATCAAAAATAGTAAAAATTCTTATGAATAAATTTAGCCATGGTGTTGAATAATCTATATGCAAAAATTATAACATGTTGATGAAAGAAATTGAAGAAGAATAAATAGATGGAAAGATATTCCATGCTCATGGATTGGAAGAATTAATGTTGTTAAAATGTCCATGTTACTCACAGCAAACTATACATGATCAATGCAACCCCTATCAAAATTCCAATTACATTTTTCACAGAAATAGAAAAAGCAGTTATAAAATTCAGGTGGAACCACAAAAGAACCCAAATAGCCAAAGCAATTTTGAGAAAGAAAAACAAAGCTGGAGGCATCACACTTCCTAATCTCAAACTATATTGCAAAGCTTTAAAAACCAAAATAGTGGGGCACCTGGGTGGCTCAGTGGGTTGGGCCTCTGCCTTCAGCTCGGGTCATGATCTCAGGGTCCTGGGATCAAGCCCTGCATCGGGCTATCTGCTCAGCAGTGAGCCTGCTTCCTCCTCTCTCTGCCTGCCTCTCTGCCTACTTGTGATCTCTCTCTCTCTCTCTCTGTCAAATAAATAAATAAAAATTAAAAAAAAACCAAAATAGTATGTTATTGGCCTAAAAACAGACACAAACTAATGGAATGGAGAACCCAGAAATAAACCTGTGCATATCCGGTCAATTAATTTTTGATAAAGGACCCAAGAATATACAATGGGAGAAAGGATAAATGGTGTAGGAAAATTGGATATCTACTTGCAGAAGAATGAAACTAGACTCCTTATCTTATATCATACACAAAAATCAACTCAAAGTGCATTAAAAATTTGAACATAAGACTAAAACCTTAAAACCTCTAGAAGAAAATATAGGGGCTATGTTTCTGGACACAGGGTCCTGGCAATGATTTTTTGGATTTGACACCAAAAGCAAAGGCAACAAAAGCAAAAATAAACTGCAGGACTACACCAAAAGACTTCTGCACAGCAAAGGAAACCATTAACAAAATGATAAGGCAACATACTGAACAGGAGAAAATATGTACAAAGCACATATCTGATAAGGTGTTTATATCAAATACATAAGGAACTCCTACAATTCAATAGCAAAAAACACAAATAATCCAATTTAAAAATGTACAGAAGGACTAAATAAACATTTTTCCAAAGAAGACATACAAAATGGCCAATAAGTACATGAAAAAGTGTTCAACATCACCAATCGTCAGGAAAATGCAGATCAAAAACACAATGAGATACCACCTCACAGCTGTTCAGAAATCTATTATCAAAAAGAAAGTGATAAGAAATATTGGCAAAAAAATGTGGAGAAAAGGGAACCCTTGTGCACTGTTGATTGGAATATAAACTGGTAAAATCACTGAGAAAACAAATGGAAGTTCCTCAAGCTACTAAAAATAGAATCACCCTATGATAGGCACCTGGGTGGCTCAGTGGATTAAAGCCTCTGCCTTCAGCTCAGGTCATGATCCTGGGGTCCTGGATCGAGCCTCGAATCGGGCTCTCTGCTCAGCAGGGAGCCTGCTTCCCTTCCTCTCTCTCTGGCTGCCTCTCTGCCTACCTCCTGTCAAATAAATAAATAAAATATTTAAAAAGAAGAAGAATTACCCTATGATATAGCAATTCCATTTCTGGATATATTTCCCAAAGAAATTAAATCACTACCTCAAAGAGATTTCTGAACTTTCATGTTTTTTACAGAATTATTCACAAGAGCCAAGGGATGGAAACAACCTAAGTGTCCATTGACAGATGAATGGATAAGGAAAATGTGACATATACATAATAGAATATTAGTCAGCCTTAAAAAAGAAGGCAGTCCTTCCTTCTGTGATGAGATGGATGAACCTGGAGGGCATTTTGCTAAATGAAATAAGCCAGACAGGGGTGCCTGGGTGGCTCAGTCATTAAGCATCTGCCTTTGGCTCAGGTCATGATCCCAGGATCCTGGGATGGAACCCCGCATCGGGCTTTCTGCTCCACGGGGAGCCTGCTTCTCCCTCTCCCACTCCCCTTGCTTGTGCTCCCTCTCTCACTGTTCTCTGTCAAATCAATGAATTAAAAAAAAAAAATCTAAAAAAAAAGAAGAAGAAGAAGAATGAAAGAAGACAGACAGCATGGTATCACTTACACAGGGAATCTTAAAAAAAAAAAGAAAAGAAAAGAAAAAAAAGTTGGATCCACAGAATCAGAGAGAAGAACAACAGTTGCCAGGGGCTGGGGGTGGGGAGAAATGAGGAGAGGCTGGTAGAAGGGTCTAAACTCTCAGTTAGTAAGACGAATAAGCTCTGAGGATCTAATGTATAACATGGTGACAGTAGTTGACTGTAGGGTATTGTATAACACATTTACCAAGACAGTAAAGTTTAAGTGTTCTTACGAAACAAAAAACAAAAAAGGTAAATATGTGAGATGATGGATGTGTTCATTAATTCAATGGGGGAAATCCTTTCACAATGTATGTGTATATCAAATCATCACATTATGTACTTTACATATATTACAATTTTATTTGTCAATCAGACCTCAATAAACCTGACAAAAAAATACTATTAAGGGAAGAGCCATGATTTCCAGAGCTGGTAAAAACTCAGCCCTGCCCCTTTTCCCTCTTCCACCGCTCTTCCATGTCCCTTACTAATTCTGTGTCTCCCCACCCTAGTTCAGATTTTGGCAGGGCGGGACAGGTAACATCTAGATCCATCTAGGAGTTTGTGAGAGCAAGAAAAATGTGAAAGTGCCAAGGTTGTAGATCTTGAAGGTCTCACCTGGATCCATGCCACTGGCATGATTTTTCTTTTCAGTTCTCATGAGTTGAATTTTCTAGAAGAGAAGCCTATAACCTGAAGGATTCCTTAATCTTGATCCTTGATGATAAATCTCAGGTTTGTTAATTAACAAATTTACCTGAGAGAGCAGTGACTCAGTCCCAGAAGATTTAAACTACCTCTGTCGGGGGGGAAAATGTTCCCAGCCTGCAGTGTTGTAAAATCTAAGACAGTTTAGGTAACAGCGCTCTGAAAATTTGGGAGTTGCTTTTCCAAGAAGCTAAGGACAAAATATAAACAAAGTGTTTTTGTTTGGTTTGGTTTGTTTTTGAATGTTTTCAGGAGTTGAGGAAGGTGTAGAGATGAATAGAACCAAAAGCCAAATTCTCTGATCTGTCTACATGATCCCATCCTTGGCTTAATAGGTATAATTCAGCCAGTATATGAGATACAATGTAAGCCACATACTACTGGCTTCTGATGATGAGTAAAATCCCATCATTGTCTATCAGAAGAACCTGACTTACTCTGGAGACAATTCTACCAGGCCACTAACACCTTCCAGTCTCCTGGCCAACCTCAGAGCGGTTTTACCTTTTTCAATACAGTTACTCAACTGGAAGACGACACCACGGGAAAGTGCCCCCAGAGTGTGTTCTCTGTATCTCCTAAGGGTGTGTAAAATGCAGCTCGTGGATTTAATTAGAATTACCTCAGAGAAAAATCTCATTTCCCCTGCCAACAAGAAACATTAAGTGGAGCCAGTGATATTAGAATTTGAAATTCAGAAGGAGAATCCTCTGCAGGCTGGAACATTCTGTGTAGATAGGATTGGTCTTTGGGGAAAATGCTTGGCCTGGAGCCACTGGGGGGCTTGACAAGGCCCTTCCATGTCCCATTTATGAGCAGGAGATACATGACCAAAATAAAAATGGGGAGAGATTTATGAGGGGTTTATGATGTCACAAAAGGTTCCAAAGAATTGGTGAAGGAAGGTTTTGTTCACAGTAATAGAGAAGAGTAAGTGTGTGTTGAAGGACAGAGCTTTTTATAGGCTGAATTTATGCCCATGAGTATGCAACTCCTTTTCCTAGAACTAAAAGAACCCTATCCCTTTTCCCCAGTAGTTTTCAACTCAAGCCCATGCTTCACAGAAAAGTGCTAACCTTGGGGTCCTGACTTACTGATATGTTGCATGTTTGTAAGGTATGTCGTGAGCAATTTGCTATTAATGCCAGTTAAAGTGTGGAAATGTCAGGTTGTTTGATTTTTTAAAATACATATATATTACAAAAGATTCAAGATTATTTTAAGAGTAAAGCCTAGGTACAAATACATCTGAGGCTCAGGACTAAAGACAGCCTAGGACACAAACAAGGGAGAGTCACTATACCTGGACCACTCACTCAGAGAATCACTTCAGGAAAAGATTAGAAATATTTGGCCTGCTTCTAATAAATGCCATATACCTTCCTCCAGGTTGCCATCTTTAAGTGCAGATAAATTGATTCTCTTCTTACTATCGAGGTACATTTATTCACAACCTTAACAATTCTAAAGGTATCACTATATCATGAGTCAGTCCAGTAGTTAATACCAATAAGAACTAAGTGTGAAGCATAGAAAAAATGAATGACTATAACTGTCATGGATAAATTCCGTAAATCTCAAAATTTTACTTTTCATTCACATAGAAGTTCAAGGCTGAAATTCAGTAGCCTTTTATTCTGGATTCAGAGTTCCAGTCTTCTTCCTTCTTGAGGCCCCACTGTCTGCAATGCCAGGATCTACAGAAGGAGAAAGAGAAAGCAAAAAAACCACACCTATTCTAAACCACATCAGCTCAGAAGTGTCACTATCATTTTCAGTTCCATATTATTCATAAGAACCAACTGCAGAGACACATCAAGATGCAAGGTGACCTGGGAAATAAAGACTCTGACGAGAGAGAGAGAAAGCAGTCAGAAACAACTCTACAATACAGATAAAGAACACGAATATTTGGGAGCCTCTCTTCATCTCTCCCAAAAGGGAAGAAAAGTCACTGAACATGAAAGAACTCGGTGATAAAGCCAGACCTTCCTATACCCCATTCTGAAAATCAGGATCATGGTGCAATTAAGTCAATCAGATGGACCCAACCAGAATTTTGAATATGGAGCTGGCAGATCAAGGAACAGGAATAGGAGAGAATTATCTGTGGCCATAAGGGCAGTGCCAACATACATAATGTCAGTGGCATCCGATGGTGTCAGAGGTGCAAACCATGACACCCCACACTCAGATATGTTTCACGATGCTGGGTCATGGAGATTATTTGGGTTGTGCTTCTAACTGCATGAATCCCCTTAATGTCTTCCTGTTTAAAAAGCTGAGTTCTCTAATATTCCCAGACAGTCTATGAGCTGTTCAGTTTTCTATCAATAAATTCGTTTTCTGCTTACAACTGTAAGAGTCAGTTTCTGTTGCTTGCAGCTCAAAATCCTGACAGAAATCATAATATATGATGCTATTCTGGGTGGTGGAGGTGTGGGGAGATGGATCATTAAAATAATCATATTGGTTTTATTAGGCATCTCTTAAAATGGTAGCAAGTGAAAATCCAATTAAAAGAAGCTCCAAAAACATTTCAAGAAATTGGCAGCCTTGTTGGAGCAAGTGCCAAGTCTTCCAAGGTAACTGTATTGAGGGAGCTGATGTTGCTTGGATAGACATGTAAAAGGGGACACTTGGTGATAATTGTTTAAATTATATGTGGCACATAGTGATAGAAGGTTTAGCCTGCACAAATGAGGCATATTAGATTAATGGTTTAAGAATGCTTAACAAATGTAACTAGCATATGTACATATGGCTTTATTAGGTGTTCAGGTTTATACATTATTGCCTTTTCCTATACTATAAGTATTGCCTTTACAGATAGCTAAGTTTCCATGTCTGTGAAAAGTGCATATCACTCAGACATTCATTTACTAGGCATCTCTAGTCTAGTAGATAATTAAAGGATTATCAGAAAATATTTTTCATTTCTAGCTATTGTGTTAGATAATTCACCATCGTGTAATAGATAATTGACAAAGAGATAAAGTGTCATCTCTTCCATGAAGGCTTTTTTCTTTTTCCTTCTCTTTCTTCTTTTTTTTTTTTTTAATTTTGCGTAAAACATCCCTGGCAAAACTATTTTTCTAAACTTACAGTTAATGGTTAGGAGGTTCGAACTGGTATTTGAAATCCATCCCTACCCTTTCCCAGTATATGACCATGGGCAAATCATTTATTTGTATCTGACTTCATATTTTCCTTCCATTGAGGAAGAAAGAGAACAAAGTGGTGGGGAAGGAGCAAAGATATAGATTATTATCAAAGGTTAGCTTTGTTTTGTTTGAAACATGCAGGAACTGCTTACATATTTTAAATAATTAATTAACCCACTATATAACTAAATCATACCAAGCCACACAAAGACCAATTATAAAATGTATAATGAACTAAAGATTTTTATTTATCCAGTTTTGTGCACCCAAGCCCTCCCTCCTCCAAAAGATAAAAACTAACAAACCAGTGCAAAATGTTGTCAAGTAACCAAATTAAATAAGTGACCTGTCTCCTGGCAATAGTGAAGCATCACTAGCTTAGGAAGCAAATTCACTAGACTGAGTTCTCTTTTCTACTATTTCTATGCGTAGAGAGAGAGTCCATTTCCTACCCCAGATCGAAAGAGAGCAACTGAGCCTGAAGGTGGTAACTTCACGTGTGTCTGCTCAGCTCAGAAATGCATCATTCACTCTAAACAAATAATATTTAGAGCATCAATGTATTATTTGAAATGGAAATAGAATGAATAGTGTTAATTGAAGGATCTGAGTTGTCATTCTATTAATATTTTAGTTCCATTATAAATTACTCAGTTGGTCAGATATGTCAGCCTTCTTCCCCTCACCCTTCCATGCCCTAAAACATCTCCAGGCTAGTAAATAATTAAAGGATTATCAGAAAAAATCAAAAGGAATTTGACATCAGAACATCTTGTGATGGATAGTGTTAGAGATAGCCACAAATAACAAGAGTCTCTTAATTAACTACAGCTAACGGAATCACCTCACAGGTTCTGTCAGCAAAAACTCAGTCTCAATCACCTCCCCACTTAGAATGCTGTGGTATGGTCAGAGCTACTCTGTCCTTTGTCTCATGCGACAGAGGGGACTAAACAAGGCTTTGTTTAAAAGGCTATCGTAAATCTTCAAACCCTGGACTGAAGATCAGGCTACTAATAAAAAGTGGCAGGTAGTCACCCTGCCAATCCCAGTTTGCCACTCCAGCTCTGCTCTCTAGAACAGCAGAGCTAAAACAAGCAAGCAAAAAACTAAATAAAGAATATTCCAGCAGGCCCATGTGACTCAGTGAGTTAAGTGTCAGGCTTTTGGTTTTGGGCTCAGATCAGGATCTCAGAGTCCTGAGATCTAGCCCCGCCTCGTGCTCCTAGCTGGGTGTGGGTCTTGCTTAAGATTCTTTTTTTCCTTTTCCCCCTCCTGGCTTGCGTTCTCTTGGGCTCTCTTAATGTCTCTCTCTAAAAAAAAGAAAAAAAAAAAAAAGAAAAAGAAAAAGAAAAAAGAAAGAAAGAAAGGAAAAGAAAAGAAAAGAAAAGAAAAATCCAGATATCAACAAAAGTGGCAAAGGACAAAAGAGGACAAAGAAGTAAAAAATTCAGGCAAAGGGAAAGGGATGCTGAGAAAGGCAACGATGGCTGAGAGAGCTCAGTGGGAAGCTGTCTTTTGTGCACAACTGTGTTTCCCAGTTAGTAAAAGCAAATGCTTGGAAAGAATACTGTGTCAACTTTGATGTATGATCATTAAACCACAGACGGGTTTAATTACTTTGCTAAAAGATATTTCTTAACAAAACGTCCATTGGTTGGACTGTGGTGCCGCTGTCCCATAGGCAGTACTTTGATCAATCCGAGCCCACCGTTAGGCAAATCATTTGAGAACAACATGTTACAGAAGAATGCAGTGAAAACAATATGTAGATGAGAATTTGCTTTCTCTATCAATAACCAGTATAAAAAGCCAAACCACGAAGTATCTATTGTCCTGTCTCATGGAAACCCCCTAAGAATACCCTGAATCATAGTCAGAACTATTCACTGAACATACAGCAACTATTCTATGATGGTTTTGTTTATTTTTTTTATTTTTTTTTAAAGATTTTTATTTATTTATTTGACAGAGAGAGATCACAAGTAGGCAGAGAGGCAGGCAGAGAGAGAGGAGGAAGCAGGCTCCCTGCCGAGCAGAGAGCCCGATGCGGGACTCGATCCCAGGACTCCGAGACCATGACCTGAGCCGAAGGCAGCGGCCTAACCCACTGAGCCACCCAGGCGCCCTCTATGATGGTTTTGAATTGAGAAACTTTTTTACCTCCATCTCAGAAACATAAGCTCAGTAAATAATTCAGAAAATCTTACTTCATGGACAAATTGATGGGAATTGAAAGAATTTTATGCCCAGCCTTTTTTTTAAGACTTCATATTTTATTACAAGCAGTAAGCATTTGTACATTTTTCAGGATTTATATATATTACTTCTAATGGCCATTTCAGTCTTCTCCTTAATTTTTTAAATCTTGTATTTAATGTTCCATGTTTCACTTTCTTTTTTTACATAAATCATGTTTTTAATTTAATTTTTCAGCTTTATTGTGATATTATTGACATATAACATATATAAGTTTAGGATGTACAATGTGATGATATGATATACATACATGTTGCAAAATGATCTCCCCAAGTTTAGCACCTCCATCTTCTCACATAATTACCATTTTTTGCATGCGGTGATAACAATGAAAATTTACTCTTTTTTTTTTTAAGATTTTATTTATTTGACAGAGAGAGAGAGATCACAAGTAGGCAGAGGGGCAGGCAGAGAGAGAGGGAAGCAGGCTCCCTGCTGAGCAGAGAGCCCGATGTGGGGCTCGATCCCAGGACCCTGAGACCATGACCCGAGCTGAAGGCAGAGGCTTTAACCCACTGAGCCACCCAGGCGCCCCTGAAAATTTACTCTTAACTTTTAAGTATATAATGTAGTATTATTGTTAATTATAGTCAATATAATTTAATGCTGTATATAAAATTCCCAGAGCTAATAATAATATCATCATAATAACAATATAGCTGGGAGTTTGTATTTTGACCAACATCTTCTCATTTCTCACACCTCCCAGCCCCTGGCAACTACCGTTCTACTCTCTATTCCTATGAATTCAGCTTTCTTAGATTCTGCAGATAAGTGAGAATAAACAATATTTGTCTCTCTCTGTCTAGCTTATTTCACTAAGCATAATGCCCTCAAGTTCAGTTCCATCCATGTTGTCTCAAATAATGGGTTTTTCTTCTTTTTTTAAGGCTGAATAATACTTCAGTGTGTGTGTGTGTGTGTGTGTGTGTGTGTGTTTAATCCATTCATTGATGGGCACTTTTTACTTTTATTCTAAGATTCAGTGACATTTAGAAAAAAATCTACTCAATCTGAGAATAAGTTTAGATAACAAGAAAAATCCAAGTCAGCACCAATCCCTGAGAGCAAATATATTAAAAGCACTGTGTTTACCTGCATTGGACTTAGCCACAACTTCTCCATGTCTTTGTTTATGACATCCTTAAAGTCCGGTTGCATGAAGGCTTTCCATAGTCCTGTACTCTGTGGTCACTTTCCCATTCAGAGGCTGTATCAAACACAGAGCAAATAGCATTAATGTTCTTCTCTCCTGTGCTTGGCCCAATTAGACAGTAGTGCTCCAAACAATAAATGCTCATAAAAATAAGAAACATATTAGATAGGAAGGTTATTATTGCCCTGTGGCCTAGAAATTGGATGGATTCACATATGTTTCCAATAGAATCTTTAATTAATATCCCTTTCCTATCAATGTACTTCAGCAATTACCTGTATTGATAATGGGTCATTATTTTCCTGGTAAGGTAATAGAGACTCTCACAGGGGTGTCTTCACAACTCACCTCCAGAATACTTTATGCCTTTTGATTTTTTTTTTCTATGACTAACTTACCTAAGTGACCTGGTACTTACAAACTCCTTTCCTAACTGAGAATGAATTGGAGTGTACACTTGAACAATATTTAAGTAAGATTGTCCACTGATGTTGGACTTCAAAGTTGAAATGATAAGGGATGCCTGGGTGGCTAAGTTGGTTAAACTTTCGCTCAGGTCATGATCTTGGGGTCCTGAGATTGAGCCCCAATTCAAACTCCCTGCTCAGCAGAGTCTGCTTTTCCCTTTCTTTCTGCCTCTCCCCACCTTTTGTGATTTCTCTCTCTTTCTAAAATAAAATAAAATAGAAACAAAATTGAGATGACAAATATGGGCCTATGTGCATGGGACCTAGACTGAGATAAAAATAATAATAATGATAATAAAAAGTCATTTTTTACAGACCCCCTAAGCAATATTGACTATAAATGGGATGTTTTTTAAATTGGCATGTCCTGTCAAGTTTTGTTAAGGAATCACCCTCCTTAAGTAATTTTTACCTTAAGGGAATACCTCCCACATTTTAAATTGTAAATTTTATTTTAAAATTTTAAACCTTTAAATTTTAAAACTATTTTAAAAACTATTTCTCCTTATGTCTTGACCTCATTGACCCCTGCCTGATTTATGGTACTCTTAGACCTCGCCTCCTGACTATGCTGTCCCTTCCTGTCCTGCACTACCCTCTTCCTTTGCAACATGATGTGTGACCCAGCCTCTCTCATCTCTGACCTTATCTTCCTTCCCATATTCTTTCTTCTCTACCTGGGCTATTCCAAGTTGGTCCTAAAGAAACCCTCAGATCTCTTCTACCCATCTGCTGTCCTGTGGAACACCCCCAACCCTATTTATCCCTATTGTCTTCACTCTTTCCTCCATCCAATGACACTGCTTCTCTTCAACCATGCCTGAGGCACTCATCCCTCTCATACTCTCTCGCACTGCTGCCTTTCCCAGAATGCTCTCAAGTTTTAATCTTGGCTGTACACAATGGTCAGGTATTATATTTGAAAAATTTCCTGATTTACACCCTTGATTGGGAAATTTCCATCTTATATGGAGCTCCTCTCCCAGTTCTCCCATAATTTGTCCTCCATTAAATCTTAAGTATGACACTAAGCGAAATAAGTCAATCAGAGAAAGACAATTCTCATATGATCTCTCCAATGTGAGGAATTTGAGAGGCAGTGGTGGTGGGCGGGGGGGGACGTTGGAGGAAGGGGAGGAAAAATGAAACAAGATGGGACCAGGGAGGGAGAGGGAGATAAACCATAAGAGACTCAATCTCAGGAAACAAACTGAGGGATGCTGGGGGGCCCGGGGAGGGTGGTGAGGAATAAGGTGGCTGGGAGGGTACGTGCTATGGTAAGTGCTGTGAATTGTATAAGACTGATGATTCACAAACCTGTACCCCTGAAACAAATAATACTTTATATATTAATTTTTTAAAAATGCAGAGATTAAAAACAACAACAAAAAAAACCTTAAGCATGACAGTGTAATTCAAGAGAAGCATGAGGTAGGAAAAGGCCTAGAGAGAGAAAACAGGAAAATGAAAGTGAATCCTGTTTCTCTGAGATATGAAGCAACTATAGAGAGAAGCAAGAAAGGAAAAATGTGGGGTTGTCCATCAATAGTGGGTGGGTGGAAGTTGAGGGGTAGATGGTGTGATAAACAACGTTGAGGTGAACATAGACATCAGGAGAACTTCATCCTAATTCACACTTGGCACTCTGGGATGTGGCCTCTGGCTCACCCCACCTGGGGGCAGCCCTGTGAAAGAGGTCTAGGTGGTATAGAATGGCCTAAGTAGAGGGAGGGTCAGAGATTAGTTTTCCAGGGTCAAATTTGATTTTTTTAGGCATGGATGGAACCCAAATGTGTGTCTACATGGGTCCGAGGAGAATGTGGATGTCAGTTTAGAATCTGGCTGAGTTACCACAGCTGAAAAAAGAAGCCAGGGATATACAGTAGTGGTGGGCAAGGAGGTGCAAAGCAGGTTTGGGCCTGAAGTGTAGAAGCTAATACTGTTCTTCAGGGGTATCGACAGCACCAAGGAGTGTCCAAATCATGTTGAATCAGCAAGAGGGGTCCACTATGTTCTGATTACATCAAGGAAGTGTGAGACTGGACAATCCAAAACCCATTAGGTCCATCTTTCAGCAGGAGATTCCAGCAGGAATGGAATGAGTCACACCTCAGAGGTCACCTTTCCAGAAAAAGCATAAGGTAACTGAACAAAGGCCCAGGAATCTATCTCCTTACCACCATGAGAAGACAGTGAGTTCATGTCCCACACCTGCTGCTATATTGAGGAAACAAAATGTTGTAGAGGGGTGCCTGGGTGACTCAGTGGTTTGAGCCTCTGCCTTCGGCTTGGGTCATGATCTCAGGGTCCTGGGATCGAGCCCCGCATTGGGTTCTCTGCTCAGCAGGGAGGCTGCTTCCTCCTCTCTCTTTCTGCCTACTTGTGATCTCTCTCTCTCTCTCTCTCTCTGTGTCAAATAAATAAAATCTTTAAAAAAATTAAAAATCAAAATGTTTTAGAGTCTTGGGACTGGAGAAATTTTGAAAAAAAGGAATATCATCTCTGTTAGATCAAGTTGTTTCAAAACAGTGTCCAGATTAGGAATTAATTAAAAATAATCCCCCCCCCAAAAATAATAATCCCCCCAAACTGATATTTGATAGGTGTTGGCTCATAGGGAAGATCTAGCAAATAAAGGGGAAATGTCAAAAACTGCATTTTCTTTGCACTCAAGATGAAAATCAGTGAGCGCTTTCATGACCCAACTTCCTCTGCCTTTTTCATCCCCCGCAATTATAGAAGCAAATCTCCAATGCCTTAACAATGAGAGGGTAAAGCAGGATGTCCCAAAGCCAATGCTTTTAGGACAGCAAATAGGAGAGTCTTCCTCTGCTTCAATTCAAAAACTCTTCTACAATCCATTTACATTTTTTTTTTAATTTCTAAAAGTTGCACACATGTTTAAAGATTACTGCCTGGTGAAGAACTGACTAAACATGTTTTTAAATGTTGTCTCTTGCCCCGTTCACACCAGCACCCATGGGACCACAGAATCTTTTCTTCTGACATTTGAAAACATTAAAACAGTTTCAGGGCTGAAGAAAACATCTTCCTTGTAATCTTTCAAAAGTTTAGTTGCCAGGGCGACAGAGGCCTTGGCCACCAGGTAAGAAGGCCCCCCTGCGGTATATTCACATGGTTATTTAGGGAAGGGGCAGGAAAGCAAGGGATGATTGGAGGAAAGAAACACGGGGTTTCCCTGAGATCATGCACCTAGAGTCTCTTTTAATATGTAATTAGAGGAATTGCAAACTTGCCTTCCCTCAAAATTGTACTGTTTTTTGAAAAGATTGCAATTTAAGCTACATGCTGCTTTGGACTTATTATCATGGGGTTGAAATCACATCATTCTCAGAACAGCTACTTTGCAGAGAAGAAAAGGTCCAAGGGGTCTTTTATAGATTACAGGATAAGTGACAGCCACCCAACACTACACTCTACTTTCAAGGAAGGTCTTAAACATCATCTCTCTGTAGTATAGTATAGAAGGTAAGGAGCCGAAAAGAGTACAATCCTGAGTTAGAAAGGAAAAGATGTTGATGAGTGGATGGAACAAATATATAAGAACAGTTCAAGTTTTCTAAGTGTTATCAGTCAAATCTCGCTTATTCATGTGGAGTGACTTTTTCTTACTCAAGATCTTCTCATCCTACAGTCAAAGAGTTGTTGAGACTATGTGAAAACACATGAAATCCCCCCAGAATGCACCACAAGTCTTAGCTGACTTTTCTTGTTGGCATGAGAGGAAAAAAATAAGAGGGCCGGGAAAAAGCTGGGAAAAGATGCACTTTAAGGCAACACTCTCAGTTAGCCTAAGGTATGTTCCTACTTCAAAATGGGATGAATAAGACTGGACTTTTTATCTGATACATTCTAACACATGGTAAGGAAATAGAGATCATTTTTCATATTCCAACAGGTTCATATTCCAACACGTATATCAACTATTCACCAGGTCCTACTGCTTTGTCTTATACACCAGCCTTAGCACATCAACTTTTGAGGGTTAGAAGCCACTATTCATCTTGTCTGGTCTTCCTGATTTGCTCTCTTGCAAGAGAGTGAGTACTTTGAATTCAAGAAGACCAAAATACCAAGTTCATTGGTATTGGAATTTCTCCTTCTTGCAATAAATCTATTCAACCAGAGACCAGAAATGGTTATCTTCTCAACACATGACATTTTGTCCATTTATTTTCTTTTGACTCTGGTTTTCTTGGATAATTAATAAACAATCATCCTAATAAACTGGCTTCCAGAGGTTTGAGGTCATGCAACTATCCTAATCAGAAGAAAATGAAACTTAAATCAAACTGTTAAGCAGTAGAACTTCTGATGGATATAATATATATTTACTTGTCTCTGTTGCCCACACTATCTTTTAATTAAGTGGAGTTCTAAGAGACATTGTTTTGGGGTTTCCAGAATAAGACAGTTGGTTTCCCTGAAAAACCCATGCTCAAAAAGGAATTAGGAGTACAGTGGACACAAGAAAGCTCTTGCAATTTTTCTATAAGAATGGAGTAAGTATCCATAGGACATAAGATTATAAACATAGCAGACACTTAATAATCAATTAATTAAGTAATGAATAACTGATAAATGTTGAGACAAGACACATTTTCCTACTGTGTAACCCTTAGCTATTATATAAGCAAGATTGTCTTGAAAACTTCAGAATGTACTAATATTTTTCAAAATTCATATCATTAGCCTGAAACATATCAATAAGTTTTTTCTGCTAAGCAAATAAGCTACTAATGGCATTTCAGAAGGATCTAGGCTATGAATACTGGCATTCTTATTCCAACTTTCATAACTAAAAGGCCACATGAAGAAGTTAAAATAGCCCATAAACACTCATGGAATGACTACAATGATAGTAATATTTCATACTTCGTACTAGGAATTAATATGGAATAATATTCAAGTCCATAGAATAATTCTGGCAGGGTGTTATTCAAGCAAAAGTTCTGGTTAAGCGGGTACCTGAAATAATTTTAATATTTTGGCTTCTGCTCTTCCTACTCTTTTAAAAGTTGTGCGGCTGTTAGAATCCAGATTTTTATTGCCCAAGATGTTGGCCCAGTATTAGTACTCCTGTAATAAGTCAGGATTCCTTTTTTACACAACATTCCATGTTCCTCATATAGATCAGAATTTTTCAATTAAACTCCTATTTAATTTTTCTCTTCCCTTTAGAATACTAAAAGGGATATTGTTTTCTGATTCTTCTTAATTGTTCTCCTTTTTCTGATCCAAATCAATTGAAACATCATAACAGCCTCAAAATTAATTACAAGATTTCCCCTCTGCTTGGATAGATATATACACATTTCAGAATGTGACGGCTGCGTTCATATTACTAATTACTCACAGCATCCTTTGATGTCTGTGAATCTGCACTGACCCAAGTGAAACAGCCCACCTTTACTTAGGAGTTGTTTTGTTTTTTTAAAGGTTGGGCGGGGAGAGCACAATGAAAAGGCGTGATATTTAGGTTTTCTGTGACCCAACCGAATCTACCCAGCCTTTTGCCTTACCAGCTCAATTTGTCTTTTTTCTTTGCTTTGCTTTGCTTTCTTTTTCTTTTCTTTTTTAAATCAACTTTGCATAAAGAGAGGCGAAACATTTTACTCTAGAGTGTAATTTTTGTCTAGAGCGGGAAGTTGAACAGGTTCTATTCAAAACAGGAGAAAAGACCTGTCTTTTAATATCCCTAAAATCTCCAATAAGAGAAAACTAGAGTCACTAAGAAACTTCAAAACCCCCTCCTCATTGTTTTACCTTTATCCCCATAGGAAGTTCTAAATCCATAAAATATGAACTTTAAAGAGAAAACATTTTAGAGCATTGGATGAATTTATAATTTTTTGTCAATTTGTTTCAGTGAGACAGAATGTGGCAATGATATTAACAAAGGAGAAAAAGTATCTTGAGAAGTATGTTGCAGACAAAGAAGTCCTTCTTTTTTATTGCCACTACAGTAAGTGTTGTAGGGCTGTCCCAGAGGGCTGAGCCGTTTGGGCACTGCACAATTCCAGTGGGAACTTTCTATAGATAGGTCTGCACACACAAGTCCTCCTGGGGGACTGTGTGACATGGTGGCCAGATATTTGTCCAAATGGGAGTTGTTGTGTGTTTTTTAATGAGGAATTTGTTTTAAGATGAGTAAACCAATTAGTTTTTTTCCCCTCAAAGAGTAAAAACATTCTTCATAGCCTCACACTACCTAGTTGTAGGTACTCTGTACGTATTTGTTGAAAAACTAAATAAATTAACAAAAAGCTACCATATTGTTTTCCTCTCTTTAACCTCTTTTCCCAGTTCTGCAACCATTTTCTAAAAAAACATTTGAACATAAAAGGAAGTGACACAAAGTAACAAAATTAGAAGACATGGTGCCAGGTATAATGTGGTATGACCCCATTTTTAAATCTGAATTATCCTTCTCAAGTTTAAGTCTTTTTATGAGAAGAGGGGAAAAAGAGTCCTTGACAAACTGGAACACATTGTTGATTAGTTGTCTATTAATTATGAAGTTAGTTAAACTCCAAAGAATTCCTAAGCCGACCGGAAGGACTAGTTTAGTCTTCAAATAAATCCTAATCCCACTATCACCTTGTGCTTAAACTGGAAGCTCTACGATGTCCCTCTGGTCCTATCAGTTCATTAACACCTAATTTTCTAATAATTGGTATGTCATTTTCCAATTTAAGATGATAAGAAAAAATTTAAAATAATTATGCTTCAGAAAAGCAACATTAGTTTATATTTATACTTCCAATAGCTGATATTAGATTATTCCCTAAGAATCTTGCATACAAGATAAGAGGGAGAGAGATAAGCTAATAGGTACCTGATATGAGGGGATGTTGGAAGAGAAGGAAGAAAAAGATTTTTAAAAATGAATCTGGAACATTAAAAATAGCCTTTGTTTGCAGACTTTCTATTTTGCCTGTATTCATCTCTGTATCACAGAAAGAACTCAAACCTGAAAGAAGGCCATACACACTCCAAGAAAAAAAATAAAATAAACTTAATTAGAAATGATCCATTGGTATTCTATTTCTGCCAAGTGTTTGGGTGGTTTCCCATAGTACACAGCTGTATCATTGCTATGAAATTGCTAAGTGTAGAAGGAACCCACCATTATCTATCCTACAATAATACACTCCTTTACAATTCTCCCCAAAATGGGCACAAATATCCTTTGGGTGTGATGACCTTCCACTTTATCAATCAGACCTATAAACACATTCTTCAGCCCTCCAAATCAACATTTGTGCTCACTCCCGAAACTTACTGATCAGCCAAGGGAAAGAATTAATTAAAACTAGTCCAATAGATGCACATCATTCTTAATTGTCAATTAGCAATATGGTTCATAAGCCTGGGATAGAAAATCTATTTGTAACAACTGATGGCTGAGTTATAAAACTTTGTTGTTGTTGTCATCTTGAACTTATACTTTGGAAAAGGATTGAGAAAGATAACAAAACAAAGGATAATTTAAAACTTTCACCTCCTTAAAAGGAAGGAACATGTATATATTCCTTTTAAGGTATACACACACACACACACACACACACACACACACACACATAAATGACTACCTTTAAAAAACTTTTTAATAATAAGTTTATTAAAATTTATTTAACTTTAACTTTATTTTTAATAATAAAACGCCTATGTTATGGTTCATGCTACAAATAACAGAGGTTCAATAGCCAGACCACTGATTATTCCTCTGAGTCATCCAATCTTAAGAACTTATCATTTAAATGTATCCCCAAATAAAAGAACCTCTTGGTTCCTTCTATTCCAAATGCAATCTATGAACCAGCAGATCTGCACCACCTGGAAGCTTGTTAAAAATGCATATTTTTGGGGTGCCTGGGTGGCTCAGTTATTGGGCGTCTGCCTTCGCCTTGGGTCATGATCCCAGGGTCCTGGGATTGAGCCCTGCCTTGGGCTCCCTGCTGGGCAAGAGACCGCTTCCCCCTTCCCACCCCCCTGCTTGTGTTCCCTCTGTAGCTGTGTACCTCTTTGTCAAATAAATAGATAAAATCTTAAAAAAAAAAAAAAAAGGCAGATTCTTCAGGACACACCCCACTGTTGGGCAAACTAGATTTTGTCAAGAAAGATGAAGAAAAGCAGTTGGAGATTAAAGTGTGCAGGGCGGGGTGGAAAGGAACAGCTGTCATGGGAAGGACACGCAAAGGCCATGGCAGACCATGTCTAACCCTGATGTTCCTCAGGCTCTCTCACACCACTAGAGTTTGGTTTTGAAGTAGCGTCTTGGGTTTTTGTTTTTGTTTTTTCCTTTGAGCATGTGTGTGTGTTTTGGGTTTGTCAGTTTGATTTGGTTTGGTTTTCTTTAGACAGCCAGTCACACCGTGGCTGGACTTGACTTCAGGAGGAAAATGATGAAGGCCACAGGAGAGATCTGAAAACCTCCCTAAGTGTAACCAGCTTTAGAGATGCCTCTTACAGGAACCAAAGGAAGACGAGTCCCCAGGAAGCAAAAAGCAATTATTAAGTGCTATGATGCAAGTGAAAACGGTTTTCTTCAGAATATTCATGTAGTGTAATAGGTACTCAATTGGAGGAATGTTGGAGTCTCTAATATGTATATTATAATGCCATACTTCCTGAAAGAGAACCGGCCAGTAACAGTACGTTCTCCTCTACTGAGTGTCTACCATGTGCAAAGAAACACTGTAGTAGACATTTTATTTTATTTTTTTTTAATTCTATTTATTTGTAGGAAGTTGCCACATTCCATTTTCTTGCCTGTTTGAACTCTACTGGACTGTCTGCTGTGTTCCTTTAATGAGAATGGGGCATTTAAGCCTTTCTTTGGGGTACCCGACATGCCTGCTCCCTCAGCTTTGTCCCGATCACTACGGTCCCATCTTCCACGTGTTCATATAATTTCTTATCCATAACACTCTCTACTTCTAGTGCTACTCATGTGCATTAAAATAAAATAGCAAATGTGCTGAGCGAAGTGCACACTACAAAATGATACTCGTAATATTGAGCACTTTCCAAAGAGTATGATATTTGCATTAGGTCATTAAATATATTCCCTCTCGTCAGAGAGCACTTTTGTTCTCTGCTCTCCTCTAACTTGGTTCATCTCTCACAAGTGAAAATACCCTTATCTCCACTAAGCCATTCTCACGTAATCTTTGACTCGCATCTGTTATTATTCTTAGGGGAGAATAATATCTCTCTACATGAACAGAGAAAAAATCCCAAGCAAAATATGTTACAAATGTATTTGTCTACAGGAGTGTCCCCTTTAAACATTTTGAGTGCAAGCCTCAAACTTCTTTCATTGTTTATAGGCCCCAAACTAGGATTCCTTCTAGAACCTGGATGCTAAAAACTGCAAATTAAAAGGTGTGCTCTGAGTATAGCTGGATATCTTCCACCATGCTACTTTAAAGAATATATTAAAGAGAGGGTGAAGGCAGGTGGTACATTTTTAACTGGCAGCTGAACATTTGCTTGGCTTAAAGCCAAATGAAATAACATAATCCTAACTGACTGGTACACTTCTCCCTGATCCCTTTAAATTCCTCTTTCTCAAATTCTTTATGACATTTAAATATCCTTAGAATTAATCAATATTACAAAACAATGAGATGGTTATAAATGGAGACAGCTAGTAGCAATATTCATAATAAAAGGGCTATTTTTCCTGAGTATTTAGAATGTTCTTTGACTTTACATGGACTACCTATTCCCACAAAAACTCTGTGAGAGATGTAATCTTACTCCCATTTAATAGATGAAGAGAGTAAGGCTGAGAGGAATGAAGTGATGTGCCCATGTTCCCAGAGGTAAGTAGAGGAAAGACTAGATCCAAGTTCAAGTTTCTTTATTTTGTTCCATAGCCCATGTTCTCCTTGCCATAGTCCCCGAAAATCGCGTTGCCTAGATTCCGTTACCTTATTTCCTTTCCTTGTCTCTTTAGGGAAGGCTACCTAAAACTTTTCCAGGTTCTATTGCTGGGAGGAAACGCCAATGAGAATGCCACTGGGAAGGGACTATTTTCAACTCCGCCGTTGAAAGAACAGTGCCCACGTGGCTAGTGCTCAGTCAATGTTAAATAATAACCGTTCAAACCCAGTAATGATGAAGCAGGAAGCGCCTCCCTCTTTATACTTTTAATGACTTCGTAGGGTTCTTTATTGTTAATTGTTTAATCACAAATTTCAGTTATTGCTATTTACATGCTCTTTTTCAACTTTTGAATACAGACTTATTTCTATTTTGCCAAGCTTTCAGAAACACCAAATTAGAAACAAGCCTATTGTCTTCCACACAATTTCTGCACTGCGAAGAATGAAAACGCCACCAGAGTGCCGGCGTGCCTAATAGGGGAAAAGAAAGAAAGGAAAAGAATCAATCGTAAGTTGCCTAAGGAATGGCACCTTTGTTTAGATTCCGTGTGCCCAAGGTTGAGAGTCACTCTTTCTATTATGGAAAAGACCCCTCACACCATCTTCAGGACATTCAAGGACAACCCAGAAAGGCTTGGTTTTTTTTATACAGGTAGAAAATCCAACAGAAATAAAGGGGTCATTGAATGAACGTAAAACTGACAAGCTTTTGTCTTGGGATGCATGAGTGACTTGCTCTTCACAGGAATAAACAGGTTTATTCTCCGTCTCAACCAGTAAAATTAGAGATTAAAAAAAAAACACGAAAATTTCACCTCACCCTGGAGAATTAAGAGAAAGATATATACATGAAGTTTGAGCTCGGCGCTGTCACTTTTTCACCAGAAAACACCTGTGCAAACAATGGTACACGAAGCATTAGACAGCCCCTATGCCCTCAAACATTTGGACCCAAAGTTCACCTCCACTTCTCCAGCCATCATCTGCACTGGGACGTGTATGTCCTTCTCACAAAGCCTTTCTAATGTTGTGTGAAATTCAAACACTAAGCTGCAAATCATTCAGTCCCAGGGGTGACTAATTATACAAACTTTGATACTATTATAACCAACCCTGAAAATTAGCAATGGCATTTGGACATGTGGCATCGAAAGTCTTAAAAGAAAGCTTGGGGAAATCCAACAGGAAGCCTTGACTACATATTGGCAAAGGTGATTCCATGTTTCTGAGGATGCCTCTCTGCTCTTAAATTAAGCAACAGGCGAAGAGTAAAGGGATTACAGGTGAGCAAAAAGAGAGAAGATTAAGAATCAAAGTCTTGCCATTGGCCAGGCCCCCTGACAGATTTTACGTGGCTTAAACAGTGCTTCTTCAAATTTCTTTCTTTTTGGTCCACAATTAAAAGATGGAAAATCCTAAATAAAATCCAGATTCTTAGGTTTCCTTTAAATAACAGAAGGTCTGGAAAAGAGGCACCTGGGTGGCTCAGTGGGTTAAAGCCTCTGCCTTCAGCTCAGGTCTTGATCCTGGGATTGAGCCCCGCATCAGGCTCTCTGCTCCACAGGGAGCCTGCTTCCCTTCTTCTCTCTCTGCCTGCCTTTCTGCCTCCTTGTGATCTCCATCTGTCAAATAAAATAAAATAATCTTTCTTTTTTTTTTTTTTAAAGAAGGTCTGGGGGCGCCTGGGTGGCTCAGGGGGTTAAGCCTCTGCCTTCGGCTCAGGTCATGATCTCAGGGTCCTGGGATCGAGCCCTGCATCGGGCTCTGATCTGCAGGGAGACTGCTTCCTCCTCTCTCTCTCTCTGCCTGCCTCTCTGCTTACTTGTAATCTCTCTCTGCCAAATAAATAAATAAAATCTTAAAAAAAAAAAAAAAAAGAAGGTCTGGAAAAGGTAAGCCCATTGTTTCCACAGGGCAGTAAGTGGCTGGGCTGAGAAGTGGTTGCTCCTGTTCCCCTTTCATAGATAAGGCCTGCGTTCAATTTGCCACAAGTTCCTTGTCACTGACACACGACCTGGTTGATTCATTTGCATGATTTGTCTGATTCCTGTAAGCATTTAAGCATTTATAACCTTTGTGGTAAACATTGCTGAGGGAATACAAGTGGTATGTGTCTGAGGACTTGTCTACCTCAAGATTTTAGGGTATTTACTTGCATAGACAAAAATAGTGGTATACTGAAAAGTTCCTATATTCAGAATTAAATGATATGGCTTTGATTCCCCTTCTACCCTTAATGAGCTGAATGCTCTACAACAAATTATTTTAGCCTCTTGGACTTGGATTTCTTCTGTAGTAAAATAAAGTCATTGTATTAAGTTACTTACGGATCCCTTGCCTGTGTCTTCAGTGGTTAAACCATAGGTGACAGGGAGTCAACCTGATGTATAAATTATGTGTTAGCAGGAGAATGAGGGTGATTGTGGGAAAACATCCTAATGATATACCCTGTATGTGGTGAGAGAACGTGAAATTTTAATTTCCTCTGAATAGTAAAATTCTAAGGGAAAAGAATAGAGAGGTCATAGTTCCCTTTATAATACCACAGAAAAATGACAGAATTAATTCAATCTTATTCAAAAGAGAATTTAATAAAAAAATAATAATTCTGTATAAAAGAGATCCACCTGTTATGGATTGAATTGTGCCCCCTACCACTGGAAAAAAAAAAATGGTATAACAATTTTAGCCTCCAGAATCTCAGAATATGACCTTTTTTGAAAGTTGAGTGTTTACAGGGGTAATCAAGTTAAAGTGAGGTAATTAAGGTGGGCCCTAATCCAATATGACTGGTGTCCTTTCAAAAAGGGGAAATTTGGCCGAGACACAGAAACACGTGTACAGATACAAAGAAACAGGGAGAAGACTATCTGTAAACCAAAGAACATCCAAGGCTACTTACTAGAAGAGAGAGGGGTGGAGCAAATTCTCTCACAGCCCTCAGAACAACTCAACCCTGCCTTGGTCTTGGACTTCCAGCCTCCTGATTTGTGAGACAAGACATTTCTGTTGTTTAAGCCACCTCGTCTGTGGTACTTCCTTATAGCAGCCCTAGCAAATTCATTTAGCATCTTACATCCATTTGTCCCTAGCTAGCTGGAGGCACAGCATTCTTCCTGAGGAAAAAAAGGACCCAGGGAAGAAAGAAAGTAAAAAAGAAATACTAATAGAAATGGTAATAATATTCTTGTGACCTCTGCAGGGACAAAATACAGATCACCTTGACTTCTTTGATTCTTAATCTCCACATTATAAATAGGGGTCAGTGTGCTAGTTTTTAACCAACTTTCCTGAATCTTAAAACTGCTTCCTCAACTGGACCCAAGACCAATTACATTATACATAGGACCAAGTGCAAAATAAAAATTCAAGATCTCTTGTTAAAAAAGTATTAAGAATTTCAAGATGGTGACAGCAGAACATGAACCACATATCCAGTCCTATGGGACTTCACAGGCTGCATGCACATGAAGCATGACCCTTATGAGTCCCACCAGATGTTTGAGAAGGCCACTAATGTCTTCACTCCCCTTTCTTTGCTGGGTAATTCTGCCATGTATCTTGTCTCTTTGTGGAGCATTTTTGACTTGTTCTCAGTGGGTCAAGTCCAAATTTTCTAGCAACTTCTTATCATCTCTTTCCATACATGCATTTATTTGCCAAATGTGATGAGCCCATTCAATGCCCCAGCTACCATGCTGGCTCTTGAAAACGTCATATGGACCTTGTCTGAAATCATGTATAATTTAGTGGCAGAAATAACTACAACCTAAGGAAGTACATAATGAGATAAAGGAGATAAAAGCATTGCACTCTAGACATTCAGAGAGAAATACCTTAATTCCAGGTAGGTTGCTTTTGGGAAAGGCAACATTGTGAGGACACTTACAGGAATAGATTGGGCTTTACTAGGCACTTATGAAGACAATCCAGGTAGAAGAGCCAGTATATGCAAAAACATAGGGATGGGACCAAAAAAAAATCTGTTTGAAGAGCATGGGCACTTTGGTGTAGGTGGAAACAGAAGGAGCCATTAGGGAGTGAGCTTGGGAAAATGGGTTGAGAGTAGATCAGGAGGCCTTTCTCTATTTGGGAGACTAATGGTGCTGGAGAGCTGACTTAATTATGTTGAATAGCCAAAAATAAGCACTAAGATAAGATTAATTGTGCTTCAAACT
The DNA here is from genome assembly GCF_902655055.1 of Lutra lutra. Lineage (NCBI taxonomy): Eukaryota > Metazoa > Chordata > Mammalia > Carnivora > Mustelidae > Lutra > Lutra lutra. The sequence goes on along the minus strand of NC_062278.1, from coordinate 137,661,440 downwards.
AATTTTATGTCTGACAATAGATGGCACCATCCTTGCAGATGTATGTAAATTTATCTTACTAAATATTGTTGAACACTAATATCTATTTTGTTCCCATGGAGGAAAAATCTTTGTAGAAAATCTTGGGCCCACACAAGCAGAGGCCCTCTGGGTGCTTCTGATAAGCAGGACCAACATTTATATTGGGACATATCATATGGACTGCAATTATTTGTCTTCAAGTACACCTTCCCCACCAGACTATGAGTTCCTCCAATTCAGAGACTGCATCTTGTAATTCTTTCTACTCTTGCATCTGACATAATGCCCCATATATGGTGAGTGTTTAGTAAATATCTGTTAAATGACTAAACACAGATTGCGGCTATATGTGGTTGTCTCCATCTAAATACCCCTCTCCCAGGGCACCTGGGTGGCTGTCAGTTGGGAATCCCAGAGTCCTGACATCAAAGCCCACATCAGGCTCCCTGCTCAGCAGGGGGTCTGCTTTTCTCTCTCCCTCTACCTCTCTCCCTGGCTTATATTCTCTCTCTAAAAATAAATAAAATCTTAAAAAAGCAAAAACAAAAAACAATTTCCCTCTTATCTACTCATAAATGAGGGTATTAAATAAGAACTTGGAGTGAAAAAGGGCTCTCATCCAGCCCTATTTGTGAACAGTGGCTAGTTGATCTACTTTCAAGTATACTCTGTTTCCCATTCCCATGATGCTTTGCCTTCCAGTCTGGTTTTATCAACCATCAGTGTCCTTGGTCCTATGGTACCTTGTTGCTGAGTTACATGGTACCACTGTTTTCTTATATTCAGCAATGGATTAACTATCTTCTGGCAGAGCCACCCCTCCTGAGATAAAGATGAGAAACTCCAGGTACGTTTAGCTAGATCAATGGCAGCCATAGTCTGAGTATAACATCCCTTTTCTGTACAAAATGGCTCCCTGATGTTCAGTTCAAGGACTCAACATTGGAAAACAGTAAGGTAACATGTGGCAAGGGCAATCCAAACTTTATCCTGCCACCTCAGGAGTTTCTCTGCTGGTTAACTCTAAAAAGTACTTTTCATGTGTCTTCATGCCATCTCTTGTTTGTGGTTTACTTGTTTGTTTGTTTTTGAGAGAGTATTTGATGGCACTTTCACCTCAAGACTCACTTCAGAGTATAGAAGTGAGGAGAAAATTCCTCTGCTAGATAGCTTCTGTTGTTTGGTTGCTGAAAGGAAGACCCTATGATATAAAGACTACTAACTGTTTATATTGATAAAAAAACTGCCTGCAACACAGGCTGGTAGGAGGGGAGTTTTTAGATGGCGTTATGATGTGAAATACCCTGTGAGACACTTACCATCATATCCTGGGACCCAGTGATGTTCCCACAGCTGCATCCTCAACCGTATAGCACTTAACAAGGAACAATTTTAAATCACTTTGCTTCTAAAATAATTTAAAATCAGGGTGAACATCAGAACAGAGTTTTTATCATTTTTTTTTTAAATGTATATGGTGTAGCCCCTAAGTTTTAGCAGTAGCAAGAATAAAAACTACACTCATTTTTGTAAAGATTGTGAGGTAGACTAAACTGGAGGGAAGAGGGAAGTCTTGGGTTCACTGAATCTGGATCCTAGCACTGCACTTACTCTTCAAAATTCAGTTTCCCCATCGATAAAATAAGACGATAAAAATGACCACCTCACAGGCAGCTCGACAAAACAGCATTCTTAATTAGTTGATGCTGTAGCACATATTAATTACTTGAATTATTATCATAATTAACACTGGTTGTGGAGCCAGGATCTTAAGTGGTTTGAATCCCATTTTTCTCAACATCCAATCATCTCACCTTGGGCAGAACTTCTGTTTGCCTCAGTTTTCACATCTATGATTTTGGCCACAGTGTCTTCATAGGACTAGTGTGACTATGAGATGAGTGGATATCTATGTAAAGTACTCAGCAGAGTGCCTGGTATGTAGTAAGCACTTAATAAATGTAAACTGCCATTGTTATTATTCCACTGCTGTGAAGATTATTCAAAGTGCAGGATCAATGTTCTCTGGGAAAAAGAAAATAGCCCATTGTAGCCATTTTGAAGCTCATTCTGAGGACCAAGAATCAAAGAGCTGACAATTAGATGATAGGTAAGGTGCAAAACTTCAAAAAAAGAAAAAAGTTACATTCCTTTCTCAAAAAATTAGCTATTTCCTTTGAGATAATAGTACAGATAGTACAGAGTTGTCATATACACCCTTCCCCTCACCTTTCCTAATGTTAGCATTTTACACAACCATGGTACCATGTCAGAAGTAGGAAATTAACATTAGTACAGTGTCATTAACTAAATGACAAATTTTATTTAAATTTCGCCAGTTTTCCATTAAAGTCCTTTTCCATTCCAAGCTCAAATCCAATTGCACATTGTATTTAATTGTTGCATCTCTCCCAGTCTGTGACAGTTGCTCAGTTTATTCCTCTCTTCCATGATCTTGACCTTTCAAAAAATGCTGGTGAGATAATTTGTAGACTGTCACTGAATTTGGATTTGTCTAATGTTTTCTCATATTAACTGAGATGATAAAATTGGGGGAAGAATACCAGAGGTGAGGTACCTTCTCAGTGCATCTTATCAGGAGGTACATGATATCAATATGTTTGTTATTGGTGGTGTTAACCATGATGACTTGGTTAAGTTAGTTTTCTTCCAGGTTTCTCCAATGTGGAGTTACCGTTTTCCCTTTCCCTACTCTATTAATTAGAAGGGAGTTACTAGTCCACTCCTCACCTGAAAGGGAGAAGAAATAAGCTCCACTTTTTGGAGGGAGATATATCTGAGAACTCATGGGCATATGATTACAACCAGCACAGTAATTAATAAATACTTTGGAGATATAATTTGTGGTGATACAAAAGTTTCTCCTTAAACTTTTGCCCACTAATTTAAGCATTCATCAGTATATCTTGCCTGCAACAATTTTTTTTTTAAAATTTTATTTATTTATTTGTCAGAGAGAGAGAGAGAGACCACAAGTAGGCCGAGAGGCAGGCAGAGGCAGAGGGAGAAGCAGGTTCCCTGCCGAGCAAGGAGCCCGATGTGGGACTCGATCCCTGGACGCTGGGATCATGACCTGAGCTGAAGGCAGCCGCTTAACCAACTGAGCCACCCAGGCGTCCCTCCTGCAACAATTTTTACTATAATGTTTTTGTGGTAATTTTCTCTTTCCCTCATCTTGTCTATATTTATTAAATGGGAATTTCTCTGTAAGGAAGAAGTGTCATATCTTACTTATATATGCATGGACTCTTCAATGTATATTTTACCATTGGGGCTATAAAACCATACTATATTTATTTTTGTTTTTCAAATTATTGTAGCTTTGACCATTGGGAGATCTTTAAGTTTGCTGTTTCCTGTATCATTTTGACTTTTTTTTCCCCTAACTTCCTTATTTCTTGAAACCATAAGATGATTGGTCCATATTTTCACTACCTCTGGTCTTTCTTTAAAGAGATCTTTTACTGGAGAATGGTATTTAGAAACCAAGTTCTGGGTGCTAAGTACATTTCTTGCTACTGGGGTATCACTCCTAGTAGGCCCTCTCAGGGAATCTATGTATGCATACCAACCAATGAATACACACACACACACACATCTATGTATCTACATTTATTTTTGTATCTAACTGTATACAAATTAAAATAAACATTTTAATAAACAAATTTAATAAGTTAAAATTAAAACATGTTTAATATTGAACAATGTAATATTTTTTAACATTTTAATAATTAAACTAAAATAAAATAAACATTTTACTATGATATCTCTGAATCTCATTTAGAACCACAGGGTTCTTTCTAGCCTTCCCCCTGCTTATTTGTAAACTTCTTTCTCTGGTGATGAGAAATCACTGTTTTCTACAGTATATACACTTATTTGCTCAATCCTCATATATGTGTAAAGTAGCTTCAGAATTGGGGCTGACCCATACCCCTGTGAGCAACCAATTTATCAAATGGACAAAATAGTTTGTGCACATTTTTGGTCTTTAGCCTGAAAGCATCTCATTCAAATACGGTTTTGCAAAGTTACTGGGTCAGTACTTGTTCATCACGGTCTATATTCCTTCTTGGCTCTCACTGTCATCCTGGTTATGTTTTTTAAATTTGCATAAGTAAAATTCATCCTCTGTGATGTACAATTCTATGAATTTTGATAAATGCATAGACTCATACACCTACCGTCACAATACCATTTGGAACTTAGCCCCCCAAATTCCCTCATGCTCTCCTTTGTAGCCAACTCCTCCCCTACTCCCCCACTACGGATCTGCTTTCCATTTCTATCATTTTGCCTTTTCCAGAATGCCATATAAATGGAATCATACAACATATGGACTTCTATATCTGGCTTCTTTAATTTAAGAACATGTGTTTAAAATTCATTCGTGTTGTTGCATAAATCAGTAGTTTGTTTCTTTCCAGTGCTGAGTAGTATTCCATTTTACAGATACACTGCAACTTACTTACCCATTCTTCTGTTGAAGGACATCTGGCCTGTTTCCAGTTTTTAGCGATTATGTATAAAGCTGTTATAAACATTCACATACATGTTTCAGCGTGATGATACGTTTTCAGTTCACTTGGTTAAATACCTAAAAGTAGGACTGGTAACTTATATGCCAAGTGCATACTTAACATTACAAGAAACTGCTGAACTGTCTTCCAAAGTAACTACCATTTCTCACTCCACTGGGAAGAGAGTTCCAGTCGCTCTGCATCAGCATTTGGAATCGCCAGTTTCATTTGCTTTTAGCTATTTAATGTTACGGCGTCTCATTGTGATCCTCATTTGCATTTCTCTAAAAACTACTGAAGATGGACACATTATTATATGCATGTTTGCCTCCTCTATATCCTTTTTGGTAAAGGGTCAGTTCGGATCTTTGCCCTTTTTAAAAAATGGGTTGCTTGTTTTTGTATGTGGGGTTTTTAGATTTCTTTATCATTCTGGATAGTACTGTCCCATGAGACACGTTGTCTGCAAATATTTTACTTTAGTCTATGGCCTTTTTCTCATTCTCTTAACAATGTCCTTCGCAAAGTAAGAACTGACTGTTTTAAAAAACTTTAGTGTATCGATTTTTTTTCTTTTTTAGTCTGTACTTCTGATTTCATAATTAAGAACCTTGCAAATCCAAGGTCACATTAATTTTCTTCCAGAAGCTTTAGGGTGTTGTATCTTACATTTAAGTCAATGACCCATTTTGTGTTATTTTTGCATAATGTTTGAGGTATGTGTCAAGCTTCCCTTTTCTGCACATTGATCTCTGGTTTTCCCCCACCATTTGTGGAAAGACCATCTTCTCCCCATTAAATTGCCTTTGATTATTTGCCCAAAAGTTTGTTGGCTATACTTCTGTGAGTCTATCTCTAAACTTCATATTTAGTTCCCTGGTCTATGTGTTTGTCTTTTTACCAGTAACACACTGTCTGTATCCTATCGGAGTCTGGTTCTGATAATTGCCTTGATGATGACTCGCCTTTGCATTTGTCTCATGATTTCTGTGGAAAGTTGCTTATCTAGTAAATACTGAGGTAAGTATATTTTGTGCTTGGAGACGGACACACCTTTCCTTCTGCTCGACCTTTGATGTCAGAGGTTTGTGTGCCCTATTCCAGAGTTGGCTGGGGACAAGAGTTGTTATTGCTGTGGTTACCCTCATGATAACTCAGACTTCAAATTCTGCTAGTTGTGGCTTCTCTTTAGGCTGGCGCTGACTTGCTAGAGGTTATTTCTTCAGTGTCTACTTACTTCCTGGATCTGGGTCTGTGCTTTGTGCAGCTCTCCAGGGAGAATCCGACTCTTGTGGCTGTCCCGGTTTATGACAGTTATCATTGCTTGACTTTTGTTAACCTGGTGCTGAGGGGTAGAAGACAGCTGGCTCCGATGACTGATGCTCTCACTGATCCTCAGTTCCAGGCAGGCCCAGTGTCCCTGGGTCTGGTGGGGTGAGGTCGGTTCACACGTTCTCCTGCCCTACCCTTCCCCCAGCTACATTCTGGGGCTGGCAGGCATGCCCAACCCCCAAAAGCAGAAGGATCTTTCTTTTCTCTTCCCTCAGAGGCAATGAGTTTTCCCTAGAGCAATATGTCTCCACTTGTTGCTGCTTTACTATAGATGAAGGCTTTTTTTTTGTTTTTTCTCGAGGGAGGTGGTTCTGGAGGAAGTTTTTGCTGAGGCTGCTGCTCCCTCTCCCAGACAACACCATGAAGGAAGCCTTGAACAATAGAGCAAAGAACAATGAGAAGGTTTTCAATAGAGGATCAGTGACATGATAAGGTTACCTATAAAAATGCCAGGGAGACTGGTTTGGAGCAGAGCAGAATGTGAGAAGACCAGTTACAGAGCTCTTGATATGGTACAGTATAGCAGGGTAAAAGGAACATCAGTTAATTATCTTAAGAGCTGGCACTAGAATTCCTCTTAGGGAAGAAACTATGTCTATTTAGGAAAATCCCTTAACAGGCCATTTAGGTGTGAAAAAACGCCCAGGAGTGGAGTGAAGAACAAAAGCTCAGCTGAATTCCTCACTCGAATAAACTGAAGTAAATGTGATCTTGTTTTGCTGAGATTGATGAGAAGGGGGAAAGGAGCAGGAAAGCAGGTCAACAGCTCGATTACAGAGTGTCATGCAGGGAGCTGTGATCACTGAAATACACAGGAGAGGGGGATTATTGAAATTACACATACGTATGAGGATAGCTAAAAAGCTAATAGCAACTGGTCGTGGTTCTGGGAGACAGAGGTCCTCTATTGCCCTAATCGTCAATAAAGTCAGCCACACACAGCAAAGGGAAGGTTTTAAGGAGCAGTGATATGGGTGGGGTGTGGGGTGTCTTGGGATCAAGGATAGACACTGAGTCCCATATCTGCCTGGATTAAGGTCACTCTAGCAATAGTCCAAGAAGATAGGCCAGAGAAGCCACTAAAATGAACAGATTCAGAAAAGTAAGAACTCCATACCTGACACAAATATGACAACTGACGTGCCCAAAAGGGGACACTGGGCGTTCTACAAGTCAAAGGTCTAGGTGTTTGAGGCAAGGTGATCTCAGCAAGTTGATTCCCCCAGCCAGGAATAGGTTAATGTTCAAAAGTAAAGTATATAACTGGGGTGGCTGTCATGTACATTTTCTCATTTAAAATAATTTTTAAATACATATTGATTTTTTTAAAGATTTTATTTATTTATTTGACAGACAGAGATCACAAATAGGCAGAGAGGCAGGCAGAGAAGGCGGTGGGGGGGGGGGGGAAGCAGGACCCCCGCTGAGCAGAGAGCCCGATGCATGGCTGGATCCCAGGACCCTGGGATCATGACCTGAGCTGAAGGCAGAGGCTTTAACCCACTGAGCCACCCAAGTGCCCCTACATATTGATTTTTAATATAGTTACATATACACTAATAAAGGCACAGCAAGCTGAGTGTGTCAAAAGAAACTGCTTTGGTCTCCAACATCTACCATCAAAAAGAAAGCAATGGAGTTAACTTCTTCAAACCACTTAGAATTGTTTAAGAATGTCATTATATTTCTGCAAAAGGGAAAATACAGTTGAGGTTCCTATCAGAGAATGTTACTCAAAGAGAAGATAAAATACAGTTCATCAATTGTTACATTTAAAATGGAATCAACCTACTTCAGAAGGAAAATCGGGCATTTTCACCATGACCTGGAGGAAAGTAGAAGTAGAAATGGCAAACAAGAAGGCTCTTCTCCAGGGAAACCAGGACTATGGCAATACCCTGAACCACTAACTCCAAATATGAGTCCTACAAAGACACTTAAGTCCCACTGTACATAACATATCGCTTGCAAAAGGGAAACCAGGACTATGGCAATACCCTGAACCACTAACTCCAAATATGAGTCCTACAAAGACACTTAAGTCCCACTGTACATAACATATCGTTTGCAAAAGGCAAATTGGGCATGAAATGCCAATTATTTTACACCTGAGACACAAAAGCAAGACATATTACAAACAAGTGTATTTTGGGAGATTCTTTCAAAACAGTTAATCACTAACTTTGGCTCATAGTCTGTTGTATGAACTTCAGTACCAAACAAGAGGCAGTTGGAGTTACTGTCAACAACAGAAGCACTACATAAGAAAGTCAAAAATTTTAAAGAAAACCTCCTGTACATTTATATTGTAGGAATATGTCTTATAAACAAGGGAGAAAATGTCACAAAAACTCAAGGTATTATTCTTGGAAATCTTCACATTCGCATTGTCTTTTTTTTTTTTTTTTTTGGTCTCCAAAATATCTCATGCCCTTTACTGAAACTAACACAGAGAAATTATACTCCTCTGAATTCCCTTGAATTTGGTCCCTAATGGGAATACAACTCCAATCTCAATCTAAGTACATTTGACAGTGAGGATTTTTAAAGTTAATCCAAGTAGGCTTAATACTCTCTTGATTTAGTTCCTCCAGAACAAGACTCTGACATAGGAGTTGAGTGCAAGTAGAGTATTTGGAACATGATCCCAGAAAACTCTAGAAAGGGTAGGTAGGGGGAAGCGAGACAAACAAAGAGACAGGGAGCACCCTGGATGGCTCAGTCAGTTAAGCATCTGGCTCTTGATTTTGGCTCAGGTTATGATCTCAGAGTCGTGGATTGAGCCCCGTGATAGGCTCCACACTGTGGATCCTGCTCAAGATTCTCTCCTCCCTCTCTTGCCGAACCCCGTGACAGTCTCCACACTGTGGATCCTGCTCAAGATTCTCTCCCTCCCTCTCTTGCTGCCCTTTCCACCCTACTCAAAGGAAAAAAAAAAAAATAGGAGTTGGTAAAATGTGCATTTCAAGGAGATAATCTCTGTGGACAACTGAGAATGCTTCTGGGGACCTGTGGGAACTAGTCTGGGACACACCTCAGACTTATCCCAATTGAGGGTCCTCAGTGGTCGGATACTATCCGCTAACTCCTTGTGTGCCTGTTGAGAACTGCTTCTAGGGACATTAAGTCTCCAATTTGCCCTATGGCTGGGCTGCCCATCCCCCAGGGACCAGAAGAAGGGCCCTCCAGAGAGAGCTCAGAGTGCTTGCATAAGCAGCTTTGGGAGCCTGGAGAGGGAAATCCTGCAAGGATGTGTATAGGGCACTCACAGCACCCATACTGGCACTCAGCGTGGCTCACAAATTAACAAATCGGAGAACCATGGAATGAAAGAGCTGTCAAAACAGTTAGGGATCGAGTCCTTTCTGCAGGTGCTTCTGATACCTTGAACCTGTTACAGTCTCTGCACTTCTGCACGAAGCACTGAAGTTCTTTCAGGAAGGGAGAAAAGGAAAAACCCTAACTGTGTTGTTGGTGTTCCCAGCTGAGCCTGCCTCAAATTCATGCAGTTGTACGTTAGGAGATGAGAAAAGAGGGTGGACAGATAGTGACCTGTGATAAAAAGGGCAGTCCTTGGCCCCGGAGACTCAGGCCGTGTGCTCAGTGCCTCAAGGGAAGAAAATGAAGAACACTAGGAGACAATAAACGGAACACTATTTGCTGCTTATATGAGAAAACTAGGCCACCATGAGAATGGGAGCCTTCTTGGTTTTTCTGGCAAGAGCACAATGTGATCCCAACATCGTGAGGACCTCTGAAAATTTAACCCCACTTGGACAAGTCTGAGATCTGAGAGTTGGGACACAGCCCCCTTGGTACAAACATTCATGATATTTTTTTGTTGGAAGGGGAAGTACCAGCTTCCATGGCCTTCATCAGGGTATCTCTCCCAAACAGCTTCATAGGTGACATATCTATAAGGGAGGTAGAGTTTAACAGGTGCAAGAAATATTCATGGACACATGTGATACTATCAACAGCTCTTGGAAATAGAAAAGTCTTGGAGAGGTAGTGAGGTTACTTACACTGGAGCTGGGTAGAGAAATGGGCAGGGTGTCAGTGATGGAGTAAGGAATGGGCAAGGCTCAGGTATGGGCTGAGAAATGTATTAGGACTTCTGGATGGACCAGGTTTGGAGGGAAGTTCGTGGGTGAGAGAATCAGGACAGGAGTGGGGGACCCAGTGGGATTCTGGAATGGATTTGGAGCAAGGATTTATTTCTTCAACAAATGCTGATTGAGCTTTTAGTACTTGTCAGGCACTATTCCATGTACTGGAGATACACTGCACGAGATAGAAATTTCCTATTTTTATATGGAGCTTAAAGTTTAACACAGTGCTGCTGTTACATGTGCATAATACTAGACAGTTTTTTCTACCTTTTAAAAAACATATTTTTATTATTAAATAATAATTGACTTTTTAATTTCTTCCCTTTGGATCAGGAAGTATGGGTCTGGCATATAGAAGTGCCCCAGGATGAAAACAGCTATGTCAAAATTTAATATGCACAATGTCTTGAATAGGCTATTTTCAATAACTCTATTCCTCTTGCAAGTGATTGGCTAAGGCCAATGAGACTCTAAGGAATATCTTCGAAGGAGCTTCTGAAAAGGGACACCTAGGTGGCTCAGTCGGTTAATCGCCTGCCTTCAGCTCAGGTCATGATCCCAGGGTCCAGAGATTGAGTCCCGCATTGGGCTCCTTGCTCAACGGGTGGCCTTCCTCTCCCTCTGCCTGCCATCCCCTCTGCTTGTGCTCTCACACACACTCTCTCTCTCTCTTTCTCTCTCTCTGACCAATAAATAAAATCTTAAAAAAAAAAAAAAAGACTTTCTGAAAAAAAAAAGTTTTTCTTCTTGGCAAAGAAGACACTTAAGGAGAAACTGCCTCTTATCTGTCTCTCTTCGTGGTCATATAAGGATGTAGCATCTAAGACCACAGAGACCACCCTGCTTCCTTGAGGAAACAAACTGAGGGGAAAATGCCAACTGGCTGAAGGTAGGGAATGGACAGATAGAACCTGGGTCATTAGTATCATGTCTGGGCCACCGACTTAATAAATCCTGGAATTATCTGCTTCCAATGCTCCTGTTTTCGAGCACATAAATTCTTCTCATTATTGAATCCACTTTTAATAGCATATTCTGTTACTTGCAGCTGAAAGCATGCTCTCTGATGGACTCAGTGAGTTCACCAAAGCGTCAATCATGAATGCCATTTAAACATTGGTACAAGTGTTCAAAACTGCCTGAGTTGCATCGCTGACAACGAAAGTGTTGTTTCTTGACCTAAAGTCAATATGCTTATTCCAAAGCATTCCACAGACTGAATGTACTTGCTTTGTTCTCATTCCTCTTGAAATAAAACCCTTAATTTTTGCTCTATACAGCTAAAGAAGTGTTTATTAGATGTGCTAAATATACCATCTGATATACTTTTCACAATGTAGAAGAATAAAAGTAACTCAAACCCAAATATCAGAGTAATTAGTTACCAGAATTCTTTAGGATTTCCTGAGGAATTTGCCCTTCGTGGTAATTTGTTCAGCCTCCCGGACACTTTATCCTTCATCATACACCTTTAAGGAGCAGAAAGTAACCTCTCCATGGCTTTGCCATGCCTCTCCTTCAGCACCCCTCCCTGTGAATGGCTAGCCACTTACTCCATGAAAAAAAAGATCATCTGCCACAGTCACTTAATGTAGGAAACATCATGAGACAGTAAGAAAACTTCCAATTATACTCTGACCTAACCTCTCTTACAATGTCTTTATATTCCCATAAATCAAAGCAGGTAAACCCTTAACACCGCCTTTGAAGAGTTATATATACATAGGGGGAAAAAAAAGAGAGAAAAAGAACCAGCTTTTCTCACAGTCAGATTTTACTATTATGTCGTGGAGACCTTTCAAGATTTTTCCAATATGAACCATGTCAGGAGAAATCTCCAAATATATCATATGATCTGAATTGTGGATGACAAATGGCCTGGGTTTCCCATCATTCCAATGTTGTCAATTTGGCCTTCCTCCTCATTGACTCAGGACAGACAGTGGGACTCCAGACTCAGGCCTGCATTAAGTATCACATCCAGTAAATGAATTTATTTCTTTTACCAATATCATTGCATCAGGGAGACTTGGGGGAACACTGGCTTGGGAGAACGTTCCTGGTAGCTGCAGATAGTCCCATTTCCTTCCTGTAGTCCCAATAACGATGGGGGGGAGGGGAGAAAAAATCAGAACGGTGAAGATAGGAAGGGTACAATTTGATCTCAATTTTGTCATTCCCGTCCACGTTTCACACACATTCACCACATGACGAATCCAACACTTGTTCAAAAGAGCGGGACAGTGTGGAGCCACGGAGTCCTCCCCCTCCACCTGCACGCCTTTTTCAGAACCACGAAGTTCACAGGTGACACAAAGGGAAGTGTCTCTGATACTAGCTGCCAACCCCCCCAACCCCAATGCAATTTATTCCCTTCCTGAAAGCTTCCTCCTTCAGATGTGGCAATCACACCTCCTCACCTTCCTCCTCCAAGAGCTTTGTTAACTTTCCTGATTTGATTTCCCCTGCTTAAATAATCCAAAACCTGCTACCGCCTAGTACCTCGCGGAAGAACAGATGCGGTTGGGTGCACCTGGGGACAGCTGCGGTCTGGACTCCCGGCCCCCATCAATTATCACCCCCCATTACACTCACCCTCCCCTCCGTCACGTTGCCACCTGTGCTTCGTGTGTTCCTGAGATTCCTTGGGAAAAAATGCAATGAGTGGCATTCGGGAGTTTCTCCGATTCCCACAGAGTGCGTAGCCTTCCCTTCTAGCCCCCTTTTTCAATGTGCTAATTGTAAATGCAGCTACAAAGAAATGCCTCCAGAAAGCACCGACTTCAGGCTCAACCCAGACAAAGGTGCGGTGGCTTCCAGAACTCCATTCCTGTCAGCTTTCCGTCTGAGGCACGAGCTTGGAAATTGCTGCAGGCTGACAGTCCCCCTCGTCTTCAAGGACAGAACTGGGTCCAAGCGGAAGGCACCCACTGTGAGTCTGAGGGCCATCCAGCAGTGTGAGGTTTTTCACTACATTACAATTATTAAAACACCTGTGCTAAATAACCTGATCCAGTCTGAAGTGTTCCTGAATCTCCCAAATCACTCATTTCTTAACTAGGCTGGCTTATTGACTGCATTTAGGTGGGCACTAGAAAATCAAGGTAAAGCCAGGTTCAGAATCTCTTGAAGTCCTTTCTCACCTGCATCCTGAGACATGAGATGCCTGTGTTGAAACGTCTCATTCCCTTCTTCTCCCACGATCCTGGTGAAAACCAACCCATATTTCAAAGGCATTAAAAAAGGCAACCACGGGCCGCCTGAAGAAACCAGCTCAGGGATGAAAAGGTGCCATTTATTTGGATTAAGAGTGGATGGAAGGAGTCTCTCCTATTAATGTGAATGATTTGGGGAAAGAGAACGCAGGGGTGAACCATCCAGAAATGACAGAGATGCAGCTTCAAGTGAACGAATTCCCTCCTGCTTCTCAAAATGTACTGAGTGTCCACATCATATGCCTCATCTCTTTTAAAGCAGCTGGTCACTTACATCGAAAATCACACAGATGGATGAAAAGTTCTCCCAGGATTAAGAAATGTCTTTAAAACATGGGCTCTGTGGCCATCAGCAAGGCTAGACCTCTTTGCCTGTGAGCCCATAGACTCCCACTGTTTGAGTAGACTTCTGGCTCTGGCCATGTTTTTGCTTCCTTCAAATGCAATTTCTTCTTTGGCCAGGGTTTCCTTCTTAAATGGTAGGGCTCAGTTCAGGTATTGGCAAGTGTTTCAGGAAATGATGGAAAGTAGCCAAGCACAAGTTCTAAGAAAATTCCATTTTTATCTAATTGCAGAAATATAGTATGGAAAGACCCTGGGTTCCCCCTCATTCCGGGGTTCTGCAAGTACGTTGGTATGCTTCTGAGACCAGCCTGTAGCTATACCCACACTTGAACTTCTTGGGTACCTCTCTACTTCCAATCAAACTAGACCAAGCTAGAATGAGTCCACAAATGCAGCCCTTGACTCATCCCATACCAACGTAACCCAGGAAGATATAAGTGGATGTCATTAATGCTTTGACAATCTCTCTTGCAACCTCTAACATTTCCTCAATGTTTACTATGTTCAGAGAACGAGGTTAAGGTATTTTATGTGATATATCCTATTTATTACTCACAGCAAGCTGGTATGGAAGGCTCTATTGGTGTCCCCATTTTACAAATGAAGAAGCTGAAATATAGGCTGTGTAAGTAACTTGCCCAAGGCCACAGAGCTGGTAAATATTGGAATCAGAAATGGACCCACACATCCTAATCCCAAAGCCCATACTCTTAACTGCTACATAATGTGTCCAAAAAAAATAGTCACTATGCGTGCTCACGCGCACACACACACACACACACAAAACCTGTTTAACCTCATAAATAATATTAGAAATGTGAAAGTATCAGTAAGACACTCTTTTTTTTTTCAGACTGGAAAATATTTACAATGATAATATCTGGTCAGGGGTGGGAGAAGTAGGGGAAGGGCTGTCACTGCTTCTGGCAACAAAATTAGGTACCAATTACCTAGAAGGTAATTTGGCAATAATGACCAATGCCTGGGGATTTCACCTACTATTCCAGTTGCCAAATTTATTCCCAAGTCTTCATCCTAAGGAAATAATTTAGGCAAGTGTGAAAAGATGAATGCTCAGTAATTTCTCATAGCATCGTTGGCAGTAGAATCGGAAATAGCCACGGTGCCCATCACAGGGAGTTGGCCACAGAAGCTATGGTATATCCATCTATTGGAACACTGGCAGTTATCCAAAATTGTGGTTTCAATGTGTATTAAAGGATATGGAAATATGTTTAAGGTATATTATTGAACAAAAAGATAAAAAGTCATAGACATCATATAATCTCATTTTGGCAAAAATTAACACACCCGCTTGGACCTTTGATGAAAAACCATTTCTTAATCCCATTATTTTAACCATGACTATCTTTGTGAGTGGAATTGCGTGCAAGTGTCATCCTCAGCTCACGTTATCCATATCCAGTGGACAGCCATTTCTACCCTACAAATTGATAAGGATGGGGGGTGACGCAGTGACAACACCTGACCTTGGTAAGGGTGGGATCAAAGTCTAGCTAATGTCTGCATGTGAATGACTGTTCATCATGTGGCCTCTGCAGAAAGAAAAAAAAAAAAAAGGTTGAGAACAAAAGCCACAGACTACTCAAACTACTCCCAAACTCAAATGTTCAAAGTCCAACGCTATGCCAAATATCTCATACTTACCTGCCAAACTACTTCAATCTTCAACATTTCAAGCTATACCCACAAATTAGAGGGTTCTGAATGTAACTCTTTCCTGCCTTTTGCCTCTTTCTTCATCCAGTCTTATGAGGAGGCTCTCCCAAGATAAGACCACAATGCTCCCGGGGCCAAGGATGTGGGTCCAACCTTTTGGAATGTCAACCATTGTGGGCTCTGTTCCATGGACGCATGTTGAACTCCTGCCATTCTTCTCAAAACATATGCACAGTTTGGCCAAAGGAGACCAAAAGAAATTACGTAGCTGTATCTTTTGCCAATGTGGCAAAAATCAAAGCACATGGTCTGTGAAAGATAGGTCATTGACACTCTTCTGGACTGTAGAAACAAGCATTATGTAGTGTTAAATCATCCCGCAACCGGCACACTTTGGCTATTTGTTTATCGCTTCATCCAACAAATGTGTGAACTGATAGTCAAAGGCACACTCTTTGACAAGAACAAATATGCTGAAAATATGAGAGCCCAAATGAGTAATTGTTTCCACCACTTACAATAGGATTAAACATTTATCAGATAAGGAAGATCCTACAACTCAATTGGGAGCATGGGTGACAGTTCAAATACAAAATATTTGGAATGCATGTCCATATCTGATAAACATCACAATCTATTTCCATGCTATTATATCAATTTTGTCTCTACAGAAGTCTCAAGCTTCTGTTTTTAAACACTATGCAGATATAAATATTTACATTTGTTTGTGATACATGTATGTGTGTACTGTGCATGTATTTGAGTGTATATACACATCACGTATCATACATATCACAATGTGCTGTAATTCACACCAAAATTAAGCCTGAAGTGATTTTGCATACCAAACCATATTTTATCACTTCAATAAAAATATTTAGTGAGCACTTTATATGTGCAAGATTTTGTGCTAAGTGCTAGCATGGGACACAAAAATGAATAATAAATTCAGTACATCCACTCTCAAGGAGCTTATAATTTGTCAGGTAGTTGGAAAGACAAGTAAGCAAACAACTATTACGTAAACTTACCCAAGTGATAATTATAAAGATGTAAACAAAGTGTCATGGGTATCTCAAAAATTGTACATAGATACAGATGTAAAGGTGACTATAGATCAGCCATTATCAAATGTTTTCCACAAAGAGCCAGAGAGTAAGCAAATTCAGCTTTGTGGGCTATAGAGTCCATGTCACCCTTGCTGGGATCTGCCATTATAGCCAAAAGAATGCATAGACAATTTGTCAATCAATGGGCGTGGTTGCCTTCCCATAAGACTTTATGTATGGACATCAGCATTTGAATTTCATATAACTTGAACATGCTGCAAAATATTCTCTTTCTTTTTATTGCTCTTTTCAACCATTTAAAAATGTAGCAACCATCCTTAGCTCACAAGCAGTCCAAAAAACCGGAGGTAGGCTAGATTTGGCCTGAGGGCCAGGGTTTGCTGACTCCTCAGATAGATATAGACCTCACTAAAGAGCTTGAGATCACAACCAGCTGGGGTGTGAAAAGAAACAACTCAGGGGAATAGCTTCATGGAGAAAAGGGCTGTGATACTGTACCATGAAGATGGGAACTGTTTGGAAGAGATGGTAGTAGGATGGGAATACTAAGGAATGGGAGAGGAAAAGTAATTCCCGGTCTCTAGGACACCATGCTAAGGAGGTTGTGTAGGTCCTGAAGAACCAGAGAAATAAGGGCAAAATGATTAGAGTTGCTACTCAGATAGTGGAAGGTGCGAGGTTTGGTGAAAAAGGGGAGGGAACTACTGCAGTCATCCAGCTGAGTGCTCACAAAGTCTTGACTTTCCAAATCGGCCAAGGGACCAAGGAGGGGAGGAGGGATTCGGAGCACAGTGATGAAGCCAGCAAGACCTGGTGGCAGATGCCGATATGAGTGTGATAAACACAGGAAGAAAACTGACTCCGTTGTCAAAGTCCGGGGAAGGTGGAAAAGCTGACGCTGTGAACAGTGACAAAGGGGACAGAAGGACTAGTTTCAGGGAGATTTCAGGAAGGATGATGAAGCTCAGGGCATGTGAGGCCGGAGGGGCAAACACACAAAGGAGTCTATATTCCACTGATTTCTGAAAAGGGCTTCCATAGTCAGCCTATCTTCTCTAAGCTGCAGGCCATTGCTATCCATGAAGAGTTGCAACGATTTCAAATCAGCGTTAAGCATTACCTGCCAGCAAGATATTTTTAGCTACTGTCAAAATCTGGGCTCAGATGGTTGTCGTTTATCTCAGATGCCTTGGCAGAAAACAAGTTAAGAGCCACTGCTATCAACTACGTCCAAACACAAAAGGTGAATCTCTCAGGTAGCCAAAATACCTGAATAACTGAATGCTGAACTTGGTTCCCACTTTACTTCTGTAACTGCCTGTTAGCTGTAAATTTGGACTTCAGAAGGAATTTTAGATTTCAGATACAGTTTGGGAATTGTGAGCGTACAGAGCCAGGCCATTCAATAGAACACTCTACAATGAGGAAATTGTGCTGCATGTTGCTGTCCAATATGTCAGCCGTGAACCCATGTGGTTAGTGAATACTTGAAATGTGGCTAGCGTAACTGAGGAACCGAATTTTAAATTTATTTCATTTAAATTTAAGCAACCTCCAGAAGCCAATATTGTACTGTATGTTAACTAAGTGAAATTTAAATTGAAGAATATATAAAATAAAATAAGATGAAAAAAGTAAATTTAAGGAAGCATAGGCAGCCAGTGGTTACCCTGTCGGACAGTGCAGATAGAGATGACAATTGGAGTGGGTGAAATAATCAGGTAGGCGACAGGAACATCATAACCAAAATACCAGGAAGAAGAAACGTGTTAGAGTGGGAGGAGGAGAAGATGGGTAGAGATTAGCTGAAGGAAAGCTAAGGAGAAAAAAACATTTGAGAAAGAGTGGTCAACAGTTTCGGAAGAGGATAACATGTGACAAACATGAGTTGATGAACAGACAAAGACATCTCCGTGGACGTTAGATACTAGGTGACCATGGGAAGTTTTGATACCTACAGCAGATCCTTCATGGAGGTGGAATCAAATTCAATGGTTTGGGGAATGAAGTGGTGACTAAAATTAACGTAATAATAGTGACAACAGCAACAGCCACGACATCATGCACCAGAACTACTTCAGAAAGAAAATAAATAAAAAGAAAAAAGACGTCCTTTTCAAAATCATGTGTGGCTTAACTCAGAGTTATTGGAAAGACCAGACTGGGAAGGACATCGAAATGACTGTATTCCCTGACTTCTAGGATGCCTTCAGTCATAATATGATAACAGCTTTCCCTGCAGGGGGAAGAGGGAGCCACCACTTAACATACACACACCAATTCTAATAGCCAGGCTTTCTAGACTCAAGGGAACATAGTATATAATACACAAAGGTAAAAGGTCTTCCTTAAAAATACATTGGAAACCTTAGGTTTGTGGAGAGATTCCAATCAGTACTGTCACAAATTCTCAGAGAATATTGGCTATGCATGCATTCTTGTGCAAATGGTACCTAGAGAAAAAAAAGTGTGACGGTTGCCCCAGGAGGTAAGAACATTAGGACAAAGAGCAGGGCCTGAGAAGAGGGTAGGTTGACTTAGGTTCCAGCGAGAATGGAGACATGACGTTACTCTGGCATCAGAGTAACATTGACCTCAGTTACACAGATGGGACCAACAAAGGAATGAAACTCTGAGCACATGTGCTCAAACTCTGAGCATACAAGCTCTTTCTTGTGCAAGAGCAGGTATGCTTAGGTTAGCTCCAGGTTCAGGTGAAGCCACTCTGGAGTTCTGGTGCCAAACAAAGGGTCTTCATCTGAGGCATTGCCAGCATCGTTAGCCAATCAGAGGAGACATGGACCACTCTCATCTCTCCTCTCCCCACTCCTGCCATTTTTGAGCTTCCAGATTAAGAAAAGGAGACTTCTCTTTTACTTTTCTTGGTGCAATTTACATGACCATGGCATCCAGCTCACATCTTCAGGCTCTATATATGCACATTGAGAAATATTTACTTTTACTGTAGAACATAGAACCATGGAATTAGAAAAGACATTCAAAGACCAGTCCCAATCAGCAACCTGTCTTCAGACAGGTATTGGTCTATCCTGCTCCCAAAAGATAATTATTAATTTCCTTCTTGCGGATCCCTGGGGACAGAGACGCGGCACTCTCCCTCGTTTGTTTGCTGCAGCATTATACACAGATGTTGTTCATCCAGAACCGAGACCTGTATAGTCATGGCAACATGCACCAACCCCCATGCTGGAGTCTTTGTTCAAATGAGGACTATATTTGAGTAAACACGTCTGGGTCACTGAGTTCCTCCCAACAAATGTTTTAACATCTTCCCGTTTCTTTCTTCCATTTGTTCATTTCAAAAATAATAATCATTGTTCTTTGCCCTTTTGTCTAGTTTGTTACTCCGTCTTGTATTTTTTTTAATTAGGAAAATTTAGTGCAACATGTTATGCTTCTGATTCTAAATGTCGACAGTAAAGCTCTCCAAACTCATGATTTCTGTGGCAAATATAACCCGGTCTCACTGCCGAGTCACAGAGGCACAAGCATTAACTTTTTATGTTATATGAAAAAATACTGTACTTTTGGAAAGGGCCAGAATTAATGTTACTATGACAACTCCAAATTTCTGACTTTTATGCATGTAAAATTTCAAGGATACAGTTGCATTATAACACAAGGTTGTTTATAAAATCTCGCCTGAGCACTAAGATATTTATTACAAGTCCTCACTCAGACCAATAGAAAGTGTCACAACCCCCCCCATAGCAATACACATCAGTGAAATAGATGGTAGTGTATATGTGGTTGCAAAATATTATGAAATCGATTAAAATCTTATTTCTTTCATAGCTGCTATACTTATAAACACATATATACAGTATGCAGCACTGGGTATAAATACAAATAAAACATAAAGAGAAAACATATAAAACCTCATAAATATACAGTATCCTGCCTTATCAATATTCATTTATGCATATCTCTGCACTCACGCATTAATAAAAGCACATATATTGGATTTGAATGTGTGAGGGATGGGTAGAGAAGCTGTAATCAAGATATTCAAGCTCTCCTCTTCATGGAGAAGTATTACATTATCTCTCTCAGCCTATTATGTTTTCTGAAATTTCCAAATGTATGTTTTGGCCTCTTCAACTTTAGTCTTTTGCATTTAAGTAATGAGAAAGTTAAGTGCAATAAATGGATCACTCAAGGGCATTACCAAGAATGTTTTGATCTATTTAGAGCCTTTAACTTCAGAGCAAAGGCCTGGTTTAGTGTGACCTTAGTGAATTCAAACTGTTTTGTTTCACTAACAAGTGAAGCATATATTTCAATAGAATTAATGTATGACTAGCTTCTCAAAGAGACTCCATTTCAGGCCGGGGTGCAAAGGGGGGAGGGGTTCTGATTTCAAAACTCCCTCAGACATATTTCTAAGAAAGCATCTCCGTATAATGCCAACTGATGAAAATTTGAGAATTCTATGGTCTTGCAGCTCTATTTTATTTGTGTTAGTTCGTGATTTGTGGGACAAATACAGTTTTTCTCAAAAACTCCAAGTGCTGGAACTGTTTTGCAAGAGATCTGGACTTTTTCTCAACAAATTCCAACATGTTCCCCATAGGATTCAGGGGGACAGGGCCCTGCTCTGTTTTCTTATTGGGTTAACTGTTAGTATTGAGGCCAAACCAAACTCCGAGCTGAGATTCTTTTCCTGTTTCCTGGGCCCTCACCTCCCTTAGACGTCTTCCTTTTCAATGGCTTCTGTCCTTCCTCCGGCAGCTATGAATAATGCGCCAACATCCTTACCAAAGGCCAATTGTTTTATGGAGCTGGGATGGATAATTAGTAAATTAATTCATTAAAGTTACCCTCCCATTATTGAACCAATCATCTGTAAGCAAGATGTCCTCAGTTTATAAAAGACATTTGTGCCTATGAGTGAATAATTGTGAACCTGTTCTTTCCTTTCTTGACCGAGTTTAGAAAGACATTTTACATGGAGTTCCTTTATGTCCTTACTAAAACAGCTGACAAAATATAACACAGGCCAGAGGCAGCCTAGGACACAAGGAGCCATGGGGTTCAACAAAGACTTACAATCAAGCTTCAAAAACAGAGCCTTTGATTTAGTAATGGCTCACATTTATTGAGTTCTTGCAGAGAACAAGGTACTATTTGAAGTACTCTGCATTTACATGCTTTCATCCTCACAAGAACCTCCCGAGAGAAATAGCAGTTGAACACAAGGCTAAGGGACTTGCTCAAGTTCATACAACCAAAAAGTAGTGGAGCCAGGCTCCGAACCCAGGCAGCCAGGCTCCAGACCACACTCACCTGCTTTTCTTTTCCTCCTCCTCCTCCTCCTCCTGCTTCTTTTTCTTCTTCTTCTTCCTCTTCTTTTAATAAGATTTATTTATTTATTTGAGAGAGAGTGCATAAGTGGGAGGGGCAGAAGGAGAGGGAGAGAGAATCTCAAGCAGCCTCCTTGCTGAGTGTGGAGCCTGACATGGGGCTCCATCTCATGACCTTGACCCTCAGATCACAACCTGAGCTGAAACCAAGAGTCGGTCACTTGACCGACCACACACCCCTCGACTACTTTTCTAGACTTAAGTTTTTTCAGATCTCTTGAGATCCAGTTTTAAAAGGCATAGAGTTTTGGACTTTCTTGAGGCACCCCTATGACCATCCTGTTTGAGGATGGGAGGGATCTTCCATATAAGTGAAAGCTTCAGAGCACTTCCTCTCACTGAAAACAACTTTGCCTCTTACTTGTCTGATACGTAAACTATCTCCTTGCCTTTTAGCCGGGAGGAGTAGAGATAACCAAACTTAAGCTTTGATTGAAAGAGTCTCTCTTTCGGGGCGCCTGGGTGGCTCAGTGGGTTAAAGCCTCTGCCTTCGGCTCAGGTCATGGTCTCAGGGTCCTGGGATCGAGCCCCGCGTCGGGCTCTCTGCTCAGCGGCAAGCCTGCTTCCTCCTCTCTCTCTCTCTCTGCCTGCCTTTCTGCCTGCTTGTGATCTCTATCAAATAAATAAATAAAATCTTTAAAAAAAAAAAAAAAAGAAAGAGTTTCTCTTTATAATTGTATAGGCTTTTTTTCTTATGATTAAAGTCTAACCTCTGATGGTGGAAAGTTTGTAAAACACTGAAACAATCATTCTTAATTGTTATGCTTGTTAATGATCAACCTTGGTAATAATGCTATGGTAATTAGCACTTCAATAAATTTTTTCTGTCTTTTCTATGAACACTTTCACTTTTTAGATTACATTGTATAATTACTAATAATATTTAATACCTGTGCATAATCACTAATATATTAAGAACTATTCTAAGTTTCACATACATCTTCTTATTTCATTTATATCATTAAGCCTCATACCAATAATGTTATTTATTACCAGGGCAATGGCTTTATAGTATATTATTTGTGTAATATCTACTGTGTTCACAATTAAAAATTTGTTTTTTCCTCTTTTTTTTTTTTACTATTATAGATAATACTGAAATGAACATCTTCATGTGTTTCAGATTCTTCTAACATGGATAGGGGAGATTGTTAGACATGGAATTAGTAGGTCAATGGGCTGACCCTTTATAAGGCTCTTTCTGGTAGTTTTTGCCAAATTGCTTCCCAGAATCTGCCATAAAATTCTTTCTGGAAGCCTGAAACACTTAGTGAGGCAACTGTTGTTTGGGGAGGTTAAGTTAAGGGATGTGATATATCAGATTAGATCATCAGAAAGCTCCATGCTTAAAAAAGAAGAAAAAAAGAAAGCTCCATATTTGAAACTCATTATTGTGACTTCTCAGAATGGTCTTCCCAAAGTCACAGGTCAAGAGTAGGGCCTTGAGTTTCATGGAAAACAGTTAGGACTTACTCCAGGTGAGCAAAATCACTGTTTAAAGCATTGTCTACAGTGTTAATCATCATCCATTAGATAGGAGCAAACAGCTTTTGTCCTGCTTGATTAACTGGCACACATCCATCTTTTTTCATTTGAAAAAAATATAATTCCATTTGTACCTAGACAGTCAGGAAACCTAAAACTTAAGTAGATATCCTATAGTAGCCTACAAAATGAAATATAAACTTTTTATTGGAAAAATATTCCACTGACTGTTTTGTCCCAGTGTCGTGTTCCAATCACATCTCCTATTATTGCCATAAGCAAACTCTCTGCCCTAGACAATTTCAAGCCCCACTTTTTTGATGACACTTCAGGTGTCTTCAGCATCTCCATTACATTCACAGTACCATTATCTGAACACCTTATTTAGAGTCTTACATGTTACCCTATTTTCTTTACTTGTCCTTTTAAGTCCAGCTTGGTAGATCATAAGCCCGGAGAGTCTCTCATGTTTGCATCCTATAGGAATTCTTAGAGGAGAGGGTCTTGTATCTTATGTTAATTCAGTGACATGCATGGGGTCTGCTGGGCATTCCCCAGGGGAAGACAGTGAGGCAAGAAGAGTCATTATTACCCCCTTATAACACTTAAGAACTTGAAATCCCTTTACATCATAATAACCTCTAATAAGGGCATAGTCACGTAAGCTAGGAAGCCATTCTCCTGTATAATAGAAACATAAACTGCTAAACAGGTCCCGCTTTCATTGTTAGGGCTACAGCTTAGTATAAGATCTCTGCTCTAGAATTTACTGAGTGGTTAGCAAAAAACAAATGTTGACTCAGTACTTATCGTATGTACCTAACCTCTCTGCAAGAGAAGAGGACAATTCTGAAAACCCCCTTTCAGTTTGGTTAGGGTTTAGAAATATTTCTGTAACCCTGCACCAGGGAACCTTTCTCAGCAATACTACTTTGACTACTATAAGTGTGTTTTGTAGAAACATCTCTGGAGAGTTCTTGTGTTCTATGTTGAGCCATTATTTTTCAATATGGAAGCTCAACAAACTAGTTTGTACCCTTTTGTGTCCCCTAATCATTTCCTCTTGAGTTTCCAGAATTACTTGAGACATACTCACTTTGTGAACTTCCCTTTGTAAAGTAACAGTTTGACCTGCATGCCTCAGTCAAGAGCAGAGTCATAAAATGTGGCTAAACAAGGCACTTGAGGAAAAAAAAATCAGGGTCAGCGTGCAAGTCAGCCTAGCAAAGAAATGAATTCACTGAGTGAAGTCACCAGGTAATGAGTAGGTTGGAGGAACTGAATTTTTTCCTTGAGAAGACTTAAACTCTTGGGAGGGCGAGGGAGGGAAAACAGACTTGTTGATCCAAGAGACTCTTTAAGTCTCTCATGTCTCAAGTGTGGAAATGTCCCAAACTAGCCATTGAGATAAGAGAGGCGTCTTCAAAACATGCAGCGACAACTTCCCCTAATGCCATCAAAAACCTGCAACAGAGAAAATGCAGAAACCGTCATTCAGATCTTAGAGACCGGGAAGTAGCTAATGGAGCCATATATTCATCATATTGATTGGGCCATTGATTTCCCCCCCCCCTTTTCAGCGCCCATTTCTTGGTCCTGTGCCAGAGATGCTTTAAAGAGCTTAAACAAAACTTACACCAAATCTTGCCAAAGGCCCCCAGGGAGCCTACAAACTAACTTTCTCTGTTGCTGCAATTGCAGCTGCATGGGCAAATCCCCTCCAGAAGAAATTGCAGATTTCTGGATCCAAAAAGCTGTGAAAACTATCTAATTAAGAACCCCAACTGCGAAGGGAGGTAAGCAGAAGCCTAAGAGGTAAACCTGGAGGGTTGAGCCAAGAGGATATGATGAAAGATTTGCTGGTGCCCCTGAGCAAACAAAACCTAATACCCTAATACCTAATACCTTAATACAAGTGGAAGAATTCTTATCTCAGCATCGAGAGTATGGATGAAGCATATTCATCTTCCCAGAACCAGTAACAGAAATTCTGGCATCAGTTCCTTAATCTATTAGTGTCCAAACTCTGCTGTGTTTAAGAATCATTCAGCAGATTCCTGGGCCACATTTGGTGAGTTAGGGAACGGATCGTAACAAGCAGATTCCTAGATGAAGGGGGTCTTTGGATCAAGCTTGGAGAAACACTGCAAACAAGTTGACTGCAAGGAGTTAAATACTTGAATGATTTAACTTTGTTAAATAGTTGAATGACTAATAATCATCTCGTTATTGTCGTCCACTTATTCTATGCACAGCAATCTAGAAAGTCTCCTGCCTACCCTAGAGGAACAGAGATTCTCAAAGATTGGTATTCATTACAAACCTTTGGTTGCAAGTCACAGAAACTGACTTAACGCAAGCAAATCAACGTGACTTTATTATGAGGCTATAATGATATCCCATGGAGTTTGATGCCCTGAGATAAGGAACTAGAAATTCATAATACTCTGCCTCTCTCCTATCTGCTAGTTCTGTCTCTCCCTTCCCCCATATCCCTTCCCTGCTTCTCAGTTTATAAGGCAGGAAATGGCTGCCTTGAAGCTCCCCAGTTAACACATGAAAGTTCTACACAGAGAGACTAAATTCCAGTTCTAACTTGGGTTGGTTGCTGCCTACACTACAATTAATAGGGATCCAAGGTCACCTAGAGGTCAGAGGCCACATGAAGGGCGAAGAGTAATCTTAAGTAGAGAGTGGTAAAGAATTTTAAGTTTTAATTATACTCTTTCTAGGCTTTTCTTCTATCTCAGTTCCTCTCACTCTGAACAGAGAAATTTCACAACAAATCACATAATGTGGAGCATTATAGAGCAAGGAAGCAATGGTCCATAGATTATTGTTTCTTAGAAGGAAAACAAAACTGATAGACAAGATTTGGTCTCAGCACAGGGCCAGCTCAAGTTATAATTGCTAAATAAATGAAAAGTATCTGATTCCCTTTACCTTCCCTTTCCAAGCCTTTACCCTCCACCCATGTCTCCCCGCTCACTCCATCCTCTTCAATCAGTAGAGTACGTATTAATCATTTGTACCCAGTATGCATGGGTTAAATTGATCTGTCTCTTACTTCTTCAGGACAAAAGATGACCAAATGAAACTAAAATCACCCATTTGAATGACAGGACATTAATTTCACTTACCCTGAAGGGATCTCCCTTTCCTGAGGCATTGGGCAAGCGAGTTATTCCTTGTGCTAGGATTTTGGTGACTCTCACATTTGAGCGATAAAGCAAATCAAAATGGACAGAGTATGATTAGGAGTCCTGATCTCAAAAGCAGATGTATTCTCAGATATATTTTTTGGCACTTCGTGACCTATTTGCCTATATCAGGAGATTTTTCTGTTTTTAAATATTTAAACAGGGTGAAAGAGTTCATTTCAGCCTCTGCGACGAGCAAACCCCATGGTACTCTCCCATAGGCTGAGCAGAATTTTCTTTCTGAAAAAATTCCTTGAAGGTTGGAGGTGGAATCGTGTCCATTTGGAGTGGGAGTAGGTGAGGGGAGTTTGATCACAATTTAGCAAACTTGGACATTCTTTACAAACTTCATCATCTATTGCTTGAGGGGCTTTTCACCTACCCAGGTGTTCTCCACTGGCAGCTAGTTGGTGTGTGTGTGTGTGTGTGTGTGTGTGTGTGTGTGTGTGTGTGATGTTTTTTAATCAAGCCAGAGTTCTTTGCTTGAAATTTTATAATTTATTTCTGGATTTAACTTGTGCATTTGAAGAAAGAAGCACCAGCAAGCATCTGGTCTCTTAGGCAAAAGGTGCTTGCAAAGACTCCCATCAGAAATTGGAGCCAACTTCAGATGAATCTCCCTTGAGTCCAATGAACACAAATTTGAGCTTTCAGCTGAGGTGTGGCTCTTCAAGCCTCTAAGATAGGAAGAGACAGTGCCAGCGAAATCTGTTAGGACAAGATGCAGCAATTTGTTCCCACGCCTTTTCTACCCTCTGGGCATTCACACTCAGAGGGGAGGTCACTCTACACTGAGCCACCTTGTGGCATGTGGGAAAACAACAGCCAAAGGCAAAAGTTTTGGGTGACAAACATTTCTGGGACACTCTTTGGAGAGGGTGTGGTAGTGATCCTGTGGGACTTCTTGAGGGAATTAGACAACAGAGCAGAGCTTTTTTTGGCAACTCAATTTGTTTTCTGTAACTTAAGTCTTCTGGGAGTTGGTATTATTGTAGTGATTAAGAGAGAAAGCTTGGGAGAGCCACAAAAATGAATCACATCCTTGCTCCACTGGCTACTGGTCATATAACCTTAAAAAGTTATTCAGTCCAGTATGAGCCTCTGAATAATGAGAATGATAATGATATCTACCTCATATTTTTGTTATGAGAATTAAATGAGATAATACACAAGAGGGAGTTGGCATAGTGACTGGCACAAATCTCAAAACTTTTTCAGTGGATAAGAAGAAAACAATTGCTATCAGACTTGTTTGGCGAATTCTCACTATTGCTTCTTTGAAATTAGAGCCAAGCTTTTCTTGCATGGCCAAAGATTTGATGACAGAGTTGACTTTTTAGAAAAGGAAAAGAATCTTTCAAACAGTGCTGTTAAGTCAGTGTATTTGTTTTGTGATTATTAGATTCAATTAGTCAGTAGAAGCTACTTAGAAGCTTCTTTGCATTTACAAAGAGGATATCCACTTGATATCAAGGTAGACTTTGAAAACTCCCCTTTTTTCTTTGTCTTCATGCCATATCTTACCAAACTAGGTATCTTGAAGTATTAAGAGATATTAGTCAGAGAAAACAGATCTACTGACAAGTTCCAGGAGCTTAATATGATGTCCATCCAGATGAAAATTGAAAGTTGTTCATAATGTTCATAGGATCATACCAGATCAGACAGATTGATTACATTGAAAGCCCAGCTAACCCAAAACCAATGAGTGAAAAGTTCTTTTCCCATTTCATCTCTATTTTCTTCCTTTCTCTTTATATTTTAACAGCAAGTAACTCCTTTTTCAGTACTGATCTTTTGAATACATCCGAAAGCTTCACCCAAACTCAGACCCTTTGCCTCTGCCAAAATACAAAGGGCAATCTGTTAAAGGGGGAAAAAAGTTATAGAAAAATATTGCCTATACCCCAAAGACTTTCAATTTTGAGCGATTATATTTTTCTGGACAGGGTCTCAAAAAGAAAAGCATTGAATAGAATTATCTAGAGGATGAAATCGTGCATCATTAATGGAAGGCACCAGGTACCCAGGGAGATACTCCTCATTCTATTCCTTAGGCTAATTAACCGAAAGAAGCTTTGAAAGATGGATTCAATGCATTGAAATAGTCACGGTCCCAGGTAATGGGACAAGGCTATGATTTTCCTTATCCATTTGGAATATAATTGAGATGGCGTGGAAACTAGAGTCAGGGAATCAAAAGAGTAGCCAAGTGTAGGGACATTAATAATTCAAGTCTTAATGACAGAATGTATGTTCTTTGACCCCCCCTTCCATCATCTTATTCAGTATGAGGTATTAGAAGTAGGGGAAGCAAGTTGGTTTTCCAAGTCTACTTGGAAAGTCTACTAAGAAATTCCAAGTCTACTAAGAAATTCATATATTTTTTATTGTATTTTATTTTCCAAGTCTACTAAGAAATTCATATATTTTTTATTGTATTTTATTTTGAGAGGTACTACATGAGTAGGTATTAAGTTTAATATCCTAGGAGCTTTTCATTGTGCAGTACTTCACAGTTTGAAAATCACTTTTAAGTGGGTTGTTTGGTTTGATCTTCACCACAATAAAATATGTTCCACAGATCATTATTAGAATTCAGATTTGACGAATAAGGTTCCAAGAGATTAAGTGACTTGCTCAAGTCCACTCTGCTAGTAAATATTCATGCTGAGTTAAGAAGATGGTGTCATTGGGAGCTTAAATGGAACACCAAGGAAACTTATGGAACTTCCTCCCCTTCAAATCTTTCAGAAACAAAGTATATTCTCTTCTGACTGAAGTGTTTGCATTCATGGTACTGACTAATGGTAAGGAAAGAGACCAGAGACCTCTCCTAAGTATTCTGCTAGCCCTGTAATTGGGGAAGTTTCTTGCTCTCTAAATAGAAGAGCAGTGATGATAATAATTAAGTTTAGGCTCCCGTACTTCCTTTCATCTGAATTCTTCAGCCAGACAGGAAGGAACCACCACCCCCTCTAGATGGTGTGGATTTCTTTTCAAGGTGGTCCACCTCCATTAACTACGTAGATCTTCGTTTTGAGTAAAAGCAAACATCTTATGGAAAACTCAGGAGTTTGCACCCTCGCCTCCCCATGTGTGGTCAAGCCTGCTTTTTATGGAGCAGGATGACATAGATTTATAAAACTTTCTGAACCAATAAAGTTGCCGCTCCCATAAAAAGGAAGTGAAGGACCCATCAAAATCTCTAGTCAGCAACATCTGCGAGCTTAGCGGGGAGCGTCTGAAGGCAGAGCCTGAATAGAAATGGGAACGCTCCTTCACTCTGTCCCTGCCTCCTCTCAGCCTTCCACCTGCAATAGACTGTATTCATATCTCCCAGAGGAAATATGCTATTACTGATAATATGATCACTGAAACACTGGGAGTGGTTAGATACAGAGCTCTGGCAGTGGGTTAATAAAAGGCCTAATGAAGAACAAAAAATCCTGCCAGTCGCTGTAAAAAAATATTGCCCCCGGGAAATTATAAATCAGACACTGCAGTGTGAAGTTTAAAAAAAAAAAAATATATATATATATATATATATACACATATATATATATATATATATATATACACATATATATATATATATATATATATATATATATATATATATATTGCATTGGCTTGCTGATAAATGAGGGAGTGGGCAGACCTGTGACGAAACAAATATGTCACTGGATGCCCTTGGAGTTTCAGTCCACCTCAGCATGATGCAGTTAAACGCCTCAGCAGAGCAAAGCCAAAACCACATTTACTCAGCCTTGTCAGATCACTCTGCACTGGGCAGCAGAAACAGGATGCCTGGTCCACAAATTAGTTATAATTCCCAGAGCCTCGCTCGCCTTTTCTCTTTTTATCTATCTCTCTCTCTCTCTCTCTCTCTCTCTCTTTGGTTTGTTTGGTTGTTTGTTTGTTTGCCTGATTTCACAGCATTAATCTCAATAGTCTCCTAAATGCTGCTTCTGAATAGAGACCTGTATTTGGGTTTCCTTAATACATCCACAATGAGCTTGTCTGGAAAAAAACCAAAAGAAAACAGCTTTATGGGTAGCCTCAGGGCAATTCCATCTGACCCGTACAGGAACATATCAAGGCAAAGGCCCCGACAGCCTCACCCTACCTTTTAACTAACCTGTCAGTGATCAAGGAAAGGAGATGACCTCTTCAGCACTAGGAATGCTCACAACACCTTGAGTCATGAACACACTGGCTGCCTGATAAATACTCACTGTGGGGCTGCACTTGATCTTGGCTTTGCCCGTTCATGGAGTTACTCTTGCCTGTGACCTCTCTCTTTAGCCCTCTTTATCCTTCAACAGGCCAGCTCTTCTCCAAAAGATCACTTCTGCCTGCTTTTCTCCTGGTTGACTGTGTGCCGACTGTTGGATCCCCATTGGAGATAGGCATGTGTCCAGGGCACTTGGGAAAAGGTGACCAAACAAGGCCAAGGAGAACCCCTCATTCCCCTCCCCACTCCACCAGCACCCGTGAAGCCTGCTTTACGTTCTACCTGCTGGAACTGGTGTCACTCAATGTGCCACTGAAAGAAATGGGGAGAAGCTGAGATGTTTTGGGAACTCCTTTCCATTTTTTGGGAATTCTAGAAAGGCAATTCCTGAAACATAAGGAAGCTCTAGTAGAGAAATTCCATCCCTCTCAGGGAAATTCAACAGCAAACCCCCACTAGATTGTACAGGGAGATATCTCTATGTATCACGAGCATCAGGACCTTTATCTTGAATTCTCCCTCCTTCCTCCTGGAGATCTCTAAAACATCAGCACCAGTGTATAACCCTGGCCTCTTGGTCCTAGATGTGGATTCATGTTTTTTCCTTTACTGAGGTGAGGTGAGAATATGTAAACCAAATTTTACCAAGGATTCAGGGATGGGAAAAATGAGAAAAAAGATAATAAAAGGAATATACAATTTAGTAATCTGATTCATACATTAAAGCTTTATAAAGCTGTCTGATGGAGCATTGATTTCCATATGCCTGAGCAAATTTCTGAGGGAATTTTCATGGGTGCACAGGGCTGCAAAATGCAAAAGAACAAAATGCAGTGAGATTTTCATATTATATGTAATATATATGGTAAATTACACTTATTTTATTTATTCTCCCTCTTCTTATCCATAAAGAGTCCTCTCTTGGAATAGTTTACACTGGCTTTTTTGGTGTCCTTATTTGGTAAAATAAAAACGTGGTCATTCTGTGCTGCTCTCCCACTTTCTAAATTTTACTAGTCCTCCAAATCCAAAGACCTGGCACCCCCCACAACAAAGGGATGACTTCCTACCTTGTTCCCAATATACCTCAACATGACAGAGGCTACCTTACCGGATCACCATGGGTGATGGGGATGGTTTGCTCAAACTGGTCTGCTCAAACATATCCAGAGATCCTTAAGTAATGCCCAAGACAAGAAGGTTTCCCCCAAAATAAAAGACTTCCCTTTTACTCCAACCTCAAAGTGCAAACTTTGTATTTTTGTTCTGAGGATATTTCTCTTTGTTTTGAACTTTGAGAGAAAATTGATTTCTGGACGGTGCTGCGGGGCTGCTAGAGGATATCTACCATGTGGAGCCCAAAACAAGACCAGTGGCTCCCCAGTGTTCACACGACCACCTTCATAAGGCAAGCCAAACATCCCTTTTCCCTTCCTTGTACACTTAACAATTCTATATATTTGGTTGTGCTATTATCAGAGGGAGCTTTGCAATGTTGCCAAATGTGTGGCCACCAGACTTATTTGTAGAATAAAGTCCTTGACAGAATCTAGTTATGTAGTCATTGCAGTTTATGAAATCCAACTTATAATTGGTGTTACTCAGTGCCAACTGCATAACCCAACCAAGTTAAGTTAACTAATTCTTAACTCAGTAGATTATGCATATATAGCTCCAGGTCATGTGCAAAAGTAAAGACTATGAAATGGCATGCTGTTTGCCCCTAATTTGGAAGTATTCAAGAAATGATGTGTGCCCAAAGGAAGTCATTAAAGGACAACCATGGAGCCACAAACCGTTCTTTAAGAATCCGCACTTTGAGATCCCTAAACTACAGATGAATAAGCTGTATCTTCCAGAATGTTGGCTTATTCCTTCTGGGTTTGTTTTCTTTTGTTATTCCTGAGTTTTTAGTTAAGTTTTTTTTTTTTTCTTTTTTAACATGTTCCTGCTGTGCTGAGAGATCTTAAAGAAGTGCCTTCAGTCTACAAGTGAGTGAGGAATACTCCAAGATAAAATAGGAAGTACCTCAAGTCCACATCTGAATACAGAATTACAGAAGAGAAGGAGCAGAAACCTCTATTCAGAAAACAGGGTTCCCAGGGAAAAAGGCATCCTAGAAATAGAGAGAAAAGCCTGTAGCCAAACCCATCTCTCTCTCACTTGGACGTTCTTCATCTTGGGCAGTTTTAGAGAACTGGCGTCCTATTTGACGAAAGAGCCACTAACTGCTGTTAGGTAGTCAATAAAGATAAGAGCAAAAAATAAATCTTTGAAATCGGTCCATGAAGCTTGTTGGTAGTCTTAACAAAAACAATTGCAGTGGAGTGGCAGGGGAAGAAGCCATTCCAGATCTGCGGAAGAGTGAATCCAAAGAAAATGTGGGAGTACCATTTGCAGACCAATCTCGGGAAGCTGAGCTGTGGAAAAGTGTGGGGAAATGGGGCCATAGCCGGAGGGCTTACAGGGTGAAGAAAGTGTAAAGCAGGGGGAAATAATAGGGCATATTTATATAAGGGGAAAGATCACTTAGGAAGAGAAAGATTGATGATGTGCGAGAAAGAGAGAGAGAGAGAGAGGAAGAGAGGGAATGGCCAAATGAGCAAAGATCTTAATAAATTCAGAGGATGAGATAGAGAGGGTGTATGGAAGCACCAGCATTTGGAAGGAGAAACAGTATGAACTTCATTTTAATAGTAAGAGAGAAGAGGCCAGGTGCTGTTGCAGGTTGGTTTGGATCACCAGTTCTGATGATAGAAAAAATGACGAGAGTTCTAATCTTGTGATTTCTATTTTCATAATGACTCTAGGTTATTAGCTGAAATGAAGGGGAAAGAAGTGAGAGTAGAAAAGATTTTTCAATGGTGCTTAATTTTTTTTTAATGTAGAATGGTTGAGTAGTGTCGAGGAGCCTTTTGAGGTCTGATTTTTTCCCCTTCATCTCTGTTGTACTTCTCCAGGTGCAAATATGGAGAAAAGTGGACAAAAGTTGGAATTTTACAAAGTTCAAGAATATTTGCAAGGGAGAAATCACAATAATGGATCATGAAATCTCGGCTAGAAATGAGGGGGATTAATACCAGGAATGAGTTGAATGATGATGAGTAAACCATGGGATCAATAGATGGAATGTCATGAAGTAGGAAGTACCAGAATAATGGGAAGCTGTGGTCAAAGACATATAGGCATTTGAGATTTTGGCGTGGGTGGAAAGGAAAAGATCACTTCAAAGAGAAAGGAACCGAGAAGCCACATTCCCAGGAACAATGAAAGGAGTGTCGAAGGGATTGAAACATGCTGAGGTCAAAATTTAAGGAAAGAGAAGTGGCTAGGAGGAAGTCTCTAAACAATGGTCACAAGAAGAAGATGACAGTCTGTCTAGAAAGGCAGAGCCTCCAGGTTGCTGGGGTTGTGTAGGAGGGAGGAGAATACTGGTCTAACAGCAGTATGGTGCAGAGGAGGATAATTATGTCTCCTTCCAGTCCTGGCAAAGGGAAAAAAGACCTTTTCGGAAGAGAGGGTTGCTGAGTAGTGAGGTCTTCAGAGGACAGATTTCAGTCCAAGTCGTGAGTGGACATTTATGGGAGAGTTTGACTCTCAAGGCCTATTTACCTCTCAAGATGAAAGTGTTAGGATTTGAAAACGAGGGGCAAGGGGAGGGCTAAGCCAGTTGTCCAGTGCCGAGAGTTCAAAGGCTAGGGAATGAGAAGAGGACAAACAGAACTGTGAGGCTTGATGGAACTGTTCCCAGGTACTGCTTTTCCTGCGCACATCACCGCAATTAGGAGCATTGTTGAGTGTCTGCAATGTATGGGGTCTGCATTTTACAGGCATTATCTCATTTAAACTGCTGACAATTTATGAGCAAGTGGCCTCATTTCCCATTTTACAAAGGATGAGATTAGGATTTAGGTCATGTAACTTGCCTGAAAATATACAGCTTCTGAACAACAGAACTTAACCACTCTTCTACATTGCCTATCATTTAGTAACAGGTGTGGGACTAAAGGAGCTGATCATCTTCCGAAGTTTCATAAATCAAGCCACAGCTGTAATTCACTAAAGAAATTCAATATTTCTGGGCGTACTATTATGAATTCTTTGTCAAGGCACAAATAACTCCCCTCAGATGGAGTAATCTGTTTGTCCGATCCCAATTTTCTTGAAGCGAGATTCATTATTATTAAATGGTATAGCTATATAGTACTTTGGATCAGAAATGATCAAAACATTTTACAGACAATAAGATGTCTCTCTGACTTAAAAAAGAAAAAATGGCCCAATAAGGTCAGTGGCAAAAGCAAGAATTCCACCAAGGCATTATGACATTACTCACTATAAAACACTGCAATTCCTTACTCATTAGCAAAGCTTTATTTTCCATGGGATGTATTTCAAATGAGAATATGCTATAAGTAGAAAACAATACATACGGGTTCATTAGTCTTGCTCTTTTAAAGATAAATGCTGTATGTAGGATAAATGCTGTGAGCAAGAAATTATAAGCAGGTTCCCATATGCTAGATATCTATTTCCACAGCTCCTATCATCATGGTTTCTGGGCACTTTGACAGATAGATGAGGCTAATTCAGGCAACACAGTACATTCGGAAGAGTAGGTGAAAATCCTCTTTCTCCTTAGCTCCCTGCCTCGAAAAACAATAATTCATTGGAAAGTGAAAAGAAGAAAAGACTTTCTGGAATGGAGGGAAACCTAAGAGGAAAACCATGCAGGAGGGGCAAGTTTTAATCCTTTGGTTACGAGTAACAATGGTGACAGTCTGACCCTTTGACCAGGTGTTTGGAAATCTATCTTAAGTAAATAACCCTAAGTGGAGAAAATGTTGTATGCTAATCATCATAGCATTAGACAGGGAGAAAATTCAAAAGCAAATAAGAAAGAGTTTTTCAAATGTAGGTAGTATTTTTAAAATAATTTATGGTGTATGTTTACCTGGATATTATGTAACTGTTTAAATCATATTTATAAGAACAATACGATTATTTGGGAAAATTCTTGTAATGTTAAATGGCAAAAGTGGTAATACGTTAAATATAACATGTGAAATGCTAAATAATTTAAGAGTGCGATTATAGCTGTGAAAAAGAAAAATATGAAGCACAGGGAAAAGGAGGTTTAGGTGTTGAGACAAGCAGTAATTTCTTTTTATTCTTTTAACTTTCCCATATTTTTCAAATTTCTATTAAGAAAAAAATGTCTCATTTTGAAATACAAATGATAATGTCATGATCTGAAGGTCTGAGAGCTAGAAATTTTACCAATAATTATCACATGTTCAAAAATCATTCAGTATGGGTTTCCAATAAGTGTATCATTACCGGCTAAACCTGTATTTTAATCCAATTTTCCTGATTTTACATTTTTTAAAGTACATTAAAGTGTGGACAGTCAAAGCATTTTGACGAGCAGACCCACCCGTATAACCTCTCCACAGTCAAGATACAGCACTTGTCCATTATTCCAAAATATTTCCTTACGCCGATTCTCAGCCAAATCCTCCTATGCTGCCAGGAACAGGCAACCGCTACTCTGTTTTCTCTCACCGATAGATGACTCATTCCTGTTCCAGAACTTCACAAACATGGAATCATACAGTTTGCACTCATTTGGGTCAATCTTCTTTTGTTCAGCATAATTGTTTAAGATTAATCCATGTTGCTGCATGTATCATAGTTTATTCCATATACAGATATATATATTATGTATATAATAGATGTATATATATACATACACCACACACACACACATATACATATAAATATATGTAAACATACACAACACATTTTCATCCATTCATCTGTTGATCTGTTGGTGGTCATTTGAGTTGTTTCCATTAGAGGATATTATGGATAAAGATTTTATAGACATTTCTTTTCAATCCTTTCTATGAACATGTTTTCACTTTTCTTAGCTAAATACCAGTGGAATTCCTGGGTTATATAGTAAGTATATATATAGTAAGTATATATATGTATATGTATATATGTGTATCACTTTATAAAAGTTAAACCACTTTCCACATGGTTTTCCAAAGTGGTTTTAACCCTAAAGGTTTTAGGAGAAAACATTTTCAACCTTAGGATAGATGAAAAATTCTTAGATAGGACACAAAAAGCACAAACCATAAAAGAAAAATTTATATATATATACGTAGAATTTCATCAAAGTTTAAAATCACTGTTTTTCTAAAGGCAGCACTAAGGAAACGAAAAGGCAAGCAACAGACTGGGAGAAAATATTTACAATATATATATGTGAAAAAGGACTTGCATTTGAATACATAAATAACTTTTACAACTCAATGATAAGAACTCAAACACCCAATAAAAACATGGGCAAAAGATTTGAACAGACATTTCTACAAAGAAGATAAACAGATGGCAGAAAAAAGCACATGAATAAATGTTCAATATCATTAGTCATCAGGGAAATGCAAATTAAAACCATGATGAGATGCCATTACACTTCTACCAGAATGTCTAAAATTGCAAGGATTGACAGTACCAAATGTTGGTGAGGCCATGGAGCAGCTAGAACTCTCAAACATTATGTTTTGTGTTTTTTAATGGGATGATTCATCTGACATTATTTTCTTTAAAAAGCAAAGGATTATTCCCTTGAGTCAGGCCTGAGATTTAATTAGTGTTCACACTTGTTTTCTACCTCATCATACCCTCAGACCTCACTAATCTCTATGGCCAGATGATTGTATCTAGCATTGCTAAAATTATCAAACACTTTCTACATGAAGAAAGAAACAATTATTATTGACCTGGTAAGTTCTTTGAGGATATCATCTCTAAAATGCTACCACTTCATACATTAACATCTCATTCTAACTTTGTTCTATTTCAATTGTCATAAATTATTTTAGACACCATACCACATGTCCTTCTTCCCATCTAAGTCTTGTTCTGTATTTGACCAAAAATAATAAAATTCACTCCAGAAACAATTAGCAAATTCCTGGGTTATCTTTCAGCTTACACACCAACTTCAAGAGTTAAATTTCCCTCTGACTCAAGTTAAGCTATACGAAATCAACTAGAATGTTGACTGGGCTGGGTTGCGGAATTTGAACTGTGAGACTAGGAAGTCTCAAATATAGTTTCATTTACTTGAAGCTGTTAATTTTCTGTAATGCTCTCCGTCTATGATAAGACACTTCAGTGGTCTCTCTGAAGTGAAAATGGGGTTGCTCCTGAATTTTACTAATTACATTTCCCTGCAAGCCTTGTTTGTTCTATTTCTGTGTTATTCTGATTTTCCAAACCCCAAATCAGATATTTTAGGGGCAGCTGAGAGGAAAATCTGAGGGAGGTTGTATTTATGCAAAAATAATGACAATATTTTGATGATTTATGGAAAGAGTGGAATAGATATTTTAATTCTGATTTTTCCTATATCCTCAGATCATTCATTTCCTGGATCTATAGTCATATCAAATGTTCTCATCATACCATAGCAGAAACATGTTTTGATGATGTACTATTGAGACTTCCATGTTTAGACATCACATATATTTGAAGGTTTTCTAAATTTTCTGTGAATTCAGCTCTACATCAACTTCCTGTCCCCTCTTCAGTACCAATAATGATGGACTCTACTTCATTGTTCTTTTCTTTCAAAATTCCTTTAAAATGGAGGCATGTACAGATTAAATCAGATGGCAGAATTGCTCATGGTACAGCTTGTACTTTCTTGGAGAAATGTATTTAATTAATTAAGGAAAAATAATAGCACTCTGCAGGAAAAGCAAAAAATGCAAGATCAAAACTCCGGCTAAACTCTTTAAGCCATTATGAGTGACCTCTAAACCACAAACAATGCGAAAGTTCTTGGGAAAACTTTGTTTAACTGGCACTCACAGTGCATGTTAACTCAGAAGCAGAACCCTGCCAAAAATGTAAACCAGTCACTGTTTATAAATGTGAAAAGAAAATTAGCACATGAGCAAAAGGAAAAACACATCTCTGGTGTCAACCTTTCTGTGAACTTCTCTCCGGTTTTCTTAGTTGTTTTTGCTAGTTTTTGCAAAGGTGTGATGGGCAGGGGGAAAGGTACACCTGGAGCGAATGGTACAGCTGTTTGTAGTTGCAGTCTGCAGCTATGTCAGGTACAACTGTGCTGTGTGTGATTCCTGATTTTACAGAGCCCCTTAAGGTAGCTGCAAATGTAGCAAGTTCTGCAAAGTTCCCCAATTCTGGCTGTCCGCTAGATTCACTAGAGTGTTTGCAAGAGAAAATCTCCCAATGCCTAATTCCTTCTCTAGATTCACTAAATAAGAACCTCCAGGGACAGGGCCTGAGCATCAGCATTCTCTAATAATCCTTGGTGATCCTGATGTATCTAGTAGTTGGGTCTGAAAACTCTGTTCTAAAACAAACTTTAGCAGCTGTGTTCAACCTGGTCCTCTAAGATAACAGAGGAGGTAGGAGCAGAATTGAAGGTCATAGAACTATTCACAATTTGTCAGAAAGTCCAAGAGAAATCACACATGTATTCTACAACATCTGGGTTTTGCAGTGTTTTTTTAGGGTTTTTTTGGTCTCTAATTATATTGGCTAAATACTGTGTCATGAAAGAAAGATTAATTTCTTTGAGGAATAGGCAATGAAGAAATGAATCATGTCATAAGAAAGCATTTTTTAGTAGGCAAATATATGCAACCATGGGCTTCATTTGGGAAAAAATAAAAAGAGCATCTCTAATAGATACCTACACTTTTTGCCTACACTGCTGCCTACACTTCTTTGGGAAACAATGTTTTATTTTTTTTATTGGGAAAAGATCCCTCCCCTAGTGTCAGCTGAAGTCTGGTTAAGCCCACCATTTGGTTCGGGATGAGCATGTGACCCAGACCTGGATAATTCTAATATCACATCCCCTCATCCAGAATGATTGGTTCAGGTCCTTGAGGATGACCCTAGTCAGGCTATTAGAGAAATTTAGTATCAGCTCTGAGACTTTCTAGGAAGAGAAGAAGGAAACCTGAGCCACCAGGACCACCATGAAGGCAAAGTCTGTGTTAACACAAAGGCATTGCAAAGGAAAGCAGATTAGCAAGAAGACAGATAAAACTGGTCAAACTGATATCACTGGATATCTCAGATACAGATGTATATCAGCTCAGCAAGATCCTGGACTTGTCAGTTATATCATTAAATAAATGTAATTTTATTAAATTCATTCACTCATTCATTGGTTCATTCATCTTGTGAAAACTAATTTGAATAAAGTTTTTGTTACCAACAACAAAGTAAGTCTGATGAATGCAAGAAGATCCTTGTTAGTTAAATTGCCAGGACCATTAAGAAATCTAGAGATGCTTTATTATTCTATAGTCAGTTTTTTGTTTTCTTTCATTAGACAGACTAAAGCTTTAATATCCTACCATCAGAACCTCAAGGAAATTTTGAATCAATAAATCAATCCATCAGCAAGTATTAAATGAGCTCCCTTCTGGGCCTACCACTCCGCTAGCATAATAGGAAAATGAAAGTAAATAGGAGGCCTGGTCCCTGCCTTCAATAAGTTCACAATCTTCTCAAAGAAAGCACATACATTAGAAATAATTCGGGGAGAAATAAGAACGTAAGTTGCAGTGGAAAGAAATGTTAATTAGCATGACTTAAGTGCTTTCTGTGAGCCAAAGATCATGTGAAGTGTGGTAGAAAGACCCTGAGAAATAAATAGTACCACCACTGCCATCAAGGAGGATAGAGTCAAGAACATAAAACATGGTTTTCCAGAGAGATGATTTAAGTGCATTATAAAGCTACATGCCATAATTTACTAACAATTTAATAATCTCTGTTCTAGGGCTTAATGAGCAGCATAGTAATTACTCTAATAATTTACTCTAAGAGCTCAGTGCCTTCTTCTCCCATGGCTTCCAAGAGCCACCAACTTCAATTTTGGAGGCTAATCTCACCTAAATAGTGGATCTCTAGTATTTGGGGTTTTGTCCAAACTTGACCACAGATTCCCATGACTTCTCCATTGAAACATGTCATCCTCTAAAAAATAAAGCAAACAACCTCACATTTTCCAATTCATCCAATTCATCTTTCAAACTTTCATCATCCCTTGACTCCTTTTTGTTCTCCAGCTCTCCATGATTCTTTGTCTGCCACCTCTCCAGCTTTGCAAACTGTTTTTAGCCCAGTTTCCAGAGTTATCCAAGTGTAGCATAATAGAGTTCTTGTAGTAAAGGGACAGAAGGAGATGGAAGGACGGACACAGGAGAGCAGAAATTGGATCCTTGTTGATACAAGCTTTTTTTTTTTTTTTCCCTTTTTCCTCTATTTTTCTTCTTTCTTTCAATCTCCTAATCCAGACTTCTCTGAAAAGAAACAACTATTGAGTAAACAGTTGCTTTTGTACTCCAAAAGAGGAATTTACTAACCCAAATGATTCTCCAGCATATGTGTGTCTGTATCCATGTGTATGTGTATACATGTACATGTGTATGTGTCTTGAGGGTTAAGATTTCAGAGCTTTGGAAGCGTGAGGAGGTCAGGAGAGGTTGAGAATAAAATTCACCAAATAAGTACCCTTGTTTACTTTATGTACTGATCATTTCTTCAGAGAGGGTGGGTGACAGATTAGATCAGTACTGCAAACATTCACATACCCAAAACACAAAGAATAACTCAGTGATGGAATCAAAAAAAGTCCAAGAATTAAAGGTTCTCTAGTATCTATTCTGCTACTTTACTACCTTAATTTTCCCTTTGAATTCTTACTAATCTCCTTGTTAGTGCATGGAGAGCATGAGGCATTGAAATGGAAATTACATGATTTGACTACATAGAACTCTTATTTTTAAATAAAAAGTTGACATTTAATTGAGTGATAGAATAATAATGTTAAGGGGCGCCTGGGTGGCTCAGTGGGTTAAAGCCTCTGCCTTCAGCTCAGGTCATGATCCCAGGCTCCTGGGATCGAGCCCCGCATCGGGCTCTCTGCTCAGTAGGGAGCCTGCTTCCCTTCCTCTCTCTGCCTGCCTCTCTGCCTACTTGTATTCTGTCTGTCAAATAAATAAAATGTTAAAAAAAAATTTAAAAAAAGAATAATAATGTTAAAATATTAGCCAGCATGATCCCACCCACACACCCTAAGTAGTCTCTTACCATGTCTTTGGCTTACCCACTGTTCAGTCAGCTAGGTTATTTCTATATAATTGTTTCAGAGAAAGGATATGACACCAAGAAAACAAAAAATCATTGCTTCCCAGCTCTTTGATTCAAAGGTCTAAACAGTGAGGTAGAGGGGTAGAAAAGAGTCATGATCTAGCAAAAGATTTAGGATAAAATATCATGACAAAGAACCTAGGACCCCATGCCCAATTTAGAAAACAACATTCCCTGAATGTTATGAAGGTAGGAGCATAGGATATGCAATCCTAACACAGACTTCAAGGTCCTCCCAAAGGAGTGTCACTGTTCAGGCTTCTAGGCTAAGCCCAATGCAGGACAAAACCCCTGAGAAGTTTGTAGAATCTAAGTTGAGCCAAAGGAGACAAAACCCAAGAGAAGAAATGACTGTTATGTACATTTGAGCAGGTAGAACTTCAAAATTTCCTACTCTGCAGTGTGGCAGAGGAGAAGGAAGATGACTGGCTTTGGTCACTATGGCTCAAAGGTGGGAGGAGGAGAACCAGCGGACCGGAAGTGACTGTGCATACCAGAAGTGGGCGTGTCTTCATGGTGACCCAAGTAAACTAACAGTAGAGGTCCAGATGAGACAATGAATGCCACAGCCACTGTGGACAGAAATCATTGAGGATCATAGAAGACAATGGATGTCTTCAAAGGTGCCTATATGCACAAATGACATTGAGGACCAGATTTTGCCTGCCCCCATTCCCACCCATGCACAGTCACCCATAATGTAAAATCTGTAACATTAAATAATTTATAAAGGCAGATGGAATATCTGTTAAGCTCTATAAAAAACTGACATATTTAAGTAATCAAAACCCACTATCCAGCTGAATAATAATGTTCAAGTAACTGTTTCTAATGCAAAAACTTCCCTTTCATATTGATGATCGCAAAATTCTGTGAGTGATCTCTTTCTAAAATGAAGCTGATCAAAATTTTACAGCTGACAAATATGATCAACAGTCACCACATAACCTTAGAGTAATAAAAGCTGAAACAGTTGCACTTCGCCCTCTTGAAAACAGACATGACTGAAATATTTGTAAGCCAACAGGGACCAAAGGCATTGCTTCAAACAATGCTCAATAATAGCACCATTTTCTTGGTTCCCAGAGCAGTGAGTGGGTGGCTTAAGACAAGAGCAAAGTAAACCTCTGAGCTTTTATGCTGGGAGTAAATTAAAAAGTATTTATAATGTCACTCATTCGATGCCTCCACACTCATGTGCCATTTACATCATATCATGGTATGCTGCTTATAAATGCCTTGTACATTTCCAGGGTCTATGCTTTGTATCATCAACAAAAGCTGTTTGAGGACAGGGATTGCATCAAATCCAATGGATACCTCTTAATTTTATTAGATCTTTCTCCAGTATTTCACATTGTTGCTCATTTAGTCTTCTTAAATCTCTTCTTGCATTTTGCTCCTTGACTTGAAACATTTGATCAT
Organism: Lutra lutra; assembly: GCF_902655055.1. Lineage (NCBI taxonomy): Eukaryota > Metazoa > Chordata > Mammalia > Carnivora > Mustelidae > Lutra > Lutra lutra. The sequence continues at coordinate 137,618,176 of NC_062278.1, read as the reverse complement.
TCAATGAATAGTTACTGACCACCTGCTATGTAGTAGGCACTGCCCTGGGCCCTGGGAATACCTCTATAAGTAAGACAAGATTCTGGCTCTTGATGTGCCAACAATCTGGTGTATACAAAAAAAGGCAATAAAAAAGGAAATACATGAATTAAATAAGCTCAGATTGTGACAAGTGCTTTTATTTAAGGTTACTGGGGAAGATTTCTCTGAAGAGGTGACTTATATAAGCTGGGACTTGAGTGATTGGAATAAATCAGGCTTGCAAAGATATGGGAGAAAAGAAAATAGCAAGCACAAAGTCTCAGGGACAAGATTAATCAAGCCTCATGGCAAGAAGACCAGTGTGTCTTCAGCTGGTGTCCAAAAGACAAGTCATAGAAGGTCCTGGAAAGACAGTCAGGGGCCAGCTTTCTTGGGCCTTGTTGGTATTGTCAACTCTCTCGTTGCTTCTCCTCTTCTCTTCCTAATCATTCTATCTTAAACTCCTTCATAAGCTTTTCCTGTTCTGCTTTGCTCTCAAATAGTGGTATCCCCTCAGATTTTAGTCTTGTCTCTATTCTTTCCCTTCTAGGCTTTTCCTACGTTATCACGAACCATTTGATGAGAACTACACAATCATCATGTCCAGTTGTAGGTTATATTGGTCATGGCTCTTAAGTCTCATTGATGGCCACCAAACCATATCAGTGCCAACCTATGAGACTTGTCTAAGTTGCATATCTGTATAACCCATAGCCAAGTGAGTGGGGGTAGTAGAGTAAACATATGTTGTAATTGTTTTTTTTAATTTTTAATTTCTTTTCAGCATAATTAGTATTCATTGTTTTTGCACCACACCCAGTGTTCCATGCAATCCGTGCCCTCTCCAATACCCACCACCTGGTTCCCCCAACCTCCCACCCCCCGCCCCTTCAAAACTCTGAGATTGTTTTTCAGAGTCCATAGTCTCTCATGGTTCACCTCCCCTTCCAGTTTCCCTCAACTCCCTTCTCCTCTCCATCTCCCCTTGTCCTCCATGCTATTTGTTATGCTCCACAAATAAGTGAAACCATATGATAATTGACTCTCTCTGCTTGACTTATTTCACTCAGCATAATCTCTTCCAGTCCCGTCCATGTTGCTACAAAAGTTGGGTATTCATCCTTTCTGATGAAGGCATAATACTCCATAGTGTATATGGACCACATCTTCCTTATCCATTCGTCCGTTGAAGGGCATCTTGGTTCTTTCCACAGTTTGGCAACCGTGGCCACTGCTGCTATAAACACTGGGGTATAGATGGCCCTTCTTTTCACTACATCTGTATCTTTGGGGTAAATACCCAGTAATGCAATTTCAGGGTCATAGGGAAGCTCTATTTTTAATTTCTTGAGGAATCTCCACACTGTTTTCCAAAGTGGCTGCACCAACTGCATTCCCACCAACAGTGTAAGAGGGTTTCCTCTTACACTGTTGGTGGGAATGCAGTTGGCTTTACTACAAAGCTGTGACACCAAGACAGCATGGTACTGGCATAAAAACAGACACATAGGCCAGTGGAACAGAGTAGGGAGCCCAGATATGGACCCTCAACTCTATGGTCAAATAATCTTCAACAAAATAGGAAAAAATATACAGTGGGAAAAAAACAGTCTCTTCAATAAATGGTCCTGGGAAAACTGGATAGCTATATGTAGAAGAATGAAACTCGACCATTCTCTTACACCGTACACAAAGATAAACTCAAAATGGATAAAAGACCTCAACGTGAGACAGGAATCCATCAGAATCCTAGAGGAGAACATAGGCAGTAACCTCTTCGATATCAGCCACAGCAACTTCTTTCAAGATATGTCTCCAAAGGCAAAGGAAACAAAAGCGAAAATGAATGTTTGGGACTTCATCAAAATCAAAAGCTTCTGCACAGCAAAGGAAACAGTCAACAAAACAAAGAAGCAACCCTCGGAATGGGAGAAGATATTTGCAAATGACAGCACAGACAAAAGGTTGATATCCAGGATCTATAAAGAACTCCTCAAACTCAACACACACAAAACAGACAATCATATAAAAAAATGGGCAGAAGATATGAACAGACACTTCTCCAATGAAGACATACAAATGGCTATCAGACACATATGTGGTAATTATATCGAGGATCAACATATGAGAGTTGTATACAGCACATTCTAACAAGGTTAGGAATAATATCACCTATAGGGAAAACAATCATGAGAAAACAAATTTCCTAATATGGAGCTATTATACCTCTATGGCTCTTCTTCCATGGCAACATTCACATTTTCCCTCTTCTTTCCTAACTTCTCTCATGCTTCCGGGGAAGAAGAGAACATTCATCCCTCCAAGGTATCTAGGGGATTATTGTGGGCATACATGCAGTAGTTAGGGAAGGAAAAAAATGAAACAGATGGGATTGAGAGGGAGACAAACATAAGAGACTCTTAATCTCATGAAACAAACTGAGGGTTGCTGGGTGGTGAGGAGGAGTAGGGATAGGGTTTTTGGGTTATGGACATTGGGAAGGGTATGTGCTATGGTGAGTGCTATGAAGAGTGTAAGCCTGAAGATTCACAGACCTGTACCCTTGGGGCAAATAATACATTATATGTTAATAAAAATAATTTTTTAAAAAGATAATATGTCTTTATCCCCCTTCTCCAAAGGAACATGAAAGCTGAATCCAGATACATGGAAAAAATGTCATATTGGAGTATTTCTATGATGTTGAATCATCCTATAATCATAAATTATTTAGAAAGGTTCATCACCATGCCAAAAGCATGCCCTGCCTAATGGCTTTTTCACATGCTGTCACATCTTCCTTAAAAGCTCTCCTCCTTATCCACATGGCTTAGTCTCTAACTTCCTTCAGAGCCCTCATGAAACAGTCCTTCTGTGACAACCCTGCATAAGCTAGAACACCAACCTCTTCCTCTCTTTCTATGGCCCATACTCTGCTTCATTTCCTCCTGATGTCCCTTATTTCTCTTATCAACAACCACTCTATATTTAAGTAGGATTTTAAAAAATTATTTGTCTCCCCCACAAGAATATAAGCTCCAAAATGACAGAGATTATTTTCTGTCAAGTTCATCTTCACTCTTCTGAATCTGTAATGGTACCTAGTACATAGTAGCTGCTCAGTAAATATTCCTTGAATAAGCGAATGAATCTCTGTGTCCCACATAAGCTATTTTTCTGCCTGGTATATTCCACTTTTTTCTTTTCTGCTTTCCTTATGTCCATTTTCCTTGGTATAGATGCCATCCCCTCCATAAAGCCTTTCCAGGAACTCTAGTTTGGACTTAGTTGTTCCTCCCCTCTACAACCATAACACTGAGTGTGTTATCATCTAGCAATTATTTTTCTATTAAAATTACATAAATCAATGCCTTTCTCTTGCAGTAGACTTCAATATCCATCACAAGAGGGAATATGTCTTCATTCAACATATTCAATAAGCATCTATGAAGCATATAGTGCTAGGCTGGAAGCTTCCAACACTGAACAGATAGACAAACCCTCATAGTCATGAGGCTTGCCGTCAAGTGTCTTACTCAGTGATGCATTCACAACATTTCACTGGCCTGGCACATCTTGGATGACTAACGAGTGTCTCTATTTAGGACTTTTATATCTTACCTTTGGAAAGGGGTTTCTCCTCATATTACCTCTCTATCTTTCATCAGAATAAATGGTACAAAATTTGAAGATATTAACTTGGGTTTTTCTTTGTAATTCAAAACCCTGCTCCCATTCCAAAAGTCAAAGACATTCATGCATTTTCTCTAGGAACAGGAGGACTGAAAGAACCCAAGGTCAATAAAGAAGTAAATTGAGCTTCTAATCTGTTTACTTTTCAGTAACTTTATTGACATACAATTGACATACACTGAAATGTATCCATTTTAAGTGTATATTTTGATGAGGTTTGGCTAGTCTATTAGCCCATAAAACTATGAAGAGAACATTTCCTTCACCTCAGAAAGTTCTCTTGCCTCCTTCTCAGTCAAACACATCAACACCCCTTGTCCAAGGCAACTACTGTTCTGACTTGTTTGTTTAAATTTGATTGGTCTTTTCTAGTTTCACATAAAGGGAATCATTCAGTATGTAATTTCTTGGATCTGAACTACTTTTATAAAGTTTTTGAGATTCATTTATAGTGTTACTTGGTAGAGTGTATTTTGTTCCTTTTAGTTGATGATTAGTATTCCACTGTATCTATAATACCACAATTTGTTTATTCATTCATCGGTGGATGGATATTTGGGTTATTTCCAATTTGGGACAACTATGAATAAAGCTGCCATGAACGTTTGCATATGAGTCTTCGATAAGTAACTATTTTTATTTCTTTTTTTTATTTTATTTATTTTTTATTTATTTTTTTATTTTTATTTCTTTTGGACAAATACATAGAAGTGGAAATTTAAGGTCATATGGTAAGTGTAGGTTTAATTTAATGAGAAACTGCAAAATCTGACCGAACCACTTTTCATTCCCACCAGCAAAGTATTAGAATTTCAGTTGCTTTGCATCCTAGCCAGTACTTTTTATTATCCTTCCCTTTTAGTTATGTCAATCCACTTCTTAAAGTTTTCAAATTGGGCTAGTAGCTTCATAACTAGTGCCAAGTTAGGGAATACTCAAGCCTTCCAGAATAACAAGAACCGATCTGCAGATGTATATTCAGAGGCAACTTGCTGAAGCCTGATTATTAGTCAAACCTGGTACAAAGAAAGTAGCCAAGATTTTCTGAGCCCCCAAAGCTGAAAGGGGGCAAAAAAAAACCTAAGAAGACTTTGAGGTTCATAAGGATATAGAAGATAAGGATGCAACCAGATATCATGGTTGAACCACAAGCTTTAGTAGGGGAAATACAGGGTTAGTTTCCGGCATGGCACTGGTCACAACACTTTTATCAGCCAATCAGTATGTAACATCATTTTTATGTATGTTTCTGTTTAAGAATGTCTTCTTTAATATATACCATTGATTCCTAAATATTGAACTCATGGCCAACAGTACAAGAACTCCTGCCTGAATGAAGTTTATCCATCACACAGAATTTTCTTCATAAGGCACATCATAGCCTTCTTGCTTTTGGGAAAACTAGACAACACTTCACTGCTTCAGCTGTGTTTGGGTGCCATTTTAAATAACAAAAAATGCCAGAACTGCAAAAAAAAAAAAAAAAATGTGGCACCAAACAGACCATGAAAAGAATACTTGTTTGCAGTATGAGAACAGAACAAAAAGACAGAATGTTGCCCTATTCAACCTTAGCTGGGAAGGTGCATGTCCGGTGACAAGAAATCGCACATCCACAAGTGACTATGAACACACCACAAGGACTGAGTTTGAGGTTACAGATAAATTTTAGCAAGTAGGCAAATCTGCAAATATAGAATCCGCAAATAATGAGGATCAACTATGTATGTGTTAATGTGTGCACGTATAGTAGAGGGTATGCTCCAAGAAGATATGAATATTGCTAATATTGCTGACAGAACTGCAGAAAGAAAATTAGCTCTCTGTGGATATTCAACATATATTGACTAATTAGTAATTTTTGATCCAACGTTAGTAGATTAAAGGCATTTAACCGAGGCTCTGTTTTTCTGCAGTGGTGTTTGTAAATTATAATCATTTAACCTCAGACATTCTCTAAATTAGCTGAAGTGCTTTACATAGGTGATGCTTAACTTTTTAAAATAAAAATTGCATCTAAAATATTAATATCCCAGATTTCAGAATCAGATACTTTATTGTTATACATCAATTTACAGGCTTAGAAACCTTATTGCTTGAGGTTGGGTTTTTGCACTTGATCTTAGCCAAAAGGCCGAGAAGCGATTGGGGTCGGGTTTTTGTGGCCCTTCCTTAAGGAACCTCAGAATCAGGTCTTTGTGAGATCGTACATAATTAGAACCCCAATTTTCCCTTTCACTGACTTAATCCTACCTTTCTAGAAGGAACCAATATAGTACAATACCTTCCATATTTTAAATAAAACTATGTCACCTACACCAAATGTAGATTGCTCTTTCTATAGTTTTAATATTTCTTTTCTTATTGGCTCAGGGAAGATGTATAATAACTGGCCATTCATTCACTTATTTTGTTTGTTTGTTTATTTATTTATTTATTTGAGAGAGAGAGCACACGTACGTGCACAAATAGGAGGGAGAAGCAGAGGGAGAGGGAGAAGCAGACTCCCCTGTTCAGCAGGGAGCCTGACACAGGGCTCAATCCCAGGATCATGGCATCATGACCTGAGCCAAAGGCAGGCATTTAACTGACTGAGTCACCCAGGTGCCCCCAACTCACTGATTTTTAAAAAAAATAAATTAGGAATTGATGATTGAGTGATAATATGTCCTTGATCACCGTCATGCTCTGTGCAAGAATCTGTCAGCTACTTAAATGCCACCCAACCAGCTTTCTGCTGGTCTAACGGTCTTGACTCATATTTCCCAAACTTTGAGTCATCTTCATGTTTCTTTTCTACTATCTTCCTTGCTCTGAAGATCTGTTTTTGGCTCAAAAACCCAGAACTGAATCCAATAAGTATCTGACCTACTGGAGGTGAGACCAGCAAACAGCACCAACAACGAAGAATTCTGGGGATTTGGCACAGAGAAAGTTTATATTTTCCTAACTATAAAATTAGTGAATTTTATTTTCCCAATGTATTTGAAAAAGTTACTAAACTTACAAGAAAGAGAATAACATTATAAAAATCACCTCTGATCCTAACAACCAAAGATCACACTTTTTAAAATGTTTTGAATTTTCTCCTACACATCTCATTTCCATAAGTATGTATTGACTATGTATTCTTGCCTTTTCCACCGTCCCTTAGTTTAAATTACTTATAAATATAATATTCCTCTATAATGACATCATAGTTTAATCAATCATTCCTGTGTTGTTTGACAAATAGATTCCTTGCAATTAAACATCATTGCAAAAGATTAGCTGGCTTTCCAAGTGAAGACTTAGTCATTTCTGCCATGGTTAAAAATGGCCTGTTATTTCTGATTGGAATACACAGTGTTATGTTTATTCTTGGAGAACATAATACTCTGTGGGGTTTTTTGTTGTTGTTGTTGTTTGTTTTTTGGGTTTTTTTGCTTCCATTTGTGTTTACCAAGGTCACTTCAAATTTATTCCTCCTAAAGGTGTGAATTTAGCAATGGAAGTTTAAGTTGCTTTATTATAAATACGTGACACTTGAGCAAAAAATATATAGAAGGACATCACTGCTATAAACAAAACAAACAAAAAATATTCTTTTAAAAATAAAGAATGTTAGAATAACAGCAAAAATGAACATGGAGCTTATATAGGCTAGATTTCAAATTAGGCAGTAAAGATAACAGCACAGTGTATTAGGGCAGCCCATTTCACAATAGATTATATATTTTATATCATGCATGATAACTAAAAGAAATGTGAGCTCTTATTACTCAGATCTTGTGAAACAAGCTCTACTTTTTCAAATGTAAGTATTCACTTACTAATTTTAATCATGGCTACCATTTTCAACCCTTAATATTTCACCCCTTAATATTGCATCCCCCCAACACTCACCTCAAGCAACATGGGAATGTACCAACTTGCTTTGTATTTGCTGCAAATAACAATTAAAAAGGCAAGAGAATTTTTATTTTAAAGAGAATTGTTAACCCACTACTAATAGGTAAAAGGTTCTCTCTTTACCTCATTAAGGTGAAGAAATCAATAGAACCTCAAGTATGATCACCTAAGAGTATGGAATGTACTATAATTATTTGCTTATGTGGTAAGAGAAGGAGTAGGATAATAGCAAAGTGGCAGCTTGGCTGCAGGCAGTGTCTGTCTCTGTCTCTTCCCTCTCTCTGTCTCTCCTCTCTCTTTCTCTCTCTCTCTTGCAACTGTGGGTATGGAGTAAGAGAAAGAATGTGTTCTGTGTTCTGGGAAGCAGTTATGACAAGGGGCTGCAATACTGTAAGGGCCTAGTTAGCCAGAGCAATTCCATCCGGTTAAACAATGACCTCACTGTTTATACAGTAAAACTTAAACTGTCCTGCCCCCCCTCCCCCCAGGAGACTTACTTAAAACAAGTCCCGAAAACTAGTCCCAGGTAACAAAGCTCAAATACAAGGGTGGGTCAGGCCAGGTGGAGGTATTCAATTAGTGGGCGCGCATACTGTCTCCCTAGCTACCAAGGAGTATGGGCCTCGCCCTTTGGGTGTCCTTTGGGCACCAATTCTGACCAAGGTGATAGGCTAGGTCAAATATCTACTCTAGGGTAAATTGTAATTCAGTTGGTCACTTATGTGTGACCTAGCATGATTGTACATCTTTCTCTGTGTGTTACAATCTCATTGGCCACCTGTGCGTGGCCAGGCCCAACCACATGGCCTTTGCCCTTAAAAGCTAGTCTGTGAGGCAGAGCAGGGTCACCTCTTTGCAAGAGATGGCCCAGGCCGGTCAGTTTGATTCTCGATGCTTGGCACGAAATAAAGCTTTGCTTGACCTTCGCCTTGTATTAGTCTCGCTCCTTTGACCATGGACCCAAGAATACAAGCATAAGAAATGGGCCTCAAAAGAAGTGAGACCAAAGAAGGGTGTTGAAAAGTATGTAAAAGTGGGTGACTTTTCCATGGAAATAAACCTCCACCCACCATTCCTCAGAGTATGCATGCGGTCAGATCACGCTCCACTGTCTCCTTGAAGTGAGATGTAGTGACGGGACTCACACGGGCCAGTGAAACAAATCGATGTACGAGCTATGTTACTTCCGGGCAGCAGCTTGAAGAACCATTGCACAAGTTTGTTGTGGCTCCTCTCTTTCCCCTGTGATTGTGGATTCACATTTTGAGTTGTTGCCTCCATCTACCTGGGTTCCCGAGTGACTATAGTGAAGAGAGTCCCATTGCTAATTTGTTTGGGAAATGTAGCATGCACACAAAATAAATTTTGTTCTTTTAAGCCACTGAGATTTTGGAGTTTTAACTAAGGCATAGCCCTAATTTATTCTGACTGATAACCACCCCAAGAAATCTCTAGCAACAAAACATAAACCATTTCTTGTTCTCAGAATAACTTCATCGTAAAGGACCACATAGAACTGTGGTCCACTCTAGGGCCTTGTGACTTACTTGAAATGTACCCCTAGCAGCACAGAAGACTTGTTGAACATTCCTTATCCTGAGTTAAAATCCCCTTAATTCATTTTATTTTTTCCTCTTTTCATATTCATTCACTCCACAAACATTTGTTACCTAATATGAGCTAAGTGTGCTAGGCATTATCTTCAGAGATGACAGGAACCTGGTACTTGAAGATTTTATCACCTAAGGTGGGGGGGTGGCGATGATAAATTATTCCCAAACATTAGCATATAAAGTAGGAAGTGAACTTTGCTCCTGTAACTTAATACATTGAAACAATTATTTAATTTGCAGCAAAGCTTTCAAGATTCCGATTCCCATAAGAATAGTTTTCCTTTTACAGAAATGAAAATGAATTCTACGGGTTGTCAGGAACCTGAATTTTTCTCCCACTTCTGGAGCTTTTTTCCATATGAACATACCTAGAACAACCTTATTATTTTTTTAACAGCTATTCTGTATTACATTTAGAAATATCTCAGTTATGTAACCAAGCGTTCTCAGGTACACGTCTTTTAAAAGTATTTATTTATTTATAAAATTGTCTTATTTATAAAGTACATTTAACTACAGAAGTGACATATGTTGATTCAAACTGAATGGAAGGATATTAAAGGAGAAGAAAAACTTACCTCAGGTCCTAATTCAAAGGTGCTTAAGGTTAAAAAAAAAAAGGCTTATTTTATCTTTTATCTATATATTAATTTCTTTCTTATTTCACTGAAATGTCCATGAATCTTACTTGGACCCACTGAGCCACCCAGGTGCTCCCCATGGATCTTACTTTGAATACATGAGCTCTGCTTCGTCTTTATGCTTTGTTTCATCTTTCATAATATTCAGATGGCACAGTTGTTCCAATGTACATTTTTTCAGACACACATCCAAGAAAAAAAAAAAGAGTTTATACTCCCAGCATCTCACAAACAAGTGTCAAGACTGACCCTGACTTGACCATCTAGTAACTCATGATGTCCCTGACCGATCAGTGTGGCTGGTGGAATTGGATGGGCCATTTGACCTGGCTTGGGTATTATGTTCCCATCTGCAGTCACAGTGATAAATAATCTGCTCAAAACATATGACTTGAGTGACAGAGAAGGCTATGATTTTAGAAAAGGGATGAAGAATAAGAGTTCTTAGCTAAGAAATAGATAATGTCCACTATAGTCCCTGCCTACCTCTCTGGACCCCTAGTAGCTCTACCCACATGGTATCACTCTTAACAATCACTAGTGTATTCTTTTATCAATTTTCTATGCATACACAAGACATACATATAAATGGGACCACATTACTTTTTTTTGTATCCTATATTTCATTAATAACCCATTCCAGACTTTCCAGATTAGTCCAAAGAAATCTTCTTCATGCTTTTCAGAGGCTACATAATATTCCATTACAAGTATGTACTGTGATTTATTTAAATAACTTCTGATTCAGGGATATTTGTTTTTTCTCAGGGTAGAGTTGTCAGTACAAATACTGTCCCATTGAACATACTTGTACATAAATTTAGATGCATTTGTTCAAGTTTATACCTAGGTTAAAATCCTAGGCAAAAAATTACTAGGTCAAGGAAGATGTGCATTTAAAATGTGAGTAGATATGTTAAAAAATACAAATGAAATTTGAAATTGATCATGTTTGCACTATTATCGACGGTGTATGAGAATGCTTGGGTCTCATTATACCTTTGCAAATAATGACTAAAGAGCAGTGTTTTTATTTTATTTTGTATGAATGCCACTACTTGTGAATTGCCATTTTCCATGCTTATTTTTCTTCTGGGTACTAAATTTCTCTTTACTGAGTTCTTCATATATTAAGAAGATTAGCACCTACTCTGCTCTATTAAAACATTTTTTTGGACTCTTTATTTTGACTCTTCATTTTTTATGGGCTTTTTTGGTCATATCAAACTTTTAAAACTTTTACACATTTAAATGTGTCATTCTTTTTCCCTTGCAGTTTCTGGGTTTTGTAGGTTACTTAGAAATCACTTGAAATGTACACAAAACTCACTGGGTTTTCTTCTATTCCGCTAATGCCACTTTTTCATTGAAGTCATTGATCAATCTGAAATTATTGTTAGTCTTGGTATGTGGAAGTCATTAATCATCTGCTTCTTTCCTCTTCCAGATACGTGGTAGATGGCATGTACCCAACTGTAGTCGGTTGGGGCCATGTGATAATTCTGGGTAATCATTTGTAAATGGAAGTTGACACAGATTGCTCTACTCAGGCTACTTAATTGCCAGTGCAAGGCCCTAGTTTTCCCTCTGATACAATGTTGGCCAACTTTGAGGTAGTGGCCATTCCACCATCTTGGGTCCTTTGAATTAACAATCCACAGAGATTCCCCCCCAACAACCATAAGTGAAAAATAAACCTTGGTGGCACTGAGCCACTAATACTTGGTCACTTTTTAACTGCAGCATGACCAACTCTACCTCAACTGACGTAAGAGATCAAGTACTATTCTGGAATTTTTTTTAAAAATACACATTCATTTGTCCTGAATGTCCCACCTCTTTTCTTGGGTGCAGTTTTAAGCATATGGTATCAGAGCCTCGCCCACATCACCTCCCTGTTAGTATCTGTTTGCCCTTGACCCAACTTCCAGCTTCTAGCATCAGCAACTCTTTGCTAAGGGTGTCCTCCCATTGATGGAACTCACTCTACCATATGCCAGAATTCATGCCTCCAGGAGCAACTCTCAAGCATATGTCAGGAATGTTGGAATATAAATAAATACTGTCACTCCCTTACTCCTTAGGTGGGATAACTCTAAAGTAGAATAACTTACATGGGCTTCCAGAACCCCTCCAGTGGGAAGTATGCTTCATAACACTTTGCTTAATATTAATCTGAGTTGGCAACCCAGAATGTTCACACTCAAAGGAAATATAGAAGAGAGAACATGACAGCAGTTATCACAACTTAACGTGAACCATGACCTGGAAACTTTCAAGTATCAGTAGATAGTCATTTCCAAAACGGTAACAAGCCACTCATTTATCCCATGTTTATGCACATTTAGTGTTTATATTTAACCTTTTCTGTTGTTAAACCTATTCAAATTCTATTTGAAATTTTCTTTCAACAAAGATCTCTCAATTTTAAATGAATGGTTGAATTTTAATTAAGGGTATATTTACATAAATTAAGAGAAATGGATATATGGGTGCCCAGAAAGGCACAGATATAACTCAAAGATAATATGGTAATTCTTGAGGTGTTATTAGTTGAATTAAATCTTTAAATATATATTTTTATTGGTGATAAAGTTCAAGTGAGAAGAAATTTTTTTTTAATGAAAGAGAATGTAATGGTATCCAAGGGATCGAATATTTATTTATCTTGATTAATTCAAAGCTCATCTAATGTCTTCCATGAGAAGGGCATTTCAGGAATGCAGAAGTCTAAGTTGTGAAATTGATACCTTTCCACCATGAATTAATCAGCATCCTCAGAGTTGAACAGGTGTCAGATGAGAAAGTTCAGCATTTGCAGACCCAGGGCGGCAGGAAACCAACAAACTAAAGCCCCTATAATATATTACCAGACAGGAAATCAACAATCAAAACACTATTTCAAGTGATAGTTTTTAAGGTTTTGTCATAAGCCAATAGTGTTCAGTCTTAGAGAAAAGGAGTTTTGAGAGATTCAGAGAGAAAATCCACATGAGCAGTTTACATGAGATTATGTCTGTGGGAGGAATTTTTCCACTACTCGCAAAGCCAGGAAAAAAAAAAAATGTTTGGTTTTTGTTTTTTGCAGAATTTGCAAAAACAATAACTTTAAATCAACCCTCCCGATCTACCACAGGCTCTGGGTAATTATCCCCAATAGGTCCCTTTAGTGAGTCAGTTTCTATTTTTTTCTTCAAAAGTAGTTTCTTTTTGACATTTTTATGCAGTCTTTCTGTTTGCTAAAATAACAGAAGTCTCCTATTACAAAAACATCAACAACTGTCAGGGATTTTGTTTCTCCAGAGCTCAACTCTCAAGCCTTCTGACACAGTGGCTAACATGGCAATCTGAGTTGTGAATTTCATGCAGATCCTTCTTTTTCTTTAGCAAATTAATGAGCTGAAATTGAGACTGGCCTCCCATTCTGTCTAATTGTTAAACAACTATACTGCATACCTGAAGTGTTTGGGAGTTCCCTGGAAGACTCTTTACTTTTTTATTGATCTTAAAGAACCAAGTATGAGGGGGAAAAAAAATTAAAAAATGAGAAATTCTCCTTCTGGTCAGGTTGAGAAAAAAGAACTGATTTACTCTTTCACCAGAAACAATCAAAAATTAGACAAAAATATATGAAGCAATTGTTTTCAAGACATTGGGTCATCAGGTAATGAAGGATATTGATCCCTGAAGTGTGAGAAATAAGGGAAGTGCACCCTATGTTGCTCTACTTACTACCTTATGGAAGTTTCCAGGGCATATCCAGAGAGGGGACACCCAGGTGGATTAGAGCTGACACCTTAAGTTGAGGAGACTGAGGTAAGAGTCTGAGGAGACTAGGGAAACTCTAGTTCATAGGATAGAGGGCCATACAGTAAAGAGGTACACAGAGAGAGCACCACAAATATCTACAGAGTGTCCCCCTTAAGTACTCAGCTGAATACAGATCAGTGTGTATATGTGAGGAAACTACCTGAGGCCAAAGAAAGAATCACCCCCAGACAATTAGAGGTACAGTGCCCAGTGAACACTTTGGGGTAAGAGCAATGCCTGTACCCATTAGGCAGATTGGAAACCTCAAGATATACAGGGCACTGAATACAGCACTGAGAAGGATCTTTCCTTAGTAGTGGAGGATAATTAACCCATGACCAAACCCTACACTGGTTTTGTCTTGCACTTACTAAAAGCAAGACCAGAAAGGACCAAACTGTTTCTAAGTAACTTAACTCTGTCCCAGAACAAAGCTCAAGGGTATTTGTAAGAACACAAATATATCAGCATCCCACAAGATATAATTTACAATGTCTGGCACCCAAATGGTCCGGGGAAGTGACATCACCAAGATGGCAAAATAGGTTGTTCCTGACTCTTCTTCCCTTCACAAGAAGAACACTATGCAAGAACAAGACACCACTGAGAGAATCCTAGAACATGGGTTTGAGGCAGAAGCACTCCCCTGCACCACAGAAAAAGACAGACTGCATTAGAAGGATAAGAGAGGCAGCTACATGTTGACAGCATTGTCCCTCTCCCAGGACAGTACAGCACCATTCAGAGAGGTCTCCCCTGAGCCTCGAGTTCCTCCAGTGGAAACAAAGGACCCAGATGGCGACAACCATCACCCCAGCATTAGGGTTGCTTTATGAGAGCCCCTACTGTGATCTTGCATTAAGGTGATTACAGGAGAATCCACGGGCTTAATCTTGGGGAATCTGACTGTGATGGAGAAGGTAGGGAGGGGTTTGCAACAACTAGTACATGGAACTTGGCAGACAGAATTCATACCTGCAACACCCAAGTAGTAATCCCAACCAGCACTTTGCTCATCTGCTGACTGAAATCAGGGGCACACACTGACCAAGGAACTTGGCTAGGTATAGATCTGCCCGATTCAGATCCTCAAATGAGGAGTTTTGCCTGCCATAGAAACTGACTGGCCCACACCCAGGCAAGGTGCTGAGTCACAGCTCTACCAGCAATGGAGAGTGTCATCCAGGCCCATCTGATCAGAAGGGCGGTGATGACTCCTGGAAGCACTGAAGTCCAGTGGAGCTTCAGCCAAAAGGTGAATGGTCAGAGCTGATCACTCACAGAGCAAAGCCAGTACTAGGCATTGAGTGGTCCTGTGCTACTCATAGGCAGAGGGATTAATTCACAGCCAAGGCTGAGGGTCGCTGCAACCCCTTCCAACTGGAGAGACTGTTTGGGAAATTGAGAGAAGCCCAGATGGCTGTCCTCTTACGATCCAGGCAAAGGGTCTGAGACATAGCCTCACTGACGTTGGAGAGTGTTTTCCAGCCTTATTTGACAAGAAGAGCTGGCAAAAACTCCTAGAAGCTGTGCTGGCCCAGCAACACTTGAGCCTAGGAGAAGGCAGGCAAGCTGATAGTTTGTAGAACAAAGCCAGTGGCCCTCTCCAGCCAGGAAACCTGGGGTGCAGTTCAGTTAAGACAATAAAGAGCTTTATTGACTTTAGAGATGCTTCTCCTACTGTGTCCAGGCAGGAAACCTAATTCATAGTCTTGCTCATTACTAATATAGCCTTCAGCCAGTCCAACCTGAGACTCTAACCAGAGCACACAGAAAGCTGCATAACCAATTCAACAGCCTTACACACAGTGGCACCTGAACAGAGAGCATAGCCCATTGCTTCCTTTGCCTGAAGAGCAAGCCAGTGACCTCACCTAACCAGAGAATTCAGTATACACTGTAGCCTGATTTAGATCCCCAAACAATGAACCATACAGGCCCTGGGGCCTGTCCTGTTGCCTTACCAGGACAAGAAAGCTAATTTATAGTCTGGTCTACTACTAAATATAGTAGTAGAAATCTAGCCATCTAGTAAGTCTGACCAGAGACCTCAGACAACTGCAGAGCCCATCCTCCAGCCTCACTCGGATAAGGAACGAAGCCAAAGTCCTACCCAATTGTTCTCAGCCAGTGGCACATCTTCCCATCGTCTACCTCAGGGCTTGAACAGTAGCCTCACCCAAAATTAGACCATAATAGTAAGTCCCATCTTCCCAAGCACATTACCAGAAAACACACCCAGAAACCCAAACTGAAGCTGACTGGTAAAGAATTGTCTCTGCCAAAACAAACCTGAAAGTTCTGGAAGAGAAGCCCAGTTACATAAATGTGCAGATACCAACATAAGGAATCAAGGATCACTAAAAAACATGTAAATGTGACACTACCAAAGGAAACTAGTAATGCTCCAGTAAATGATTCTACAAGAATAGAGATTTATGAAATGCCAAACAAGGAAGTCAGAATAATCTCTTAAGGAAGTTTGATGACCTACAAGGAAACACAGACAACTGAATGAAATTAAGCAAATAATGCATGAACCAAATGACAAGTTTGACAAGGAAATAGCAACCTTCAAAGAAATAAAACAAAACAAAACAGAAATCCTGGAGTTGAAAAATACAATAGTTGAACTAAAGAGCTCAACAGAGAGTTTCAAAAGTAGAGTCAACCACACAGAAGAAAGAATCAGAGATCTGGAGGATAAGACATTAAAAATTACGCATTCAGAGGAACACCAAGGGAAAAATAAAAGGTGAAAAAAGCCTACAGGAATTATAGGATGCAATGAAAAGAAACAATATTTACATTAGGAGAATTCCAGAATGAGAGAAGGGAAGAGAAAGAGAAGAGGACAAAACATATATTTAAAGTAATAATGGTTGAAAACATCCTGAATCTGGGGAACATTATGGACATCCAGATCCATGAGATGTGAAAGATCCCAAATATGTTGAACCTAACTAATGCTATATTGAAACATACTATAATTAAATTGTCAGAAAGAACTTTAAAAACAGCAAGAGAAAAGAGGGAAGTTACGTGCAACCCCATAAGATTATAGACAGATTTCTCCACAGGAACTTTTCAAGCCTGGAGAGAATGAGATGACACTTTCAAAGAAAAAAATGTCCAGATACACAAAGAAATAGGAAAATATGATCCATAATGAGGATATAAATCAATCAATTCAATCTGATTAAGAATTAACCACAGATGGTAGAGTTAATATTTTCTTTTTCCCTGATTAATCTAGATATCTATCAATTTTGCTCGTCTTCTCAAAAAAGTTCAAGAATTCTTTCAGCTTTCATATGTCTGAAAAAAATCTTTATTTTGCTTTCACCTTTGAAAGAACTTTACAAAAGGTATAGAATTCTAGAAAGATTTTTTTCCCTTTCAATACTTTGCTATTTCCCTTCAATACTTTGCTAGAGAAGGACATTAAAATGGTTATTATAACTGTATTCCATATGTTCTAAAAGTTAAGCAAAAACATGGAAATATAAGAAAGATTCATTTCAAACTTCAGTGATGAAAATTACAATGTGTGAGATGAAAAATAGACTGTCTAGGATTAACAGTAGATTAGAGATTGCAGAAGAAAAGATTAGTGAATTTGAATGTATAGTAATAGAAACAATCCAAAATGAAACATAAAGAACTTTTAAAAATTGGACAGAGTATTGGTGAAGTGTGAGACAGCTTCAGGAACTCTAATATATGAATAATTAGAGTCACAGTGGGGATGGGGGTAAAAAATTTGAAGAAATTATGGATCAAAAATTTCCAAATTTGCTGAAACTATAAACATACATATCCAAGAAGCTAAAGAAACAAAGAAAATAATAATAAACCACAGCATATTCAAATTGCTCAAAACCAGTGATAAACTGAAAACCTTAAAAGCAATCAGAGAAAAAGATATGTACAGAGGAACAAAGGAAAATATAACAGAAGAGGAAATGGAAGAAGAAAAAAACAATGGAGCAAAGTATTGAAAGGGAAAAAAATCTTTCTAGAATTCTATACCTTTTGTAAAGTTCTTTCAAAGGTGAAAGCAAAATAAAGATTTTTTTCAGACATATGAAAGCTGAAAGAATTCTTGAGCTTTTTTGAGAAGACGAGCAAAATTGATAGATATCTAGATTAATCAGGGAAAAAGAAAATATTAATGGTTGCTATCAGAGATGAGGGAACAATATCATTACAGACTTCACAAATATCAAAATATGAAGGGAATATTAAAGATAATTTTATACCAATAAACTCTACAACTTAACGATAACGGACAATTTCTTTGAAAGATACAGACCACCAAAACTCACTGAAGAAAAAGCTAGGTAACATAAATACCCCTTCATTTATTAAAGAAATTTAATTTGTAATTTTAAAACATTCCACAAAGAAATGCTAAGGCCCATATCGCTTCATTGGATAATTCTACCAAAGGTTTAAGGAAGAAATAATATCAGTTCTACACAAATATCTTCATATAATTGAATAAGAGAAACACTTCCCAAATCACTTTATGAAGTCAGAAGTGCCCTGGTATCAAAAACAGACAAAGATATTGCCAGAGAAAATATTGCAGACCAATATTCCTCATGATCATGGGTTAAAAAATTCTTACTGGAATTTGAGCAAATTAAGTCCAACTTACATAAAAAGACCAAGTGTGGCAGGTTATGCAATATTGGTTTAACAATAGAAAATTATCAATGTATTTTACAATAACAAAACAAACAAAAGAAAAAAATTGTATGGCCATCTCAATATCAGAGGAAAGCATTTGATAAATTTCAACATACATTCTTGATAAAAACTCTCAGAAAGCTAAGAAAAGAAGGGAACTTTCTCAATTTTATAAAGGGCATCTATAAAAATAAAGCTAAAAAACTTTAAATATGGCTTTATTAAGATTAGATACAAAGCAACACTTCTCTTCAATATTGTATTGGAATTTCTAGTCAGTGCAATAAAGCAAGAAAAATAAATAAAAGACATCCAGATTGGAAAGGAAGAAATAAAACTGTCTTTATTCACAAACAACATAATTGTTTATGTATAAACTCCATTGGAATCTCTAAAAAACTACTAGAACTACTGAGTTTAGGAAATGTTTCAGGAAAAAAATATCAATATATAAAAATCAATTGTATTTTTAAATATCAGTCATCACAATCAGAAATTAAAATTTTTT
This sequence comes from Lutra lutra, assembly GCF_902655055.1. Classification (NCBI taxonomy): domain Eukaryota; kingdom Metazoa; phylum Chordata; class Mammalia; order Carnivora; family Mustelidae; genus Lutra; species Lutra lutra. The sequence continues at coordinate 137,599,304 of NC_062278.1, read as the reverse complement.
TAAAATGCCATCAAAAATATAAAATAATTAGGGATAAATCTGACAAATACATGAAAAATGTGTGCACTGAAAACTAAAAAACATTACTGAAAATAATTAAAGAAGGTCTAAATAAGTGATGAGAGATACTATGTGTACTGAAGACTCAATAATGTTGAGAGATCCATTCTCAGGGCACCTGGGTGGTTCAGTCATTAAACGTCTGCCTTCAGCTCCGGTCATGGCACCAGTCCTGGGATCAAGCCCCACAAGGGGCTCCCTGCTCAGCGGGAAGCCTGTTTCTCCCTCTCTCACTCTCCCTGCTTGTGTTCCCTCCCTCTCTCTGTGTCTCTCTCTCTGTCAAATAAATAAACAAAATCTTTAAAAAAAGAAAGAAAGAAAGAAAGAAATCCATTTCCATTCTTTCCAAAGTGACCCACAGATTTAAAACAATTCCAATTAAAATCCCAACAGGCTTTCTTATAAAAAATTGACTCATTTAGAAACTGTTGTAAGAATTCAAAGGACCTAGAATAGCCAAAGAGATGGGAAAAGATGAACAAATTTTGGAAATTAACACTTATTTTGGAGCTACAATATTTAAGATAGTTTGGTATTGGTATAAAAATAGACAAATAGAGGAAAAGAACAGAAGAGAGTCCAGATATAGACCCACAGATACACAGATAAATGATTTTGACAAGATTTCAAAAGCAATTGAGTAGAAAGATTAGTCTTTTCAACAAATGGTGCTGGAATAATTGGATATATATATATCCAATTTTTTATATATATATATTATGGATATGTACACATATCTATGTATATATGTATGATCCATTTTTCATACCATAAAATTAACTCAGCATGGATCATAGACCTAAATGTAAAATTTAAACCTATAAAACCTCCAGGAGAAAACTTTTTTGGCTTTGGATTAGGTAAAGTTTTCTTAGTTATGACGCCAAAAGCACAATCTGTAAAAGAAATATTGACAAATTGAACATCATCAAAATTAAAATCTTCTGCTTTTTTGAAATAGACTGTTACCAAAATGAAAAGACAAGCTACAGACTTAGAAAAAATATTTGCAAATCACATATCTAATTAAGAACTTATACCCAAAATACACACTTAAAAAAAAAAACAACTCTTAAAACTCAAAAATAAAGCAAATAGTGAGCAAAAGATTTGAAAAGACACTTCACAAGCAGATATAAATGGTACATAAAAACATAAAAGATCCTCAATAGTATTGAATTAAAACAACAATAAGATAGTATAACAGACCTACTAAAATGGCTAAAATTACAGTAAAAAAGATTAACCGTATCTGGTGTTACCAAAGATTCAGACCAACTGGAACACTCAATACTACTGTTGGAAATGAATGTAAAATAGTTCAACTACTATGGAAAACCATTTGATAATTTTCTTAAAAAGTGAAATATACTTAAATGTAATCCAGGCAATCCACTTCCAGGTATTTGCCTAAGAAAATTAAAGTGTTTGCCAAAACAAAGATTTGTACACAAACATTCATGGTACATTTATCTGTATGAGCCCAAAACTGAAGACTGTGCAAATGTTCAGCACAGAAAAATGGATAAACACAATACAATTGGAATACTACCCAGCAATAAAAATGAGTGAGCCAGTAATACAAACAACCAATAGGTGAATCTCAAAATAATTATGCTGGGTGAAAGAAGGCAGATCCCATTCATACTCCAAAAGTAAATACTGTTCCGTTCTATTCATAAAAACTTCCAGAAAGTGCAAACTAACCTACAGTGACAGGAAACAGATCATTGGTTGACTGGGGTTGGGAGGAGGCCATGAGCAGAGGCAGGAGGAAGAGATTACAAAGGAGTTTGGGGAAACTTTTGATGAGATGGGCATTTCCATTATTTTAATTATGTTGACAACTTCATGGGTGCAAACATACTTCAAAACTCACCAAATTATACACTTTAAATATGCACTACTTGTTTTATAGCAATTCTTCCTCAAAAAGCTGATTTTAAAATTTTAAATATGAGGTAACTGAACTTGCTCTTTCCTTTTATATGGGCATTCAGAACCCCCCCTTTTTAAAAGATTTTATTTATGTATTTGAGAGAGAGAGTACAAAAAAAAGAGAGCTGGCAGGGGGGTGGCAGAGAGAGCGAGGGAGAAGCATAATCTCCTCTGAGCTGGGGGCCCAACTTGGGGCTTGATCCTAGGAGCATGATGTGAGTTTAGAGGCAGACACTTAACCAACTGAGCCACCCAGGCAGGCAGGGAATTCAGAAGCCCTTTAATGAAGACTTGAGAAGATGGCTATGGTAACCCCAGAAAGAGTCATCGGACTGTAACCTTGGGAGATAACGTGATTCATCTAGAAGTTGAACTAATTCTTTTTTATTTGTTTATCTATTTTGTGGGGAGGGAGAGAGTGGGAGAAGGGGCCAGAGGGAGGGAGACGATCTTAAGCAGTCTCCACACTCAGGGCTGAGCCTGATGTGGGGCTCAACTCATGACCCTGAGATCATGAGCTGTGCCAAAATCAAGACTGAATACTTAACCGACTGAGCCACCCAGGTGCCCAGAACTAATTCTTTTTTACCTAAAGCTTGAATAGTCCAAGTTCAAATGTTTGGGGCCTAAAGAATGTTTATTCGAGGATATTAATTTAAGAAAAGAAAAACAGAATATAAAATATTAAATTAGGTTCAGAATTGAATGTTAATACAGAATAAGAAACCAGAAAATCTTTCTAATTTTGAAAAGCTGACAAACATCACAAATTATACATTTATTAAAATGATGTTTGTGTTCACTAATTCACTGCTAAACACATTTCTTAACAGTTTTTTGTGCAAAATCTTTGTTCATCTCTTTCATGACAATTTTATAATATTGCCTGTAAGAAAACAAAAAGATATTTCAGTCTTTCCTCTACTGACATGCATATAGCATTAGTAATTATAGAGGTGGCATTATGATTATATTCTTGACAGAAGCAAACTTCCTATTTGACTTCATATTGATAAAAACATCCTCTGGCAACTTTACATTTCTGATAATTTTAAGCATTTCCATAGAAAGCCGTGTTTCTCCTCACTATGTATATACTTCCAGTGCTGGATACCTTAGCACATCTTCACATCAGGATAAAACCTCCGACCTGTAAGGTTCTTGATTCAATTGCTGGTGAGTTGGCACAGTTAACTGAATCGTTTGTTTCTGAAAGGCAATCTTATACTGGGATGGCCTGCGATGCTAAATAGGGAAGTGTTTGTGACACACAGAAATATAACCCTCTTGAATTTCGACCCCAATAGAACTTTCCCTGAGCCAGATCCCCAAAATTTCTGTAGTAACTCCAATACTGTCAAACCCAAGTAGAGTATAACGGACCGGCACAGATTAGAGGGGAGAAAAGACAATTGTCTTCACCATTTGCAATTGAAATATCTGGCTCCTGCAACTATAAGAACACATTTGCTGGAGTCCATCCCATAGCCTTAGAAGGGAGCCCCTGCAAGGAAGGGCCTGAAGCTTAAACTTTGTTAGTTTCCAGGGAGATGACCTTTAAAATGAGCCTCAACTTCTTGTCCACCTTCCTATTTTCTCTGTATTGCTTGTTTTTTCCTTCACAGAATCTCTGTTTCTCGGAGTATGATGACGGGTACTTGGTTTTCTATGTGATCCATACAGCACCTTGAGAACTATAGTTACGTATTTGTACCACATGTATGGAAAGGAACCAATGGTAATTTCTGCAAAATGAGCAATTATTAAGATAAAGCAAAGTAGGGGCGCCTGGGTGGCTCAGTGGGTTAAAGCCTCTGCTTTCAGCTCAGGTCATGATTCCAGGGTCCTGGGATTGAGCCCCACATCAGGCTCTCTGCTCAGCGTGGAGCCTGCTTCCTCCTCTCTCTGCCTGCCTCTCTGCCTACTTGTGATCTCTATCTGTCAAATAAATAAATAAAATCTTTAAAAAAAAGATAAAGCAAAATATACTTTGCTTAAGATACATTAATATATTGCCTCTAATGGGAAACCAAAGTGTACATACATTTTTAAATTAAATGTATATAAATAATTTGACAGTTTTACTCCTCAAACACAAGTCCAGATCCCAGATTTTATTATTCTTATGAAACTAAAACTGTGATTAGAATTATCAGAGAATAGCATCATTTAGTTAAGTTTTTTTTCTGCCTAACTTAACCAAAACATTCTTTGTTTTCATTCAGTATTGTTCAAAGTCTTTGTAAATTTTAAGTGGACATCTTTTCTCACTCAGAAAGAATAGCCTGAATGTAATTTAATTTCATTAATTAGGTTGCTGAAATGTCTCAGGAATGTGACTCTGGAAGTCAATTTCATCATACCAGAGGTTTGGAAAACGTAAGTGTTCTTAATGAAGGTACATTTCCTGGGCAATGCCTGTGTCACAACTTTTTTTGTGATAAAAGTACCACAAAACCTAAAGAGTGACTCAAGCTACAAATGGTGGTTTGAGCAGTTAAGTTTGCAGTTAAGTCCAGAAGCAGCTTCTACTTCAGGTAAGGCTTGATTCAGGAGTTCAATCATTGCCATTCTGAACCTGAATCCCCTCTTTCTCTGACTTCTGTCTTCTGCCCCAGTGGCTTCACACTCATACTGTATAGTGGTTACCCCAGCAGAACCATGCTCTCTCCTAGAGATAAGAAAAAGCTGCCATCATTTTGGAACTTCATATCCTTCTAGAACACAGTGAAAGATGGGAGCTTCTCATTCCCAGAAGACAAGCAAACCTCTCATTCTATTTCACTGGTTCTGACTGAGTTACCTACTCATCTTTGAACCAGACAATATGGCAGGAGGAATGCTGAAGAGGAATAACATTATAATGGTTGGTTTAAGTCAGTCTGGGTTCACTCCTAAAGCAGGTGGTGAATTCAATTCCACACAATCTAAATCGCTGTGGTATGATGTGGTATAGTATGGAGGACAAGGAGTAAGGTCTAAATTTTCCAAAGGAAAATAATGGTAGAGGAAAATGAATATCAGGAATGCAACCAACAAAGGTCCACCACAATATCCATGAAATGATTAGGCTTTAAAGTCGGGCAGTCTAGAGCTCTGATTCTATCAGATTCCGTCATCTATTATCTTTAGAACCTCAGGCAACTTGACTCTTTTAAGTCAGTTTCCTCTTCTGTAAAATGGTGAGAGTAATACGTACATCCCAAAGTCATAATAAAGGCTGCGTAAGATAATATACATACAGTGAATGCCATAGTATCTGGTATATACTAAGTGCTCAGTCATAATAATTGTTACTCTTCTATTAATTCTTCAGTCCTATGAATGGCTGCTATTAAAATGGAAGGCAAAGGGATTCTCTTTTTCAGAGAACAAATCACCACTCTGGCTGGAGGAAGAGCAGCCATGGGTTTCAGGGAACTATTGACTTTCCTTATTGGCCTCGCCCAGTGTGTAGAAAATCCCCTATCAATCTCCATGGAGAGGTATAGCAGCATGGAGATCTTCCTGGGGTCACAAACCCAAAATTGGGATTCGCTTTCACAGAGAAATAATGATTGGAATGGTGACCAAGTTTCTGCACTAGCTCAGAAGTATCAAGTTAGTCCACAGCGTAGCTGAAAAATAGTATCTTCACAGGTGCATTTGGTGGGATTACAATGGTATCCCCAAATCATAAGTCCATCCACCAACCACATCAGACTTTCCATGGGAAAGATATACTCATAAGATACGAAGATGATATATTGATATAGCATATATCTTATGACTACATTCTTATGATATATTCAAAGATAAATTCATTACTAAATGAATTTACAATACACACTCTATTATAAAACAGTGAGATAGTTCAGTCCGCTGCACAACATACCTCACAGATGCATCATTGAGTACCTAACTTTTGAAATATTTAAGAAATCTAAATGGAGTCATCTTACACAGAAAATCCCTACCCCAGGGCCAGGAGCAGTGGATGGACAGAGAACAACAAAACAACAGATTAGGGCAAGATGCATAACACTTCACAAGATAAGCTGTCCAAGTCCATTCCCTCTGTGACCCAGTCATTGGCTCTATGCCACGCTGTTGCAGTACAACTGTTATTTCTCTGTATTTCTCCATAAAACGCTCTTTTCCATATACGGAACAGCATTTGAGATTTTTTTTTTTTTTTCTTTAGGAGACCAGGAACCACAAAAGTGAAAAAAACAAAAAAAAACAAAAAAAAAACAACAAAGTGCTTTCACTCGGAAGCAAACTACCAGACCAGATCAATACATCTCTCCCCTGGCACAAAGGATATGATAGTTTCTGGAGGACCATCAGGTTCCCAAGCATCCTGGGCTCCGGTGAAGTTTACTGCTTTGTTTTTTGTTGTTTTTTTTGTTTGTTTGTTTTGTTTTGTTTTGTTTCAGATTCACAGTTCCCCCCTCTGTGGAAGGTTGCAGGTGTGAAGCAGCTGTGTTCAAGGTAACATCTCATACATTTGCACAGCGTGGCAGGCTGGGCTTACATCTTTCTGTCTTGGCTTTTCTTCTCTTTTTCTTTTCTTTCTAATTAGAATTTATAGGATTTCACTCTAGTGCTCAGTAGCCATTAAGAAAAGGGAGCACTTCCTAAAATTCAACCTTAAATCCTCCTGGTGTAAAAGCAAGGAGGTTTCTTTTCTATTCTACTTTGTAGATATTTGAGCACAGCTGGTCTGTCTACTCCGTGTTAAAACCCTTCAAGAGGGCGCCTGGGTGGCTCAGTGGGTTAAGCCGCTGCCTTCGGCTCGGGTCATGATCTCAGGGTCCTGGGATCGAGTCCCACATCGGGCTCTCTGCTCAGCAGGGAGCCTGCTTCCCTCCGTCTCTCTGTCTACTTGTGATCTCTCTCTGTCAAATAAATAAATAAAATCTTGGAAAAAAAAAAAACCCTTCAAGAACTTGAAGATCATTATGAGATCCCTCCCTTCTTCTGGACAGAGTTCTCCCCACTCATTTGTTATTATATATATATATATATATATATATATATATATATATATATAGAACAAACTATTTGATCTTCTCTTTTTTTTCTATTTACCTTGTCCCAAATTGTCCCATCCCTTCCTGAACTGAACCCAACACTATTGTCAAGGAATATAACCCAAGGGAATATTGGGATACCATAGGAGGAGAGAAAAGGGGAGAGTAATAAGGAATATAACAAGTGCAGAAAGGAATATAAGAGGAGAGAAAAAGTGACTCTGGACATGGTCTTTAGATAGAACAGGATATGAGTCTTGGCTCTGTCACTTACCCTTCTGGAATATTCTTACAAGTTACATAACACTTCGGTCCCTTTGTATGTAAAATAGAGATAATCCATAGGGTATTATAAAGAACTAAGCAAATAGAAAGCCTCCTGGCACTTGCAAATGCTCCATAAACATTTACGATGTGGCAGTGCTGCAGTGTCCCACCCAGATCCTCTGGAAGTCCTTTGACCGTTTCTGTGCATGCCTTCCTGCTCTGGTGGCTTTTACTTCCAATGGCCTCCTGCACAGGTCTCTCCTTTAGAGGATTAGCCTAGGGCTGTTGAAGCAGAAATCCTTGGGAGTGCACATGGCCCGGGGGTTGGCGTCAGCAGTGACTGATGACGCAAGCATATACAAGCCCTGCCTCCTCCCAGTTGCCCTGTGGTAGACGACTCAACTTCCACTGTTGGGCTGCCTTGTAGGATCAGGTTGAAGCCTCCCCCTTAAGGCCCTTGGCCTGAAACAGACAGGTTGCTTGACTTCTTCCCATTTCCTGTCCTGAGGCATTCACTCCCTCACTGTTTTCTCCTGGGAACACTTCCTTAAATAAATCACCTGCACACAAATCCTTGTCTCAGAATTTGGTTCTGGGATCCTGACCTGGGACAATTACCAGTATAATTATCATTCTCACTTCTTTATAGCACAAAGTGTTCAAATACCTCTGTTCAAGGAAGATAGCAGTGATTTTCCCTCAGGTGGACATATGTTCCCAAACAGGAAAAAAATTTCCAAACAGGGCAACTTCCTTAACTTATCACACTGTAGACAAACTGTAGTGCATAGTGAATCATTCAGTGAATTACCAGAAGTAAAGGAGGCGTTAAGCAGGTGGCATGCGCATTTCTAAAATAATTCACAATTATTCATTCTTTAGAAATTGCTTTGCCATTCTTCACCTTGTTTCTGTATTACTGAGCCTAGGAGGAAAAAACCTCTCTGCCTGTGGACTTAATTATGTTCTGCCTTAAGAAAATGTGGTCTCAACGTGTCTAATCTCCTCCCATCCCTTGCAAGAGAGCTAGGACCAGAGACAGGGTCTTGAGAAGTTGGAAGAAGGCCTCTTACGAGAGTCACCCTGGAAAAGGAGACATGAGACCCAGCTCCCTAAGAGACAGGCTGGAGTGGGAAGAGAAGAGCTGGAGGTCTCCCAGAGACAGATTCAGGGCAAGAACCGAGAAGAGCGCTCAAGCCACCAGCCAGTTCCCGAAGTCATTGCAGGTGAGGTGTGGAACGATGTCAGGCTTTCTTAAAAGCCCAGGTGCAGAGGCTTTGGCGCTAAAGACTGCCAGACATGGGGGTTTAACGAACCTGAGCACTCCTGAGGGGGTAATGTGAAGGACTTAAAGTAAGTAACTTGTTTCTCTCATAGGTCATCTCTCATCTTCGTTTCTATTATCCCCGTTGCTCCCGATTTCTGAATTGGTCAGCAGTTAGTCAGTAAATCACTGGTCCTAATGTAAGAGGCATCCAGATAACCAGTAGGAATCAGTATGGTTAATGTTCCCCTCTGCCCTGCGAGGCAGTACCAGGTCTATCCTACACAATGTGAGCTTTGTGGCACCTTTCTTAAAAAAAAAAAAAAAAAAAAAAAGAACCTGTATTTCAGTTAGTTGAGGCTGCCCCAAACTGCAATTCCAAATATATAAAGCAGTATCATCATTATTTTCCATATGCATTTGCCTTTCCTGCGTTTCATGGGGCAAAGGTGTACATTTTTCCAATTTTGAAATTAATCCTATCCCTCCCTTCCATTTCTCTCCCCTTTTCCCAATTCTTATTCCAATCAGACTGAGTTTGAGGCTCTCGAAAAGTTGAAGGGACGTGCTCTTGTTTTGGCCAAGTTCACCCCGCCTCCCATCCCCAATTCTGCAGCCTAAGCACACTTTCCACCACATCCTCATCACCCCACAACGGCAACCCCATCCATTTTTAATTGAATTTTTACATTTAAATTGATAACTACAGAGACGATTTTCAATCACTTACATTGGACTTGTTTTGTTTTTTCTCCAAAAGATAAGGAATCACCTATTTATTTTTCCCTAGCTCTAGCTCTTTCTCTCGCCAAGGCCACAGCATGACAAATACACTGAGAAAACAGAGTGCACACATGCGCACGGGCACACACACAGAATTTCTACAAGGACTCTTTCCCCCGTTGTCATGGTTTCCGTTGAAGCCTATTACCTATGGTAATCCTACCCGGATGATGTTCTATTTGTTTGTTTGCTTATTTGTTTGTTTTAAATATCACATCATTTTCATACTTTCATTTATAGGAGGTTGCCAGTAGGAATTTAGAGCTTTCTTCCTCAAATTTTATTCTCTTACTCAAGCCTGCTTTTGAACAAGTTGTTTACATCTGAACCCATTTTTCCTACTCAATCCATAGAGGTTGATGGGGTGTCTTGGATTATTTAGACCTTGAACCTGACAGAATTAAATTCTTCTAAAAGTCACTGATGAACTCTCTATTGTTAAATGCAATGGATAATCCTATCTGATGATTCCCATTTTATTAGACCTTTCAGGAACAGTTGACACAACTGATCACTATTTCTGCCTTGAAACATGTTCTTCACTTGGCTTCCAGAATATCATACTTGTTTTTACCATTTCTTCTCAGTTTCATTGGTTGATTTCTCCTTATCTCCCTAAAGCACAAGGTTCGATCCATAGACCCCTTCTCAAAGAAGTGACTTAAAGGATCTCATCCAGTCTCATGAGATCATTACATATCACTTATATGCCGATGATCTTAAATTTCTATCTCTAACTTTGGCCTCTTTCTCTCAACTTCAGACTCACATGTCTTCATGCTTATTTGATAACTCACTTGAATATCTAATAGAGAGATCTCTCTTAGTATGCCCCAAATCAGATCTTCACACACACACATACACAAACACACACACACATACCCCCTCACCCTCCTTCTCCAGTCTTCCCCATCTTAACTGAATCACCTTCTACCGGTTATTCGGATCAATTTCTTGGTGACCTGTACAGCTCTTACTCTGAAAGACATCATCAAATTCTATTGTCTCCACCTTCAAAGTATATCCAGAATGGGACTGCTTACCACCCCCATTACCACCACTATGATCCAGTCCTGTCTGGATAATTTCAGTAGTCTCCTAACTGGTCTCGCTCCATATGCTCTTTTCCCTCTTCCAACTATTCCCCATCAACATAACATCTAGAGTGATCCTATTAAAAGGATCCCCTTGGTCATCTGCACAAAGCCCTTTAATGGCTTCCCATGAGACTCAAGCAAAAGCCAATGTCCTTTCTGTGATCTACAAGCTTTACTCCCTTAGTTACATCATCTCCTAACCGCGCCCCCCCCCCACCTCGTTTATTGCACTCTAGTAATTCCAGCCTCTTTGCTTTGCTTCTCCCGACAAAAATGTCAGGCATGTCCCAGCCCCATGGCCTTTGCACAGGTTTTTTTGTTGGCCTAGATTACTCATTCTTCAGATACCTACATGGTTAGTTCTTCCACTTTCTTCAGATCTTTACTTAAAATCACTTTTTCAGTGAGGCTGTTCCCCTCACCAACTCTATCTAAAACTTCCCCTTCCTTCCCCCCTTTATTTATTATTAGCCCTTATCACTATCAAACATGTCATTTACTTTGCTTACATATTTTGTTTACTCCCTGTCTCATTCACTAAAATACAAGATCCATGAAGACAGAAGTTTTTTTTCTCTTTTATTCAGAAAACTACTAAATCCCCAGCTTCTAGTGCCAGAAGCATAATGGGTGTTCAATGGGCATTTGTGGAATGAAGAAACAATGCCAAATAAATATGGAGATAGTTTTCTGTAGCCCATCTCACTTTCCCCTGATAAAGAAGATAGGCACACATCTGTACCCCAATGTTTATAGCAGCAATGGCCATGGTCGCCAAACTGTGGAAAGAACCAAGATGCCCTTCAACGGACGAATGGATTAGGAAGATGCGGTCCATATACACTATGGAGTATTATGCCTCCATCAGAAAGGATGAATACCCAACTTATGTAGCAACATGGACGGGACTGGAAGAGATGATGCTGAGTGAAATAAGTCAAGCAGAGAGAGTCAATGATCATATGGTTTCACTTATTTGTGGAGCATAACAAATAACATGGAGGACAAGGGGAGATGGAGAGGAGAAGGGAGTTGAGGGAAATTGGAAGGGGAGGTGAACCATGAGAGACTATAGACTCTGAAAAACAATCTGAGGGGTTTGAAGGGGTGGGGGGTGGGAGGTTGGGGTAACCAGGTGGTGGGTATTGTAGAGGGCATGGATTGCATGGAGCACTGGGTGTGGTGCAAAAACAACGAAGACTGTTACGCTGAAAATAAATTAAAAAATTAAAAAAAAAAAAAAAAGAAGATAGGCACAGTAGGAGTTGCTCTGGAAATGGGTACAAGAATGGCCACAAGAGGACTATGCCTGATCATTACCAAAACAATGTTAGGTGAAGAACTGTAATTCACTATTCAGTAGTGTTAATTTTATTATGACCTATATAATTATCCCCTTCTTCGAGGTATATGCAACATGAAGTCCCTTGGCTTTGATATATCAAAGAGAATTATGTGAAATTTTGTGTAAAAATGAGTTTTTCATAAATTGATGACAACATGGGTCCCACAGCTTGGCAATTCCTGTCCTTCTGCCTGATTCTCCTGCCCTTTGTTCCCCTGATTCTTACCATTCTCCTTCCTGCAAACTCTTTTTCCCCACCTCTCTTTTGTTGTTATTATTATTATTTTAATTTGAAGGTACATAGCAGGGATTCTACACAGTTCACGTGAAAGCAACAGAAAATTAGTCAAGGAGTGAAGAAGTACCTGTGATTTTATTACTCGATGGAGACCGATTTAGACAACTTTTCAGAATTGTGGCACGTCTTCCCATTTGGTTGGTTTGTGTGTTTGTCTTTCTGTGTCTCTGATTCCATCATACCTAAGACCTGAGGGACCTTCCTTTCCCATATCTACGTCACCTGCAGGCATGAATATACCTATAGGCACTTGCGTGCATTGTCTGCTCGCTTGGGGATTGGGGATATTACTATTAGGGTGTGGAAGATTTGTTTCATACAGGGAGTTATGTAGCATCTTCGGGGGATCTGAGACCTAGAAAACAGCGGTCCTATTCAAGGAAGGCCATGTTACCAGGGAGCCCAGTTATCAATCAATGTACCACAAAAATTAAACCGTCTCTTAGAACAGCAGTCGAAGCACTGTGGGCAATGAATTCTTAGGGGGTGGCAAAACAGATGAAATCCAGTCATCACATTTTACAACAGATCTGCTGCTTGATAAAGTACAACTGGAGAGCAGACTGTTAGCAATAAGGCCATTTCTAAGAATAAAATGAGAGTTTGTAAAAGATCCGTTTGAATTATTAACTCCGAAAAAGTGGCTGGAGAAGAAAATGGTTGCAGCTATCACTGGCTTTTCTCCTCACGTGTATGATTAGAACAAAGGGAGGCACAGAAGAGCAGGGGAAAGAAGTGAAAGCAAATTTCCCTCTGACATAAGGAGGCACATTTTCACGCAGTGCCTCATCGATACATGGAGAGGCCACCTACCAGGTAAAGAAAACACTGAGGCCATTGTGAAAGCAAGCAGATGCCGGAGCAGGGGAAAACGACGCTCATTTTTACCAAACACCGTTGCTTTTTTTTTTTTTTTTTGCTTGCATAGCATTCTTTTAATACCAAGTGGACACATCTAGCCTTTCCTCTATTCTGCACCATGTAGATTTCCACTCCCTGCTTCCAGACTCCCCCATCCAGACTTGATTTAAACTGTGAGGCATGTTGGAGGTCACGGGAAAACAGCCAAGGTGACCATTAATATCTCCTCTTTTGCTCGATGGTGACCAACCAAGGACGAATCGATCTGGAAAGACAATATTAGTGTTTTCCAATTCAACACTTCTCACCACATTAATGAGGAGATTTGAAATCTTTCACCCGAAGAGATACAGAGAAACATGTTAACAGGGCACAGTGGTCAATGCTCTCCTTTGATTTCATGGGCATGTTTTCTCCATGTTGCATGGGGACAGACACAAGCATTTAGACTCCAGAAAATAAAATGTTGCCTTATGGAATCCAGCCCTGTCAAGAAAAAGAGAGTCATACAATCACTGGGCCTACAGATTTGGGGGTATCATTTGGCCTTTTCCTCTTTAAGAAGTTGCTCTCAAGACCCTTCTAGTGCTCTCTTTTCAAATCCTTCCAGTAGAAAATCCCTAAGTATTATTTCAAGATTGTATGACATGACTTTTCAGAACAGGTAGGTCCTGTTGACCATAAAGACTGTTAATAATTCCTGTTCACTTTATTGTTAAAGATGCATCTGTTCCTCATATAAGCCAACTGAATGTAAGATTAGTTAAATAATATTTGGGACCTTAAGGATCTAATTATCCTTCTATTTAAAAGAAACAGGAGAATGAAGTTTATATCTCCAATATTGCAAAATCTATTCAAGGCACTTCAAGAAAGACAATGTAAGATCCAAGATTTAAAAAAAAAAAAAAATGCTACCAAAATGCTTAGTCTAAAACTTTGGAGTGTGAAAGGCATATGATCAAGGGTTCTAGAATCACTATGGGTAAATAGACTGTTCACCAAATTCTGAATAACATGGCTAGAGAACTTGGAGAAGTAGCATTGGGTTAAATGTTTGCAAATATTTGTTGTTGAGTTGGATTTTGTTTTGTTTTGTTTTGTTTTTGTTAAGGAAATTTTTCATATCACAGGATGGATATACATTTAGGAAGTCAGTTTTTTTTCTATGATCTTCTATGTAAGAGTTAAGGAAGAGTTGGGTTAATTTCATTTGTACATATTTACTTTGTTTTAAGCACTCTTCTAGGCACTTTTAAAAGATTACCTTGGGGGCACCTGGGTGGCATAGTAAGTAGTTAGTACAGAGTCTGCTTGGGATTCTTTTTCTCTTTCCCTCTGCCCCTTCCACTCATGCTCTCTCTCTCTCTCTCTCAAATAAATAAATAAGTCTTCAAAAAAGTTATTAATCCTCACTTTGGTTCAGGAAGGTGGGTATTCTTATTATCTTCATTTTTTGAATGGAAACTGAGGCTCAGCGAAGGTACAACATCACACAGCTGATAGGCAGTGAAATCTGGTCCCCAGAACTATTCTCAAAACTACTGCATCACCTCCCATTTAGTCGCATATTTAATAAATGTCTAGTGAGCACCTACTATGTGCAGGGAACTATGCAGAGGTAAGTTAAATACTGTCCTTTTTCCAAAACGTCTATAGATTAAGAAGAGACACAAGACATGGGATGGACACAAATGCTTGTATCTTAAGGAAGCATGTGATAAGTTACCTGACAGACACTGGAATCTATGAAGCAACTCTGTAATCCCTCCATGTGGTCCAAGAAGAATGGGAAATGGGAGAAGCAGAAGAGAAGGACTTAGGAGGAGGGAGCCAACGATCATGTTGGGGATAAGTATCAAGGGAGCCTCTCTGCCTACTTGTGATCACCGTCAAATAAATAAGTAAAATATTAAAATGTTAATTAGGAATCTAGTGGCTGGATATTTGAATATTTGCTGTAATATTCATTCAACTTTTCTGTAGGCTTGAAATTTTTCATAATAAAATTGCTTTGGAAAAATACAACTCAAGAATATAGAAATGCATATTTTTGAAGGTTTGAAGATTTGAATTACCTTCAAATCAAAAAGACTTGGCAATAAAGAAAGCTTAGGCTTCTATTTTTGTAACTACCCTCCTTTCTTGAAGTATAGAAGGAAATAACCAGAAAGGTAAACTACTACAATATATGACTGAAGGGCCCTCAGTTATGACACAAAACATGTGTCTTACGTGTTTTAGAAATATTTTGAGCGTACTTCACATGGACTTCTAACTAAAAAATGAGACTGGATAAACCAAAGATATTGGAATACAAGGGCCATCTCTGGAGTCCTAAGAATTTGTTAAAGATAGTTTTTGCTTGTTGTGTAGAAAATTTGGAAAAGCTCATAAGTACGTAGTGAAGAAGAAGGAAACCAACTGTAAACTGATCACCAAAAGAAAAATCACTGTTAATAGTTTGAGAAATGTATTTCCAGTGATTTTGCTTTCCACATTTTGAACAGACTTAAAATGATAAATAGTTCAGTATATAGTGTGAATAAAAATTTTTCATAAATAAATTTAAGAAGTACGTAAGGTTATTTTAAATGGGTAGGTCATATTTTACTATGGATATGTGGGCGTATAGGTTGTTTTAATTTAATTTTCTGTAATAAATAACATTGAAAAGGAACAACTGTGCAAAAATACTTGCTTTTAGGACAAATAATTTCTGGAAATGTACATTTACCCAAGCATTTCAGCTGGTCTGTGGATTAAGAATTAGTCCCCATGCACTTTTGACAAAGTGTCCTTACTGCTACAGACAGCTCAATTATAGTAAATATGAGCTTAACCTTATCCCATGGTTTGTCAGCATTCCAACAGCCCATGGAAAGAGACTTGAACCCTGTCTATACCTGCAGTTCAGGCAAACACAACCTTATGCACTGGGTGGGGGATGGGTTGGGAGGTAGAGATGAAGAACTCAGTTTGAAAGTGTTCCTTTCTTCTCCAGCAAAGGATTAAGGAACTATAATCTTTTTTTAAAAAATATTTTATTTATTTATTTGATAGACAGAGAGAGAGGGGGAAGCAGGCTCCCTGCTGAGCAGAGAGCCCGATGCAGGGCTCAGTCCCAAGACCCTGAGACCATGACCTGAGCCGAAAGCAGAGGCTTTAACCCACTGAGCCACCCAGGTGCCCCAGGAATTATAATCTTAAGTGAAGCAGGAGCCCAGCAGTGGAAGCTGCCTGAGACAGTGAAGAGTTGCCCTTCTGTAGGACGAGGCTGTGCTTAACCCCCCACCATTACCCCCAGGCTTCACACATCCACTGGATATCCCTGGAAAGGGCAGCCTCTGCATTATGAAAGGGTATAGAAACTGCATCAAGTCAACAGGAGAGTGGGTACTCCGCCTTTTTAAAAGCAGTGAACATAAGATGATAAAATATTTCCATTCCACAGCAGAAAAAGGTGTGAGGTGCCAAGAGACATTCAGAAGTGGGGACTCACAGCAAAGGAACTCAAACATATTGTTATTTTGAAGGCAAGAGGACCTGGTACAAGATGAGAAAAGATTTGTATCTCTCCCCTGTTCTGCTTCAGCAAATGACTCTGATCTATAAGAACACTAGAGCCGGCAGGCACCAACCAGCTGGAGAGTGCTCATTGGTAAATACTTAGGAATTCTGCAAACTGGTTTAGTAACTTGAAACTGGACTTGCTGGACGGATTCACAGCATGGAAATTAGCAAATGCCACATATCAGAGTTCCCCCTTAGCTCCCCTCCCCCCCGAGATCCGGCTTACCAGTTCATCCCAGTTCAAATCCAAAGCTCTGTTTCTGATTTCTCTCCCAAATTCCAGACCCTTTATTGCCGACTACCTTCAGAACATCTCTACTCAAATTCATTAGGTTCAAAAGAGAACCCATTATATTGTCTCTCAGGTATGCCCTTGTTAGTGCGGTCGTACTTCTGTTAACAATTTACCACCTTCCCAAACGCTGTAACTCAAAACCTCACAATCATATTTGACGCTTTGCTCAATAATAACAAAAAGAAATACAGGGACAAAAAGGAGAATTATTCAAGTGGCATTAATTTAGCACATTATGTCAGCCCTTGTGATTAGCTCTTTTACAAACATTCTCACAATGTCTCTTGAAAGAAGAAATCATTCCAGTTCTGCAAATAAAAAACTGAAGCTCAAGGAAGTTACATTTCTTACCCCAATTTATAGAGTTATTAATTTTCAGAACTATGATTTGAATCCAGGGCCCTCTGAGTATGGAAACCATTCTTAAACCCAAATCTCATATTTCTAATGAATCAGCTACTCAATTTGGTCTTTCAGGCCTTTTGTCACTATTTTTCATGGAGGTATTATTTATGTACAATGAAACGCAGAAATTTTAAGTGTACATTCACTGTGTTGACAAATTCACATGCTTGTGTCAACTCACAGTTGTATGAAAACATAGAACACTTTCATCACCCCCAGAAAGTTTCCTCCTTCCTTATTCCAGTCAGTCTATCTTGGGAGAGCAACTACTGCTTTGATTTATTTTATCCCCAAAGGGTTTTATCTTCCAGAATTCCATATAAATGAAATCATAGAGCACACACGCTTTTGTGGAAGGCTTCCTTAACTGAAGGTTAATAATAACTGAAGCTTATTTTTGAAAATAATCCCTATTACTCACATATATCAGTATTTTATGTCTTTTTATGGTAATACTCCATTGCCTAAATAAATCAATGTTTGTTTATCTACTCTTACTGACTGATAAATGATTGGTTATTATGCATAAGGACACTATGAACGTTCTTGTACAAGTCGTTTTTGTTGACATATGTCTTCATTTCTTTTGGGTGAAACTTAAAAGCATGAGTGCTAACTCACAGGTTTGGTGTATGTTTATCTATATGAGAAATTGTCATACTGATTTCTGAAAAGATATCATCATTTTATATTCTGACTACCAGTACAGATATTCTCTACTTACAATGGGTTCTGATGAACCTATTGTAAGTTGAAAATATCCTAAGTCAAAAATGCACTTAATGTACCTAACCTACCAAACATCAAAGCTTAGCCTAGCCTACCTTAAAGGTGCTCAGAACACTTACCTTAGGCTACAGTTGGGCAAAATTCTCTAACACAGAGCCCATTTTATAGGAAAGTGTTGAAGAGCTCATGTAATCAGTTCAATACTGTACTGAAAGTGAACAATAAAATGGTCCTATGTGAACAGAATGCTTGTAAGTGTATGGGTTGTTTACCCTCATGATCACGTGATTGCCTAGGAGCTCTGGCTCGCTGCTTCTGCCCAGGAGCACAAGAGAGGATCCTACCATGTATGACTAACTGGAAAAGGATCAAATTTCAAAATCTGAAGTTCTGTTTCTACTGAATGCATATTGCTTTTGCCTGATTGTAAAATCGAAAAATTTAATTGAACCATTGAAAATTGGGGACCATCTGTATGTGATGATTCCAGTTACTCCACATCCTTGCCAACACTTAGTACGTATTGTCAGATTTTTTTAATTTTAGCCATTCTGGTGAGCGTGTAGTGATAACTCATTGGCTTTGATTTGCATTTCCCTAACGACATTTCCCTTATGATATATGATGTAAACCTAGACATTGAAGAAAACACAGGAGTAGAAGGAATATTATCTTCATGACTTTACAGAAGGCAAAAACTTCTTTGACAGGACCCAGAAAGCACTAACTTAAAAATATCTATGTATCTATAGGTACACATACACATACAGTGGAATTCATCAAAATTAAAACCTTACGAAAATGAATAAACAAGCCACATCCTGGAATAAATACATACATATGAGGCACTTACACCCAGACTATATAAATAACTTCTTCAACTCAAAATTTTTTTTAAAAATCCAAAGGGAAATTATGGGTAAAAGACTTGAACAGACACTTCACAAAGGAAGATCTACCGTGGCCAAAAAATGTACACAAAAAATTCCTCGCAGTCTTTCATCTTTACCTTTTTTAGGAGCCAATCATTTTATATTTTGTACAATAGTTTCTGTAAGTATAACTCCCAACCCAAACTGCAAACCACTTGAAAGCAAAATGAACATTTGAGGCACATTTTTACCAGGGTATATATACAGGGGGAGACAGGAAAGGCTCACAAATATTTTTAAATGGTAGACCAAATGAATTAACATTGTATATCATAAAACATTTTTAGCTGGTCATTAATATTGTAAGCAAATGAAGCAGTAATATTAGAGCAGCATCAAGAGAGAAGAAAGAAAATACATAACGAGAGGAATAAGCCTGAAAGGGGGAAAAAAAAAGTATTTCCCATAGACAGTTGAAATGACATTTTAAGTGTTAGTGTAAAATATAAGAGGAAATAGAGCTAGTAGAATAAAACGGCAACGATAAAGTGAAATAAAGCTTTCCAAAAATAAGACACCTACTTTTTTGCATGGGCAACCCATCTCTGTGTGAGTAATTTTGCATCTATGAAAGCCCAGGGGAAGCTATCAGACCAAAACAGGAAGCTGTGCATGTGCTTTCAGGCGGAAGTCACCAAGACATGGCTCTTGTGTACTCTGATGTGCATCCTGCTTGCCAGAAGACTCAGATTCCTTATAAAAAAAAATAGACCCCCAAAATGCAGATGGCAGCATGACTGCATCACAATAGCATTTTCAGATTCAGGTGACATTTTGGAATTCCCAGCATACCATAATTTTAACTCCTATAGAGCATGTCCTTTCTGAAGTAAAATTTGTTCACTGAGGCACATGTGAATGACTTACGCAAAACTTGTTTTTCCCCATGACTCATGAATCACTGTTCAAAATTTACAGTAACTCTAAAAAGGAATTTTCTAGAATCAGAGATTGACTCAGGCCATCCTCATAATTATTTATAAAAAAAAATATGCACTCTCTGTTCCAGTTGATGTCCTCAAGAATCAATCTTTTTCAGGAAAAAAAGAAATCTGAAAAATTTCAAGGATCTTATTTATGCCCCCAATTTCAAACTAATTTGTATAAATCATTCAATTCCCATGTAAAAGAAAGAATTGGGTTTTTTCTCTTTCCTGATTGGAGACAGCTTTGACACATGTGGATGTTTTGACCAATAGAAGCAATTTTCATGACTTTTCCTTTTTGAGATTCTCAGGAGGAAAAAAAGCAAGCTTACTGACTAAATTAAATTACATTTCATGACTAGGGCAGTAAACAAAAGGATTAGAGGGACACTCTGGGTGGGGTTCATACAGGTCCTAGGAAAAGAAAGAAAAACGGGATTTTTTAAAAAAGAAAGAAAGAGAGAAGAGTTAAAAGATTTAGAAAACTCTAAAAAAAAAAAATGACATTCCAGAATTGTACAATGTGTGTGTGTGCCTGTGTGTGTGTGTGTGATTATGGAGGTGGAAGGAAGAAGTGTGTAAGAGTCAGACAAAATCAAACCTTAAGTGAAAGTTATATTTTTGTCAGGAAAACCTTGGTGAATAAATATCTTTATCTCTACTCAGGCAAAACATACCAAGATAATTAGCAGAATTCCTTAAAGAATATGACCTCACCTGAGATGCCATCTCAGGAACATTATTCTACAATAATAGAATCATCTAAAACATTCACACACACACACACACACACACACACACACACACACACACACACATTTTAACATGTTAGCACCAGACCCAAAGCCATAGTAATGGACATAAAGAAAGGACAGGTTGGAAATTGCAAAATGGCAGGGTATTTTTTTTTTTTTTCTAAAGATTCCATTCATTTACCTGACAGACAGAAATCACAAGTAGGCAGAGAGTCAGGCAGAGAGTCAGGCAGAGAGAGAGGGGGAAGCAGGTTCCATGCGGAGCAGAGAGCCCAATGCGGGGCTCGATCCCAGGACCCTGAGATCATGACCTGAGCTGAAGGCAGAGGCTTTAACCCACTGAGCTACCCAGGCACCCCAATGGCAGGGTATTCTTATAAAGACCTTGGGTGGACGTACTTGAAGTCTTACTTCTTTCCCAAGTTTTCTCCACAAAAAGCTAACAAGAAAACAAAGTGTTTATGGCCAGGGCTGGGAGAAAACAAAAAAGTAAATAGTTCAAAGTTCTGGAACGACACCAAGGCAAAGGCACATTCAGTCCAGGTATTGCCTTCCTTATCCTTTCCAACCTGTAAATAGATGGAGAACACGGTGCTCGAAGCTCCTCTGCTCTCCTTGACGGCCCTCGCGCAGGGTAACCTTGGCTTAGATTTTCCACAAATGTGATGCATTCCTATGAAAGAGACACGTATATAATTTTTTAGATCTGTCATATTTTTAAATGCTTAAGGATACCCTATCATTTAAAGGATTCCCCCTCCTTTATGCATGTCTACGTTCCAATTTTGGCATTTGGGACTTCTATAAAATGTAGTGTATCAGAATAGTGTTCCATTTCAGAATCAGTGAATGGCTTTGCTACACCAGAACGTCAGGCTTCAGCATGTTATTTCTGTATTCTAATTCAAATCCTTTATGTGACTACCTATCCATTTCTAATTTGAATTTTGCTGGGTGGTTTAAAGCTTTTAAGTCCTTTCACATCTATTCTTTAAGATGCTTAGTTTAGCATCTTGCATTTTCCCGCCAGGGTTTTCTTGTGCATAATTCTTTGGCACGCCAGGTGGCAGGTTCTGAAACAGTTGTTGGGCGTTCTGTGGCCCTCAAACTCTCCCAAGGAATATGGGCAACTTGGGAGCATCCTGAAGTATTTGGTGCCTGGGGTAACGTGTGCTGTTTGTTTAGTGAATTAGCACCTCCACAAAAGATCATAAAGAAGGTGTTCCTGATGGCGTGGAGCACAGAAATAGGAAGCAGAGTTGGTCTGTTTGAGCACTAACTCGTGCTCTGCCAGCACTCTATAAATGCTAGACTCCAGTTCAAAATTGGTAACCTCGATGTTTTTAGCCAGTGTTCCCCATGTTTGAAGATCTGATTTAGAAGATGTCAGCTGGCATCCATGGTCTTGGAGGAGCTTTTAGTGAGAATGTGGTTTCTTTGGTCATAGATGACTCTAATGCCTGTCTTATTTGTTCGTGTTCCCTTGGCAGGAACGTGGAGCACATTTTCCAGGGACCTCAGTTCTGATGTGGGCTTTTTTTTTTTTTTAATTCTATGCGTTAGCAATAAATCTATAATGACTATTATAAGGTCTAAATATATGAAACAGGAATGGTGAAAAGGCCACCTGCATTATGGTAGTACCAATAATAGCTCCCAGTTCTGCATGCTAACTAGGGCACAGCCTCACGGCTGAGTTATTTACATACATCTAATCTTTATAATAAGGCTGCAAATTAGGTAGGCTTATTAATTTTCACAGATAAAGAAACCGAGCCTGTCCGTTACTGAAAATATGTGTTACCTTGACCCCAGAGCCTAAGCTTTTGACCATTACACTCCCCTGCCTCTCTCGGCAATGTACTTAAGTGTCCTTTGAAAAGCTGCAAAGCTCCCTAAATGTCAGGTGGTGTTCTCGTGGCTGTTGGAAAGGAGTCTAATTCCTGCACTCTTCTTACTGCCACAATCTAAAGGAAGAAATGCCTTCAAGTGGTGTGAAGAGTACAGCCATCCTTGTGAGTCACTGGAGTATAGCTATCCTGTGGGGGTGAGGGGCAGGAATATTTCAGAACTAGTGCTTTACATTTTCAAGAACTCAAGTCAGGGGCCAATGTCACCAGTAACTGCTGCCATCTACTTCAGAGTGTGGGGAAGAAAAAGCCTTGACGAAAAGCAAACAAAACAGCTACTTCAAGGCTGACGAAGGCCTGCCTGGGATGTCTGTATTTTTCTGCTGTGGCTGCAAAGAAAATGTTTGCATTCTGAGAGCACTTCAAAATGAGTTCATTTATCTGCTCCTTGGAAGATTCCTCTACGTTAAGGTCTCCCAGGGAAAGATATTGTTTCTGTGACACCACAAGTTAAAGACATCTGGTTCCATTATCTATCACTGTTATTTACAAGTGAGAAATTGACTGAAGGCCAAAGGTCAGGACTCCCGCAGCAGAAAACTCAAACAATGTGCTCAGAACTTGGGTAACACCCTCCAGCTTATGCATATGACATCTCAGAGTTTAAGGCCTATTGTTTTCTGACATATCTCTATGACAAAATATTATTTGTCAGTTTTCCCTGAAATAGAAGTACACATCACTACAGAGACATGAGACTGCTTTCTCTAACAAGTTGATCATTTGGGCAGCAATAAGTAATTGTGAGTTATCAATAATTGCTTTGTTAAGCAAACAGATTTCAGCAATTTCTCTCAAGTAAAATATTGCTTTCATGACATCAACCCTTTAGCTGAAAAGAGGAATTAATCTGTTGTTGAGGCAACTAAAGTGATCTTAATTATAGCTCTGAATTTGGTCTCATCCATAGATTAGGGGAACTATTTTGTTGATCTTAATGGATTCTTGAATTTACAAGAATCTCCCCCCCTCCTTTTTCTCTCTCTCTCTCTCTCTCTTTCTCACTCTCTCTTTCTCTTCCTCCCTCCCTTTTCTCTCCGATTTATATAAGAATCTTCAGGCCTGAGCTGGTGTAGTAAATGTCTATTAAAGCATTCAAATATTTACCCCTCTACCATCATTACTAAACATGCTTTGGAGCAGGAACAATAACAAACAGCCTCTGTCACTTGAGAGGAAATGTCAATACATCCCAGTTGATAAGGGAAGCTACCTGTGATCACACACATTCAGTGGGGAACAGATGCAGTGTGTTTGGGTAAGAAAGGCTAATAAGCCAACATGGTGACCATCCAAGCCACGAGCAGCTCAAGAACTGGAATTGGGATATGAAACAGAGCTATGGTGCATAAGTAAGCCCATTTCTGTTATCTAAATTCTTTTTTTTTTTTTTAAGATTTTATTTATTTGATAGAGAGAGACACAGCGAGGGAGGGAACACAAGTAGGGGGAGTGGGAGAGAGAGAATCGGGCTTTCCGCTGAGCAGGGAGCCTGATGGGGGGCTCAATCCCGGTACCCTGGGATCATGACCTGAGCCGAAGGCAGACGGTTAACGACTGAGCCACCCGTGTGTCCCTGTTTCTTAAATTCTTATTTAAAACCAATAGAGAAGCTGTCCATGGTTTTCCATTTCAGCATTTTCATTTTTCTCTGTCCTAAAGAAGTCTAATTTCTTACTGAATACAATTCTAATGTGTTTTGTGTTATTACCAATTTATCCCATTTTGTTTTAAAAGGCACTCTCTTTTGTTCTGGAGGGGAAACCAAAACTCCCTAAGGACAATGTGGTAGAGAATCCATGGTAGGTTTATTTTTTTTTTTTTTTAACTTTTATCAGCCTATATCTATAGATACAGCTTGAAAGATCACTGGATTCTATGTAAATTGTTATTCCTGAGATAATGAGACAACTGCTTGGTCAATTAATACATATTGTCAACATTTAAAACAATGTGAGAAAGCCCTTAAAAGATTTCTGACAGAAGTAGCTAAAAAACTTCACGTGTGCGTATGTGTGTGTGTGTGTGTGTGTGTGTGTGTGTACACATATCCCTTAGGTATAGGATAGAAGCCAGAATGAGAGTTGAAAATTAAAACTAATAGGGAAAGTCTCAAAAATCTAAGTTTTGTTTTCAGTTAGAATCTTAAAGAAGGGTTTGAGTGGTTCCTATCCTATCTAAAACGGTTTGTTCATAAATAATGAATGTTAGGAAGACAAAATGCCTAAAGTCCCTTTATATCCAAAAGAAAATTTATGATCCCTTCAAAATTTTAAATCATTTCAGACTGGGTAAAAAGAATACCTTTAGGTATTATTTTTGACCTAAGTTCTACTCTGGCAACTTGCTAGAATTAGATTCAATATAAGACAGAGTTAATCAACCTCAGCACTACTGGTACTTTGGACCAGATAATTCTTTGTTATCAGGAGCTGTCCTGTGAATTATGAGGCTTCTAGCAATATTCCTGGCTTCTACCCACCAGATTCTAGTAGCAACCTTACCATCAGATGTAAACATCAAAAATGTCTCCAGACTTTACCAAATGTCTCTTGAGAAAGATGGTGAAAAAAATCACCTCAGCTGAGAGCCACTGATAAAAGAATCCCTATGTAGTGTGTGTGTGTGTGTGTGTGTGTGTGTGTGTGTGTGTGTGTGTGTGTTTGGTGGTGGAGGTAGTGGTGGTGGGATTCTTAAGAAAGTAACTGTAAGATAATTTCAACTTTAATTTGATACTGCACTTTGAAAAAAAATGGCCTCAACACCTGTCAACTCTCATAAGAGGTGGAGAATATTTGCCTTCCTTTCGAGTCCTGCTTTGCCTTGTAAAATGCTTTGATAAAAAGAGTGTGAATAAGTGACGTTATGAAGCTAGGCCTTGGGAGGTCTTACAGGTTCCAATTTGCTGTCTTGGAGTGGTGCACTGAGGCTGCCATGTAAGGAAGCCAGTCTAGCTTCCTGGAAAAATCAAATAGCACATGAAAGAAAGACAAGATGCTCCAACCAACAGCAAGCTCCAACGTCAGACATAGGAGTGAAGCCATTTTGGACTTCGCAGGCCAGCTGATCACCCGGCCAACTCAGTCTCATGAGTGAACCTGGGTGAAACCAGCAGAAGAAGTAACCAGCTATCCTATAGAATCAAGAGAAATAAACTATCACTTGTTTTTTTGTATAGTATGGCAGAAAGGTGGGCTATCTGATCCTCAAGTCTTCCTTTTGGACTTCTCTTCATCTTCTCCCATATTTGTGCATGGTCTTTCAATAGTAGACGTTTTCTATCATGATACTTATACTAATTTTTATTTCCCAGTGGAACCCTGAAGTAGGGTAACACAGTTCAGAAAGAAGAAGTAGAGAGGATTCAATTTCACTCTGACTAATCTATGGGATCACACTTAATTTGGGAGATCCCATATATGTTGATCCCACATAAATGTTTCCTAGCATCTGTGAGCTTGGAAAACGTCTTACAACACCGTGTCCATTCATTCTTCACCTGGTCGTGGAAAAGCAGAGGATGGAAGAAAACATTAAAAATCACTCCTGCTCTTTAGTTGTTCCAGTTTTGAATCCAGGAGAACTCAGAAGGAGATTTTTACAACACGGCCAGGGAGATTAATACACTATCTAATGCAATAAAGATCTCATGGGCAAAAACCATATTGAGGAATAGTAATCAGGCACATTTTTAAAATCAGAAGTAGAGGAAAAGTAACACTAAACATTTTGGTGACACAAGAAAATGTTTATGACATTCAAAAGGAGATGTAGCTCAGAAATAATTTAAATAGGTTTAAGTGCCCACCATAAAAACCAAAAAAAGAAAAACTGTAGGCAAATGGAATCTTGAGAGATATAAATCAATAAAGAATAAAAAATTTTCTGTAAGACAAATTGAAATATACCTGGTAGAAATAAGTGCTTAGTCCCTTGGTTGATAAAATTGAGTTTGGACTTCCAAAAGTATTGTATGTGCAAAAAAAATGTGATGTTTATATTCCATAATGGTTAGAAGGAATCCTGAAATCAAGAAAGACTACAATTCTGAACTGTAGATAATCTTTTCAAGCTCAGTGAATCAAGTCAAACATACACTACTGGTTTTCACTTACTTTTGGCCCTAAAAGATTAACTCCAGGCCAAAGGGAATGCAAGATCCACAACAGTGGTTCACAAGGTCTAGAGGACATTGGAAATCACCTTGGCGCTTGCAGAAAACATTCCAAGTGGGCCCGTATTTAGAGATCCTGATTCAATAGACCCTGAGTGGAATTAGGAAATTTCTACTTTTAGCAAAATATCCTGGGTGATTCGGACGTAGATAGTCTAAGATCGTACTTTGAGAGACAGTTATCTGGACCCAAGAGAATAAATTCCCAAGTTCTGTACTGAATATACTAAATGAAAATCCCTAAGTGTTATTTTCAAAGTATAAAAATATCATATAATGTCCAACATGATGCTTTGTTGAAGAAAACCTACCAGTTGCTTTGTTCCCAAGGAAAATGCATGAAGCTCACTATTTGTGTGTGTTTGTGTGTGTCTGTGAGAGAGAGAGAGAGGGAGATTTTGGGAGAGGGAGAGAGAGAGAGAGAACATCCTCTACTGAAGATGTTCCTAATGATGTTGGCAGCTTTATCTCAGATGTCAAGGCATGAGGGTCTCAAATTTGCTAACAGGCTCAGG
Source organism: Lutra lutra (assembly GCF_902655055.1). Lineage (NCBI taxonomy): Eukaryota > Metazoa > Chordata > Mammalia > Carnivora > Mustelidae > Lutra > Lutra lutra. The sequence continues at coordinate 137,572,162 of NC_062278.1, read as the reverse complement.
AAGATGGCTCCAAACCATAGCAGAATTTTTCCCTATTGTGTATTGCTAATTCCAAAGAACTGTATAAAATTGTCCACATGATCAAGGAAAGTCTGTATTTTTTCTAATAGGGTATAGTCAGGAAATTAAGGAAAAGTTTAGCTCACTGTGAAGAGTTTACTTTCAGCAAAAGGGAAAATGTTCAAATATTCGGCTCTTCAAAAATGGCAAAGAAGTACACATTTCGAATTTAAGGATTTTGCAATAATTCAGATGTGAAATGGGATATCAATCATCCAAACTTGGCATCTCAACTTTGCTTATATTTTTGTGAGTGGAAATGTCATTGCATTTAACAAGGACAAGTGTTTCAAATGTTCTTTCTTGTATCCTCGCTTTGTAGACTTTGTTCCTTCTGTCTATAATACCTTCTTTATACCTTCTTCATTTAACTAAATCCTGCTTTTCCCTGAGACTCAGCTCAGACTCCACTTCCTCCACGGGGTTTTCCTTGAAATCCCCCATTCCTACCACTTTACTTCCTGAACTACTTTTCTTCCTACCTTTTCATAGTAGCTCGTGCTTTCCTCCATCAGTGCACTATGACTCTGATGTCTGCAGCCCCTTTGCCTCCAAGAGAGTTCAATGAGATCAAAAGCCTCATCTTATTTCTTTCTATTTCTAGAACTGAACAAATAGTAGGGGTTAAAAAATAACAGCATAATGATGGATTTTTAAAATTGAAAAATATTAAATCTTAGTGAAGCATAACATGAGTGTTAGTTGCATGTGTACGAAAAACCAGGAGGTCATTCACTGAAAGATGTGTAACCACATCAAGAAAAGCTAACATAATATATCACACACTCACCATAGAAAACACGTACAACAACACATAATTAAAGGAGTAGTATGATCTGCTACGTTTAAGTGCTATAAAATTATAGTATGGTTAGGATTGCTTTTCCCCCTTACACTGAAACACACACACACACACACACACACACAAATACACACACATGTGTGCACAAACACACTCAAAGGCAATGGAGTTCTCTGGCACTTTCGTTTTCTCCGTATAGCATATAGCACAGAGCTGAGCAAAAGTTGATGTTTCTATTTCCTTTGGTCTTATTAACAGGAACAATCTACTTAATACTATTCTTTGAGGTAAGTGTGCAAATTCTCCTAAACAAAAATAAGAACACAGAGGCACCTGATGACTCAGTCATTAGGCATCTGCTTTCTGCTTGGGTCATGATCCTGGGGTCCTTGGATCGAGCCGCACATCAGGCTCCCTGCTTGACCAGAAGCCTGCTTCTCCCTCTCCCACTTGCCCTGCTTGTGTTCGCTCTCTCGCTGTTTCTCTCTCTGTCAAATAAATAGATAAAATCTTAAAAAAAAAATAAATAAGAGCACAAATAAGTATTTGATTTTCAAAGAAAAGACATAAAATATTTCTTTCCATTGAATTATGTACTTAAAATACAACTTCATCACTTAATTAGTATTGTCTACTTGGGCACAATATTACCTTTACTTTCAATCTTCAAAACTTAAAAAAAAAAAATTTATTTACTTCTTTTGTAATTTTCCCCCACCGGCAGGTTGAGCTAGGCAAGGCCAAGCAAACTGTGATTAAGTAAATGGCTGTTTCTTTTAATCAATTAAATTATAAAGTTGGCACATGATGTTCATAGCTCCTTAAATAATGACTTAATAAAGTATAGGTAGTTTAGTACTTAGCACAGTGAGACAATAATCAGAAAGTCATAAAAACAGACATCTTTGAATAGACAAACTTATATAATACATAAGGTTTATTCCAATAACCCCTAAAATTAGTATCTCATGAAAGAGTGAGTGCAAATCACTGCACCTTATTTTGTGCAATCAGACTAAACCCATTGTCTGACTATAAAGCTGTCATTGTAGAGGCCTTTATAGCCTCAGCAAACAAATTGTTCAGGTAGAAGATGAACACATGTGAAAAGGGAAAACGTTACATATTTCAAGTGAAGAACTATTGAATTTTTAAAAATCAAAAGGCTTCAACTATTTTGAGCCTTATATCCACTCAAAATCCCTATGTCACTTTATATCATTCTTAGAAATCATGAACCTTTGTGATTTCAAGTATAGTCCAGCTTGAGATGTGGCTGAAGAGACATATATTTTATTTTTTTTAAGATTTTATTTATTTATTTGAGAGAGAGAGAGAGAGCCTGCACATGAGTTGGGGGAGGGGCAAAAGGAGAAGCAGAATTCCCGCTGAGCAGGGAGCCCATGTGGGGCTCCAGCACAGGTCCCTGGGATCATGACCTGAGCCGAAGGCAGACACTTGACCAACTGAGCTACCCAGGTGCCTCTGAAGATGCTTTTAAACACGTTAGGGGTACAAAATAAACTACTGGGACTTCATCAAGATAAAAAGCTTTTGCATAGCAAAGGAAACAGTTGATGAAACCAAAAGACAACTGATAGAATGGGAGAAGATATTTGCAAATGTCTTATCAAATAAAGGGCTACTATCCAAAATCTATAAAGAACTTATCAAAGTCAGCACCCAAAGAACAAATAATCCAGTCAGGAAATGGGCAGAAGACATGAATAGACATTTCTCCAAAGAAGACATACAAATGGCCAACAGACGTATGAAAAAATGCTGAACATCATTGGGCATCAGGGGAATACAAATCAAATCCACAATTAGACACCAGTTCACACCAATCAGAATTGCTAAAATTAATGACTCAGGGCAAAAACAGATGTTGGTGAGGATACAGAGAAAGGGGACATTCTCCCACTGTTGGTGGGAATGAAAGATGGTGCAGCCACTCTGGAAAAAGTATGGATGTTCCTCAAAATGTTGAAAATACAGCTACCCAAAACCCAGCAATCACACTACTAGGTATCTATCCCAAAGATACAAATGTAGTGATCCAAAGGGGCACCTGTACCCCATTGTTGATAGCAGTATTATCCACAATAAGCAAATTATGGAAAGATCCCAGATGTCCATCAACAAATGAATGGATAAAGAAGATGTGGTATATATAGATACAATAGACTACTATTCAGCCATCCAAAAAAAAAAAAAATGACATCTTGCCATTTGCAACAACATGATTGGAACTAGAGGGTATTATGCTAAACAAATAAGTCAACCAGAGAAAAACTATCACATGATTTCACTCATATGTGGAATTTAAGAAACAAAACAGAGGAGCATAGAGGAAGGGAGGGAAAAATAAAACAAAACGAAATCAGAGAGGGAGACAAACCAAAAGAGACTCTTAACCATAGGAAACAAACTGAGGGTTGCTGGAGGGGAGGAGATAGAGGGATGAAGTTACTGGGTGATGGGCATTAAGGAGGGCATGTGATGTAATGAGCACTGAGTTTTATATGCAACTGATGAATCACTGAACTCTACCTCTGAAACTAATAATACATTATGTATTAATTGAATTAAATAAAATAAAATAAAATTTAAAAATACGTATAGGCATTAAAATAACATTTTAGGGGTACAATACCTGGTTTGTTAATATATGTATAAGAATTTTTTTAAAAAGAGAAATACCTGCATCTTAGATTCTGATGGGCACAAACAAATATGTTGATTTTATGATACATACTAGTATACTGAAATTATTCCCAAAGAAGTAGTTAGATGTTAATATGAAAAGAACTTCAGTATATTTAAGGGAATGTGCTGGGGTTAATGCATATTTGGGATTTTGACAAATCAAAATAATTGGCCAATTTAAGTAGAAGATAAATCTTGATTTCTCTCTGAAAACAAATTTCTCTTTACAGAGTACTTAGGGCAAAAGTTCATATTCTTATTTGAGGGTTTGACCTTCTTCATGTCTTCAGTCAGATGTTTCCTACTCAGTGGGGCCCACCCTGATGACCTATTCAAAATGGAAATATGCACCCACACTTCTGAACACATTTACCCTGGCAGTTTTTTGTTGTTTATTTTTTACCTTTTTCCTAACACTTCCTCCTAACTATTTAACTTATCTACTATGTTTATTGCTTATAGTTTGTCTCCTTACATGAGAACATAAACTCCTCAAGAGAGGGCTATTTTACCTGATTTGGCCAGTGGTAGCTGGTACATGGTGGTCACACAATAAATACTAGCTGACTTACAGTAATTTTTTATACATACTACCTGAAAAAGTCAAGAACATGTTTTAGTAAAACCCAGTTTACCAACGGCTAAAATTGAGCACAATTATTATTTGGTAGCAATTCACAGTATGAATTTCAAGCAATTTTTAAATTGTACTACAATATTTAGAATAATTGTTTTCAAGTGTATTTTTGTTAATATAAATATGCCTACTTCTGTATATTAGATGGTAGAAAATCTTCTGTTTGAGAGTTTATAGATGGAGATATATATGTGGGGAAACTCACTTTTATAATAATATCTTAACAGAATACATCAGTTTGAGAAAACTGGTTTTACTTTACAGTCAAAATTTTGATTCTGAAAATTCTGCCTTAAATTTGACGTTAGGAAACTTTTGAAAGAAAGAACGGAAAGGCATTTTCATAATACATTGTTATACACCCATTTCCTTGATGACCTCATCCATCTCCATTACTGATCTACTGCATCTATACCACTTTCTCATCCATTTAAATTTCAACACCTGCTCCACATCTGTCTTGCCAGGATGACCTCAGTGCTTTGTGAGACACAGGACTATGAGTAGAGCAAATACTTTCATCACTTTTATTACTACACTTCCATTAAGTTTTCCCAGTGCCTACTGTCTAGTCAGAGAATATGACCTTGTTTGTAAATTCTATTGTTAGAATAATGGGTTATCCTTGAACTAGGAATGCCCTTGGTCATCAGGGAACATTAACTTCTTCAAATACCTGCCCATATTTGGGAATCCATCCTGGAGTTTAGGGATGAATTATCTTACCCTCTAAATATCACCTCTAGCTATCTGGGTTCACAATGTGGAATTGATCATGATAATAATTTATGATAATAAAGTAATATTCAAATTTCAAATTTATGATAATAGAGTAATATTCAAATTTCCCACACAATCCTAATACAGCTTCATCTTCTAGCATTCCCATGATCTACCCGTTATGCATGAAATAAGTGACCTGAATCCATAGGACATAAAACAGTAAAATTATAGCAATTTACTGACAGTTCTCTTTTTGGCTACAATGTAGATAAGAAAAAAGCAACAAAACAAAATAAAATACACAAAGGTGACCATGGTGGCTGGTTAATTTCATGTAGATCTTTACATAAGATCTGCTATTTTTTAATAGAAGTACATCTAGGGAAGATATTGGTCAGGTGTTTCATGCTCCTCTTCCTGTCTCTGATGTCATTACAGAAGTCCAGGTGATCATGATCTTTCTGGACTATAGCAGTTGTCTCCTAAGTGGCCTCCCTTTCCAGTCCTGCCTTTCTCCTTTTTCATCCTCCACAGTATTGAGAAAATTATCTTTCTTAAAACTTTTAGTCCCTTGTGAACTCCTTAGTGCATATAAAATAAAATCCATCCTCCTTTAGAGCCTTAACACTGACTTGTTGTTCAGACTACTTTCTCCTCTGTCTCCCACCTTTTCCTGTGTGCCTCAGAGGAATAGTCTTGCTGTCTGAGATGTTCATGATGTTCCACTTGATTGGGATCTCTATGCGTCCGCTTTGGCCACCCAGGGACTAACATGAACCTTGACACATACTAGACACCAATAAACAGATTGTAGACTTAAGATGATTGAGGAAAACTTTGAGCTTCCTTCCCTTTCCAAATCACAGAGGAAAAAAAATGAAAATAAAATGTGTCCATGGCAGCACTGGAAGCACAAGAAGGGTACAAACAGTAAATGAGATCAGTCAGGAATTTGAGGAAGATAGAAACATTGGGATATAAAATCCAATAGGGCTGATGAATATGTGACCCAATATATGTTTAAAAAAGAAAAATCTTGTAAATGTTCATGATTTCCAATTTTGTAGCTCTCATGGTTTCCAGTTATTTGGACACAACTGAGTAACAAATCAGTGACCTGGGAGATCAAGCAAAGCAATTCTCTCAAAACACACTGAATGGATAAAGATGCAGAGAGTATGAGGAAACCATTAGGAAAAATAAAAGGATTGGGGCCCCTGGGTGTCTCAGTCAGTTAAGTGTCTGCCTTCAGCTCAGGTCATGATCCTGAAGTCCTGGGATGGAGCTCTGGGTCAGTCTCCTGGCTCAGAGGGGAGTTTGCTTCTCCCTCTGCCCTTCAACCCGCTTGTGCTCTCTCACCACTCTCCCCCTGACCCGTGCTCTCCAGCTCTGGCTCTCACTCTCTCAAATAAATAAATAAAAACCTTAAAAAAAAGGGTGGGGGGATAAAGGATAAATTCAGAACTTTCTATTTCTATTTAATAGGAATTCCAGTAAGAGGGAATGAAGAAGATGCAATGTTGAGATAGTTCAAAAAATAATAGCAGAAAATCTCCCTGAGATGAAAAAAAAAAAAAAAAAAGCAAAACTTTCATTTTAAAAAGCTATCAACTGCCAAGTTGCCATGTTCTCAATGGAGTGAAAATTCACCTTCAAAGATAAAGAGAAAAAAAAAATCATAAAAACTAAAATCACAGAAATATGGAAAAAGTTTCCTTCAGAGGAATGGAGTTAAAATGAGAATGCAGATGTATCATCTGCAAATCTGGATGATAGAAGACCATGGAAAAAATTCCTCTCTAATTCTGAGATAAAATTACTTTGAACCTAGAATTCTATATCTCACAAAATTACAAATCAAGTATAAAAGCAAAAGAAAAAAACATTTGGGGGCATAGCAAGGTGCAGGCAACCTAAAATATGGAGTACTTGATGTAGTACTTAAATAAGGCAATAGATAGATACATACATAGGGATATATTGTAAAGAGAAAAGCATAGAAGAAAGGGGAATGTAGCAAAAAAAAAAAAAAGCAGTTAAACTTTTGATTTAAATGATCATTATTAAGGGGCGCCTGGGTGGCTCAGTGGGTTAAGCCGCTGCCTTCGGCTCAGGTCATGATCTCAGAGTCCTGGGATCGAGTCCCGCATCGGGCTCTCTGCTCAGCAGGGAGCCTGCTTCCTCCTCTCTCTCTCTCTGCCTGCCTCTCTACCTACTTGTGATCTCTGTCTGTCAAATAAATAAATAAAATCTTAAAAAAAAATGATCATTATTAAGCATTTAAGACATTCATGAAAATTCTGGAATTCTTATGTCCTAGAAATTCCTAAATTCCTAAATAAAATAACAAGGTAATTTAAAAATAACCATGGAAAAACATAAAATAATATTATTTTATTTCTTTATTTTGGTAAACTTAGATTCCAGAACTCTAGAGTCTAGATTCTAGTGAGTCTTGGGTTATATCTTTATTTCCACTAACCTCTAGCTGAAATCTAGCATGAGCTTCAATGATAAGTCTAAGCAAAAAACATAATGGTATTAGCAATACTTGGGACTTTCATCAGTACAAGTCACAGAAATGTATAGCTCATTTTTCAGTTGGTGCAAGTATGTGAAAATATAACTTACGATAGGCATTAGGTCAGCCTATTGGTTGTACATCATCTCCAAGTGCCTGTCTACAGATGTTCCTGCAAATGAGCTGATCACCCCCTCAGACAAATGTGCCCAGTTACCCACATTCTCATGTTGGTGCCTCTGCCACCCTTTTAGCCTCTACTAGTCTGATTGACCTCTAATTACAAAAAGTTGAAAGAGATGAGCTCTTTCCATTACTTGCTGACATTCTGTAAACTGGACAGTTGTGATAAGAATTTTTCACTCTCCCTAAGGCAGTACGGCAGTATGGTGTTCTGTAACACAGATAACTGAGTGAACTACAAGTATTAAGCCTTGCAAGTTCAAACAAATCACATGATTAGGATAACTGTTTGAAGTATTATTTCAAGTAACTTATTAGCATTCACAGATGGTGCAAGGGATACAGGCTACACGTGCTGCAAGTTCTGAGCAGCAGAGGTTCCTCTCTTGACTTGGTTTCCTTTTCCATTGCCATTCTGTACACTGAGCTATGAACTAAAGGTAAGCACACATCGTATATCACACAAGCAGGTTTTGTGCATTTGAAGTCTATAAAAATACTGAGCATATTGAGAATAGCATTGGGAGAACATCGTACACATAACCGGGGGGAAAAACCCACAACTTACACACATACATTATTTGTAGGAAGGCAGAGAAAATCATGTGACTCCACTCACGATAACAGTCCAATTCCACAGTGGACATTTTAAAAAGTGATTCCAGTAAGCAGTCCATAGACTTCAACCACAAAAAGGGTCCATGGCATTAGGTAAAAAATCCCTGATCTAGATCAAGTTGATGTTTTCTAAGACAAAAATTAGCAACACCAACTCAGGAGGTGGGAAAAAGAACTGGGATAGACCAATAGTCATAGGAAAAATTCAAGGGTAAACAAAGACTTACTTGCACACATGCCATCATCCTTACCACGATGAAAGACCTGTGCCAAAATGCTACCCTTCAACCCTCAACGAACAGATCATTTCTCTTAAGTGCTTTCAATAGTTAGAAAAAGGGAAAACGAACAGAAGTGCACCAATTCATTCCACAAATCAAGTAAAATAATCATGATATCAAGATTAATATGTACCTTAGAAAATGTGTACCTTAGGAAAGGTAATGCGAACCTTAGAAAACCATTAGAGCAATATTACTTTTAAAGATGTACAAATTTCCTAAATGAAATAACAAGAAAGCAAATAAATTCCCTCCAGGGTGGCAAGAAAGAAGGTGAGAAAAGATCTGCAGTTGAGAAGTTTCATAAATTGGTCTACAAAAATTGAAGCTTTGATTGTCTCTACGTTAGAAGGCATTACCAACCGCGGCAGACAGTGGGAGAGTAATTTAACAAGAGAAATAATTAGGATTGCTGGGTACGGTTGAGCGTCTGTTGTTGATTTTTGGTGAATATTTCTTTTTTTCCCCATTTATTTTTATTTATTAAATTTTTTTAACTGAGGCATAATCAACATACAGTGTTACAGTAGTTTCAAGTACAATATAATGATTCAAAAATTCTACACATTCCTCAGGGTTCACCACTGTAAGTGCCCTCTTCATCTCCTTCACCTTCTTTATCCATCGCCTCATCCATACCTCTCTGGCAACCACCAATTTGTTCTCTGTATTTAAGAGTCTGCGGGGGGGTGTGGGGGGAAGGTTGTTGTATCTTTGTTTTCTTGTTTTTGTTTTTGTTTTTTAAGACTTATTTATTTATTAGAGAGAGAGAGGGACAGAGAGGAGGGGGAGGGGCAGTGGGAGAGGGAGAAAATCTCAAGCAGATTCTCCACTCAGCAGAGAGCCCCACCCAGGGCTCAATTCCACCACCCTGAGATCACGAGTTGAACTGAAATCAATAGTTGGACACTTAGCCCACTGAGCCACCCAGGCGCCCCAAGTGTCTGAGGTTTTTTGTTTGTCTCTTCGGGGTTTCTTTTCTTTCTTCCTTTCTTTTTTTTTTTTTCCTTAAATTCCACATACGGGTTTTCTTCAACAACGGTTGTCTGCTTGGTTATACAGGCCATCGAGAGTTGTTTCACAAATAGAGGAAGAATCCAATGACATAATAACTATTTAGTCTGGAAAAGATGAGAAGTGAAGAGTTTAGGTCTATAATCTAGAGATCCTGCTGTTAGAACAGAATGGTCTGGTTGAGAGTAGTTGATATGGAAGATTATTACATATTTCTATTATGTAATACTATGCAGCAATTTAAAAGAATGGAGTAGAACAATATGCATTAAATGTAAACTCCCCAAGATATACTGTTGAATATGTTGAATAATGAAACCGAGACACAGAAATGTGTGTGCGTGTGTGTGTGTGTGTTCTACCAAATGCAATTGTAGGGAGGAGGGCTTATAACTTTCTATTTATTTTTATTTTACTTCCCTTAGGTTTGAGTTTTCCACACCTAGTATGCATTTTAATTTTAAAGGCATAAAAAAGTAAAGCTATTTCCATGTTAGAAAAAAATGTTGTACATGACCATCATATAAAGATACCACTGTTAACACTTCTATTTGTTTTCATCCAATATTTTTTTGGTGCAAATATCTTTTCCTTTTAACAGAAGAGAATCCCATTGTGCATACTGTTTTTAATCAGCTTATTCTACCTTTTCCACGGCATTAAATATTTCTCTAGTATCATTTTAGTGGCTAAATAAAACCTTGTTGTTAAATATTTATGGTTTATTCAGTTCTTGTTTCTACCAAAAACACTTCCATAAACATCTTGTAGCTATAATTTTGCAAACATCTATGACTATTTTCTTAGCATGAATCCCCCAAAGTAAAAATGCTTGTTTAAAGGTTTTATGCAGAATTCTGAGGCATTCAATAGAAAAGGCCAAACTACCTTCCAGAAAGATTTTTAAAATTTCAGTCTGTTGGTGACAGTGCTTCTTTATGTACCATTTTGCCAACACAGAGAATACATTTTTTTTTAATCTAGGTCCCTAAAACTAGATGTATCATGAAATCAGAATCTCTTTTCACTGTAATTCTATATTAAGTGGTATTTTCAAACTCAAATACATTGTAATGCTGACCTGAACACAGTCTGATTCTGTGGGATACAAAAATCAGGACAATATTTATGTACTTTATACAGACTTTTTTCCTAAGCTTTTCTTTTTTGTCAGTCAATTACACTGAAAGATTAAGGATTAGGTTTTGAAAGTCTGGTTCTAACCTCCTTCAATGCAAAATTATTAAAATTTAAATATAAGTTTAAAAACTGTGCATTGGACCTTTGTGCCATTGAGTAAGGTCAAGTTCAAGCCCCTTATTTAAAAAGACTTCTCCCTGAGAGATCAAGAAAGGAAACCTATTAACATTACATCTTTTCCCTTTCTTTTTCCTCTTTGTTCATTTTAAAACAAGGCTGATACTGACTGAAAGCTAAAATTGCAGAAAACAGTCATGGCTTATTCTATATTGATAGGGCATCAAAATTGAATATGCTCCCACTGAACTCACCGGACACAATTATTAGTGGAAATCCTTGATGAATTATCCATCTAAACAAAGCCCAGCTGTTTTGTTTTCTAAACAATCCTGGAAAGGACCCGTTAAAAATTGCCAACTTGGGCATTGTGTGTTTTTATTTTCAAACAAGAAATTCAGAGTTTGGTATGGTTGGAGCTGGGTTACTAAACATTCTGCTATTTCTATAAAAGATAGTGCAAGTTTTCAAAAAAGAACGCTGTTCGAAATACTTCAATGCTAACCTTCGAAACTGTGAAATGGCCTAACATTTTTTAATTATTCCTTTTGGAAAGAAAAGAACATGTATTTGCTTGCTCTTGCTACAGTTGTTCTGTTTACATGCAAAAAAAAAAAAAATCTACTGAAAGAAAGATGAAGATGATGGTTGCAAGTGATTTTATTGTATAGACATAGCCATACTCTTCAAATTAATTATAGTGACAGTGTGAAATTTTATTGTTCATTCTCATATAAAAATTGTAAAAATGCTACAATGCTGGGAAAAAAGTAGTTGAGGGAGATCAAAGAGGATCAAAAACAATTGAAACCTCTGGTGTCTTAGCAGTTATCAAAGGAAATCACACAACTCTCAAGACATCTAATACTTATTTATTTCATTAAAAAGCACACAGTTGAAGTCAAAAAAGAAAAAAAAAAAACAAGATACTGCAGTAAAACATATTTTTCTCTGTGATTTTACCCAGGATATTTTCAAACATGCTAAGGCCTCTATATCTTATTTTTAAAATAATTACAACCCCCTAAAACTAACCTTTTGCTTTATCCACTAATTACCTGTCCACTGACCTATTTCTTTCTTTCATTGCCATGCTCCAATTATAAAAGGTCTGCTTAAACCATGTCTATTTCATTTATTCCCAGCACAATTCTTTGTCATATATCAGCTCTATCAACATATTAAGTTGGTAGTTTCGGTTGAGTTACCACATTAGTGTAATGCCATGTGACCAAAGAGGTGCTAGACCATATGGAAATTTACAAAGGAGGTTGTCTGAAACCTGGTTACAGATTTCCTAGAACCCTCATGCACACCAAGGTTATAAGAAAATCAGGTTTGGGAGACAAAAAAGGAATCTGTGAGGGGGGGATAACTTGAAAAGAACTGCCCCTGAGTCCAGCTCACAAGAGGGAGGGGAGACACTACCCTACCCACTTCCCCAAACCTAATGAGAGGGGTTTCAATGAGACCCCTTAAGCTGCAGCTTGACACATGATCCTTGCGGTTGGGGGACACAGAGGACCTTAATTGACTCCTATATGGGAAAGTTAAAGGTGCTTGGGCAGCACAATGGGAGCAGAACAGGCATGGCTGGTCTGGGAGGTGATTGCCCTTCCCATGACAGTAAGTTCAAGGTGCACAAATCCCAGAGTAGGTGAGTCAGACTTGAGTAATTAAAAATCCTTCCCATGAGGACCACAGAGAGAGTCTATATGCAGCAGACTGTTGAAAGACTCAAGGACTGGGCTGGGGTGGTGTGGAGGGAGGCTGTCAAAGGAGACACTACCACATCAAGGGAATTTCAGTCAGAGAGGACCAGCAGAGAAAACTCCAAAGAACCGACCAAAGTGCCTATGAGAGAAAGTGTCAGTTGTAAATGTCTGCTAGGCACAAAATGGATATGAGCATTTTAAAATGGTACTGCTCCTCTCTTTCAGCCCTGGGTCATAAACCAGTTAGCAAGCTGGAGGAAGAGGAGTAAGGAAAGAAAGAGGAGTTAACTTTAAATCAAGCTGGTTTCATATAGGGAGTGGATACACTAATTTCTCAGATGAGATTGTGACCAGAAGACGTTCAGTCACATGAGAAAGACCAGAAGGGTGAAGGAGCCTCTCTGGGTTTCTAAGGAGAGACTACCACCTGGGTAGGCTTAATGGGCATGTAGAAAGCAAACATAAATTGTTTACAGTGATTTCATCCCATGAGTCCTAAATGCTTCATTTCTTTTTTGAAATCACTTTCTCAAAATGGCCAATAATCTTTAAAAGGCAATGTAATATGATGAGAAAGTGAAGGGATTTGGAAGCACAAGATCCGAAATCAAATTCTGAATGCACACAGTGAAATGGTTGAGTGTCCTTGGCTGACTCATTGAGCCTCTCTGAACATCATTTTTTAAATCTATGTATTTAAGAGGTTAGACTAGGTCATCTCTAAAATTCTTTCCTGCTGTTAATGTTATTTGTCTTAGTTTGGGTTCTCAAGAAACAGATCCTGAGACAAAGGTTGTAAGCAACCTGGGAATTCCAGGAGAAGCAAGAGAATAAGACAGGAAAGGAAGCCAATAAAGGGTGTGTTTTCAAGCCAGTTACCACTGTGGGCCACAGGAGATCAATCCCACTGTGAAACCCAGGGAGGACATGTAGAATAGATTGGCACTGTCCCATGGAAATTGTAGTTTTAAATATTCAAGTAGCTGAGTTTAAAAAAGGTAAAAAGGAACAGGTGAAATTAATTTTAATAATTTTTCAACCCACTAAATTAAAAATATTACATTTCAACATGCGAAAATTATTAATGAGATGCTAAAACTTTTCAAAAAAGTCTTTGAAGTCAATTTTATACTTAGAGGACAGCTTGACTTGGACATTAAATTTTCATCTTGATGTGTATTTAGTGTTTGTAAAATTATAGTTGGTAAAGTACACTCATACAGCCAGGCTTTTCCAAATATACTTAAAAGTGTTCCAATAACTGACGAGTATCCTTTTATTTGAAGTTACTTTAAACGAAATAAAATGTAAAATTCAGTTCTTCAGCCACACTAGCCACACACTATATGCTCAATAGCCACATGTAGCCAGCGGCTACTGCACTGGACACAGATGTCAAACATGCCTCAGAGTGATTCTATATGAGGGACAAAGAAGCTAGGGAGCTCACCCACCTCATGGACCATCCCTGGTTAATGGCTGTTTCTGGGGCCGTTGACAGCTGTGCTCACAACTGAGCTTGCTTACCACCAGAACAAAGCTTCTTACAGAGAGGTGCAGGTGTTCACAGTAAGAAGCTTTCTGCACGTGGAAGTGAATGCCGAGGGGATGTGGGCAGAGCCCTGATGGTGTCAGCTGCACTGTATGACCTCCATTTTGTCAGATATTGTCGTGTTTATCAAACCTCTTCTTGATCTCTTGGAAGAAGGTAGCAGGTCCATTTTTTTGTTTCAAAGATCTCTCACGGTCAAATCTTTCCTTCCATTGCCACTGACAGTGCCCAGTGTGCTGAGACGCTGCCTTACCTAGCCTGGTTTGCCATATTTGCAGCAATTCCATTATTGTTATGTGCTGTGATTCAGGCATGAAGGTAGATGCTGTTGTATATCGGGAGCTAGGGTATTTATGATGAGACATTCCCTATCCTAGTCTCCAGAACCAAATCCAATTTTAGGTAGAAAGAATTTAAGATCCAACTTATTACTCTACGACTTGGCATTTAAGTATCTCTACCCCTAGTTCAGTTAAAAGCCTGATGTTAAGACTGTTGTGCCCATGAGACCCATTCAAATTTGCACCATAGTTTGAGGATCTGAGTCTCTGGTCTCTTCCCTTGAGCCCCAGCTTGGCTAATAATGTCCCTATTCACTAAGCCCAGGCAGAATGCAGTCCAGTCAGCCAATTTTCCTGGTAACTATGCCCTACCTACTTGCCCCATAAACCTCTATATATCTTGTGGCTCTGCCTCCAGCCCCAAATTTATTCTCCAGGACTCCTTGGTCTGTATTGCCCAATGCTTTCTGGCTTGAGCCAGGCTAAACCCTCTCTGTTCTGCTTACCAGAGTGAAACTCCTCCCATCTCCTCCCTCCTGGCCTGTGCCACCTGTCAGGATCTCATCTGGCATCCCTGCCTCTACCACCCTATCCTGTAACATTGCACTTAACCAGGTCATGTAATATCACAGTCCCCCAAATAGGATAATATCTGTTTTCAAGCCCAAATTAATGCATATAAGCTATTATCATTCCTCTTTTTTTCCTAATCTGTTCTGCATTATGAAGTCAGATTCATTTCTTAAAATCTTGCCTTTGACGTGCCAAAATTTGCTAAAGAAGATTCATAACTGTCCTAGATGGAGTCAGGTTTTGGGGAGACAAAAGAAACATATGACAATGTTCCCGACTTCAAGTAGTTTTCCAGCAAATTTGAGAGGCAAGATTCCTATATATGACAGAATTAGCAAATAGCGTAAAACAGAGACTGGCAAACTTCATCTGTTTTAAAGGGCCAGAAAGTTAATATTTTAGTCATTGTGGACCACATGTTCTATTTGCTGAAACTACTCAACTCTGTCTTTGTAGCATGAAAGCAGCGACAGACAATACATGAAGGAAGGGGCACGGTTGGTCCAATACAACCTCACTGGCCACTGAAGGGGACATTAAAATTTAAATTACATATCATTTTTCCATGCCATGAAATATTATCTTTTGATTTTCCCCAACCATTTAAAAATATTAACACTTGGGTGCCTGGGTGGCTCAGTCTGTTAAGCAGCTGCCTTTGGCTCAGGTCATGATCCCAGGGTCCTGGGATCGAGCCCCTTTGGGGCTCCCTGCTTGGCAGAGAGCCTGCTTCTCTCTCTCTGGAGCTCTGTGATCTCTCTCGCTTTCACCCTTTCTCAAATAAATAAATAAAATCTTTAAAAAAATATTAACACCACTCTTAGCTTGCAGACCACACAAAAAGAGGCAATGGGCAGTATTTAGCTGTCATTGTTTCTCAACCAGTGGTGTAGAACATAATTAAGTACTAAGTTGGGTGGTTCACTTCTAAAATGATATAGAAGTTTAAGAAAGAGAGAGTCATTGAGATACCTTTATAGGAAAGTCAAAAGTTAAACTGAGTCTGGAAGGTAGTAAAATAATTTGGACAACGAAGGAAAGTAAGAGACTCTTTTCAGTCAGCAATAGCATAAACCAAGAGAGATGAGTTGAGTGTGGTACGCTAACTAACGAGAGGGCCACACTGAATAGAGAAGGTCCTTATTATCAACCAACTGCTGCATATCTGTTGCATATATACACTTGGCCATGAAGTTGAATAAGTAAAATGTAAACACTTTTCTTCCCCCTATTCTGTCCTTGCAGTATTGCTCTTAGAAAAATATGGAACCTGGGGCGCCTGGGTGACTCAGTCACTTGGGCACCTAACTTCAGCTGGAGTCATGATCCCAGGTTGCTAGGATTGAGCCCTGTGTTGTATGTGTGTGTGTAGCGGGGGGGTCCCTGTTCAGTGGGGAGTCTTCTCCTTCTCCCTCTGCCCCTTCTCCCGCTCATGCTGTCGCTCACTCTTTCTCTCAAATAAATAAATAAAATCTTAAAAAAATATATGGAACTTTATTCTTCTAGCCTCCACAACTCAAACTCTCTCCAAATTTTTCTTCTCTGTACTTCTTTGATCTATATTCTGTAATTTCCTCCAATCTCTTTCCTAATATCTAATTCTCGTTTTCAGTGGTGTCTAATACACTGTGTAACGCTTCCACTGAGGTGGGATGATATGTTACTTCTAGAATTTCACTTTTTAAAATCTTCTTTTCCTAGTTTCATATTGACTTCTTCTTGGGTTACTGTATTACATCTTTATTTTTATCTTTAAACAAATTGTATATACTTACTTAATAGTATAGTTAGTTTTATTTTTCTCTAGGTTTTAAGGCACTGATTCTTTTGTTTCTCATGCTTATTTGTTTTTCTAGGCAGTTTATAACTTTGATAGCTTACTAATGGATAGCTTACTAACGGATGATGGGGTTTTTACCTGAGAGATCCTCTTGCTCAAGATTATGAAAGTGTCCCTACAAAGTGGCTTTGCTTTTTCCCCTGCTAAGCCCACAGGGGTTTTACCCATTCCATAAGTTTCTACATTAATTTCTCGACTTCTATACCATGTAGGTAGTATAAATTTGAATCCCACAACCACAGAGAGTAGAGGGTTGAGTTTGATATCTTATGAGTGATTCTTTTCCTATTTATGGCCCCTGGCATAGAGCACACTTCCCTGACACCTCTCTAGGACAGTGGCTAAAGTTTTCCAGTCTCTCTGGCTTCTTAGCCACAGGCTAAGAAGGTCAGACACAGGCCTGACCTTTCATTTCCTGTCCCAGCAACGGCATTACAACTTCAGCCCCTCACCTTAGGTCCATGGGCCTTATGTCTACAGATCATTGCCCTCTGCTCTGCCACTGAGGGTTTCCCTTCCATTTGAGTTTACCTACATATTTCATTTTTAAAATTCTATTTTATCCAGGATTTCTGTACTTGGAGGAACAAGAGAGACTTACCATGCACTTCCATCTGACAAATTCATCAGAAGACCCAGTGGTTTCTATTTTTAAGGAGAGAATATCAAAACATGTGATAGCTAAGAGGATGAAGACTTTTAAAAAAAAAAAGATTTATTTATTTATTTTAGAGAGAGCAAGAAACAGCACCAGTGGGAGGAGCAGAGGAAGAGGGAGAGAAGATCCCAAGCAGACTCCCCACTGAGTGCAGAGCCCATCTCCGGGCTTGATCTTATGACCCTGAGATCATGACCTGAGCTGAAACCAAGAGTTGGATGCTTAACTGACTGAGTCACCTGGGCACCCCCAAGAGGATAAAGATTTTAAATGTGCATGGGAAGCATATAAAGATTCTTAAAAAGAAAGGTCCCTCCGGAGACATGGAGGATTGGGAGTTCTCTGTGTAATAGATATTCCATTTGCTGGTTTTTAAGGTTTTTATTTAGAAATAATTTTATATTGATGGAAGATCTGCAAAGATAGTACAGAGTTGCCATAAAACCTTCACCCAGCTTTCCCCAGAATTAGCATCTTGCACAACCGATGATCAAAAGTAAGAAATTAACATTGGCTCAATGCTACAAGTAGATTACACACTTTATTCTGATTTCACCAGTTTCTCACAGATGTCCTTCTTCTATCCCAAGCCCCAGTCTCGGGCTCCACATTTTATTTAGTGGTTGTGTCTCTTTAGTCTCCCCCAGTCTGTGACAGTTCTTCAGTTTATCACAGTTTTCCAGGACCTTGACATTCTCAGTGAATACCAGTCAGGTGTTCTGTAAAATGTCCCTCGAATTTGCACATGGTTGCTCGTGATCATATTGAAGTCATACATGGAAAAGATACCACATTCGCCGAGGCTATGCAAATATCTACTTTCCCTTTCAACTTTTGCCCACTCATTTTAGCTTTTATAGGTGGATGCTGGCTACAGCAGTGTTTACTAGTGTTCTAACGATGACTTGCTATTTCCTTAGTTCCTTTTACATTTACTAATTGGAATTCTTCTGTTAGGAGGAGTTGTTCTTTCTCCAGCATGTACTGATTTATTTAATAATTTATTTATATTGGTATGGACTTCTGAGTATTTATCTTGTTCTGTTTCATTAACTGATACTTTCTTTTGTGGCTGAAATCAGTTTGGGCTTCGGCCATTGAGAGCTCGTTGATTGGCTCCTGCGTCCTTTCAGCATGCCCCCATCCTTAGCACTGTCTTGCTTTTTGGTACTGTAAGATCCTGCAGGCACATCTTGTCTTATCGTTGCCCCAGCTCTGGAATCTATCACTTCTCCAAGAACCTACGTAGATGTTTTAAATCACAAGACTATATAGTTCTGAAGCCTCGACTCTCATCTAGGGAAAGCAGAGAGCCAGAAAAGGAACTGGAAGGACCATGGAGAAGCCCAAGATTCAAAGGTGGAGTAGAGAGGCAGCTGGGATCTGAAGACGGAGACAGAGAAGAAACAGTCGGAGGAGTGGGGGGCGCTCGGAGCATGGAGTCAGAGAAGCAAGAAAACAGGGCTCGCAGCTTAACTTAGGGTCCTGTATAGGCAACCTCCCTGTTCTCTGCCACCTCACCTCTTCCAGCCAGATCTCCTTATTGCCCCGAGCTAACCAAATCCCTAACTCTGACCAAACCTCAGTAAGCACAGCCTCAACTAACAACTTCAGCTCTATGGACTCTAGACCTCCCCACTCTAACAGAAGAGTTTCCCCATTTCTTTCTCAGGCCCAATCCCAGGCAGCTTTCCCAAGTCAGGGCAAGTCACACCTTTTTCTGGGAACTTCTCCCAAACTTTTAGCCCACATTTATCATTTGCTTTTTTATAAATACTCTGGTTTTTATCTCTTTAGTTAACTTAATGTTTGGCTATTATTCTTTTTAAAAATGTTTCTATTTGTTTCATATTATTTATTTCCCAACGATACTGTGGCTCCTTAAGGTCAGAGGCCATATCTTATACTCTCTGCTATGCTCAGTAGATAGTAACATTTAAATACTTAACAGACATTTAATAAATACATTTCAGTTTAACATCATATCAACAAATCTACCACTCTACTGAGTCTTCAAAGAAATAGCTGGGCACTGGGAAGATTCCAGGAGCTATCTTATCTATGCAGGAATGTTAAAAACTACTCCTTAAGATACAAAGTTAGAATAGTTATGCAAATAGCTTGTGACTTTGATGGTATTCCAGGAAAATGTACCCCTGAGCCAGGGCAATTCCTATGTCTCACCAGGGAATAATTTATTAAGATATTTATGGCTTATCTATTAATAAAGTAAATCACTAGAATATTTTACAGGGCCCGTTCTTGATTTGTTTTAAAACAACGATCTGATCTGTTTCCATTTTTTAAAAATCAACTACCTGTTATAGAACTTAACATATAAAGCTCTCAAATTTTCAAAGGACAAGTGGGAGAGTATTAATGGAATTCACTGATTTTTAAAAGCTTAAATATCATTGTTTTTCTTATAAAAAACAATACATACACATTGAAAAAAATCAAGAAAATATAAACAAAAAGAAAATAAGTCCATAATCCCAACACCCAGAAATAGGTATCGTTAATATCTTTTTCCAGAGTTGTTGAGATATAATTGACTTGTTAACAACTTATTGTATAACATACCGTCTGTATATATATGGGGGTTGTGTGTATATGATCATTTTAGACAAACTGTCTTCTAACTTACCTTTTTAAACTAACGTTTCGTGTTTCTCTCATCATCAAACATTTTCTATATTGTTTCTTTGTGATGGTGAATGAATTTTATAGATTGGATGTAGTGTAATTCATTAAACTACTCTCCTTGTTTGGACACTAGGGGGTTTCCGATTTCCCCCAACATATACCATGCTATGATGAACATTATTATGCTTAATGGTGAACATACCCATAAATCCTTTAGCATGAGTTACTTTTTTTTCTTTTTTAAAGATTTTATTTCTTTGAGAGAGAATGAGAGAGAGAGAGAGAGCATGAGGGTGGGAAGGGTCAGCGAGAAGCAGTCTCCCCGTCAAGCAGGGAGCCGGATGCCCATGCTGGACTAGATCCCTGGACTCCAGGATCAGGACCTGAGCTGAAGGTAGTTGCTTAACCAACTGAGCCACCCAGGCGCCCCCCTAGCATAAGTTTCTAAGTGAATGGCTCTGTGTGAATGACCATACACAGTTTAAGGTTTTTGTTTTTGTTTTTTAAATGGCTGTGGCCAGAAGTTGTGTCAATTGACCATCTCAGTCGGTGATAGTCACAGCAACTTTCAAACAATCTATCATTTCAAGTTTTTAAAGGAAACATGCTCACCTTTAGAGAATCTCTCTCTTATGGGAGTGCCCTTTTCCCAGCAACTTTGATTAGTTTTTTAGTATTTTGCTTTCTGATATAAAAAAATGCAAAATGCATTACTTAGTGTGAGTTGTGGAGAAAGTACAAGGTCATCTGAAATAAAGAAGTCCAAGGGGGCATGTCTGCAACTCAAAACAACAATAGTGAAATTTATTAATTAGGCACCTATTTATAAATCTCTTGACAAAAACAATTTTTTTAAAAGATTTTATTCATCCATTTGACACACAGAGAGAGAGAAAGTGAAAGCACAAGCAGGGGGAGCTGCAGGCAGAGTGAGAGGGAGAGGGAGAAGCAGTATTCTCACTGACCAAGGAGCTTGACCCAGGGCTCAATTCCAGGCCACTGGGATCATGACCTGAGCTGAAGGCAGCCTTTTTTTTTTTTTTTTAAGATTTTATTTATTTATTTGACAGAGAGAGATCACAAGTAGATGGAGAGGCAGGCAGAGAGAGAGAGAGAGAGAGAGAGGGAAGCAGGCTCCCTGCTGAGCAGAGAGCCCGTTGTGGGACTCGATCCCAGGACCCTGAGATGATGACCTGAGTGGAAGCCAGCGGCTTAACCCACTGAACCACACAGGCGCCCCAGAAAAAAACATGACCACATTTTTAAGTCACAGATAAGATCACCAGAGTGTCTACAGGGTCTTCCTGAAAACACCCCAGTTTCAATGCTGAGAGACTCTGTAAGTGCATTTTACACCTTGGAAGCTACTAATGGTGGGGGTGGGGGGAATATGCACATGCACGTGAATAACACTTTCTTCTCCTAGTAATGGTCTTTTGACTGGCATGAGTTGTCTCTTTGATACAAGCAAATTACCTGTTTTTCTAGCTTAAAATTTTGGAAGAACTTTTTTGCAGGTTTAGAGTATGCGTTAAAAAAAACGACATATTATTTTCCAGGAACTATAATCATTAGAAACCTTTGGAGGAGGGAAGAGATTCATGTAAATTGGCACTGTACAGCTCAGGAATTCTGAAAGCTGCAGTTCCTTCTTAATAGAAAATGTTGACTTTTCCTTATGTTGTGAAAGGGAATGACTAAATAAATGACTCTTAGTTCTGGCTTCCAATTAAACTTCAAAAACAGCTCTCCTGTCCAGTGACTTCCTGAATAGTTCTTCTTTCACTCCATCTCAGTATGCGCAATAATGTCATAATTTGATTATTATGTTTCTTCTTTGTTTTAATTGGTTTATTTTATCGCTGGTCTTACAGAGGTATTGCGCATTTTCTATGTGTCTTTAAGCCTGTGGCCAGTAAGCACTTTCTTTATGCCTACTGTGCCAAGGGAAGAGGAAATTCCTCAGAAATGATCCTTGACCTGTGCTGCTTGGACACCAGCAGCATGGCATCATCTGGGAACTTACTAGAAAATCAAACTAATTTGGGGTCTCCACCCCAAACCTACTGACAAGCGATCTGAATTTTAACAAGATCCCTAAATGAAGCAAATGCAAATTAAAGTTTGAGAGGCATTGCCTTAGATAAGCACATTTACTTTTCCCTGTTCAGGGATTTTTCTTCCTGGCCATCCTTTCACTTAGAAAGAAATGTAACTGTGTGACCAGTGGCCCATTTTCAGGTCCACATAAAATAAAAGTAGTATTTTTATTTTATATTAACCTATCTTCTATGTATTTGACCTTCTTTATCATCTGAAAACATCACTTTCAGGGCAGGGGGATTCGTTTTATTACAGCAAGATTGTAAAGAAAAGGAAAGAAAGAGTTATGGCTCAGCCTACAACATCTTTTTTTTTTTTTTTTTAATTCTGCAAAAGATGAAACACTTGAAAGTCAAGCTTCATTAAGAGAAAAAGATTTTCTACCAACCCTATCTTTCCCCCTTTTTTCAAATCACAAAGCAGATGGATGCAGATTCTAAGTTTTTTCCATAGAATAAAAAAGATATCTATTCTACCTATTACTTAGGTCATGAATTTTTCCCTTCATTAGTTTTACTTGGAAAAATTGTATATTTATGGAAAAGCCACAAATATAGTATAGGGTTCTCATATACCCTTCATCCAGCTTCATATAGTGTTAATATTTTACAGAACATGATACAATAATTGGAATTAAGAAATTAACATTGGTACAATACTCAGACTTTATTTGGATCTCCCTAGTTTTCCTACCAATTTTCTTTCTTTTCCAGGGTCCAATCTGTGATACCACATTGAATTGAGTACATTAGTTTCCTTCTCCAAGCTATGATTGTTTCTTGGTCTTTCCTTGTCTTTCATATTACAGTTTTGAAGGGGAGTAGGTGGAAGTTTAATAGAAGGTCTCTCAATTTGATCTCATGTTTTCTCATAACTAGACTAAATTTATAGGTTTGTGGAAAGAATGTCAGAAAGTAACATTAGGCCATGAGCATTTATCCTTAATGTATAAGGATACGCTGTGGAGGAAATAAAAAGCCAGAAGATGGCTTCTTCTGGTCCCAAGAGATGGTAGGGACAGAAGGGAGACAGAAGCAGCGCAAGTAGATAAGATGGTATCAGGGTTCTGGTCATCAATATCTCTTCCACATACACCTTTTAGGGACTAATCTTCAGGGGAAGAGCAGTTTTGCAACATCTAGGTAAGTAAAGGGTGACCTGAGGCCATTGGGTAGTGGCTCACTCCCAGATTTAGGCTCTAAGCAATGATGTGTTGGTAAATGTTTAACAGCTGGCCTAGGGGAGGTGGAGATGAGGGAGAATGGAGCCTTGATTTTTTTTTTTTTTTAAGATTTTATTTATTTATTTGACAGAGAGAGACACAGCAAGAGAGGGGATACAAGCAGGGGGGTGGGAGAGGGAGAAGCAGGCTTCCTGCCAAGCACGGAGCCCGATGCAGGGCTGGATCCTGGGACCCTGGGATCATGACCTGAGCAGAAGGCAGACGATTAACGACTGAGCCACCCAGGCACCCCTTGAGCCTTGATTTATAATTCCTCATTTCCATGGTGCAAATACTCCTACCTTGGCTGATTTGAAACTATCAACATGATACCACTGAACAAAGTTAGAAAAGCTGTGCGGTAGTACATTATTATATGGTATTTCTACCAAATACATATGCAAAATATAGGTTAATAGTCCAATGTAGCTAATAAATAGGAGATGAAGATTTTGAGTATTAATTATCTTTGCTTTTAATATAACTTGTTTAAATGTATGTTCTTATCATTTAATTTCTAATAATGGCCATGTCGAACAATTAGAGTGCAAAATTCCTAAAAAACTAAAACTTGGCTAGGTTATGAACTCCTTCCAGGACTCCAGTTTCTAGGGGTTTATGACTATTTGGCTCAGCATCACATCCTGTGGGGCTCAGAAGCAACTGAACAGAGGTGGCAGCAGGTGGGTAGATGTATAGGACTTTGAAGGCATCCCTGCCAGGACACCTGGATAGCTCAGTTGGTTAAGCCTCTGACTTGATTTCAGCTCATGTCATGATCTCAAGGTCATGAGAGTGAGCCCCACATGGGGCTCCAAGCTCAGTGGGAATTCTGCTTGAAATTCTCTTTCCTCTCCCTGTCCCACTGCCCCTCCCCCTCCTCCTCAAATAAATAAAGAAATCTTTAAAAAAGCAAAAAGAAGGCATTTCTGCCTCCTAATGGCCTTTACGTGGAAAACAGGAGTCTCTGGAACTTCTTACTTCCCCAGTGAGACTACTGGTAGACTAGCAGTCATCTAGGAGCAGGGAAAGAGGCCACAGGGTTGGAACTTGGGTACTATGGGAAGTGTTCAGGGCTATGGCAGCACACATCATTCCTAAAGATTAGATGGGACCTCGTTTCATTTCAGTGGTCCCCATTCCAGAGAAAATCCAAGGATCATGGAGTCTCTAGAGGATGGTGCATGCTACAAGGGTGCCACAAGGATAAAATAAGACCCCTGCCATCCTGTATACCCAAATGCTATCTTGGGAAAGAGAAGGAAGAGGGTAAGAATCTGAGAAACACTGAGTCATCTAAACAGCATTACTCAAAATGTGGTCTATGGGCCAGTACCAGTCCACAAATTATTACTGGTCTGAAGTGAGATAAATACAAGTAAGAATTGGTATTTAGACATTTTTATCACAAACCGCCATTGCCAGGACATCCTAGCATGTGACCAGAAGACTTGTCTTGTTGAACAAGATACAGGCCAGTGCAGATGTGTTGAGCGAGCACTGCAAGTGGCTTATGACATGAGCTGCATAGTCGTCATACGCAGGACGACCATGTATTTGATCCAAGATAGAACAGAAAGGTCAACCAATTTTAGAAGTATTAATCTAAGACTTTTGAAACCCTTCACATTTGG
Organism: Lutra lutra; assembly: GCF_902655055.1. NCBI lineage: Eukaryota > Metazoa > Chordata > Mammalia > Carnivora > Mustelidae > Lutra > Lutra lutra. The sequence goes on along the minus strand of NC_062278.1, from coordinate 137,547,133 downwards.
ATGGGAATAACATGCTGAACAGCTTGAATCAGAGGTTCCAAAGTGTGTTCCTTGGACCAATAATAAGCATCGACCGGGAACTCCTTAGAAATGCAAATTGTAAGTTGCTACCAGATGTACAGAATCAGAAACCCTGGGGGTGGGCCCAGCAATCTGTGTTTTAACATGCCCTCTAGGTGATTCTGCTGCATGTTTGGAGTTTAAGAACCAGGGGTTAGAATGTTTCAAGTCAAAGAATTATGTTCAAGCTGCAGAAAAAGAAACACTATTAATTAAGTGTTAAGAATAATTAAATTATTCTTGCTAGAATGCAGAGTTGGAACCCATGATGATCAGACCAGGTAGAGAAAAAGAAAAAAAACTGAATTTGCTTTGTGTTTCTGAGTGATACACAAGTGAGTGAGGCCAAGATGCTAAAGCTGAATACTTTTAGTGGGTGATCCTTTTTTATCTTCCTCTGAAAGCTTACCCACAGGGCCGTGACTCCACTTTGCAGCGTAATTCATTTCCCAGCCCACACCAGCTTGTTGTTGTTGTTGTTGTTGTTGTTTTACCAAAACAGGGTCACAGTATAGGAACAGAAGACTATTTCTCTAGCTTTACTCTCACCACATAATTGCTGGATTTCTGGCTTTCCTACATTCCTACGACTACTACTGTTAATAGTTCAGGAGGCCCCCTTGGCTCTTTTGTGTAATCTGTCCTTTTCCTTCTTTGCTCTCAGCTCCTGGTGCCCCTAGTATGTAACCTTCTCCATGTTTCTGCTCCTCCCAGGCAGGGTTGATGCAGGTCGAGCTTAGAATCTGGCCAACCTGGACATCAGCTATATCACAGCCCAGAAATTCTGCTCTCCACCCAGGGCTCACAGGATCTGCCAAGGCAGTCTTTCTCAGCCCACGTGCATGCATGTCACCTGGGGTTCTTGCAGTCATGCAGGTCTGAGCCTGCAGGTTTAGGGTGGGCCTGAGGAGCTGCATTTCTCACAAACTCCCACTGACCTTGCCAGTGTGTAGGCAATATTTTGAGAAACAAGGCTTAGATCAGTGATTCTCCTGATTTCACAAGGTCTTCTCCCCAAGTCTTCAATACAGCTGAGGGTGCAGAGTTGTAGGGTGGCCATCTGCCCTGGTTTGACAGGGATTATCCCCAACATCCCGAGTCCTGGGCAAACCCAGATGATTGGTCATCCCAACAGCCCCAAACCACTCTGAACAGCCCTCATCCTTCTCCTCCCTACTCCTTGCCCACCTGACACTTGTATCTTGGGCTTCTAGACTCCCTCTTAAGATAACTGCTTTCCCCCCAGGCTCTTCATTTCTCTTCCATACAATACCTTCCCCTTGGGCAGACCTGTCTCCACCAGCCCTAAAGACAGAGCTGCATTTTTCAGCTAGTGAGGCCAGTTGTAGGAAGAGCTGCCCATTTGTCTTGCTATGGAAGGTTCCATTTCATATTTCCCCGTAACTGGTCAGGACTAAGAGGCCCCCCTGAGATCAGTGAGGACCATATTTAGTAGTTAACTGATTTATTTTCACAGAAACTTTCTCATCCTGTCTGGTCTCTGTAGACCAAGCAGGTTTCTCCAGTGCTTGGGAATAATGCCGGCTTTGCTTTGCCTCTTAGCTGATGATGTGGCTATTATCTGGAATCAGGAAAAATCAAAATCTTTCACTCTGGGGCTTGGTGAATACAATGTGTTTTCCAGTATTTCCAGTGGTGCTTTTTACATCAAAGCCATAAATTCTTTTAGGCAAAGCTTCATGCCTCATCATCCTAGAAATACAGCTCTGATTATATCCATCCACAGCTAAAAACCTTCATTAACACTGAATTTACAGCAGAATTATTTCCAAACTTCCTGCATTAGTACAAAGTAATGGTTCTCAAAACTTTGCTTTGCACCAGAATGACCTAGAGGGATTGTTGAAATAGATTGTCCGCCCCACCCCTGAGTTTCAGATTCAGTAGGCCTAGGTGGGGGCCCAGGAACTTGCATTTCTAATGAGTTCCCAGATGATACCAGTCCACAGAACTTACTCTGAGGACCACTGCTTTCCATCCACCCACCTAGCAATGGGTTACACTCCAACACCCAGCTACACCACATAAATTCAAAGACAACCCTTTATTCCTTGTTCATATTGCATGTTCTCCTACTCTGTGCCTTTGTTTTGTTTCATTCATTTATTTATTCACTGTCTTAGTCCACTTAGGCTACTATAACCAAACACCACACCTGGGTGGCTTAAACAACAGACGTTTATTGTCACAGATCTGGAGGCTGGAAAGTCCAAGATCAAGGTACCTGTAGATTTAGCTCTTGGTGAGAGCCCTCTTCTTGGCTGGTAGATGGCTGCCTTCTCACTGTATCATCACATGGTGGAGAGAGAACATGCTGGTGTCTCCTCCTTTTCTTGTAAGGGCTAATTCCATCATGGGGCTTTGCCCTCATGGCCTCATATAAACCTAATTACCTACTAAAGACCCCCCACCTCCTAATACTACCACATTGGAGATGGGATTTCAGCATATGGATTTTGGGGGGACACAGACATTCAGTCCACAAAATTCATGGATTCGTTCACTCAATCAATGATTCATTGTTTTATAACTTCCCCCTTTTTGTTGACGTATAATTGGCAATAAAAATTACAAAGACTTAAGGTTTATAATATGATTTTTTGTATATACTTTATCGAACATTTCTTTTTAAAGACGACACAACTGATCCTGTCAAATGCTTTCATGGAGTTTATGGTATAAGGGAAGAGAGAAAAAATTTACCCTTTTCATTAACAGAGTGCTTCAGGGTTCCCAAAGAGATCTCACATGCAAGCTCCCCTTTGGTCTTTTCCAGACCCCTGAAAGATCAATGAGGCAGAAGTTATTTTACACATTTCACAGATAAGGAAATTGAAGGCCAGGGAGTATTTCAACCGAGGTTTTGCTAACCCAGGTCTTTCCAGTTCCAGGTTAATGTTTTTTTCCAACCAATCATGCTACTTCAGTCTTGGTTCACTGTCTTCCCCTCTCACTGTTGCCCAAATTGTACGTCTTCTTTAAAGCCTAATCTGTCACACCTCCAGCATGAAGCCTTCCATGATAACCATAATTAAAATAATTTATCCTTCTAATAAACAAAGACAATACTTTGTCTCTCTACTGGCACTTAAATATATACATATTTATATATATTTTTATAATATATAACTATAACATAATATATTATATATTTATAATATACATAACTATATATATAACATATATAATATATTTATATATTTATTACATATATACTGGCATTTAAATATATATATTATATATATATATCCCAATCTCCATGAGAAGAGGATCACTCTCCTTTTTGTTTCCCATAACACTCAGCTCTCACCTTATAGTAGAAGCTTACTAAAGCTCTAAGAAATGAAAAAAGAATGAAGGTTGGAGAGATGAAAATCCCACCTACTTTCTGAATCAATGGTTCTATTCATTAGATAATTAATGAAGAATAATATATTTGAAGAGAAAGCAGAGTTCTGCATTATCTCTTTATTTTCTATCTTCCATAATGGTGATAGGGAGGACTAGCACTCAAGAAGTGAGTTTTCCTGTTCTAACATTTTGCCTTCATAACGTAACAGATAAATACTATTGCTCTTGTTTTCAAGTGGAGATCCTAAAGCCCAGAATTGTTTAGACATTTCCCCAAATTCTGACACTGGTGGCAAGTTAGAAATGGGACTATACTCAATTCCATTTAACCTCATTGGCAATATGAGCACATGAAATCACCTCCAGTTATACTATGACAACAATAAATTGTCCAGCATTTATCTACATAGCAAATTAATTCATTGTATAGTAATAATCTTGAGGTCATCCTTTAGTAACATAATCTCTCACCTTATTATTGACTTGTCATTGATTCACCATTTGCTGGTTGAATCTTTTGATCCATTTCTACAGAAAGGGAAAGGAATTTCACTTTACCGTGTGACCAGTCATCACTAATTGTGAAATGCTGGCCTGTGACTTAGACAGTGAATCTGTCTTAACACGTGGTATTGTGTTATAACAGAACAATCCTGTTAGGAAAGAGAGTGGGAAAGGTTTGTGGTAAATCCTGGAACAAAAAGTGGGGGTGGGGAAGATAGATCCAGTTCCATGAATAACCCCAAAAGAAACAATAACTTTAGCAACAATGTAAGGCTCATACATTAAAGCAATTTGTTACACATTTACCATATCATAGAGCTGAGAATTCTTGGAGAGTTTAACCAAAGGACATTGCCGATCAACATCACAGGGCCTTGACAGAGAGGCAGGTAAGAGACAGACAGCATTCAGGTAAGCGCTAACTTACCTACCCGGGTTCAGCCCTGGGTTCTGCAGCCGGTCTTATAAGAGCAGAGACCTGCAACATCCTAAAAACCAGACAGACACATGAAAGGTGATCTTTCTCACAAATGTATGAAATAACAATTTGCATCCTCTCCTCTTGTATGTACTGCAATATTCTACCTGACAAACACCTGTTAATTTTTAATTGGCAAGGGTTATTTCAAGGTCTTAATCATTTCATTAGCCATTAAGACAGCTAACAGTAAATCTTGGCATCTACCGGATTTTTTTTTTTTCTTATAATTTCAATGAAACTGTTTAAAGGGATGAGGAAACTTTATAAATATCTTCTGAACTTTCTGGATCTGCCAGGTGGAAAAAAGTTTCAAAGCACATTTTCAGGCTCTCTGGGGTTTTCAATTCAGAAAAATTAAGTTACAACAAATGTCCTATTTCATAAACAGCTTTCTATCATTATTCAAACTGTCAGATCAGGGAGCTGGTAAAAAGTCATTCATCTAGAGAAGGGTAAAAATTGGGAAAAGAGATAACTATTTTCTCGAATTCACTGATGATGATGTTAATATAATATTGGCTTCAATGGGCAGTTTCAATCACGGTTCTCCTCAAGATAAAATAAAAAACATTTCAGACATTTGATTATCACTGCTTCTTAGGAAGAGTTCAGAAGCTCCCCCTCAGCCAGTGGTTCTTGGTTCCTAGACATCTTCCCACTGGGGAATTCTTAGTAAGGACGAAGATCTATATATAGAAACAAAACCTGTTCCTAACGTGTGTGCCTATCAGGGGACAGGCAGGAGGGAATTGTCATTTTGTCTAGTCACTCAGGCTCTAAAATGATGAGGTTTCTTGGTAAAATAACAACAATACTACTAGATCATGCTTACATACTGAACTTTCAGACAATGTTCTAAATACATTTTAAGCGTATTTAATACTCACAACCACCCTATGAGATAAGTACTATAATTATCCTCATTTTATAGGATAAGCTGAGAAACTTAGAAACACAAGTTCAACAACCTGCCCAAGGTCACACACCTAGTAGGCAATGACACAGGCAGTCTGGCTCCAGAGCCCGGGCTCTTACCCTATATACTCTATTGCTTTTTTATGTATAAAAAGTAGTATTTTTTATATGAAGCATGACAAATGTGTGTGTGTGTTTGTGTGTATGAAACACAATTATTAAAATTTTGAGAAAATGAAAACTGGAAGAAGAGAAAAGGAAGAAGTGCTACGAACTTCATATAATTGTCATGAGCCTTTGGGGATATTTGGTTTCAATCATATTTATATGCATATTTTTTATTTGTTGTAGTTCTAGGATTTTGATTTTTTTATCTTATTATATCAGAAGTATTTCCTATGTTGTTAACAGTGTTCATGATGCTCATTTTTAATACCTGTGTAATATTACATAGACTGGGTATATTACTCACTTGACAAGTCTCCAGCTGTTAGCTATTTAGGTTGTTTCCAGCAGCCCAGGGCAGGTTCAAGTGCAGGTTGTGTGGCCAGAGAGCCTGGTTCAAATGTCTGTTTCTCTACTCACCAGCTACATATTCTTCAGCAAGCTACTCGACTTCTCAGTGTTTCAGTTTTCTCATCTGTAAAATGAGGATATTAGTAGTAACGACCTCCATCTACTTGGGTTTCTGGGAGGATAGACTGCATTAATTGTAGTAAAGCACTTAAAACATTGTACAGTTATCAGTATCGTGAGTGAGTCTATAGTAAACATCTTTATACATAAAACAATTCATATTAAAAAAATAATTTCCTTAATAGATATTCCCAGACATAAGACTACCAGGTCAAAAGATAGGAATCTTATTTGTTCTAATATCTGATTTACATTGCCAAACAGTTTCCAAAAAAGTATTATATAGATTTATATGCCACTAGTTATGGAAAAAGAAACGACTTTCCAGTGTACTTTGCTGACTTTGGGTATTAATATTAAATCTTCTATTGCTTTGCCTTCCACTTCATCAATCTGTTCTTCAGCTGTTTCTAGTTTGCCCTTAAACCCATCCACTGAGTTAGTTTCTGCCAGTTTGCTTCTCAGTTCCAGAATTTCCATTTGATTTTTATCTTAGTTACCAATAATATGCCAAAATTCCCCATCTTCTCATCTAATTTTATTAATTTATGAATCATAGATATTTTAAAGTTTATTATATGGTCTAATAGGTGTGACTGGTAATTTTATTGCCAGAAATTGTGTAATGAAAAATTGTAGAGATAATTTGAGCCTCTGGGTGATCACATCTTTGTCAAGTGGGGTTTTACCTTAGCTTCTAACAGGTAGTTATGTAAGATCCTATATAAGAGAGCTCTTTTGGATTCCTGGCTCCCAGGGTTCTCTGCTTCTCAAATCCTCTCTGCCCTGAATCTGTGATGCTTTTAAACAAATATTTGCTAGATTTTTTTTTAAAAGATTTTATTTATTTATTTGACAGAGAGAAATCACAAGTAAGCAGAGAGGCAGGCAGAGAGAGAGAGAGGAGGAAGCAGGCTCCCTGCTGAGCAGTAAGCCCGATGTGGGGCTCGAACCCAGGACCTGGGATCATGACCTGAGCCAAAGGCAGCGGCTTAACCCACTGAGCCACCCAGGCGCCCCAATATTTGCTAGATTTTATACAGGTTTTCCACTTTCTCTCAGAGGATAAGTTGATCTAAATGAAAATAATCCGTAACAGCTGGGAATGTAAATCCTTGACATTAATTTTAAAATAATTGATTAAACCTATATACAGCTTATTTTTGTTTTAGTGTATATTCAATTGATTATTAGTAAGGCTGAATGTTCTTACTTTTTTGCAAATATGTTATATTTCATCTTTTGTGAAATGTGATTTTAGTGTTATCTCGTATATTGGCTAAATATGATTCTATTTTTATCTCATGTATTAGTTCTCAGCTGTGGAGTTTGTATGAGCTTCTGTTAATGATTATTGACCCTTTTGTAATGTTCAAATAATTGTACCTTGCCTACTGCTTGTTTGTTTATTGCTGTCTTAATATAACCAAATCTATTTTATCTTTACTTTGTGATTTGTTACAGTATTTTAAGCCTATAAAAACAAATTCTTTAGATTTCCTACAGTTTGAGTTTTGCTATTTTATTATATGTGTATCATGAATATATAAATTGATTTTTTCAGTTAATCAGTCCATATCTTATAAAATATTTTCCCTTCCCACTGATTTGTGTTCTGACATTATCAAATACTCCATTATTATATAAAATATGATTTATTTTGACCACATATTTTGCCTCATTAATTTATTTTGGTGCCAGTATCACATGGTTTTAATTATTATAACTTTATAATATATTTTAATATTTGATATGACTAGTCTGTCCTCATTACTTTTCTTCCTCAGAACTGATTTCTACTATTCTTGCCTACTTTCTTTTCCAGATTTATGTTAAAATCAAGTTCCTCTCACTGTTACCTCAAAATGTGAAAAACAAGAGGCTTTATTACTAGATTTCCCATTATATCTATACTTTGGAAAGAATTAACAGTTGTTTTAGATTTATTTATTTTAGACAGAGAAAGAGGGAGGGGCAGAGGGAAGTGGGAGAGAGAATCTCAAGCAGACTCCCTGATGAGTGCAGAGCCTGATTTGGGGCTTGATCTCATGACCCAGAGACATGACCTGATCATGACCTGAGCTGAAACCAAGAGTGGGACACTTAATTTTTAAGTGCCACCCAGGTGCCCCAAGAATTTACAATTTTAAAATGTTTTTTTTTAAAGCAGAAACCAATCTTTTGACTAATTTAATATTTTTATAGCTCTCAAAAAGTTTCATTTAGATAGGTAGCATATTTCCATTTAAACTCAGTTTTATATATTCTGTTGCTCTTGTAAAATAAATCTTTTAGAGGTTTATGTTGCTAATGGTTGCTAAATATTTAGAAATATTACTAATTTATGTTAATAGTCATATGCCTGCCAATATTTTACTAATATATTGTCTATTCACACTTTTATATGCTTCTTTGGGTTTTCAAGATAGAAAAATATTTTTCCAGTCATAATGATTTTTTCCAAAATATTTTTAGAATAATAATAAAAATAAATGAATAAATAAATAAATATATTTCCAAAATATTTTTTCAGTCATTCTTTATAGGTCTTCTTTCTTTATTACTTTTAAAAAAAGATTTTATTTATTTTATTTATTTGAGAGAGAGAGAGACAGCACAAACGGGGCAGAGAGGGCAGAAGGAGAGGGAGAAGCAGACTCCTTGGGGAGCAGGGAGCCCAACTAAGGGCTCGATTGGAACACTGGGACTATGGCCTGAGCAGAAGGCAGATGCTTAGCCAACTGAGCCACCCAGCTGCCCCCAAGTCTTTTTCTTTAGTGTTTTATTATATTGATAAGGGCTTTAAAAAATGTTTAATAACATTATTATGGCAGAACCATTATACCAACTTTTACCCCATCCTTGCTTTTAAACATGTATATTTCTAGTTTTTAAAAATTAATCTTAAGGGGCGCCTGGGTGGCTCAGTGGGTTAAAGCCTCTGCTTCAACTCAGGTCATGATCCCAGGGTCCTGGGTTCGAGCCCCACATTGGGCTCTCTGGGCAGCGGGGAGCCTGCTTCCTCTTCTCTCTCTCTCTGCCTGCCTCTCTGCCTACTTGTGATCTCTGTCTGTCAAATAAATAAATAAAATCTTTAAAAAAAATTAATCTTAATATTGACTACTAGTTAAAAATATTTATTATGCTAAAAATAGTTTATTTTTTCTTCTTATCTTTTTATCAGGAACAAGTATTACATTTCATCTAACACTTTACAATCTATGAAAATAATCATTTACTTCTTATTTAATGTACCAATATGAAATATTTCACTAGTTTAGTTTCTAATTTTGTAAACTTTTGCATTGCTTGGGTATACATTATTTTTATTATTTTGCTGTGATGAGCTCTACTGACTTTTTTTTTTTTTAAGATTTTATTTATTTATTTGACAGAGAGAGATCACAAGCAGGCAGAGAGGCAGGCAGAGAGAGAGGAGGAAGCAGGCTCCCTGCTGAGCAGAGAGCCCGATGCAGGGCTCAATCCCAGAACCCTGAGATCATGACCCGAGCCGAAGGCAGCGGCTTAACCCACTGAGCCACCTAGGTGCCCCTCTACTGACTTTTTTAAAAGTACATTAAATTGTATTAGGTTTAAGCTTATTTTTTTTTTAAGATTTTATTTATTTATTTGTCAGAGAGAGTGAGCACAGGCAGACAGAGTGGCAGGCAGAGGCAGAGGGAGAAGCAGGCTCCCTGTTGAGCAGGGAGCCAGATGTGGAACTCGATCCCAGGACGCTGGGATCATGACCTGAGCCGAAGGCAGCCGCTTAACCAACTGAGCCACCCAGGCGTTCCAGGTTTAAGCTTATTTAAGGCATTATTCTTTCAGTGTCATTATCCCTTTACTAATATTATAATAACAATAATTATAAAATAGTCCTTTTTGTCTTATTTATGTTTTTTTGAAAAAATTCTGCTTGTGACCATGTTAGGCTGCAAAATCTTTGCTCTTTTAAAAAGTATTTCTATGTCATTTTTCTTTAAATATGACTCTTCTAAGCACCACCAAATCATAAGACCTTCATTTTAACTTAATGTGAAGATCCTTCCATTTGAATAGAGAAATTTAAGACATTTACACTTGTCATGATTTTTAGCTTGATTGTATTTATTTTATACTTTCTTTTCAATAATTCCTTATTGTTTACTTTCCATTTTGTCTTTTGAACTGTTTTATCTCCTACAATTATTTATAAAATAGATATTCTTCTTCCCATTCAACTAGTATCTATATTAAATTGTTCACAACTACCCTTAAATGTATTCTTAGCTAATGATTTAAAAATAAAGCAACAGGGGCACCTGGGTGGCTCAGTTGATTAAATGTCTGACCCTTGATTTCAGTTCAGGTCATGAGTTTGAGCCCTGCATTAGGCTCCCTGGTCAGTGGGGAGTCTGCCTGAGATTCTCCCCCTCTGCCTGCCCCCGCCCCCATTCTCCTGCCATGTGGTCTCTCTCTAAGAAATAAATAAATAAATAAATAAGCTTTCGCTTTCTCCATCTCCTCTTTCCACATTGTGGTTATTAGTTACAGACTCTTCTTTTAAAATTTAAACAAACAAACAAACAAAAAAACCTCCTTTTCGGATTAATTTATTAGAAACATTACTTCCTTAGAAGAAAAACATCTAGTCATTAATATCAATTCTTAATTCATTTCAATTTTCCCTATATTTTATTCCTTTATTACTTCATCTTGACCCTGAGTGCTTAGTTAGCCCTAAGCTTTTTTCCTGGAATTTTCTATTTTTGATTTTTTTTATATATCTGACCACTTAGTGATCTAAACAGTATCTCTTTGCAACTCTACTCTAAGTTGTTATACCTTCTGACACTTTCCTGATGTAAAAATGTTATTTTGTTGCTTTTATGTATGAGCCAATAATCAGGCAGGCATAAAACTTAAAGAATCAAACTTGTTTTGCTTAAAATTATGTAAGAAATTATACTTTGGTCTGAAAAATGTTCTTGTTCTGTAAAAGAAATATGAAGACAATCTACAAAAATATGTATCTGTTTTCTTAAATACTTGAAGGAATTTTGTTTGTTCTAGAAATTTAAAAATTTACCAGCCTATGACTAGGCATTTATTTCTACCCCTTAATTTTACTCAAAATTACAATATTACTGCAGTTTTTGTATAAAGAAAGGTTTCTTCTGTCATAAACTTTGATTTTTACTTCTAATCCACTTGCTCTATTTTCAGGGGAACACCCATTATTTTATTCATAAATATAAGAAATGTTTATCTAATATTAATAGCATATACAATGTGTTAAGCCCTCTGTTGGGGGGGTAGGGTTATAATAATAAGATGTTTATTGCTCTCAAGGAGCTTATTTTCTAAGTTAGACCTCCATAATTTATCTATCCAATTTCCTCTTACCCTTTTAGCTTTTATTCATTTTCTTTGGATGTTTAGACCAGTTATGAAGTTTTTCTTCTGTATCCCTAATTTCTATTTCTGCAAAACAGAAATTTCACCTACTGAATTTTTCATTTAGTCACAATCTATTCTTATTTTTACCTGTTCTTGTTTAATTAAAAACAATATAGTCCCTCCTGCTATATCGTTATAATTGCATTCCTAAAAAGCCTCATATTATCAGAAGGTTATTATAAAAACAATTATTTCAAGGAGAAAAGGGGTTGGGGCTAAGTAGTTTCAAATGCACAATAATAAGATAATTTTACTACTGTAATTTCAATAATAATACGTGCTTTTATATTTCTAAGTGTTTTTAACTCAAATTTTAACTAATAAATTAGTCTATCAAAACAAGTAAATATGATTCTCAACATACCAATCAAGTAATGTAAGACTTACAATGTAAAGTTAAATCAGATCTTAGACAATGGGTTACTACAACCATAAAATAAATTATATTACAGTTTGCAACTCTCCCAAGTAAAGAAAAAACTGTAACACCAACTGATCAACCAGCCATTCAAACAAACCTATTCCAAATATTTTTATGGAGTAACTGCATGTCTACATATATAACTATAGTTCTAAATATGCCATCGTGTTAAAACTAATAATAGCAAGTACAATGCAAATGATGTATCTTAATGTATCCACGATGTTATCTCCAATTCTATCTATAAAACCACAGGAAGTAGGAGAAATGATTGAACTTGCATATGGAAACAACCAGTTTCTGGTATACTTCATGTGTTGGGATATATTCATTGCTTCATTTCCAAAAACTGCAAGGAGACCCAATAAAGTGGGAGCCCAAGAGAAGAGGACCCAAGGTCCTCAATGTGCTTCCACAAAATTCCACTTTTCTTGTAAGTTTGCAGTCAGCTTCTAGCATTTACAATAGATTTCAAGTTATTGGTGCACAAGGCCCAAGAAGCCATCAAAGGGAAGTCTTACCTTTGACCATTAAAATCCCGAAATGCAATTCTGGCCAGGGACAACTTTCACCTGTTAGCATAGGAAACTCCCAAGGTATGTCCACTCTGCAGGCATAGGAAACTCCTAAAGTGTGTCAGGACCAGCAACATAGAAGGCCACAGAGCATGTGAGAGAGCAAACTGGAATTAACAAAGTAACCTCTTCATTCCTTCTACTTTCTAGAATATGCTTATTTCTTACATTTTTATTGTTGATTCGTAAAATTCTTTTTCAGGTGGTTCTAAATCCTTTAAAAAAGTAATTCACCAGAAGAATGTTCATATAGTGCAACTCATTTGTGTCTTCCCAGAAGTTCCCCAAATTGGAATCTTAAAATATGCATATTGGGATGAAAAAACAGCTTAAAAACAGTTTTGTTAAATGTCTGTTTTTTTTAATTCAATGAATGATTTTAAAAATTAGCTTCATTGTTTTTTAATTTACCATCTGTTAACTCAATAAATATGAGTTCTTAAAGTTAACCTAATTGTCTTGGAATTTGCTGTTTTTGAAGCTGATTAAAGTTATTTAAATTAATTTTATTGTATATCAGACTAGAACAAAGCATGTCTGCCTTTGAATAGATCTTGGCTAATAATTTACAAATAAGTGTGCCCATTTTTAAAATGGACTAATTTTGTTTCTGGTCCTTAATATATATCAGTCAACCTGTAGAGATGCAGAGATGCTGATGTTAGATACTCAAAGGGATAGTATATCAATATACCGAAACTAGTAGCCATTAAAAACTGACCAAGTACAAACTTCCAACAACTCTGTCTTTTGTCTAATAAAGAGGAAATCCAGAGAGAATATCAATGAGAATGCTATTTCTTTTCACCCTACGTTCCCATGGATGAAAGGAGTTGCGGGGCACCTGGGTGGCTCAGTGGGTTAAGCCGCTGCCTTCGGCTCAGGTCATGATCCCAGGTCCTGGGTTCGAGCCCCACATCGGGCTTTCTGCTCAGCAGGGAGCCTGCTTCCTCCTCTCTCTCTGCCTGCCTCTCTGCCTACTTGTGATTTCTCTCTGTCAAATAAATAAATAAAATCTTAAAAAAAAAAAAAAAAGGAGTTGCTATGTTTTTTAAATATCCTGCCTCTGGTCATAGTTTCTTAGACTAAGGGTGGTCACTGAATCCAAGTGAGCCAATCAGACTCATCCCTAAGAATTGTGAAGACACAAAGATGGGCCTTTCTACGCATGGCTTGACGGAAACATCCATAGTGCAAGAACAACTGGCAATCGTGATCTGCTATGTAACTGAGTAGAGGTAACTCGTATTGCCATGAGAAAGACAGAAAAGAAATATGGAGAGAGAGGATTGACTGGGTTCCCTGTAGCACTTCAATACATCTACTCCCAAAACCCCACTGTACCCTTGACTTTGGATTCCACAAAAAGCTCCAGTTGTGCTTTACCCTTTTTGCTTAAGCTCAGAGTCGGCTTCTATCACTTACCAAAGTCGAAAGAACTTGAACTAATGTACAGAAGAGAAAATCCCACTGGTAGTAATCATTGTTTAATCATGGGTTTTTAAGGCTTTATTCCCCGCCGACCCCACTTTCCTTCAGATGAGAAGCTCTTAACTTTAACATGTAATTTAGCTAGTCTTTGTTTTATGGTTATTGCTTTTATGGCTTATCTAAGAAAAACTGTCTATTTCCAAGTGATGCTTTCCTCTAAAACTTTATGGTTTTAATTCTACATTTAGATCTATAATCCACTGGCAATGAATTTTCATGTATGGTGTGAGGTAGGGATCAAGATGTTTGTTTGTTTGTTTTCTGTATGGATATCTAGTTATCCTAGCACCATTTGTTGAAAACACTTTTTTTGTGTATTGGGTTGCTTTGGTGGTGGTGAAAGTTGGCCGGGGTGGGGGGAGGGGTCATCTGAAGCCATCTGAAACTAATGGCTGAGTACTAAAATGCTGAGACAGTAATTTTGTTAACTTTATTAATGAGTTTAAGAAAATAATAGTAACATCTTCACTTAAAAGAATGAGTAATAATTCATTCATCGGAATTCACTTCTTCCATAAACTTGCATGTAATATACCTAAAATATATCTCATGACTAATAGTCAAATCTGTCTTCTGTTCCATGCTGTTATCAGCTTACTCTTTTCCATTGTCTATATAATATGCATCCATTCATGTTCCAGATATTAAAAAGAGCAAGGCATACTGAGATCCAACCTAGGACTATATCTGTGAGATGGAACAAACTACATACGTCCAAGAATACTAAATGAAACAAAACTGATGACCAAGTCAAAGCGGAATTCAACCACTGGTCCTGTCCGTTTGTCCCTCTTCTGTGTATCATACCTGGAACTTTTGCCCTCCAATTGTATAAATCAGCTTCCAAGTTGTCTCAGGAAGATCCAAAATTAATAATGTTATCGTAGATTTGAGATGACCTTGAAGTGTGATCTCAAAATCCACTGATTCCCAATGTGCAAGTCACAGATGACTTGCATACAAATCATCTTCATGGCACACATAGAAAATCTTTAATATTTGCCAAAAACTGGGGTAAATGCATGAGGCAACTGGCTCAGGAACTCTGAGCATCCTGAGCCCTTCCCAGGCTCTGGTGGGTCATCTTTAAGACTGAAAGGTTCAATATCTTGGCACACTTGTTATCCTTTTGTACCATAGCACTTAGTTTATTCTCATCTAAGTACTTCTAAAAAATGTGCAGTAGTGGATGAAAAATTTATAGGTTTGGCTAATAAGCATTCTCTATTTCTGGAAAAAATTATCCCTAATTTATCTTGGAGAACAGTACCTCCCCCATTCTCAGCCTATGCAATTTGGGTAGGGTGCTCTCCTAAATCCAAGGCGGGCATTTGGCCCAAGGCTGTTGAGTTAAAGAACCATAGCCCTTGACCAGGGTTATAAGTGCAGGTAGGAGCACATGATACAACTTGATTCAGTCACAACCAGGTATAGTTCTTTTGCTGGAAACTTTGAGAAAGAGGAGTGCTCTTTTGTTGGAGTTTCTGTATCAGAAGAATAGAAGATTGGAGGGACTACCTTATTACCGTGAAGGGAAAACTAGACTAAGAATGAAGTTAAAGCAGAAGTTGACACAGAAGAAAGCAGAAACAAGCGATAGTTGGTGACGTTATTTGAGCAGATATACCTAATTATGCCTAAAGCACTTCTTACACTGTATTTCCAACTAACATGTATGTTTGTTGAGGGAGTTCGAGGATAAAAAGTGAAACAAAACTTTAATTTATAATTTGGATTTCGACCCCTTTCAACCCAGGTTTCCCAAATCCATATGGATCACTGGATCCCTGCTTTATTTCTACCAAATCTGAATTTATGGACATGGAGCCAAGGAATCTGCATTTTAAATAAGCCTTCTATTTAATTCCCATGCACAGTAAAATTTGAGATACACCACTGTGTGGGAATAAGGAGTGAAAAGAACAAACATTCCCCACCCTGATGTTTGTCGACATCGACAAAATAGTTTGTTACAGAATCAGAACTACAGTCCAGTTCTCTTCTTTTCTTCCTAGTAACTTGATTTCCCTAAGGTCATGCACTATTACTTTTTTCCCTACTCCAACACATTTTTCATCTAAAATGTAAACATTTACTAATGGCAAAGATTCTACGTTTGGGCAGCATTCATAGCATATAAAAATAGGAGGTGCTTTAACAATTTTAAGATAAATGTTACTAGTGACTATGTTCTGGACTTGGCAAACATTTCCACAAAAGTTATAGAAGAGAAAAGCATTCCACTGTGTGTGTAACTGTTTTCATACAAAAATAATTTCTTCCAAGATCTATCAGTAAAAAATAAATATTCCAGAAATAGAAGCCATAATTATTCTCCAGCTTTGAGTCCCCTTGGCCCACCAGCAGGTCACCCAGGAGGTTCTTGCTTCTTTTCACCTCACTTACATTTCAGTCAATTCACTTTCTCTGCTTGTTTACAGCCCAGGATTTCCTCTTATTAGAATAACAACGAGAGCAACATTAACAAAAGAAAACACCGTCTTTATTGACTACTACCCATGCAGGAGCCCAGGCATTGGCTAACTCCAGGAGTTGAGTACAGTGGTAATCCCCACCGGATGGATGAGGAAATTGAGGCAGGAAACGAAGAGACTTGCCCAAGGTCATGCTAATGACTAGTTGAACTTGGATTAATCCAGGCAGTTGGACACCTATGGCTCCTCTGCCTACATGTATATAAATTTTGTCTATTTTTTTTTCTTTAAAGTTCACTAAAATATTATAATCTGCTCATGCTGCTTCTTTGTATTCAAAACTCATGGGGCACATAAAATGGGTGGGTTTTATGCCATAAATTATACCTCAAGAAAGGTGAATTAAAAAATTACAAATTGTAGAGCCAAACTGCTAAGAATTTAAAGACTTGATTGCCCAATGAATTGAGTGGCTTTAAAAATATGGATGTGGGGGCACCTGGGTGGCTCAGTGGGTTGAGCCTCTGCCTTCGGCTCAGGTCATGATCCCAGGGTCCTGGGATCGAGCCCCACATCGGGCTCTCTGCTCGGCAGGAAGCCTGCTTCCCCTCCTCTCTCTCTCTCTCTGCCTGCTACTCTGCCTACTTGTGATCTCTCTCTCTGTCCAATAAATAAATAAAAATATAAAAAAAAAAAATATGGATGTGCCCCTGTGTATATAATGTGTGTGTGTGTGTATATATATATATATATATATGGTATACATATATGTATCTATATGTATGTACACACACACACACACACACACACACACACACACACACTATACTATATAGAGTTTGGCCTTCACTAAAAATATGCATAAGCTACACGAAAGGGTGCCCGTGTAGTTTTACAAAGCCTGGGAGTACAGATTTTAGGGCCTGTTCCAGGAATCACGTATTTAGCTGGCATTCCTTTACAAAGTAGGATCGTTAAGCTTAGTCCTAGATAATATTCTGATGCTGTGCTGATCTTTATGTCCTACTCTAGATGATGTATGCATTTTTAAAAACCAATAATATTTATCACAGTGAAATAAAAAAATTACCTGTGATCGATATAAGATCATTGTGCTCTTGAAAAATTAACAGTCTAACAAAGGAAGCATATGGCATAAGGAGTCCTCAAAAAATGTGCCCTCCTTCTAAAACTTCAGCTTTTTCCTCTTTCATTCATTAGCTCTTCAAATATTTATCAAGTGCCCCTAATAAACATGGAAAGTTGTATACTATAAAAAGGGCAGTATTATAAACGGCTTTGCATCATCCCTCAAATGATATTATGGAGTATCAGTTACAGGCCCCCAGGCTTGACTCTTCCTGTCCACTCTGCCACCAGAGAGATCTTTTTTTTTTTTTTTTAAGATTTTTATTTTTAAGCAATCTCTACAGCCAACACGGGCCTTGAACCTACAACCCTGAGATCAAGAATCACATTCTTCACCAACTGAGCCAGCCAGCTACCCTCCAAGTGATCTTTCTAAAGAGTTCTGTTGGTGTTACTCCCATCCTTATAACCTTTAATGATTCCCTACCTCATACGGTAGGAGATATTTGACTGGTGGTCTTTACACTGATTTTGATCTGGAGACATCTTTTCTCCCCACATGTGTACTTTAAGATGGGGTAAGTTTTCAACATTTAATATTTCCACTTTTCACATAAAACCAAATTAGCAACTTCTCTTTAACAATTGGAAGACGAGGGGCACCTGGGTGGCTCAGTTGGTTAAGCTCCAACTCTTGATTTTGGCTCAGGTCATGATCTCAGGGTCCTGGAATAAAGACCTGTTGGCGTGGGAGGGATGAGGGCAGAGGCCAGGGCTCCCTGCTCAGCTCCCTGCTCAGTGGGGAGCCTGCCTGAGGAATCTCTCTCCTTCTCCTTCTGTCCCCTGCCCCTCCCCCCCTAAAATAAATAAATCTTAAAAAACAAAACAAAAAAAAACAAACAGAACAAAACCCAAAAGTAACCTCAACTGGAAGACCTGACACTCGGCATCATTGGGCAGAAAATATATTCTCAGGATTGCCACAGTTTTTACACCGCTTATGGTCTCAACTTGGTCTACTTTGCTCACTTGTTTCCATGCTTGGCCTAGAGTAGAGAGAATTTGCAGTCCGACAGACAGGATACAGCTTGTCTGCAAGGTTCTTCTTAGTTTGTAGTTGCTTGATTTCATCCTTCCCAAAGATCTCATGTTCCAGCCACACCGAGTTCCTGGTATTCCTAAACAGCAAGCTTGATCATCCTCAGTGCCTTTCCTCATATTGGTCTCTCTGATTGAAATAGCCTCTATCTCCCTTTTTTGCCTAGAAGAGACTCATTTATCCTCAGCACTTAGTTCAATTCTTCTATGCAACTTTCCTAAATCCCACCAGAGTTATTTGCTTCTTCCCACGTGTTCCTGTAGCACTTTGTGCCTCTATTGGCATTGCAGTGGCTTTTCCTTCTGTGAGCCCAGTTGGAAAATGTGTTTCTTGAAAAGAACTCTTGACCGTCTCCACATACACAGTCCTTAATAGAGTACCTGGCATGAATAAGCGAGTATTTATTGAATGAACAAAAAGATAGATAAGTGAATGAATGAATACTTTCAAGAAAGTTTTTTATTTGTGTTGCAAAATTTTGATGTTTAAAATAAGGGAAGTAACTATTCAAGACAAAATTTCAAAATCTGATAATGATCATGACATCTTCAGATAACACTTTTTTTTTCCCCCCAGATAACACTTCTCAAAAGTTCCTGTTCATGGTACCCTTTCTTGGAAAACAAGTCTTGAAAAAATAAAATACATATAATTTAGGAAATACATAAAGAGTGGCTTAAAATTGACAGGGCAGTGCAATTTGGGGGGGAAGGCGTGGGATTGTAGGGGCTGCATTCAAAGAGAGAAAGATGGTAAAAAAAGTCACAGCATGCATGTCTCCCTATAATTTGGTGGCCTCTCCAGCAGTGTTTACCTTGAAGAATGAAACATTTAGTCCACAAAGGAGAAGGGTGGCATTGTTGAGCTGGAGGATATCAGTACTCAAGGGTCACTAAGAGTATGTTAGTCCTTAAAAGCTGTGCACCATAGCTCTCTACTTCAGGGCACAAGGTAGAGCTGCACTATCTGGCTTCACTGTGATGATTCTATGGAACCATGCAACTAGTCCTGGCCAATGAGTTGTGAGCCCAAATAATGAGTCACTTCTGGCTATAGAATTTAAATGCCAGCCTGACACACTCTGAATGATCTTTATTTTTCCCATAGCAACATGAAACATTCAGGATGGCGACTGTTCTATCAGCCTGGGACCCTGAATGAGGAGACATGCAACAGACAAGCTGACTTGCAGGGGACTCAACACGACCAAGAAAACAACTTCTGTCACTGTAGATCACTAAACATTGGAATTGTTTGTTATTCTGACATAAGATACCCTCTCCTGACTAATGTAACAGATTTGCTCTGTTTGGCAGAACTAAGACTAATGGTTGGAAGTTTTAGGGTTTATAGGATTTATGAGTTTTAGGGTTGAAAGTTTTAGGGAAGTCTGTGTCAATTTTGTTCAATTTTTTAAAATGTAATAAGGTATAAAGTATAAAGATGGAATGAACTACTTAGATACTCCTTATTTATAGGAGTATATGATACTCCCTATGATACTCCTTATTTATACACACAATATACATTGAATTTTACCCTGTAGTAACTCTTCTGTAGATAAAATCTCTACCTTGAGGTAGGTATAAGTGGTGAGTTCCCCTTCACTTAAGGTGTTTGCCGTGATAGCCCCTAAAGGTTTGGCTTGACAAATCAACTTCAAAAATACATTCCAACCAGGAACTTCAGGATGTGTACTTCCTCTCATCTAGAAAAGAAAAAAAAAATCTATTTTCTCAAATATTCTTTGGATTTCATCTATTTACGGACCTATTGAGTTGTCTTTTTGCATTTTGATGTCATCTTGCCACCAAATAAATTTATTGAAGGCCAATGCTGTTTTAGCTCTCCTTTCCATCTTTCTGACACTGTTTAGTAGACAATATTTGTTATCTATTCCCCATAGGAAAATAATCATCTTTTGACCCTATTTATTATTATTGACCATTTGATATGCTTCATATTTACTTGTCTTTCAACCATTTAAATCAGATTTGGACTTGTTAAAAAAAAAATCTAGGAGCAGAAATATATTACCCTAATAACTTTCAGGCAAAATACCTTTTCCTTCTGGGAAGGGAAAAAAAAAAAAAAAAAAGGCTTATCCTAGTACTATTGAATTTGTGGCCAATTACAATATTTCATTAACATCTTAATTCAGTAAGTATTTAATGTATTCCTACTACGTGCCAGGGGGCAAGGTTTACAAAAGAGTTTATCAAGTTACGTTACTTAATGCACTGTACGCATCATTACATAATTCTGTACTATAATAGAGCCTGTGAGCTCTCTGTTCAAGACTATTTAGGGGATAAAAAGCAAATTCAAAAGGTTGGGGAAAATGTTCCTTTGGTTTAACGCAGGGGAGAATATCACACTTTAGATTTGGGGGACTTAGTTGATATTTCTGGGAAATAAGTAAGAGTGTGTAAGAGAAATTAGAGTGTGTAAGGGAGAAAAAAAATCGATCTTTTTGTGTGTGTGTGTGTGTATTTCAATTTCTGTTAAGCTTCACTTCAGCCTTTCAGAACTGGAGAATCAGCTGCCTGCTATAAGAAATTGCTAATAAGCAGTAATTAAAGACTGAGAATTTTTTCTTTCCATTCCAAACCTGATGTCATTCCCAGATGGAGATATTGGTACTAGTTAGGCAATTCAGCATTTTGGTAAAGTAAGGCAGAAGATTTGGGGTCTCTTGGATCTATGGACACAGAAAGTGGTCCAGGAGGGAAAACTTGTGTTTTGTTTTGCCCATGGCATTTATACCTTTTTGCTTTGCTTCACAGAACGAGGAGTTGAGGTGGGCACTTGCGTCTCAGAAACGTGGGATGAGTTCACTAAAATAACACTAATTCATAAACTTTTTATAGTCTTATATCTTTGGAATTGTTGTCTTCACAGAAAACGATAATGAAAAAGATGGACATTCCAGTGGATCCAATACCACTGATAGGAAAGAACTGGTATATCAGAAAGCAGCATGAATACATGTGCTATTCTCCTTTATTTAGAAAAACGACACAAAAATACAGCACAGTTGATGTGCTGTTACCAGGACTTGAAAGTAGAATCAACCACTGTGTAAAAGATAAAATAAGACTGCACGGAATATGAGGATTTTCCCAGCGTGCTTTATTCATAGACATCTGACAGAAGAGGACCTAACAGAGCTTTTAGGAAAAACTGAATTCTCAGCCCACAGTCACTTTCCAGGAACTTCACTGCAAACAGTGCTCTGCGCTGGCGGGATGGAGATCTTAGCCATCTCCCTCCTGCTTCCATAGTTTCCTTTTCTCTAAATACAATTATGTATGGGGACTTAATGAGAGAGCAAGCCTTGTGTGAAAGGAACTCAAGAAAGTGCAGCTTCTAAAAATACACCGAGGCGGCTCTACAGTCCTTATTGTTACAAACTGACGTTTTGCAGTTCAAGCTATGAACCTAACAACCACCCCCCCACACACACACACGAAGAAAAAAAAGTAGACCGTTTTTCCTTTCTGCAATCCCCTTAACTTTGAGTAAACAGTAGTAATTTTCTGTTGTCATACTCAATGCAAATTTCCCCAAGACGACACAACACAAAACAAAAGACCTGTTAGCTTCCCACGAGCGGGGTGGGGGTGGAGGATGGCAGGAAGAGAGGGGCAAAGTTGATGGAGTTCTCACTTCTCCTTAGCCTGGGGACCTGAACCTCCAAGTCATTCTGCTGTTGCAGGGGGTTTCGGAGTTTCAGTCACCTTCTGGGCGGGTTCCCTTGCCCCTCTCTCCCGCCAGCTCCCTGTCATTAAATTCGCATCACTTGCCCCCTTTGCTTCCAGAAGAAACTGGACCTCTCAGTTCAGGGTCTTTTCCCAGTGGATTTTAAAGTACAGCTGCCGACGGGAGGACACATATTAAACAAACAGGCAGGGGCGAGGGGTGGGGATCTGCAAGAGGCCCCCCCTTCTTCTCCTTCCACCACGTGTTCCTCAGTTGGGGTGCAGCGCTCTTGGATGGGTGCTGAGAAGGGCGAGGGTGGGGTGGAAGAAGATGGACAGAGCAGGCTGTAAGGGAAGGAGGCCCCCTAGGAGAGATCGTCTCCACCGAACATTGACGAGAGAAAAAAACTGGCCCACATGCCCCTAGTGGGGAGCGATACATCCCACGCGGGCTGGGTTTGGGGGGGTGCGTAGGGCCCTCTCACCTGACTTCCTCCTCTGCTGGCACACACACTACAATCACCCGCTCCCCCCCCTCCAAAAAGCCCAGCTAAACAACGAACAACAAGAGGAAGCCGCCGGCAGCAAGAGGAGGGGTGCGCGTGGTGGGGGCCCGGGAGAGGTGAGGGGGCAGGGTTGGTGGGCGTCGAGAACCGCGCCGCGCACCCCTATGCGTACTCCCAGGCGCCCACACTTACCCCTAGCGTCTGAGGGTCCGGTCTTCGGCGCCAATCCCAGCTCGCGCCTCTCGCCCGCCCTCGTCCCTCCGGCCCGCCGCCCCCCACACCCCGGCCGGCGCGCTGGGAGGGAGCCTGGGAGCGGCGCGCGGCGGCGGCGGCGGCAGCGGCTCGGGCTCGGCTCGGCTCGGGCTCCAGCGCGCTCAGTGTAGCCGGCGGCCGCTGAGGCTCCACCGCCAGGGGGAGAAGCCGGGGCGGGCGCTGGGGAGGCGGGCCGGGCCCTCGCAGCCCCGCCGGCCAGCCCGCGTCGCACAAGCTCGGGAGCCGCAGCGACGTGGGGTCTGCCGAGCCCCCGGGCGCATCGTGCCCGGCCGAAAGGAGCCGCGGCTGGATGCGCGTCCCGGGGAGCTGCGGGCTCCCGCGGGGGGCGCCCCGGCCGCTCCGGTGCGCCTCCAGACTGCCGGCGCGGCGACCGCCGAGCGGAGAGCAGCTCCCGCCGGCCCCTTCCCCCTCCCGCCCCCGCCGCCGCCCCCTCCCCCTCCCCCCCCCCCCCCCCGGTAACATCCCCTCCCTCCCCCCCCCTTCCTTCCCTCGGCCCCGCGCGCTCGCTAGCTCGCTCCTCGCCTCGCTCTCCCCTTTAAACGCCCACTTCGGATGGGGAAAGAAGACAACTTGAAGTCAAGTTGCAATTAACTTCCGCGGCAGCCGCAGCTCCGGCGGCGGCGGCACAAGAGGCAGAAGCCGCCGCCTCGGAAGTCCGACGCGCCCGCCCTGGGAGCTGTTCCTGGTCGCGGGCCCGCACTCGACAGCCACCGCCGCCCCCAACGCCCATGCCTGAGTGAGTTCTGCTCCTTCGCCTCTCTTTTCCCCCCTATTCTTGCTCTTTCATCTCTCTCTCTCTCTTTTTTCGGAATCGATCCAAACTTCTCTGTAGCACCCACCCACGGCGCCCCTTGTTGGGGCAGCGCGGCTCCCCTCTCGTGGACGTCCGGCTGCAAGGGTCTTCCGAGCCCCTTCTCTTCGTGCGCAGCCGAACCCGGGAGGGGTGGGCCGGTCGAGCGTGGGAGAGCACCCGGGATGGGGGACTTGGAGATGCCATTCATTCTCTCTCAGAGTGTGGGCACCCTACACACCTGCCCGGCAGACCCTGGCGGAACAAACTCCTTCAGGTCCTCAGTATGACCCTTCTTGGAAGAGGAAAGGGGAGCGGAAAAGACCGAAGGAAGCAAACGGGAAAAGGGAAAGAAAGCCTCTCTGTGCACCCCGGAGCTGGGCTGGCAGAAGGGTGCCCGGCGGAGTAGGCTGGGGAGTGGAAACGTTCCCCGCCGGATCGCAAGTAAGCTCAGCATCCTTACCCGGTCCATCTCCTCCTTCCTCCGCCCCCCGCCCGCGCAGCTGGTTGGGAGCGGCGGCGGAGAGGGGCCTAGAAGTTAGTGGCAACTTCTCCATCCCGGGAACACTCGGGCGCCCGGGCGCTTAAGTTGGAGCCGGGATTTTGAAAGCCGCGGCACTCCGCATTTCGAGCCCTCGCTGGCGGTGGTGAGGTCGGTCCTGAAGGGGCTCCTGGAGTGACTGTGGGTTTGGAGCGGGCCTGGAGGCAGGAAGAGGTGCTGCCCTCTTAGCAGGACCGAGACATCACAGGTACGGCCTCGGGGTCTGCACCGTGTCTCCCTCCTGCGGTCCTGACCCGAGCGTGGCGGCCTTCTCCGAGCGCTTCACTGCGGAGGCTCCCGGGGCGGCGGAGCGTGGGTTTGGGCAACCACCGTAAGAGGCACAAAGCAGGCAGGTGGCAGGTACGGGGAGCGACACGCGTGTACCGGGGAAGTGCACAGAGCAGGACTCTGGGGATGACCCCAGAAGAAGGATAGGGGCTTAGGGCTCTTGCTGGAGGTCTTGGCGGGGACCTCCACTGGGGCGTTGCGCTTAATAGTGTCAACCCCAGGATCGCCTCTCGAAGTGGCCTGGTTGGCAACTTTGACCTCTGCGCCCTTCCTCAGCGAACTTTCCCTCGCGGCATTCCAGATTTCCAGGCAAATGTAAGACTTGGACTCTACACGGTTGTATTAAGAGACAGGGGAATCTGAAAGACGTCCTATTCTCAGGAGAAAAACCATTCTACCCGGATGGCTGGGGTTCCCTGCTTGCATCCTTGGCGGCCAGGGGACCTGACTTTTTCAAGAAGACAGAGGAAGGGTAAGAAATGAGTGAATGTGGACTGGTAGGTGTCAGGTTTTGTCCCAAGCAGTCCCTAAACTCTACAGTGTTTGTGCTACTGAGGGAGTAACTCCTGCGGTTGAAACTTTATTGAAATTTACACCCTACCTAAAGTGGATTTTTCTGAGGTGTCAGGAGTGTAAGATTTATTCTGTGGTAAAACGTAGCTGCAGAAGCAAACAACAACAACTACAAAAACCGTACTCTAATACTGGAAAATGCCAAGGTTGAGGTGTTTCCTTTAAAAACCTTTAATCTGCTGTGGGGTACCAATGCTATGATTTCGCAGCAGTCCTTTATTTCTATTGCATATTATTTTAGTAGAACAGTAGTACATTCATATACTGGCTGCTCCAGTCTGCTGGCAAACATTAGCATTCAAGCTTACATTTTTGACAAATGTGCAGACAGGAATAGCATGAATAGGCATCTTAAATATTAACAACCTAAGCATCTGTTGTGAAACAAATTTAATATATTTACTCTGTTTTTCTCACATTGTTAGAAAAGGTTATAATAAGTGCATAATTTCAACTTTAGTTAGCAGAAGTAACTGGCTGTATCTTTCACTACCTCTCCAAGTGTTTAACACAGTCACCAGACATAAATACTTTAATTAACTTGGTTAGACACATTATTAAATACACTTTAGACCATGTGTATACTATGTAAAATGTAACAATAGCAAAATATGTATCCTATTTGTGCACATTTTAAGTGACTCTGCATTTTATAAATATACCAGGCATGTTTATTCTTCGTCTCCATTTGACACTTATTACTTTATAGTTTTTCTAATGGAAACAATATATTAAATGTAGAGTCGTTCAGTCATATGTAATACATAATAGTAAACAGTAGCTATAAAATACAAAGCATTGTTAAATTTGAGTATGGCTATGTGTAACAAGATTATACAGGAGAAACAAAAATCACTGCTCAATTTTGTATTCCTTTCTGAAAAAGGAATACAAATGATGGATGAAAAAAGAACAGATAGGGATTTCCCTCCTAAAGTACTAGTGCCTTAAAATGTATGTGGGTTGGGGGTGGGGAAAGCAAGGGGGAGAAGGGGAAAAAAAGAGATAGAGAAAGAAGACCTAAAGAACTTCTAAAAGTCTGAATAGTTATTTCCAGAACCAATGCATTCCTCATTTTCCCACAAGCTGAAATATGTAATAAATAATAGTTCTTTGTATGTAAAAGTATTCACAAGGAATGCCTTTTGTTTAGTTGTTGTAATAAATTAATATATTCTTTGGTTGATAATCTACAAAAGTAGTTCTTTTGTCTCCCAGCATCCTAAACAAGAACGACAAAATGAGTATTGGTTTATTTCTGCAGACAAGCCTGTTGCCAGATATATGAACCTGTGACTGAATAAGCTATGGTATGCTGAGTGATGGTTAAGAAAGACTACATTGAATTAGCAAAGACTCAATATCTGAAGGAGATTTTCAATTATTTTTTCATGTGACAGGTTATGGATTGTAAATTAGGCCTAAAAGGTCAGGTGACAGGCACCTGTTCCTCATTATTGTAAAAATCTTTTGGTTACAAACACTATTAAGCTAAACACAACATGGATATACAGCAGGGACTCTATAAAGCACTCTAGTGGTTTTTCAGCTGCTATGTAAATTTCCAAGAGGGCCATACATTGATATGCCCTTTACACAAACAAATCATTTCTTCCAAGACGTGTTGTCTTGGATGACTCTTATATTAGTACTTGGGATTCATGAAGTATATGAAATAAATGCATATGACTGAATCAATCTTCAGACCATGTCTAGACATGTTGTTATTGAATGCAAAAATATTATTTTTTAAGCTCTCTTTTTCCTTTACAGTCCACTGTTTAATTATCAGAATTTGTCCATATTTTAAATAGAAACCTCCCCAAATTGCCTTCTGTCCTTTTTTAGATGAGCTCCCATTTTAAATAATGCCATGAAAGATTTTGCTAAATACTTGTATAGAAGGAAAAAATTAGTTGCACTATATACCGTCATAGCTTTGTGGTATATAGAAAATGGGAAGAGACCCACATTTTACATGAATGCTGTTAGGAAGGGTGTCATCATTTGATCTTCAAAGTTGACACTTCTCTCAGGAGAGTTCAGTGATATTTCTATTAGAATTAGAGAGTGTGATTTGATTTTTGTGAATGGTTTACTTTTAGATATTTCAGACAGCAGAAAAAGCATACATACTGAAAGGACCTAAGTAGCCAATGTTGTGAAATATTAAAGGTGCCAGTTGCTTTTAACTGGCAAAGGAGGAAGATTTTTGAGTAAATCTGGTAACTCAGATGATTAAATTCTATATTTAAATATGTACTTTGTCTTAGTTTTGTCTAGTTTCTGCTTATTGTATTTATATTCATTTTTAGCATTTGTGATCAGATTACAGAAGAGTCCTTACTCTTGCTTTTCAAATCGATTTGCTTTTCAAACTCCCAAAACTCTGGGATGATTTTAACAAATTGGTTTACCTTTTGACAGAACAGAGTTAAGTTAATTAATAGATCAGGCACGAAAAATCATCCACGGTAGGGTGTATTTTCTGGTAAAATGAAAGTTATGTTTCAGCATGATGAGCATCAGGCTTCAGTAATCTGTTCCTCGTGTGGAATGAACACTTCCTACTTCGAGCTAGCAGGCACCTACTGTTTATTTACGCTGCATTAAACTGACAGCTCAGCAATCAGAGGAAAAATATTACTTACCTTCCTGAAGTAAATACCAGTTTATAGGTTAGTGCACGTATTTATATTCCTGTCACCACTAAATAACGGCTCTGTCTCCATTTTAATATCTACCTGTACTATAATCCAGGGCTTCAGACTCTTCCTGGTTGGGGGTAGGGGTCGAGAGGAGTTTCTCTTATCATTTACCAGTGACAAAACTTTAAAGAGGAGTAATATCATCTTCTTTTTGTCGTGTGAGAACCAGCTGAAAGCAATGCTATGCACTTTTACTTTACATACCTCAACTGTAACATCAAAACCCCCAAAGAGCCTGCATGCCACTTAAAATAGTCATCTTAGAGCAATCTCAGGACAAATATGTTCAAACACATTGAAGTGTGTGTTTGCTAAATTAACTTTCTGCAAAGTTCCAAGTAGATTACTTAAATTATCTTATTACTTAGGGAGTAACTTTGATAAAGGGTGGTACCTTCCAAGGCTTAGATGGAATGTTTCAGTTCTTAATGGAGATCTGCTAATGTGAGTACAAAGTGGGGTTCATCGATCGATCGATCGTTCCATTGATACTGTTAGCTTTCCCCTGAAAATATTCTCGCCCCCTATGTTTGTCTTCTTGTTAATATGCC
Organism: Lutra lutra; assembly: GCF_902655055.1. Lineage (NCBI taxonomy): Eukaryota > Metazoa > Chordata > Mammalia > Carnivora > Mustelidae > Lutra > Lutra lutra. The sequence goes on along the minus strand of NC_062278.1, from coordinate 137,518,682 downwards.
AACCTTAAGAGAGATTTCAACTTTCTTATAAGAATAATACTAAATGCATTTGTTGTTTTCTTTTTACAAGTCCCTTCTTTTTTCAAGACCCCTGGAAACATCAAAATACTGTGAAAGTTGAATTTTTAAACTTAGGATTAACTTGAGAAAATGCATATTTTCACTTACGTTCTGTAAGTAGCTCTTACACCATCATCTACACACAGTTGTCAATCAGTAATCACATATTCCATTGACATCAGAGCAGAATGTGGTCTTAATACAGCATGGAAATCAAATCTGTTACACAAGGTTCTTCCTCTTCACTATACCAAAGAAAAAGTGTCTACGATGGTAATTTATATATCGTTCCTAAGTGCTGTTCTCAATGGTAAGTCTATTTAAACTTGATGTCTTCATAGAGTGTGATCAACACATTAACACACATTATTTAGTACTTTTGAACTTATGCCAACGGTACCTTTTGCTGTTTATTTTTTTAAAGTCTTTTTTAAGATCAGATATTTCATTTCAGAGTAAATAGATACAGATTGTGTGTATATATATTCAGGGTGAGATTTAGTAGCAGAGCATTTCTCCAGCATATTGGCCTATTTTTATTCTTTCAAGTTATTCTGTATCACTTCCACAGTTGTTGCTGTCTGAAGGTTCATAATAGGAATTCTAATCACCTCTTTCAATGGACTTTCAAGGATATAATTCAGTTTATGCAATGATCTAGTTTAGTTATGAGAGGTGAAAATTAGTTAACTGGTACCCCAGCATTTATGTCCCTAGATTCTGCTGAAATTTATTCAGTCCAGTTATTTGACATTTGGTAGTGAAGTATCTTGTAATCAAAAATTAAGAGTTGGTTCAGTTTCCAGTGGAGGAAAGATCTTGCTAGATAAAACATTTAACTCTGCAATATTTTATTACACTCATCACTCATTTTAGAGCCCGCTTATTGTTGCACAAATTTTTGAGTACCTCGGGGTGCAGGTCCCCCAAATGAAGCCGAAATGCTTGCAGAAGAAGCAGATGTCAGGCTGCACCTGGTAGTGCTTTTACTAGAATGTCTGTGGACCTGCACTGGCTGCCCCCTCCTCCATAGCCCTTCCCCCCAGGTGTGCAGGAAGTGGAGGGCGTTGTACCCGGTGGAGTGGGTGGACTCTACCCAGAGCTATGACCTGATTTGTGACGCACCCTCAGAACTGCAGTAATGGTCCAGCTGCTTCACAGGCAACTGGTAACACCTCATTTGGGGATGCTTCTGCCTTGCTAGCATTGCCAGAGAGGACTTCGTCATTGTCACCTCACCAAAGACTACTTTTTGAGAGCTCTCCTATAGGGCCGGATTTGGAGAGCAGCCTCTGATATTTGGAGGGTAAGTGCCAAAAAAGTTCCTATCAGTTTCATATGGAGAATCAGGGCTACGACCAGAGGGAGGAGAGACAGGCATTTAGTGTTTGGGGAGATCTCTGTGTTGGGATGTTGCTTTTTCTCAGCTAGAGATGATTTGGGACCAGATACCAACAAAAATTCTTCAGTAGGCATTCTTCTTTGGGTGGTGAAATATGGTAGGCAGCTCCCAGCGGGAAATTATTAGACTCTCTTTCCTTGAGATATTTAAAGAAAAGGTGGCAATCTGTGTGAGAGGGAATTCTTCAGATGCTGTTTTCCAGGAAGTCAGGCATTTGGTAGAGTTGATTGCTGGAGGTTCCTTTCTAGTCTTCCTCAATGGTTTCAGATACGCCGTTAAGAGCCTGTAAATGACAATTTGGCCTTTTAATGTTTATAATGTTAAGGACTTTAAGGTAAAAGAGGTTTTATGTTATAAATATTTTATTGTGATAATTACTATAAAGGAAATAGAACCTAGTATATGCAGATATCTTTTGAAATGGAGATAATTTTGAATATAGTGTATCCATAATTAGCTGTTTGATGTTGAATGCAATTGAGTTTTCCTGTTCCAGTGAACCAGACAATGGAAATCTTTGGGGATTAACAACAGGGCTTTGTGATTCTTGATATAGCAAACCTTTCCCCATTCACTGATAAAATGTTTTTATCAGTGAATGAAGAACTAAATTAAACTGCTTACATTTTAAATTTTAAAAGATTACATAGACTTGATAAAATAGTCCAGGTGTTTTTCCATTGTATTTTCACCAGTTGAAATGATACCTGGAGGTCCTGTTTAATGTTAGACAGATTTCTCCAGACTGTGGAGGACAGAACAATATTTTAATAACTATTCTTAAAAAAAAATTCTTAAAGATGGGCTCTCTTTTGGGTGGCTTAAGAGGACTCAAAAACAATTTAAAACCTTATCTTAAAAGTTAAAAAAAAATGACAGCCTTATTTTGTATGGAGTCATTGTATTTTAATAATACTGTATGCTTATTAGTGTTATTAGAGCAGTAGACAGTTAATTACAGCCTTTTCTGAGACACGTTAACTGTATATTAACAGTCATGTTAAAAAAAGAATGATGTATACTCTTACATGCAAGCTGCTACTTGCTAGACTCTTTAAAAAATATTCTTTTAGAATGTATAGAGTCAGATTTTTGGTCCAGAATCATCAGAATGTTTTCTACTACCACTTAATTTTAAAACTTCATGGGATATACAATTTTTTCTTCTTTTTTCTATTCTTCTTTCTTTGTAATTGTTATTGACTTGGTCACTTTTGCCAGTGGCATTAAAAATTGTTGCCCCTCAGCAGTTTTAGCTTTCCCACATTGTATTTTGAGACGCCTACATTTTCTTATGTTCTGATGACTTTGGCCAACATGAGCCATTAAAGGCTTATTGAGTTGATTTAGCACCTCTTCCTATTTCTTTTTGTGGAATGATTTCAGTCACTGTTTTTTTAGCCAAATTAGGTTTTCTTATCATTCTCTATAACCTGATATTTAAGATACACTTGAACACTGGATCACAGAGGTAGTTCTATTTCCTTTTCCAAACTTCAGCCCTTGGTTTTGCTTTGGTTTCTGTCATGGCAGAACAAAGGTGACTGGAACTAGAGTTTAAAGCTGGGCTTAGCCTTATTTAGACAATGCTACTAAATTGGTTAACTATTTGAATCCCCCCCCCCCCCCCCGGTTAATTTGGATATGTAGACTTTGTAACCTTGTACTATATAGCACTTTAAAGTCCACTAATATTTCCACTTTATGAATTTTTAGGTGCTGCTGTTATTTATTTCTACAAGGTATTAAAAGACTACAAAAAAGAAACTCAGTGTAAGATACATATCTGTTGTGTTCTATAAAATAGGAGAAATTCCACAGTTAGCATCCTTTGCCTGGTATAGTGAGCATTCATTAAGGATTTGCTAAACTAATAATAAAATAGTGAATTTAGCTTGTACTGAGAATGATTCAATGGAAGAGAGACGTTTTTCTCTAATTTTCTCTTTTTGCTGGGGTTATCTGAACACTTAATCTACACATGTCCCAGTTTTCTGGATAATTGAATGTTTTTCTTCTCTAACTATGTGCCCTGTCATTTTTTGACAATAGAACACCAGGGTTTGTTTTATCCTCATTGTCTCTGACCTTCAGGATTAGGTGAAGAATCTCAGTTTAGGTTCATGGTCCTTTGGTGTTTGGTGCAGTAACAGACTGTATGTACTGCAGTAAACAGAGAGAGCTCCCCTAAGGTCCTTGCAGTTAGGTTACCCATGTAATAATGGTCTTCCTGATATCATAGGACCAAAAATACTACGGACCTCTACCTGTTCTTTACTGAAGAAATATCTGTCATGATTATTGCTTAAAAGGAAATTTTTCATTTAGCTATATACATTTTATAAAAACTATTTTAGATTTAGGGCATTTATATTGACAAAGATTTCACTCCATTCCTTAAAATTGATGCGAGAGTTGCAATAGAAATGCATCTAAAACATTCTGAAAAGTTCAGTGGAAGTTATTTAGAAAACACTCTTGCTTTTTAAATTTATTTTCTTTTTGAGACCTGTATGGAGCTATTTGCAAGACAGATCTATTTAGTTCCTCAAAAGGAAGTATTCCTCAAGCTGTACACTGCTGTGTGACCTATTACATTATCATGCACATTCTGTCTCTTTAAAAACAGTCTCCTCTATTTGCCCTATTAATTGTTGATATGTTGCCATCCACGAGACAAAAATTAGAGCTGTAATTAAATAATCATGTGATGCTCCTTAGTGCCAGTGAGAGCAAACTCATTTTTCCAGGCCCTGATGGTCACTGATTATTGTATTACTACTGGCTTGCTTTATTTTTTTTAATGATTCTCTATCTGTAGATTACCTAACCACTATCCCTGTTTTCAAAATTAAAGAAAGTAAGGAACATTCAGCCAGTTAATTGGCTAGAGGTCCTCAGGGATGTAAGGTAGACATACCTTTTTTTGCTTTTGGTCACCTGGTAGGTTCTTTGGGGAGGCTACATCAGTGGTGTGGTTGCCTGCCATTTAATTTACACTGGTGTTTTGGCTGGGATGGAGGCATATGGGGAATGCCAGGAGAATTACAAAAGGAGCCGGGTATTAAAATTCAGAAATGATTAAAATTGAAATAAAAGGATGTTGCTTCTTTGCCAGTACTCTGGCAGTCATAATGACACATAGAGATTAGTTTCCACCTTCATCTTTTCCTTCTTTCTCATTTCCTCTTGTTTATTGTTGACACATTTTCCTTATGTCTGTCTCCAGTCTCTGTATCTTTTTGCAACATTATGCATTCCTACTTCTCCCTCTTTCCTTAAGCATGGAGAAGCCTACTTAACCTTATTATAACAATAACAGAATAGGCTATTAATATTTAATATGCACATGATTAAAATTTCTCTCCCTTAAACATAGGTCAGCTGTATTATTATTAACCGGCATGTAATTTTTCATTTAAAATATTCTTATTCTGCCCTTGCTGTTTTTAAAATGTAGTCTACTTTAGTAGTGATTTAATACTTAATGTTTAGAAAACTGTGGTCGGCTAGTGAGAAAAGAACTTACCAGTCATGGATAATCAATTATGCATGAATTCAAATGTAACAGATGGAATCTGGTGAGTTAAAGTTTCTCTTTGCCTTAGTGGGTTTTTTTTTTTTTTTTCTTATTTGTTTGTTTGACACCTGTCTCTTACATAGAGATAAACATCTAATGTAGCGTGTGAGAAATTTCCTTATATCTTTATGTTCTCTTTAAAGTGAACTTGATTTTTTAAAATCATATTTGAGGGCAGAGAATTTTTATGTGGTCTTAAAGATGATCAGATTCTTTTCCAGCACTTTATAGATACAGAACGTGATTCTGCCAGACTTACGAAGGGTCACTCAGTGGGCTTGTAAAAAGGAAGAAGCAAGACCCAAATCTTGGTTCCTTGCCTTTTCTCCACTACTCTTCCCACTGTCATTTTTCTTAGAGGTGTGACACTAATTCTGGGTTTTAAAGAATTTTTGGTGAAAACTGTGGTAGACTAGTATTAAATGGTGTAGTATTCTATGGTGAACAAATGTTATCTGTGAACATACATAATGTTATGCTACATGTATATTGGATATATGTTTATTCATACTTGGATGTTGGCTAAACAATTGGATTTCCCAAACCTATTGAGAATGCCCCAAGATTTGGTTTATATTCTAAACTGTGGCATATGCCAGCCATAAAGATTTTGCTTACAATATTGTAAATTCTTCGTGACAAAACCCCTTTGTGCAAAGTGAACTAAAAACTTATTTTTGAGAGCCTTATTGCTTCAATGAAGAGATAAGTTTAATTTTCACTAAGTATAATGTGAATCTGTGGCTTTTTTTCAGTTGTAGAAAAATAGAACAGTGGGTATTGTCCATCTTTAAAGCAGTACAGTCTCAAAACAGTTACAAGCTGGTCCCCATCAAAATTTTTCATAAATATGCTGTTTGTTTCTCTCCCAAGTGTATTTATATATATAAAAAACAATACAAATGAAAATAGTCTTTACAGAATAAATAAAAATAAGTGATTAAAAAATAGCCTCGAGGCTCACTAGTTCTGTTTTTAAAGTTATACTGTAGCATTATTTATCAACTTTTTGCTTCATATCAGCTGGAAATTTGCATGTGTATTTATAGTCCATGTTAGTTATCTAATGAATTAAATCCCACAATAAATACACTAGTTAAGAAAGAGGCAACTACAAAATAGGTAACTGGATATGCCCTAGCAACAGCTGTACTGTGCAACAATTTTTTTAGTATTTTATTTATGATTTTATACATAATAAATATGTAATTTTAATTTGGCTTCACCATTCCTATTGCTTAGGCATGCATCCACCAGAAAAATACATAGGGTTAGGTATGAATTCAGTGAGACCGAATTTATACATGAACTTCTAATACATTAACAATTCCATCATTAATATAAAAATCCCTAATGTAAAACCAGTAAGAATAGATGATAGGAAACAGAATACAGACACCATTGTATGGAAAAAGATGATAGATATTATTGCATTAGGTAAATAATCCTAATTGCTGTCACTTGAAAGTGACTGATAAATTTGAAAACCTTTTGGGCTCTTTATAGCCAAAAAGTTCTGTTCATTTATTTTCAAAAATAGAATCTAAAGTCTTTATCCAGAGACAATTGAGAAATTATTACACTGACCACATTTGTAGCGTTGCTGCATATCTGTGGCCGTACTGTGCGCAAGTGTTTGACACTGTTATGTGCTGTTTAATTGGGAGGGTCTACTATTTCATGAGTATAGTTAATTTTCACTCATTTGAAAACATCCAAAAAGAGTTGGCCTGTTGGCCAGGAATATTTCAGTCCCTTACAGTACTCTTACTTGTTTGTTTTTGTCTATGTTTCTTTCTCTGCTTTTGCTAACATGCCATAGAATAGAATAAAATCTGAAAAGAGAACCATTTTCTTGCATCAGGGGACCATCAAATTACCTACTTTGGGTGGGATCTTGGTCTCTAATTACCAATCCATGTTAATTATCCTTGGGTCAGGTATTCATCATATGAATTAATTATCTAGCATAGACTGGACCGTGGCTGTTGGCGGTTAAGGACAAAGCAATGGAAGGTTGGCGGTAAGAAGAGGTTTGTTCGGTATGTTGTAGCTCATTGTTTTTCTGCTTGGCATGATACTTTCATGACAATATATATCTGCCAATTTTAGGAATATATGAAAGATTGTTTTCCTTTAGTTTTTTATTGTTTGGTTTTGTTTTTAGTTATTTTATTGGAGTAAAAGATGCATAACATAAAATGTTCTATTGGACAATTTTTTAAGTGTACGATTCAGTGGCATTAATTACAGCCACACTGTTGTGCAGGCATCACCACACTCGGCTTCTAGATCTTTTCCATCATCCCCAATAGAAGGTACTTTAGTTTTTCCCTTCGGTTTCTCCTTTGCTGCAACACATTTCAAGCATCATAGTGGTATTTAATCATTGTGCAGAGTGTGATGTAGTGGTTTCTGGGGGTGGCTTTCTTTTCTAATGGACAACCCCAGTCCAGTGCCTTGTGGCTGTGGGGATTGCAGTACAGTATTTGGTGCTGCCTTTGGCTGATACTCCCCAGAAAGGACCTGGACAAACATTCAGGTCTATTGTAACTTCAAACTCTTCCTCCCTCCAATTAAGCCAAGAAAGATTAGCAATAACATTCACATCCCTAAGAAGATTTGGTTGATCTGTCTTGGCTAAAGGTTGATTAGGAATGGTTGCTGTTTGACTTCACTGGGATTAAAATCCCCTAAGCTTCCGGGAGAGTATGGCACAGCTGCAGGGGCCGTGATGCCCTGCCATTGGCTCCTTGGTGTGGACAACATAAGTACTTCAGTTATGCTTAGGTGCAAAACTTAGCCTGGAAATAAGTGGAAGTTTTCAACTGTTCAAGGGGAAACTTACTCAAGGTTGAAATTTTCAGGGAGAAAACTTTGTGCTCATCTACGTTGAAAAAAGACTTAGAGGAAACCAGGATGGTTCTGGCTCCAGTAAATAATAGACTGGTTTTAGAGTTTCACTTCCCACGTGTAATTTTGTGGTTAGTCACTTATGTCTGTAATGATAAATCATATACCTGCACAGGATTTCTGGCACCTCAGTAAATCTCAAGCAAGTGCCCAAATGCTAATTTATCGTGGTTCCTCACACACCATCCCTGTTTCACCAGATCAGTGATCTAATAGCTTGCTCTCACCTTTTTTTGTTTGTTTGTTTGATACAAGTGGCTTGCCTGCACATATATTCCTTAAATTGGGGACAAGGGCTGGTTCCTAGAACAGCCTTAACTTTTCCAAGTGACTCCAGGATTGGGTTAAAAAACTCACTTTGAAGATGTCCTAGCAGGTATATTTGACTTCGTGTCTCCAAAACATGAACTTAATCTAGTAGATGTCAAACCTGGCTGTACATGAGAATCACCTTGGGGAGCTCTAAACAACTAAATGCCCGGCTCCCACTCTTGGCCATTCTGATTTTTTCTTTTCAGTGGGGTGCAGCATGGACATCTGGATTGTTGAAGGAGGTCCTCAGGTTATGACAATGTGTAGCAAATTTGGGAAGCCACTGAGCTTACTTCTGATCCTGGCACCTGGCTTTACTTCCTAAGATTGCAAGAATCTGTCTTGCACTCTCTCATAGAAACAGTTCTCGGATTCCTTTTCCTGTGATGACAGTGTGAGAGACTCCAGGAATACAGACATAAGTATACCCTCAGAATGCTTACAGACTTGCAGTTCAGAGGAACAGATAGGTAGATATAGAATATCCCACTGAAGGACCGATAGTGTGAAGGAACATCAAAGGAAGTAACTGAAAGCTGGAGAAGGATTCAGACAGAAGAGGTGCAGTCAAGCTGCCTATTAAAGGATATGGGAGAAGGGAGGTCCCCAGGTGAGAAGCGGGAGGAAGGTCACTCCAGAAGCAATGGGGGAAAGATATGGCAACCTGAAACTGTTAAGTACTTCAGCAGTGATACCAACACTGGAGGATCAACAGCAATAACAGGAGGCCTTCCCGTTCCTACTTAATTTTGGATGCGAGTCTAGATCGAGATACCAGTTTTGGTGGGATTACTACCATCGTGCCTTGTCAAGGTTATGATTCATACCGACGCCTAGGGAAGGAGAGGTAGCTTTCAAAAAATTCTGCTCAATAAATTTTTGCTAAAAAAGATATTTCTGGGTAAAAGACCCAGATACCCTGTCAAGTTCCAGAAGCCATCTATAATGGCTGTTCATTTCCCTTATTCGTCACTCCCCAAACTAGCTTACACATTGGCTTTTCTTTGCTCAGTTTTAATAATGACCCTTGCCCATTAAAGCCATATCACAAACTACCAGTGGGTATTCACATCCACCCCCAAGCAATCAGGAAATAACTTTTGATCATTGTCAGTCTGGCTATAACTGAAACCTCACTTATTAGGGAAAAAACAAAAACAGAAAACCTTAAGCCCCATATTTAAAGTCCATTACCATTTCTCTTTTATCCCCCCCCCAAACATATTCAAGCCTTTTGCTATTGTTTTCTGCAGTACACCATTGTTTGGTATCTGGAACACACTTCCCTCCCCCCAGTTTGAGTAGGTACCGTTTTAAAGCTTCCGAAAGAGCCATTTCTAATGGCAACTGTGCTTATTTAATTCAGGGGTGGGAATGAGGCTGGGAAATGACCCTGTGGTTTTTAACTTCACCTATGAGCTATTTAAATGTTCATGGAAAGCAGCATTTGAGGTAAATGCATATAATTCCAAATGTACAATAGGACCCTTTCAAATACAGACATGTCTAGAAAGTTGTCTTAAATTTGTGTGCGGCAGCACACAAGCCTTATTCCATGCAACTTTACAGATCTCTGGGCTAATTCTAAAATGGAAACTGATTTCAATTTGGACATCATTAGAATGTCTGAGAGCCATTCAGCACCTCTAAGACTCTTCCTGGCTAGGTCCTAGATATACTTAAGTTGTCCTTTATAGAAGTTCTCTAGATCCAGTAGAAATTTCTGTAGTGGTGGAGGTGTTCTGTAATCTACATTGTCCAACACAATGGCCACTAGCCACATGAGGCTATTGAACATATGAATTGTGACTAAGGAACTAAATTGTAAATTTTATTTAATTTCAGTGAATTCAAATTTAAATGTTATAGCCAACTTTCTCACAGGTTACCGCCTCCTCACTCCTGCAAACTCTAAAAGGAATTATCATTGCATTTAGTGGTGGAGGCTGGTTGCAAGTGACACCATCAGCTTTTTGCTCTCATTTATTTATTCGTAGTGTAAATATTGCAAGGACGGTGTATGAATTCCTGGTAATATGGTAGTGAGCAAGACAGTGTGCTCTCATAGGGCTTATAGTCTAGTATGTGAAACATATATTAAGCTAATAATTACCCAAGTTGTTAATTGACTAAGATTGTGATGACCGTTAAAAAGGAGCAATGAAAGAGGCTATAAGAAATGGGGGCAATACCTTCTTGTGCGATTAGTCAGAAAGCTTAATCAGAATTCCATTTATTCACTAAGCAAGAAAAGCACCTTCCCTTCCCCAAGTTCAAGGCTAGACCCAGGGATCTCAGAGTGGGGCAGCTAACATGTGCCATGCCGTGACCTTCAAAGATGTGGGGTCTGTTTGATTGAGCTTCATGCATCCGCATATACTGCAAACTTCTGAACTTCATCAAGTAGATTCTCTCCTAAATTGTGCAGTTGTGATGATGTCAGTCACAGATAAGATGTGAGAAGAAGGGTGCAAATGTTTACAGGATATTGCATTTCCTCTCCAATATATGTTTTGACAAAGTTGTTTGAGTTCCAGCCCCAGCTTTTTCCTTTCTGTTCTTACAAATTTGTATTTGGTCCATTCAAGAAACGATGTGGAAATCAGTCCTGACATTCCAGACAGACAAAATGAGACACATGACAGCAAAACATATGGCTCAAATAGACATCCTTATATGGCCAACACAGACCATATTCCCAGAAATCATATATGGAAAACACCACCTGCAGCTAAAGCCAAAAAACAAAGAGTTGACATGATAAAAAGAGCAATATGCTACGTAAATTGTGCTGCTCTAAGAGTGTAGAGAGATAGCCAACTGTATTTGAATTTAAAAAGATGAAAAAAGAAAACAAAACAAAACATGTCCTTAGAAAGTGCTATGGTGGTAAGCATTGCTTTGCTAACACAGTCACTGGCGAAGTTGCCATATCTTAAAAGCGTTCAAATCCTAAATGCTTTCTCTGTTTATTACAAATGTACATGCTATTCAGAACTCTGAATGTGTTTTAATGCTTTCGGATATCTGCCTGCATATTTATCTTAATATGGTGCCATGTGAAATATGCAGTAGCCCTTTCATTATTAAATTAAAAAATCTTGTGTATCTTATACAATATTTTATCTTTGCTACCTTTGTGTAGCCAGTTTGAATGCCTTCTCATGTGATAAAAAATTGATGCACTCTGTTTTAACTGTACATCCGCATGTTAAATAGTTCATGTATTTGACCTGTAATATTTCATGTTCCTGAGGTTTTCTATTTTGATAGCTAGATTGATTAAGTTTAACTTTTTTTCTATACTTGCTTGTATCTTTATTGCCAAATATAAGAGGCCTGTATTAGAATAAATTGATGTTTTTCCCCCTCCAGCATAATAGTTTATCCTCACATATGCCTAGGAGAGTGGTATTTTCCTAATAATCCTTTTTCTTCTTTATTTTAACCTGGGTTTACATTGACCAATGCTCTTCAGCATACTTGTTACAACAAGTGTGCTAAAGAGGGAGATACTGTATAATAAATAAGTTCATCAATGTAATGTACCTCTTGGAGGACATAAACCTCCTTGTGTCATTTCTTAAATAGTTCTGAAATAAAGAATGTACTTGAAGGAAAATTAGTATATGTGTGTGTGTGTGTGCGTGCGTGTGTGTATGAGAATATGTACATAATTGTACTATATTGGTATTCTTTATAATAAAGTCATCATTAGAAGTCTCTATCATTTATTTTATCATTTTCCAAGGCCATGTCCATCCTTAAAATCTGAGGTTGTGTTTAAGAATTCGCTTGTAATACCTGGATAAAAGGTGCTATTCAAATTTTAAAATTATTATTTTAATTCCCATTAGTTACGTCAGTATTGGCCAAATCATTAGGAAACTAAGGCAATCAGGATCTATTTGTCTTGTATTATTTGTGTAAATGATAGGATAAACATATATTTACAATATTCTATTCCATTGTGTTTTAAATTGACATATTCAGTAGCCCTTTTTAGTCTTCTTTTCTCTGCTCAGGTTCTGTATTATCCAATGACTTTCATTCCCTTTTTTCCTTTTTTTAAAAAAATACTTCACTTGAGCTTAAGTTGCATAAATAAATTTTGTTTTGTAGTCTACTATAGTTTTTCTATTTTCTAAAAATAGTATTTTCTAATGCTACTATTTGTAAATTTGCACAGTGTGATACTAGAATGCACTGTTCCTACTGAAAACCAAGCAGGTTTCAGGGAAACACATCAGGCAGGCATCACCAGTTTGAAGCAACTCTTAATACATACATCTTGGAAATTCCTAATTTAACATATCATTGCAAAAATCATTGCCATAGAGATTATTGATGATAACTGGATATCTATTTTTTTTTTTAAATATCAAATATCTTCCTAAAATAAGCTTAAGTACTTCCATCCACAATACCAATTTGGACACCCTGCTACATTTTTGCCATGTTTGTATTTTTCCTTATTGATTCTGTTTCTTATACTTCAATTAAAAAATCCTACTCCATATTTCCCCATGTTTTAGCTTTTTAAAATGTGGCATCATTTGGGTTTTTTGGTTAAGATTGCCTTATATTTTCTTGTTTTTGATGTTGTGTTTTGTTTTATTATCACATGTTCTTCCTTTTGCTCAAGGCTTGGGTTTATATGTGCCAAGATTCACGGTTGCCTTCCTCGATTTTGACTAACCTTTCCGGTTTGTGGGTGAAACTTGGGTGCCATTAGAGTGATATATTTTCATTGTGTTTCCTCCAAACTTGTTCTCCCCAGGATGCCATTATCTCCTATACTTTATCTCCCGCTTTACCTTCTGCTTTTCTTAGATTTCTAATGTAAACAGTGTCTCTAAGAATGTATTGGTAGCTTTAAAGAGCTTAATTTGCATATTTCCCTCTTATCTCTGTACTTGTGCTAACTTGTTGCTTTTTTTATGTGTTACAAAATGTTTATCTGACTGATTTTTCTCTTTTCCCTACTAGTGTATTCTGAAAAATAATTCTTACAACATTTTTGTTTTTGTTTAATGATTAACTGCCTTCAGGGTTCTAAGATGTTAGTATTGAAACCCAATCGGTAAACGCTGCATCTCTGTTGTGAATGAGATTGTAATGTTCTTCACTTTTAGAGGAACTGTATGTAATTGATTATCTAAATAAGAGGATCATACTTCTGTGCTAATGACCATTAATCTAACTGGGTAACTTACCCTAGATTACAGAAGCATTTATTGCTACGACAGATGCATTTACCACCCCAAACTTTTCTTTCACCCGGTATAAATTAATTTAGGAATGGTGGCGTCTTCTCCTTTGTGATAACAAGTTACATCTCTTTCAAATGACCCAAATTTTGTTTGACTTGGCCACTATGGGCCACGTATTTCTTCCTCCAACGTGTTCTATGGCTCAGAAGTGAGAGAGTTTTGAACTGATTAGATACAGAAAGCTCTTATCTTTTTTAAATGTCGGCTGTTAATAGTTTGGGATTCAACCTCCTTTGAGGATAAATATTCGCGAGAGCTTTTCAGGGCCCCCGGCCTTTATTCCTGCGCAATGGTTTCTGAACCCTCCACTCTTCTCCGTAGAGATCTACCTCCCGATTGTCCCCTTCAGCCACTTCCTGAAGTCCCCCTACCTCAGTACTCCGTGCCTGTCACCTGCACGCCCGGGCCCGTCTCCCGCGGGGCCAGGGCGCCCTCCCTGCCTGGCCTGTCCCTCGGGTGCCCGCCCGCGACGCTCCCGACATACTCCTTTCTGTGGCTTTTGCGCGCGTGGGTGGTTGGTTAGTTTTCCCCCCTGGCCCTCTCCCCCTTCTCCGTGGCACTTTCTCCCCCCGCCCCCCGCCAGTCGCGCCCCTCCTCCCGCCCCGCTCACTCTCGCACACCTGCCCCTGCCGCCCGCGCGCCGCGCGCTCCCCTCCCCGCCGTGGCGGCCGCTGCCAGGGAAGCCCCCTCTCCCCTCCCCTCCGCGCCCTCCCCGGCGCGCTTGGCGGCGGCCGGCGCTAGCCCTCGCGCGGCGCCCTGTTATTCTCGGTATTGTGTGTAATAAATGTCGGGCCGCCTCACTCTAATCAAGCTCATTACAAATTCTTGCGCGCCCGGGGCCGGAAATCGTGCGCTCCCCTCCACCCCTTCCCTCACTCATTCACTAGTTACTTGTCTTTCTGCTTTTTAACTCGCCGCCCCCGCCCCCTCCCCCAATCCCGGCCCTCCAGCCCGGGTTTTAATCCCCATCCCTATTCCGCCTTCTCCTTGCACCCTGCCCCCCGCCCCCCCCCCCCGCCGCCTTCCTCCTCCGCTCCGCACCCCCTTCCTCCTCCTCTCCCTCCCCCCCTCCTCCTCCGCCGCCGCCGCCGCCACTTTCTCGCTCGCTCCCGCTCCCCGGACGCGGCGGATGAGCCGGCCCCGCTGGGGAAGGGCTCGGGGCGGCGGCGGGCGGCCGGGAGGAGGCTGCGTGCTCGGAGCTGGGGCTGCGAGCGGGGTGATTTTGTATTAAAATGAGGAGGAGGAAGAAGAGGCAGCCACAGCGGCGGCGGCGGCAGCAGCAGCAGCAGCAGCAGCAGGAACAGCGGCGTAGAGGGCTGCAGCCCGGGCGGACGCGCGGAGCCGAGCTGGGCACGGCGGCGGCGGCGACAGCGGCCGGGATGAGTCAACTAATAATTTAATGGGGGCAGAGACGGCAGCGCGGGGGAGAGCGAGCGAGAGCGAGCGAGGGAGAGAGAGAGAGAGAGAGAAGCAGCCCCGTCCGGGGACTCGCGCTCACACGCACGCACACACACACAAACACACACACACACCTCTCCCTGTGCCACCCAGCAACAACCGGCCTCGTCACAACAACAGCAACAGCCGCCCTCTAGCCCAGCCCGGGGACCGAGCATAAAGCCGGGGCGACTCCAGAGGACGCTTCCCACCCCCCTCTTGCATTTCGGGAAACTCCTCATCAGTTTTGTTGGGGTTTCTGGGTTTCTTCTCCCCCCAAGTCCTAGTGCCATTGTGGTGCTCGTTGTTTACCTCGGACTCTGGCTGAGTGAGAGCTTGGCGACTTTTTGGGGGGGAGGGGGCGGGGAGTTTGTTGCTGCTGAGGCGGTGGAGGTGGCTGGGGGTGCCTTCTGATTCCCTCCCCCTCCCCCCAAACCCTCTTTCTCTTTCCCTACTCACTCGGCTCCCCAGGCGCTCGCAGCCCCGCGTCAATGGGCTGGGAGAGGGTCCTCGGGGCTGCTGTAAGCGAGGGCCGAATCAAAAGTGGCATTTCAGTGCCTTTCCGGGGCTCTTTCCGCGACCTTCTGCCCCCCACCCTCGCTGTCCCCCGGTAGATGCCCTTGTTGGGGTTGCGAGGCTGTGGGAAGAAAGTTTAAGGTTTGTTAATAATTAGTCGCAATTGTTGGGGAGGGGGTGGGGGCGATTGGAAGGGAGGCGAGGTGGCCTTCCCCTCTCTGCGTTCTCTGGGGTTATTGGAGAATAATATTGCAAGTGACAGCCAGAAGTAGACTTTCTGTCCTCACACTGAAGAACCCGAGCGAGCAGGAGGGAGGGAGGGAGCGAGGGGACCTTTTTTTCCTTTCTGGAGACCTTGTCCGCAGTGATTTTTTTTTTTTTTCCTTTTTAAGAGAATCCTCAGTCACCACCTCGCCTCCCCAGCATCACCACAGTGTACAGCTCATAACGGGTTTTGCTTTGTTTTTACGATTCCCCCCCCCCAACGAATCACTTGTCAGATCAATTTTATCTTCTCCCTCCTCCCTACTTCCCACTCTCCCCTCCTCCCCCATCGAAAACCCGGTTTTCTGAGGTTAGACATTTTACAAACCATATATGTTGTTTTTCGAATTGTGATTTTTTTTTTTTAACCCCCTCTCCCATGGCTACTCTTCTAGACGTTTATTTCTGCCCTTCCCCCGCTTAGGGGGGCGGGGGTAGGGGAAGAGAAAATAATACAATTTCAGGGGAAGTCGCCTTCAGGTCTGCTGCCTTTTTTTTTTTTTTTTTTAAATTAAAAAAAAAAAAGGACATAGAAAACATCAGTCTTGAACTTCTCTTCAAGAACCCGGGCTGCAAAGGAAATCTCCTTTGTTTTTGTTATTTATATGCTGTCAAGTTTTGAAGTGGTGAGTTTCAGGTCGGTTTTGCTAATTTCACTCAGTAAAACTGCAGTGTTTCTGTTTCTAGATAGTACTTTGCTTCTTTGTCTCTTTAAAAGGTCACAGTGAAAGCTTGGCCTGGATCGTGCCGGCCATATGGAATGGATAAGGGCACAATCTCTTAAAATGTGATTATGGGGTTCTTTGGGGGTAAATGAGGCGATCCAGCAAGGAACTCGTTGAAAAAATCCCACATTGCAAAAAATAGTTTGTCGAAACCGGAATTTCGTGTTTTTCTTTTTCTTTTTGGAGGAAATAATAGCTGTATCTGAGTTCACTGTTTTATTCAAAAATTATCATAGATGGACTTGGTTTATGGACAGGGAAATGGGATTTTGAGAAAGTAGCCTGCATTCAGTGTGACAACCAGACGTTACACTAAAATGCGTTTTAAAATGTGTAACTCAAAAGAAACTCTTCCGCTTGGCGTCTGTTGAGACCCTGGTTAGTTCCTGTACTCAGTCCAGCAGGCCCCTTGGAGGCTGCTCTTTCCAATACCAAACTGAGGTTTAGTGAACTTTAGCCTTGGGCATAGAGTTTAAATGAGTAAATTAGGTGTTTTATGTGCATGTAATTTTGCTTTATAATGTAAAGCTTTTTACAAGATGACTGAGTGTTTAATAGACTTTTATAGGTGGGTGTTGGAAGGATAATTTTGCATGACCTATATGATGTTTTGATTGTCAATACATTAACTAAATTATAATCTATCACTTTCATTTGCTGTACAGCTTATAATGCTGTTAAGCCTCATGACTACTTAATATGTTTTGTAGCATTAACTTTGATGCTGTTGTCTACCATCCCCCCCTTTTTCTCAAATTGCCCCACGGGTTAAGTATTTTCTTTTCAAATCATATGTTTTAAAATTCATCTTCTGCTCTAGGGTAAGGCAACCAATTTCAGAAAAAGCAGCTCTGTATTATAATCCACATGAAACATTAGAAGCAGTGTTTTGAATAAGTTAATAATCACCGCTCTCTAATTTTGGCTTTAGACTGTAGTTTAATATAATGGAAAAGAGTAATCTTGATAAAAAGTGGTTTAAAGAGGCACATTTATTGTTAATGAACCTCATAACCAAAAACAGATGGGACCTCGATCAACGGTAAACCTTTAGTTCTCAGCGTGCCACCCTAGAGTACAAGGATAAATAGCTATTATTTCTCAAACTTTATAGTTCTTCATTTGGCATTCTTAAGGTTGCTTTTAAACCTACAGATTACCATTCTCCCCCCACCCCCATTCACCTCTTTTCTTGATTAGAATAGACAAAGTAATCTAATGGTTAAAGAGGGAAAAAATGCTTACAGAAAGGCCATGCTAATACAAGCTGGCTTTCAACAAACACAGATCTCAATAGCTTCTTTGGTACAATAATTTTTTTTTTTTTTTAAGTACAAGATATGTTGAATTACCAGACAGCTGAAGGAAAGTGGTAATTATTATACTTTCTTTGGCTTTCCTAAATATGATCCCCTCTCCCTTAGTATTGGTGAGTTCCATACTTAAAGTACTATGAAAGTTTATAAAATAATTCTGCTAAACCTGTTCTTATTAGTTCAATTAAAACTGCATTTTAGAAGTGACTTTGATATTGTATTAATTGCTTTGTTATACACAGTATGAAAATTGATGTCCAATGTATAATATAACTGAAAACAATTATCTGCTATGTTTTTTCTGAAGTCAATTAGGATGTTGACTTCATTGCATACCAAGATTATTTTTAAATGCTAATGACTGTGTTTTACCAAAATCATCAAGATTTTTTTTTTAAAAAGTAAATTTGGCTCTTCAATCTAGTATGTATATCACAAAGTATTTTCAAGTTTTTTGCTATTTAAATTGTTAATAGCATTCTATTACTAAGAGACACCTAAATATTAACACTAAAACACATAAGTTGTAATGCTTCAGCACCTGGGGTATTTGACGAAATCCTCCATTTCTTTCAATTTTCTTAAGGTTGATGTGATCCAATCACATGTTTGAGCCAGGACCTGACTAGATCTTTAACAGGTCACGTAATTCTTAAAACTTAAGCAGTAGAAAACTTTCTGTGGATTAGCCTGTAAAGCCAGTGAGGAGTTTAAAAAGCAGATATTTGCTACCTTGTTTTGAGGTGGTATATATAGATATATATATATTTCTTCATAAAAATTAAACTTTGTAAAAACGTAACATGTACATCAGATTTAATTAATATTTTGGACTGTGATCATCTTCCTATTCTTGATTAAAGTGTTACTATTGTGTTCTGTAATGAGTTTCTGATTTTTAAAAATTGGGACTACATAAATATGTTGTTTTCTTTTTAGCTATACTTGTGGTAATTCTTGTTCTAAAAGTAAGCCCATTTCCCCCAACTTAGTTTTGTTGGTAGGTGACAAATTACCTTTTTATTCTAATATGTGTAGCTACGGTTTCCACAAATTATTCTGTTAACTTGAATGGAAATGTAATACTGTTATCTGAAAACATAGTAACATCTGCAGTATATTATTTACTTAGTTAAGCAGTTTTACAAATGTATTATTATATTTGTGGAGAGAAATAGCTAGGGATAAAATATTTACTTGGTGTATCATATATAATATATAGAGAGAGGGTGAGGGGGAGAGAGACCCCCCCATCCAATTATAACATGTCTTCTTTTTAAATTCTGGCAGGTGATCTTTAGAGGGTAACTGAGTATGGATCATTTGAACGAGGCAACTCAGGGGAAAGAACATTCAGAAATGTCTAACAATGTGAGCGATCCGAAGGGTCCACCAGCCAAGATCGCCCGCCTGGAGCAGAACGGGAGCCCGCTAGGAAGAGGAAGGCTTGGGAGTACAGGTGCAAAAATGCAGGGAGTGCCTTTAAAACACTCGGGCCATCTGATGAAAACGAACCTTAGGAAAGGTAAATACTTTCGAGCCAAATCCTGGAAAGCTACAAGCCCTTGTGTCTACTCAAGGCCACTTTGTGTGGGGGTGGAGAGGCAGAACATGTCTTTGTATGTTCTTTTCCTTGATTCTCTTGCTGATGTGAAGTTAGTTAATTCCAGGCTGCCGTGTCAGTCATGTTTGGAAAGTGTGGCCTTGTGCTTGGCCGGAACACCTTGCCCTGCTATAGAGTGGAATCATTGGATGTTTGGATGAGAAGGACTGAGTTAAATGTAATGGCCTTCATTATACAAGGCTTCCATTGATAAGGTGTCATTGTAGTAGAGGATACGTAGGTGGCTGTTGCTTAAACTAACCCCGATTAAGAATAAGGCACTTAGATTGAGGACTGCCTTAGGTTTTTGTAGAGGGTTACTAGCTAGCTGTAAATCATTTTCAGACATAATGGGAATCTTATGTGATATGTAAAAGTTTTGTGATGTCATTTTTTGTGTGGTTTGTTTTCTTAAGAGCAAATTTATTATTTAGCAGTGAAAAACCTGATGATTCTAGTTTTTGATTTTTGATATGGTTGAGTATTTTTTGATAAAGGAAGGGCAGACTTAGGCAAGTTTATAAAGGAAAGATAGTAACTGTGTGACTCCTTTCTACCCATTTGATATTAAATTGATGAAGTTTAACAACTTTGACTGTGTTCAGCCTTGCTATTTATGTAGATCAGTGCCTATGCTGGGTATAACGTGTGTGTCTCATAATGGTCTTTATTTTGTCTCTGAATAACTGTGTTTGGGATTCAGATTTTTCCTTACATTCGCTAAGTGAAGGATAAAAATGCTGTCTTTTAGCAACCAAGAATATTAAGTAGATAAAGTTAGAAGGCAGAGGAATTTCATTGTGTTTGATGCATAACATTTATCATACAATCATTTATTTTTTTCTTGGTTTGGCGAAAACAAAGAATATATTGATCCTGAAATGAACAGACACAGCAGTCCGTATTGTTAGATCTTTATCTATTAAAAATGGAAAAACAGCACTTCAGCAAATTCTTTGGCCTCTACTCATGATTACCCTATTTATTGATTGTTTGCCAAGAATGTATGCATCTTAAGAAAGCCAGGGTAAGAGCATTAAAAATATAATTTATTACAGCTTTTCAAACTGAGTGCATTAATATTGTACTGTGAAGCACTGGGGCTCTATAAAAAAGACTTTCTGACGCCTGCAAACATATAAGTTCCATAAATTCCTAAATAGGAGATTTCAGCTGTCTCTGGTATTATGTGATATTTGCACAGCAAACTTTAATGCCAGGACAGTTTTAGACAAGGATTCTACAGACTTCACTGCTCCTTATGGCAGACGTGCTGTTTACACAGGCTCATAAACCTTTAGCAAAAGCTTCTAAGACTGCCTCCAGGTTTAAATCATGTGGTATTTTTAGCATTCAGCAGTGACCAGTGCACTCCCCTTTTCATGCTGGAAGGTTATGAAGTTGCTGTAGTTGGAAGTCTCGCCAAACACTGGCACAAATAATCAGTTCAGAGAAGGCTCCTGTTCAGCATTACTCGTAGGATCAGGAAGGCAAGGGTGACAAGTTTGCTAGAAGGCTTAGCAGCTAGATTTGTCGTGAAATAATTCTCTTGTCACTTTATCAATAGCCACCTTAATTATCTATAGGGTATCTCTAAATAGAGTCCACAGTAAATCCAATATGTTTCAACAGTTTGCAAAACCTATAGTTATTTTCATAGATCTAGGGAGCATATAGTAGAACACGCATGTATCATTCTGCAAGAGGAAAAATCAATGCATATGTTTTTGTTGTACTAACCCAACTCTTTGAAGCCATCAGAACAGGGGGAGGAGAAACCAAAGTACAGTAATTTCACTTCCTGCTGAATTTTTTTTTTTAAACATTGCTTTCATAGTGACTTACTTTAAAAATATAGTTTAATTGTAGACGGTTCTCAGCTTGCTTCAAACAACAAAATTACTAAAGCTTTTTGGTAGTGGTGATTTTGTGTGTGTGTGTGTGTGTGTGTGTGTTTAATCTTATTTTTCATGAGCATGGTTTCTGTTTGACAGGTGCTAGATAAAAATTGTGGCTGAGATGAGAAAGCCCTACTTAAGAAAAAGAGGTTGGGTGTTTTTGTTTATTTGTTTAGGAAATTTTGCCAAAGTACCTTCACGCCAAGGAAGAAATCACCAGTTTGCTTGTTGCTATTTTTGCTGTGGTCTTCCCAAGTCTTCTTCTGATCCCTGACAGGATCTCTCTCTGGTATAAAACAGATGAATGAATGACAAGAATATTGGCAAGCTCTGTGGCTTGTTTTTCATCCCTAGCCTGTTGGGTATCTACGAATGAGTTTGTGAGCTTTTCTAAGTAAACCTAAAGGGGTTTATTTGTCAGAGCTAGAATCTCTAGTGATCAGTTCACTAAGGCTTTGGTGAAGATGCACATGTAAAAAAATGTAGCTGCTTTACTGCCGGCTTTTGTTCAGCATAAACAAGAAAATAGAGCCTTTTTAAAGGGCATCCCTGGTGTCAGGAGGAAATCCTGATTTTGAGCTCGGGTTGGTATGCACTAGAAATCTCTAGAAGTTGGTAGGATTCTGTGAGTCCAGAAGGCAGAGCCTTATAGAGGCATTAATGTTATAGGACTAATTGGGGATCCTGGGTGCCCTGTTAAAGTAACCCTTGTCATCATTTATGCTAAAGATGATACCCTCCTGGCAGTTTGCCACAGTACAGTTCAGATGCATCTGCTTTTAACCCTTTTCCGTATATCACTGGAAGTCTGACAGTGTGCTGCATAAACACCTTGAGTACTACAGCATTCCGTGATTTCAGTTTCTAGAAGCCTCTTTTCTGACGGTGGTGTGGCCTGTGCTTATTAATCATCTGGCTACTGAGTTATTACACTGGATTAAAGTAAATAAAGAGAGAACACATCAGATCTATGCAGATGCCTTTATCCTAATATGTCATTCGGAGGCCACTTGCCTTTTCTCTCTTTCATAACATGCAACAAAGATTGTTCATTTTCAAGACCTGTGGTTGCTGTGATATCTTTTTAGTCAGGTGGATTAAATGAGTGGCCAATAAATAAATCTTATTTATTTACATTGGGCACATATTGAAATCATATATTTTGGACATCAGTTTGGTTAAGTTTGGTGTTTCTTTTATGGAACTGTTAAGGAAAGATCTTCACAAAGGAAGAAAATGCTGAAAATGTTAGAGAGAATTTGGACACAAATAGGAGAAGTTTAATGTTAACAAAAGCATGTAGGAAGCGTGAAGGTGGGTTCTTCTGAAGACAAATGTAGTGAGTTGCATTTGCACCCTGTATACCACTCACAGCAGATCGGACAAGACACTTCACTCTCATCAGCATTATTATTTTGATCAAAAAGGTAATTCTGCATTGATTGATTTTGGAAAATGCACTGCTGATATTCAAGCAGAGCCCAGGTTGTCTTAGGACCAAGTTCACATTCTATTTAACTATCCCTCTTACAACTTTAAACAATAAAAGAGTATGTATATGTTTGTGTGTGCGCGCTTGTTTTTCTGTACCCTGTCTGCCTTGGAAACACAGTCTCCCCTTCTCTCCCTGTTGGGAAGATTTATTTTCATGGTCGAGTTTTTCCTCCCCCCCCCCCCCCCAGATTGCATTTCTGAAGATTGTTGGTTTGCGTCTCTTTTTCTCCGTCTCTTGGATAGGAACCATGCTACCAGTTTTCTGCGTGGTGGAACATTATGAAAACGCCATTGAATACGATTGCAAGGAGGAGCATGCGGAATTTGTGTTGGTGAGAAAGGATATGCTTTTCAACCAGCTGATCGAAATGGCATTGCTGTCTCTGGGCTATTCGCATAGCTCTGCTGCCCAGGCCAAAGGTAAATAATGCATACGTGGGGTTGGAAAAATTGCTTGGCATCCTTTGTTTACTTTGCAGAGAAAGCCCTGAATATTTTTATTCAAAGAACTGTAGCCTGTGTGTTACATTGGTTCCTTATAGACTGTGAGTTTAAAAAATTGGCTTAATTCAGTTTGGTTTAGTTAACACACATTTTGCTCGTGTGGAATGTCGAGGTGGATTTTTTTTTAAAATTACTTCGGCTGAATCATTAGTATGCTTATTGACCTTAATAATCTGCTCCACTGAGGACCCACAAGGAAGTGAGGAGCGTATTTGAGCAGATGGACTGTTGAGAGTCAATTTGCATTTATGACTGAATATCTAGTTCTGTTTCTTTTATTCTGTTTCTGATGGTTTTATGGGCTGTAAAGTATTTTTCAATGCTGATTCCCATTGCAATAGAGAATCTTATCTAAATCGTAAAGCCATTTAGAACTGGTTCAGCTATGTCTTATTAGAACTTCCTGTAAGTTAGGAAAATGTGGCCTATGCATGGGTTTTATTGATGGGCTTTTATTTCCAAAATAATAAACAACCCTACAGTCATTTACATAATTTCACAATTTGGAAAGCTAAGCTGTGAATATTTTCATTGACCTGCCTTTTAGAGGGAAGGGAATCATTCAGACAGAAATAACAATATTGCTTGTGGTGGGGGCCATAAAAAACACCACCACCACCACCACCTTCTCCTTGAAATATTATCTGAAAGGTAAAATATTTAGTGACAT
Source organism: Lutra lutra (assembly GCF_902655055.1). NCBI lineage: Eukaryota > Metazoa > Chordata > Mammalia > Carnivora > Mustelidae > Lutra > Lutra lutra. The sequence continues at coordinate 137,494,715 of NC_062278.1, read as the reverse complement.
ACTCTCTTTATCTGGAATAGGGCTAATCCAGGTTGGAAAGTGGAATCCAGTTCCACTGTCTTATGTGACAGATGCCCCTGATGCTACGGTAGCAGATATGCTTCAAGACGTGTATCATGTGGTCACATTGAAAATTCAGTTACACAGGTGAGTCGGGACGGCGGTTCTAGGACAGAACGTTCAATGTGCCTGATCTTTTGAAATAAAGCATCTCTGGTCAGCCTTTGATTTTTATTTACTTTGTGTTTCAGAAAGGTTAATGCAAACTGATTTCATTACTTTATCCCTTCTGCTTAATTTTACTAACTTCAACGTATATTTAAAAGCAGCCTCTCCCCGCACCCCGCTCCCTTACCGCCCCACCCCCGCCAAATTTGTAGGTTTTGTGCAGGATATCAAAAGACAAGACTTTTTATATTTAGTCAATTAAATGATGCATTACAAGAAGGCATTTTACATAAAGTTTACTTAAGAGAAAAATATTTTTGCATATCATGAACAGTGCCATCTGTGTACATTTTGTGAAAGAATGCCTTATTCACTATTGCCGCAATCTTATTTATTTATATATATTTTTTTACCATTTTAATTCGTATGAACAGAGTCACAAATGGAAAACGGTTAATACATTAATGCTTTTCACGATGGCTCGTGAGAAAGCAGTACACCTTAAATTGTCTTCCCAAGCGCATCAGAGCAGGAAGGTAGAAGTAACATGAAAAAATAGCCACCACAGGCAGCTGATGTATAATTCATGCATCGATACAGCAGATGTGTTGTATAAAGTAATTAACTAATCGGAACAATCAGGAGACCGAGAGCAATCTCCAGATGCATCTGTTTGATGCGCAAAATGAAATCTGTCTGTCTTAAAGGAATGTTCTGCAGCGGGATGCAATCTTGTAATAATCCCCTTTCTAATCTATGTCTCAAATAGTTGCCCCAAACTAGAAGACTTGCCTCCCGAACAATGGTCGCACACCACAGTAAGGAATGCTCTGAAGGACTTACTGAAAGATATGAATCAGAGTTCGTTGGCCAAGGAGTGCCCCCTCTCACAGGTACTTAGCATAGCATGTAATGAATAATAAGCCATCCTGGGCGGCCCTGATTTGACGTTTGATGGGGCTCCATAGTCTAAAGCAACTGGTATCTGAAGCGAGACTGTCAAAATTGCAGTGTCTTGACCACTGGTGACTTTAAACAGTGTGCCTGATTTATTCTGAACAGAGTCTTTACACTTTTTCTCCCTTGGGGAAAAGAGTGAAGGAGAAACAGCTCAGCAGAAGACTGTGCTAGCTTGTTTTTCGATCCCTCTTCTGAGTGCTCTGAGCATGGAAGCTACATTCTCCTGAGTGCCCTTATTTAAGAAAGAGTAAAGGTGGTATAACTTCCAGGAACCTTTGGTGAGTGGGAAGGTCAGTGAGAGTGTTCATTTAAAGCCTTTGCTGTGTTACTTGAATAAAATAAGGGAACAGTTTGGATATTATGTTCATTACAAAAAGGGGGAGATAGCATTTAGATTAAGCATTTATAAAAATAAGTTTCTTCCCTGTAACTAAAGATTGAGTAGTTAGTTATTTGGGGGAATTTTGTCACCAGTTTTGTGGCATTGGCTTGGTTTACTTTTTTTGTTTTGCTTTTTGGTGGAATCTTTTTTTTTTCCCCCTCTGAGATTCCGGTCATATCATCAGAGACTCTTCAAACAAGACAAAGATTTATTATTATTGTACTTGATATTTTAGAATGAATTTTGGTGAAGCATAACTAAAACTCTAGATAGAGACTGCCCGTGTCTCTAAATTTAAAACCAAACATGATTTTTGATAATGCTCAGCTGATTTCACATAAGAAAGGGTGCTGTGAACCTGCTCTTAATGGGCTGCTTGTGTAGTCACTACATAATAGTGTTAGAATGCCATCCTCAGTGTCAAACCCAATGTGCGGTCATCCTATGATACAGTCTAATTCGAGTACGATCTAACTAGATTTTTACCCCATTTTGAAGTTGTTCTTTTATTTTCAAGTTCAAAATGTAATTCTGAACGTTAGTCTATCAGTCACTTGAATGTGAACCATATGATTCTGCTATAAAGGTTTCTGCAACTGAGATATTCTCAAAATGCATTTCCAGTGTGATGGCTCCAGAGGGTACTAGTACCTTCGGAAGGAAGCTTTGTGGGCTTTTGTGCTGCTGTTTTATGGAAACTCCATGCATCTCAGGTTACAGACCATCAGCTTTCCTTTGATATTTGTTAGTAGTTGTAGGAATAGACCAAATGAATTAGGACTATAGTCAATTATGGCTCTCTATATTCTCTTAAGGTAGCCTGTAGCTGTATGTAAAGTATTTCCTATATTGCAAGTGTCAGTTTCTTGGAATTCAGGACAAACTCTTTTTGTCATTTTAGCTTATTTCCTTCTATCTTCCCTCTCTCACCCTTGGAGTAGAGAGGATGTGAATTTATAACTATCGAATAAAAGTAATTTAAATTAATTAAACACAGTTAAATCAATAGGATGGTATAATGAAGCAGGTGACTCTTACATCTGGGACTTTGGGTTTTGCAGACAACTTCAGATAATATGTCAGTTGGTTGCTAGCATTTGAAAATTTGAAACGTCCTAGAAATAAACTTTTTTTTTAAACTCAGAGTCAAAATATGCATAAACACCCAGTATAGGAATGCCATGTATGTACATGTTGCTAAATGTCCCATTGATGTTGGAAGTAAATTCAGGCAAAGATTTAGGGCATTTACTGTGAGCTGGAGAAGAGGATGCTAGTACGAGTATTTACTGATAGAAGCAATGAGAATTAATTGTTAAATCAGCCAGTAAACTCCACCTCACTATAGCTTCTAAATATAATTGTGAGTTTACTTAATGTTATCATGGGAAATGAATTGAATACAGACAATTATAACATTAAACAGAATGATAAAATGAAACTCGGGGCTTGGTTTTAGAGTCCTACATTGGTGAATTTCTATAGAGAGGGCTTTGGAGGAACGTGCGTCTGTGTGTAGCTGGAGACCCTGTGGTAATTGTTGAGCGGTGGAACTAGGCTGGGACTTCAACATCAGTTATAATTACAGTTGTCCTTTCTTTAACAAATATCTTTTGAAAAAACTACAAGGAGTTTACCAGCGGCAACAAATATTTGAAATTAATTTAATGTTTAATATTATGAAAAAAACTGCAACCTGTTCTATTAAATGAGTAAGCTATTTTATACTCTGCTGTGTCATCTTTCTTTCTTTCTCTAGAATGGGTTCATGAATCTTGATACTCAATGTAGAGTGTTTTAATAATGAACTATTTTCCATTCGCTTATTTTCTTTTCTGTCATAAGTTATTAGTTAAAGAAGAGAAATCCAGGCTCTGTAAGACCTCAGCCCAAAATATATGCTGAGCTTGGCAGAACTACTCTTTCTTTCCCCTGTGACTGAGAGATAGTGAGGAAGATGGCATTGTGAAAAAATGCCTAGGAAAAAAATATTACCTCAGTCTTATACAAAACGGAACGTACCATCAAGAAATGCTAACTCTTAAGACTTGTTTTACTCCCCTGTGGAGTTTTGATTTATTCACTTGCGAATTTTGAACATACAATCTAGCACCCACATTTTGCTACACATAAGAGTTTTTAAAAATATGATAAAACACTTCAGCAGCACATAGGGCTATAGGGGCCCTTACTGTTACGGTGAGCAGAATGTCCACCCTGCAGATCTCAGGTCAGCTCCCTTTACAGAGTAGAGGCTGGGAGAGAATTCCAGTGGGAATCCAGCATGACAAGCCCAGCCTCCGGTGCTTTTAGAAGGACTACCCATGTTTGCAGGGCAGATGACCTTGGAATCTTAGAACTGAGCTGTATCCTACCCAGACTCCTCATTGGACAGATGAAGGAGCCAGTGGCCCTGGAGAGTAAAGTCAAAATGCTGGTCAGTGACCGACCCAAAAGTACTTTCCCAATGAAAAATTTTAGAGTGTGTTGATTTTAAAATGAATACTTGCCATAATTATCAGACATTCTGTCTGATAATATTTGCAAGGTTTTCTCCAGATGCAGGAACTCCATTAGGGTACATGTGGCTTGACTTATAACTATGCCCTTATTTCTGTTACTGCTTTCCTAAGTCCTAAATCTGCCCCAATAGATTGACATCTATCTATTACGTTTTCATACCACGTGTTTATTTTTGTAAAAACTTGCTAAGACACAAACAGCTCCTTATGGATCTGAAGTTGGTCACTCTCTTGTTACTCTCACTTTTTTCAGTGGATGTGGTTGGATAAGGTGGGCATTGTATTTTGAACTGCAAGTAAGGAGGAGAGAATAATCCTGGCTTGGAGACAAGAAAGCCTGTGGTCATGAGGACATTGAGAGTATGGATTCCGGAGGCAAATGGGGAGTTAAATAAAGTAAACATTTTGATTTACCATAAAGCATTTCATTTTCATTTTAGTTTTGCGTGAATTTTAAAGACTGAGCTTAAGAAGTGGATAAATATATATATATATATATATATATATATATATATATGCAGTACAAGACTAGGTTCATTTTATTGAAAGTATCATATGTAAAAGGTCAGTTATTACTTCTCCCAGCCTGATGTCTTTCTTCTAAAAATGTTTAGGTCAGATATTCCTGAGAAATTTTAATCTGCTATGTACATTTTCACCACCCCTCCCCCTACCACACACACGCACACACATGCACACGTTTGTTAAGGTACTGGGTCACTTTCTATTTCCTTTCTCACCTGGAGAAAAGTAGCTCCAGTCCCAAGCCCCACGTGGAGTAAGCAAGAATTGTTTTTATTTTCAAGCAGCAAAATAGATAAAAAATATATTTAGGTTTGATCATTCCATTTAGAAGTCACACTGAGTAAAATAATTTTTCCTTTTCCTTTTCCCGACAGCATCTAAGGATATAATATATGTCAGACTTTTTATTAGGTATTGGCAAAACAGGTAAACCTCTTGCCCTCCTGAAGCTTACCATTTAACCATGCTGATTCTATGTGTCCTTGCCGTAGGCATTTAATAAACCCTGTGCTCAGTTGATCTGCAGTCTATATGATGCATAACACCAGAGCAACAATTTAAAAATCCCTACCAGTTATGCTATAAATATATGTTTTTTAAACTGCACTTTGCATTATTGTTTCATAATTTTTTAGATTGAAATAACATTTCGGAAAATTTTAAAATAAACATTAGTAATCACTTCTCTCGAGAATATCCATCATCAATATTCATATATTGTATTTCATGTGAGAGTCTAACCCTATGAGATTTATTCACATATTCACATACTTACTCATTCAAAAATATGTATTGACAGTCTGCTATGTGACAGGCATCCTATTTCCTACGTAGTATTAAGCATGATACACTTTAATAGTTGAAATAATAATAATTTTTATTTAGTGCTTCTGATGTATCATGGGCAGATTTATCACCCAAAGCAGTATATAGTTTGTATCCACTTCTAGGTTGAGGAAACCTGAGGCATGATGTGTTTAAAAAAGCCTTGTAGTTACACAGCTGGTAAAGCAGAGGGGTGAGAATTCATGCCCAGAGCCTGTGAGCTTGGTCACATCCAGATGAAGGACTTTTTTTTTTTAAGGCTTTCTCAAAGTAATTTTATGTATTTTATAAAATACTTCCTTTTCCCGGAAATAGTGTAACTACTTAGAGTTTTCCGATTGCATTTATTCTCACTGCTGAAATTTTTCTTTAACATATGGGGTTTGATTCTGTTGTTTGTACAATGACTTGCTTTAAAAATACCATCACTTCATGCCCCTAGTTTAGAGGTGAGAGGGTAGTTCAGACCACAGGGACTAATTTCTGGGATAATCTGGTATTTGGGAGGTTCCAAAAGGTTTGAGTTTAGCCTCACTGTGGCAGTCACTTCCTTCCCCATCCTGTCATATCCATCTGGATCAGAAGGTATAATTCAGCTCCTAGCCCTTTGTTTTGAGCCCCAAGACAATATTAGGTATTTGCATTGGAAACAGTGGGCAGTTGAATTTCTTGGGTCTATTTGCAAGTATAGACCTTATTCAGCCACTGGCTTGCTATGATGGATGAGGATATAACTGGCCAGCTCCATTTAAAAATAGAGCTTTTCCTGTTTGAGATGTGCTTGTAGGATTTTGTACTTGCCCCTTCCTGATGTAATCCATAAATCTTGTTGTTAAATACATATCCTTTTTTAAATTACAAAACTTTTCCCAGCCCTTACCCTACTGACCATGGGAATCCAAGGTTAAGATCATTGCTTTGCCAGGCACTGAAGTACTTGATACTGATGGGATTTTACTACCATTTTCAGCAATTGTATTCATGGTGAGATCCATAGAGGAAATGCTAAACCAGTGGTATGAATTGCTAATAATATTTCCTGCCTCCTTTTTCGAACCAGTTACTACTTCATTCTCTTTCAACTTAGTGAGTTATCTGCTTTGTGTTAATATTATAATATATATAATCTACAATAGAAGAATAAAAATGTGCTCCAAATTGCAAGTTTTCCTTTTTTTTGAATCTCATTTATCAGGCTTATTTTTAGCTGATTTAGATACATAAGGATTTTACTGTAGCTTGATGTGAGTTCTCCGTAACCTTTCAGATATATTCATCAAAAAAGCCAAGCTTAATAAATTATCTAACTTAAAATGGATTGATCTCAAATATTTTATAGCTACTATCTTTTCACAGTAGCAAAACATAAAAGAGTTTAAGCCATGCCAATTTAGAGAGTGCTTAACAACATGTAAGTACTTCATTTTCACTTAATAGATTTTTACCTGTGCTTTGTTTTAGATCTGAACAGGTTTCCTTTGACCTCAAAATCACTAATGCAAGGAAAATTACCATATCATGAGAGCATTTCCCCTCTTTCTTTCTGATTTGCAGAATAATAAATTCTGCCAAGGTTTAAGAGTAGACATGGCCTGGAGAAAGAATACTAAATGCTATTTTCTAATTGTTTTTTTTTTTAAAAAGTTAACCAAATCATGCTGATCAATCTGATTTTCTTGCTAAAACAAAGCTAGTTTTAGAGTGCTTTTGGAGTGTCTTTTTTTTTTTTTAAACAATTTCTACTTAAATTTCAAGTTAGACTCTATCTGGATTTGCTTTTTAAACCTGCTTTATTTCATGTCAGATTGGGCCAAACAGACTCGTAAACAAATAAACAAAAGACCTTAAATTCAGAATAATCAAAACAAACAGATACACGCACCCAATTTTTTTCCTGTTTCATTGGAAACTGCTTGATCATAACGTACTCCGAGTATAAAAAACATAAGAGAGCCTTTAACATAACAGGAGAGAGCCTCAGCCCGGCTTTGCAGCTCATTGCCAATTGAAGTAAGGAACGCTCTGGCTGTTGGGACTTTTAAATCTAGACTTAAAAGTTATTTGTTCTGTTTAGCATTTTTAAAATGATTCTATTAGGAATTGTATGTGCTTCAGTTTTAATTTTAACTCATAATGATTGTAAAGCACCCTGGGATGCTTGCATGAAGGGCGCTTCAGAAATGTAAGATTGTATTGTGTTCTCATATGCTGTATTATTATGGGGTGCTGGAGTTTCATCGTGGACAATTCAAAAGGTTGCAGAATTCCTCATTGTGGAGAAGGTAGTGGACTTCCCTCAGAAGTCTTTTTTTTTTTTCCTTTCAATTTTACACTAAAACTTTATCCTTTTTAGCCGTCTTTTTCTCTCTTCTTTAAAAAAAATATTATCTTTTATTGCAATATTTCCCCATAAAAATGCTAATCTAATTTAGTTTACTCAAAGGGTTTAAAGATGCAAACCAGAGGATAGGTTGAAAGTTAAGAAGAGATTAACGCTTCGTTAGCATCATTTGAGATCACATTCTTACCGGAATGAGAAGACAGGAGATTTCATTCCTGGGTACACTGATTCTCCTAGGCTTGTCCTTTTCTACCACCAATCCAGCATTTGTTCCCAGGCAATTAAAAAAATGTGGAGCTACCTGAAACAAGTACTGACTTTGTGAAACGTAACAATAGGATTTCCAGAGAGGTATTGAAACTGCTGGCTGATGTTAACATAGGACAGAGCTTGATTTTGTTTTCTTTTTATTTCTTAACGGAACTGTTTCTTGAAGTGATGTATTTCTTCCGCAACTTCATTCTGTCACTTTTTACGGGAGTCTTTGTGTGTCATTACTCTTTGCCATCACCTTCATTAGTGGGCTTATAGCATTCAATATCTAGGAGTCAAGAATGTGAGCTGTCCCATTACCAGCTCTGGAAGCTCTGAAGTGACTCTCCATGCCTCAATTCCCTCATCTATAAAGTAGGAAGATAATATTACCACTTTTTCAGGATTGTTATGACAATTACGTGAATTAATACATGTTACACATTTACAACAGTGTTCAGTTCTAAAGTGTACAATAACTTGCGCTGTTTTTCTGCAATGTGGGAATTGAGAGGTTGAAATTTCCCTTGAGAGTGCTGCATAGTCTAAGACACTGCTGCTCCATCTAAGATTTTGATGCAAAATTCACTTTATATGGAAACAACCAAGAACTTTTCATTTGTAGAAGAATCAAAGGACTGTGTTATAATCCATTCTCACCTGTGAGGGACACTTTTAGCATCGTCCTTTGAATCATTATAAAGTACCCTGTGTTTTAAGATGGAAGTGGGGGAAGGCTAACCTTTGTACTTTATTTTTTTTTTCAAGATTTTTTTTTTTTAATTTTTGCAAGAGAAAGTGAGAAAGAGAGAGAGAGAGAGAGAGAGAATATGAGTCGGGGGGAGAGGTAGAAGCAGACTCCCTGCTGACCAGGGAGCCCCATATGTGACTCAACCCCAGGTTAGGATCATGACCTGAGCCAAAGGCAGATGCTGACCTGATTGAGCCACCCAGGCACCCCTAAACTTTGCACTTTACCCATTTGTAAGTTAAGCAAATAAGGTACCCTAGATGAGACAATGTCCAGAGAGGTTAAAGATGCCTCAGGGTACTGTCATCTAGGTGGGAGTTTTGTCTGGTGTCCTTTTCTTGAATTCCTGTCATCCCCACTCCCTGCACTCAGGGATCCATCCATCCTGCCTTTGTGCACCCATCATATGTTCTGAAAGTATGTGCAGATGAACTAGGCTTAGCTTACATTGTGATTAACAGTCACAAAGGGACTAAGTTTGATTCGTCATCACAGTTGTAAATCCTGGCACACAGTAGGATCTCAGGAGTATCTGTGCAGCTGACGTAGCCTCATAGGATTTTCACCATATTCATTTCATGAACCAATAAACTATGTTAGTAGTTTTATTAGTTGTATTTTATACTCAGATCTATAGTATCCTACTGTACAAAGTATTTTTTCTATTTTACTTTATTCCAAATTTTTAATTTATCTAACCAAGAGCAAATTACCTCTGAATTTTTCTCTAAGTAAACCTGTTATCCCAAGCTGTCTCGTCTTCTTGCTCATGTTGTGATGTTCTTGAATATATGTAGAAATTTACATGTTTGTAAGCAGAGCAGTGGTTTTAGAGGTACTGGGAACCAGAGATGTAAAAAATGCTATAAAAGACCTAATTATATGTCACTATTAAGCACAGTCTTTAACAATATATTTATATGCATGTTTAAAATTTTTCTTCCATAATCGAACATGTATTTCAGCATGGCTAATACTTTTCATTTTGGCTCAGTTGTGTTGTATTTGAGATCCATGCTTTTTTACTGTTAGTTCCATTTGTCCTTTTCTCATATTTAAAAATATATAAAGAAGGAAAATTTCAGAAGCAGGGTCAAATGATTTATATACAAAGATGCTGCTGCTGCCAGCCATAGAAATGCTAATGGTACCACCCTGATTGGGCTTGGTGTCCGTTCCTCAGTTGATGTTCTAAAGTCCACATTTGGCATTAGAGACTCCGTTTAGAGCTATAAACACATTATGTGAAAAGTCCGCTGTATAAAGGCTCAGAATCACCTGAATTTAGGGGAGAGCTGCAAGTGTAGATAACTGTTCAGCCATTCCAGAATGGGCCTCAGGGACTCAGTCTGTCCACTCTTCTGCATGAGCACCAGCTCAGCCAGGAGCACCTATCTCCAATGATGGACGGAGCTCATTATCTTTCGATGTCCAACCTGTGCAATACATTTTTACCATTTTACTATAACTCCTAAGGAGGTGATTACCAGTATATGGTGTTTCCAAGACTGTGAAGCATTTTCATACTATTGATAAAGATAAGACAGATTAATTTGATTTTTCTTTGTGACCTAATGCCGACGTGACATTGGTTTGTGTTTATCAAGCTTGATTAACAACAGTAACTAATAAAACACAGAAATCAAGGACATGAGTTAGCCTTTAGCCTTCTGGGAAATCTTGGTTCGGATCTGAGGGCATCCATGGACCCTGTACTGGGCTTCTGGGGGTTTGTACTGACCTAGAAGTTAAAAGTTACTTTGGGGAGTATATGTGGTGAGACCTTTCAAAGGTTTCATGAGATTCCCAAAGAGAGTTTTGTGGTTCTATAAAAAGCTAAAAGCTGGACCATCTTTTCTCCCCAAGTTTCAGGCAACATGGCTTAAAATCTTAATAGCGTTCATATGAAGAAGGAATGCAGAAAGAAATATATAATCTGTAAAGAGTTACAGAGCCCAATTCTACTACAGTTGACCTTTGAACAGCATGAGGTTAGGGACACTGACCCCCTGTACAGTTGAAAATCCACATAGAAATTTTGACTTCTCAGAAGCTTAACTACTGAGAGCCTACTGTTGACCAAAAGCCTTATGGATAACATAAACAACACACATTTTGTATGTTATGTGTATTCTATACTGTATTCTTGCAATGAAGTAAGCTAGAGAAAAGAAAATGTTAAGAAAATCGTAAGAGAAAATACATTACAGTACTGTGAAAAAAAAAAAAAACAACAAGAAGCAGCTTCATATAAATGGACCCAGGCAGTTTGGTATTTTTTTTCCTGCTATTCTAAATGCAGATACTAGAAATTTTAATCTTCATAGAGGATGGGAGATTTAAGTACACAAGGACCATCAGAGAAAGAATAAGCAAGCATTCCCCCAAATTTACAAGTTGGTACAGAGCACCTAAAATTTAGAATCTTAGGAAACAATTTTTGCTGTAAAATAAAAGTCACTGGATTTAGATTAATTGAATGAAGAACTTCCAAAAATTCAATTTGGAGTAGTATCATGTTTAATAACGATGAGTGTATTTTGAATAATCATGAGCAAAATACGGTGGTGGGGGCAAATACTTTAACCTTTGTAATAATAAAAGTGTGGTTGGGATATTTGCGGTGAGTGTACAAATGGATGATGTGTCTTCCAAGTGAATGTTCTTAAGTCATTGAAGAAGACCCTTGTAGGACCTCTGTTTGAGAATACCTGTAGATTTCATAGACTCTGAAGGCTAGAAGGGACCCTGAAGGCTAGAAGGGACCTTGAAGATTCTCTCGTTCAATCCCCTGCCTATTGCAGATGAACAAATGTAAGCCTCTGTGTGCAGTTAATTTGCAATATTACATGCCCTTAGTAGTAATACATTTTTTAACAAATATTTTCTAATTTAAACACTTTACTAACATATTTGATTATTCAAATAAGGTTTAGGTATGGTAAGAAAGATCTAGAATAGGTACTTATACAAAAAGAGTAGAGAATCTGATCAAAGGATATTATCTGGGCCTTATGTAAAATTACTTTAATTATGTGGAAAAGCTATATGAATTGTGAACCAACATTTTCTTTAAAAATTATGAATTGGGTACTTATTCATTCATTTATTTATTTATTTTAAGATTTTATTTATTTGAGAGAGAGAGAATGAAAGAGAATGACAGAGCATGAGAAAGGGAGGGTCAGAGGGAGAATCAGACTCCCTGTTCAGCAGAGAGTCTGATGCAGGACTCAGTCCCAGGACTCCAGGATCATAACCTGAGCTAAGGCGGGTCACTGAACCACCTGAACCACCCAGACACCTGAATTGGGTATTTAAAAAATAAAATTTCTGGTTTTGCAATGATCACACTTTCATCTTTAGGAAATGTAGTAAGACCATCAAAACAGATTTAGATGTGTTCTCTTTGTGCTTCCTTTTGTATTTTTTTGGAGCTTTGTTCTGAGATTCTGTTTTTAGCATGATACTCGAGGGTTACTTTCTGTGAAAAAGCCATTTTCAGGCACTGGGATTGATCAAGATGGCAAGAGCCATAACTATGACAACTGGAGTTTAAGTAAAATTTATAAGTGATTAGTCTCTTCTCGACAAATTGAGATTCGGAATATGCCCCAGTTGTATCTCCCAAGAGAATGGCTTAGAAAGCAGTAGAGGATCCAGAGGGAAAGATTTGGGGAACATAAGCTAACATGCACAAACAGAATATTACACTTAGAAATCCTGCCATTTGCTTCTCACAAATTGAAACCCATTTCCCTTCCTTCCCACCCCCAAATACCAGATGGGGGACTACCTGTTAATTTGCAGCAAATTCCCTCCATGTCACCGTCTCATGTGATGCCTTTTTCGTAGAGCGTATTTGTAGTATTTGATATCCTTTGGGATCAAAAGAAAACTTCATTTGCTGAGAATCCCTTTTAAAATTGTACTTGAATGTGGAGTTGATTCCATTTGATCCAAAATTAAAGTTTGACCTTTGAGCTTTTCACACGCATATGAAAAACTGCTGTGGAAATTCAGGCCATAGACAGGACATGGGGAAAGAAGAGGGACATCAGAGTCTATGAAGTTACACTTCTCAAAAAATAAAAATGTAAAAGAATAGGGAGCCAGCAGTTTGACAGATTGTTCAGTAAATGCTCACTTTATTGAAAATTATAAAAAGGTGCTTAATGCCTCTGTGCCATTAATACAATATATAAAAAGGTTACTGTCAAGATTAGTGTTCCAGTCCTGAATATTAACTGTAAGGTTTTATGCATCACTCTGCATCAACTGAGAAGTTAAAGGTTTCTGTATGTACATTTTACATGTGCGGGCATTTATTTCAGAAAACAATTATTTTAGACTTTATGCCAAAGACATTAGCAGTAATGTGCTTTCATTTAAAACGTGGACATAGCAGATATATATTACAGACAAGGTAGAACCATGAAAATCGCCTTATAGAATTAAACCTGAGCGAGATTATTTCCCTTGCTGTCTCTGGAGTATTCCAATTCAAAACATACATTCCTTCCTACAGAAAAAGATATTCAGATTCCTTAGTTGAAATTAATTAGCATTCAGAAACCAGATAGCATGTTTTTGGGTATTCATGAGATCTCTGTTTGAAAAAAATGTTTTTAACTTGTAGAAATGTGTTGCAACACACAGATGGGAAGAAAAAGAAAAAAAAATCTCTTTAGCAAGCACTGTGTGTAAAAGGAATATTACATTTTGCACGCTCCTGATTGCTCTGTGTAAACAGTTTTTGACATCTGTCTTTATAGTTTTCGAGGAGAGGAAGACTTTGTTAAAAGAATCATTTTTATACAGCAGTCACCATTTCAGTCTTGCTTTACCTGTATTATGAAAGCAGATGGTCTGCATGTCTTTTGAATATTTATAACTATCAAAAACAATCTCTTGCTATTCACCCTTAGGCTTATGAGATGTCAGGACTGTTCTGGTTGAAAAAAATCATCCTGGGTGTTTACAGAAAGAGGATTACATTAAGCTGAAATGACTATACATTTTCCAGTTTAATATTTGTCCATCAGCTGTTTAATCGTATTTAGATAATTGTGTAAATAAGATGTTGTAGCCTTTGCCCTCTCTGCTGATGGAGCCTGAAAGCTTTAAACATGGGTGAGCCACCATTTTGTAGATCTCTTGCTACCTCCTCCCACCTCAGGGAAACCGTCAGCAAGTCTTTGCTAAGTTTTGCTCACGATATCCCAGTCCTGTTTAAAAAATATATATATAGTGCACAGAAAGTCAGTATGGAGAGCAGATGAAATGCTAGGGAGCTGCTGGCTTCCGGGACAGGCTGTTTAGTTTATTAGAGTATATTGTAATATGCAAATATGGTACAGCACTTCAATTACCCTTTAAAGATGACATGGCTTTCTCTTTATTCTCCATGAGCGCGCAGAGCTGGGAGGGTATTTTGGAAAACTTTTGGTATAGTGGGGGTTAACTGTTTTTTGACTGGAAGCTGAGCAATCAGAGATAACAGATTTTGCTGTGGTTGGTTGATTTGGCAGAAAAGCATGAACAGTTTTGGTTTAAATGATTGAATAACCTGATTAGCATTGTTTTGGGGTGGGTTTTTTTTGTTGTTGTTAAAGGCACAACAAAGCAATTTTAAGGGTAATCAGATCACTGCCTCTCCCCAACTGCTGAACTTTTTTTTTCCCCCCCAGAAGGCCTCACCTCTCCCTAAACCTCTTCATTGGCTACGAGGATGACCAAGTAGCAAAATAAAACCGTCTTCCTCCAGTTTCTAAATGTGTTCTAAATATATCCTTACAGCATAGTGATATTCTAGTAGGGGTTTGAAAGAATATATAATATCTTGAAAAAGGATATGACCTCAACCAATTCCTGATGGGTTTTTTTGTGGTTTTGTTTTTTCACATTTGGAGACCTGCAGTATTTGAGAGCAAAGGTTCAGAATGTTCTAACTATATCTAAGTCAGGCTTTAGAAAAATTCCACCCTTACCTTTTCACAATTAGAAAGGTTATAAATAATGTATTTGGCTGAAAAGGAAGCTCAGCCTGTGGCAGATGGTATCATTCTAGAGTACTGGGGTTTCTGTGAAGATGGCATTCTTTCAGATCCGAACTTCAGCAGGCTCTCAGAAAGAACCGAAGCTCTTCATAGGGAGCAGACATGTGCTTTATGGATCTTAGAAAAGCTTACAACTTGGCTCCTAGGATGAGAATATTGTGTCACACTGGGGTTATGAGACCCACAGCCAATTTCCGCCAACTTTCAGATTGCGTTTCCCAACCCTGGAAGCGGTGGGCCTATTCATTGGTTGCTGTACTGTGTAGCATTTGAACCTGGGATATGAGCGGACTCAGTTTGTCAGCCTGATTATTTCCTTCCCTTGACGCTGACATTTTACGTAGACCGGCCACTGAATAGGAAACCTTGGGAGACAAGTTGTGCCTTTTTCAAAGTGCTTTGGGGAGCTTGTATAAATAGACACCAAGAGAGAGAGAGAGAGAACTGGAATAACATAACCACCGAGCACTGCGACTTCCGAGACATCTGTGTGGATGTATTTTGAAAAACCTGGGAAGGGATCTCTTGCAAATTAATGAACAAAGTTTCTTTAAACTATGAGTTCTATCATGACAGCGAAAAGTGATGCATTTTAAAAGATTCATGGGACAAGCTGCCATTGCCTTTCACCTTTAGGGACAAAAAAAAAAAAAAAGGATTTTCTGGTAGCCTGCAGTAATGGCTAATTTCAGTGACCTTTAAACCTTTGATTGATCACCTAATATGTGCCCAGCCTTGTGGTGAGTCCAGGCCTTTCAGGGATAAGCCCCAAGACTCACAGCAGCAAGAAAAGTTCTGGGAAGGTGTTACGTGCTGGATGGACACCAAGGCAAATCAGGAAAGGCTTTGCAGAAGTGGGGATGCCTTAGCTCCGTCCTGAAGGATGAGCTGCTATTAGCCAGAGAGGGGATAGGGCATGGCTTGAAAATCCAAGTCAGAGAAGTGGTGTTTGTCTTCCTGAGACCTGCTACCAGGTTGTAGGCCAGCCTCACAAGATAGTGCCAGATTGGAATATTGAAACAAATGGGGGGAATACTTTTTTCCTTTGGTGTTTTCTCATTGTCCCTTGACCCAACTTATAACTTAATAAATTTAGTTAGTATACTCTCTGTTCTTCATAAGAAAATGTATTTGACTTAAAATGTATCATTTGAAAAGTCTCTCTGATACTCTTCTGTTATTTAAAGCATAGTCTTTCGACTGATCTGAAATGTGATCATATAATAAAAGCCAGTGAGGAGGAGGACAGAGGGTTGTCATAGTAATTAACATCTCCTAAGTCCATACTCGGGTATGTTCCCAGCTCTGTGCTAATTGCATAACATTCACTATTTTATTTATTGTCTGTGTAAGTGTAGATAGCTCTCTCTTCAGGTCATTATTTTTCTAATAACTTGCCTAGTGCTTAGTACATGGTAGGAGTTCAGTAGATATCTACTGAATGAATGAAAAAACAATGCCTTAAATGGAAAGGATTCTCAGAACAACCGTATGAAGTGAGTGCTGCTATGACTCCCATTTAGTAAAGGGGATTATGATAAAATGAGGGTCAGTACCTTGAACAAGGTCACACTGCCAGTGTACTACACATTTTGGACTTAAATGCAGACTTAGCTCTCCTCTTTCATCAAATGAATATTTAGTGTGTGTTTAGTAGATGCCAGACATTTGGGCTGGAAAAGAATATGGAGCCCTAGAGCTGCATAAACTCACAACTTAATGTGATCTGTCTGAACCAGGGTCTTTTTTGATTGACATAAGAATCCCAAGCATCTCTTCCTATAAACATGGATCTTGGTCTGCCTACCTCACTGCCTGTCCCCATCCTCTGGGAAAAATAGTACCTCCCCCCCTTGATTGTGTTATTTGTGTTATCCAAATAATAGGTGTTTCTTTATGATTTTCCAAATTTAAGAACCAGTACTGAATATGATCTTTCATATGCCATGTGCCTCTCAACTTTCTGAAATCTCTCTTTCTTGCCCTTGAAACTCACAAGCTAGGCAGATGCCACACCTGAGTCTCCAATAGGGACTTTACTACTAGGAAAAAAAAAAAGTCCTCATGCAATGGCCACTTGAGTAGGTTAGTTGTACAGTTTACTGCATATTGTTCCAATAAAAATAGAGGTTACCCCATGTTACCTGAATTATGGACTATTTCCCAGTCCCCTGAAAGTACAGAAAGTCAGAGAATTTAAATAGTGGCTTTGGCATGTGTCATAACCGGTGGATTAGCCTTTTGATTTATGTCTTGCTTGGGCTAATATTTACATTAATCAGAGTTTCTTAAGCACACAGCACTTGACAGAGTAGAAAGCATCCAGGAAGTCACTTAAGGACAGAGCCTTCCAAGTTAGGGTTAAACAAGGGTAGGAGGAAGCTTTGATGATCGGGCACATATGGGTATTATTTTCCACATATGGATAATAATGAACCACATAGCACTATTACATATGGGCTCCAAAGTCATAAAAATATTTCAGATGGGTTGATTTTACACATACACATACCACGTATTCTTCCTTTTGTCCCCCTATGTATTTTCCACTGTTGGTCTCCTAAATCACATTAAATTGAAGTGATCTGTTGATGTATCTGTCTCCCTAACAGATGGTAGACGTCTTACAAGCAGGGGCTGTGTCTCAATCTGCCTTTGTATCCCTAGTACCAGTCGGGCACATAGTAGGTGTGCGGCAAAGAGCAAATTTCATATACAGAACTATTGGCAAACTGAAACAGACAATGTCTGTCAGAAACCTCGGCAGAATTTAGGTAATTCCTGTACATTTTTGAAAACTAAGAGCTAAACTACATCTAAAACTTGTCTGTACTATTATATTGACATTTAAGAAACTGCCAGAATGTCTAGGAATAAGAGTAATAATTTTTTAAAAATTGGATCAAAATGGAAGAACATCAACTGTCATCCATTTGCAGAATCACCATTATCCATCAGCAATCTCAGTAGTTTTATTAGTGTCTGACTTTATTGATCCATTGTTACAATAGAGTAAGTGTGATTGAAGCTGACGGATTGTTAACTGGATCAGGTAATCTTCTGGCTCTGGTTTTGGCAACCCTTGCTAAGTATCTTTTTGTACTCTGGACTGAGGGAGGCTCTTAGTAAAATTGCAGGCCACTGGATTAATGGCAGAGAACCACGAGCACATTAAGAATGTCTTTTTAGAGATATAAAATGTGAAAATGACTATAAAATAGAAAGTGTCCAAAAAAAAAAAAAAAATCCCAGTGCCTCGTAGGAAAGATGGCTATGTTTTACGTAAATAATATGACTCTGGCTTATCCTTCACTGGAAATTCTTCAAAGATCCCCAAGAGTTACATATTACAGGAATACATTCATGTTACAAAATTAACACTGATATTGGATGTCAGGAGAATCAAAAATAACCAAAAGAACTTTAAATTAGAAGTAGCTTAAAGAAGATAATGATACAAAAATACTTTTGTCCCCAAACTGGCTTTTCTGGTTGTTCCCTGCCTCCCAAACAAGGCTGCATTCTGTAAACTATTTCACCGTAGACCAACTGAAGTCTGAAATGTGAGTTCTCACGTTTCTATACAGATGCGTGGGGGGCGGGTGGGTGATGCAAGTCTAATTATTCCTAAAATGCAGTTGGAAATTAGTTGAACCGCTATTAGGTAAATGGGCATCAGGATTAAAAATAACAATGAGGGGGCACCTGGGTGGCTCAGTGGGTTAAGCCGCTGCCTTCGGCTCAGGTCATGATCCCGGGTCCTGGGTTCGAGCCCCGCATCGGGCTTTCTGCTCAGCAGGGAGCCTGCTTCCTCCTCTCTCTCTGCCTGCCTCTCTGCTTACTTGTGATTTCTCTCTGTCAAATAAATAAAATCTTTAAAAAAAAAAAATAACAATGAGTTAAGTTACTGAAATTACCATAACCAAAATTTGCTGGGAAGAAAACATTTTTGTTTGTTGAAAAGAAGTTAAAAATTTAAAAAAAAGGACTCCCAAATTATTCTCATTCCTGCCTTTGTTTTTATATGTTAAACTGTTGACTTTGTTTTCAGGGTTTTTGTTAAAAGCGGAGTGAAGACAAATGACAAAATAGGTCATTTTCTTTTCTGTGGTATCTTTGAGAATTAGTAAGCATGAAATGTGTATATTTTTAAATTTTATGGTTAGTTTGAAATGCAGAACTTGGCTTTACTGTACTTGAAGCTAGCGGTAAGATTGTAGAATGTTTCTTTCTCTGAATGAGGATCTCTGTGAATAGTTTCATTTTTTTTTTTCCTTAAATGTGGTCAGTTAACCTTTGAAGAGTGCTAATTGGAGTAGAAAGTACAAATGGTGTTTCCCAAACTTTATGCGCACTCAGATCCCCTGGGGATCTTGCTAAACTGTAGGGCCCAAAATTATGCATTCCTTTTTTTTTTTTTTTTTAAAGACTTTATTTAGCACGGTGGAGTGGGGGCAGAGGGAGAGGGAGAAGCAGCCCTCCTGCTGAGCAGGGACCCTGATGCAGGGCTCCATCCCAGGACCCTGAGATCATGACCTTAGCTGAAGGTAGACACTTATCCAACTAAGGCACCCAGGCGCCCCCAAATTATGCATTTCTACTAGACTTCCAGGTGATGCCAAAATTGGTGGTTTCTGGGCCATACTTTGAATAGCAAGGGTGTGGAGTACAGTCACTTAACTTCAAAGTAGTGTTGATGAATTCAGTCATAAAGTCATCTTCACGTCCTTGGAGTTATTGGGATCAGTGAAGGTTTGTCAGCCTAAGAATAGATGACATTGATAGAAGTTCCATAAATACTAGAGCAAAGTCTGTTGGTTTGATAGCTTTATACTGGTCTCAGTGGACTCTTGCTTTGTACATAAAGAAGCATTTGAGGCACTACTTAATGAATTTTAAGAAGTTGAGGCTTTAGGCCAAAGTGCAAAACAGAAATGTACTGGTAGTCAGTTAATTAAAAAAAAAAATACCATTTATACAATTGGAATCATTTTTGTGTTCCATCTTGTGCCGATATGTATTACAAATGTTTCCCCCCCCTCTTCATGCAGAGTATGATTTCTTCCATTGTGAACAGCACTTACTATGCAAATGTCTCAGCAGCAAAATGTCAAGAATTTGGAAGGTGGTACAAACATTTCAAGAAGACAAAAGATATGATGGGTAAGCAAAAAACTGTTGCAGTGGTGGCTACATACCATTATGTGTCATTTGGGGGTTTATCAAAGTCACATCTAAAGCCAGGTCTTGAGATTGCCCAATTAGAGATCAATTTAGAATGTTTCTTTGAGGGTGGGGAGTGGGTATGAGTATAATGAGATAATTAAATTCAATAAATGTTTGTGTTTAAATCAGCCAAACTGACTTGGTTGTCAGACATGCAGGAAATCGAGGCGGGAGGAGGGAAGCTGTCATTTTTTAACATCTCAGTGAAGACCTAACCAGGCCTTGAATAACTAATATTAGCTGTGATTTCTCTCAGAGATAAATCATGCTTTTATGTGTTTTGTTTCTGTTTGAGAGAAAGTGCCTATTTTTACACCCAATTTTTAAGGAAATTAAATTGTATTTATAGTTTCCACAATTGAGATCAAGTGATTTTTTTTTTTTTTTTGAGATCAAGTGATTTTTATAGGTCTCATCGCCTGCCCCTCTAGATAGGCACTTCAGTGAGCACACTGCTTTACCGTCCATACCAGAGTCCTCATTACACCATTTTTCAACTTTTAATTCTAGAATGGCTGCCCATCTTCACATGTAAACTTCAGGTCACTATGCGTTATGCAGTAAATGCATTAAAAATTAGTGTAACAAAAACGGCAGATAAAAGTTGTGTGTTGTGGGACGCCTGGATGGCTCAGTTGGTTTAGCAGCTGCCTTCAGCTCGGGTCATGATCCTGGTATCCTGGGATTGAGTCCCACATCGGGCTCTTTGCTTGGCAGGGAGCCTGCTTCTCCCTCTGCCTCTGCCTGCCACTCTGTCTGCCTGTGCTCACTCTCGCTCCTCTCTCTCTGACAAATTAAAAAAAAAAAAAAAGTTGTGTGTTGTGCCGGAGCATTGAGGTTATGATGTTTTCTCCCTCTTGAGTTTGCTAGTGTTACAAAACCAAACACTGTGATCAAGGTTAATGTTTTAATTTCTATTAATGTTTTCTTTCAGGTACTTGTACCTTCCCAATAACATAGGAATGGGATGTTAATATGCATAGCATTGTGCCCTGTTTTAAATCTGTTTCTCTTTCCTTCCATTGCATCCATTTAATAACAACAACAACAATAATGACTTCTCCTAAAGATTTTAAGAAACAAGAGAACCTGAATTTTGAGCATGTTTTAGCTTTTAATATTTGAAGCAAAGCCATCCATCTACCAAAACAGATTCTTTGCCTTTTATAGCTTAGAGCTGTAATGAAGACAATGCATCATTTTTGGAATAATTGCTTGAATTACTATTCCCTGTGAATGGCCCACTTGGGCTGATATCACTGGTAGAAATGTAAGGTTTCTTTCCCAATTCTTAGTTATATTTTGCATATATCAGTGATTATAGCAATGTGATAAGTTCCTCTAAATATAAAGCCTGAATATTTAATAAAAAGAGAAATGGTGATTAAAATCAAGCCAGAGTATACATGAGAAACATGGTGTGCTATTTGGAGAAGACTCACCTGTTTACATACACCAACCATGCTCGGCCTTTCCATTTAAGAGCATCAAACCTCTTCCTTACGGCAGCAAAGCACTTGACATACTTACAGCTGACTCTCAGCCAATCCACATTAGGGACCTAGCCAAGGGAGAAGCATTCATCCTGGTAGGTGGTAATAAATTGCAAAATCATGACAGTATCACCATTGTACCAGGATGACTCCCCGCCCCTTCCTTGAAAGATTGTCTTTAGCATCTGGTGATAGCCATAGCTTCTGCAAGAGACATTTGGATCTTAGCAAAACTGGGTATACTGGCTTGCAATACAGTAAATCATTTGCTTCATTCTCTTGCAGATATACCTGCCACCCATGATAGTTAGAATTAAATGAAGCAAGCCATATAAGATACTCAACCCAGTGTTCAATATGTACTCAGTTATTATTACTTATCATTATGATCACTTTATTTATTATATTGATTACTTTATATATTCATGGCTAGGTAAAAATTGAACATAGATAATATTTATGTCCTTTTTTCCCCTTTCAAACCTTTTGCCTTGAGTAATAACAGTTAATATATATCATGGAAAAATACACGTATATTTCTTTTTGCTTTAATGTATATATTTTCTTAGCTCTAGTTCTTATTAAACAATCAGTGTTCTTCTAGAAGCTATCTTAATTTAAAATAACCATTGCTTATAAGCCTTCTTGGAGAATTAGAATTTAAAAATATTAATTTTATGCCTTAAGCCTAACTGCATTATATAACTAGACATGAAGTACCTGACAGTCCCCTTTTCAGAGTTTGTAGAATTGTGCGGAAGAGGGAAGTAAAAACATAGCCGTTGAGTTCCATCTTGAAATTTTCTTAGTTTAATTGGATCTTTAATGTGCCCTGTGCCTACTGTCTCTGTTTAGGAAATGGTCAGAATCCTTATCAGCGTACCCATCACTGTTAACATGACTTTCCTTTTGTCTGCTTTAGTTGAAATGGATAGTCTCTCTGAACTGTCCCAGCAAGGTGCCAATCACGTCAACTTTGGCCAGCAGCCGGTCCCAGGGAACACAGCTGAGCAGCCTCCGTCCCCCGCACAGCTCTCCCATGGCAGCCAGCCCTCTGTCCGGACCCCTCTACCGAACCTGCACCCTGGGCTCGTGTCAACGCCCATCAGTCCTCAATTGGTCAACCAGCAGCTGGTGATGGCTCAGCTGCTGAACCAGCAGTATGCAGTGAATAGACTTTTAGCCCAGCAGTCCTTAAACCAACAATACTTGAACCACCCTCCCCCTGTCAGTAGATCTATGAATAAGCCTTTGGAGCAACAGGTTTCAACCAACACAGAGGTGTCTTCCGAAATCTACCAGTGGGTACGTGATGAACTGAAACGAGCAGGAATCTCCCAGGCAGTATTTGCACGTGTGGCTTTTAACAGAACTCAGGTCAGTTTTGTTTTGTTAGTATGGTTCTCTCTTTCCTTTTTCTCCCTTCTCTCTTTAGTCCTTGACTAATGCTGATTCTTTTACTTTGTGTTAACATTTAATCCTTCTTGTCGTGTGGTCACACTGTCTTGTTCTTGGTGGCGCCTAAGTTTCATCACTCCTTTCCCTCTCATAAACCTCCTTTACCAAGAAAGATACAGACCAACGACTCAAGGGCCTTGAGAGGATAAATTCATTGTCAAATATATTTCAAATGGTCATTACCTATGCTTTTACATAGTGAAATCATAGGCTGGTAGTAGAAGCAGATTGAGAAGCATTTCATGACTTGGTCAGGGCCATTGGTAGGACTCTGAGCTTCTAGCCCACTATCTTTCCTGTTACCCCCATATCTGACATAAATATGTTAACATCCCTTGTTTATGTTCCTCTACAACTTTTGAGGGCGGAAACCCCAAAAAACATTGTGGTACTCTATAAATAGCAATTTCTACCCTTTAATTTGAACAGCCCTTGAGGAGGGGGTTATACAGATATGTATACATAAGGCCTATTAACCTGAAATGTTTCTTAGCTTTGTCTCCTCCCCTCTTTACATTATTATTAATGTTCCTCCAGACTTCATTCTTTAGACCAGAAACCACCAGATATTTTCTGTAATTGCCCAGATAGCAAACATTTTAGGCTTTGAGGGCCATAAGAGCTGTGTCACAGTGTCTGGTGTTAGGCAGCCATGGACAATAGGTGAATGGATGTGAGTATCCTAGTAGTGTTTCAGGAAAACTATTTACAAAAAACAGGCCCAGGGGTAGCTTTGGCCTGCAGGCCTTAGTTTGCAGACTTCTCCCTGAGATCTACATACTCCATGTTCACACCTTTATCCTCCTGGGCAAATACCTGTGAAGATATTATCAGCAGGGAAGATGTTTAGAGGGACCTGGAGAAAGAGTGGTAGTAAGATATGGGAAGGCCTTAAGATGAAAAGTCTGAAACAAATCCATTCTATTAAATTGTGAATGAGAGGATTTTTTTTAAATTTCTTTTTTTGGAAATTAGTGTGGTTCGTATGGTTTTTATTTTTGGCCCAGGCACACTAAAAAAACCAAGAGAACATGTAACTTTGATTAGAAATGAGGACGTTATGTCCTTTCAACTTTCTTGTTTTACCACTGTTCTTTCGTCAATTTGTTTTTTGGCCTGACTCATACTTTCCTTTCATATTTAAGTTATTTTGTTTATTACATGATTATAACAATGAGATTCTGGTACAAAAATAATCTAGTATTAATTCCTTATTGGCAGAGTTTCCATATCTAGGAGAATCCCAGCAGTGACTTATTTTTGGCTTGCTTTAACTGGATTGAAGTTAGGAGGCCGGACAAAGCCTTTAACTAAATCAGTGTTTGTTTTCACTTTCTTTATCTGTATTTTTTGTGCATCATTTGTCTTTTTTAAAGGGGAGTTGCAGAAGGTTATGTCTCAGGTTAAAATTGTATGATTTTACTTACTTCTCTATTTTTACAACTTAAAAAAATGTGTTCATTATTAGCCAGTAAATTTCGTGATACCATATTCAGTGGGAAGTAATTATTTAAAAAATTAAATGAATGAATGAATGAATCAAGAGTGAACTTCTAGATAATCCTGTTTCTAGCAGCATTCTTTATTTTTGGAAATAGCAGTGACTTCTAGTATTTCTCAGTACTGGGAAAAAATAGGTCTCTACATAAAAGATCAGTAAAATACTTGTCAATTTAATTGAAAACCCACAAAGCCAACAGTGACATGAACACAAATGAAATATAGATTTACTGATAAGTGTTTCAAAAATTGAGCAATGTGTTATTTCTTAAAGCACTAAGGAATGTATTTTATATGGTGAAGAATGACTAGAGAAGTTAGCTGAGGGATGTGTGAAGTTACCATCCGTCGGTACCGTTTTTCTTCTCTTGGGTTGTGATGTCACACCATTACTCTGAAGAGCTGACCACTTGTTCTGCATCTGGTTCTCACAGTGACTGATTCCATGGATATCTCTAGGATTTGTTGCTGGGAAGAAGGCAGAATTAGAATTTGCTCTCTTTTTATGTCATATTAATCTCTTTGAAAAGATAGTTATCTCTGTGGTTAACATCAAAAACAGTGACTTAAATTTTTGTGTGGTAGGGGAGTGAAACAGTGACAGCTTTGGTATCGAGCTCTCTTTATTTAAAATAGTTAATTTAGAAGAAAGTTACTACCATAAAAATTATTTGGAGCCCAGGGTGATAGAGGGATTTGGTTTTAGACCTTTATATTAGTAATTGGTATCCTCAGTTGAAGTGGATATTGGCCATATTTGAAGCTGCTTGACTTAAATTAGCATAATTATCTATGTATATTTAAGTGTTCACTTTTTGGGAACGAGCTTTTGAACACGCAAGCATACATGTGTTTTTGGTGGTCATACTTAAAAACCACACGCACGCGCACACACACAGCTGCATTTATTTTAATGATTATACATTCATATGAATGCATGTAGTGTGTTTATTTCAAAGTGTATGCATTTCAATAAAAGCAGGTGCAGAGTGAGAGTGTATGGTGTAAGTGTGGAGTACGAAAATACACATGCTAATGCATATGTATAGACAAGGAGCTCTGCAGTTAAATCGCACATCACACATTTGTGTGCACTTATTACAATGTGCAATTCCAAATCCAAGTTTTAAAAAATAATGTAAAATATGTACATGCAAATCTAAAGTTATGATCAGATAAAGAAACTGGTACCCTATAAACAGTATGTTAAAACATTAATATAATAGATAATACTATCATGAATTGAGACCATTTTAGACATTGACAGCTCTGTGCAACTTTAAAATCCTGGATTTCATGTTTTAAGTCTTAACGGAAGAACTTTCTCATCATCCTAATTGGGTCTCCTAATAAAACCCCTCTCTTAAGACTTTCACACTTGACTATTAAAAAAGAAAAAAAAAAAGTTTACCTTTTCTGAAAATTTATGGTGAAATTTATATAATTACTTGTTTTAAGGACTTTTTCCCCTTCTGAATTGATGGGCATATGTTCTTTAATTGCTACTGAAGATACCAGCTTTTAGCATATGTCATTCATTCAGTTATGCCTACTTGAGGTCTTTTTAATGGAAACCTATGGCTAAAAATAATTGCCAAAGCTTCTAGATATATACTTTTCAGTTCACTTCTCTGTATTATTTCGATTTAAGGATTGTGATAGAAGCAAATATATTCGGGCGCCTGGGTGGCTCAGTGGGTTAAGCCGCTGCCTTCGGCTCAGGTCATGATCTCAGGGTCCTGGGATCAAGTCCCGCATCGGGCTCTCTGCTCAGCAAGAAGCCTGCTTCCCTCTCTCTCTCTCTGCCTGCCTCTCCGTCTACTTGTGATCTCTCTCTGTCAAATAAATAAATAAAATCTTTAAAAAAAAAAAAAAAGAAGCAAATATATTCGTTAGTGCCTTTTTTTTTTTTTAAATAAAACCCAGAGTTTAACTCTGATCCCATTCTGTGGCTTTTTTCCCTTTTTTCTCCCCCCGCCCCTTGTCTTTGGCACACTTTATTTTCCAGTAAAATAAAGAATGAAGATGGATTATTCAAAACTGATAACAGTAATGGACCATCATGTAATGTTTTATTGAATTTGAGTTCTGTAAATTATGTGGTGGAGAGAAATTTGCCTGCTTAAGTATAACAGAAATTGCTACTGTGTTCCTATAATTCTTCACAGTGTAATTTAAGGAAAGTCCACTATCCATATCACTATTGAATAAAAGGTAAAAAGGTGCTATTACCCCAACGTGACAGCTCTCGTTTAGCCTCCCAAGCGACAGAGATAAATGTGTCTGCTTATAACTTACTTGGCAGGAGTCCAAGGTAGTAGGTGGAGTTGAAAATAGTCTTTCACCTGGACATATGATTAAAAATTCACAAAACAACAGAGGCAGGTAGTCTTGAAGAATATTCTACGTATTTTCTTTTTAGAGAGGGAGGTTTCATGAAATCATATTTTCCTTCTGAGTGCTTTGAAGTTCCATGAAGCTGATAAAATCTATTTGAATCAGTGATTATGTTCAAAGAGGAGACAAACGGGAGGCCAGACAGGCCTTTTGTTCTGATTGGCAGTCTCTTTCGCTTATCTGCTATTTTAAAGAATTCATAATTAGCTTTTGGAAGTACTGATAATATTTATTGAAGGTTTTTTTCTTTCTTTTATAATTACTAATGAATTTTACTTGTAATAACTTGTAAACTCTTTTTGGAATGTAAAAAAGGTTTAGGAATTCATCAGTAAGTTCACTCTTTAAGTGAAAAAAAAATTAGAATACTCACTTAACCCCTATGTGATGACAATGCAGAATAATTCTGTTTTTATGTAAAAAGCACATAGTGCATTATTTGAAGATGTAAAGTCCAAATGAAAAGCAGAGTCTCATTTCCAATAAAATTAATATTCATGAGTTGTTGGTAACTTACTACATAACACAAATTCTCAAGTTCTTTTCAGAAACAAGAGTGACTGATGATTTTGTTTGACTTTGTTCGGTAAATTCACTGAGGACCTATGGTGCACAGTACTGATGATAATGTTTCAGTCCTGGTGTTTTAGTGTGTTCTCTGAGATAGCAAGTAACGTACATCATGACCTTGACATATGACTTTAGCACGAAGAAAAGATTTTGGTAATAGATACCTCTTAACTCTTCACAGGGGATTACTACAAATGACCTTGACCTAAGTCTGAAGTATATTTTTGACTATGGGAAATAAGAAAGAGGGACAATGTACATCTTGATGCATAAATGTACCTACTCAAATAACAACAACTCATGAACAGGATGAGAACATGCATTCTGGGGGAGGGGGATAATTAACACATTCTAATCAAAACATTTTCTAACAATATTTTCAAGCATTTCCACCAGGGGGCACTCCCCTCATTGAAAGCCTGGGCCAAAAAAAAAAAAAAAAAAATCCGAAGGTTTCTAAAACACCTGACACTGTCTACACTGGCTGCTTTTGAGTGTTCCAGGATTTGAAATATCTCTTTAGACCTTAACATACTGCAGGCAGAAAAACTGTCCTTGCTGCAGTAGAATAATTAAGTGGAAATAAACGCTTTGCCCCTAAAATACTTTAAATGCTCTACTGGGAAGTCATACCAACATCAAAATATGGGTAGAGGAAATTTTAAATTTTCTCCCAAGTGACCTACTATCTTCTAATTTAAGCATGCAGGAATGACTAAGTTTCATATTAACACGACTTGATAGAGAATATTTTATGTATTTTTCATGTGTTTGCTTTTCTCACTATAGTTCTCTGCTGTCTCAGAAAACATTTTTAATAGAGATGATAGAGTATTTTGTTATTTGAGATTTATAAATGTCTAATTTCAAATTTCCCAAATACAGTAACATGCTGAGTATTTATAGGATCTCTTTTGACCTAATCTGTTTGTTTTTTTTAAAATTTCTGAACAGCCAAGGTAGATAAATGTCTTACAAAGTGCCATATAACTTTTCATTGAAGCCTTACTTTGATTAAATTAAGAATTTCCATTAGATAGTAGCATATCTTCGTTCTTAAGTTTCTATTAGTCATTTACAATTTTTTCCTTTTGTGGTCTGAATACACATAATTAATCCACGTAGTAAATATTTATCAAACACTTATGTGGTAGGCATTGTGCTGGGATGACAGAAATGAGTATTAGGTTATTCTACTCAAGGAATTGATAACATTGTTTTTAACTATATTGTACATTTTGTCTGTTGATTTCTTTGTAGCTCATATATATTGCTTTGCCAAGCACATCTTCTAATATATGACATTTGGTGGGGAAAAGTAGAGAGCAAGGACTATTTTTTTACACCTCTTTTCAGGCGTTTTTTTGAGACCTGTATTTTTCAGTTTCAATGTGACACATCAGAAACACAGTCAATCTAATTAGTTGGCCTTGTGCAAATTAAATAGCTGGATGATTGACTGCCTGTTTGACTGAATTTTAGTTAAATTGACTGGATGTTTTATTCTTGTATAAACACAGTTGCAGCATTACTTGTCAGTCTTATGAATGAAAGAACATGCACCCTTCATTCTTCAGTCACATTTTTTTTTTTTAAAGGAGGTCCTACCTTTTTTTTTTTTTTAAGATTTTATTTATTTATTTGACAGATAGAGACCACAAGTAGGCAGAGAGGCAGGCAGAGAGAGAGGAAGGGAAGCAGGCTCCCTGCTGAGCAGAGAGCCCCATGTGGGGCTCGATCCCAGAACCCTGGGATCATGACCTGAGCCGAAGGCAGAGGCTTTAGCCCCCTGAGCCACCCAGGTGCCCCTTCAGTCACATTTTTTAATGGGGAAACTGAAAGTTCAGATCCACTCTCCAGGTTTCAGATGCAGGACCAAGTGAGAGACTAACATTTACTTGTAAGCCCCCTCGGCCTATTGGAGGTTCTTTTGAGTCATTTTTAAAGTAGACAGTGCTTTTATATTGTCTGTGACTAGGTGTTATATGTAGGCAATATAGTACCTTATCCCTGAGGAATTAGGAACAAAACTAGGTTTGCACTTCCAGGGAATCATGAAAAATTCCAAATGTTGTTATCATCTAAGTCTCAATCATTTTGATACGACACTTTGCTTCCCCTTCCCCAAATGTTCCCTTTCACCATTTCTGCAGGGTTATTGGTAAGTGAAATTTACAAATGATGTGGAGATCTTGACAGCATTTTATTTGGAGCTATCTTGTGATAAACTGATATTCTGGCTAAATGTAGAAAGCAAATATGACTTGGTATTCCAGGCGTTATTTCATGCACAAAATGAAAGAGGTAAAGGATGCTCAGCTCCTATCAAATGGGCAGAAAATTTTTGTAATCCTTTATTTCATGTAATTCCTTAAATAAAAATGAGGAAACCCATTTATTTTTGAAAGACTTCTTCCAAAAATTAAAAAAGAAAAAAAATAGTTGACAATTAATGCTCTAGTATTTGGGGAGAGAGAAACACCTTAAAGGAGCTTACTAGTGGTTTGTAAATTTCTTTTATAACTAATAAAGACTTCTATTCCTTAAAAAAATTGGCAACCGGAGAATTTGATAGTATTCTTTTTTTTTTTTTTAAAGATTTTATTTACTTGACAGGGATCACAAGTAGACAAAGAGGAAGGCAGAGAGAGAGGAAGGGAAGCAGGATCCTCGCTGAGCAGAGAGCCTGATGCGGGGCTCGATCCTAGGATCCTGAGATCATGACCTGAGCCGAAGACAGAGGCTTTAACCCACTGAGCCACCCAGGCGCCCCACTTTTCCTGGGCATGCCATTATGGATTTTTGCACTGTAAAAATGGGGTTATGTATTTCAAATTTAATCAATGATTTCTGAAGTTCAAAATTTCAACCTGTTACCCAGAGGTATAGTTATAGCATGATATTATTCATGGTAGTCTGTACAGTTTCCTTAAACGTTGAATAGAAGGAATCACTTGTCATTAATTTGAAAATTAAAGGATAACTTAAAATATTGCCTATGAAAACATAGCATGCTTTAGAAATATTCTTTTTTCTAATATGTTACAACTCATTTTCTGGTATTTTCTTCGAAAGTTCTCCTTCCCTAGAAGTGGCTTTGTATCTTTACATATTGGGCTCTCTGCATTCCACTGCCTTTGTCTGGGCAGCTTGAGAACTATACAGTTCAATGCTGTTGTATTATGAGCATTTCATTTATTCTTAACTTCCCTGGATCGTCTCTCTGTGAAAGATTTCATGGCAAGTTAAGCTACTCAAAGGAAGGAGACCAATTAGGCAGTTTCAGTTTGTGTTATATGTAAAGCAGATGCTTAATAAAATTAAGAATACAATTGAGGCTCTCCTCTCTACCACTTCAGTTGTAACTAACATATTTCTATGCAGAATTAATGCTTTTGACTGTTCATTTTCTAAACAGAGCGGAGGAGAGGGAAGGATCACTGCTGGCTGGGCAGAGCTCAGGAGCTAGCTCACCCTGTACCTTCATTCCCTGCAGGGCTTGCTTTCAGAAATCCTCCGAAAGGAAGAGGACCCCAAGACTGCATCCCAGTCTTTGCTGGTAAACCTTCGGGCTATGCAGAATTTCTTGCAGTTACCAGAAGCTGAAAGAGATCGGATTTACCAGGATGAAAGGGAAAGGAGCTTGAATGCTGCCTCGGCTATGGGTCCTGCCCCCCTGATAAGCACACCGCCCAGCCGCCCTCCCCAGGTGAAGTCTCCTGTCCTCTTTGGCCTTCTTCTTCCTCTTCTTCTTCTTCTTCTTCTTCTTTCTTAATGTTTGAGGAAGGATCTCAGCAAGAAATTGGAAAAAGAGATGAATAGATACCACTTTTTCTAAAAATAATAATTCATAGAGTGACTTGAGGAGAATTTGGTCCCAAATCAGTGATTCTGATATAAAAACAGTAAGCTACTAATTAGAGGAAAGAAAATTGCTTTGTGTTGCTTCCTTTTAGGGGTTCTTTGGGGGTGCAAGTAGTCTTTAAATGGGATGTTTGTCTCTACTACTATTATTAAGTGAAGAAATATTTTAAACTCAATAGGAAGAAAAGTAATAAAGTCAGTTTTATCCCTATGAGTTTGGGAACTGCCGTCTGAATAGTAAACAAATAAAAATAAATAAATAATTCCATTTGTATTTATGCTTTCCAATACGAAGTGCAGCTGGTACCAATTACACATCATCTCGTTTGTAATCTTTCATAATTAAGTTTAATACAATCCTTGAAGGCAGCTTTAAATGGGGCTGATAAGGAATTCCACCCGTATTCCCAGAAATGGGCACATTTTCTATTTCCCAAATTTTCGTACTTTTTAGAAAGGACAGAACTCATCATGCAGGTAACTTTGTGTATGTGTATCTATATTTTTATTTTTTAAATCAAATTTTAAAGATAGCCTGTAATTGTTATGAGGATTCAACAAGTTGATTTGCAGTATAAGCTACTACACAAAAGTGGTTTAGACTTCAAATCAATAGGCAAATATATTTCTTACACATTTAATTTATTGCATGTACAGCCCTTAAAAATAAGGTCAGCTAAAACGTGATAAAAATTGAATATGGAACACAAATTCAAAGTATTCTTGTAATATAATGTTATCCTGAGATCATAACTTGATGTTAATTTCTTTTCATCAGCAGTTAAAAGAAAACAAAACAAAATGCTTTTCCGTGTATGGAAATATAGAAAAAACACACAGCGCTAAAAATGAAACTGCTACAGATAACTTCATCAATAAGGAATAGACATAATATTCGGTCACTTGTTGAGGTTCTTAAAGCTCTATGTTGTAATGTTATGAAATGAATCTTTTGTAGAAACGTCCGAAGTCCGTTTTCTCCATTTTATGTAATGAAAATCAATTTGGTCTTAATGTCTAGGGCATAGACTGCAAGAAAGTCATTGCTGTAATTGTGGATAAGAAAGTCATACGTCTCTAGCACAGAATAATGGTATCTATCTGCATGTATACATATCCACTGGTCTACACACACAATGATTGAATTTGATCTGTAAAGCCTTCCATAAAGTATTTCTTAAGAAAAAGAATGAGAATATACATATATATGACTTTTTATATATATATGAATTTATATCTATGTATGACTATATATGTATGTATATGACTTTTTAAGAGTGATTAAACAAAAAATACTGTACTTTGGACTTGGTTTAACACTTAGTATGTGGTGTTTAGAGTTAATACACCGTCATTAGTTAACTTTGCTTCTACAGAAGGCCTCTGGGCAAAGAGTTACTTTACTTATCACTTAATCTGCTATACTAACAAAAGAATTGCTTACTTAAGATCAGTATGAACTTCAGCATTGAGCTGTTCCTTCTTTTTTTTTTCTAATCTATCTAAATATTTGACTTAGTAGTTCCTTAACACAGTTTTTGTTTTCTAATTTTTTATATGATCATGGTGCTTTTGTTTTTCCAGATGTCCTTATTCATCAAGTTTTTTCTTTAGCCATGTTTCCAGTAATTTTTAAATGGTATTTCTTTTCACATACTATTAAGATACTCTTGGGCAGCTCTCTTACATATGTGTCTAAAGACTGCTGATAAGTTGGGGTAGAAAATATAATTTATTTTGGCCTGCATTATTGATTAACTGGTTGAGCCACTCTTTGCTATATTTGTTCTCAAGAGGGCTTGAGAAGCAAGCCCTTAGCTGGAATATCTAGCCAATGATGAACATGTAAGGTATGGAGATACCACAGATTCTTAGTGAAACTCTTTCAAAGGAGAAAAGTTTCTGAAATGCGGTATTACTG
This sequence comes from Lutra lutra, assembly GCF_902655055.1. Taxonomy (NCBI): domain Eukaryota; kingdom Metazoa; phylum Chordata; class Mammalia; order Carnivora; family Mustelidae; genus Lutra; species Lutra lutra. The sequence continues at coordinate 137,461,501 of NC_062278.1, read as the reverse complement.
GCCATCTAACCAAATTCCAAAACGATTATCTGATGTGTGTATAATTTTATTTCACTGCTATAATACGCATCTTCAAGTATCTTAATTTGCCTTACTGAGTAGAATCCCTTTGCGTTACTTAATATTATTGTAATAGAGCTCACAACCAGTTTGTTCACCTTTTACCCTCCAACAGTGACTTTATGAATGACATTTTAAGAAATCTTTAATGCATTAAAAGTATTATCGATGTAAAATGAGTACTTAAGATGGGAACAAATGTTTCTCTGGCAGCCAAATTAGTAATGTTTTGCAACTGTTGAAATTGAATGCTTTTAAAGAGGAACCAATACACTATACTTAAGGTTTTAATATGCATATGACACATGATCAAAATGGAAGGGGGAAAAAGGACAAAACCACAAATACAGAAACAGATGGCAGAATTTTGTCTTTTTTAATTTTATATTTTGACAAAGAGGAGTTCATTATTGCATGTCATTTCCCCTTAAATGAAGAGATCTGAAACATATTTTGAGACAAATCTTTAACTTGTTGGACGTGAACTCTGATTTCTTTATAAAGGACAGCTTTTTATTATTATTTATTTATTTATTTATTTTTAAGTAGACTCCACACCCCAACATGGGGCTTGAACTCACGACCCTGAGATCAAGACCTGAGCTGAGATCAAGAGTCGGATGCTTAACCTACTGAGCCACCCATTTGCCCTTAAAGAAAACTGTTTTTTAAAGGCAGAGGTCCCTTTTGGCTCACAGGAGATCCAGACCACTTTGAGGACCAAGAGAGCTGGATTCTCTTCCAACTCCTACCCTGTAGAGTTGAGGTTATACCAAAGATGACTGAGGTGTCCTCCCTAGGTCATACCAGACCGAAGACCTACACTGTTGAGGAACTTGGATTCTAAATGATCTTTAAGAAGAAACTTCCCTTTTAGTAAGGCTGTATATTTTATTCCAAGGAATCTTTCCCCTGGGAAGATCTAGACTAAACATCAGAAGTCACTATAGCCCTTGCCTAGGAGTGATACCTCTGGTGCAAACCTGTCCCATGTGCTTCAAGAGGGGCAGCCATGCCATGGGTTTTGTCCTCTGTCTACAGCAGTAGGCTCCAGGTCTGACATATTTGCTGAAAGCCTATTTTCTTTTCTTTTTTTTTTTTTTTTTAAAGATTTTATTTATTTATTTGACAGAGAGAGATCACAAGTAGACGGAGAGGCAGGCAGAGAAAGAGAGGGAAGCAGGCTTCTTGCTGAGCAGAGAGCCCGATGTGGGACTCTATCCCAGGACCCTGAGATCATGACCTGAGCCAAAGGCAGCGGCTTAACCCACTGAGCCACCCAGGCGCCCTGAAAGCCTATTTTCATAATGTACATGTTCTAATTCAGGAAATAAGAATATCTTATACTTGATAATGGTTTGCAGTTCTCTGACAACTTCATGCCCATGAATTCGTTGAATCCTCATACCAACCTTATGGTTGGAGAAAGAGAAGAAAACCAAGTTTAAGGTTGAGTTTGTTTTCACATCTGCCTATTAATATTAAGTCTCTTGCTTTCTCCTACCTCAAGCCATCTCCTTGAAACACAAGCACTTTAGAAAGGGGAAAATGAAACTTGGGGACTTCTTCTGTTTTTCACAGAGGGTGGGAAGTTTTATTTTTAGATTAGGAAGAGGAACACACATGAGAACCTTCTTCTGATAGAATACGTTAAATGGTTGACAAATGATCCACTCGAAGATTTCAGACAGTTGGGCATTTCTGAAATGGTGGAGAAAACAGCCCTTTCCAAACTTTGCTTCATATGAAAATGTTGGGGGAACCCAAGCCCTCCAAAACTCCCTGATCCTAAAGGCTTCTTTTCTTACTATGCTTAGCAAATTTTACAAATGAGTTTATAGGAGGAGTTTGATTAATAATAATTAGTGGTTACTTTCTGGAACTTGTTTTTTCCACAGATCAGTTTTAAGTTGATGATTTCTATTTAGTTGCATTCTTACTCTGATTTTATTTGTGTGTTTTAATATGTGCGACTTTTGGAGTTAGGTTAGCACTTTCCGTTTCCATAAGGACTATTTGAAAGCCTATAATTATCAAGTTATAAATTCTACATGAATTACATAATGCTTTTTTTCTTTATATTTTTGTATCTCTTTATGTAATTCTTTAGTTTCTTCAAAAGGAAGATGGGTTATTTTATAACAGTCCTTTAGAAAATGTAATAAGTTCATATAAGCAATGTATAATTCATCTTGTAGCTGCGCACCCTTCTACCTCTTTCCAACAAAGTCTTCTACAATGTAATGAAACAGGTTCAGTTATGGGCAGGAACTTAACACTTGATAAAAGTTTTGTTTTGAATCACTTGGCCAGCATGATTTTAAGATCTTACGTGCTCATGAAATGCTTCCCATCATCAGTCATCTTTTAAAATACTAGAGGACTTTTTAAGGTCCATATTTGGAAAATAATTAATATTGTTCCTAAAAAGAACAGAAAGAAAAGTATAAAAAGATAGAACCATGATATTCAAACAGTTTTAATGTACAAAAATTTGAAAATGGGAACCATTTTCTTTCACCAGTAAGAATACCTTTAAGTAGCACATTTCTTATATCACATTACCAAGAAAACATTTATAGTTTGCATACCTTGCCAAATAAATTCAGGTTGGATTTCTAAAACGAGTGACAAAGCCACTTGCTAAAAATTAGATATTAACGAGCCAGATTTAGCAAAGGGCCACCAAAAAGCAGATCCAGCATGTCTTTAAAAAGTTAGAATTTTTCCAAATAAAGAAATTCTGTGTAACATCATAACTTCAGTAAAGAGCATTAGTTTCTAAGATAAGCATTAGCATTAGACAGACTTCAATTTAGATCTCACATTGCCTTATGAATAAATTCTTTGTTTTTGGAGAGTTTTCTCAAATTTTAAAATGGGGCAGTAATAGTACTTACTCAAGCTTTCATGCAGGTTAGAGCTAACGTTTCTGAACATGATGCCCAGCACATGATAAAAAGGTAATAAATGCCAGCCTTTGTTGTTATCATAATTATTATTAAAACTACATCACACTTTAATTGCGTGTGTGTATGCACACGTGAGCTGTGGACTTGTAAGCAGTTCCTCCTCCATCAAGGAATAGTATGCTCACCAGCCAGGACCACAGTAGAGCTCGTTTGTGTAGTACATATGTAGTATGTAGCATGGATATAGTATTTAGAGTTCATTTTTTAGTATGATTTGATGCATTCAGCAATCCAGAAAGAAACAGAATAAGATTCTCAGGGAAAATCTGTGTTCTACCGTACAATTTTAGAGATATATAAAGCCAGTCGACCCTAGTGCTTGCACCCTCTCCTCACGTGGGAGGGTAAAGGGTAAATAGTAGAAGCTCCAATTCCTAACTACTTCCCTGGCGCCACTGTAATGATGGAGTAGTACGCCCTACCTTGATAAAAGCTATGCAGAAAGCAACTGCATTTATTTTACCTCCTGTGCTATTTGCGGAGAAGAGCTGAAGAGTAGTTTGTTTTGCCTGGAATGAACTACTTTATGAATTTTAATGTGTGATATAATATTAAAAGCTAAACCAGGATTAAAGAAGATTTTTTTTGTACTAAGCTAAAATAGTACTTAGTAGAGTGAGGTATAAAAGATTTTTGTTTCCATTTTTACCTGGGGAAAAATTCAGCTTTCATATTTTTGAAAAGCTGTCCAAGTCAGTTCCCCTTAAGCAATAGCTTGTGTTTAGGAAAAAATGTGATTCCAGAATTCTAATAGCTTATCTATGATAAGATACATATCTGAGCCAAGAAGATGATAAAGAGCTTTTCTAAATATTTTTAAAATGAGTAATACAGAGTTTCTTACTTTATATTTTAAAAAATTGTCGCTCTTTTTTTTAATTTTTAGAAGTTTCATGTGGACGTCTTTTCCACTTTTGATTGTATTGGCTCCTAGGAAACAGTTGGTTATTTTTTTTTAAATGATTTAAAATTCTTGCTTTTTGGTTTAAGTTGTAATTGCTTTATTAAAAAAAATTAACGAAATTTTTAGAAACCAAATCACAGGGTTGAAACAAATGATTATAGCCCACCTCAAAGGTAAATTCTTAAACATAGTTTTTACCAAAAGAATGAAAATTATTTTAAAAACATACCAAAACAACAAGTTTCCAAAGTCCGCTCTCTTAAAGATTGCTAAGCAGACTGCTACCAAGGAACTGTTTTTTCCGATGCCCCGGACTTCATGCTCCCATTTCCATAACATTCAATTTTCAAAGCGATTGAAATGGCTTTTCTTTTCTCTTTCATTTAAACAGTGAGAAAAATAGGTATTAAGAGAGACCCCCCTGGGGTGATCAAATCTATCCTTTTGCCTCAAAGCAAGACCACCCCAGAGCAAAGTTGCGAATCTCACCAAAGCAACTTTGTAGGCAGTTTATGGTAATGCATTAACTCTTCTGGCTCCCCAGGTGGTATTTAGCAGATTGTTGCTTCAGAGCCCTGTGGATGTTCTTAGTGGCCTCCAGTCCTTAATATACCTCTGTAAGTGCCCTTGCTTTCTGGGGTCACAGAGCTAGAAGGGGGGCTCTGGAAATTGACCCTACACACTTGCCATCCCCGTCTCCTGCTTAGAGTTTAGCAGTGGCAACTGGGGACCAACCAGTGGGTCGCTTATCCTGTCTTACTCTCTGTTTCCTCACTTGGGCCTGTGGTGCACCCATTTCACAGTATCATCGTTTCAGTGCTCAGAAGGGTAGAATTGAGGGGGAAAGATGAGCTGCCTCCCAGATAAGCAAGAGGTGAGTTATTTTGCTAACTGGCTAGAAGTTAGAAGGCATTTTTTTTTAAAGACTTATTTATTTATTTTGACAGACAGAGATCACAAGTGGGCAGAGAGGCGGGCAGAGAGAGAGGAGGAAGAAGCAGGCTTCCTGATGAGCAGAGAGCTGGATACAGGGCTTGATCCCAGGACCCTGGGATCATGACCTGAGACAAAGGCTGAGGCTTTAATCCACTGAGCCACCCAGGCACCCCAAGGCATGTTTTAAGACTCCTATTTAGTGTCTTAAGTGCAGAGTATCAAATTGTTTAGGATAACCTCTGCCCGTCTTTTGATACCAAATATTAAGGGGGAAATGAAGTAGGCCCAAAAGACTTAGAGCTGGACTAAAGGGGTGTATCATTTCGTGACAAAAGAAATCATTCATTTATTCCAAAATGGACTTCATTTTCGATCGCTTATCGTATATGTGAGAAATTGTCCAGGATGCAACAGAAACCCAGATTCTGGAAAGGATCCTAAGAGATGTGGTCCGCAGTGAATTATCTGGTTGGGAGAAACAGGGTCCTGCATCTGTGGGTAACTTTTCATTGACATTTTTCACCAATTTCCTAGTGAAAAAGCAACTGCATAGTTCATACGTAAATTTTTCAGACTGGTTCACATAACTGCTTAATAAAAATTAAATTTGGAGTTTTAGAAATTAATAATAGTATCAATAAATTTTGAGGTTGAGATTTTATTTTTACTCCCAAATTTTTACTGCTGACACCTGCTTATCGTTATTACCAAAGACATTGGTACTAATTTTTTACTCAAGATTATTCATTTGAATGTATTTATAGTCACTGATTATATAATTTGTGTAACTTGAAATAATATTCTATTAAATATTGTGAAACATTTTCTTACTGTCTGGTTCCACGAGTCAAAAGGAAATAGTTATGTACAGGGGTGCCAGGAAAAGATGAAATAATTATACAGAACAGCTTGGACATGCACGTGTAAAATGCAACCAGCCTTTATGATAATTAAGCAAGGCGCTCTACCTGTTTCATGGATGGATAGAAGATTTAAATATGCAGCTCTGCAAATGGCTTTGTTATGGAAGATTTTTTAAATGAAACATAAGAGAAGCAGGCATAAAGAAAGGAATCTAAAATTAAAAAGGCCATAGGATGTAATAGCTATTAGTGATGCAATTGTCTATTAGGCACCGGGCACCCAGTGAAGATACAGCACTGGGCATTACGATTTTAATTGTGAATTTCCTTTGTTAGAATTGCAATAGACAGTAATTGGGAAACAATTAGTTTAGGGTTTTCAAGTCTTTGAAACTATTCTGTTTTCCAGAAAACTTACTTTATGGCATTCTAATTCCTGTTTGTCAGCTGGCAGTGGCTGTCTTATTACGGTCGCGATCACCTGTGACAATGTGACTTTCTTAACTTAAGCAATCTGATCTCGGGGTAATAACTAATGTTGAATGACTGCACTGTTGATCACCTTGATCATAAAAGGAGCAAGAGTGTCCAGTTTGGATGCTGAGCCTGAAAAGCTTCAAAACAATTTGGCCAATGAAAAATGACAGTCATGTTCAAAATGTTTTGTAGGTGAAAACAGCTACTATTGCCACTGAGAGGAATGGGAAACAAGAGAACAATACCATGAACATTAATGCTTCCATTTATGATGAGATTCAGCAGGAAATGAAGCGCGCCAAAGTGTCCCAAGCACTCTTTGCAAAGGTTGCTGCAACCAAAAGCCAGGTAAGAACCTCGGTTAGGCACTGAGAATGTTGATCTGCGATGCCAGTGCAAGTTTCGTTCAGAGGGGGGTCTGTTTTCAGTATGAACCTGCATCACTGAGAGGAACGGTCTCCAGGATTCTCGACAGAGCTTTGTGATGAAACAAAGTGTTGTTCAGATTCAGGCAGTAGATATGTGGTTTTGTTGTTTCCTCCAACACCCATTCTCCAGACCAGGGATTTCTCAGGAAATCTCGGGGTCAGTTAATAGTTGTTTTCAGAAGAGTATCATAACGTAGAGGCAGTTTCTCAATGTGGTCTATTGTACTGGGACAAGTAACTTGAATCGCTATTGTTTCATTATTGCTCAGATGACCTTGATTTCCATCCTAAAAGACTACAAACATAATAGTTTCTTCTGTTCCAACGCAGGCATCCACAACTATTAGGTACACAAACGAGCACGTCCACCACACGTATCTTTGCCCATTAATGACCGTAAGTTTTTTCATAGATACACCATATATAAGCCATACAAACTGAATTACAACTAGAAAACCTGTCCAAATCTGATGAATTATAAACGAATAGAATTGAATTAGAAAAGTTGCAAGTCCCTACCAACAAGATGAGAACATAACAAAGGAGAGATAAGGCAGTCCTTTATCAGTATAATTTTCATATGTTGAAAATTTATGCTTATCAAAAGCAGAGTCATCTATAGGAGCAAACTTATAATTGCTCATAAACCCTCATTCAAAGCGAAGAATACTTTTTAAAGGACTGGAAGAGTACTAAACTGTCTTCCCCTTTACAACAATATTTGGTAACATTATGAAAGTGGGTATTTAGAGGTGAGATTTTAACAACTTGTGATTTTAAACAAATATATTTTCCCGATCATTAATGATCATTAATGAACTCTCCTTTATAAAATAGCCTGGCTGCCGTCAACTTCTGATAAAAATAGACAATTCTGAGAGTATTTACAATATGCAGCATTTACTATACCATACTTTATTTTTTTTTGGCTCTTCCTAAAATTTTTCTTTATCAGTGTTAGTAGTGGTCCTTGATAGGGGTTTTGCTTTAGAAAAGGTTGTTCTTATTTAAGTTATATGCTGGATGAAATACTTAAGGGATATCTTGGAAATGTTATATAAAAATGATTAAACTCAAGCTGTGGACTGTAAAAATTATAGCTTTATAGGCCACATGCCTGCCTACCCTTCAATCACTGTCAAAGTGATAATTTCTACAATAATATGTTTCTTTTATTGTGAGATTCTAAACATCAAGTGCTGTTTAAACATTAAACTGGATTGTTTATGTTAGTGCTGTACTCAGCGTGTCATACATCAGGCCACCGTAATCTCTCATGGAATGTAAAATTCTGTCATGAATCATGGCTTGTATATCGGAAATTACTGTAATTTTGATTGGAAATTACAGGGCTCTTGAAATGTTTCTAATTATGATAGAATGTTAGAGCCGCTTCAAACCTGTGTGCTTCTTCAGATGTCTTCATTTACATGCCAAGACTATGCATTAAGGAGAAATGTCCTGCTCTCACTTTGCCCCTCACCCACCCACCGTGCACATTCTTGTTTTGACTCTTTAGTCTAATTATGATGAGGATCTCGTCGTCAAACGTATATTATCTTGCCTTTCTTTCTGATCCTGCGTCTTTTCTGACCTGTCCAATTACATTTATCAAGAATAACAGACTGTATTATTACGGAGCCAAACACTTTCTCCAAATCCTGAAAATAGATAAATGGAGAAACTAGACATGTATTATTACAATAATAAGGGTCAGACTTAAAATGAACAAAAAATTAGACATGTATTATTTCAATAATAAGGGTCAGACTTAAAATGAACAAAAATAAATATGAAAACTTCCTGGTGACTGTCATTTAATTGCTTGTCCTCTGTCACTTAATTCAGTGACATTTTCTGCCTCCCCATTTCCTTTCTGACTATAGCATAGCTCCTTTCAGTTAGCATCCCCTTTGCTACCTTCATTCTTTCTTTCTTTTAAATGATATCCCCAAATCTGCCCACCTGGCCTGAGTTACTGATTTGGGAGCTGTTTAGACAGCAGCAACAATTGGCGGGTAATGTCACATGAGTGATGTTCTGGTGAATTTTTTAAACATGCTTGCCGTTTGTACCCCTGTCTTCCAAAGCTTCCCATGAGTCTGTTTCAGCAGTGTCAGACTGGCAGCTTCTAGATCTCTGCCAGGATGGTGTGTTTCCCAGAACCCCTAAAGCTGTTAGCTAATCCCCTCATTACTGATTAAGAGAGAATCCAAGGAGCCGGTGGTTGGTGGTGGGGTCAAGCATACTGGTAACTTTCATTCTTTCGGGTAGTTTTTCCTAACTACTAATATCCTCTAACTCCCTGACAGAGGGTTTTTGTGCTTTTCCCTTTGTCGTTCAGTTTAGGTGTCAACACTACCCTCGGTAGGAAAATATGTAGAAGGATTGATGATTACTTAAAAATAAGTGGTCCAAAAAGTATATATGTCACTGAGAGAAGAAGTCAGACTTTACGAGGGAAAATAGTCACTATTTAACTTCTGTTCTGCCATGATTTTTGTGAAGGAAACAGAAGAACTAATAAACAAACAAACAAAATATTCAAATCTGACACTTTTGTGGTCAAAATTTTTAACTTCCAAAAGAGTTATTTACTTCTGAGATGTATGTGCCACAGCTTGTCAGAGTGAGGCAGAAGTCCCTGAAAATGAAGGGTGTATGAAGAGGGGAGAGCTGGAGTCACTTTTACCTCAGCCCATCTCACTCCATTTGCTTCCGGTCCTCTGAGTTGGCTAACTGTCCAGCGCCATCTTTGTGCTAATCCCCACTGTTTGCTATGTATGACCTACATTTAATTCTCAGAGTAACCTTTGGAGCTAGCCCTGTTTTCTTCATTTTATACATGAGAGTCACCAGACTGATAAGTAGTAGAGCCAACCCCAATTTCTTGGTTCTTGGTAGACTCCAAGTAGGACTCCGAGTAGGTGTTAGAATATTGAGAAATTATTTAACCTTTTTGAGCCCAAGATTCTTTTACCATGGGAGAAGATCATATGCTATAATAGATGCAGAAGAGCTTTTAAATCATACAGCACTCTACACAAATGGATAACGTCTTATGATGTGCTCAGCAAGAGGCTCAGACCTCTCCACAGAGTGACTTCTTTATTATCTATGTATTTATCTCAAATACTTTCCATTTTAGACTAAAAGGTAAAGCTTGAGGTGTAGGTATCCTGAGTGGCAGGCAGCATAATCATTTTTAAAATTTCAAACAGTCCCAGAATGTTATGAAACCAGACACATCATAGTCGTGCTATGTACTGACTAATGCACCAAGTATTTTCAGTAAAAGAAACCAACTCTGCGGATTCCACCATTTTGCATGGATTCTGTCTTCTCTTTGATGAGTAATAGAAATGAGATTGTTTTTAACTCTAATAGAAATGTCTGAATAAGATATGCAAGTAAAGACTGAAGGTGGGTTACTTTTTGTGCTTGGGTAGGAGAGCAGGCTAATGCAAACTTTAAAAGGATGATATGCTTTAAACATAATGTGAGTAGCTGCAAATGAATACACTTTATATTCTGGGTATTCAAATAACCAGCATTTTTTCCAAGTGAATCATATTGGAATTTTATCAAACATTTAGTCTGATAACATTCAAATAATTATGAGAGCAGAATTTGCTAATTTTACTGTTTAAAAAAAATAGTTGATTTGGGTAATAACCATTACGGTATCAAGGTTCAGTTACTGTTCATTGGTTATAGTGTTTTCATATGGGAGATGGAAATGGAATTTTTTCCTTAATGGTGGCAGATGTTGGAATCTAATTTTATTCCACAGCAAACCTCCTGAGAGCTCTGAGACTTAAGGTGTATGTCCAGCAAGGGGACATTAGCAGCGCCATAGGCCTTGCCTTGTACATGGAATTGTTACATTGATTTTCATGTCTGCAGAGGTAGGGCTTGCAGACACGGTAACGTGGGAGTCCAGGGCTTTGACGGCGTGCCGCTGCATCGCCCCGTGTGTTTAGAAAATTATTTCTCTCGAGTGCTTTATTGAACCGGGTATTTCTTTTAGGTAAAGTGACAGAAAGTGATGATGAAAATTCTATTTGACTGAACATGACTGAATATAATCTTTGGCAGTCTCTACCCCCACCAGTCCCGTAGACTTATAGGACTCTGGCTGCTACTGCTTCGTTACTTGATAGGTATGATTTTAGTGCCTAAAAAAAAAAAAAAAGAAAGAAGGAAAGAAAGAAAGAAAGAAAAAAGGAAAGTGGCCTTTGCCTCAGCAAAGGTAGCACAACCAGTGGAAGAGAGCAAATAATTTAAAGCCTCTTGCTTTTTTTCCATTCACTTTTCAGACACTCTTGTTATTGAGAGTCAAAGACTTCAGTGGGGTGGAGGAAGGAGAAGAGAAGGGGGTAGAAGAGAGAAGGAAGCTTTGGTGCATCTTTTTGGCCTTTGGGTTTGGAAACTCTTCGCTGGTGATTAGAATGTCTTAAATACAAGTAAGATGATATGTCATTGATCGGTGGGGCTAGAAATGGGGCAAAATAATGTAATTTTCATTGCCGGGAACAGGAATGTATCGTGACAAAACCCAGGGGGAAAAAAAAAAAGCACAGAACTATAGTTGCACTCTGTACTCCAGCATGTTAGTGAAGGCATCTTTTATTTGGTTAGAATTAAATTACACTTCAGGGAAACTACACTTGGAAGCTCTGTGCTGATTCATTCTTTTGGAATGTTCATGCGACAGACTTTGCTGCAACACGATTTCACCTGCGTAGCCTCCTATGGAAGACACAGAGGAGGCCCCTGCAGCTGTGAGAGAGTCACTGAGTCAGTTTTTCCTGGTGCCGCATCCTTTTCTGGGAATCTCTGGGACAATCTTGACATACTGTCCTCATCGCCCCTTCTCTTGGGCAAATCCAGTGTTCTTCAGGCAGGGTCTGGGGAGAGAACTGCCTCTTGACACACACTCCATCTAGTGCTTTATTTTATTTTATTATGATTATGATTATTATTTTTTTACTGGGTAGAGGTGACTCTGGGGCGATGCAGCTTTGATTTCCCTGAATTGGCTTGAGAAGTACTTTGAGGGGAGAGCAAAGAGAGAAGCAAGACAACCCCACAACCCCGGGTGTAGCCACGGGGCAACCTGCCCATTTACACTTCAGCACCCATGTGGGAGGCCACTGTGTGCTGCCCTCTTGAATAAGAAGGATGTGGAATTCTGTCTATCTCCTGTTTAGGGTGGCCTGTGTTGGTAACCACCTAAAAATCTCTTATGTCCAAATACTGGAAATCCATATTGGATTTAACTTTCTAAAATGCAGACCTATCTTTGTATTTCTAGTTGGTTGCTAAACAGGACTGTTGAAGTCAATGGTTTTAAATACACAAATATTGACCTACTATAATAGTTTAAAAGGTACACAATCATTACACAGTATTTTAAGGGCTAGTTAAATTTGGGGATCTGAATATCAGCCTATCTATATTTTAAAGATAAGGCTATGCTTTATAAAAAGGGTTTGATCAAGGAGGCCCAGAATTATTAAGTAGAACACTTACTTGCTCATTATATTTTGGGCTAGAAAATCATATAAGGGGATGTTTTTCTTTCTATACATTTGTTTATCTATTTTTAAAAAGTGTGACAGAAGGTTTTCAGTTACCTTATTGCCATGTGCAAATCATTTAAAATCTTTACTCTTTTGCCTTAAATTTAAGATTTTTTTTTTTTTTTTTTATTCATTTGACAGAGAGAGAGAGAGAGATCACAAGTAGGCAGAGAGGCAGGCAGAGAGAGGAGGAAGCAGGCTCACTGCTGAGCAGAGAGCCCGATGCAGGGCTCGATCCCAGGACCCTGAGATCATGACCTGAGCCGAAGGCAGAGGCTTAACCCACTGAGCCATCCTTGCCTTAAATTTAAAATTAATTCCCTTATATAAATACATTTTCTCCATTGACCCACTTAATAAGTTAACTGTTACAAATACAGTCATAATTCATTAAGCCCATTTTCTCCATCTTGAGAAAACGTCACAAGAAAATTTTAGACAGTATTTGAAAAGAATCAGTTTGTAAATATTGGGCCAGCTCTTTAAAGAGGGTCATCATATGGGGAAGTCCAAGGAAGGTTACCACCAGAGTGGCCCACTTTAAAGTATTTGAGCATACACGTTCTAAAGCTTGAGTATACTGGTTATGCATCTGTAGAATTGGCTTTAATCTGAAGCCACCTTTTGTCTTAAAAGGTTAGGATAAAGCTGAAAAGTGTAGACGAAGAATATTCTGTGGGAATTCCTCTTTTTGGAAGCTCTTCCATGATATGATCAGTTTTGACAGGTGATGAGTGAGTTCTTCAGTACAGGCTCAGGCATCCACAGAATGGGAGCAGGGAAGAGAGCAAGCCCATGGGGTTTAACTCTTAATAGCGGTCAGTCCTCAAACGGAATGTAACTCGCCTAAACTTATCATGGAACTGTAGCACTAATAGAATCCTTCAACAAACTACCAAGTTGAAAGGAAAAGTGTTTTCTCAGAAGTCTCCACAGTTGTCTTTTATGTTTTGGGTAGTAAAGGTAGGTTTTATTTTAGCTTTATCTCCTTTTTTCCTCATATGGGAAATGAAAATAAAGGCCCTGTGAAATGAATGAACTATGAAAATGCATTTATGCAAAATGACAATAGAAAAATAGCTCTGGAAGAAACCACACCATTAAAATTTCACATCAGTGAAAGGTGCTAAGAGAAGGATGGAAGAAGTTATGTTGCTAATACGAATCTCAGGTAGATTTTTTTTTTCCTGCTCTGAGAGAATACCTTTAGTCTCTTAAAAAGTAACCTCTAAGAGTATTCATTTTTATAAGTGTAGTTGCTTTTACACGTGCAGTTCTTTTGCATGACAAAATACAACAATGTCATAGACCACTCCTGTAGAAACAAATGTATATGTCTTAGAGATTAGTAGAAATACAGCCCTCCTGTAACTTATCCTGAAATATCTTGTAAAAAACACAAGTTCCATCCTCTTGTGGTGTTGCCATACAATTGCTAAATTGATGAAGTTGTCTTTTTTCTAAGTCTTAATCTACTTCTGGTGTATGTTAATAGAGAATCTATTCTCCTTTGATTGCTTGATTCAACAACTCCGGTTGCCTTTGTGCATTTTTTTTTTTTTTTTTAACAATTCCCTTTTCAACCAGTATGCTTCAGGAATCGGGTTTAAACACACTGTTTCATAAACTGCCAGCCTCCTCGGCCGCCTCAGTGCCTCTGATTCCGTAAATCAGATCATAGGCAGCATGCTGTCATATAATAAGGTGTCTGATCCTTATTACCAGTTTGTTGATGCACAGACTCCTTCAAATTGACCATTGCAACACATGGTTTCCCCTGAAACTAGCTGTGATAATTAGCGTGGTTCTAATGAGACAGAATGTCACTGATCTTGTGCTGAACTGTCGAGTATCGGCGCTACGGATGGGAACTGTCAGAGCCTGCCATCTGTGACAGCGCTTGGCATATTCCGGTGGCAAGGTAGAGCATGCTCAATAGAGTATTTTCAAACAAATGGCCCTTTTCTTGATGAGGGCTCTGTGTTCTGCTCAACTGGAAGGATGTTTGCCCCAACTTTGGCCCATGCTGCACCCATTTTGAGATCCAAATGCAAATAAACATTTAAATCTCTGTTCTGTGTTACGTAAGAAAGGAGTCTTTTGTTTAGCAGGTGACTTTTAAGTGGCCTTCCTTCCCCTGATTTTTGACTCTCCCAGTTGCCCCATTCCATCAGTTAGCAGTAAAGCAGTCATTTACGATACTTTCCTCGATTTTAAAATTGCCTTGTTTAAAAGAAATTTGTTGGGAGTTGGGATGGCTCCTGGTGATGAAGCAGTCTGATCTGATGGAGAGGAAGGGGAAACGAAAGAAATAGCCCCGAATGTGTACCAGAATACCCAAGTTGAACGGAAGAATTAAAATGGACAGGACATTTAGATCTGTAGGCTCCAGAGGGAAGTAGAGCTTTTTTGCTGGAGTAAAAGTCCAGCGCTGCTTATCATTCCAAAATATGCTTTGTTGCTTTTTATTTCCTCCTCTCTGGCAGACCACACAGGGCTTGTTCTGAAGAACATTTTCACTAATCTGATCAGGCAGCCAAATACGCCGGGAAAACTGCTTTAATGATCCCACTAATTACCTCAAGTCAATATGAACTGTATTATTAGACTGAGGGAAAATATTCCATTAGGTCTCCCCCTTGGGAGTTTCTCCGCTTTGTGATGTCACTGAAGCCTTCACCCTCTCGCTTGTAATTAATTTTATTTACACACGCAGGCACGCACAAGGTCACACCTGCACAACCGGCGCTGGCCAGGGAGCTTGTGGCACTCCGGCTTAATCAGATCTGTCATAATTACCATTCTGCATGTTTCTGACACACGCTGTGAAATATTTCAATTTAACTGCCGCTACCAGCACAACCAGATGTAGTGCGAGTGTGGCTGCATTGGAAATATTATTCCTCAGGATAAACTCTCTCCTCCTCCTTTTTCCTCCCACCCCCCCCCCCCTTACAGCTAATGTGGCACAGAAGCTGATGTATCCTGTAAATCTTGAATGCAGCGCTAGATTGATAACAGGCGATTAGACAGTTTAACCACAAACAGCTTGTTCATTTTTCACAAATGAAAACCACATGTGGTGTAACTAAAATTTCAGGCCCTTTTTTTTTTTTTTTTAAGAGTTGGGGTATGTATGTGTGTGTGTTGAAGATGTGCTTAAATAAAAATAAAATGTAATGAAAAGAAGTTAAGTGTCTATAAAAAAATGGAGAAGTTGCCTAGTCTTTTCCAGGTTCTTTTATCAAAATCCTTATCAAATCCCATTTTTTTCCACTTTCACCAAAACTCGAATGAGAGAAAGATTCCCCGTTGGACTTTTCCATTATTTTCTCTAAGATTTCTTTTGGATGGGAGAGATGATATCCCTCTGGTCTATCCCTTTGTATTTTTTTTCAGTGCTAAACCTTTTATTTGAAATTGAGTCTGAAAGAATATTTTACTGTTGGGCATGTATAGTTTTTTAAAGGTCAGTCTCCCTATTTTTTAAAATGGAAAGTTGTTAGTTTAGGCTTTATGGTCCTATCCCAGACAATTCAAAAAACAAAATGGACCCAATCAGGAAATTTATTTCTTAAGAGATGTTTATTGATATGCAGAATCAGTCTGAAAGGTAGAGTTCAAAACCAATGAATTCTGTTTCCATAGACATTTTGGAGATAATTTTGGCAGAAAATATAGGCTCAGTGGGTTACCATATAAGGCCAGAGTTATCACCAGTTTCAGAATAATTCAGCCATAAAAAAACTAAAGTATTGGAGCCATAAGAAGGCAAATAAGCTGGTAGAAAACTAAAGCCACAGCTATAGCCTAGTTAAATGTCTTTTAATGCCAAATAAAATATACTCCTCTTTTATCTTTAGTTTTGTTTTACTACTTAAGTTATGAACCTCTCTCGGAAGCTTTCTAGGATTCTGTGGTGATTCCTGTTATCTGATAAGAGGTGCCATTACCCATGGACTACTGGGTTTTTTACCCTGTTCCCTTACTTTATTCATTTTCCCCCTTCCTTAGTTATTTGTTTACATTAAATAAACAAAACTTCACTTCCTAAGTTTTTCACCAGAACTTTCTTTCCCTTTACCCTGGCTATTTTCTGTGTGTGTTGAGTTTGCTGCATGATATCTTCTAAATTTGAAATTTAACATTTTTCTGCCTCTTCATGCTTTCTTCTGGCCGGAATATCCCTTTAAAGGAAAAAAAAAAAAAAGTTTGCCTTTTACTTAGAACCCTTCTCCCATCTCAGGTGCTAAGCCATTCACACAGTTAATACCAAATTATTAGATCAGTTGCTTCTCACATTCTTCATCTGCCTTTGTAGTCATAGTGCAAGATGCAGAATTTGTGGAAGATTTGATTCAATCCCCACCGCAGTGATCTGTCACAACACTATTTCCTGTTGAATACAGATGTCCCCTCAGAATCCTTCTTAACACAAAGGTGAAGGCACCAGTCACTAATCATTAGCTCAACCCACTGCTGCTTCAGTCACTTGTGTTTTAGGATTCCCAAGAAGAGGTTTGATGTACATAGCTGTATGGGGATGAGCCCAAGAAATAAGAAAAGTGGAGGTTAAAAAAATGAAAATCAAAAACCAAAACAAACCTATTCCTTACCATGTCATTGGTACTGACTTTGCTTTAATTACCCGAAAGTTTTTGCACAGCTACTTCAAGATATGTTAGGGATAAGCCAGCTTGCAAATTGAATCACATCTTGCAGTCACTGGTAGAGCTCACCACAGAAAGGAAACCGAACTTACTCCTTAGCAAGTGAAAGATTTCATTAACATCCTGAGAAATCATCCACTAGTTTTCCATGTTTGCAAACTTTTGTTTTTGCGTGTTAGAATTTCTTTGTTCCCATCACTCCTGTTGATACAAAGGGACTAGGAAGGAGAGGGGGAAAAAAAAAAAGTTACTGTTTAGGGATTGCTGTGGTATGTACAGAATTTGAGAATAGTCAATATTTTGAGTATGAGGGAAGAGCATGTCTTTTCATTAAATGTAATTAGACTACAAAAATCCCATTGTTCAAAAAAAAAAAAAGATTGTAATTTTCTTTATGGACCCCGCTATATCCCTGTCTAATAAAAGGACAGCTTTCATGTATCTGGTAACAAATCACAGTTGAAGATTCAGTAGAAAGTAGTTCAGAAAACTTTATCCCGCCCAACTCAGTCCACTTTCCTTAGCACTGCACAATTGTTCTTCTGCAGTGTTCTTGGATCCTCATGAAAATGTAGAGGAAGGAGAATTGGCTACTTGCCATTTTCTTTGGGACCCACTGTTTGCATTTTTCATTGTTGAAGTCATCAGTATCATTTACAGTGTAGCTCACCTTTGTATTCCCAAGCTGACAGGAATGGGAGGACATTTTTCCTGAATGTCTGTGTCAGATAAAAATAGGGTAATGGGAGCTAATTGACAGACTCACAGATGGTTTATGTAACAACTTGAACATAAACTTCATCTCTCAGGGGAAGCATTGAGGATTGCAAGGAGTGGTGATCCCAGGTCCCCCTGCTATCATGCCGTGTAGCCCCAGGCAAGCCATTTAACCTCTCAGGCCCTGAACCTCTCCGTCAGAAAGGTAAAATAGGTTGGGTCAGATTATGTCTGATGTCCCTTTCAGTTCCAGGTTCTGTGAGTTTGTTGCTGAGACAGGTGCGCAAGTGTGAAAAAGGATGCTATTTTGATTGAAAGGACTGCCGACAGGTTTGTTAGTCTGAAAATGAGTCACAGAGGAGGAAAAGTTTTGAATGATGAAAGGGCTTAGTTTGGGGAGTTTGGACAAAGGGCTGTTTTGGGGTCTGTAGCCAAAAAGCCTTCATAGATGGGATATAGTGGGGAGAATGGATTGCTTGGGAGCCAGTGTATGAACTTCATGTTACGTAGTGCGAAATGGGCTGAAGGTTGTTTTAACTTCTGAGACTGGTGATTACACACCTGGATGACCTCTCTCTCATTATCAAGGACCTAGCAGAACCAGCACAGTATAGAGATGAGAGGAGCTCCGTTCAGTTGGGAAATGGGCTTGGCTTAATATGCGGCGGGGCCGTGTTTGCCACAAAACAGTGTGACTGTTTTGAAGGGTTGCTGGAGAGTTTCCTCCTGAAACGTGTTTTTTTTCTTGCTTGCTTCTTTTTTTAACTGATGCCTGAAAGTCTACCTTTAACATTTCACTATTTTTGGACTGGTATAAGTCCTGGGGAGGGTAACGCATTAAAGAGGAAAGAAATATTCTTGGCGCATGAGAAATCTCAGGTTTGGAAGAGGTTAGTGAAATAAGAAAAACAGGGCAGGGAATGACAGCCCAGTTGAAGGAATATCTTGAAGCCCATATTTGCAAGTTCATAAATTGGTACCTGTAGCATTTAATAGCTGCGGAGGACTGTCCATTCCCAAATGTCTCCTTTAACTGTTTACCCATTTACTAATGGTACCAACACGAGTGCTACTTGTTATGGGTGCTGCTTGGCTGGTTCATTGATGGAGTATTTGGTGGTTTAAATGAAATGCAGATTAGCTAAAAATAAATTACTTTCAATAAGGTCAAAGAAGTGAAGGCTGTAAATAAAATATACATTCACAAACAGACAAATGCTATTAGGAAATCCAGTTCAGTCCATGCCAAGCTGTTACTGTCTAAATTGCCTTCTTTCTTCCTGGCTTGCAATTAATTTTTGCTTGTGTGTTTGGAGATTGGGGGGAAGGGTAATAGCCTAATGGGTAATGATTTTATTTTAGTATTTTGATTAAAGAGACTAAATAACTTGGGCCCTGGATAACCATAAGGACTAAAGCCTTATCCATCAAGCTTAATTTCTAGACAGAAAGTTGCATTATATTTCTGGATAAATTCAGCATTGTACTACGTATAGTATATGGTGAGGAGATGGCTGTGTGGGAGTTATTTTCTACCTATGCCTGCCCCCCCAACCATCTTTCCAATTCACTTTTTGTCTTTCTTTAATCCTCTACTTGTCTAGACTCCTTCTGCCCTGTCCTCAAATCTTAAAAGCAAATACTTTAAAACCATTTGCTCTTTGAAAAGTGGTGCTGAGAACCAGTACCATTATTTGTTTACCTCTGGTTTCCTAACCTTTGTATAGTTCCGCACACCCCATGGCATGCCCAGGTCACTGTTCTATTTCTCTCCCTGATGCCATTCTCTGTCTGTTCTGCTACCTTTTCCCCTACTGTTTGGGAAACCCAGGTGTCTTTGGAAAGCCTTTTTAGTGTTCCTCTTCCGACAGATAGAATTTCTCAAAGGATAATCTGCTAATCTTGTCTACCTTTACAGTTACTTGGATGGTATGATATTAACTAAATTAGAATATGGTTGCTTTATTCACGGTTGTAAACCCATTTTCTGAGTTTGTAATAGGACCAGGGAAGAACAAGGAGGTCTATATGTACTAGTACAATCGTTAATCAAAAATGCTGAGGCTGTCAAACTATTATTTTATGAATAAAATCTCCAGCACTGAAATAAATAAATCAAAGTCTTCCCCCAGGGGCTCCTGGGTGGCTCAGTGGGTTAAGCCTCTGCCTTTGGCTCAGATCATGATCTGATCCTGATCTGGTCCTGGGATCGAGCCCCACATTGGGCTCTCTGCTTGGCAGGGAGCCTACTTGCCCCTCTCTCTCTCTGCCTGCCTCTTTGCCTGCTTGTGATCTCTGTCTGTCAAATAAATAAATAAAATCCTTAAAAAAAAAAAAAAAAGTCTTCCCCCATTTTGGTCGACTTGAGATTGAGTAAGGGTGTGTATTTTCATCAGCCATGGCACTGTTGAGATTCCGTGATGGAAACCTGGTCTCCTCAGGATACCATCTGTGAACCATCGTACTAGTGACTATTTTCCTCCAATCCTTCTCTAACAGGCATGGTCCTTTAGTGGCAAAAAAAAAAACCCTCAAAAAACCAAAAACCAGCCAAACAAA
Source organism: Lutra lutra (assembly GCF_902655055.1). Classification (NCBI taxonomy): domain Eukaryota; kingdom Metazoa; phylum Chordata; class Mammalia; order Carnivora; family Mustelidae; genus Lutra; species Lutra lutra. Next base: position 137,441,330 of record NC_062278.1, on the reverse strand, counting down.
AAAAACCCCAGGATATCTGTTCCATGACCATAAATACCAAAGTTTTCTAAACTACTAGGAGCTTATATAAGACAGTTCTAGAAAAATATTGGAATTATATGTGTGTATATATACACACACATGCATGTGGGGTGGTGGGAGTTCTTTACCTGTGGCTCACCTTCCCCCAAGAGGTCCATGAACTTGGATAGAAAAAGAAATCTTTATTTTCATTAGCATGTTACTGAATTTTGACATATTATTCAATTATCAATATGGGCAATAGAACATGGTAGTATTAACAATAGGTATAAATTTGTCACCAGTAAAAGTCACAAATATTTTCACATCACATTAAGTTATTGCAGATATCTCAAAATATTATCTTTGCTCATCACTATAAAATTACAGTAGTTATCAGTTCTGTTGTTAGAGCTCGTTATTTAGTGTGTTAATAAAGAAGGATTTATATTACTATATCACAAAGTTTTGATAACTGTATTTCAGCATAATTGGTTTTCTTCATCATCTTATGTATTTTATTTCAGGCATATAAAAACATTGTTCTAGAAAGGCATCATCTGTGGGCTTTTACCAGCTTGCCAGAAGGGTCGATGGCACAAAAGAAATGAGATCAATCATTAGATAAATTATATGTGGGGGGAGGGGAACTATATATTTTTTCTAGTACATTAGCTGAACAATTCCGAATTTACCAGGGAAATGCTTGTTATTTATTACCTTATAGTATGCTTTTTTTTCAAACGCCCTTCACTTCAGAGCATGTAAGCAGGGGTTAGAGTCCTTGCAGTGACATTTAAAACAACAGCAAAACCAGAAACCTTATCGGCAGCCTTTTTTCCAACATTCTGATGCCACATGCAGTGCAGCACTTTGTGACAGAGGAGCCTTTGCCCTTAGGCTCGAGACTTTGTGTCAGGAGAGCCTCACCTGTAATATCAGCTCCATCTGAAGTGTAAGCTGTTCCTCCCTAACCTGACTGCAAGTGCTGGTGGAAATGACTCCCTATTATATCTGTCCCCACATTTCCTCTTAGCCTGCATAGTAGGTGGCAGAGAGATGGCACTTAATAATTATTTGTAGAAGGACGAAATGATGCAGAAGCACATTTCATCTGCTCTCAATTTTTCCCTCACAAAACTCAGCTCATTCCTAAGGGAGTCTGGGTGGGAATTTGCGGGGGGTGGGGGTGGACTCTGTGCTCAGAAGGACAGAGTAGGGTCAGACTCCTGTCCTCTTCCCCCGGGGCCCTCTCGGAGCCCGCCTTCCCCAGGTATAAAACAGGATCAGTCGTCATGAGGAGTGACTGACGTGGCCTGTGCCCAGCCGAGCCTCCCTTGTCTCCCTTGATTGGTAAAATTATAACCCAGCCATTGTCACTGGGATCCACATGATGCTTCTAGAAATATTTATGCTTTCTTTTTTTGAAGTGTCCTTGTGAATCACAAGATTTGAGTCCCTCAATTAGGCCAACCTCTGATTAGTAGGTTTGCATAATGGTTAAAATGATGTGGGTTTTGGCCACAAAATGGGTGTTACTTTATCAGCAAAATCATAAGTAGCTCGGGAGCTCATAATGACCCTGCCCGCTTAATTGTTCCTCTTAGGATAGGAGTCCCATAACTTACAATCCCAATTTGCCTTCCCCTGGTTTTAAAAATTCTTTGTTATCTTTCCTAGGATATCATAGAGGGAAGATTTAAATTTTTAATTCCCAGCCCCTAAATATGCACGATGGGATGTATAGCTCATTCTAGGAGATATCTGCTAGTGTTGAAAAGTTTCATATAAATCAACTAAAAATACATTGAGAGAAATATTTATTAAAATAACCTGTGTAAGTTATTTCTGTAAGCAAACAAACCACTGTATCAGGTAAATCGTCACCTAAAAATGATTCATATCTTAAGTTCAAATTGTTATATTTCTTTTTTTTTCCTTTGCACATGGCATATGTGGAGATTCAGCAACATTTTTTTTCATGATCTTCATAATTTTGAATAGAAAAATACTGTAAAATTTTAATAGTGACTTTAGGAGGCAACACGTGAGAGATTGGCTTCATAACATTGCCGTATAAGCACATATTTATTTGGATTGAGGGGTTTGGGAAACATGAAGTTTCCCATTAAGCTTCTTTAAACAATCAGATGTGTTTGCTTTTGACACAAGCCTTTAATAGTGCTTCTCCACCTCTTTAAACCTAGTAAGCTGAGCTCAGTTTGAATCTTACTTTTTGAAATGCAACATCATTATAAATGCAAATTGTTGGACTTTGCTACAATACTTGATATCCTCAGGAATAACAGAGATGTATACAGTTTCTTCTCCCTAACTAAGGAGTCCAGGTTGTGCGGCCTTATACCTTTCTCTCTCCCAGAACTTAACTGCCACTTCAGTGTTACAGGGAATCTTGTTTCATTTTTACACTTACTCATTGAAGTGTGAGCCTCAGGGCCTGTCCAGGCTCTTTGGGTGAAGGAAAGTGAAGAGGACGCCATTCAAACGGAGATTTGTGTGGTCCTTTGTTTATGATAAATGTATTTCAGCTAAGATGGTGGTGGCCTAGGTTAGTAAACCCATCACCGTTAGTTCATGGAAGAAATGCTGAGGGCCTGAACCAGAGCAGCAGGAATGGAAAATAAGGAACCAATTCAAGAAACCTTCTGAAGGAGTAGAATTGGCAGGAATTCATGGTTGTTCTCTTATAAAGCAAACAGACAAGAAAAATCAGGTTTTTATTTTATTTTTTAATATATTTTTTAAAGATTTTATTCATTTATTTGACAGAAAGAGACACAGCACAAGAGGGAACACAAGCAGGGGAAGTGGGAGAGGGAGAAGCAGGCTTCCCGCGGAGCAGGGAGCCCGATGTGGGGCTCGATCCCAGGACCCTGGGATCATGACCTGAGCCAAAGGCAGACCCTTAATGGCTGAGCCACCCAGGTGCCCCAAAAAATCAGTTTTAATTGAAGCTATTTGCTATTTTTTTTTATTAAAAACATATAGCTATTATAGAAGAAACAAAAAAAATGCAAGCATAAAGAACATAAGAAATACCCATAATCCCAATTAACTAAAGATAGCCCAATATATGTTCTTTATACACATGAGTATATATGTATACATACATATATGTCTGTACATATATATGTCTTACATGTATTCAGATGCTATACATACCTTTTAATTCCCTACTGAGATATATTTAAGTTAGAATCTCCTTTTGCTATCACAATTAATGCTAACATGAACATTATTAGAGTTAAATATTTGTATACATCTTTATCATTTATTTAGGATCAGTTCTCAAAAGTAGAATTACTGGATCAAAAAAGGCTTTTGTGTTTTAAAGGTGATTACTAGACATTTCTACATTCAAACATTTCCACATTGCCTTTCAGTAAGATTATACCAATTTATACTTCAAATAACAGCCTTTCAGCCCAGGTGACTGGGTGGGTGGTGATGCTATTAATTGAGTTAAACTACATCAGAGGAGAACCTAGTTTGTAGGAGGAAGATGGTGGGTTCAGGTTAGGATATGATAACTGACTTGTTTTCGTTAATTCCCTAGATAGTCAAATTCCTTTGGATTATCTTCATGATAATGAAAACAATAATAAAAATAGTGATGACATTCATCATGCTGTTACTGTGTGCCAATCCCCCTGCATGAATAGTCTCATTTAATTCTCACACACCCTATGAATCGTGGTAAAGTCATCCCCATTTTATAGAGGAGAAAATTAAGGTCTAGAGAATTTCAGTAACGACCTGGGCTATAGTAAGTAGTAGAATAAGAATTCAAATTAAAACCCAGGCTTTCTTAACAAGTTGGTCTTGGAAGTACAGTACATTCAGGAGATGAGGTCACAGGAATTAAGTATTCTCAGGAAAGTCCAGTAAGGTAAAGAGCTATAATAAGAGAATGGGGGATGTAGTCAGTTCAAAAAGCAACTGGTCTACCTGTTTTTCCTGGCACATCACTAATTCATCTCCCTCTTTTCTTTCATTATCCACCTTATTTTAAATATTGCCCACTTTTCAAGGCCATGCCAGTATCACTTTTTATCAGTAAAGACTTCCTTGACTACTCAGCCCATCTCTTCTTCTCACCACTTGGATCCCACTTGATGTTTGTCCATCATTGACCTTTATCATGCACTCCCTTGCACTGGTAGTTATTTTTGAATGCTTCCCAAGTATACTGTGAGCATTTTTAGGCAAGTACTTTCAGTTAAGTCATCAGACCTTTTTTCGTTATTTAGGAACCAGGCATGGGGCTGAATGTTTTCTATTTTATTTGTACCAGCCACAGTCCTGCAAGATTACTACTATTATTGTCTGTTCTTTGTAGAGGAGGATCTGAGGCTCAAAACGGTAGTTTGCTTAAGTTCACATACATAAATGCCTATAGGGGATATAACCCTTTATCGAAATCCTGAGGTGCTTGAGCATGACTTGAAGGAGAGTTCGTATTTGGATGGGCAGGAAAAAGGAGAAAGGGCTTTCCTGTTAGTACGAAGAATGAAGAATAGAGTGTGGGGAAATGCTGGGTAACACGTAATAAATAGTCCAATGAATTAGGACTTGAATGTGATTGGGAGTAGCCTTCAAGGCAGCTCTGGGGAGTGTTTCTTCTAGGGAGTGTGAGCATTTTCTCTAAAATGGGAAGTCTTTGAAAGTCATTTTGGGCAGTAAGATAACTTTGGCAATTTGAAAGCAGAACACCAGACCAGTGATTTTCATCCCAGCCTGTCTTTTCCAAGGGCATCTCAGAGATGGCTAGGGGGGTTCCAGAAAGCTTAGTTACACATGTAATTTATCTGTCAGAAAGGTCCATAGACTAAATTAGACATCATATTTATTTGCCTCTTGTAGGCATCACAACTCTGTGTGGTAGCACTTATTCTCATTCTCCACCAACATTGGTGTACTTTTTCCTCTGAGTTAAGAAAAGGAATGATTACTTAAAATCTTCTTTGTCAGAAATTGAAATAATTGTCCATTGGGAAGTAATTAAAAAGAATGTGTGGTGTCTAAGAGCATAATTCAAGGAAGAAGTGTCCCAGACTGACAAGGCATAGGTGAACAGGTGAAAAGGGGCCAATGATTCTTTATGATAGAAACAAGGCTAAAATTGATGAACCTTGGGAGTACTGAGTTTTCTGGGTTTTTCCCCACTTCAGTTTTCTGCTTTTTAATGACACTAACTATGGAGAACGAGAAGGGAATAAAAACTTAAGTAAGATACTGGGGTGCCTGGCTGGCTCTGTCGGTTAAGTATCCAACTCTTAGTTTTGGCTTCGGTCATGATCTCAGGGTTGTGGGATTGAGCCCTCCATCAGGCTCCGTGCTCAGCTGGAGACTGATTGAGATTCTCTCTCTCCCTCTGCCCCTACCACACTGCTCATGCACATGTGCTTTTTCTCTCTCTCTAAAGAAATGGATAAATCTTAAAAAAAAAAATTGATATTAATTTAAATATCTTATAAAATGTGTATAAATGTTATAAATGTTATGTGTATAATGTTATAAAATGTGTATAAATGTTAAACAGGAGCCAAATCACATCACTGAAACTTACATGTCAAAAATACATCTCAGTTGAGGGGAAAAACAAAAAATTCTTTTTCCAAGCCCATATTCAAGCATCAGGCATATAAGCCAGATTTTTGTTTGTTTCATTTAAGCTTTGAAGAAACTATCTTGAAAGCAGGATAGTTTATGAAGTATAAGAAAAATTAAACATTTAGGTTAGATATTTTCCAAATCTAATATCTTTAAAGGAAAAGGCAGCCTTTCTTTGGAAAAATTCTGTTTCAAGCTACAAGATTATTTTCTTGCTACTTTAATATATTATCCACAGTTTCATGCTTTTCTCTTCATTCCTTCTTTCTTCCTGCTCAGATTCTCCCTCCTGAAAATATTCTTTAAACTGTAAGATCTCCTTCTCAACAACCTTTTTAAGTGAGAACTTTTTATCACTCTGGCCAGATTGTCATCTGATAATCTTAATATGGATCAAACAATCTGTAGCAAAAGGAAAAACACTATATTTATGTGTGCCATAAAGTCAGTGGCTTTGAGAAGGTAGAAAAGAAAGGTACATAAAAACCCCTTTCACCATGAGAGACTATGGACTCTGAAAAACGATCTGAGAATTTTGAAGGGGTGGGGGGTGGGAGGTTGGGGGCACCAGGTGGTGGGTATTGTAGAGGGCACGGATTGCATGGAGCACTGGGTGTGGTGCAAAAATAATGAATACTGTTATGCTGAAAAAATAAAAAATTAATAAAAAAAAAAAACCCTTTCATTCTTTTACTTGCTTAAATTTTGAGCAAAATTGCATAATAGAAATTATTTACTAGGGCCCCTGAGTGGCTCAGTCATTAAGCGTCTGCCTTCTGCTCAGGTCATGATCCTAGGGTCCTGGGATTGAGCCCCACATCGGGCTCCCTGCTCAGCGGGAAGCCTGCTTCTCGCTCTCCCACTGCCCCTGCTTGTGTTCCCTCGCTCGATGTGTCTCTTTCTGTAAAATAAATAAGTGAAATCTTTAAAAAAATTATTTACCAATGATTCTGATTATTCAAAATTCACTAAATTTTAATGGGAGTTTTTCCTCAGATTGTATGAACATAAACCTCCAGAAAAAAAAAAAAAAAGAAAGAAAAGAAAGAAACCTCCAGGAAATTCTGCTAGATGCATTTAACCTCTTAAAGACAAAATAGCAAAAATGGACTCATGAGAAATTTATGGGTAGTCATTGTCTGTCCTATTTCCACAATATGGAAACCCACAGATTTTTCGCAAAGATAATAAGTTCTTTATATAACCTGGAAAGAGAAATGTAAAAATCATAATCATTTTTAAATATCGTGTTTTTTTTTCTTTTCAGCAAATACAAATACCAGAAACCATACCTTGAAAATAAACATATTTGGGGAATACATACACACACAAGTATCCCATTTAAATTTGTTTCTTTTTTAAGTAGGCTCCACACCCAACATGGGACTTGAACTCACAACCCTAAGTGTTTCTTTCTAAAACCCATCTTTAAATAAAGTGGATGTAATGTGCCACTTTTAGCATGAACATTGATTGGTATGTCTCTGTTCATGCTCATTTCCCATGTTTTCTTGAATAAGACCATTGTTAACTTAGCAGGAAAACTTATTCATGGTGCCTGCTGAGATTCTCTTCGTTGTACATAAAGTAGATGTTATTAAACTGGGGAGAAAGATTAATGTATTTCCTACTAATTCCATAGAAGAGAACATGTATCTTTATTAATGTTAATGGTGGGGGCCTCTCATTATGTTATAGAGTAATCTGCTTTAGCAAAGGTTTTTCTTCTGAAGAACTTCATAACATTTAAAGGTTAATATGTTAGGTAAAGAACAGTATCTTAAGATAAGCGTTTTTATTACAGGACATGATGGGATGGTTTTTATTAAATTATGTGATGATTTGAATGGGGAAGAAGAAAAAGTGCATCGCTTCTTGTCCTCAACTTTAATGACTTTAATCAAATAATGACCTTCTGGAAAATAGTTAATTTTAAGCATTTGGAAAGATCAATACCACTCTGCCACCAAAAAATGGCCTAGACAATGAAATTTGATGTATTTAAAGTATCATTTCACCCTCTTAACCTAGTAAATAATTTAAAAATACTTTCAATATTGCTTTGCCACTGTTCTGTTTCTCACTGTTTGAAGTGTGATTATTGTTCTTGAAAAAGAGGGTCGAAGTTGGTGCATGAAGCCGCCAGGCCTCAGACCTGGAAGCCAGGGTTGTTCCCTCTGTGAGCCTTGTGTGTCTCTGCATTCGGGGCCCCCAGAAAAGTACTGTGTGTTAAGACTGTATTCGAGTGTTAAAAACATAAAAAGTGTGAAAATGGAACGCTTCTGGGATGTTAAAGGGGTAGCTTAAAACGTCATTAGTCACTTTTCGTCTTTGTGATAGCTTTAAACCTTCATGCTAAAGGTGAAAGATTCCACAACTCTGACAATTAGAACCCATTTTCCCCCCAGCTTATAGAACATTGATATGAAATTACCCTTGAGTGCCGACAGCTTTGTAAATAAAAAAAAAATTGCCCTCTATTAGCATGTTTGTGGGCAGATTAAAAACTGTCTTCATTAGCATAAGTAACACTTACGGATTCTTTTAAAAGTAGAAAATTATTTGCTGAATGATAAATTGCTAGCTTTATAGTTAGTTGTTGTTGAAAATGTACTCATTCAAAATGCCTGGTGTAGTTTAGTCTACAATACTGAATTTTTTGTGTTGGAAGTACTATTTAATGGATTATGTACTTAATCCTTGTTCCTACTACTTGCTAAAATGTAATTCATGCTTTCCACTAAAATGTTTGTATCAAATACGTCCCTATTTAGATTGATTTCTTTTAATATCATATATTATTGTACTATATGCCCCAGAGACTGGAACAAAATACATCTGCAAATAACACCTAAAGATGAGGGTGGGGGGAATAAATACAGACTGTAAAATGTTTTGCTTTTTAGAATTCAAATTATCCTTCCATTTCTTAAAATGTATCTTTCCTTCTTCATTGCAGCAAGAATTGTCATTTTCTTTAATTTTTATAGCTCTTGGATTTTTTTTTTTTTAAAGATTTTATTTATTTATTTGACAGAGAGAGATCACAAGTAGGCAGAGAGGCAGGCAGAGAGAGAGGAAGAAGCAGGCTCCTCACCGAGCAGAGAGCCCGATGCGGGGCTCGATCCCAGGACCCTGAGATCATGACCTGAGCCGAAGGCAGCGGCTTAACCCACTGAGCCACCCAGGTGCCCCATAGCTCTTGGATTTAAAATGTATATGTACCTAACAGTAACAGATACATACCTGTATATTGTAGGAAATGAGTTTTTTTCTCTGAGAACGCTGAAGCCTCTTTTCTCCTGGAAAACTAGTTGTGTTACATGCTTCCACCTTTGTCACAGAACAGGCCCTTGGAAGGGTTCTCTTTTTGACGTGCGTGAGTCTGTAGAGGTACAATAGATTCATTCAAGAAAGGAGGTTACTTCTCTGACTCAATTAAAATCATTGCGTACCCCTTCTCCGTTACAATGTTCAAACTGAATTGACTTGAATTAATTGTTCTAAAAAGAGTGGAGTAGAAATCAGGAATTGAGTTTGGTTGGAAATTAGCAGCTGAGAGATGAAGGTGCCAGGATTTTTATTTAAATGTGGTACAACAAGATTCTGTCAGTAAAGCACATCATTAGAATATTGAGTTTAGAACTGCTAATTTTTCCTTTAAAATGAGCATACAGTCATGTGTTTCATGGACCATAATAAATTGCCATTGTGTTGTCATTGAGTTTGTTTTGCTTTTTTTCAGTACTGGTTTGGCAGTCATTCTGCATTTTCTCTTTCCTTTTTTCCCCCCGATCTTACTTTTTTTTTTTTTTTTTAATAGATCCCTCACCAAAACCAGTCAAACGAATGTTATTTATTTCATGCAGTCTTAGGTTTATGCATCTTCTGCACCATTTTCTTGCTTACGGTAGCAAGACATTTGCAGATGGTTCTTGGTTACTATAAAGTACATAACAGTATTTCCTTTGTGGCAGATGGATTTAAGACTTTTAGTTCTCAATAAATGTAGGTTTACAATACATAACTTTACAGGATTTGTGTTGTATATAACAGGTTTGAACATATTATCTCAGAATTCATCTGCATGGCATTTTCAGCTTATTCAGGGTTCATGCCAGTTTTTTTTAAGTAATAGGGGGAGCGCTGTGATTGATAGCAACAGCTCAAGGCGTGATTTTGAATAGAAACAAAGGGTTTAGAACAGAAGGTGTCAAATTAAACTTTGTCAGTTTGAAAAGTAGTAACATCCTGAAAGTTTTACTAATTTATTTACATGTGGCTACTGTTTATATTTTGCCCTTTTTATATGCAGTGTAATGTTGCTTGGCAAATTTACTACATTTAAAGTTTAGGTTGTTCCTTGTACCATTTTAGTTTTTGAGAATGGATCCGTCTCATTATTTTAAGGCTTTTATTCTCCTGTCTTTTCTACTGTACGGAACAGTCGTGATCTAATTTAATTTGGAGAGTAGCTCACTACTCCTGCCTATGGTCTTAAAATATTTCAAGTCCCAGAGACCACTCTTAAAAATGTAATTATGTTCACATTTTGCAGCAAAGTATTGCATTTCATTTCTTGTCTCTCCTCTACCAAGTAAATCTATACATTTGTCATTTAAAAACTAATACAGTATTTAGGGGAATCATCATTATTTGTCAGATATTACAATATTCTGACATGTTTATTGTCTTGCCAAGTTTATTTGCTCTAACAGTATCACTTATGGAAAAGTGACCTAGTAAAAGATATTGGGGAATTAGAAAGCTTTTGGCTTTTTTAGTCACTTTGGGCAAAACATAGATCAGATTACTGTCATCATTAATAGAGTCTCAATTGATAGGATCTGAGGCAGTAAGAATATTCCAAGGTATTTAAATAGTATTCGAATAAATTAATCTTATTTTTGCCAGCGTAAGTTGGGAATGAGCCAGTGTCTCTACTGACAAAGAACTAGCGTGTCAAAATGTCTGTTTTCCATTATTTTTTAAGAGATACACACATCAAGAAAAGCACTCCCCGCTTTTAGTTTAGTTTTTTTTTTTTCTTTCTTTTTGGAATACCCTTGTAGAACTAACAGTTCCCAGCTGCACCGTTAAATATTTTTCTAAGAAGCATCTGATTTCAGTCTCTTAAAATCATCATGTCTCTTGAAAGGCTAGCAGAGACATGCTTCAGACTTATAATTCATCAAATTATTTTTAGATAAGGAATTAGAAGTATTATTTAAGGGCAGAGGTTAATAGCAAACTACTGGAAATGTTATGTTAGTCATGGACAATTAATAAAAATAAGGATCCATCTCATAAGTATAGATACACAGAAGTGACAATATGAGCAAAATATTTGTTGAATGAGTCAGGGCTCCTTTTCTGAAATATTTGTTAAACCAGCGTGAGTGTGATTGTTTAGGAATTAGCTATCATTATTAGCCATTTTAAAAGAACTAATGATTTTCTTTTCCAAAGAACATCTGTGATCCACATGTTTTTTTCACATATATCCGAGTGCTAACTGATCTGTTACTTTAAGAAGTTCTAAAGGATTGGAAAAATTATTGGAGTTTTTCAGCTCTCTCCAAAAAGCATTTCTTATGTGAATTGTTCTTAATTTAACTTTTAGCAATTTATAGTTACAAACGTTTATTTCTTAAAAAAAAAAAATCTTAGATATTCCATGTTTAGCACTTACTGCAAGAGTATACAATACCAGCTAAGTACAAAAAAACTACCCTCCCCAGAATAACTTTTCTGTTGTTTTTTATGAACCTTCTAACATCTTGAAAGGTCAATAGAATTGTAGCAATTTGCTCTGTTCAGGCATGGGGGCCTCTCAATTTGCCGTAAGTGAAGAATGGAGACAAAGGAGAGGAGCGTCATCTACACCATAGTTAATATTCAAGCCTGCAGGAAGGTGTGTATCTAAAACCTGCACAACATCAGAACTTAGAGGTAAAGTGTAAAGAAGTAGCTGAGATATAGGAAAATATAAAATGTTTTCATGGCTCAATCCAGATAGCAAATATTTGCCAATAAGAGCTAAATAAACATCTCCAGGGCACCATATGCAAGTGGGTCTCAAATACTTCAAATACTCAAATACAGTTTGAGAGTTAATATTATACTCATATAAATAGAGCTAAAATATGACACATCATCATATTTTTCTGGAAATAAACATAGAGTTGCTGTGGTTAGAAAAGAAGCATATTCAGTGACATTCTAATCACAATTATTATTTTTTTAACTAATATTCTCTCAGGTAAATCTTCAGTTTACTGCTTGCTCTCTTAGCCTTGAATTACACATTCAGTGGCTTTGAATGGGTGCATGATTGCATGACCGACCCCTTGTACGTGTTTGTTTAATTACAAGACCTGCGGAGTAGAGAAACAAATGTCTCAGAAAAATTAGTAGATCTCATGAGGTTTAGCAACAGTCACTCACCCTTGGCTGGTTAATATGTGGGCCTTGGGAAGTTGATGTTATCAGCTTTCCAGCTTTTCTTTTAAATTCTCTCAAATCAGCCCTTTGAGGAAGAATGGGCCTATTTCTTTTCACTGCACATTGCAGTTGGAAGGGGAAGGAGAATTTTCTCCAGTGGCTCAGTTTGGGATGAAGAGAAGAAAAGTCATACCATCCTCTGGTCTCACCCCCGATAACAATCACAACACACACACACACACACACACACACACACTCTCTCTCTCTCTCTCTCTCTCTCTCTCTCTCTCCTTTGCTAGTTCTAAAAATCAGATAATAAACTGTTCTCATTCCACTCTCATCCAAGTAATTTACTTGGAATTTCCAAGGAATCCCTTCATCTTAGGTCAAGTCCCTAAAGCAGAGCCTAAGACAGGGAATCAGGTGTCTATGATTTGGTGAAGGACCTGGAAGAAGTGAGGGAGGATAGGGAAGAGGAAGGGGTCCAGTAAGATTATGGTCTCAAGTAGTCTGTATTGATGGGGGGAGGGAGCAAGAAGAAGGGGGAGAGCCATCTCCAGAGAGTAAATTGAAGGATTAAGTGAGTTGTCCCTTTGGAGGAAGAGGGTAGGGACATTGTACCCCTGGGTAAGCCAATCACTGGCCACCCCAGCGTGTGAGGGAGTCAACGAGGATGTGGAGTAACTGTCCAGTCATCTCCAAGTAAGGTGACTCCAAACACGGCTCCAGAGAAGAGTATGGCTGTGAGCTTTTAGCAGGCAGCACGCAGCTGGAGGTGGTTGCCTGAAGGGGGTCTGGGTGGAACAGTCCCTCTTACTCTCCGCCCCATTGCCTAGTGTCCATCATGCCGCTGAGATGAAGAACGTTTGGGATGAGGGGAGTCATCAGAGAGGTGCAGGTTTTGGCATTCATTGGACATTTCCTTCTCTCTCAGTTCAGGAAATCTATTAAAATTCTTCTCTGGAAATCATATGTTGCACACTGCAGTGGGCAGAAAAAATAGGCTCTGAGATGTCTTTCTGGAAAGTTGTTTCTTGGAGAAGTCTTCTAACACCCATTCTGATGATTATGCTTTACAATGGACAACATTCTTGCTCACTCTATAGCACATGTCCTTTCTCTGTCTCACACACACACACACACACCCAATTTACACATAGTTTCCTTCCGAATATAAAAATCATGAACTTTGGGAATCCTTTTAGGAAACAAATTATTTTAAAAATCTATCTTATCTCTTAAATACCTTCAGGAACTCAGATGGCCGCTCATCAGACAAGAAGGCTGGGCAAGATGAGAAGCACGTTCAACTTTGCTTTTCTCCTATTTCACGTATTGCAAAGTCCGTGGTAAATGTGTCTTGCCCTTGGAATCTTAAAAAACATGACTCTTTTACAATGCAAATCTGAACATTTATTGGAAACAGCCTGCCTCCTTGATAGCCTCAGCTATTTTCTCTTAACAGGTTAAAAAACTTATTTTTTTTTTTTTAAAGCAGATTGCAGTGTTTTTGAGCTTAGGAAAAAAGTTAACTTCACAGGGTCTTTTCTTTTTAGCCCTTACTGGAAAGTATCAACCCCCCACAGGCACAAACTGACCTATTATGCCCTTGTCTCTAAGGGGTGGTTGTGTGAGCTGTTGCGCTGGAAAGAAGATCCTTCTCCAGAAAACAGGACTCTGTGGGAGAACCTCTCCATGATCCGAAGGTTCCTCAGTCTTCCTCAGCCAGAACGTGATGCCATTTATGAACAGGAGAGCAATGCGGTGCATCACCATGGCGACAGGCCGCCTCACATTATCCATGTTCCAGCGGAGCAGATTCAGGTTCGTTTACCTTGGCCGATTCAATATAGCACTAAGTAAATAGAGCTTTAAACTTAGCTGGGAAATTCGCATTTCTCTTCTTCCCGCCAGTCTAAACATAGGCTTTAGCAAGAGACAACGATACACTGCCATCTTGCTCAGGGGAATAAAAGGAAAATTAGCACACTTTTTTCAGCATGTGTATTGTGTTCCTCTTCCCTCATGTCCCCACCCACTAAGTGGCAGGATCCCCCTTTTTTGCCCTACCGGTTTGGCAAGTGCGTCTTTGTTAGAATTGGGTTTTTTTTGTGTGAGAGCTCAAATTTTTTTAATGACTATCAATACTGCCCTTTTGGAAGGGAATTAACTGCCGTTTCTGTAGAGAAGGTTTGTACAATCTCAACTTTCTACCTTGGATACTGTCCAAAGAGAGGAGGGGAGGGAAACCTAATTGGAATCTTGTTTCTGACTCCTCGGCCCTTCCTTCACCTTGTAGCTGTCTCCCTACAACCTCACAGAACACAGGTTAGGGGTGAGTCATGTCTTTTTGTCTTTCCTTTAGAGCCCCTCTCCCACCACCCTTGGGAAAGGAGAGTCTAGAGGCGTTTTCTTACCGGGCCTGCTGACCCCTGCACCATGGCTCAGTGCTGCTCCCCAGGTGAGCGGGCACAAGTTACCTATGCCAGCAAGAGAGGGGGTGGTATAAAGACCTGCTCCCTTGGTCAGGATTTTCAGACTTGGCAGAGGACGTACTAACCATGGTGGTGGCCAAAGACCACTGTGCCAGCAGATTCAGCCTTGTGCTTAGCTGGTCATGTCATGGGACTTAACCTGCATTCATCCGCTGAGGGAACCCCCCTATGAATCTAGATTGGAAAGCTCTGGGATCAGGTAGTTTGTGGTGCCCTATGGCCTTGATTTCTAAGGAAGAGTGTTGAATGAACTGGAACTATAGAACCTTTTCCTATTAAATCTAAGGGGATGTTTTTAGCTTTTCCCTTTAAGAGAAAATGCCACTGCCTTCCAGAGTCCTAAAATTCTACTGTCTTTTTTGAATCACCTGAATTATTTTTTTGGTATTGCTGTGGGGGTGGGTGGGGAATATATATATATATACAATATATTATTGTTTTAGCTATATATATAGCTAAAAACAATAATAGGGTTATCCATCAGTAGGAAAAAAAAATCCTTGAGTATGTATTAAAGATAAATTGGAAAAGAGAATTCCTTAGGATATCAAGCACTAAATAATCATGAAAGCCTGAAAAACTTACTGTTTAGCAAAAACAAAAAAAAGAGAAAGGTATATGTATAGTAATAAAAATAGTACTTGTTTGAAGATGTAAATTGTTTTTAATAAAATTGTTTCTTAGGGGGATAAAAAGAAATGCTTAGGCACAGTAAAAACGTGCTAATATTTTGCCGCTTACAGGTTGATTTGCTTTGATGATAAGAATTATGGTTATAGAGTATACAGTATGTGCATGTGTCACACATTTGTTATGTATAATTGTGTATGGAAATTACAGCACATATACAGACACTAATTATGAAGAAGTGTCTGTATACACTAAATTTAAATCCTAATCACATGAGTTTACTATAGACAAAACAATTTGCTAGCCGTTGTACAGTGGATCAAACTTTTATTTTTCAGTAAGAAAAAACTTGCAGTGTCAGCCTAGTGCAATTTGGTAAGAAATTGTGTATTAAATCCGAACTGACTGGTAGGAAATTCACAAACGTGAGAATCTCAGAAATCCTTTGGAGTCTGAAGGGATAATGCGGAAGAACAGCAGGCATTTATCCATTTTATTTGGAATTTAAATAAGACTTTCTATTCTTGCTCCATGCTTTAGCCATGGATGAAATGGGGCAAAACACAGGTTTCTTCCCCCCACGGCTCTGTAGCACTCCCTTCTAAAATGCCTTTGAAATCCTTACTCCTCAATCTTCATATTAAATCTTTGTTAATTATTTACATCATAATTTGCTTTGCTGTCTTCGCCTTCTGATGCGTATCCTTCTGGTGAAGTTCACGGCTCACATTTTCAGCGTGCTGAGCTTTCACTTCCGTGAGCCAGACTGAAAATGAAGGGCAGGGAGGCTCCACTGAACCCTGATGAGGAAGCCCAGTAGCCCCCCAAAACCCTGCTCAGGCCTCCCCTTCCTGGTTATCATTTTGCCTTCTTTCCCTGTTGCTGTGAGCCATCTGGCTGGCCTCCCTTTTGGTCCTGAATCTTTGTCCCACTCGGAGGAGCTCCAGGTGGGAGAAACTACAGGTGGGATCCCCAGCCCCCAGTTTCCTCCTTCCAGCCGGCTTTGTCCGCCGCCGCCCGGAAGGAAAGACCGAGCTCTGACTGTCCACTTGTTTCTTTGCAGCAGCAGGCGCCCGCGCAGGCGCAGCAGCAGCCGGCGCCGCCGCCCCCCCAGGCGCAGGCGCAGCAGCCCGCCGGGCCCCGCCTCCCCCCGCGGCAGCCCACCGTGGCCTCTCCCGCAGAGGCCGAGGACGAGAACCGGCAGAAGACCCGGCCACGAACGAAAATTTCCGTGGAAGCCCTAGGCATCCTCCAGAGTTTCATCCAAGATGTAGGCCTGTACCCGGACGAAGAGGCCATCCAGACTCTGTCCGCGCAGCTTGACCTGCCCAAGTACACCATCATCAAGTTCTTTCAGAACCAGCGGTATTATCTGAAGCACCACGGCAAACTGAAGGACAACTCCGGCTTGGAGGTGGATGTGGCCGAATACAAGGAAGAGGAGTTACTTAAGGATCTGGAAGAGAGTGTCCAAGACAAAAATGCTAACACCCTTTTCTCGGTGAAGCTAGAAGAAGAGCTGTCAGTGGAAGGAAACACGGACATTAACACTGACTTGAAAGACTGAGATCAAAGTATTATTTTCATTCATCAGTGCCACTGGTATTTACTAACGAAATGAGAAGTCCACCGTGTATTCTCTCAGAAAACCTTTGTTGTTCATTGTTTGGCCAATGAATCTTCAGAAACTTGCACAAACAGGAAAGTGGAGAAAGGATAATGCAGACTGCACTAAATGTTTTACTCTGTTTTACAAACTGCTTGGCAGCCCCAGGTGAAGCATCAAGGATTGTTTGGTATTAAAAATTAAAATTTGTGTTCATGGGACACATCAAGGTGTGTACCCCGTAAGCATGATACCGGTGATTTTTTTTTTTTTTTTTTTTGAAAAATTATTATTCTGGAGCCTCAAACAAGCATTATAACTTCTGTGATTATTATTTCCTTCCTTTAATTATTTCTGTAACACTCCACACTGATCTTTGGAAACTCGCCCCTTATTTTAAAAAAAGAAAAAAAAAGAGTTTGTTACTCTATTGTATGTTACAAAAGAACTATAGACTGTGGAATGCAGTTTAAAGATGACATATGCCAACAAATGCCTTGTATTATATGGCACTGCCGTAATTCAAATTTGTTTTTATTTTCGAAATAAAAATTCACTGTAATTTTTTTCATTCTCATTGTTACATGATTTTTTAAAAAATGAAAAGAAAATGTGAAACACAATTTAGTCCTCATTATTTATTTGTAGATCCTGCAGCATCATGTTGTAATTAATTTTTTGGAAGTTTCCGTTAAATGTAATATTGCTTCTCTTGTTACCATACTGATTCTTTTCTATTTATAAATGTATTTTGATGGGCAGTAAAACAAAGTGTCTTAAAAGTTTTAAATAGAGAAAATGTGCTTTACACAGTTGCCTATAAAAAGTGCTCTATGTTATCCAAGCAATTCATACTATAAGCTTCACTCTTATTGTTGTATGCAATTTTTACTATCATGCAAATAAGCTTAGGTAAATAAAACTAATAGATCACCTTAGAAAATTATGCAATTAATGTGAAAATAATTGATGTTTGCAATGTGTCTTCCTTTGGTTTACAATCAATTTTAAAGCTACATCTGTATAAAATTTCTGTATAAAGGTGTATTTCTTTTTTATGAGTTTATGGCTATGAAAACACCAGCTATTTTGTTACAGCTGGCTGTTTTTATAAGTGTATCACAATTTTCTTTATGCAGAAATGTTCTGATTAGGAGTGGTTATTGACTGTAACTACACAATTAAAATTGTTTGTATGGTATGACATGGTAGGGTTGTCTGCTTATGTGAAGTAACTTTAAAGAGTCAAAGATGGACCTCTCAGTTAGGTGCATGTTAATATTTTCTTGATGATATTTTACTGATTTTAAAAAGAACGATTGAAAAGTCACTCAAAACACTGTAAATTTAAATCAAAAACACATGCTCATTTTTTAAGTTTAACAGCGAAGACCATAACCTGTTTGGGGTTAACATTTTGCCTAATAAACAGAGATAGAAGGATGGTCAGAAGACCTGCCAAGAAAAACGTAAATACACTCTCTAGGAGTTATGTGCTTAGAATGAATCCATCTGCATTTATTTCACAATATTTAATTATGGTAACACTTTTTTTAAGCTAATGTATAAATATTTTAAAGGCCTTTATCAAGTAACATAAGTAGGTAAAAAATGGACCTTCTGTATAAAAACCTCTTAGTAAGCAATGTATTTTTTTAAGTTATAAACGGAATATAAGTTAACTCTGAGCTCATTTGGTTGTGTATGTCATAACTATAAGAACTGAATGAAGAAAATAAGAATAACACACGTGGACTTTAAACACCATCTTCAAAAATCTTGCAACATCAAACTCCACACACTCCGCGATATAAAATGAGGTATACTGGTGGTCATGGAAAAGATTGAGGCCAGGGTTTCGATTTTTGATTATCATTTTGTATTCATTTTATCTTTTGATGCATCTTTTTAAGACTTCCTAGATGTTAAAAGGGGTGTGTGGGTTCCTTGATAGTTGGTTCTGAAATTGTCCAATCTCTTCATGCCTAACATTTTTCCAGGCACTGATGAGCTCATTGGTAGGCAACTGGGCTGCTTTAATGTTGAACTTTTACTTAAGAAACTAAAATGGCATCATTGAAGACTCCCAATTCAGCTGTAAAAGTACTATTTACTTTTGAAGCACAGCTGAACTGCTTTGAAGGCAGCTGGTTTGCTGTAACTTAAAATTGTATTGGAAAAGTTTTCAATTCTTTTTATTAAATGAGAGGACAACTTTTAAACATTCTTGCTCACTTAGAGTTCAGAAAACCATTTGAGGAAAAGAAATTTGAACTAATAGAAATTAGATTTCATGTAGTTAAAAAAAAAAGAAGAAAGTAAAATGCCATGAAGTTTTTAAAGAAATCCTTTCTTCCTCTTTTTTTTCCTCTGGGTTTAGAGGGAAAAGCTAGAGCAAGGAGTAGTCTTTGATTTTATTTCATTTTTCTTTTAAATCCAGCCCAGCAGAATATAAGGTGCCAGAAATTTTAATTTTTTTAGAAGGAAAAATTGGGTTGCAAATACGATTTTGCCATTCCCAATAAGCTAATTTCTTTCGAAATAACATTTTGGATGAATTTGATGACTGTGTGTAAGAAATCAATACAATACTAATAATACTCTTCCTTAGACCTTTTAAGCAGCATAATCTTCCTAATACAATATTTTAAGCCAAAAATAAATAAATAAAAGCACATATCAAAAAACAGTGATGGTCATGATGGAGTGAGCAAAATCGTTTTCAGGGAAGATGGCACAATTTGGAAATGATTTCTTTGGGTGATCTTCCACATTGCTCCCCCAATGTCATGCATCGTCCATCCCAGTCGTCTTACTGCCAGTGGCTACAGTAAAACTCCTTGAACGAGCTTCATGGTGTCCAAGTATTTCAGAAACTTTTCAAAGCTGGGCATGATATAGCGCTTTGTGCTGTTAAGACCTTAGCAGAGTCAGGTAGTTTACGGGTAATATTCAACCTCGTGCATCTGAATCTGTCATGGATTCCTTCCCTCAGCATTTTGCCACTAATTTGTATTACACTCTGTGGCCATATAATACTTGCACGTTATGCAAAAAATAATGTTGACAGTATCTCCTTGGCACGTAATATGCAGAGCTGACACCTAACCTTTGAAAACCAAGGTAACTAATGTGTGCCCTAGTTGTGTGGCACTTGGTTAAAAAGTCTGTACATATTATGTATAAACTGTGTATTGATTAACATTTAGTCCTAAGGAATTCTGAGCTTAAAAGAAGTGTCTTTTTTTTTTCCAAGTAGTGATATCTATATTTAACTGTGCTTATCTAAAATATATAGCTTGAGTAGAAAACATTTTCAGATGGTTCAGCATTGAGTAAAAATGACAATCCCATACATTCCATTATTAAATTCTGCCCTATTCCCTATTGTTATCATCAGTTGATATTAAGGTCCTTGATTGTCACGATATTATCAATAAATGAGGTATTCTGAACTGCCTGGTGATATTTTCAAAAGAGCAATTAAAATGTGTATACCCTATTATATAGCCAATAAAAATAGGACTACCTGGCTGAAGGAAGCCAAAAATCTGCATGATAGTGTAGAAACCAAGGAAGGTCCCAAAGTATGAATCACATTTAAAATATCAGAAGATACTGATGCTATAGTTTATCTTACAAATAAATATTTTTTACTTTTAAAAGGGGCATATTATGGATTCAGTGTTTCTTAGGAGGCAATCCTTTTAATGTAAATACTAAATACTTGCATGTCTTTTGACAAAGGTTAAATTACAATCTATTAACATGCACATTTTTTATAAAATATAAAGTACCCTTATTAAAGAAATGTGGTGGAAGGTATATGTCCAGAATACTATTACCTGTTTAACAATACCAAATGTTAAATAAAAATAGTTTGGAATTAATGTTTAAAAAACGAGCAACATTTTTAAGCCTTTCTTATATTACCCTACTTATCTGAATCATGCATTTCCAAAATTATCAAAATAATTCCAAAAAGTTCCATTATGGCTTCTTGCCTTATACCAGGGTTGTGTATGAAGTCCCCTTCTGTCAACTATTTTCAGCTGTTAATATTCCTATTGTGGTCAACAGCATGAGACTTGGGCCCCATTCTCTATGATAATGTTTGATAAGGAGATGCAATAAAACAGTACCTTGTACTTGTTGCCTCGCCAAGGAAACAGAAAAACTCTAAGGTGACCTATTTTGCTCTAAATTAAATATTGAACGTTATTTCTGTACTATTAGTTGAATTTTTTTGTTGTTATTATTTGCTTTTTGTGGTATTTAAATACTTTTCATTACAGTGACAATCTAATCACATCTTTACACCCTCCCCCCAAAAGATCTGATGCCCCATGTGCTGCTCTGATATTCCACTCACAAAATAACCAAACAGTACATGTTAAAGGAGGATGTTGGGAACTTTCCAATGTTTAATGTCTGTTAATTCATCGAGTGTGCGGCAGAGTGATGCAAAGTGAGCATTTGTTCAGAGCACGAACCTGTCCCAACAGCATCTTAATGTGGGGCAGGTTTCACCTACTCCACTTTTGTTTCCCATTTTAACTTCCAAATTTTACCAAATCTCTCTCAATGGCTTCTTAACCTTCTGAGAGCCCCTGAATCGCAGCACACTCAGACATGCTTTAAAGGAAAATAGCAACATCATTCGTAGAATGTTTCCTTATAGAAGGTACTGCCCCCAACCTATCTCTGTTCCGCTCTGAGGCACTGAAGGCAGGCTCTGAAATTCACCCTTCAAACACCAGGGAGGGGCAACTCAAACAGGCTAACTGATCTGTTCAGCTGTTCAGCGGTCTCATCGGTTTCAAACCCAAGCCCTCTACCCTTGCATTCCTATGGCTACTTCTTAATAAAACCTTTTTCAACTGCAGAAGATGTGAAAACATTCATTACCATTCAAAATTTTCAAAAATCTAATGTAGTGTGTATTCTGCTAACATGAAAAAGTCTGTCACAGAGTAATTGAGATCAAGTGTATGAAATGTTAACCCCCAGATTCTGCTGTCCTTGTGTAAGAGCCATATACACAAAACCTTTTTTTCTAAAAAACAAAATACACTTTGTTATAGGAATGTTCAGATATACCAAAAAAAAAAGGTAGAATAATGTAATGAACCGCTGATGATTCATCCCCAGTTCAACAATTGTAACATTTTCCCATTAATAAGTACTTTGTGAAACTCATTAAAATTAAGATGAAACTTTTATGAAAATATTCAAACTGTTCAGTGGTTTTTGCCTATAATGATATTCTGACATTATCTTACTTTTTGCAAAGTAATGAATTTTCTGATTTCTCAAGAAAATACTGAAACGAAGTTTCTCTCTGAACTCTCTGAGAATTTTCAAAAAGCCAATTTTAGAAGGAGAACCTGTGAGAATTCCACAAATATTTGTAATATAAAAAAAGAGACAACCCAGCCTCTCTTTATTTATAAACAATACGTGCTTTCATATCATTGTTGAAACTAAAATACATAATTTTCAGTTATGCATAATAAAGTATGTAATTAAGCAACATTCCATAGTGGATTAAAGAATTAAAAGCTTCAGGTGCAGAAAAGAATTTGTTGGCATTTTCTTTTTCAGGGTGGTATTTCGAGGTGTTACTTTTCATTTTCTTTTGACATCTTATACACAAATAAATAGAAACAGGTGAGAAGCAGAGAAATGAAGTATTGTCTCTACTACAGTAAACCTGAAAAATAGTGAGGTAGCATATTTGCAATGTGCAAAAGCTAAACTAAAAAGGACAGAAATCTTCTTAGCCTGGGGAGGAAAAAAAAAAAAATCTCTAAATGAGGGTGTGTGTTTCAAGAAATAGAAATAACATACGAAAATTAACTGCACTTGATCATTCCTACATTTCAAACTACATTAAATTAATCACACTCCAATTGGTCAAGTCCAGTAGACTTATTTTTCAAGTGAAGAACTACATTTAATTAATAATCCTGTGCTATAAACACTGAAGTTCATAGAGGCATTTGGCATTTATCCTATTTTTGAAAAAGAGTAATGCATCAAATAAAAAGCAAACCACTTCGATGTCAGAATGTCACAATGATTCTGAAAATAAATTATTCTACTGAACATTTAAGAAAAAATAATAATACAGAAAAAATATAATAATAACACAGAGATGAGATGACCCATCTAGCATCAGGAGAATTTCTAGTATCTATAGTTTTCATATAGTGCTTAAACTACAGTAATAATCAAACGTATGAGAGCAAACAAATTCAATATCATGTATTTTTATTAGTTAAAGCCTGACACAGAAATGTGTGTTTGGTTAGTGCATGAATGAGATCAGACAACTTAGAAGAAATATGGAATGAGACCTATATCCCATGGACAATCCTTTGAATGGGGCTTTTTGAACTGACACATGTAAAGAGCCTTTTGCTAGCCTTTAGCATCTCACTGTCCTGCTGAAATATGACACTTTTGTATTTGTGTGTGTTTTTATACCCCAACTTATTACAAAAACAATTAGCTAAAACTTCTATATGTAATGCAATAATATAGGACAACAGAGGAAAAATTGCAACAAAATTAATCCAAAATTTAGATAGAAAAAGACACAAATTGAAAGGTATGCTTGACCCAGAAATGCATATCTTGAGTTGCTATACGATTTATTAGAGTACACTACCAAAACTCTTAACGGTTTTATTGAGGTACAATTGACATACAATAAACTACATATATGTAAAGCATACAATTTGACAATTTGATAAGTTTTCACACACACATGTGCTCACATATCTCTGCGTGTGTGTATGTGTGTATATATCCACCCACACAGTTGGGAGCACAATGAACATATCAGTTATCCCAATAGTTTTGTGCCCTGTTGTAATAATCCCTCCCTCCCAACCTTCCATCCTCATTCATCACTATCCCCATGACACCACCGATCTGCTTTCTGTCACTGTAACTAAGTTTGCATAATCTAGAATTTTGTATAAGCAGAATAACTCAGAATGCACTCACTTTTCTCTGCCTTCTTTCACTAAGCATAATTATTGTAAGATTCATCCATGTTCAGTTTGCTTATTATTGAGAAATATTACCTTTTATGGATATAGTGCAATTTTTGTTTTGTCAATTATGCAGTTGATGAATATTTAGGTTGTTTCCAGCTTGGAGCTGTTTCAAAGATGCTATGAGCATTTCTATGTGTGCCTCTCTACAGACATATGCTTGAATTTCTCTTGTATAAATTCCTAGAAGTAAAGTAATTTCTCATACCGTAGGTATTTAACTTTTTAAGAATCTAACAAACTGTTTTCCAAAGTGGTTGAACTGTTGTTCTACAGTCCCATCAACAGGGTATGGGAATTCCCATGGTTTCACATCCTTGCCAACACTTGATAGGGTCAGACTTTTTCATTGTAAACATTCTGATACGTGTGTAGTGATACTCATGATTTTAATTTGCATTTTTGTAATAAATGGCATTTCCCTACTGAATATCTTTTCATGTGATTTGCTATCCATATATCTTTTATGAAGTGTTTGTTCTTTTACCCATTTTCCTAAGTTTTTCTTTTTTTTTTTTAATTTTATTTCTTTATTTGAAAGAGAGAGAGTGAGAGAGACCATGAGCAGGGAGAGGGAGAAGCAGGTTTCCCGCTGAGCAAGGAACCTGGCAGGAGGCTGGATCCCAGAACCCTGGGATTATGACCTGAGCCCAAGGCAGACACTTAACCAACTGAGCCACCAAGGTGCCCCTACCCTTTTTTTTTTTTAATTGGTTGCTTTCTTATTATTGAGTTTTGAAACTCCTTTATATATTTTGGTTACAAGTCCTTTGTCAACTGTGTGATTTGCAAGTATTTCAGTAGGTAGCTTATGTTTACATCCCCCTAACAGTGTTCTCTGGTTTTTTGGTGAAGTCCAATTTAACAATTTTGGTTTTGCCTTTAAAACTCTTGCTTTTAGGGCACCTGGGTGGCTCAGTGGGTTAAGCCGCTGCCTTCGGCTCAGGTCATGATCTCAGGGTCCTGGGATCGAGTCCCACATCGGGCTCTCTGCTCAGCAAGAAGCCTGCTTCCCTCTCTCTCTCTCTCTCTGCCTGCCTCTCCGTCTACTTGTGATCTCTCTCTGTCAAATAAATAAATAAAATCTTTAAAAAAAAAACAAAACCTCTTGCTTTTAGTGTTACATGTAAGTAACATTTGCCCAATCCTAGGTCACAAAAATTTTCTTCTGTCTTTTCTTTTAGTTTTATAGTTTAAGGATTTACATTCAAATCCATGATCTATTTTGAGTTAATTTTTACATATGGTACAAGGTATCAAGGTATGGGTCAAAATATTTTCTTTTCTTTTTTTTCTTCCTTCCTTCCTCCCTCCCTCTCTTCCTTCCTTCCTTTCTTCTCCTCTTTCTTTTCTTTTCTTTCTTTTCTTTCCTCTCTCCCTTCCTTTGCATATACATTTTAAATTGTTCCAGTACCATTTGTTTAAAAGACTATTCTTTCTACACTTAATTGTATTTGCACTTTTGTCAAAAATCAATTGACTGTATATGTGTGTGTCACTTCTGGAATTTCTGTTTTATTCATTTTTTTGCTCTTTATCAACCTTTCCACCCAGACCATGTTGTCTTGATAACTATAGTTCTAGATGTCCTAAAGTCAAATAATCTATAGGCTACAAACTTTACTATTCTTAAAAGTTGGTTTGGTGATTCTGGGTCTTTTTATCTACCTGCGAATTCTAGGTTCAGCTTGTCAATTTCCACCAAAAAAAAAAATCTCAATTTTTGATTGAGATTGCTTCAACTCCATAGATCATTTTGGAGGAGAACTGGCCTTTTAACAATAATTAACCTTCAGATCCATGAACATGATATATCTTTTCATTTATCCTAGAATATAGAAACAGAATTGATTTTTTTTTTTTTTTTTACATTGGTCTTTTATCCTGCAACCTAGTCTACACTCAATAGTTCTGGTAGCTCTTTTGTAGATTCCATCACATTTTCTTTTTTTAATTTTTCTTTTTAAAGAATTTTTATTTATTTTATTTATTTATTTGAGGGTAGGGGACAGAGGGAGAAGCAGACTTCCCACTGAGCAGAGAACCCGAGACCATGACCTGAGCCCAAGGAAGACACTTAACCAACTGAGCCATTCAGGCACCCCACCACCACTCTTTCTACAGAGTTAATCCTGTCATATAAAAATAAAGACAATTTTATATCTTCTTTGCAATCTAAGTACCTTCTTTTTTTTCTTTTCTTTTCTAGAACACCCAGTGTAATGTTGAGTAAAAATGGAGAGAGAAAACATCTTTGTCTTTTTCCTGAGCTTAAACACTAAAACCGTTCTAAGCCATTTATAATACAAAGTCATTTAATCTGTATAACAACCATATAAAGTAGATACATTATTAACATTATATTATTGATATTAAACTGATACACAGAGAATTTGTGTCACTGGTCCTAGTAAACATATCTCTCAAAAAATCTTTCACCACTTAAAATGTAGCTGTAGTTTTTGCCTTGGCACACACTGCTTTATCCTTACTAAAGGCTCATAGGTTTAACACTCAGTTCTTGATTAGGTTGTTAGGCTATGCTACAAAATTCTGTCTGATGAAAATGAAGCTGAAATATGGAAAAGGAGTAGGGAAGGATTGTGCAAAAACATAGAACTAAGGGAAAAAGAGAAGAGAGCTAGAAGGGGGAAGAGGGTTCAGGAAGAGAAGGACAAAGCTGTTGGGGAAGATACAGGAAGACTTTGGTTGGCAAGTGAGATTACTCAAAGGCAAAGCATCCCTCCTGCACATTTCCATATTATGAGTGAAAAAGAAATTCTGGAAACCACATGCAAACTGACCTCTTTTAATCATTCTAGAAACAGTGCCTTATTTAAGTTCGGTGCTTCTAATAAGTGCCCTAATTTCGGAAAGAGAAAGTATTAATTCTATACTCGTAGAAGGGATCAAAGGACCATACCAAAGCCCTAGATCAGACTTCTGTAACCTATGGCGTATGGGGCAGATCTGTCTTGCCACTTGTTTTATAAATAAAGTTTTATTCGAAACCAAAGCCATGCCCATTTATTTATGTTCTCTTATGGCTGCTTTAATGCTCAATAGTAGAATTAGAGTGGCTATGAAAGAGACCATATGGCCATCAAGCCTAAAATATTTATTCTCTGGCCCTTTATAGAAAACGTTTGTCACTCTTTGTTGTAGATCACTAACCTGTGCCAAGGTTTGCAAAGGAAAAGTATTAAAGCAATTTTCTGAACAACTTGTGTTGAAACAAAATAATCATTTCAGCATTTTTTAGAAGAGTTAGAGCACATATTAACTGTTTGTTCTCAACTCCAAGATTTCACTTGATGTATATGAAGAACTTCATTCTTTCTACTCGTTACCTCGTTGGCCTATGCAAGAGCATAAGACTAGACATCCCACACCCTGTTGCTCACCAGTAACTCTTCTATAAATTTAGAAAGTTATTGACTAGAAACTTCACCTTTTCTTGATAAACTCAAGAAGTGTTAATATTGTTGGCAAAATTGTTTTTGCACTAATTGCCACATCCATCTGCTCTGTGAGATTGATTAGACTGTGAGAGCATTTGTTCTCTCTTGCAATCAATGCTTCCTGGCCCAGCAGAGAGCTAGATCTGTCTTAATTCTATCTAGAGAAGGAGACACCACTGACAACTGTAAGCTTTTCCTTTGAGGATTTGAGATTAAATTGGCGCTTGGCTTGATGGCCTTTTGGGGAATAATTCAGTCGAGAGAGAATTCTGTTGAAATAAACCAAAGCCATGGGAACTTCAATGACTCTTTCTCACATAGGAAAATTCCACTACTTCACAAAGCGTATTTCTGTAGACCCAGTTGTTGGGTACCATGTCCTAAAGAAACATTCTACTGATTACTGGAGAACACAGGAGAAGCAAAGGGCCCTGTCCTCATCTTTCTTAACTCTTCAGCTCATGAAACCTGCAGAGACTGAGTAATGCCGTCAGTGTGTCTAGGGGAGAGCAGCTACAGAGCTTAATTCTACCTGGATTGGACCCAATATTTTATTTATTTATTTGTTTGTTTGCTTGTTTATTTATTTATTTAGTGTTAAAAATACACCTATTACGACAGTTTCTAGATAAAAATATGAGGAAAAACATAACAAAGAAAAAACTTATAATAAATGTATATCCAAAAATAGTAACAAGCTTCTGCCATTACTGTCCTTCCTATGGACCTTATTGCAACACCGTATTGGACAGTTATTCCAGAACATGGGTATGTGTAGTGCAGTGTCCTCCATGAAACAAGCAACTAGATTCTCTAGTTCAAGTGTAAAAAGATACCTTACTCTGAAAACCCACAAAATGCCTCTGGAGAGAATTTCATTTAACAAAATTTTATATTTTCCTTACAATGGGCCAGGTAGTTTGAGTTTAAAATCACCACTGCCAGAGAGGTTCACTCGAGCAGGAGCTCCCACATGCTTGTCTCTCTATTGGCACTTGCGTAATGTCGAGTTTTCAATTTAGAAGGAGTTGAGGTAAATAAAAAAGACTGTTTAGGGAAAATTTTTTATGATGTGATACTTGGACTTTCTGAAGGAATGTAACTTTTGAGAGTTTTGGTTTCTTAATTTGTGGTGGTAATCATTTCTTTTGCAAAAAAATCATGATAAATTATCTGAGGACCATTTGTCTTTTTATTATTTTGTGTTGTGTAATGAATGGAAAGCAACTTTATTGAAACTACCATTTAAAAAGCTACTTTATTGAGACTACCTTTTAAAATCTTTTATTTTGCTTTATATATACACGAAATCCAAAACCTGAGACCTTTGAATGTAATCAATGGTTCCCAAACGTTTTGGTCTCAGGAATTCTTTGTACTTGTAAAATTTATTGAGACTCCCACTTCTAGGAAAACTGAGTAGGCATACTTTTCCATATTCCTCTTGTTATGTACAGTAAAAAACCCTGATGTCATATGTAAAATAAACACTAGAAGATAGGTGGCAAGAAGGAGGCAGACCAGATAGGGAACTGAGGACCCAAAGAACAACATAGTGGTTCCTTCCCTATTCACCTTTGCCTCATATATCCCAGAGTTGGAGCTGAAGAAGGCAAAAATCCAGAAATGCCATTAGGCATAAGCAAAAGAAGGTTCTGATACCCTGCTCTCTCTAGCCAAAGGAAAAGAAAAGGGGCAGTGGCAGCCAATAAAACAGAAAACTTGAAAATAGTGGCCTTAATCCATCACAGAAAAAAAAACTATACCCTATTCTTATCCAGACCAGCAAAGTTAAGTAGAGAGCCTAGATTTCCACTTTCAAGAGACTGTAACCAGGTGGGGTGGTGTCAGAGGAGGTCTAGTGGATAGTCAAAAATTCATCACTGCTCAATGGTGAAAAAGCATTCTTCCATGCCAAAATGGTATCAGTGGAGGCTATGTGAGGAATAGTAACAAGGTATTCCTACTTCTTCCAGCCAGACAGATATCACTGGAGTTTTAGTGGGGAGTTGGAACTCCTTCCTCACCCAGCAATAATGAGGAGAACCCCTATAGATGTTAATGAAAGCCAAGTGGGGAAGCTGGACTTCTACCCATATCTGGCAATAGTAAAAAGGTGTTGCCTCTTCTCTTGTCAGATCAATGTCCAAAAAAAGGTCAGCTAACACAGAGGACTTAAGTAAGATCCAGAGACTCAGCAAAATATCTAAGCTTCAGTTAAAAAACAAAAGACAACAAACAAACAAACAAAAAAACTAGTCATACAAAAACCCAGAAAATTCTCAAACAGGATGTAAAAAAAAGACAACAGATACAAAAACTAAGACTATAGAGATATCAGAATTATCCAACAGAGATTTTAAAGCAGTCATTAAAATGATTTAATGAGGGGTGCCTGGGTGGCTCAGTGGGTTAAGCCTCTGCTTTCGGCTCAGATCATGGTCTCAGGGTCCTAGGATTGAGCCCCGCATCAGGCTCTCTGTTCAGTGGGGAGCCTGCTTCCCCTTCTCTCTCTAGGCCTACTTGTGATCTCTGTCTGTCAGATAAATAAATAAATCTTTTAAAAAATGCTTTAATGAGCAATTACAAAGAAAAAAAGTAGAAAGTTTTACCAAAAGTATAGAAGATATAAATAAGAGCAAGAGGGAAATGTTAGAACTGAAAGGTACAATAACGGAAATAAAAAACTGAAAGGAGGAGAAAGAAGGAAAGTCTGAAAAAGTAATTGCAATAATGGCCAAAAACTTCCCAGAAGACATAAACCTATAGACTCAATAAGAAGAGCAAACCCCAAATAAGATAAACCTAAAGAAATGCAAGAAACATTATGATCAGACCTCTGAAAACTAAAGACAGAAATTATCTTAAAACAGAAGGACAGAAATAATGCCTGACATACAAGGGGAACCATTTGAAAAAACAGCAGATTTTTCATCAGAAACCATGTAGACCAAAAAGAAAGTGGAACAATATTTTTCAAGTATAGGAAGAAAGGTCAATGCAAGGGATAATGAGGAGATGGAAAGGAAGTGGGTATAACTATAAAAGGGCATCATGATGGCTCTTTGTGTTGATGGAAATGTTCTGTACCTTCATTGTATCAATGGCAATGTCCTTTTTGAGATACTGTGCTATAACTCTACCATTGGGAAAAACTGGGTACGGAGTACATAGATCTCTCTGTATTATATCTTACAACTGCATATGAATCTATGATTATCTCAAAATAAAAACCTTAGTTAAAAATACATTATTAAATTAAAAATAGAACTACCATACAATTTAGCTGTTTCACTTTGGGGTATGAATCTAAAAGAATTGAAAGCAGGGTCTCAAAGAGATATTTGTATACCTCTCTTTGCAGCAGCACTATTTGCAATAGCCAAGAGGTTGAAGCAACCCAAATTTCCACTGATGGATGAATGGATAAACAAAATGTTTTTTTGAGTTTGGTTCCTCACTGTGAGCTGGATTCAGATTTGATCCATGTGTGTTTATCCTGGGCTGAAAGGGAAGCAGTTACCCAAGACATGTAAAGCTTCTGCTTGCCTGCATTGACCAAAGTGGGTCCATGGTCAACCCCAAAATCAAGGAGTGGGAGAATATACTGGGCATTCTCCACATGCACAAACACAAACACACACACACGCACACACACATGCACATGCACACATACACAATGGAATATTATTCGGCCTTTAAAAAGGAAGGAAATCCTGTCACATGTTACAGTATGCTAAGTGAAATGAACCAGTCACACACACAAAAAATACTGTACAATTACACTTTTAAATGTATATAAAGTAGTCCAATTCATAGAAACATAAAGTAGAATGGTGGTTATCAGGGATGGGGGAGAGGGGAAGGAGACTTGTTTAATGGGTACAGAGTTCAAGAGGTACAACAAGAAAAGAGTTCTGGAGATCTGTTTCACAAAAATGCAGATAGACTACTGACTGTACACTTAAAAATGGTTGGGCTGGTAAATTTTATGCTATATGTTTTTCTCCATAATAAATAAATAGAAAAAGAATTAAAATACATTATAGAAGACCCAAAGAGCTTTTGTTTATGTAGATTGTATCTATTAATACTGAACTATATTTGGCATTAAAGCTAAGACATTTTAAAAATATTTATTTACAAATTCACTAAAATGTCAATTTTACAGTCATTACCTGTGAATATAAATGATATATTTTTCTTTAAAGTTACCATATGGAGTACCTGGATGACTCAGTTGGTTATGTGTCCAGCTCTTGATCTCAGCTCAGGTATTGCTCTCAGGATCATGGGTTCAAGCCCCACACTGGAGTCCCCACTGGGCGTGGAGCTTACTTAAAAACAAACAAACAAACAAACTGTATATTTGAAAAGAATTATTGAAAATATAGCATTGTTTTACATTTTGCAAATATCTTCATATCTTCCTCCTCAGAAGACAATTGGAATATCTACTTCTGCTGTCAATCTTTTGTATCTCATACACTCTGGAAAATTGCACTGAACACTTGTGAAAAAATACAAGAAATTAGTCAGATAATATTGCACTATTATTATTATGAACATAGTGTCAACCTTGTAGACAGCTTGAAAGATCTCAGGGACTCCCACAGGTTTCCAGATCACAATTTGAGAACCACCAAACAAGACTATTCATCATCCCAGCCAGGACTCTGTGGGAGATTGAGTTATTAGTTACAATTCCTGGCTCTCATGGGGTAAGATTTACATCCACCCCTTTGCTATGGCCAAGTACATTTTCCCACCCCTTGATTTTGGGATTGGCCATGGACCTGCTTTGGTCAATGCAAGCAAGCAGAAGCTTTAAATGTCTTGGGTAACTGCTTCCCCTTCAGCCCAGGATAAACACACATGGATCAAATCTGAGTCCAGCTCACAGTGAGGAACCAAGCTCAGCCAAACACTCAGACTGAAGCAGAGCCCAGCTGAGCCCACCCTAGATTAGCTGATTTTACAGTGAAACAGCAGACTCATGACCATAAGAATAAATATTTATTGTTAAATGCCACTGAGTTTTTGAGTGGTTTATTATACATTACTGTGATAATGGCTGACTAATTGAAGCCTAAATCTTACTAGTTGAATAAAAGGAACACATGAAAAAAACAGTTATTCAGTCAGGAGAAAGAGAAAACCAATGGGCAATCTTATTCAAAGAATTGTGACAATTAATCTTGTCTCAAATGAGGTCAGAACAAAAGAAAACTCATTAAAAACACAGCCCAGTATATTTAAAGACAAATTCTCTGGTGAGAGTAACCCTGAAATATTACTGAAGGAGACCAGTAAGAAACTCTTTTTCCTTTCTTTTTTAACAGGTGGCTTCACAGCTCAAGATTGGCCATCTTGTTTATTGACCCAGGAAAAAGATTCTAAATATTAGAGGTTGGGGAGTGGAGGGATGATGTAGAGGGTATTTGCTCAGAAATTTTCAGTGTCTTAGTGAATTCTCTACTTAATGTTCTATTTGCTGTGTGTTTTTCTTAGACAACTCCATTTAAAAAAATTACCCAACAAGTATTTATTGAATACTTCCTATTTTATTTTGGATTCCCATGAGAGCAAACTCTAAGACATAAATTTGGGTGATGGATTCAGAGGAACCAGGTACAATGAAGCTCAGAATCGCCCTCCTATGGTTGGGAAGACTGAGGTATTTATCTACTGATTCTCACCTCTCATGGGTGCCAAGTTGACTTTGGGTTTGTCAAATCTCCACCACTGTGGTAGTTATTCTTAATATAACTTTACTGGCAAAACCCAGTTTTTGGAAACCCCAGGACTACTTGAATTGTGATGGGGATGCAACAGACTAATGAACCAAATTCTAGATAACTGCTTATCTGGGAACATTAATGACCCAAGTATTGATGAAGGCCATGGCTTTCATAGAGTGGTCCAAAGAGGAATGCTATTGGTGCTTTTTAGAAAGGAAAATTCCCAAATCTCTGAAGGAGACTCTTCTATCAACAAAATGTCAGGAGATGCATTCATATTGAAATTTAAGAGCTATAGATTGGAATGCCCAGTCCCTAAAATAAGATTCTGTTAATAGGAAAAGTATGGCACATTGGTTAAAGAAAATTGTTTTTGCTCTTACAAACTACATACTAGAAGCTACTAATTTGCAAATTAAAGCCCCACCCATGCATCACATTGTATCTTTTCTTCTGTTCTATTGCCACCCCCATAACTCACTGGGTTTTGAAACAGTGTGGTGAACATGCAGGACATCTTATAACTGTTTACAAATAAACCACGAGTAGAAAAGCCTGCAGTGAGGAAAATACTACCATAATATAAAGAGAAATATCTACCAGGACACCCACTTCAAACCTTTATTCCTGAGAATGTTACAGGGTTGCTTAATTCTTTTTAAAAATCTTATCCAATCATGAAGGTCCCTTTCCTACTGGCTGAAATGGGTAGAGTAAGGTGGGATGGAATGGGAATTCTGGGCACAAACCAAAGTATATCATCCACATAACTCTCTAAACAATATTGTTTTCCAATATTAAAATGTCTTTTTCAGGGCACCTGGGTGGCTCAGTCAGTTAAGCATCTGACTTTTGGTTTCAGTTCAGGTCATAAACTCAGGATAGGGAGATTGAGCCTTGTGTAGGGCTCCACGTTGAGCTTGGAACCTGCTTTGGGTTTTATCTTTCCCTCTCTCTTTGTCCTTCTCCTCAACTCACACATGTGCTCCCCAAATAAATAAATAAAATCTCTCAAATTTTTCAATTGAAGATAAATATAAAAAACAAGTTCATTTTTATTACAAACATCTTTTTTTAGGAAAGCATCTTTACCCATAGTACTTAGGTATCATAACAACCTGATTTAATCTATTCCCGTATACATATCGACATTTAGAATATTTGTTTCACTGGAATGGAAATTGTTGATTAGACAACAAGTCAAAAATTAAGGAGGACTAAATTGGATAGAAACATAGGTTTACAAAGTGTATCTTTAGAGAAAATGGAATTAAACTAGAAACTGGTAACAGAAAGATGATGGGAAAATTTCCAAACACTTAACAAATTAAATAATACACTTTGCAATAATCAATAGGTCAAAGAGGAAATCTCAAGAAACATCAAAAAAATATTTTGAAGTGAACAAATACAATATGTCAAATTTTGTAGGAGCAGCTGAAATAGTGCTTAGAAGGAAATTTATAGCATTAAGTGCTTATATTAGAAAATAAGGAAGGTCTCAAAGAAATGACCTAAGTTATCACATTTAGAAACTAGAAAAAGAACAATCAAATGAACCAAATTGAGCTGGAGGGAGAAAATATTAAGAAGCAGAAATCAAGGTAATGAAAACAAACAAATAAAAAATAGAGAAAATAAAACCAAAAGCTGATTGTTTAAAAATATCAAATTTTTAAAAGTCTAGCAAGAATGACAAAGTAAGGAAAAGACACAATTTACCCGTATGAGGAACAAAATAGTTGATATCACCACAAACACAGCAGATGGCAAAAGGATCATAAGAGAAAACTATGAACAACTCTGTGCATATAAATTCTACAACCATGATAAAATAGAGAAATTCCTTAAAATTCACAAACAGCTAAAATTCACCCAAGATGAAATGAACAATCTAAATAGTCCTGTAATTATACAAAAAAACTGAATTCAGAGTCAAAAAAATTTCTAAAAATAAATCTCCAAGCCCAGTTGATTTCACTGATTAATTCTACCAAACATTTAAGAATGAATAGTAACAAATATATATACAATCATTTCCACAAAATAGAAGAGGATACTTCTTAATTTATGAAACTAACATTCCCATGTAAAACAAAAGGCATTAAAACTACAGACCAACTTCTCCCAAGAACATTGACACAAAAATCCTTTAAAAAAGTAGCAAATTGTATTCAGCAATATGCAAAAAGAATAATATGTTGTAAACAAGTGGATTTTATCCAGAGATTGCAACATTGTTTCAACATTTGGTAATCAATCAATGCAATTCACCACATTAGCAATCTAAAGAGGAAAACCACATGATTGTGTGAATACAGAGAAACATTAAAAAAAAAAAATCTAGGGTGCCTGGGTGGCTCAGTGGGTTAAGCCTCTGCCTTCGGCTCAGGTCATGATCTCAGGGTCCTGGGATTGAGCCCCACATCGAGCTCTCTGCTCAGCAGGGAGCCTGCTTCCCCCTGCTCTCTGCCTGCCTCTCTGCCTACTTGTGATCTTTCTCTCTGTCAAATAAATAAATAAAATCTTAAAAAAAATTAAAAAAATTAAAAAAAATCTATTCTCAGCAAACTAGGAAGAGAAAGTAAGTATTTATCCTGATAAAAGACATCTACAAAAATATCTATAGCTAACATCACACTTAATGTTGAAAGACTAAATGCTTTCCACTTACTAGAAAAAGGCAAAGATACCAATTCTCATCATCCCTATTCTTTGCAATAAAAAAAGAAAAAGAAATAAAAGACATAAAATTTGAAAGTAGGTTAAACTCTCCCTACTTGCCCATAATATGGTTTTTTAATGTAGAAAATTCTAAAGAATCTACCAAAAAACTAGAAACAATAAGTACGTTTAGCAAGATCACAGGAATCAAAGTGAACAAATAAAAATCAAGGAGATCTCTATAAATAAGCAACATGAAATCGGAAACTAAAATTAAAAAAAAAAAAGACAATTTACAATGGTATTATATAGATGGGATGTTCTGAGGACTCTCTCTTGGGCAGTCCCGTGACACGCAATCTGAGCAGAAGACATTGATAGGATAAACTTCTGCTTTGCTTCCTTTCTCCTTTTATCAGACAGTTTTTGTTGTTTTGTTTTCCTATTCATGTTCTTTGAAAGCAGATACCTTTTGGAAGAGCTGAAAAAGCTCAATGGATAAGGTAAAATAGATGAAATAGAGAGTATTCACTGGCTTTCAAAAAAACATTTTTTTTTTGAAAATTTTTTTAGAGATAGAGAGAGAGAAGAGGGAGAGGAAGAAAGAGAAGCTTAAGCAGGCTCTATGCCCAGGATGGAGCCCTATATGGGGCTAAATCTCACAACTCTGAGATCATGACCTGCACTGAAATCAAGAGTTGGGTGCTTAACCAAATAAGTCACCCAGATGCCCCATAGACAGCATTCACTGGCTTTTTTAAAGCTGGTTATCAAATGACCCAGCCATCTCACTCCTAGATATTCACCCAAGAGAAATGAAAGCATATGTCCATACAAAGACTTGTACACAAATGTTCATAGCGGCTTTATTTGTAGTAGCCCTGAGCTTTAAACAGCCTAAATGGCCATCGGCCGATGAATGGAAAAATGAACTGTGGCACATCTATGCTATGGAATACAACTCAGCAATAAAAATTGATGAATTATAGATATATAATTACAATGTAGATGAACCGTAGAAATATTATACTGAAGAAAAGAAGCCAGATATAAAAGACTACACACTGTTCCATTTATATGTAACTCTAGAACAGGCTAAATCTAAACTACAGTGACAGAAAGCAGATTACTAATTCCCTGAGACAACAGGTTGGGATAATGGAGTATAATGGGGCCTAAGGGGATCTTTTGGGGTGAAGGAAGTGTTCTATCAACAAATTTTTCAAAACTCATAGAAATTATTCCACTTAAAATAGATGCATTTTAATTTATGTAAATTGTGTCTCATTATATTTTTCTTCATTATCTTCTACAATCTGGCTTAGAATCATCTTCTTTTCTTCCTTCCTTCCCTTCTCTTTCCTTCCCTTCCCTTCCCCCATTTTCCCTTCCCTTCCCTTCCCTTCCCTTCCCTTCCCTTCCCTTCCCTTCCCTTCCCTTTCTTTTTTAACCCAAATGCTTCTCAAGATGCAAATGGTTCCACTAATCTTGGGATCATAAGGAAACCAATTTCCTCTGGTCAGCATCCTGAAATATGAAAAACAGCCTGACAGCATGTTGGAACTGTCTGGAGTCAAGGGTGATGAATACAACAGTCAACAAGTTGAAGACATAAATCGGATCTGTACACATATTTCTGAAACAAACTTAAGCTCAGTATAAAAGTGGGGGACAGGCCCTGTAGTGGCACTGCTGGCAGAAGGTAAGGCTCTCCAAATCCAAAGACTGTAGATGAAGAGAGGTGTTTTGGAAGCAAAGTTATTTATTGCCAACGGTGACTATGCTGTTTGAAACATCCTGATAGAATAGATAAAAGTAAGACAGTACTTCCTCTTAATATCAGATCTGGGCTCACCGCCAGGATGAGGAAAATGAGAGAGGGGGTAATGTCTCTTTGGGGACATTACGGTTACAAGTATGACTTTTTAGCTCTTGCTTTATATAGTTCTAATGTTTGAAACCTAATTCCTATCTTAACATGAACTTTATTTGGACCAATGAAGCATTATTCCTTCAGAGAGAAAAACCACTGCTTGGTTCTTTGGGCCGGTAGTCTGTCTCTATTTTTTTAAACATAGGGATCAGGGGGGCGCCTGGGTGTCTTAGTGGGTTAAAGCCTCTGCCTTCGGCTCGGGTTATGATCCCAGGGTCCTGGAATCGAGCCTCACATTGGGCTCTCTGCTAGGCAGGGAGCCTGCTTCCCTCTCTCTCTCTACCTGCCTCTCTGCCTACTTGTGATCTCTCTGTCTGTCAAAAAAAAAAAAAAATTAAAAAACAAAAAACAAAAAACATAGGGATCAGGGATCCTCCAAAGGACAACCTATTATATAATCAAAACTTCAATCAAAGAAATTTCTTGACATCATTGAAAACTAAAATAAACTTTTTATTATTTTTCAAGAAATTCTGTTTAAAGGCACAATCTAAACCCTATCTCTCAATCGATAGTTCACTAAGCAGACATGAACCAAGAAGATTGTACCAGAACCTCTGTGTAAATACCCAAAAGAGTCTGCCCTTTTCAGACAAGACAGATGAGGACCATGGGTCATGATGATAAGATCAATAATATTCTTTTCTAGTGCAGTGGACAAAGCCAAATAGTGGTGGAATGGTTTGGCCAAACATCATGAGGAAGTTGGTGTGAGTGCAAAAGATTTTATATATATATATATATATATATATATATATATATATATATATATATAATGGTTTCCTGCCCCCATAATATAGGCTCATGGCTTTGTCTTGAAGCAATAGTCACCAAAAGTTTGAAATGTCTAGTTACTTACATTAGCTACGCCCTACCACAGAATAACCAAAAGTTCGGTGGTCAAAGACCTAAAAATTAACAGAATGACATTATTTCCTAGACACAGAGAGAAAATTGTCATTTCTGTGCAAAAATTATTTTTTAATTGCATAAATAATACAGTGACCAAAAAAGCCCTTTTGAAAAATAAAAGCCTAATGTCATCACCCTTATAGGACTATATTAATTCTGTGTGTTATTTTGCTATTGGTTCATAAGAATAAGAATGTACTTTATTGGGCGCCTGGGTGGCTCAGTGGGTTAAGCCGCTGCCTTCGGCTCAGGTCATGATCTCAGGGTCCTGGGATCGAGTCCCGCATCAGGCTCTCTGCTCAGCAGGGAGCCTGCTTCCTCCTCTCTCTCTGCCTGCCTCTCCATCTACTTGTGATCTCTCTCTGTCAAATAAATAAATAAAATCTTTAAAAAAAAAAAAGAATGTACTTTATTGAAGTCTGAGATTGCTTATAATTTTGTTTTAGGATTTTGTCACTTGCAGTAATTTTCATAAGACTAAAGCTATTAGTCTTGGAGAATTTTCTTAGCTGGAAACAGACATATGGGTCATTTAATCCAGCTTGGTTAAATTGTCTAATCTGGGTTTTAATAGGTATTAACCTAGAAAAAGGATTCCACGAATGAATAAGTGGGTTGATTTGTGATAATGGTCTATAGACTTGAAGAATGGGCATTGGTATGGCATACTTGATTGCAGGCCCCTTTTGAAAAGGGGTTTTGTTCATAGGATTTGTTCTTCATGTAATTTGTGCTTTACAAAGCATTATTTTGATCAATTTCTCTATCAGGAAACTGAGGTCCAGAGACATTAAGACTCAACCTTACACAGTTAATTTGTGACAGAATCCAGACCAGAATTTATAAATACATTTCCAGAAAGAAAACATCTATCAAAATCTCCTTAATTCTTTCGACTGAAATATTCTCACACTGGCACCAAAAATTCTCAGCGATTCGCAGTTCTGTGAATATATTCTATGTCATGATATCCTTCTGTGCAATCCATGATATCAATGGAAGTTCTTTTTATTTTATGGAAGGATGATGTGCAGATTGAGTGGCGAAACTAGGAATATATATTAAATGAGTAATGTCAGGAGACTAGGAGCCCTGGTGAGGATAGTAGTAAAATCCATGCCTAAATAAAAGTACACGTATGCAAATTGTTAAATATTGTGTGCACTGGGAAAACAAGAGACTATTATTGAGAAAGTACATCAGGAAAATTTTGAGAAAAAAATTCCATTTTGGGCTCTTACTTCTAAATACCCTAACATAAAACTATGAAAAATTTCTGCAAAAAACCATAACTCTCCAGGAAAAGAACCGTCTTAGTGAAAAGATGGGCTTTTCTCAGTCCTATAGTGCTTTAAAATTTTGATTTTGAAACTATGAAATACCTGGTCTGGTTGCAAGAATTGGCCAATAAAAATCCCACTGTATTAAAACAGAATGTGATCCTGGCATTGCACGCAATTCTTTGTTAAACTTTTTACTAGCTCACATACTAAAATACCTAAGAACGGTACTGTTAGTAATGTCTTAGTTCAAAACACTGTTCCCTAACTGATACTGGTACTAACTGATAAGGGTATTTCTGCTTGTTAAAAAAACAAACAAGGGGCGCCTGGGTGGCTCAGTGGGTCAAAGCCTCTGCCTTTGGTTCGGGTCGTGATCCCAGGATCCTGGGATTGAGCCCTGCATCGGGTTCTCTGCTCAACAGGGAGCCTGCTTCCTCCCATCTCTCTCTCTCTCTGTCTCTCTGTCTCTCTCTGCCTGCCTCTCTGCCTACTTGTGATTTCTGTCTGTCAAATAAATAAATAAAATGTTAAAAAAACAAAAACAAAAATGCCCTTTCCCTCATCCTCCAGATGGAAATCAATATTCCCAAGGTAAATTTGTATTTCTTTGCACTTAAAACTTAATCCCTCTGTGATGCCAATACAATGAAGACCACATCAGGTTTATAGGCAAATGAGTTCCCAATAAAAAGAGACATTATTTACTATAACAAATGGCCATGTTTTAACTTTTTGTGTATTTCTTTTAGCGTGGTACCTTCAAAAAGACAGAGTGAAAATCATACTGGATGTCGCTGTTATAGTGATATGTTGACTTAATACGTGGAATCAGCTTTGGAGTGTTACCATTTTTTAATCTTGGAAATACTCTAGACCGACTAATGTATACTTCATAACTTATTTGAAGGACCGCATCATATGTGATTGTTTAAAGGAACTTTTTGAAACAGAATTTGACCACCCTCATTCAATTTTCACCTTACTGTGGCCGCTCAACCGTCACTATTCCCATTCTTTTATCAAAACCACGTTTTCAGACTGAAAGCACCAAAGGTCAGATTTGAGTTGTAGCCCTAAATCTAAAGATCTAGGCCTATGACTTGAATTCCTGTCATTTAAGGCAAAATTAAAAGATACTGATGCATTTTTTTCTATATGGAATGAAGAGGGATGTCATTTCTCAGTAGAGATGGAGGAGTCTATGCTGTCAACAGGTGATTCTTTCAATAAATATCCAAGAAACAGATATTTTGATATAAATGCTCCAGATGGCTTCATCCCAGCTCCTTCATCCCTCCGCACTTTCCTTTGTTACTTAGGCAAGTTTTTCTTGTTAGGTCCTTGAGAATTCATTTGTGAATTCGTCTATTTGTGATTTCAGCTCTACAACATAATTTTTTATAAGCAGCGATGGCAGTCAGTTTCTTGGGTTCGATTTCGATACCAACTCTGGTAGCCTTTTTAAAAACAAGGGCTTTTCCAGTGTGGGTAAAGAGCAAGTGAAGGTTCAGAAAATATCTCTGAAGCACAGTCCAGAGGCACAATCCCTCAGAGACATGGTGATGGAATGCATGTGGACAATGATGAAGAGAGGTAAGTTGAAGACAATTCCTGTTTAGTGTGTTTGTTTGCTTGGTTTTAGCCTTGCAGGCAGGGTGGATTGCAATGCTCTTTACGGAGGTAAGGAAGCAGAACAAGTATAATGTCGGGAAAAATGAGGAATGTGGTTCTGGACATCGTAAGTTTGAGAAGTCATAGATATAGTAGGCGGTTATATACATGCATCTGGACTACAACAGAAGTCAGACAGGTGACAGCCATTTGGGGATCATCACTGGGGATAAGGAGCTGAAATGTTACATACTGATTTACTTAAATGTACATGTAATGTACATCAGTAAAAGTACTGAAAAGTCTTGAAATGTTATGTGTACTGATAAAGAAAAGATGAGGCTTAGTAGAAGATCCTTGAACAACTGTGAGATTTCAGAATCTGGGAGAAAAAGCAAAGCCTGAGAGAATGAAGAATGTTCTAGAAATAGGAGGAAAGCTAGGAGAAAATGTCATGATGGAAGCTGGGCCAGAAGAGAATTTTGAGGAAAAGTGGATATTGTTGTTTTGACTATCAGGCATCCAGTTCTCTTCATGCCTTTCCTTTGTTATGGTAGTGTTAGTGCCTATATCGTCTACTTCCTATGATGAAACCAAAGGAACCAGGTCCATCCTCTTCCTGCCCAGGGCTGACACAGATCTAGGCTGGGCCTGTGGGGACACCCTCTTCAATGACTTAGCAACTTTTAATTTCAACAGCCAGGAGGCAGGGAGCAGTTAGGGTTGATTCACCACAAGGGCGGTGTAGATAAGCCTGGGCCTCGTGTGTGCACATGGTGGTAGTCCTTTTACTCAGTTTACTTGTCCCTCTGATCTCTCAGTTGCCTATTTATCTGTCCAATAACCCTACTTTTTACTTAATATAAATAGCTAATGTAGTGTCAAATGAGTTACATCTAGAAAGGGTAATCTAAAATGATTTCACTGGATAGATAGATGAGTAAACTCATGTTCAATAAAACTAAAATCACTCAAGATTACAGAGCTAATTATGGCATAGATGGGACTAGAACTCATTTCTCTTAACTTGTGGGCTAAGTTATTCCTTTAAAAAAAATTTGTACTGAGACAAAATATTTGTAACACAGAATTTATCATCTCAACATTAAGTGTGTCCTTAACCAGTGTTAAGCACATTCACATTCACATTGCTGCCCAACCAATCTCCAGGACTCATTTCCATAAAATGGTACAATGAAAGGTACCTTAAGTTGAGGTACCTTTCATTGTACCACTCATAATAAACCTACCTTCCCAGCCTTCCATACAGTGAAGCCTGGCCAATGCGACGTAAGCAGATCCGACTTGTGCAGCCTACAGGTTGTAGCCTTGAGAGGAAAGAATACGTCCTTCTTTTTCTGCTTCATCACATGAAATAAATCCGGATCATGAGCCATGATGATGAAGGCAATACCTAGGGATGAAGGCAGAACAAGCTGAACGACAGCTGTAACAACTTCATGGAGGAGAGCTTCTCTGATAGCTCTGACTGTCATACGTTGCAAAAGTAAATTTCAATACCGTTGAAGCCACTGGTTTGGGGTGTTTCTATTATAAAAGTGGAATTAATTGCCCCTGATATAATCACCCTGAAACTTGTTTCCCTTCCTCTTCTCAAGCCTTACAAGAAAAACAGAAAAGACTTATGTTCTTTCCTTCTGAGATGTTGGCGAGGCTGAGACTCACATTTATTATCCTTAGATCCCAAATCCAAGAATGACATTCAGTTTCTCCTGCCAGCAAGGCCAAGTTGATGGAGACACACATGCATATAACGCTCCAGTTTAGTGGATGGGGAAGCTAGGAGGAACTCTATTATAGGCAACGTGTTTAAAGTGAGACCTTTGTGCTAAAACGGCTTACTAGATAAATAAAGGGATCTTTTTGGTTCTGATTTATTTCTGGAAGATGAGCGTGTGCAGGTGGGGCAGGGGATGAGCAACAAGAACACTTCACAAACATTTTAGTGTATTCTTACACGTGTGAAAACTAGGAATATTCACTTGGGAGCTGGTGGTTCCACTAGGTGGTAAAATACTGGATAAAGAATTCTGGATAGAATGTTTAAGGTTTGTATTTAGCAAACGATGGAGAGCACTGTAAATGTTACTCATTCCAATTCACAAAATTGTGTGATTCTTATGAAACACTTGGTTTATGCAAAGATGAATCATTAGGCTATACACTTTATTCCAAGGCTTCTTAGATAGATAAGCCCATCATGTACTACTTCAAATAAAGACAATAGAGCTACTTCATTTTTTCCCCAATAAGTCATTCAGTGTGTTCTATATACATGCTGAGTGTCTTAAAATCACTTGTCTAAGAATCAGA
This sequence comes from Lutra lutra, assembly GCF_902655055.1. Classification (NCBI taxonomy): domain Eukaryota; kingdom Metazoa; phylum Chordata; class Mammalia; order Carnivora; family Mustelidae; genus Lutra; species Lutra lutra. Next base: position 137,397,518 of record NC_062278.1, on the reverse strand, counting down.
TAGACATAGGTACAATCCTGACTCAACCACTTAAGTTACCTAACTTTTCTGAGCTTCATTTTCCTTATCTGAAACTGGAGATAATGGTATTTGCACTATAGGGTTGATAATTAGAGTATATAATTATGTAAAGTGTTGATTATATTAAGAAGTGCTCAGTCAACTGTGCATGCTGCTATTATTTATTGTTAATATCTTTACGATTTCTAAATGATAATTTCAATAGGATAAAGCTTGATAGCGCTGAGTCCCTTCTTTCATGTTTCTTCTTGGAATTTCTTGACCTTGATTTTTGAATATGAATATTAAATTTTTGATTACAAAATTTAAAGGAAGATTCCATTTGAATTAGACTCAGGATGAATATTTCCTTAAAAGAGTGGAAAGAGAGAGAAAAGAAAATCTATCTCATATAGAAAAGTACAGAAAACAAAGGAATCAAAAAGAAATCAAGTAACAGAAAGTAAAATCAAGATGCCTAGTATTTTGTCAGCTGTCCATAAATATTAGATATCATCACCTTAAAGTGTTATTATTGAAAAACATTGCACCCACACACATAGAGTTAAAGTTTTGGAAACACAAGGAATAATATACAAAACACTATTTTACCAAATTACTTAACCCACTCAGTCTTAAACAAACAATGCATGTAGAAAGTAAATAATAATATGTAGGATCTAAGTAATATAGTTTCTATAACTGAATAAAGTTAATGTTATATATGCATTAGTCTTTAGATCTTTCAGAAAATACATCTGTTGTAGGCAACTATGGAACATGTATAAAATTTATGCATCAAAAGTGTCTTTACTACTTCAAAATGCTAGGTTTATATGGGCTCTGAATTTCAATACAGAAGAAATAGAAATTAGCACTTCAAGTTAAAATTTAAAGGTCCCACTACTCAAAAACTTAAAACCTCAACTTTTGTGTCAAAGGGGATATAAAAAGTATAATTATGAGATGCCTGGGTGGCTCAGCTGGTTAAGCGTCTGGCTTTGGCTTAGGTCATGATTCCAGGGTGCTGGGATCAAACCCTGCATTGGACTCCTAGCTCAGTGGGGAGTCTGCTCCTCCCTCTGCCCCTCCCCTGGTCATGCACGCATGTGTGTGCACTCTCTCTCTCTCTCTCATATAAATAAATAAAAATAAAATCTTTTTTAAAAAAAGAAACTACAATCACAAAAATATTTAGAAAATAGTGATGATAACAGTATATATTTATAATTGTGCATTATGGTCAAAGGTATATTCTGAGGATAATTCATATACTTTCATTTTTAAATAAGAAAGAATTCAAATGGACAAACATATGCTTAACCCAAGGGAGAGGGGTATTTGCTGAGATCCTAAATAAGCTTCATCAAAATAATACTCACTTTAATTATATGTGTATCCTGTGTCAGTCATCTTAGATTAAGCTGGGTTGAGGTAACAAGTGACTCAAAAATCATATTGGCTTACAATGCTGTAAAGGCTTGTTTTGAAATTATTTTATTGCTCATCATGAATTGTCTGCACATCTGTTTTTCCACTCTCATTTCTGGGATGATGGAATAGACCTTTGGGCAATGGCTCATGGTATGGGGAAACAAAGAGCTTGGCAGAACCTTATAACACTTCTTAAAAGTCCTTCTTAGGAGTGACACATGTGTCTTCTGCTCACATATCATAACAAAAACTGACTTCCATGGAGTGTGAATGTATAATTCAACCACAGCAAATACTTTGTACAATAATATCATCTTAGCATGGTCCTGAATCTCTGTCACAGGTATTTTCTCCTTTCCTTTTGCATTGAAAATACACCCAGTCCCTCCCTAAAGGAGACAACACACAAGTGTCCTCCAAGCACAGTGTAAGGCTCAAAGAACCAGAGTTCTTGTAAAATCTACACTAGGTCTACATGTAACTCCTTTTGATCTGGAGATGTATGAACTATAATGGAATCAGTGCAGAATAATCACAATACACACTCCCTTTTTGGAAAGGGAATGAGTTGGAAGTCCACCAAAGCCACCAACTGATAACAATGCTGAAAGCCCTCTAGTATACAAGACTAGGACCCTGACTCTACATGGGAAAACATTCCTTGAATAGGTCCTGGTTCTGCCTGTGCAGTAGTTGTCCAGGCCATTATTCTACATGACCCTTGGTTTGGCCTCTAAGAGATCCTTTCTTCACATCTTCCCTCTTGGCCAAATATAAATACTTTAGGGAACAAGTCCTCCTTGGCTGCTGAGCCACTCTCTTGACCAGCTTTTTGGCCACAGAAACATGAGGGTCTGAGCGTAATCTTCTTGGGGGAGGGGTGAAGAGGATAGAAGAAACTTTATACAATAATATTTTATACAAGTATATACAAGTATAAAAACTTCATACAATAATACAATGTACAACATTCAGAGACTTTGCTTCTTTTTTTTTTTTTAAAGATTTTATTTATTTATTTGACAGAGAGAAATCACAAGTAGGCAGAGAGGCAGGCAGAGAGAGAGGAGGAAGCAGGCTCCCTGCTGAGCAGAAAGCTCGATGTGGGGCCCGAACCCAGGACCTGGGATCATGACCTGAGCCGAAGGCAGTGGCTTAACCTACTGAGCCACCCAGGTGCCCCCAGAGACTTTGCTTTTTAACATGGAACACAGACATGTGCATTGTTCTAGCTTTAGAAGATCTATCTCATTTTCTCTACTACGGACTGTATTCCCCAGAACCTAGACTTTGTAATCAGATTTCATATTCGGCAGTAAAGTTTTCTCCAGTCAGTGCTCAATCTCTGAACTCACAATATTTTGTTTTCTTTAACAATGATGTTTTTATGAGCTTCTTGATAATTTTAATTTCTGCTTCTTGTCATTACCAGTATATGATTTTTCCTTCTTCCCTGCTTTTGTCAATTTATGTTTTTAAAAACAATTTAATTGATATTATGTTATCTTTTGTCAAATATATTCTAGGCTTCTTTCCAATTTGGAGATTTATTATATTATTTTCTCATATAAAAGTTTAACTGTTAAAAAATAGTCAAAACTACTAATCCTTTTTTGAGGGATTTATTTTGATGTCCAAAATTATGCTTTCTTTTTTTCCCTTAGTTTTTCTCCCTTCTTTTTGATTGACTATGGAAAAGTTTTCAAAAGCTTTCATTTATATAACTGCAATTCAGTCTTATTTATAAGAATTTCCACTTTGTATGTGTAGTTGTAATTTTATTTGGTACAGGAAGGTTTATGATTTTTATCTTTCTTTGTCAGATATACCTTTTATTAATTTGAAATGACCCTTCAAGACAGCTAACTCCTTTATCTGTTACACTGGATTCTACTTTGTCTAATAGTAATCCTGCAATATTGTTTCTTTTGACATTTATTAAATATACTTTTACCTGGGCTCTGATGTTTCTCATAAACTGTGTTATTTTTTGATGTTACATCATTGTCAGCAGTCAGATTTTGTTTTTGACCTAGGATAAATCATGGCTTTTAATGTGGGATTTTAATTTATTTATATTTTTTGTTATAACTTAAACATTCACTTTTAAATCACCTTATTTTGTGCAATCATTGTGCTTTCATATTTTTTTCACATTTGTCTTAGTTTTTTAAGAGAAGATTTTTTTTGCTTTTATATATATATTTTTTATATTAATTTTATTTTTTATTAACATATAATATATTTTTATCCCCAGGGGTACAGGTCTGTGAATCACCAGGTTTACACACTTCACAGCACTCACCATAGCACATACCCTCCCCAGTGTCCATAATCCCTCCCCCCTCCCAACCCCCCTTCCCCCATCAACCCTCAGTTTGTTTTGTGAGATTAAGAGTCACTTATGGTTTGTCTCCCTCCCAATTCCATCTTGTTTCATTTACTCTTCTCCTACCCCCTTAACCCCCCATGTTACATCTCCTATCCCTCCTATCAGGGAGATCATATGATAGTTGTCTTTCTCCGATTGACTTATTTCACTAAGCATGATACCCTCTAGTTCCATCCACGTCGTCCCAAATGGCAAGATTTCATTTCTTTTGATGGCCGCATAGTATTCCATTGTGTATATATACCACATCTTCTTTATCCATTCGTCTGTTGATGGACATCTAGGTTCTTTCCATAGTTTGGCTATTGTAGACATTGCTGCTATAAACATTTGGGTGCACGTGCCCCTTCGGATCACTACGTTTGTATCTTTAGGGTAAATACCCAGTAGTGCAATTGCTGGGTCATAGGGTAGTTCTATTTTCAACATTTTGAGGAACCTCCATGCTGTTTTCCAGAGTGGTTGCACCAGCTTGCATTCCCACCAACAGCGTAGGAGGGTTCCCCTTTCTCCGCATCCTCGCCAGCATCTGTCATTTCCTGACTTGTTAATTTTAGCCATTCTGACTGGTGTGAGGTGACATCTCATTGTGGTTTTGATTTGTATTTCCCTGATGCCAAGTGATGTGGAGCACTTTTTCATGTGTCTGTTGGCCATCTGGATGTCTTCTTTGCAGAAATGTCTGTTCATGTTCTCTGCCCATTTCTTGATTGGGTTATTTGTTCTTTGGGTGTTGAGTTTGCTAAGTTCTTTATAGATTTTGGACACTAGCCCTTTATCTGATATGTCATTTGCAAATATTTTCTCCCATTCTGTCAGTTGTCTTTTGGTTTTGTTAACTGTTTCCTTTGCTGTGCAAAAGCTTTTGATCTTGATAAAATCCCAATAGTTCATTTTTGCCCTTGCTTCCCTTGCTTTTGGCGATGTTCCTAGGAAGATGTTGCTGCAGCTGAGGTCGAAGAGGTTGTTGCCTGTGTTCTCCTCAAGGATTTTGATGGATTCCTTTCTCACATTGAGATCCTTCATCCATTTTGAGTCTATTTTCATGTGTGGTGTAAGGAAATGATCCAATTTCATTTTTCTGCATGTGGCTGTCCAATTTTCCCAACACCATTTATTGAAGAGGCTGTCTTTGTTCCATTGGACATTCTTTCCTGCTTTGTCGAAGATGAGTTGACCATAGAGTTGAGGGTCCATTTCTGGGCTCTCTATTCTGTTCCATTGATCTATGTGTCTGTTTTTGTGCCAGTACCATGCTGTCTTGATGATGACAGCTTTGTAATAGAGCTTGAAGTCCGGAATTGTGATGCCACCAACTTTGGCTTTCTTTTTCAATATTCCTTTGGCTATTCGAGGTCTTTTCTGGTTCCATATAAATTTTAGGATTATTTGTTCCATTTCTTTGAAAAAAAATGGATGGTACTTTGATAGGAATTGCATTAAATGTGTAGATTGCTTTAGGTAGCATAGACATTTTCACAATATTTATTCTTCCAATCCAGGAGCATGGAACATTTTTCCATTTCTTTGTGTCTTCCTCAATTTCTTTCATGAGTACTTTATAGTTTTCTGTGTATAGATTCTTAGTCTCTTTGGTTAGGTTTATTCCTAGGTATCTTATAGTTTTGGGTGCAATTGTAAATGGGATGGACTCCTTAATTTCTCTTTCTTCTGTCTTGTTGTTGGTGTAGAGGAATGCAACTGATTTCTGTGCATTGATTTTATATCCTGACACTTTACTGAATTCCTGTACAAGTTCTAGCAGTTTTGGAGTGGAGTCTTTTGGGTTTTTCACATAGAGTATCATATCATCTGCGAAGAGTGAGAGTTGGACTTCTTCGTTGCCGATTTGGATGCCTTTAATTTCTTTTTGTTGTCTGATTGCTGAGGCTAGGACTTCTAGTACTATGTTGAATAGCAGTGGTGATAACGGACATCCCTGCCGTGTTCCTGACCTTAGCGGAAAAGCTTTCAGTTTTTCTCCATTGAGAATGATATTTGCGGTGGGTTTTTCATAGATGGCTTTGATAATATTGAGGTATGTGCCGTCTATCCCTACACTTTGAAGAGTTTTGATCAGGAAGGGATGCTGTACTTTGTCAAATGCTTTTTCAGCATCTATGGAGAGTATCATATGGTTCTTGTTCTTTCTTTTATTAATGTGTTGTATCACATTGATTGATTTGCGGATGTTGAACCAGCCTTGCAGCCCTGGAATAAATCTCACTTGGTCGTGGTGAATAATCCTTTTAATGTACTGTTGAATCCTATTGGCTAGTATTTTGGCGAGAATTTTTGCATCTGTGTTCATCAAGGATATTGGTCTGTAGTTCTCTTTTTTGATGGGATCCTTGTCTAGTTTTGGGATCAAGGTGATGCTGGCCTCATAAAATGAGTTTGGAAGTTTTCCTTCCATTTCTATTTTTTGGAACAGTTTCAGGAGAATAGGAATTAGTTCTTCTTTAAATGTTTGGTAGAATTCCCCCGGGAAGCCATCTGGCCCCGGGCTTTTGTTTGTTTGGAGATTTTTGATGACTGTTTCAATCTCCTTACTGGTTATGGGTCTGTTCAGGCTTTCTATTTCTTCCTGGTTCAGTTGTGGTAGTTTATATGTCTCTAGGAATGCATCCATTTCTTCCAGATTGTCAAATTTGTTGGTGTAGAGTTGCTCATAGTATGTTCTTACAATTGTCTGTACTTCTTTGGTGTTCGTTGTGATCTCTCCTCTTTCATTCATGGTTTTATTTATTTGGGTCCTCTCTCTTTTCTTTTTGATAAGTCTGGCCAGGGGTTTATCAATCTTATTAATTCTTTCAAAGAACCAGCTCCTCGTTTCGTTGATTTGTTCTATTGTTTTTTTGGTTTCTATTTCATTGATTTCTGCTCTGATCTTTATGATTTCTCTTCTCCTGCTGGGTTTAGGGTTTCTTTCTTGTTCTTTCTCCAGCTCCTTTAGGTGTAGGGTTAGGTTGTGTACCTGAGACCTTTCTTGTTTCTTGAGAAAGGCTTGTACCGCTATATATTTTCCTCTCAGGACTGCCTTTGTTGTGTCCCACAGATTTTGAACTGTTATGTTTTCATTATCATTTGTTTCCATGAATTTTTTCAATTCTTCTTTAATTTCCTGGTTGACCCATTCATTCTTTAGAAGGATGCTGTTTAGTCTCCATGTATTTGGGTTCTTTCCAAATTTCCTCTTGTGATTGAGTTCTAGCTTCAGAGCATTGTGGTCTGAAAATATGCAGGGAATGATACCAATCTTTTTTAACGGTTGAGACCTGATTTAGGACCAAGAATGTGATCTATTCTGGAGAATGTTCCATGTGCACTAGAGAAGAATGTGTATTCTGTTGCTTTGGGATGAAAAGTTCTGAATATATCTGGGATGTCCATCTGGTCCAGTGTGTCATTTAAGGCCTTTATTTCCTTGTTGATCTTTTGCTTGGATGATCTGTCCATTTCAGTGAGGGGAGTGTTAAAGTCCCCTACTATTTCTGTATTATTGTTGATGTGTTTCTTTGATTTTGTTATTAATTGGTTTATATAGTTGGCTGCTCCCACGTTAGGGGCATAGATATTTAAAATTGTTAGATCTTCTTGTTGGATAGTTCCTTTGAGTATGATATAGTGTCCTTCCTCATCTCTTATTGTAGTCTTTGGCTTAAAATCTAATTGATCTGATATAAGGATTGCCACTCCTGCTTTCTTCTGATGTCCATTAGCATGGTAAATTCTTTTCCACCCCCTCACTTTAAATCTGGAGGTGTCTTCAGGTTTAAGATGAGTTTCTTGTAGGCAACATATAGATGGGTTTTGTTTTTTTATCCATTCTGATACCCTGTGTCTTTTGATTGGGGCATTTAGCCCATTAACATTCAGGGTAAGTATTGAGAGATATGAATTTAGTGCCATTGTATTGCCTGTAAGGTGACTGTTATTGTATATTGTCTCTGTTTCTTTCTGATCTACTTCTTTTAGGGTCTCTCTTTGCTTAGAGGACCCCTTTCAATATTTCCTGTAGAGCTGGTTTGGTATTTGCAAATTCTTTCAGTTTTTGTTTGTCCTGGAAGCTTTTAATCTCTCCTTCTATTTTCAATGATAGCCTAGCTGGATATAGTATTCTTGGCTGCATGTTTTTCTCGTTTAGTACTCTGAATATATCATGCCAGCTCTTTCTGGCCTGCCAGGTCTCTGTGGATAAGTCTGCTGCCAATCTAATATTTTTACCATTATACGTTACAGACTTCTTTTCCCTGGCTGCTTTCAGGATCTTCTCTTTGTCACTAAGACTTGTCAATTTTACTATTAGGTGATGGGGTGTGGACCTATTCTTATTGATCTTGAGGGGGGTTCTCTGAACCTCCTGGATTTTGATGCTTGTTCCCTTTGCCATATTGGGGAAATTCTCTCCAATAATTCTCTCCAATATACCTTCTGCTCCCCTCTCTCTTCTTCTTCTGGAATCCCAATTATTCTAATGTTGTTTCGTCTTATGGTGTCACTTATCTCTCGAATTCTCCCCTCGTGATCCATTAGCTGTTTGTCCCTCTTTTGCTCAGCTTCTGTATTCTGTCATTTGGTCTTCTATATCGCTAATTCTTTCTTCTGCCTCATTTATCCTAGCCGTCAGAGCCTCCATTTTTGTTTGCACCTCATTAATAGCTTTTTTTATTTCAACTTGGTTAGATTTTAGTTCTTTTATTTCTCCAGAAAGGGCTTTTATATCTCCCAAGAGGGTTTCTCTAATATCTTCCATGCCTTTTTCGAGCCCAGCTAGAACCTTGAGAATCGTCATTCTGAACTCTGGAACTGACATATTACCAATGTCTGTATTGATTAGGTCCCTAGCCTTGGGTATTGCCTCTTGTTCTTTTTTTTGTGGTGAATTTTTCCGCCTTGTCATTTTGTCCAGGTAAGAGTATATGAAGGAGCAAGTAAAATACTAAAAAGGTGGCAACAACCCCAGGAAAATATGCTTTAGCCAAATCAGAAGAGATCCCAAATCTTGGGGGGGGGGGGTGAAAGGGGATAAAAAGAGGTTCAGAAAGAAAGAAAAAAAAAATTAAAAAAAGAAAACCAATAAAGAAAAAGTATAAAAAGGAAAAAAAAATATATATATATATATTAGATAAACTAGTTAAAAAATGTTAAAAAAGAAAAGGGTAAAAGTTAAAAAATTTAGCAGAAGAAGAAAAAAAATTGAAAAAGAAAAGAAAAAAAAATTAATTTAACTGCAAGGCTAAAGAATCATGGGGAGAAAGCCATGAGTTCCGTGCTTTGCTTTCTCCTCCTCTGGAATTCCGCCGCTCTCCTTGGTATTGAAACTATACTCCTTGGTAGGTGAACTTGGTCCTGGCTGGGTTTCTCGTTGATCTTCTGGGGGAGGGGCCTGTTGTAGTGATTCTCAAGCCTCTTTGCCCCAGGCGGAGTTGTACCGCCCTTACCCGGGGCCTGGCTGAGTAATCCGCTCGGGTTTGCTTTTGGGAGCTTTTGTTCCCTGAGCGCTTTCCGTAGAGTTCCGGAGGGTGGGAATGAAGATGGCAGCCTCCTGGTCTCCGGCCTGGAGGAGCCTAGAGCCTGGGGCCCCACTCCTCAGTGCGCCCCCAGAGAACAGTGCCCAATGACTCCCGCCACCCTGGCCTCCGGCCGCGCTCCGAGCTGACCGAGCCTGCGACCTGTTCAAGGTAACCCCGAGCTGAGAGTCACTCCTCGGCTCTGTCTCTGTAGCCGGCTTCCCCGTTCTAATACCTGTGAACTCTGTGACACTCAGACACCCCCGATCCTTCTGTGACCCTGCGGGACCTGAGGTCATGCTGCCCCCGCGTGGGCTTCACCCCGGTTAAGCCTCTGGAGCGATGTCCCTCAGCGGAACAGACTTTTAAAAGTCCCGATTTTGTGCTCCGTTGCTCTGCCGCTCACCGGGAGCCAGCCCCTCCCCCCGCGGTCTATCTTCCCGTCACTTTGGATTCACTTCTCCGCCAGTCCTACCTTGCAGAAAGTGGTTGATTTTCTGTTTCTAGAGTTGCTGTTCTTCTCTTCGATCTCCCGTTGGATTTGTAGGTGTTTGTAATCTTTAGATAAGCTATCTAGCTGATCTCCCGCTACCTGAAGTAGTCTCAGCCTGGTACTTCTCCGCCATCTTGACTCCTCCCTCTAAGAGAAGATTTTTATTTATTTATTTGACAGAGAGAGAGAAAGAGAGAGAGTACAAGCAGGGGGAGGGGGAGGGGGTGAAGCAGGCTCCCCACTGAGCAGGGAGCCTGATGCAGGGCTCCATCCCAAGACCCTGGGATCATGACCTAAACCAAAGACAGATGCTTAACCAACTGAACCACCAACATGCCCAACATTTTTCTTGCTTCTGCCATATAAAACACGTTTTCATATTTCATTATCTCTCAGGTATGTGAAGATAAGTCCTGGTTTTAATTGTCATTGGTTATATTTAACAATTTCAAAATAAATCTTTATATTCCTCTAATTTTCAACATCCTTATTAAAAACAACAACTTTTAAGTTTTCCCTCACTCTTATAAGTAAACTGTTCAGTACACTTTCTCCCTTATCCATCACTGTTCAATCTTTCTTAATATAATCTGGGGTTTTAAATGCATATTTCTATTCTATTCTATTCTATTCTGTATTATTATATATCACACTTACTTTTGTTTTTCAATTATATATTTTTAATTTTGAAGACAATTATTGATAAGTATAATTATTTAATAACTAGTTTTCAACAATATTATAAAGCTTTATATTTATTGATAGTTAATTGGCAGTGCTTACTGCTTTTTGTATCCATTTCTCCCTTTTCTTAAACTTTTTGTTTCTTCACTAACTTAGTTGGAAAGTGTCACCAATTTTTTTTTTTCCAAGAAGGACATATAGTTCCAAGAAGTCTTTGATATCTGAGACTGACTTGGTTCTGTATACAATCATGGAGTCAGAATATCTTCTCCAAATTCAGCAGATACTTCTTTATTAATATCTGCCATTTAGTATTGTAGAAGGGAAGTCTAAGGCTGTTTCTACTTTTGCTCTCTTAAGTAATTTTTCAGTAGAGGTGATTGCTTATTATTAGCACATACCTATTTTTCAAATAATTTATATTTAATGATTTTTGCACTAACATACAATATATTTGAAATCAAAAGTGTTATAAGGATGTATTAGCTGTTTATGACTGTCTAAAAAATCACCTCAAAATTTGGTGGCGGGGCGCCTGAGTGGCTCAGTGGGTTAAACCCCTGCCTTCGGCTCAGGTCATGATCCCAGGGTCCTGGGATCCGGCTCTCTACTCCGCGGGGAGCCTGCTTCCTCCTCTCTCTCTTTGCCTGCCTCTCTGCCTGCTTGTGATCTCTGTCAAATAAATTAAAAAAAAAATCTTAAAAAAAATTTGTTGGCTTAAAAGAACAAACATTTGTTATATCATTTCTGCAGATCAGAATGCAGTAAAGGCTTAGCTGGATAATTTTGGCTCAGGGTCTCTGAGGAGGCTGTAGTCCAGTTTTTAGCTAGTGCTACAGTCATCTGATGGCTTGCTGGGGACCGAAGGATCTGGTGTCAAGATGGCTCCTCACCTGGCTGCCACTGGTTGACTGGAAAACTCAGCTCCTTTCTGGTTGTCATTAGGAAGCCTCAGTTCCTGACCACATGAATCCCTCCACAGGGCTGTTCATCATGGCATTTGACTTTCCCTAAAGTAAATGATGGGACAGGGAAAGAGAAAGACAGAGAGAGACAGAGAGAGAAAGAGAAACAGGAAGGTGTGGTACTTGTCCTAGTATCATTTCCACTTTATTCCATTTGTTAGAATCAAGGCATCAAATCTGGTCCACACTCAAGAGAAAAGGAACAGAATTCTACCTCTTAAAGAGAGAGTTATAAAAAAATTCGAGGGCATTTAAAGAAAAAGAATTCGAGGACATTTTATAAAAAACCACCCCTGAGAATAAATAAGTCCAGTTGTGGGTAGGATCTCAGTGATTTTTTCCCCCTCCGAATTATTAGTCTGTGAGATCTGATTTTTATTTAGCTTGTGAAATTTTAAAAAATACTATCTTCGCTACTTTCTTTTCTTGTACTTGCTTTAGCGTTTCTTCTTAAATTCCACTTCTTCTATGGTATATATTACAGCTTTCTATTCTCAGTACTTATATCTCTTTTGTAACTTTCATATCTATTATTTTCCCCTTGTGGTCCAGTAAAGGACCTCAAGTTTGTGCTACTCAATTCTGTTCTTTTGAATTCTGCTATTATGTTTTTCATTTATCACAATCCTTCCACATCTCACCCACATCTATTTTTATCTCATACTGTTGTCTTTTCATGACAACTTGCTGGCTCTCTTCCTGGGTTATTCTCACTGTACACAGTTCAGCTCCTCTTCATTGAAGTAATTTTTCCTTGTATCAGTCGAAGATGCCAAAAAGTTTCATGAAATTTTTTCCTGAATTAGCAGTTGATAATTTTTATAGTTACACTCCTCACCTGAATCTTTCATATTGACATTATTTTCTCATGGGCTTACTGGTACTTTCTTTTCACTTTTGTTAGAACCTTGGCATATGTCGATAAATACGATGTCTGCTGCTTTCCCTTGGTTTTGTCCACTAGTATCATAGTACAATTCCTTACTTATTATGACAACTAGAGGGAAAGTTGATGAGCTCACACCAAGTTCAATACCTACCTTCTAGAAGGCATTCATTGATTACAGTTCTGCTTTATTGAGATGGCATCTTCTATGGCTGCTGTCAGGCTTTATGAGGCTATAAAGGGGCAGAACACTTGGAACACAATACTCTCTGATAGACATTTCCTAGCAGTCTGCTTGTCCCTGTGTCCCTGAGTGATGGAGTTTATTTGTGGGGATCCGCTTCCTGGGCTGGGGGCCTTACTACCAGCATGCCATTTGTTTAATCAGTTGCATTCTAGGTAAAGCTGTTTCTGTAGAGGTGTGGCATATGAGGTATTGAAAGGAAGAGGGCACATCTTAAGCAGTACCAGCTTCTAATTTTCTGTTAGCTGAAGGTCTTGAATTCTAAGTAGAGGACAGAGAGTGAGAGAAGAAGCAGCCCCGCTTCCGGCCCCGTCCCTGCTCCACTACGCGGTTTCCCTTTCACAGGGGTGAAGGAGGGGGCATTTAATAAGATAAAATCCAAATAACTCCCCCCCCAGTTCTTTTTGTCTTATACTTAACAGTCCTTCCAGATTCTAGCATTAAATTGTTCATAAATAAAAGTTTTAGGACTTACTGTGAGTCCTAAACTAATTGTGAGTTTTCGTTGTTTTCTGGTTTTTACTGATATTTTAGTTAAAAATCAGATGAAGTTTGATTGTGGTGACCAGCGAAGATGGCATTTTAACTTGGAAATTTCTCTTGGCATTGTTTATATTAACAAGAAAGGATACTTTAATTCCCCAACAATAGGGGATAAACAGAATAAATTATGACAAAGCTTTGTGAAAGAACATTTTGTAATCATAAAAATCATACTATTAAAACATATTTAACGGGATAGGGAAATGCCTACAATTTATCATTTGGTAAAAAAAATTGCAAAACAGTATGTACAATGTGGTTCTGATTTCGTAATGCAACAAAAAAGGAAACAAAAAAATATAGGAGAGGTATATAATATGACATTCACAGAAGTTCTCCTGACAGTGGAATTAGAGGCAACTTCTATGTTTTATATTTTGAAGATGTTTTCTTTATTTTTAAATTTTCTATTAAAATATACATTACTTATTAAAATAAAACAATTTTTAAACTAGTGGTATATAACTATAAGTTAATTTATTTGTAAAGGTGCTATCTTCTCTAAGTGTTAATATTATATACATAGTGGTTTGGTGGGTGGGAAGGGAAATGTAATCTGATATAGAGAGAAATTTCTGTGTCTCACTAAAAGCAAAGATATGTCAGAACCACAGTGTTCAATAATTTATGTAACATTAGCTAGATATGGATTTATCAAACTTCAAAGTAATTGATTATAAATATAGCATGTGCGTTTGTACACATGTACACACATACGTTTGTGTGCATGTGTGTGTCTTCTAAAATTGATTTGAAGGTATGTGAAGCCCATTTTAATAGGATGCTATTGTCTGACATCCATGAGAGGACAAGATCTGGCCACAACAAGGAAGACTGAGCTGTAGCTTGATAGTTCTCAGACTGTAGACCCTAGACCAGCAGGAACAGCATGACGTGGGCTCGTATTACAAATGCAAATCCTCAAGCATCACCCCAGACTTTTATGGAATCGGAAACCCAACCTGTTGTTTTAGCAAGTCCGCCAGATGATTCTGATACATGCAAATTTCAAAGTCACAGCTATGAACATTAATTAACATCCATTAAAATAGGCATTATCAAAAGAAGACTCCTATAGATATGGTCATAAAGAAACAAGCAGTCTGAGAGGCAGAAACATCTCTAATGCCCAACCAGACAACTAACTGTTCAGAAGATGTGATCCACTGTGTCATGTTGAACAATAGGAAAGTGAGGACTTGATCATATGTCCTCTGTGTTTCTGGTATCCCACATGTATTTATTGTGGAAAATAAAGAATACTATGTGTACTATAAACTTCTTGTGAACCCATCAGTTTAACTTGTCTACCATCAGAAGCCCCAAAATACGCTTATAGGTAGTCCAGTTACCGGGAATCCTTTTCTTCTTAGGATTGACAGATTTAGCAAAAACCAAACCAAACTAATGAACCAAACATAAAACCCCAATGCCCAGTTAAATTTGAATTTCAAATAAACAACAAATAATTTTTTAGTATAAATATGTCCAATACAACATTTGAGATTTATTATATGGTAGAAATATTTTGTATGTTATTTTAGTATAAAATGAACAAAGTATTTTATATGTGTACCATATACTCTGTTGTTTTAGTGTGATTAATATTTCATTATGTTATATATCTATGTATCTGATCTCACTAGAGTGGATATTTTTGTTGTTTATATGGCAAGCCTGTAATATTTGGGACATACTTATACTAAAAGATTAAGTGTTTGGGGGTGCCTGGGTGGCTCAATTAGTTGAGCATTCAACTCTTGGTTTCAGTTCAGATCATGATATCAGGGTCCTGGGATCAAGCCCCCACACTGGGCTCCATGCTCAGCAAGGTAGCAAGGAGTCTGTTAGAGATTCTTTTCCTCTCTCTCTCTCCCTCGGCTCCTCCCCCCGCCCTGCCCCCATGCTCATGCGAATGCAGCTCTCTCTCTCTCTCTCTTAAATAAATCTTAAAAAAAAAATTATGTGTTTGTCTGAAATTCAGATTTGATTGGGGTCTTATATATTATCTGGCAGCCCTACTGTATGTTTAGCTAGCTAGGAGAATCCACTGGGGTTTCAGACTAAAGCCTTATAACACAAAGGAAGATGTTGCTTGAATGTTTACCCTCCTTCAGGAACCTGGCCTTGTGACAGGTGACCTACTATGAACTGGGGTGTTCAGTGTTCCCATACCCTACCCATCCTGACACTATTCCAATATGACTCCTAAAGGGAAGTTATATACCAGACTGGCTATACAGATTAGTCACTTTTTCCCTTGATTAATTTCCAAGTTTCTCAAGGATGTTAGAAAGGCATGAGGGGTGAAGCTGGGTCCTTTTGCATGACCCATGATTCCCTTCTTTTGAGAAATCTATTTTCCTGGTTTGTTCACTACGGAAAACACATTTCTGTGTTCTCCGCATGAGATTTCAAATAGAAACAGCAGCGTTACTGATCAATGGGTCCATCTCTAGCACCGGCAGGCAAATTCAGCCAGGACCTTGGCAAAACAGTTGTGACTTCTACTTGGTTTTCACATTCTAGCCTCAACGGCAGTTTGGGGAACCAATTTTGCTAACAACAAAAAGGATTTTTTTTTTTTTTTTCAATAAGAGGAAGGGCGATTTTATTAAAAAATCAGGTCTGAAGCTCATCAGAGAAGGTTAAAGGAATTTATTGCGTACTCTCCAACTTGGCCTATTTGTCAGTCGGGGAGCACGGTTCTATGCAAAGGCTTTGTGTACTGCTGGTTTTCAGCTGGGGAAGTTGTGTATGAGCTATTGCTCCTCTCCCAGGTGAGAACAGGTGTACACCACTTTAAATTTCCCGTGGATCTGATTGCATCATTTGTTATATTATCCAACATAATGACATGAAATACGTAAATAATAAAATGCCAGTTGCCTGCTGAAAATTTAAAGTGGCAGATCCTCTTTCTTCTGTTGAAGAGGCTGCTGTCTGCTGATGGAGCTTTCACCGCTGAAAAATGACAACCAAGCTGAAGGGAGCCACAGGGGAAAACTTACTCCTCTGGCAGATGAAGTGAATACAAAAAGGAACATCAGGACATCACCCCTTCTCCACTCTCCACAATTGCCATATCTTCCTGCAGTCATCATATACTTGACAAACTAGGTTGACTTTAAGAATGCATTTAAATCATGAGCCTGTGGAGGGGTGCCTGGGTGGCTCAGTGGGTTAAAGCCTCTGCCTTCGGCTCAGGGTCCTGGGATTGAGCCCCACATCGGGCTCTCTGCTCAGCGGGGAGCCTGCTTCCTTCTCTCTCTCTGCCTGCCTCTCTGCCTACTTGTGATCTCTGTCTGTCAAATAAATAAATTAAATCTTCAAAAAAAAATTAAAAAAATATAAATCATGAGCCTGTGGAAAGGAGTGTGGCAAAGGTCAATTGCTCTGCTATCAAAAGAGTGAAAGAGGGGTGCCAGGTGGGCTCAGTCAGAAGAGTATGCCACTCTTGATCTCTAGGTCGTGAGTTCAAGACCCACATTGGGTATTGCGATTACTTAAAAAAAAAAAAAAATTTAAAGTATTTTAAAAATAAAAAGAGTGAAAGAGGTTGCATCATTTTCTGCTGGGCTTTTCTAAAATATATACATATATGGTCACTTTTATTTGTCTTTTTATCCAAGTGTCAATTTGATAGGTACGTGTTTGTGTTGGATAGAATCCATGGCACTGATGGGGGGTGGATGTGAAACAGAATAGGTTAGTTAAAGGATTCCTCCACAGCTTTGGGAACTCAAGGCAAAACTAGTCCAACCAACCATTCCACATACTGTTTGTCTTGCTACTTAGGTTCTTTAAAAATCCAAGAATTTTCCCCTAAACTTGGGTAACAGTACTAGCGGATTTCCATCTGCAGCATAAACAAAATGAACCACAATTTCCTATCTGGCTGGATTCAGTACAAATGCCCAGAGCTCCCATTTTGGAGGCTTTGTGTGAGGTACAAGGAATAAACACACTTTCTGCTCCCAAGGGCCTTATGGTCTTGTGGATCATTTTCATGTGAATTCAGGGTTTCAAATCTATAATGTCATTTACAACCAAAAGATGAGGCATAAAGAAGCCTTCATGAAATTACAATTCTTTACCTCTAAATGTTCTCTAAAAAGAACAAAGGTGTAATTTTCAGCTTTGTGCTCTTTAATCGTTGGTGCAGAAGTGACAAGTGGACGACTAACTCCCAAATGTCTCTCAAAAGTTATAGTTGAACATGCATTGAAAGGGATCGATGGGTATATGGAATATGAGAAGAAATGACCAATGACCAAACGGACGTTTGTCCTAACCAATACCGCTGGGCTTCTAGTTCTGGACCGAGAGATGATATACACAATATATATTCTGGAGGCCCTATAGGAGACATAAACAGTGTAGTGAAGGACTTAACAGGGGATTTGGCTATGGAGCAGTTGCTGGTGTGTTGGATAAAGAGTGGATGCCAGCACTGTACACAGCAAAGAGACTTGCCAGTTCCAAGTATTATCTGCTTATGAATTAAGGATGCATTTTGATGGAGCTCTGCTAATTTGCCTAAAGGAAGGAGAGCAAGAGCTATAGGATCAGAAAAATCTCCCAGACTGGTGAGATGCTGGTGACCTCAAATAGTTACATGTGTATGTGGGAGGAGGAGGCATTATGTATTTAGATTGCTACTGTTTGGGGCGATGTTTTGGATGGTGCACCATTTGACTGTAACTATTCTGGTTTAAAACTTGCCATTTGCCGTAAAAGTGAAAATGAGTTTTTGAGATAATCAGAACTACCATGATGTCTTATGTCTGTCTTTTTTTCATATATGTTAACATCCCTTCTCTGCTTTGTCTGTATACTTCCTTTCCTTCCATTTTTCAACTTCCTTCCTCTTACATATGGCAGTGGAAGTGTATTAAAAACTGATGATGGGGGGCGCCTGGGTGGCTCAGTGGGTTAAAGCCTCTGCCTTCGGCTCAGGTCATGATCTCAGGGTCCTGGGATGGAGCCCCTCATTGGGTGCTCTGCTCAGCAGGAAGCCTGCTTCCTCCTCTCTCTCTGCCTGCTTCTCTGCCTACTTGTGAGCTCTATCTGTCAAATAAATAAAATCTTTAAAAAAAAAAACTGATGATGGCTTAAAAGTGTGACTGTATTAATGAATGTAAATGGTATTTCCCCTAAAACTGAGTAATTATATGAAATTCCATTATAGTTATATGTGTACATGTCTTATCTCACCCGTGTTTTTGAGGGCATGGATTTATACCTCTATGAACTCTCTATATTGCCTTCAACACAATAGACACTCACTAAGTATTAATTGGATAATTCTAGAAAAATGGGTGAGAAATATTCACAGACCTGTTGCAAAATGATACATAATACCATGTGTCTTAGGGATTGGAGATAGAAAAACTAAGGAACAGAAATATCAAAATTTGTGCACCCACAACATAGAGTGCTTTCTAATTCCAAACCTGCCCAACCACTAGTTTATTATAACAGATTTCAATCTTACCACCAACATGGTAGAATGCCAAGTCAAATTTGTAGGATGAGCTGATTCTTTGATTGAGAGTTCACATTCCATAGTATAAGGGGTGATTTATACAACTAGTTCTGATATGCTTGGCTGGTGGGGCTAGATAACTAGAAAATAGGCCAAATCTTCATAAATTTCAATCTCAGCTCTACCAGTTGCTAGCAACTTGACCTTGGTTCTTATTTCTCACCTCTATAAATGAAGAAAAATAATTGTGGGAATTAAATTAGATAAATGTATATGAAGGACATAGCACATAGTAAGCTTTTTTTTTTTTTTTTAAGATTTTATTTATTTGTCAGAGAGAGACACAGCAAGAGAGGGAACAGGCAGAGGGAGTGGGAGAGGGAGAAGCAAGCTTCCTGCTGAGTGAGGAGACTGATACAGGGCTCGATCCCAGGACCCTGGGATCATGACCTGAGCCAAAGGCAGACGCTTAATGACTGAGCCACCCAAGAACCCCACATAGTAAGCCTTTGCATGTAATAAAGTTACAGAATACTGGGGAAGACATGATCATTTTTCCTAATGAAAATTAGAAGTGAATTTTGAGCTAGGCTTTTAAGGATAAGCAGTTTGTTTTCTATTGTTTTGTTTTAGGCACAGAAATAAGGCAATGAGATGCCACACAGAGAAAACAGCATGAGCAAAGGACTGGGCTTAGAAAAGATATGATAGGTTCAGGAATCAGAAGACCATTCATAAATAGTCCATGAGTGGCCCTGAGAGCTGAGTAAAGTGTACACAGAGATGGAGAGAAGAACATTCAAAGCCATGGACTTGCTCCTTGCACAGGTGATGTTCGAGCCTGTCTCTTGACTCCAAATGAATAATTTAGTTGACAAATACCAATCTTCCAGAAACCAAAATTGAAATTTCCAGCAGTTTTCAGTATCTCCAAGGAAGTTTAAATGCAGTCTACACAGATTGCTGGGTAGAGGATCTTTATTCAACCACCCTGAAAGCCAAGAGCCTACCTGTTCTGGGTGAATATTAAAGCCTTCTCAGCATGCATCGACAATGGGGGCAGATGTTGCTGCCAATATTTTTAGACAGAATTTAGAGACCTGCTAAGAATTCTGAGCAGCTGAGCATTTCACTCTCCAGATAGTCTATTAGTCATCCCACAGACATATCTTTAAATGCCCTAGTATGAAGTTTGCTCATCTAGATCATGCAATTCTAACATCAGCTGTTTGTGGATGGTTACTTAGTAATTGTGATTTAAAGAAGTGCAGTGGGGTCCATTTAGAGTGGACCAACCTATTTATAGACAGAAAGCCCAGAATTACTGTCATGCTTTGGGAAAATTATGGTTCTACTTATCATGATTTCTTACTTTCCACTACATTCTGTTAGGGGGAAATAACTGTATGTTTCTAACTTGGTTTTTTGATTCACTGTGTAGGAGTGCAGTGATTAGCAAAAAGTGTTCAGTAGCATATAGATGCTTAGCATAAAGTAGGTGTTCAGTGGCATGTGAAAGGCATATTTTCCATAAGTATTTGTTGAATGAATGAATGAATAAAATCAGATGAACCATACCTTTAAATTATGTTTCAGAATGTGTGAGAGTATTGGTTAAATCTGATACCAATGACCACGTTAATATCACATGCAAAAAAAGAAGCAAGATATGTTCTAGAAAGACTCGGTTTACTGGCCTTGAGCTAGTAGTTTGACCTCTTGTATTTCCTCATTAGAAGAACGAAGGATTTGAACTCAGTGATAATTAATGTCTCTTTGAGCTTCAAAATTCTATGACCCACATTCTGGTTCGATACGAGAAGGCATAAATGGTCTCTTGTCACATTTGCCCAAAGTTGAATTATTTCATTCTACATTTGAACCATCACAATCCTTCTTAAATTTCTTTATGAAAATAATGTCTTCTTCTTTAATGGCTTACTTGCCATATTTGAATGGCTTTCTTCTCCACCATTGTACTATGTAAGTGTCTCTCTTGTCCTAAGTGTTTTTTTATTCTGCGAGCTCTCTCTCTCTCTCTCTCTCTCTGTGTGTGTGTGTCCTGAGAGGTGGGAACTGTGCCATATTCATCTCTGTGTCCTCTAAGCACCTAACACCATGCCATGCATTAGTGGAATTCCTTCTTTACAATCCCAGTGTTATCTGTTTAACAGTCATCCTGGAATAATGGTTCCACCCTAATTTGTGGGTTTAATAAAATGCAGCTGCTGCAGCAGCCAACCCATTTCCTTTCTCCCTCCCTCACTGTGTTTGAGCCACGTGGCCGCCTTTGGATTTCTAAAAAAAATGCCAAGTTTGTTGTGGCTTCTAGGATTATGTTCTGTCTGGAATGCTTTTTCCTGAGGTCCCCATTCAGGTCTCAGTAGCAAAGCCATCTCTGAGAGGAATTTCCTGGCCATCCCCCTCAAGAGACCCATTCAGCAAATATTGCCTCCTCTTTATAACACTGCTACCTGACATGATTATAGATTATAGATTCTAAACTTATGTTGTTGTTGTTGTTGTTGTTGTTGTTGTTGTTGTTTTTCTCCTGCGCTGGAATATAAGAGCCACAGAAACATAATGTGTGTCTCTCTGCTGTTTTTCCTTCTATTGCCAGCAGCTGGAGCAGTGCTTGGCATGTGGTGGGTTCTCGTTAAATATATGCAGAATGACCTAATAGCCCCCTCCCTCCATCCTCACTCCCAGCTCCCTGTCACCTGCTGCCCCTTGCCCATTCCTGTCCCCCTTTGGCATACCTTGGTCACTGACCATCACTCAGCATTTCCCTAAAATAATTCTTTACCACACTTTCCTTTTACTCCCTTCAGCATTAACAACCAGAAATTTCCTTATATCTGTCCCGTTTGATGACTAAAAATAGGAATTATAATCTGTAAAACAAGTAAAGGTTTTTATTTTGTCAGAGAACAGAGAAAAATTCTTTGAAATTTTAATGTGATGTTATTGCTAGACATTACATGATTATAATAATGGGAATGGAGTTGAAGGCGTACCGGAAACTTGCCAGTTTATGGAACAAGAGCATGCTAATAATAATTGTTATTATAAGACTTCATTAGCACTGATACTATCTTGGGTTCTATATATAGAAGAAAGAAAAATAAATAGCTCATCACAAGGCAAGGCAAATAAACTAATATTTAAAAAATAACTATAATCTGATGACATAAGAGAATGTTTTGTGTGTATTATCAGAACAGCTTTTTGTACAGTGAGAAACCTCACAGAACAGTTGCCTCCAGAAAGATCCATTCAATAACTTACAGGCAAAAGAATAAGGGGAAGGAGTTTCAGAGATAAACCTGCTCTAGTTCCAGACTTTTGCTTAGGTTGCTGTTTGCTCTTCGGAGGATTTCCCACCCATCCCTCACTAGGCTGTGTGCCACAGTGGACCGAGATGTAGGTTTCCCAGGTTCCTTTGCCAACCGGCTTCTAGCCAATCCCATCAATGGGAGGTCCTGGCAGGAAGTAGACGTGAAAGAAGGGGAAAATCCAGTGTATATCTCCCTGTTTCCCTGCTTTGAACTGTGTCTCCAGCAGTGTGTGTATGTCTTCTCTTGTCCGTTCTCTAGAGGGAAGCCTGGGCACCTGGTCTCTGGTGACACTGCTTCTTGCCTCTGTCCTTCCAACCCTAGAGACGAGAGCAACTTTCTGCCCTTGTTAATATCTGAGCTTCTCGCCATCTCCTCTTTCCTTTTTGTTCTTACAGTGATTTTCTAATTATAAACTTCCCTTTATTAGAAGATGTGGAGTGAGTGCTCTTGTCCTGAGTATATCCTGATTGTTACCATAGCCTGATCGTCATCGGTTTGGGAATTTTTTGTCTAAGTTTCTGAACTTATGGTCTTTAGAGGAGGCTTAAGAAAGAGAAAACCCATCTCTATCAACTAGGACCATATTCTTTCAAGGGACTTTATGCAGTGCATAATCTCCATTGAAAAAAAGAAATTGAAGTTTAAAAATGATGGGTTATTCATACATAATAATAATGAAGGCATGATTTAAATATAATAATGGGAACTTTAGTTTTAAAAGGCCCATTTAAATATCTAATTAATAAAGGGACAAGGAAAGGCAATAAAAGGTTCTCAACACAAAGCAATTCACTGAGAGCACAAACAAAAGTTGCTAATTTTTAGAAACCAAGAATATTTGCCTATTCACAGAACATGGATGTCTCAAAACTCATTTTACTGATCCTTCAGAAGAAGTCAAATTCAAAATCAAATGACACTGAACAAAATATTTCTAGGGAGCTATATAACTCCAACTCCAAACAACATGTGGAGAAGATAAGCAGACGGGATTCCGAAGGCTTCACTACTGATGCAAGCAGGAAGAGTCCCTCCTGACACAGGAAAACAGGGCTGGGTGCTCCAATCATGGACACAAGCTACAATGGCAACGGTGGTGGATGGGGACAATATCATTAGGAAATTAGAAGCAAATTAGCACACACTCTGAAAACTTTCTCTGAACCGAATACCTGAAGACATACACTTGCATCTCTTTTATGAAGATACAATAGCTTGAGTAGTGTTTCGTGGTAATACTGTGGTATTCCCTGATTTTCAGACTACGCTTTGAAAAAGACAGAATGAACATGCCTCATATAGAAATCTCTATGAAAAAGAGTGTAATCTGGAAACCTTATTTTGAAAATCTATCCTCCTTCTTCTAGCCCAGACTACTTAGGATCTTCCCTTTTTCCCCCGGTTTCTGCAGCATAACTCTCAAGACCATGAAGCCATTTTCTTTTTTATGAACTTTCTCCTCCCATGGGATACTCTGTTGTCATGGTGTAAAAACTTGTCATTAAACAGGATCAGACACAAATATGTCTCATATTGTTAACAATTCAAAATGTACCTATTCTGGGGAGAGAGTTAAAGGTATGAAATATTAAAAAGCCACTAATTTCAACTCTTACCTCCAACACTTATCCTTTGTGTAGTACCAAGACAAATTAACTTCCATGTGTGTCAGGTTTTTTTCACGCTTACTAATAGTATTATATTGCTCAAGGGTCTTAGTTGCAAGTAACAGAATCTACTTTGACTATTTTAAGGTGAAATTGAGTATTTTAAAGGATACTAGGTAGCTCATAGAATAAGTAGGAGCAATGAAGTAACAGTCTCAATTCTCAAGTTTCAGACACAATGAACAGCACCCAAAGCCAAGAGGAAGAACTGGATGAATAAGAACACCACCAATATAGACACCTCTGCAGACCAAGTTGACAGGGACTCTCTTGAATTCAACACTGCCACCCATTTCTGCTTTCCCCACACCAGTGAAATGAATGCTGCCTCCCCTCTTCCCCAATGCAGAGCCTGTTACCTCAGATCGCTCAATTCTGAATGCAGACTTTTTTTTTTTTTTTAAAGTAGGCTCCACTCCAAGCATGGAGCCCGACATTGGGGTTGAACTCATGACTGAGATGGAGACCTGAGCTGAGATGAAGAGTCAGCTCTATGAACTGATTGAGCCATCCAGGTGCCCCTGAATGCATTCTTGCATGGGTAGACAAGTTAGGCTGGATTTATGACATAGCTCTACCCAGCTGCTAAGAAGCCTGGGGGAAGCAAATACTTTTTTACACCTCGGAAAGGTGGGACTCATACTCATACAGGGAATTATCAAAACAAAAGATGTCCACTGCCAGGACTACCAGATAGAACTTGAGTAAGGAAAGCTAGAGGTGATACACATAAAATAGTTAGTACATGTTTAGCCACAATACACCCTAAAAAAGGAAAAAAGGATGAATTTTATTAATAGTTATTATACAAAGCTGGGCATGACTGAGATACCCAAGCACAGCACCATATAATTTTTTTTAAGATTTTATTTATTTGAGAGAGAGAGAGAAAGAGCATGAGAGGGGAGAAGGTCAGAGGGAGAAGCAGACTCCCCATGGAGCTGGGAGCCTGATGCTGGACTCTGGGATCATGACCCAAGAGCCTGAGACTCTGGGATCATGACCCAAGCTGAGGGCAGTCACCTAACCAACCGAGCCACCAGGCATCCCCCCAGTTAATGGTTTTTCAGGAAAAATTAGTTCAACCACCAGGAGCTCCCATATGACGAACCCAATACTTACTTGTAAAAGATCAAGAGCAAGTCCTTAACCAGTGAATGTGGAGACGACAAGCCTAGATATGGGGCTAAGAACTTGAGAACCAAGTACAAGGATTCTGCAGATTTGTGTAAATGGACACAAGGGAATGCTGGGAAGCAGAAATGTGATTGAGCAAACATGAAAGAAAAATCCTGCTTATCAAAGAATTCTTGGCCCTTTGTGACTATCTTTGTCTGTTTACTTCTAGCCAAAACGTATTTATGATTATTTATACTTTGGTTGAATGGTACTTATGAAAAGAGGATATTATTTTTTTAATGGCCTTTGTTGAAATATAACACATAGAATATGTAACTAAAGAAACTTAGGACCCTTACATCACCTTCTCTTCTTGTCCAGACTCTGGTTGGAACCGTGTACCATTGTGTTTACAGAAGATGTTATTTTTCACCATCATATTGAGGCAAGGGGTGATATGTACGAAAGCTCAGATGTCACACAACTGTTCTTAGTTCCTGGAAGATGTGCTTACATCCTGCTTTCCTTTAGCATGTGAGGCACCTCCAGTTTAAAATGCAGATGTTCTTGGTTACAGTTGCTATGTGAAATGTTATGAGATAGAAATTACTGTCATAATTAATAATAGGTAAAGGTTTTACCTTTGATGTGCTGCATTCTACATTTGATTGAGTCTTTTTGATTGTATTTCTTGTACATCTCTATCATCCCATTGGTTTTCTGACTGTTTGTGTGCTTAGCTTGATGTCTGTTTCTATTTAGTCAAGGCTATTAATGCCTTTCAGGCTTATTTTCAACTGCTCTGTAAACCCATATGGTTTAAGTTTAAAGGGAGATTTACACTATTCCACTCTTGGATATTAAAACCCACTTGTGTCCATCTTCATTTTGCCGTCCCAAAAATATGCTGTGATTTATAAGAAGGTAGATATAATTTTGCACTTGCAGTAGCCAGAATAAGAACAAAGACAGTGTAGAAAGTAGGCTCTCCCAAAGCCAAAAATTTGGATAAAATAAAGATCTCGAATGTATGTAAAACTGACACAACTTACACAGCCCATTCACATAGAGGGGAGGAATTTAATATGCCCAGTGATTGGGGTGGACACTGCACACTGCTACTTGCTCATCATCTTTTCCTCTTTCTTCTGGGAATAAACATCCCCAAATCTGCCTCCTTCCTAATTGAACACAATATTGGTGAGACTGTTAATCAAGGTGACATGACAGCTCCTGGTGAATGAGTGGGCATATGGTTAAGGAGACATTAGTCTCCTTCCTCCTGGAAAGTGAGTATTGGATTTCTCAAAGACCACTCCCCAAAGACCAACATGAGTTGTGGTTTATTCATTTTGGCCATGTACCATCCAAGAGACTGCCTGTTAATTTTTGCTAGCTACTTCTCCAGAACTCTTCTGGTTCTAGTACCTTTCAAAGCTTGAATTTGAGCTTTTCCTCTGTTCTCAGGGCTATCTGACATCCATTTAGTTAGACCATACATTCTTTTTTACTTGGGATCTTTTGTTTGCAACCAAAGTACCCTGATACAAAAATTGAAATATGGAGTAGAGGACAGCTAACCCTATCAGGAAAATGTATAATATTTGGGACTGGCAATTTGGGAAAAGACACTGAGACACAATATGGCAAAATAAGTAAGTTGTTGCCTCTGAATACTCAGCGTTTTATGTCCGTTGGGAATGAAAATCTAGGGTATATGTTTCAATTCACAGAACAACTTAAAAGGTACGAGGAATGGTGGGACTATAGTGAAATTGTCATTGATTGTCTTTAAGGTAAGAGGATGGCAAATCGAAATACATACATTCTTGCCTCAATGCCCCAGAAGAAATTCAGAGACTGTCCTGACCAAGTCAAAAGAATCACTTACCTCTTCTTTTTTTTTTTTCTTTAAAGATTTTATTTATTTATTTGACAGGTAGAGATCACAAGTAGGCAGAGAAGCAGGCAGAGAGAGAGGAGGAAGCAGGTTCCCTGCTGAGCAAAGAGCTTGATGATGCGGGGCTTGATCCCAGGACCCTGAGATCATCACTTGAGCCGAAGGCAGAGGCTTTAACCCACTGAGCCACCCAGGTGCCCTCACTTACCTCTTCTAAGTAAGGGGCTAAGACTGCCAAGAAAACAAAGCCCGGAATAAGATTCACAAGGTTGTGGGATTATGACAGTTGAATTCACAGCCACATAAAGCTTTTCTGTGAAGGTTAAGTAGTGGCCTGACTCCCCACAATAGGAATTGTGAAACCTGGAGAGAATTCAGAGTGCTTGCAGTACCCTGAATCCACCAACATCCTTTGAAAAATTCTCATGAAATGCTCCCTTACTGCCTCTGTTGCCGGAGGAAGCAAAGAGGAGACTAATAATAGCTGTTTCCACTCTCCCCCACCCCCCGGCCCACCCCTGCAATTGTTACAGGCCAGTATTCGGAATCTGATCTCAGCCTGGACTGGGGGGAGAAATCCAGAGGCAGAGCAAAGAAAAGAGTTGCACAACTTGCTAATATGTACATTAAAAGCCTGTGCTTTCTTTATGGGGATGGATTTGGAAGGCACTTGATCAAAAAGCATGGGTTCACCTAGATTCGTTGGTATGATTGTGCCTTCAGAATGTTTGCCTTTAGTGTGTTAGCTCAGACAAGGGGCTGCAGCTCTAAAAACTCTCTAGGTTGGTAAATGCAAACCTAGATATAATACTTTCCTTGGTAAATTATATTGAAAGGCTAGAAAGCCTGTGACTGAATGTAGAGCAACGGTTCTTCAAAGTGTGGTTCCTGGACCATAAGCATCATTTGGAAAGTTGTTAGAAATGGAGACTCTCAGACTTCAGAAGCTCTAGGGGTTGAACACAGCCATCTGTTTTAACAAGCCCTCCAGGAGACCCTGATGCATGTTCAGGTTTAAGAACTGCAAATGTAGGGGCATGAGTTTGAAGACAGAGAGAATGAAATGCTGGTTTGTTTTTACCAGGTACTTTCTGCTCACTCACTCCCCACTTATGCCTTCCTAGAGGGCTCAGAAGATTCTCTCATTCAGCAAGGCCATGAGCACAAAATCATAGAAAGAATCCTCTTGGCTCTTCTCTCCAGGATAGCAACACTCACGAAAAGGACTACAATAGAAACTCCCTCTAACTTTAGTGAGCCTGAGAGACCAGATGTCAGCTGCATGCAGGTATAGGGCTGGTCAAACAATCAGAACTTTTTAGGCTACTCTGCCTTGCGGACATCCTCAGATGTGCAGAATGAAGCGCGGGTTTGTTAAGGGTTAAAATTAATAAACCACCACCCTTCAGTCTTTCTTTTTTTTTTTTTTTTTAAAGATTTTATTTATTTATTTGAGAGAGAGACAGTGAGAGAGAGCATGAGCGAGGAGAGCATGAGCGAGGAGAGCAGAGGGAGAAGCAGACTCCCCATGGAGCTGGGAGCCCGATGCGGGACTCGATCCAGGGACCAGGGGATCATGACCTGAGCCGAAGGCAGTCGTCCAACCAACTGAGCCACCCAGGCGTCCCGACCCTTCAGTCTTTCTTGAGTTATTTAATAAACAATCAAAACCACTCTAGGTCTGGTGATTAGAAGAAGCCTGACTCGAGAACTTCCCTTAGAGACCCGAGTCAGTTATAGACCCCAGGGTCCCAAGCATGGAAGAAAGGCACAACCCGTGTGTTGTTATGCAATTGGGGCCTACTGCACACTCCGCATGGAGCTCTCCTAGAAGGGCCTGTCCATACGTATCAAGGTAACTGAATGCAGGAAAAGGAAAAACTTGGAGTTTGGCTCCACTCTGCCTCACGGTAGATCCAATATATCAGAGAGTTAATCCCCAGATTTTTAATATATAGTTGGAATAGATGTTGCTAACAACCACTAGAATTCCTTTCTTTGATCTTTGAGTCAGTCAGGACTATTACAGAAAGGGACCAGCTGAACTAATGCTGTTCCCTCTCCATATCAAGGAAGCAAATCAAAAGGTACTGAGTATCCCTGAAGGCAGTATGGCAATGGGACCTCTGTGACAGACAGTATGGAGTCACCTACAGCCACTATAACTAAGGGGGGAGTCAGAATACAGATGATGAATGATGTCCATCTTCAGGTACCTTGGCATGGGACAGTGGTCAAAGACATGGACTCTAACACCAGACTACTCAGGTTCAATCCCAGCTCTGGCACTTACTGTGTGATCGTGGGTGCCACTTACTGTGTGATCGTGGGTGCCAGTTAACCACAACACGTCTATATTCCCCCGAAGAAAATGGAGATGGTTGTAATATTCCTAATGAAGAGGATTATTATGAGGAATAAATGAACTAAAACTTACAAGGTGCTCAGTGCAGTATATCACACATGCCAAATGCTCTGTAGGTTGTTATATGAGATCAGAGAAATTCAGAGCTATGCCTTAGTTTGCTTTTATTTATTCATCACTAATGGCTATATTTGCCCTGTAGATCATTGTGTCAAGGGTTTAAGCTGGTTCAAATCGACTATATTTGATATGCTCATCTAGACAATGGATGGTCTTTCAGTGCATCTGTACTCATTTCCTAGGGCTGTTGTTCCCAAATCACCACAGAAGGGCTGACATGAGATAACAAACATTTGTTTTCCCATAGTTCTGGAGGCTAGAAGTTCAAAATCAAGGTGTCAGCCTGGGCACACTCCCTGTGAAACTTTCAGGGAATCTCTCCTTCCCTCTTCTAGCTTCTGGTGGTTTGCCAGCATTATTTGGTATATCTTGGCTTGTCAGTGCACAACCCATCTCCGTCCTGAAGTGGCATTCTCCCTATGTCCCTCTCTGTGTCTCTTCTCTTCTAAGTACACCAGCCATATTCAACTAGGGGCCCACCATACTCATCTGCCCCTCATGACCTCATCTTAACTAATTACATAATGCAGTGTCCCTCTATCCAAACAAAGTCACATCCTGAGGTACTAGAAGTTAGTACCTCAAAATACCTTTTCTGGGAAATATACTTCAAGACATAACAGCAGCTTAAAATGAATTTTGATGCCATCGGATGGGAATATGTTTGTTGTTTCGCTGCAGGTCTCACCAGTTCATACTGCCTCACATTTAACTTGCTTTATTAATGTACGTGACCTGCTTTCCCTTTGCTTTAGACCATAAATATTAACTGACAACTGGATCAGAAAAACAGAGACAACTTTATAAAAATGTTTTATTCAAAAGTGGATCATGTTCCACACACCTAGAAACTTCCATGTGTTTGTATTTGAATGCTATAGAGTACCAGATTGTGGATTTTTTCTTCTTACAAGCTCAAGTTTTTACATCAGATTTATTTGGAGACAGAATGCAGTTCTGCCATTCAGAAACTATGGGTCTAAACTGAGTTGGTTTTATCCCCTACAAAATGGAGAAATTAATATCCATCACAGTTAGTATAGTTCC
Organism: Lutra lutra; assembly: GCF_902655055.1. NCBI lineage: Eukaryota > Metazoa > Chordata > Mammalia > Carnivora > Mustelidae > Lutra > Lutra lutra. The sequence continues at coordinate 137,367,320 of NC_062278.1, read as the reverse complement.
TGGCACACAGTAGGTGCTCAAAAAGTGGTAGCCTAGCAGTGGAAGAGTGGTAGTTATTCATAGGTAGGTATTAATATCAAAATTGGCAAAGATGTACTTTAGCCATGAGTTCTATTTTTTATTATATTTATTGCTTGTATACTCTTATTCATGTGTGGGATTTTTTTTTTAGCTGATTCTATGTTTAATTTAACATCTTTCTCTAAGAAAGGAAGGCCTTAATACTTATCTGTCCTTGTACTGCAGGGTTTTGCCTGCTCTTGGCACAGACTGACCCTGTCTGTACCCAGTGACATTATCACAACATTTGAAAATTAATTCCATATATTTTTTATATTCAGCTACATCTCTGCCTGCTCTTAGCATTCAGACTTCATGTATCCTTGGGTCTATGTTTGCATTATTTGTTCACCCCTAGAGAAGAAAGCCAAAGAAAGATTAATTCATAAAAAATGAATGGTTGTTGAAACTCTTCAAAGCCTTGATTTACTGCATAATTAGTAGACAACACTAGAAAACAGAATATCTTTCTGCCTGTGAATTAAGTAAATTGATTAATTCATTAATTACGTATGATAACTCCATAGATAGCATAATTGTATCACTGGTTAACAAAACACAGCAAAAGAATCAAGCATGTTTTCAACATGGTCAAAAATTTAATTTACAATATTGGGTTCTTCTCTTAGGATCCTAATTAAAGAACTCAGGAAAGGCATATATAGTCCAAACACATTTCTGGAAGGAGGGTTATATTATTTGCAAAGCATGCCACAATTAAGAACCATTCTTTTTTCTCCCAGAATTTCAGGCCTACCAGAAATCACTCATTCCCTTATTTATCATTAACCGGGTATCACTGAACATCATGTGTGTTACAGGTACCTTTGTCAACATTGGGGGTATAGCAATGAACAAATTAAACAAAGATTCTTCCTGGTTTCATGGAACATATAGCTGAGAGCTTTCTGTAGCCAGTAGCCACATGTGGCTATTTCCATTTCCATTTAAATTAATTAGAATTAAAAATTCAGTTCCTCAGTCCCACTAGTCAAATTTCAAGTGACCAATAACCACATGTGGCTAGTAGTTGCTATATAGGATAGCAGAGGAGAACATTTTCAACATCTCAGAAAGTTCTCTCAGACAGTGCCATTCTGGAGGGTGGAGAGAGAAAACAATAAATTATTAAGTGAAGAAGACATTTTTAGACTGTGATTAAAAACTCTGCAGGAAATAAACAGGAGGATGTGATAGAGACCATTTGGAGAGTGGGATGGCCACTTGTTATAAGGTGATTGAGATAGACATCTCTGGCAAGAGTGCATTTTAACTAAAACTTAAAGAATTCAACTCCGTGAAAAGCTGTCAAAGTAGAGGAATCATCATGTGCAAAGGCTCTGAGGCATGAAAGAACAGGATGTGCATGAGGAATAGAAAAGAGGTGAATGAGGTTGCAGGACTGTGAGAAAGGAGTAAGGGGCACAGGGCAGAGGGGGAAAGGAAGCCACAAAAAGGAGTAGGGATTTATGCTAAGTTGCATGGGAAATCACTTTAAAGGACTTAAAGGAAATGGCATGTTTTGATTAATGATTTAATGTCCAGACTTCTGCGTGAAGAACAGACTGGATGGGGCAAGGGCGGAAGGTGGGATGCCTGTTTAAAGGTAAGATAGCAAGGTAACTGGAACTAGAATCGTGGCATGCAACTGGAAACGAGGATGGAGGCAAAATATTATTTGAAATGAGTGGAATGCTTATGGATTAGATGTAAGATATGAGGGATAAGGAAAAGCCAAAGATGAACCCCTGGATTTCTGCACTGAGGAGCTGAGAGGGTGAGAGTAACATTACTGAAACTGAGAGGATTTTTGAGGGGCCCGTTTGGGGTAAATTAACGTGACTTCTTATTTGGCTATGGTAAGCTTAAAATGCCAGTTAAGATCTGAATCAGTGGATGGCGCCTGGGTGGCACAGTCCGTTAAGGGGCCGACTATTGGTTTCGGCTCAGGTGGTGATCTGTGTGGTGAGATCTAGCCCAGCATTGAGGCCTGGGCTCAGTGCAGAGTCTACCTAAGACTGTCTGTCCCTCTCCCTCTGCCCCTCCCCCCAATAAATAAATCAATCTTATATTTTAAAAAAAAAGATCTGAATCACAATGTTGAACAATAGATAATTGGACCTGGAGCCTGCAGAAATTTCAAGGTCGAGATGTATCAATTTGAAATGACCACATCAAATCAGTGGTATTTAAATCCACAAGGTTGGATGACATCATCAATGATGAACGGAGATAGAGAGGAAATTAAAAAAGGACCACAGACCAAGCCCTGGGACTTCCCAGCATTTAACAGTGGAGTAGAAAGAGAGGAGCCAGTGGAGGAACCGAGAAGGAGCAGCCAGGGGGGTGGAAGGAAGGCCAGGAGTGTGTGGTGGCATGGCAGCAGATCAAGGAACTAGACAATTGATGAGGGGGAGAGTGGGTTGAGGAACCGAGGGTCTCACTGAAGCCATCCCCAGGAGATCTTTGGAAACCCAGTCAAGAATAGTTTCAGTTGAGTAGTAGGGACATTGGCCAGAATGGAATAGGTTGAAACATAAATGAGAAGCAAAGTAATGGAGATAGTTGACTCTTGAGACTCTCTTCAGAAATGGGTCAGAAGTGGCAATGGGATGTGGTCACATTTTTTTTTTTAAGATTTTATTTATTTCTTTGACAGACAGAGATCACAAGTAGGCAGAGAGGCAGGCAAAGAGAGGGGCAGGGGAAGCAGGATCCCTGCTGAGCAGAAAGCCAGATGCGGGGCTCAATCCCAGGACCCTGGGATCATGACCTGAGCTGAAGACAGAGACTTGACTCACTGAGCCACCCAGGTACCCCTCAAGAGGACCTCTTATAGAATGGGAGGGAGCAGAGCAGACTTGCATGTTTATCACACTGACACAACAGCTGGGGAAACAATGATGGAACTAGGGAAGAGGAGAGAAGACCTTAGGAAAGCCACCTAAGAGGGATCCAAAGCATAAATGGAAGGCACTTCTCATCTATTGTACCTGGAGGAGAAGCAGAAATGTGGGTCCAGATGTGAATAGATTTGTTGATGAAGTGGTTAGCTTGGAAAGGGGAAGAGTTCAAGTAATATTGCTCATGGCTCCATGACCTCACTAGTTAAAACATTTCTGGAAGCCCCAGTTAGGAGATGTGATAGAATACATGTCTATTTTTCATCACCTTGCTCTGAGAAGACTTTTCAGAGTCCTCTGAAATTATTAACTGAAGACCATACAGGATGGGGTTTTGGAGTCAGACCTGCCATCAAATCCTGGCTCTACCAGCAACGAGGCATGCGACTTTGAGCAAGGTATTAAAATTCCTCAACTTCCACCTATTCATCTGTAAAATGGCAATTACCACATACTCAGCCCATTAAAGTTCTGGAATATATACACACAGCATATATACAGATGAAAAGCAAAGGAAACATAAAAGCAGCAATCAGAGACTGAATGACAAGGAAGGAATTTCCAGATTGAGAAGTGGAGCATAGACTCACATGACACACAAAGATGGAGAGTCGAGCTGAGAGAAAGCACTGGATTTGTTTGTGAAAATGTCACTGGCGACTTTCAAAGTTACAGTTTCCATGAAATGACAGGCACTAGAATCAGAATGTATGGGCTTTGGATAGAAACAAGCACTGAGGAAAAAAAAGTAGGTACCGTGAAGGACTTTTGCAAGAGTCCCAGTGGCTATGCAGGAGAAAATAGATGCAAATATACAGGAGCAGAGTTGGAACAAGAGAAGGCCCTTTATCTATGAAGGCTGGGGCAGATGGGAAGGAATTATGTGAAGGGAGAGAAGATGCAGGGAGAGTGCTCCTGTGAACAGGAGCTACTTGGAGCTAGACCTTCGGAAGAACAGATGAATTTCTGTTCTTATAGACAGCAGAAGGGGCCAGGTTGATGGATGGTATGACCTCTAAGCAGGGAAGAAACAGAGGAGTGAATGCCAAATACAAATCAGATACTAGGAAATCTGAGGAATTGAGAAATGGAACATGCAGGTCTAAAACCATTAGACTTAACAGACCGAGAAGACTTCAAAATTAGGATTTATCATGGAAGATAGATTTTCCCAACAGTCTGATGTGGGTCATCCTTTTTGACTTCTAAAAAACAGAAATGCCTATTTATTATCCTTTGGTTATTCTTTTTCCATTGCCAGCCCTCCAACGGTCTCTCCTTCCAAGACTGTAATTGAGTTTCTGACCCATCAGTGTAAGATGTTTCCCAGGTTAGTCTGTCCCTTTGATTGAGATTTCTCTCAGTATCCCAAACTTTTAAGTCAAAAACTTGTAGATATCTCTACAGTTGGTGAATCAAGCCTACTGTGTGTAGAACATATTCATTTAATTCTTAGCAGAAAACATTAGCCTGTTGATTCTGTGAAGACCAGTAACAGGCTGCAGCTAAGCATCAACCAATTCCCGGACTGATGTCACAGGTGCCCATACTGTAATGAACTATCTATCAGAGCCTCTTGGTTTCCACCCCCCTCCACTCTCTGCTCCCCACAGAAGGCCTGGTCTATACACTATACAATGAAAATGGTCATAAGCTACGTCATCTCCATTATGGCCTCCAAGCCCATACACCATTTCATGAGTCGGCTGGCATTTCCCGGACCTCCAGGTTGTAAAAGAAGTCTATTTATGAAATATCCAGCTATGGTGTCTAATAAACAATGCTAGAGTGAACTAAAAACAGACTAATTTAATAAGCAATTCCTTTCCCCTACACTGTTTAAATTTACATAATCAACTGGCTATAATATTTAGCATACTTTTAATGTTTCTCATTTGTTTACACTACAATTCTGTGCTTCAGACTTCTTCATTCACCAAAATATTGATTGGCCTACAAAGGGTACAAAACAACAAATATTCCACTGGTAATCATAATGTGAATGTGGAGGAAGTAAAGGTGGATCTACTGTATTTTCCTTGCTAATTACAAACCTAATATTCTATTAAAATGTATGAGATGACAAAATCTCAACAAACTCTTTAAAGCTATTACTAGCAGATAAAGTATTCTACCAAAGTATTAACATTAGCATCATTAAAATAGTTTTATCAAGTGCACATTTATCTCCACATTGGAAACAATAGCAGCCTGAAGGAGACAAATGCCCTTGAGTATTGTGGTGGGAAAACCGACAGCAGATTTTAAAGGCACGTAAAGTCTTCTTGTCACTTCCCGGACTAAAACAAAACAAAACAAAACTAAATTCATGAAGCCACAGTTATAAGATGTAATAGAAAAAATGAGTCTATTTTTCATCACCTTGAGCTCTGAGAAGAAAACACTGCAGTTGTCTTGATAAAGAAAGAGCTCAGATATTAAAATACATTAAGTTTATCTTAATTGATTTAAACAGATCCAGAGCCTTCGAAATGCACATGATGTTATTTCGGCATTAGTGGACAAAATAGATCTGTTTTAGATTGCAAAGCTTCATCTCTGTATCTCTGTCTGGTAGGGAGAGAAAAACCTATTTCTTAATCTCAAAAAAAACCAAAACCAAAAACAAAACCCAGGAAACCATATACATTTATTTGCTTGAGCTACATAATTTCTCTCTTTATCCTTTCCTCAAAATACCTTTTGGTAACATTGATACCTTGTTTTCCTGTAGCTCAGAATGCTATAATCAGGCAGCAGTAACAACAGATAACACTACCTGAGTTTCTACTCTGTCCCAAGCCTTGTGCTCCATTATGTTACTTTGTTTAATCCTCACATGACATTTTGAAGCTGACTTCATTATTTATGATCTCCGCTTTTACAGATGAGGAAACAGGCACAGAGAAGTTGAATAACTTGCTCAGACGGCAAGCAGGTGACGTGGGTTAGGAAGTCAGCAAGGAGACTCTGGGGCCCTTGCTCTTTACCAACGTTTCATGATGGGGCTTCTCAAGGGAGAATCAGAGACCAAGCTCAGAGTTTCTTCTATACACAATAAAAATAAAACATGTACATCAGGCCCTCCCAGTCTTCAACGTAGATGGCTTCTTTCATCAGTTTTCCCCCTGTTATTCTTTTTTTGTTTTGTTTTTGCAGCATGATTTTTAAGTCAGAGACGAATTATCGAAGGGTAGAACTGACTGGAAAGGCTAACCAGATGTCACATCCAATCTCTCACGCACACATGAGGCAATAAGCTCAAAGAAAGAGGGGGAAGTAACCTATAATAGATGTTGTTTAGGACAGAGTCCATGTTAGACTCTCCATCTCCTTTATATGATTTTTTAAAAACAACTTTATGATGTCCAAGAGGAAAAAAAAAAGCTGTTAAGTACAGGATTTCATTTCAACGAATGCTTTTTAAATGTAGGTTATTTCTATTTTGGGCCAACACACCACAACCGTCCCCTGTTCCGATATGAGAAGAAAGTGAGAATCTCTTGGTGTTTCTCTGGCAGTTGAATTAAGAGGTGAAGCTTCCTCTTTATCTCTTGGCTCATACAAAATGTTTTCTTCTAGAGTCTTTTCAGACTGGAGTCCTGCCTTTAAGCCTGGGTTCACTAAGCACCAGTAAGGGCCATCCAAAGAATGTTAGAAACATATGGTAATTCTCAGGAAAATAGATGAAGAAAGAGGCCACTGCCATCCCCACTTTCAATGCACTGTTCCAGACTCAAGACCCAGCAAATGAAAGAGTCCACGGAGGCACACAGTGTGAAAGCCAAAATTCTGTATGTCTTTAATAACCCAAAAATAAATGCTATTGAATGGACTGCTTTAAGTGCTTTGTTTATTTTAGGGAAATATTTCCAAAGGAAGCCTTCCTATATGGGGCCATGAAAAGCCTTCTGTAAAAGGATATTAATTATATGCTGAAAGTTAACAGTATCACTGAGCAAGAGTATTGCTGGATAAAATACCAATATACCATCTCACAGATCTACCAATGTCTGCTAGTCCTGATCCTAGATTTCCAGTTGAGAACTGGAATTATTTAGCAATTATTTAGCTGAGCATAAATATTTAGAGACAGTTTCTGCTAACAAATCTTGCCTCCAGGAGCCAGGCCCATAACAATATTCTTGGTGCTGGTTTTCCACACATAAATCAAGCATCGAACTTCACACATTCTCTATTCCATTTTTACTATTTTGGGTGGTACCACTGCTCTTTTTTATTCCTGGCCTCTTTTTGCACTGTGCTGTGGAATAGAAATCTGGCCCACTTTACGTGGCCTGGACTGAACGTCTGAAACACTGCTCGAGAGAAATCGGTTGCATTCTTCTGGAGTATTTCATTTGGGATTAGTCGAGTTTATGAGAGTCTGGGATTCTCCAGGTTTGGGTCTTTCACTTTTGTAAAGTGTGCTTGCTGTCCAACCTTCCTTTTTGGCCTTCTTTCATAGATGTCCGCCTGCGTGCACAAGGTTAGCCCCCCCATCTATGATGTGAAAGGACATGCAAAACACTGGTATATTTGTCAACCAGCAAGACATCCCTGTTTGAAATAACCAAGCAGTTGTAAATATGGAATCAAGTCCTCAAAGCCATGTGTCCCCTTGGGTGGTGTGAGGTGGAGTCTCCCGTACCTGGTGGTTTTTCAGCCCTGTGATTCCTGGTTACGTTAATCCTTTGAAAATGTACAGCTTCTTAGGAAAGAGTTCCCCGATTTTCCAACTCCCCGTGGAAATTTCACTGGGACCGTCCGCCGCAGCCTCTCTCCAGCTGAGCTCTCTCTATATGGTAAATAAATCATGTGAACAACAGTCCCCAATTTCACATTAATTGTTTGGAAATCTCCACAACATCAAACATTTTGTTAAAAGTCTAGAAAAAAATAAGTGTAGCTCTTTTGTTGTCATTGTCATTGTTTTGCTTCAGAGTGATTTGTTCTAAATACAGCTTAACAGGCAGATGACTGGTTTGTGACTAGAGTATCTTTTCCGAGATGAAAAAGCAATACAAATGCTCCCCAAAAGGATGCCAACCAGCCACAAAACAACACGGGGACCATGGAATGGGTGCACCTGGGGAAATCCTTATCACAAATTGGATTGACAGGGAGCGCTCGGTTCCTTCCCAGCACACGTGCCTCTGAAAAGCTGAAAGGGAATCACAATGCTTTAGGAACGAGATCTGGGAATTGCCTATATATGAGAGTTTCAAATTGCTCAGGCATTAAGAGAATAAGAACATGAAATGCAAATATTGCAGAAATAAAGGGGTGGGGAGAAGATAGGGCACAAAACTCATAATCACTAAGAAATGGAAGCGGAATCTGGAGCCATACACTGGGATTAGACTGGGGGAGGTTGCTTGTTCCTGGAAGGCCACTCAACTTTATCCCTGCCTTTCACTGGGGACTTCCGAGCATCTGAACAGAAATGGGAAGATCGGGGATTCCTTCAGCATTTGGTGGAGCGTGGATGTGGAAAACCTATTTAGATCCTTGTTGGTCAAGATCTATCTCACTTATGAAAAAAATTACCAGACTGAGAAGAGAAGTAAAAGCCAAACTATATTTGTCTGCAAGAGTTACTGTAGAGGTTAAAAATTAAGGGCTTTAGTTATTTATGCAATGGCCCCTTGGCTCTTCTAGAAATTTAAAATGACAATGTCTCTATTACCTCGAACTCTTCAATGGCATGAAGTGAAAACAGTGCACTTCATTCCACAAAACTCGCCCAGAAGTGTGGTCAGATTTCTTTAGGGTTCTCTGATGTTAACTTTCCATTTTAGAGTCTGCCTTGCAGGTAAAATTATGGCAAATTATACCCATGCTTTTATTTTCATAGAAGGATTCCAAAATCCCTCTTTTCAAGTGTTTCTATCCAATCAATCATGCCCCCCCCACCAAAAAAATCATGTTATTATTATTCTGATGTACCTACTCCCTTAAAGCTATGGACATGTGCATTAAGTTATTGATTTTTCAAAGTTACAGACATAGTTCACGCAGGCTTCTGGAGATGAGAACACTGAGCCTCACTGAGGTGAGGGGACAGACTAAAATTCAGACGGGCAGTTTTATGGTCAAGTCAAGGGGCTGAATATCAGCCTGAGTTCTTTCTACATTCCTTTGTCCTCTTCATGCTCTGGGGGAGGAAGAAAGATTGGGCTGTTTGTACTGGCTGGTATCAATGCAGCTTAAACCTTGGGATACCAGGATCGAAGAAATCAGTCCTATTGACTCTTCTCCACAGAAAGGAAGAGCTTGTTCATAAAAATGAACAATGGGAGCTTGTACAGTGTTCCCTATTAGCTCCTGTATTTTCTCTTTCTCCCCACTCCATAGAGTATATTAAATATTAAGAAGGAAGCAAAGTGTTCCTTGCACAGAGCTATGAGGGATACACTGATTAGTACATTGGAGTGGGAGGCCAGAGCCCTGGATCAGGAGGTTAAACATTGCCCGCGGCTGTTAGGAACCAGGGGCTGCTTCATTACCCTTCACCTCCACCCCGATCATTGCTTTCTAGAGTGGAAACAACCCTGCCCCATGATTTTGCTGACTCGACTTCCCTTCTCCATCATGGTGTTGTCTACAAATCCCATGGAACTCTCACCACGGGGTTCCCTATGCGTGCCATGGACCCTGCACCTTCTAGACTGCCAGGCTACAGAGAAAAGCCATTCTCTTCTTAGTCAGAGTGAAGGCTCGGCTACTGGTGAGACCCGCGCTGGCTCTTGAGACCAGTTGAAGTGGTCTGAGCCTCAATTGCTTCCTATGTCACACAGAGCTCCGGCTGCTATCTCTAAGGGTGATTAAGAATATCAGATGAGAGGCGCCTGGGTGGCTTAGTAGGTTAAAGCCTCTGCCTTTGGCTCAGGTCATGATCCCAGAGTGCTGGGATCGAGCCCCACATCAGGCTCTCTGCTCGGCAGGGGGCCTGCTTCCTTCTCTCTCTCTGCCTGCCTCTCTGCCTACTTGTGACCTCTGTCTGTCAAATAAATAAATAAAATCTTAAAAAAAAAAAAAGAATATCAGATGAAAGTCTATGTAGCATAATCTGAAAACTGCCTGGCTCATAATAAAATGGCAATAATGCTTGCTATTTGGTGTCATTATTCTTCAAATATGTTCAATAATGCTTCTGAAATCGTTCCAGGACCACATTGGGAACGACTAGGCAAAGACCTCTGCCCTCAAAGTTAGAAGGGCTTTTCCTTAAAAGGTTGACCCCCATTTTCCCCTGGTGGCTCTGGAAACATTTGTATATACCCTACGGTTCTACTATTCTCTATGCAGCTGGCCCTGACATGAGCTGGGCTCCTACCCTGGAATTCTTTGTCTTTTCACCGGAAACTAAAAATGAAAGGCTCAGATATGCTAGTGATCCCTGGAAGAGCAAAGTGAAAACAGTAATACTAATTAGTAGCTACCAGAGCTGTTCAGCATGGCAATAAGCTGTAAATTTATGGTTTTGTTAAGAGTCAGGATACATTTGAAATCTTTTATATAATATTAGATATGAAAATACACACCATCTGGACCTCTTGCTGGTAGCCTTGAAATGTCTATATCTCACAGGAATCAAACCCATTTTACCTGCTAGGGAATAAAACACCTGTTTCACATATTACTTCACACTGGGTGATGAACATTTCTACCATCTCCAGCCAGAAAGAAAAAATGAAACTGTGGCTTCACATTGTTTAGTAGATTTTAAAAAGCTAGCAGGGTTGGGGGTTGTTCTACTATCTGGGAGGCAGAAGGCTCTGCAAATCGCTCCTGTATTAATAGTCGCTCCCTAATAATTGGGGGGAGTTCTCTGCAGCCCCTGCTTAGTATCGATAAAAATGCATTTCCCTCTCATTATAAATCTGTTTATGAAAACACTTAGTGAAATGAGCCAACTGTATCTTGGCTGCTAGTTGCATCTTGTAATGGATGGTCCCAAAGTGGATAGAAGGCTGTAATTCACTGGAGGAACTCTGCTGATGACATCAAATAGTTGAGCAGTTTATGAATAGCCCTAGAATCTTCAGAGAGAAAGAGGCTTTGCATGCTTTCTAGGACATCTGTTGTTATTCTATAGATATCTTACTCTTGCAAACTTCCACAAAAAAAGAAAAAGAGATTCCTTAGCATATCTCTCCTTTGCACTTTCCATAAATCCTTTTGTTCATCAGCTCCAATCTAAGTGCCCTCCCAGAGATTAAGGCTGCATTTTTTTTTGAAACATAATCACAATATCATTATCTCTTTTAAAAATATCACAACGGTTTCTTAATGTCTTCAAATATCCAGTTAGTTGTTAACATTTCCAATTGTTTCATGATTTTTTTGAAGTTTATTTGTTCGAAGCAGAATCCAAATATTTCCAGATTCATACATTACTATTTTCTTTCCATTTATTCCTTGCATGGTTATTTGTCCTGTAGAGATTCCCCACAGTCTGTATTTTTCAGATTGCATCCCTGTGGTGTCCTTGAACATGTTCTTATGTCCTCTGCATTTTGTAAATATTAGTACGTAGTGTATATGCACATTTTGGATATTCTTTGCTAAGACAGTCTCCTTGGCAGTATTTCTTCTTCTAGCAGGAAGAATCCAAATGTCTATTTGGTTCTGTTAATGTCATGTCAACCATCATTATCGACCAATATCAAGATTTAGTAGTTGCACCCTTAAAAAATATTGTGATTCCCCATGTATGAACAGTAATAATTTGATAAAGAAAAAATTTCCCCGATCTATTAGTGGTTATTCAGTTTTACAGGTCATATAGGAAAGGCAGGATAAAATATTTGATTTTTCCCTCTTACTTATCAGTTTTCAAAATAGTTTTCTAGCATAGTCCAATGGTTATTTTTTTAAGTGTCATTGTAAAATGGGTTTAAACAGTTTCTAAATGTTTTCTACATTTGAAGTTTTATATATTTTGAGGATTTTTCCTGACAAGGAGACTTTTGACTTGTTGCTAGTAATCTTCGATTGCTTCTTTGTTAACTGCTGCAGGACATTCCAGGCTCATTTTATGTACATTCTGCCTCAGAGCTGAAATCAGTGACTTCTTGAGATGCCCAGACTCCTTTAGTGGTAACTGGTATTTGGATACCACAATCTGGACACTAGGACTAATCATTGGTATTGGGTTGGGAGATGTTTCTAAGTCTTCCTGGTAGACTAGGTGATATATGCATACCATTACTTATAGAGATGCTTCCAATTCAAATTCAGGACCACAGAATTTTTACTTAAACTCTTTAATCCTAAGTATGTGTCTGATTTAAGAATCCTGGGTCTCAACTAGGCCAGAAATGATGGAATTGGACTATCTCATAACTATTCAATTGTTTTATCCCTCAGTATATTCACAGCAGGGTAAGAATAGCAATACTTACACTACCAACAATAATATGATTACCAAGAATAGATAACTGTTTTAAATTCTTTTTGTACATAGACTATATCCTATTAGAATTGTCAAATTACAGTGTTTTACTATATCACTTGGAACTGTTTCTATCTTTGTTGCTATACCACCAACTGGAAACACATTAGGTCTATTTGTTTCATTCTTTATAAAAATACTTCTAAAAACTTATCTTTATTTTATAATTGCATAAAATATTTACATGGTGCCAAAGCCAAATCTACAAATAAGGCAAATTCAATGAAGTCTAGCATCTATCTCTGTTCCCTATGCCCTCCCTCTTTCTGTAAACCAAATGCAATGTGTTTTTTTAATTAGTTCCCCATAGGTTATTATATATTAAAAAAAATCAAATTATAGTTTAACCCTTCAGTTTCTTGTTTATTAAATGTAAGTTTAATGTAAGTTAAATGCCAATTCATTAAATAAATAAAATCTCATATATATATATGACATATACCTATTTGCCCTCTTTAAATAAACAGTTGCTTAACATACACATTTTTATCTTTGCTTTTTTTTACTTCAAGTGTAACTTGAACATCACTTCATAGTAATATATAAAGTTATTTCTTATTTCTTTTAATCTATAAACAAGTAAAAACCATCTTAAGACTTTAGATCACCAGACATGTCTTATCTTCTAAACTTAGCTTCCATCCATGCTTTCAAAATATTTGGTTACATATTCGATGTTGAAAGGATGGCTTAGAAATGAGATCCTGTAAACTCTTTAATAGTTTGTTCTTTATTTTTCTTTCCCCACCAAATACAAATAATAGTCTGCTCCAATGTTTAATCATTTTTCATCTTCTAGAAGTTCTCCCATGTGACAGTTCTAAATCCTGTGAGCTTCAGTATACTCAGTTACAGAAATTATCTTTTCTGTATTTCTAAATGTCCTCAACTTTCCCTTTCCGTTTTTCGTAATTCCAAAGCTAAAACTCTACACATTTAACCTTTGCTTTCAAAGAGCAAACAGTTCCATAGAAATTTTCAATCCACACAGTGTAGACATGAAGAGCCTATATTTGGGAAACTACCACACATGAGCACAGATACGATGTAAGATGTCTGAGGAAACAGTGACTACTTCAAGCAGATTTTTACTTGGCTAGCTGGACTTGGTGTACTTGGCTTCCCAGTCCCCATCTTTTTTTTTTTTTTTAAGATTTTATTTATTTACTTCTCAGAGAGATAGAGAGAGTACAGGCAGGCAAAGGCAGAGGGAGAAGCAGGCTCCCTACAGAACAAGAAGCCCGATGTGGGACTCGATCCCAGGACGCTGAGATCATGACCTGAGCTGAAGGCAGCCGCTTAACAGACTGAGCCACCCAGGCGCCCCCCAGTCCCCATCTTTTTATCTCTATTCCCAGTTTTGTCTTATTCTTAGGAAAACGTCTAGAGGCCAGTTCCAACTGCTCCCTCAGTGAGTTTTTTCAGTTACCACCTATTTTTCTTCTTCCCCTTATGAAAGGTATATTCATTGCAGAAACTTTAGAAAGTATAGGAGAGTAAATAGATTAAAGAAAGTCCTCAGTATCATTAAAAAGCACAAACATTGCAAATGTCATCATGGGCTTCCTTCTGCTCTTTCCTGAAGAATACATATAATGTATATGTAATATACATATTGCATAGATGTACCAATATATGATACACATATATATTATGTTACAAATATAATATCAATTTGTATATTGCAAAGATCTCTTTTCACTGTATTTCATTTTATGAGAGGATTTTCCAACAATTCTCCCGCACATAAATCTCAATCTCAGAGTCCATTTCCTTGAGTTACTAAGACACTATGTTTTCACATGTTTATGTGTTACTTGAGGTGATCCTGATTATACCTTTCATTCTTTTTTTGTTGCTCGGGTTGTTTGATTTTTTTCTTGATTTGTGAACGTTTACATATTCTGGAAATGATTCTTCGTTAATTTTATTACAACTATCTTCTTTCAATTTGTGACTTATCTTCTCATACTCTTTATGGTGTTCTTATTTTTATGGTAGTTTAATTTGTCAATCATTTCTCACATCGTATTTTTGTGTTTTATTTAAGAAAGACTTCATACATTGAGTTCCGAAATATTTTCTCCATAATTATTTTTAATGTTATATTTTGTCCTTCACATAGTCTTTCAGAGACAATATCCCAAAGGTAGTTGTTAATGAAAACCTTTTTTGTGAAGTGTTTTAATGGAACCAGGTTTGCAGAGGGAAAACAGGTTCAACCTGGGATAGGTTCAAAATTTTATTTCTACAAATATGGTGTGGTGGGAAAATGTCAAAATTTTTCAATTCCATTAAATTATCAAGGTTTAATCTTTAGGAAATTTACTATAAGGAGTGCTAGATGAGGGTTCGATTTTATATTTCTAAAAGGATCCCAAATCCATACATCTTGTTAAGCTCTCTTATTTCTACTTAAATTATCCATAATTTTGGGAAGCTTTCCTGTATTGGAATCACATACTTTTTGAAAATGATCATTTTGTTTCTTTGTCTATGGCCCTTATTTATTCAAATCTTTTTGTTTGTTTTATTCCACAGGTGGGTAGTGGACATTTTTATATTGTTCCTCATTTTAGAGGAATATTCTCACCATTAAGAAACATACTTGCTTAACTTTTTCAGTGACAGCATTTATCAGGCTAAACTACAACTGTATTCCTATTTTGTTTGCTAAGGGAATATTTAATCATTATTGAGTGCTGAAATTTATCAAATGCTTGTTTTGCATATATCAAAAACACTATATATATATATATTTATATAAGAAATCTCTTAATGGTGTAATTTATATTTATTCAGTTTTTTAATGTTATATAGTTCTTATATAAATATGATAAATTCAATCTGATCATGATATATTATCTTTTTATATGCTCTTGAATCATTTTAACCATATATTATTTTAAAAGTTTTTATATATATTCACATATAAAATGACTTATATTCTCCTTTGTCTAAATTTGATAATAAATCTTTACTACATTCATAAATTGAGTTGGAAAATATCTGCTTTTCCCCTATATTTTGGAAAGTTTCAGGTAAATTTGGAATTACTGTTTTTAAAAGTTTATAGACTCACTTAAAAAACCATCTGGGATTGGCATTTTCTTGTAGAAATATTTTAACTACTGATTAATTTCTTTAGAGGTTATTGGCTTATACAGATTTCTTCTTGAGAATGTTGAATAAGTTACATTTTTCTTGAGAAAGTTGAGAAAGTTACATTTTTTTCTAGAAATTTTCATGTTTTATCTTAGGTTTAAATTTATTGCTAGCATGTAGTGGTTCTATCTTTGCTTAAAAATAGTGTGTTTTCTTTGATTGCAATATTCCATGAAGTCCAGAATCATACATTTTTTAGTTGTCCTTTTCAAATAGTCAAGTTTCACTAATTTTTTGGCCATTTGGGACAGGTATATTGAAACATTCCACAATGATCAAGGATATGTAATTTTCTTCTAGGTTTCTACCAAATATTGATTATTATTTTGAGATATTTAATGATGCACAGATGTTTAGAATTTTTTTTTATCTTCCTGGAAAATTGAACCTTTAGTCCAAGAGACCTCGCATAAGCCTCATCTAATGACTTTTTGGTAGGCAGAGTTCTAAAATATCCCCAAGATTTCCTTCCTCCTTGTTGTACACACCCTACACAATTCCTAGGATTGAGAATTTGATGGCTTTTACCCCATGCTTATGTTATGGGGCATTTGACCTCAAGAAAAGGAGATGAAAGATGATGTCGGTGCACCTATCTTAATCACACAACCTTTTCAAAGCAGAAGTTTCTCTGGCTGGGAGCAGAAGCAGAAGCCAGAGGAATTTAAAACATCAGGGATGTGATGCAAGGGAAGTTCTCTGTTGCTGAGATGCAAAGGACCCGAGGGCAAGGACCTGAAAGTATCTCTCAGAACTGAAAATGGTCCCTATTTATCAGCCAGCAAAACAACAGAAATCTCAACACCAAGGAAATAAGTTCTGCCAACAATCAGAAGATGCCTGTAGCAAAGCTCTCCCTAGTCAAGATGGAGATGTGTCTTGCTAATACCTTGATATCAACTTTATGAAGCCCTAAATACAGAGAATAGCCTTGTTGTGCCAGACTTCTAATCCATGGAAACTATGAGATAATAAATTGGTGTTTTCTTAAGCCTGAGTTTGTGACAATTTGTTATACAGCAACAGAAAATTAACACACTCTCTTTATCCTTCAGAATTTTTTTTTTGGTCTCATCATCTATTTTGTTTGTTATTATTATAGTTATACCTTTTGTTAGTATTCTGGGTGTATGTTTTCCATCTCTTTATTTTCAACCTTCCCATATTCTTATATTTCGAGTGTTATTTTGTAAGCAGTGTATACTGAATTTTTAAATTCCAAACTGAAAATCTTTTTCTTTTAACTTGACAATTTTATCCAAATACATTTATTATAATTACTAATGTATTTGAATTGAGATCTACATGTTATTTTCTGTGCTTTTTTTGTTTTTTAAAGATTTTATTTATTTATTTGTCAGAGAGAGTGAGCACAGGCAGACAGAGTGGCAGGCAGAGGCAGAGGGAGAAGCAGGCTCCTTGCTGAGCAAGGAGCCAGATGTGGGACTTGATCCCAGGACGCTGGGATCATGACCTGAGCTGAAGGTAGCTGCTTAACCAACTGAGCCACCCAGGCATCCCTCTCTGTGCTTTTTAAATGCTTATTTTCCTTTCCTTCCTTTAAAGAAATGATGTTTTAGCATTTGCTTTTTATTTTGTCTGGTTCTTATTAAATGTTTCCTCCTATCTTGGTTTGGAAGTTATACACTCTAATTCTATTCTTTTAGTGGTTACCCTTGAAATTTTACTATGCATATTTAATAAAAATATGGGACTTATGAATTTGCATGTCATTCTTGTGTAAGAATGAAAATTTTCTTATTTTGTTCAAATTTAGCAAATGTTTAACCAGAGTGAGAAGCTTCCCACTGATTCTTTCTGTTCTCACCTCACCTTATCTGATGTCTTCCTATTTTCCCACCTGGGCTCTATCCATGCTGATGTCATTTTATGCAAGAGGGCTCAGATTTCAGAATTCTTGCTTGTTAGATACCACTGTTCAAGTCACTTATTCTCTTTGGGCTTTACTTTGCTCATCTATAAAATGGGAATAATAAAACCTAGCTTATTGGGGGTTTTGTGAGGAATAAATAAAATAATATATGTATAGCTCTTAGATAAATGCTTAGAACTCAATGAAATCATTGTTTTTATTTAGTATTGATTTTCTTTTTTGTATCATTCCTTCCTTTGCTGATACAAGTTCTTTCTTCTTTTAAGAGTATATGCATGTTTCTGTGTTTCTGTGTTCATATCATATGCCATCTTGTCTCACTAAATTAATCCTCAAATTAATCAGCCTATTAGGGGTCTTTATGTATAGGATTTAGAGTGTGAAGGTTATCTTAGTCAAGTGGAAAGTGGTCCCTAGGGACCATCATTCTGCATGTTCTCATAATATTTTTGAATGTAACATGCCATGGAATGAGTGAGCAGCAGTATATGATAACCCTGAGGAAAGTATTATCACTATTAACAGCTAAGAAGGACAGGACAACTTTAGGAAGCTTATGTAAATTGGATACAATACAATTTTTAACCTATGTATTTGGACTTTAGTAAAAGCCAAGTGGAGAGCACTGCTCCAAAAAAGGCTTTCAAAAAAGGCTCATGAGATTTTAGTAGCTTTCTAAATTTGACCATGAATGCTTATACCTTTTAATTTAGTGGACTTGAAATGCTTGGCTTCTAAGTAACATGTTGTAAGAAGGTTATTTCTGGACCTTCTCCACATGTAATGTATAAAATTAGCATTCTTCGTTGGCAACTGAACCTTTTTGTTTTACAGCTAACCCAACTCATCAGACTGTTATAAGTGAAGACTAATTAAATGGTCTTCTGCTTCCAGTTTGAACTCCTTAACAGCACAGATTCTTAGAGGTCAAAATTTGAGTGGCATCAGTCAAATAAACCATTAGCAGTATTACAACTGCATAGAAGTACATACAGTTTAAACAATAACAACAATAATAGAATTACTGCTTACCATCACTTTAAAGCCATGATACGATTATAATAGTGAATCCTCAAAGATTCAACCTAATGTAAAAAAAAAAAAAAAAGACATCTGTTTAAAGAATGTCTCAGACCCTCATGTTTCTTTTCTTTTCTTTTTTTTAAGATTTTATTTATTTTTTTATTTGAGAGAGAGGGTGAGAGAGCACAAACAATGGGAGAGGCAGAGGGAGAAGCAGACTCCCTGCTAGGTTGGGAGCCTGACTTGGGACTCAGTCCCAGGACCCTGGGATTATGACCTGAGCGGAAGGCAGCTGCTTAACCGACTGAGCCACTCAGGCGCCCCTTGGACCCTCACATTTCTATCTTTGCTGAAACTGAGCAGCTGCACTGGAAGCAGCCAAATGTCTGCCTTCCGCAAGAACAATGAAAAAACCCCCACCATTGCCAAGATAGTGAAAACCCATGCGGGTGGGGAAGCCGATGCTGTTAAAAAGAATGCAAAATGTTGCTAACAACAGCATAAAGAGACATGTCCAAGGCCTCCACTGCCAGGGGCAAGCAGGAGAGTTATTTGAAGACTGAAAGACACAGAGAAAACCACGTTGTTTTCATTTTTCAAGGAACTGGGAACATTAACAGGCAGGGAAATGTTGAATGTGGGAATAGACAAGCAATACAACAAGGTTTCATTGTATTTCTCCTTTCAAAAAGTTCCACCCAAATGAGAAAAATTAATCATTCTACAGCAGGACCTCATGAAGAAGAGGGAAAGTTGGGGCGCTTGAGGAGGAGAGGTACATGAAGGAGCTGTGCTCGTTTTGTTTTTAGAAATCTGTATAGTGTGGGTGCCTTCACTTCAAGGTACTCTTTTAAAAAAGATTTTATTTTGAGAAAGAGAGAGAGAGAGAATGCAAGCTGGGGGGGAGGGGGGAGCTGGCGGGAGAGGCAGAGGGAGAGAAAGAATCCCAAGCGGACTCCAGGTGGGGCATGGGGACCCACCGGGGGCTCCATCCCAGGACCCTGAGATCATGACCTGAGCTAAAAGAACCCAACGCTCAACTGACTGAGCCACCCAGGCGCCCTCACTCCAAGGCACTTTGAATCATTAACTGTATTTAATTATTCTCCCCAACAGCCTTGTGAGGCAATAGCATTTTTCAGATAAGGAAATGAAGCTAAGGTAGACTTAAGAAATAGTAATCATAATACTCCTATCATTTGCCTGGTATTAACAATGCCTGAAACACTGAATCACTGAATTGGAAAACACTATCTCACTAAATACAAGCAACAGTCACAGGGTAGGTCCCAATGTTACAAATTAGAGATGGAAGTAGAAGGGTATAATAATTGCAAGTTGCAACGGAATACTAGAGTCAGCATTTGAACCCAATCTTGTTGGATTCCAAAGCCTTTTTCTCTTTCACAGAGTTCTCTAATCTCTAAGTCTCTCCCTATGGACTATATTGTTTCTGTGTTTAGGAAACTCCAAGGGTGACAAGTATGCAATAGTCAGTAACATTCCTGTTTGCTCCACATCAACAGTGGGGTTATTACTCAGGTGCTCCATCTTGAGGTTGGAGGACTACAGTGCTCTGGGACATTGGTAGCTCTATAATGAGCTACCATCACTGCTTATGGCTTGATGTTAAAGTAAACACAGGGACGGCCGCAGTAGATTCTATCTTTATGGCTCCTACCACAGGTGCTGGAGTCCATGGTGTGGCCCATTCTTAATGAGCCTCAGTGTTCTGCTTTAGTTGTTACATCTGCCCTTGGAGTAAATGGCTACTCAAACCTGGAAGTTGTTTTCAAGATGTCAAGGAGGACAATGCTCCAGGTTTGTAATAGTTGCCAGGGACCCTGGTGCTCTTTGTTGTCATTCATATTTCTCTTTCCTCAAGGTACAAGCCTGCCTGTTCTTCTTGAATCACTGAACGCAGCCCAGGCTCTTCCTGCTATCTTGGCATCTCATGTTGCCTGAATCTGAGCCTTAGGGGTATTTGTTTCTCTAACCAATGATTTTTTGAAAATTCCATACCTTATGGTAGTGGCGTTTTTTGTTTTTTTGTTTCTTTTTTTTTTTTTTTTTTCTGCTATAGGCTCACCAGGAAAGAAATGCAGCATTTTCCCTATTTTTCTCAGATGAGAGACAACAGCACATTTTCTAAAGGACTGACTTCTTGCTGAGGGGGGTGGTGATGCAGGGAGTTGATAACAGTGTTTTATATTTCAGAACAAATAGAGAATGTGAATCCTGGGTCCACTACTCTTTGACCTTGTGCAAGTTACTGAATCTCCCTGTGCTTCAGTTTTTTTCATTTGTCAAATGGAGATAGTAATAGTATTTACTTCATAGGATTGTTGTGTGCATTAAAGGAGTTAAAACATGGAGAGGGCTTAGAACAGTTTTGACCACAAATAAGTGAAATATACTGTTCTCTCAATAACATAAACAGAAGTTCTATCAAGTGTGCCCACCATATTGTCATAAGGAAGGGTGGGATGAGGCTGTGTACTTCAAGGACTTATAAGGTTAGACTGACTATGAATGATTCTGAAGAATAGGAAGAAGAGAGAAAATTATGAGCACTATAGGGGACAGAAACCAGATTACCATGTGTGATATAATAAGATATATATTTGGTTTTTGTCCCAAGTTCCTGGCACAAAGCTCTTAAAACCCTTGGGATATGTGGGGTGATAAGAGTCTTTTGAATGCTAATGAGATGATTGCTAGCTGAAGATGAAGTTGGTCACCAGAAAAACCAAGCATGATTAGGGGATTAGAGCTTTAAGCTTCAACCCTGAGCTCTGAGGAGGGGAGAGGGTCTGGAGTTGAGTTAATTACCAGTGGCCAAAGGATTTTATCTATCATGCCTACATAATGAAACCTCCATAATACTCCCAAAATGACAGGGGTTGGAAAGATTCTGAGTTGATGAACACATCAAGATCCTGGGAGGGCGATACACCCAGAAAGCACACATAAACTGCCCACATACCCTCATTTCGCACCTTGCCCTGCACATCTCTTCCATTTGACTATTTTTGAGTTGTGTCCTTTATAATAGAACGGTAAGGGCAAGTAAATGTTTTCCAGGGTTTTATGAACTGTTCTAGCAAATTATAGAACCTGAAGATGAGGTCATGGAGACTTCTAATTTATAGCCAGTTGTTTAGAAGTACATGTGACAACCTGGGACTTGCAACTGGTTTCTGAAAGGAGGACAATCTTGCATGACTAAGCCCTTAAATTGTAGAGGTCTGCTGTTATTTCAGGTAGTATCAAAATTGAACTGATTTGTGTTGAAAACAGGGCAGACTATGTGAACTCCCACAGGAAGTCACGCTGTATGGTACTGGTGTAGACCAGGTTCTCACGCATCACTGTCTTAAAGGCTCCAGAGGTGGAGCTTGTTATGGAGAGAGCCGAATGACCCCAGAGCTGGAATTTCAAAGAATCCATGCAGGTCTGAGCAAAAAACTACACAGGGGCCTGAGAATTTAGGTTCTCCTTCATTACTCTGGATTATGTAAATCCCTAAGATTTTATGTCATTGAAGGTAGGAGAAAAGAGCCTTTGATGTTGAAAATTGACTAATGTTGGATTTCTCATCAATTTTGCTGAGTGGTGACTAGATCTGGATTTAATTTGATTTATTTAAAACAAACCGAAGGAATGTGACCTTTTTTGTTCTCAAATCTATCAGTTACATTGATCTTCCCTATTATTTAATCCTGCTGCTTTGTAAATACCAGGGACAACTGTAATGCTTGGATAATTTTGCTAAGCACTATGGAATTTCATCTTGAGTTGTGGGAAACAGGAAGAAGCTAAGCAGCACCCAAGTATGTCAGTAGAAGAGACCTATTATTTTATATAAAAATTTGCCTTTCTAGCGATGTCAAACTTGAGGTAGTGGGATATCTATTGCCTTCCTATCCCCTTTTGATGCCATAAGAGAGAATTCTCATAAAGGGTAAGGACCCTTAGGGAGGAGCTTCTGAAAGGTATTTCTGCTGTTTTAAGCACTGAACTTGGCTTTTGGTTCACACACCCAATATGGTAGCTGCTGAGTGTTAAAACCCAACATTTGTAACAACTCATTAGACTGCTCAAAGACTACTGCTTTGCCCTACTCCTAGGAACTCACTGAAGTTCTTGGAAGAGGTGGGGAGTCTCCATTTTCAGTCAATGGATTTAGACCTAACTGCTTTAGTTATCTGAAATCGCAGATGTTTGATTCTCTTCAGAATAGCATAATGGCTAAAAGGGCAGGGGACCAAACTACATCAGTTTAAATCCTGGGTTAGTTAGTCATTTACTGCCTGTGAGACCTTGAGCAAGTCGTTTGACATCTTTGTACCTCAGTTTCTCCAATCCCCACATTAAAAAGAGACTAATACTAAACAATTACTGCGAGGGTTAAACACACAGTGTACTTGTAATTTCTACATACAATGCACTTGTAACAATGTTGGCATGTGCTAAGGACTCCACATTGGCTATCATTCTTTTACTATTATCCTCTACCCTGGAGAACTCCTGATGCAGTATTTGTGGTCATGCAGAGATGCATACCTGTGGATTTTGTGGTCTCTACGTTGGATATCCACTGCAACGACCCAGCTGGCATTTAGGTTCTGTTCACTGTTAGAGATCAGAAAAGACTAGACATTCTGAGTGGCATGCAGTGTAGACTCGTAGGGTCTATTGTATCAGAAGACAGACAAGATTTCTGGAAGATTGTTGAAGAACCACCTGAGACACAAGCTCTGCAGGGGGAAGAATCATCGCATAAGCAACATGGCTGATCAACCCTAGCTAAATGGTTAGAGATGAGGGGAAGGGTGATTCCAAATACATTGGGGAAGGTATTCTGTTCTCTCTTCTCCTCTTGTTTTTAAATCCTACAAAAATTGAGGGGCTTTGAGGAAAAGCACTGTTTTCATCAACACCTCTGTTAGACTGTTTAGAATTCTCAAGAAACTCTCCAATGTAATGACTCTCCTTTCCCCCAAGAATAGAGGGTGATGTTGAATGGTGATCAACTTTGCTAAGCAAAGAAGACCTAGGGAGCACCAGTCAGATTCCTAACAGTTGTCCTTGGAGGAATCTGAATGTTTTTACTGTGCCAGGACACTTCCAATCTTTCTTTCTTTCTTTCTTTCTTTTTTTTTTTTTTTTTTGTAATTAGGAGGAGAGTATGGGATGTTGGTGAGGACTAAAAGAAAGTACAACAGATCATGTTCATTCTGGGTGGGCTAAGTCAATTGAACAAGCCCCTTGCTCCAAAGCTTACAGGCCTAATGACTTTTCAGGGAGACTGGCCTGGGTGGCCTTCATTCATAGTACAAAATTCTAATCAAGGTGTACCAACTTTCAGTTATGGAAGAAAAATAGTTCAGCAGATCTACTCTACAGCATAGTGCCCACAGCTAACAATACTATAATATAGACTTAAAATCCTAAGAGGATAGATCTTAGGTTAAATGTTCTTACCATATGTACCAAAATTTTACAATAATAAATAATAATCGTAATGGAGGTGGGAGGAAAGTTTGGGAGCGAATGAATATGTTTATTGCCTTGATGGTGGTGAGAGTTCCACAGGTGTATACTTAGCCCCAAACTTGTCAAGTTGTATATATTAAACAGTATACAGCTTTCTATGTGTCCAACATACCTTCACAATGTGGTTTTAAAAATAAAGTAAAACAAAACAAAATAAATCTGTGGTGGAATGTTTTCCTCTGTTCTGTTCCGTGTTTTTTGTTTTTTATGGTTTTTTTTTTTTTTTTTTTTTTTTTTTTTTTTTCCACATGGGCATCTTTGCCTCTGACCCAAGTCCAGGATGATACCAGAATCCTTGGAAGACAGCCCCGCAGGCCATTTGGTTTTGGCCTGTAACTCAAATAGAGTTTTTCTTCAAGGGCTGCAGCGGTTCGCTCTCCTACCCCTCTACTCAAACTTCCATTCTGTTCCACCCTCTCCTTTTTTTCACTCTTCCTTCAAAAGAGGCAAGGTTTTGTTCACAAAGCGCTGTCTTAAGAGAGAGACATTTATCTTAAGGCTAATACACTCCACCCTTCCAAAAAGAATGAGGCCAAGGAACAGTTACTCTTGGAAGAAGAATAGGAAGCTGATGGTATGCACCATATCTGCTCCAGGCGTGGGATCTGGCTTCGATTGAACTCTGGCCTGTTTTTGCATTGTGACTGGCCACGGGAACCAGAAACCAAAAGTTGAATGCAGCATAGATCATTTACAGAAGATTAGCTCACAATACCCCTGGAAATAAAGAGCTCTAATAGGCCTTGGGGTCAGAAAGCATTCACCTTGGTTACCCTCTAGGCATATTCCTTGATTGTTAATTTTCTAAAATCCAGTAAAGTCTCTTGTTCTGGTGACTTACTGATGAATTTCTCTACAAGCCTCCTCCTGAGGAGCTTTTGAGAACTTCCACATATCAAAGCTGTTGAATTATACATTCCTTAAATAGAATGTTTCAATTTATTGTTGAGTGCCTTGACAGTTGCCCTATTTATCTGATATTGCTAATCTGACTTAATCTAGCTGAACCAGAAGAGAAAAAAAAAAGGTTGCTTGGCGCCACAAAATACAAGGGAACACTCTTCTCTTTCTAACTACAAAGCTTGATGTTTAATTGTACAAATATTTGTGGGTTTGGCGAAGGTGAGTGCTAGTTTGTTTTAGTATGAACCTGGAAAGGTTAGCAGAGTGCTAAGAAAATAGGACCTAAGTGCTCATGATGTGCTAAATTCTGAGGAGAAGCTGGGGTTCTTGCAGTTAGGACTACAAGTAGGAGCTTGCAGAAAATCTGAAGGGAAACATTTCTGGTGGTTCTCAGGTACATGGCACAGGCAACAAGAAAAACAGGCAAGAACCCGCTCTGAGGGTAAAAAGGAATTTTTTTTCCCCTGTATATAGATATGCCTTCATTTGCTTGCTCAACGCATTTCATTTTTACTTTAGAAATTGGTTTAGGGATTATAAGGGAGGGAATGATTTAAGGAGTCATAATGCCTCAACCTGAAAATTAGAATACTCAACAATGAGAAACAATCAAATAATTAAAAATTGCAAATATGCCTTTCTTTATGCATCTCTAAAATAGGTCTAGTTTCCCGTTAGGAAGATGAATTAGTTAATGACCAGGAAGCACTTAGAGACCTCAGGTGGAAGCTTTATTGTTCTATTGGATTTATTTATCTAAATGTTCTGTATGCTAAGATGATGCTTCTCAAACTTTAATGTGCATGCAGATCCCAGGGGGTTCTCATTAAAATGGGGGTTCTGAGTCAGCAGGTTTGGGGTGTGGCTTAAGAGTCTGCATTTCTGACAAGTCCCCACTGAGTTCAATGCTGCTGGACCACACTTTGTACAGCGAGAGTCTGGAGTCTCTGTTTTTCAAAATTGCCTAGACATTGCAGTGAGCTGGAGAGTTTTTGAAAAACTCCCCAAAGGTGGGGCACCTAACTGGCTCTGTTGACAGAGCACGCAAGTCTTGATCTCAGAGCTGTGAGTTCGAACTCCATGTTGGGTGTACAAATTACTTTAAAAAAAGATCTTTAAAAAAAATGCAACACTCCCTGAGAGTTCTAATTTAATTAGCCTGGGGCCTGGCCCAGATATTGGGATTAAAAAACAAATGAGTATTTGCTAAGAACATATTCACCTGTAGATTGGTAAAACACATGTCCCGGCCCTCTTCTCCTTCTCACCAAATCTAATGGGCAGCCATTTTGAGAGCCACACTGGTCCATGGGACCAGTATCCAGGCCCATTCCAGAAGGCTGTTGTAGGGGTTAAATGAGATGATGCAGCAAAGTGCTTAGCCTAACCCCTGCCACATGGTAGTCCCTCAATAAACCCTGTTATAGGCACCTTTCTTTCACTGTAATAAGAGCCACCGCCAAGACACAGATAACACCAGTGCAACAGAACATCTGTTGTGGCAGATGTTAAGGACAGCATCAGGACAGAAGAATCTTTGGCCACCATTAGAGGCAAGTCGATACTGTTATGTGGGCAGAATAAGTTGGGAAGAAATGGGGCAGCTGTAAAGTTATGTGTTACAGTCTCTGAAGATTCTTGGCACTTGAGACAGAACCGTAAAAGGGTGGTTCACACTGTGGAAAAGAGTATGGCAGTTCCTCAAAAAGTTAAAAATAAAACTACTCTATGACCCAGTCATGATACTTTTTGATATATACCCAAAAGATGTGGAAGCAAGATCTGGAAGAGATCTTTGTATGCCCGTGCTCATAGCACCATCATACACAATAGTCAAAAGGTGGAAGCCACTCAAGTGTGTCAATGGATGAGTGGACAAATAAAATGTGGTAGATATACCTGATGGAATAGTATTCAGCTATAAACAAGAAGGAAATTCTGATAGACACTACCACATAGATGAAACTTAAAGACATTATGCTAAGTAAAATAAGGCAGTCAGAAGAAGACAAATATTGTATATTCCACTGATGTGAGGGACCTGGAATGATTGCATTTATAGGGATAGAAAACAGAACGGTGATTGCCAGGAGATGGGGCAATGGGTAAAGGTTTCATAAGTAAAGAGTTTAGTTTTGCAAGATGAAAAGAGTTCTGGAGATTGGTTGCACAACAGTGTGACATTCATCAGTAACATTACTGAGCTAGATCCTTAAATGGGTAAGAGGGTAAATTTGATGTTATGTGTATTTTATCAAGATTTAAAAAAAATAGTGACGGGAAAAGAAAAAATCCTCAGAATGAGTGGAAGAGTAAGCAGAGAAATGCTGGCTATTGTTGTGAACAGTCCTCTTCCCTAGACTTCAGGGATCTGGAAAGTCCCAGGTCCATAGGGAGGATGTATGTCAAAGCAACTAGTACAGGTATACCTCAGAGATATTGTGGGTTCAGTTCCAGATCATTACATAAAGTAAATATTTCACTAAAGTGAGTCCATCAAATCTTTTGGTTTCCCAGTGAATATAATAGTAATGTTTACACTATACTGTAGTCTATAGAGTGTGCAATAGCATTATGTCTAAAAAACAATGTGCATACCTTAATTAACCAATACTTTAATTTTATAAAATTCTAACCATTGTCTGAGCATTCACTGAGTTGTAATCACTGATCACAGATCACCGTAAGGAATCTAACATTAATGACAAGGTTTGAAATACGATGAGAATTATCAAAACGCAACACAGAGACATGAATGCACAAATGCTCTTGGAAAAATGGCGCCGAGAGATTTACTTCACGGGGGTTGCCCAAACCTTCAGTTAGTAAAGAAACGCGGTGTCTGTGAATGCAGTAAAGGGAAGTGCAATGGAAAAAGGTTTACCTGTATTATATTTGACTATTGAAATGATAACTTTATAAGTAGAGTAATAACCGAGAGCCTGCTCTATGCCAAAGATTGTACAATCCTCTCTATTCATTATTTCCATTTATCCTCCTTTCAACTCTGTGGATTAGGTTGCAGTTCCAGTCCATTTTCCTGAAGAGAAAGCTGAGGCTGAGGAAGGGTCAAGCCTTCTGAGAGGATAAGAACTGGATCCAAGCCAAAGCTAAAACTATGCTCTTTGTTACTAATCTATAGGTGAATATGTTCTTAGCAAATACTCATTTGTTTTTTAATCCCAAAGGCTCATATCATATATTAGTTAGAAAATGAAACCCTATTTAGAATCTGCCACAGAGAAATACTAGTAGCAAATTTATGCAGGTATTTGAAAACATTGAATACTTTTCCTCAAAAAAAAAGAAAAAAAATATTTGGATTGAAACAAGAATGCATCTAGAAACACTCTGGCCTCATAACAATCTGTACATTGATGAATGATGTTACTAGAGATATTCTGGATCGAAAAACAAGACAAGAGAAAAAAGAAGCCAGGCCATGGCATTTCTTGGGTGACAAAATGACTTTTTGAAGGTTGCCCTCCTATGTAGATTTATGCAAATTTACAACTAAATGTAAACTTGAGGTTATTTCTTTTCTGGAGAGGAGGGGCAGGGAGGAAGAGAGAGAATTGCAAGCAGACTCCATGCCCAGCAGGAACCCAAAGCCGGGCTTGCTCTCACAACCCTGAGATCATGACCTGAGCTGAAATTAAGAGTCTGAGGCTTACCTGGCTGAGCCACCCAGGTGCCCAGAGGTTATTTCTTTTTAATGCTTCATTTTAGGAGTAAGAAAAGCCACATGGAAAATCTTGTGGGATGAAATGAAGACAAATAAGTATATATAAATACACATACACACACACACACACACACACACACACACACAGATATAAGGGAATCATTGTAATTCTGGAAAAAAATAAAAAAGGAAAGAAAAATAAGACACATTCCTTATCTTTAAAAATAACCCAAGGAGGTCTAACCTGAATTCGTGGAATTATTCAAGAGCAAGGCTTCATAAAGGAGTATATTACCTCTGTATTCACCTTTACTATACTTATTGTTGCTAAACATTTTCATATCTTATTTCATTGGACCCTCACAGTCACTCCATGAGCTAAATGTTCTGGCCCCAATACATAGATGAGAAAACTGAAGCCCAGAGAGGTTGAATGACTTGCCCCAAATCCCACAGCTAGTCAGTAGCAGAGTGAGGCATTAGATCCAGGTCTTTTAGACTCTTAAACCTGTGTGTACCCAGGAACACTATGCCAGGAAAGAGTTGGGACACACATCACCTTGAGGAGAGGCAGAGTTTTAACAAGCAGAGTAAATGGAGTGATGTCAAGGACATTGAGATGATGCTCCTGTGCTCTCTTCTCACCTCCCCCCTCATTTCCCTTCTACTTGCATGACACTCTGTACTTCTAGTGATTGTTGGGCTATTGCATTGTGTCACACATTATCCCCTTTTAAAATGAGATGCTTATTTATGACAAGGCTCAAAAGTATATCTCTATTTATTCTATTATATGAATTAATTTATCAGGCCATTTAAGCTCCAAAAGTCTTCTGTTATCTGAACATTATGGAATGGAACCATAGATGGACAGGTCAAGAGAGAGAATAATTTTGAAACCCACTTGGAGGAAGCCTCAGTGAGAAATTCAGAATCATGAGGCATTGGGTGTCTAAGGAAAGGGACAGATAGAGGAGCATGTGGGACCCAAGAGCCACCCTTCTGCTCCACTATTTATAAAGTGAGTCATGAGATGATTCTTGAAGGAAATATTCAAGAATAATGAAGAGGGCCTCCCAGACATAAACCATGACAGACAAGACTGGGTATATAGGAAAGGGGCTGGTTTGATTGGAGAAGGGGATCCACATTGGATGAAGTGAGATTGGGACCTGTCGGATGAGATTAGACTTATAGCCTAGCTAATGAATCAACAGATAGTGAGACTGGAGGTGGTAGTCAGCCACTGCAGGTTTTAGACCAGAAAAGTAATGAGATTAGGACAGCCATCTGAGTGGCTTAAAAGGGAGAAGCAAAAGAAAAGGTTTCTGTCACAGGTTCAGAAGCTGAGGACTTCCATTGGAGTAGCAACAACTGAAATGGAGCAAAGGAGAGAAGCAAGGAATATGTCAAAAGGTAAATAGGCAAAATTTGGGAATGAATTTAAGCTTGAGGGACTTAAGGAAAGTCCTTACACCAAGTTAAAAGTTTGGGAGAGAAGATGAGTTCAAATCAAGATTATCATAAATATGGAACCATATTGGTAATTCAACACAGACTCTCTGATTTTAAGATAAGCCGTTGTTTAGAAAGTTCTTTTAGGGTTCGTCTGGGTGGCTCAGTCAGTTAAGCATCTGCCTTCTGCTTGGGTCATGATCTCAGAGTCCTGGGATCTAGCTCTGCAACGAGTTCTTCACTCATCAGAGAGCCTACTTCTCCCTCTCCCTCTTTTCCTCCCCCCTGCTTGTCTCAAATAGATAAATAAAATCTTAAAAGGAATAAAAAATAAAAGAATAAAAAATTCTTTTAGACACTGTAAAACTACTGAATTATAATAACACTGGCCGGTATGCATAGAGCACTTTATAAATTCCCAAACACTGTTACGTATTACCTCACTGTGTTGTAGGAATTGGGATTCGAGTCTGCCTCTATCTTGATTCCACACTGACTTCTCCAATGTGCTTGTTGGGCCTCTCTCTCCTGTGACTGGAGGATATAAAATGGTCACATTAATCTGAAAGAAGAGTTTCAGCCATGGGTGAGAAGGGAGTATTTGTCTACAGAAATGCCAGGGGCTCTTATCAAGTCATCTTTAAGTAACTGTAGGTTGGCGGCTATTTTTCCCGCAAGTTGAATTTTCTCGGAATTGTAAACACCATGTGATAGAGTAGGCAGCTCTGTTATCTGCTCTGCCCTTTACTATTTTGGTACTCTGTCTTTAAAATGATACAGAGTATTGGTCAATTCCTAATGTGAGTAATGAACTTCTCTGGGGACAAAAGGTCCTGGTTAATGTGGCTGGCAAATAACTAAGCTAGTACTGGAGTGATAGATCAAATGACCCTGTCCAGGTCAGGCACATGGGGATATGCTATTAAGTTTTTTTCTTTTTAAATAGCTTTATTGAAGTGTAATTTATGTACCATATAATCCAGCAGTTGTAAGAAGACAACTCATTGATTTGTCATAAATTTATAGTTTTGCAGCCATCACCACATTCTAGATGCTTTTTTATTTTTAATTTCTTTTAACTAATCTCTATGCCCAACACGGGACTCAAACTCATGACCCCAAGATTAAGAGTCGCATGTGCTACCCAATGATCCAGCCAGGTGTCCCCACATTCTAGGTTTTTAACATTTCTATCACCCCAGAAAATTTCCTCATGACCATTTCCAATTAGTCCCTGTGTCCGGTCACAGCTGTAGGCAACCATTGGTCAGCTTTTTGTCTGTATCAGTTGGCCTCTTCTAGATGTTCCATATAAATGGAATTATACAATATGTAGTCTTTTTTACACCTAACTTCTTCCATTTAGCATGTTTTTTTGAGGCTCTTCCATGTTGTAGCAAGCACCAATACTT
Source organism: Lutra lutra (assembly GCF_902655055.1). Lineage (NCBI taxonomy): Eukaryota > Metazoa > Chordata > Mammalia > Carnivora > Mustelidae > Lutra > Lutra lutra. The sequence goes on along the minus strand of NC_062278.1, from coordinate 137,335,801 downwards.
CATTTCCTTTTATTGCTAACTAACATTCCACTGTATACACATACATCATATTGGTTATCTATCCACCAGTTTTTGGACATTTAGGTTGTTTCCAGTTTCTGATTATTATGAATAATGCTGCTATGAACATTTGCCCACATCTTTGTGCAGACATATGTTTTCATTTCTCTTGAGTAGATTCCTAGAAGTAGAATTTCTATGAGGTATGGAAAGATTGTTTTTAAGAAACTGCCAAGCTGCTTCTAGAATAGATGTAACCATTTTAGGTTTCCACCAACAATGCAGGAAGCTTCCAGTTGCTCTATACACATCCTTCCCAACAGTTGGCCCTTTATAATAACAGGGCCTTTCTGAGGGGTGTGTAGTGGTATCTCATTGTGTTTTTAATTTGTATGTCTCTAATGAGCAATGATTATAAGCATATACTTATATGCTTATTTGCCATTCAAATTTCTTCTTTGGTGAAATGTCTACCAAATCTTTCACTTGTTCTATAATTGAGTTGTCTTCTTATTATTAAATTGTCATAATTCTTTATATATTCTGAATAAAGTTATTAGATATATGGTTTGCAAATATTTTCTCCTAGTCTATAGCTTGTCTTTTCATTGTCTTAGTGATATAGTCTTTAAAAATTTTTTTTTTAATTTCTTGCTGTGTACCAGAATTCATTGTTTAGTACCACACCCAGTGTTCCATGTAATATGTGCCCTTCTTAATATCCACCACCAGGCTCACCCAACCTCCCACTCGCCACCCCTCCCAAACTCTCAGATTGTTTTTCAGAGTCCATAGTCTTTCATGGTTCATCTCCCCCTTTTTTAATGATGTCTTCTGAAGTACAAAATTTTCCAAATTGATTAAGTCCCACTTATCAGTTTTTCCTTTTAAGGATCATGCTTTTAAATTTTTATTTATTTATTTATTTTTTAAAGATTTTATTTATTTATTTGACAGAGAGAGAGATCGCAAGTAGGCAGAGGCAGGCAGAGAGAGAAGGGGAAGCAGGATCCCTCCCTGCTAAGCAGAGAGCTCCATGCAGGGCTCAATCCCAGGACCCTGAGATCATGACCTGAGCTGAAGGCAGAGGCTTAACCCACTCAGCCACCCAGGTGCCCCTAGGATCATGCTTTTTTAATAGTAGCTAAGAATTCTCCAGCCAACCCAAGATCACAAAGATTCTCTATATCTTATTCTAGAAGTTTTATTGTTTCATTTTTGTACTTAAGTCTACAATCCATTTTTGTGGGAGAAGAGTTTAAATTCACTTTTTTGCATGTGTACATTTTTAAAAACGTTTTACAACACTTACCTAAGGAACAGAGAAGCAAACCTATCTGTTTAGAGTTAAGCAGGATCTGGTGTCTTGTCCATGTATTCTGGTGGTCAAGCATAAAAGAATCCCAAAATTTAAGTCCTAGAAGATGAGCATGTCTTTGGTGGGAGAAGTGGTTTCTTTGTGTAAAGGACATAAGCGCCGAGGAGGAGAGGACAGCCAGAATTTGCTGCAAGCATATCGTTTTCCAGGCCAGTAGCTCAGAATGTGCTAGATGTGTGGCAAGTAGAACGGTCTATCTGGTTTCAGCCTAAAAATGAAAAGTGACTATTTAAATCTACTGTCCATATACACGAGGCATCACCTAGTCTATCTGCTTGGTCAAGAAGAATCAACCAACTATAAATGCTGTGTCCATGTGATCACATGGGTGTTGTGGTGGGGAGGAATGGGAGGACTGGGAGATAAACTGGGATAAACTATACTTAAGAGACAAAGTCGTTTTGATTCATCAGGGAAATTGAGGATGCTGTGTCAGAGCGAGTGGAAAATAGACAATTTCTAGAGCATAGAAACCTTCCAAAATACTCCCCCTTCTCCAGACTTTAGCCACTTTAAACCATGCTCCAGCTACTGGATTCCCAGCTTCTCCCAAGCTAGAGTTTTCGTATCCTTCCCGATTACAACAGGAACATTCATAAACAATCACCGCAGTGCTAATAACACTTTCGTAGAAGACAAACAAAGAGTGGCGATGATGAGAACAGCAGAGGAAAGGTCATGGACTTGGAGGCTGGCTCTGTGCAGATGCGGCAGGAATAAAAGGATTTGCGCATCCAGGCTGAACAGGGGATGCGGGGGCGTCTCTGCTTCTCAGAGGGCGGAGCCAAACTCAGCGCCGGATTAGGAACGGATCCTGTCAATTAAAGTGTTAAAATTAATTTCAGTTACAAAATAATTCCTTAAACTATAACCCATTGAAAAACCGTTATTGCCAATGTCCTTTCTACTACCTTCATAATCTCCATAACCATCCCTTTTCTCTGCAGAGGTAATTGTTAAGTGTGTGTTTGGAGTTGTTTTTGTTTGTTTGTTTGTTTGTTTTGTTTTGTTTTGTTTTGTTTTGTTTTACATAGGCCACATGACTCATTCCACACTTTGCTTTTCACTCACTAATATTTATGGCATTAGATATTTATATTTATGTTATATTATATCATAATTTTCCTTAGAGGTCTTTCCACATCATGACAGAGAGGACACCCCATTCTCCTGCTCTAGATGGGGTACCTTGAGAGGGTTAAGAATGCATCCCCTATAGCTAGACTACATGGACCCAAATTTCATCTCTGTCCCTGCAAAAGCACCTTTTTAGCTCTTTTTGTGCTAAGATAGGTCCTATGTCATATTAAAAAGTTAATACATGAAAGCACTCAGACCAGATTCTTGTGCCTTGTAAGTTAGCCAAGAAATGTTATCAGTGGTTCTTCACTTTAATGGCTATGTGCTATGTCTATACTACAGTAGTTTCCCTACTGATGTACATTTGGATTGTCAACAAGTTTTGCTATTATCAATCATGAATAAATACTTCAATGACTGCCCCGAATATGCTTCTTCATGTATCTATGTGTTTCTGTAGGGTAGATACAAAAAGCACAATTCCACAGACTTAGGGATTACACAGGTAAGACGTGGTAATGCCAAATTGATTTCCAGTTTCTATTTCTGTTCATGAATGAAAGTACCTGTCTCTACATACTCTTGTCCATTAGTGTATTAAATATTCATTGCATAAAAGAACAAGAAATATATATATTTTTTAATTTTAAGTTTTCAGGGTACCTGGGTCATTCAGGTTGGTTGCACGTCCACCTTCAGCTCAGGTCATGATCCTGGGGTCCTGGGATCGAGCCCCGCCATGGGCTCTCTCCTCTGGGGGTCTGTTTCTCCTTCTCTCTCTGCCTCTGCTCCTCTCCCCTGCTTACGCTTTCTCTCTCAGATAAATAAATAAGAAATTTTCAAAAAATAAAAAAAAAATAAATTTTGTTAAGTTTTTTTTTTTTTTTAAGATTTCATTTATTTATTTGTCAGAGAGAGAGAGAGCATGAGCACAGGCAGACAGAGCGGTAGGCAGAGGCAGAGGGAGAAGCAGGCTCCCCGCTGAGCAAGGAGCCCGATATGGGACTCGATCCCAGGACGCCGGGACCATGACCTGAGCCGAAGGCAGCCGCTTAACCAACTGAGCCACCCAGGCGTCCCAAATTTTGTTAAGTTTTAAATTTTAATTCCAGTATGTTTTAATTCGAATTTCTGAAATTACTAATGGAAACAAAACCTTTTTATATGTTTATCGGTCATTGAGGTATCCTCCTGGGTGAATTCCCTCTTTGTAATCTTTGGGCATTTTTATACTGAGTTGTTTGATTTGGAAAGCTTCTTTATAAGTGCTGCATGTTAATAGTTGGTTTGTTATATGCAAGTATGTTTCCCAGGGTCTAGGTATTCATCTACCAAAGTCCTCCAAGGAAACACAAACCCATCCTCAACTACACCTAGTGGGATCCCAGGAGAATTAAACCACATGGCAGCCATGTTGGCCATGCTCAGACCGCAGCTCTGATAAAGGTTGAAAGATGGCATGGATGAACCAGGTGCTTGGACAGAGTTCAGAAAAGAACTTGTATAACAGTGTTTAGCTTCCATGAGTTCAGACCTGACTGGTGCTCAGAGTCTCTGAACTTGGCTAATCAGATCACTTGTAGGCCTTGAGCTAGAATAGGATTCCAGGTGAGGAGGTGGTGAACTTAAAGCCCTTGGGATGAAGCATGGTGAGTCCTGCATAATCGATGTCAGAGATCAGAAATGAAGAGAAACCGCCGTTCAATTTTTCTGGGACCTCCTTATTCCAAGTAGCAGCATCCTCGTCATGAGGAGCTGGCTAGAAATGTAGAATCTTTTTTTTTTTTTAAGATTTTATTTATTTATTTGACAGAGATCACAAGTAGGCAGAGAGGCAGGCAGAGAGAGAGGAGGAAGGAGGCCCCCTGCTGAGCAGAGAGCCCGACATGGGGCTCAATCCCTGGATCCTGCGATTATGACCTGAGCTGAAGGCAGAGGCTTTAACCCACTGAGCCACCCAGGCACCCAGAAATGTAGAGTCTTGGCCCCCACCCCAGACCTATGGGATCAGAGTCTGCATTTGAGCAAGATTCCCAGGTGATTCGTGGACGCATTGCAGTTGGAGAAACACGCTCTAAGCCTGTTTCAGAGGGCCAGAACCGTCTGTTTGGTGGATAGAGTTTCATTTACCATCTGTTAAGAGTTGAGTTGTGGTCCCTCAGAATTTGTAAGTTGAAATCTTAACCCCCGCCACACCAGAATGTGACTTATTTGGGAACAGGATTGTTTCAGATAGAATTAACTAAGAGGGGTGGTACTGGAGTAAGATGGGTAATGGCTCCAGTGTGACTGGAGCCCGTATAAAAGGAGGCGTTTGGACCCAGACGCACACTGGAGGACACCATCGGAAGGTGAAGGCAGAGATCAAGGGGTTGCAGCAGAAGCCGCAGGGTGCCAAGATTGCCAGCAACGCACCAAAATCTAGGAGAGAGGCTGGGAACAGATCCTCACCGTCCCACTACCACCTCCATCTCAGCCTTCCAGCCTCCAGAACGGTCAAACGAGAAAATCCCGTTGGTTAAGCCACCCAGTTTGTGGTACTTGTTAAGGAAGCTTTAGTAAATGAATATACTATCCCGTAGGTGTCCCACGATGGAGGGCCTGGGCATGTGGTGCCCCAGAAAAGACCCCCTCACATCTATCTTCTGGATGATACAGAAACTTAGAGGGAATAAATAGGACACAAGATGCCACCTCCCTCTCAGGCAACCATGGTCCCTCCATCAGAAACTCCTGCAAGTTTGTCACTTTGTGCAGGGTTAGGCAATTCCTCCAAGGCCTTCAGCAGCTGGCCTCTCGCAGGGCTCACAACAAGGAACGCATTTAGCTTTCCGTGCCTCCAAATAGAAGTGGGAAGCCGTTGGGTACAGAGAAAGGCTGCCTGAGGAAACAAACCCCATTATCCCTGCTTATGGGTTTCTATCCAAGGGTTTTTACAAGTGGGCTATTTAGAAGCAGTTTGCCCTGGTGAAATTAAAAGAAAAAAAAAATGTTTGAAAAAAGTATCCATTTCTTTGTCACTCGTTAGTGACTCAGAGCAGTGACGTCCACAATTCACAGCCCATTTAAGCAGAGTCCACGGACTTTTTGAAATCATAGAGTGGAAAAATCACCATCTTTGGTTCAGCCAGTTACTTCCTGAAATGGACACTGCCTAGGAAACAAGGTACTTTGGACCCTGACAACCTTTCTCTTAGGTTTATCTTTATACATTAGAATCTAAACTTTGATTTGTCCTGTATATTCTTTTAGGATGATGCCTGATTCTTTTCAGATGAGATTTTGTTTTCTAATAATAATAGCTAATGTTTATTGAGTAAAAATGCCAAGCTCAGAGCTCATATTTGACACATGGATTGTCACACTTAATATTCACTACATCCATTTGAAATGGGTGATGTGGTTATCTTCATTGCACAGCCAAACACATGGAGGCACAGGGAAGTTAACTCGGTTAACATCACTGGATTCTACCCCCAGAGTTTCTGATTCAGTTGGTCTTGGGTGGGGCCTCAGAATTTGCCTTTGTTACAAATTCTCTGGTGATGCCCATGCTGTGTCTGGGGATGTATTGTGGGAATCACTGGGCTAACAGTTAAAAGCACAGTTTCTGAAGTCACAAGGAGATAAATTCAGCTCCAGCCTGCCATGAACTACCTGTGGGACCTAGGGTGAGGTTTTAATCTCCTCTATACTTCTGTTTTTTTCAGTATAAGATAGATAGGCAGAACATTGTACCTTATCTCTTAGATTATTGTAAGGCATGAACAAGGTAATGCATATTTTAAAAATTAGCAGACTTGTTACATATTACGCGTTCAACAAATGCTAGCTGCCACTACTATCACCACCACCATCAACCCACTTTTTATTCCTATACAGATGGTTTAGTCTCATACCTCTGTTCTTTGCACTTCTTGTATTTCTACATGGAAAAAAAAATGGATCTCCCTCAAATATCTCCTATATCAGAGGTTTGTTGTGAGGATTCAGTGACTTACTCTGCACAAAGAACCATGCCTCATACATGGTCAGAATTCACTATTATTAATTCCTCTTCCTGCTATTAAACACACTTAGTACTAATTGTTCAATGTGCATTATGTCATTTAATCTTCACAGTAAACCTGCAAGCTGGAAAATGTCACGATAATCTTATAAATGATGAAACCAAAGCATTAGGGGCTAAGTTACTTGCTCAAGACCACTTGAGGATTGAGTTGAGATTTTTTTTTTTTTTTAAAGATTTTATTTATTTATTTGACAGACAGAGATCACAAGTAGGCAGAGAGGCAGGCAGAGAAAGAGAGAGGAGGAAGCAGGCTCCTTGCGGAGCAGAGAGCCCGATGTGGGGCTCGATCCCAGGACCCTAGGATCATGACCTGAGCTGAAGGCAGAGGCTTTAACCCACTGAGCCACCCAGGTGCCCCTTGAGTTGAGATTTAAACACAGATTTCTGTGACCTATAAACACTGCCCCTATATCCAATGTCACACTCCTGCCCAACTTCATCACTCACTTCAGAATGGATTGAGCCCTCCTGGGTTGGGGAGTGGGAGCGCCAAGAGAGAGAAAGAGTTTTTGATTTAGAAATGGGAGGTTTGGAAACATAGTTTCACTATTGGCCCATGAAATAAATCAAAGCGTGTTGCTGTGACGAACCCCCTCACTTTTTAGACAACCAAACTGACTTGAAACTTATAAAAATTCACTCAGGAAAAAGAAAAAAAGCCAACAGCTACGAGCTAGGCTCATACATATTTTCCGCATCACCAGCTGAAAAGTGTTCATCTTACTCCAGGCTCTACACCTTGTTCCCTTGCTGGGTCATTGTCTATCCACACAGCCAGACATGGGAATGTTGAAATAATAGTTATAATAATTTGAAACTGTCATATGCAATGTCACAATGTTTGACTCAGATTTCCCCAAAGGAAGAGGTACATACGGATAATCTAGGCACCAGCTTCAAATCTACCCAAGTTAACTATGAGATGAAAATTATTTTTCTTTCTGTAATTACTGAGGTTGTCCCCAAAGATGTTTATTATGTTAAACTGGTACCAAGCATCAAGGAGTGTTCATAGGTAGCTTTCAAGGTTATAGAGGAGGGAATCACAGGCTGGACCTAGGAGAGGAATGCCTTCCATCTGATGCATGTGGTTAATGTTTGCAGGGAGGAGAAGCCTCCAGCAGCAGAAGATCAAATTTCTATTTACCTGGAGGCGAAAAGTAATCATAAACAGGTGCTCCTGAATGTTCAACCACGAGGTCTGACTTCTCAACCAAATACCTCCGCAACTACCTTGGGTTCCAGTGAGGAGAAGGCAATTTTAATTCACTGCTCTGTTATCTCTGGCTCCTTTTGAAAATATAAAATAAAATCTTTTCAGATAACAGAACATGTGTACAGAATGTGATGGTAGCCAGAAGTTATCCCATAGCTCTGGCCTGTGACCAGTTTGCCTGGGAGGATTTATTTTAAGCTATTCTTATCTGAATTCGTCTGGCTGCGCCAGCATGGGAGCTAATTCTCTGACAATAAGCCTGCTGGGGTGTGTTTGGGTCTCTGTTTGTTTGTTTTGATGTGTACAAAGACTGCAAAATGGATAGCGGCATCACACTCCGCTCTCAATGAGAGGCGCAGGCTGGCACGACGGGGGAGGTTGACGATATTGGGAATCTGGGTAGCAAACAAACAAGCACTTCAGGGAAAATGCAGGTAGGCGCGTTCTCTCCCTGCAGGGAGACCCAGAAGTGCAGGGTCTCTTGAGATGAATAGGACAACCGGAATTCAAAATACCAGCCTGTCAAGATCCCTGGGAGGACACATCCGAAAATCTATGTACAGGCAGGGAAAAGGCAGAAACGCCAAGCTCTGAGCTAGAAGGAGCCCCTGATTCAGGGCATGTCACCCCATTCCCACTACCAGCCAAGGGGTGTCCTTGCTCACAGCCTTTTGCTGTCACCCAGTCTCGGTGGTTGACGTTGATGAAACTCGTGCTCTCGGATTCTCGACCTCTGTTCGTAGCACTCCCATCTCTGCCTCACTTCACCTCAGCCACAAACCTTAACATCATCTCTCAAAACTGTGCCACTGCCAAGATGTCACTCACTAAAATTCTCCCCAGCTCCTGCCAGTGGCTGTTCACGGAGCACAAAGTTTTACCTTTATTTTTCCACTCTATCACCGTGGTTCTGACCTACCCTCTCTCACTCAGCCTAGACTGTCTTGCTCCCTTGTTATTCCCAAAACCCTTTTCTTCTGGAAGCGCCGGGGTCTGCCCAAGCTTAGGATGTCAAGGTATTGATAGTGGGCTGACAGAGTCTACTACCCAGTCATGTTCTTTGACCACAGGTGGGCCGTTAGCCTATACCAACATATTTGTATTACTCTTGAATCGACTCTGCCAATTCCCCACAGTGCTTTGTTGCAAACTTTTTGTCTTTCTCATACTCCCATTCCAGCCCCTGACTCTTCGTTAGAGAGAAATAACCTGACTACTTAGTCTGCCTGGAAGACTGTGAGCATACAATACAAGAATCCTCAGTCTCTCTCCTCCTCACCTTGAAATCACTCTACCTTCAGCTTCCCTTTGCCCTTGTTTCAGAGGAAGACATATTTCCCTTTATTGCCAAGTCTCACTCAACCTTATCCCATGACTGGCTCCTACTTTTTACAATTTAGCTATTATTTACCTCATCTCCCATTTCTCTGTTACGTCAAAGTCTTCTTGCCAATTCCTGTATATGCTCGGGTCTACCATACATTTAGAAAGCAAAATGTTTCCTTGACCCTATCACCACCTTAAATAACCAACTTTCTCTGTCCCTTTTAGATATCTCAACTCATATATACTCTTTCTTTGTTTATTTATTTTCTCTTTTGCACGTGGGTTCAATTCTCTCCTAACAACAACAATTTGCTCATAGATGACCAATGAAATTGGCAAACCCAATGGCTGCCACTCACATGGTCTCTGGGATATCCTCAGTCTTGCTTCTTCTGTCTTTTTTAGCTGGTTTCTCCTCTATTTTCTAAACTTTCAATGTGGCTTTATTCAAGGTTCTACCCTCAGTTCTCCCTTCTCTCTCTCTGCTGTCAACAATTTTATATATATATATACATATATATATATATATATCTGGATATATATGTTATATCCAGATGCCATCACTGTGTGAAGAACTCCTCAAATAAGCTCTATCCTCCCTTCCAAGCTCCACCCTACAATTCCAACGTTCAAGTGGGTCTTAGGTGAATAATACTGGTTATAATAACAGCCACAAGGTATTCAGCACCCACTAAGTTCCAGACACAGTAATAGGTTGTTCTTTTAAATTCTTATTTCATTTCCTCCACAACTCTACACATAGATAATATTTCACACTCTTTACAGATGAGAATATCAAGGCTCCAGGAGGTTAAATAACTTGCTCAAGATCATGTATTTTATGGCACAGTCATGGTACTTGGGCCCTGATTCTGGAAAAAAGGTTGGGCTAAGGGTTATAGGAGTAGAACCCTCATCCTGGTTTTGGCATTACCTGGGTCTGGTGTTTTTAATGCATCGCTTAGCTTCATTGGGCCATTGCTCTCTTATCTGTAAAATGAAAGCAAAAGAGCTCACTGGTGTCACTAAATTTCCAAATTTTTCCAATTCTAAGATTGTGCCATGTGTTTTTGGCACCTCAAATTCAACAAGATTTAGACAGTCACTTGATTACATGTGTTCAATTCTGTTGTACTCCACTTGGGCTTAATTAGTTCACAATTATGGATCAGTTCCTCTACAAAGTTTTCTTCCTTTGCTAGGTGTAATATTTGCTGCGCCAAGACAATTATTGCAATAGAAATAGAAAAAAATTCAGTTGTCATTTTTTTTTTTTTATAGGGCAATCACTTCTCCAACTGCAAATAGTGAGTTTGGAACATTCTAAATAAGTTATTTTTGAAAGTGGTTCATTAGTGCTTTATAAAAATGTTATTTATGATGATAGATGTTACCTAGACCTTTTGTGGTAATCATTTTATAATATATACAAATGCTGAGTCATTATATTGTACCCCTGAAACTAATGCAATGTTATATGTCAATTATATCTAAATAAAATAACTAAATAAAATGAAATGGCATTTAAGAGCAATCTAATGGTTTCAAAAAATTTTACCTTTAAGTCAGTCTTGTGAGATATCCTAGAAGATAAAGTGATCATTAAAAAGCACGTAAGGGCGTCTGGGTGGCTCAGTGGGTTAAGCCGCTGCCTTCGGCTCAGGTCATGATCTCAGAGTCCTGGGATCGAGTCCAGCATCGGGCTCTCTGCTCAGCAGGGAGCCTGCTTCCTCCTCTCTCTCTGCCTGACTCTCTGCCTGCTTGTGATCTCTCTCTGTCAAATAAATAAATAAAATCTTTAAAAAAAAAAACCACGTAAAATCATGCAGAACAAATCACTTCATAACCAATCAAGACCTACTAAATCAAGTGTTTGTGATTTTTAATAACGTCTACTATTTTTCTCTTCATAAAAGTAATACAAACTTTTTTAAAACATGAAAATTGCAGATAAGAAAAAGAAATCATTCATAAACCTACATCTCAGAGATATCAACTACTAATATTTTTGTGTGTAATTGTCCAGTTTTTTTCTAAACATGCTTTTTTAAAAAGTGAGATCCTACTCCAAATACTGTTTTTAATTGGATTTTTCTTTTTAAAATAGATCTTGAACATTTTTCTATGATGTCATGTATTGTTTCCTTCAATCTCTTTCTTAAATGGATGCACAAGAATTTGGAGTCAGGATGTACCATAATGTATTTAACCAATCTCCTAACATTGGCTAAGCTATTCCAAATTTAACTCTTCAAAACAATGTTCATTGAAAGACATGGAAATAAACCATTGCACAAATCCTCGAATATTTGGGATAAATTCCTAAATATAGAATTGGAGTGTCAAAGAGTTTGCAAGTTTTAAAAATCTTTGGTGTTATTGCTACCAAACTGCTTTCAAAAAGATTGCCCTTATGCATTGTCCACCACCAGATAGGAAATTGCTTGCTTTTCTCTACTTCCACCAATAGACCAAAATAAATAGACAAAACAAAATTCTGATCAAAACACACACACATAGGGGCATCTGGGTGGCTCAGTGGGTTAAGCCTCTGCCTTCGGCTCAGGTCATGGTCTCAGGGTCCTGGGATCGAGCCCCGCATCAGGCTCCCTGCTCAGTGAGGAGCCTGCTTCCCCCTCTCTCTGTCTGCCTCTCTGCCTGCTTGTGATCTCTGTCTGTCAAATGAATAAATAAAATCTTAAAAATAAATAACACACACACACACACACACACACACACACACACACACACACACACACACATGCACACACACACAGACACCAAAATCCAAACCAGAAACCATAAAAGACTATGTTGATCACTGGAGAAATTATTCCTGTTGGGGAAAAATATTTCCTTATGATTCTATGTGAAACAGCAAGCAGCCACACTACATATGATAACAGTTAATAGAGAGAGGCCTTCAACACAGGAGGCAAGAACTGGTCCACACATTCTGCTAGAATAAAGCATTCCCTAAATTGTTAGAAGGCTGAGGCAAAGAAACTCTCTTGTGTCTCAACAAAACTCTTGGATTCATCACTGGAAAAATAATTCAGCAGCCCAGTTAATAGACTGAGTATCTCATCAATAATTTAGTTCTAAAGAGCCAAAAGGTTTATACTTTGATACTTATCCCTTCCTCATGTGCACTCTTTCTCAAATAAATAAAATCTTTCCTTAAAAAAGTCTCATCAAAACTATAGAATTAGCCATGTAATCCCTCAAAACTCAAAGGCACAATAAAGTTATAACTTAAATGGCTGAGTAGGTATCTTGAGGTGCTAATTTTTATTCTGAATGATAATTCAGTATGGGACTGGTTTACTATTTCACAAAACACAAAATGAATGTCCTTTATGAGTTTTCTTCTCTCATACTCAAATGAGATGATTGATGTTAGAATCACACACTTGTTGATTAAAAGTGGCTAGCTCTTTCTTATCAGTTATCAGGTTTTCCTATAAACAGCTGGATCTCCTATTTACCTTGAGAACCTGAACGAGTACATATTAGCACACCAGAAGAACTATTTTCAATAACTTCTCAGTTGTTGATACCTCTTTAGTAAATGGTTGTGCTATCAAAAATACTGTCTGTGAGCTCTTTGGTTTCATGCAAGATGAGAAAGAAGCCCAATTAATTTATCCAGTGTTTATCGTGTGCCAGTTACTCTTTCAGCCACAGGAGTATGGTGTTACTACAAAGAGGGTCCTTGCTGTCACAGCCCTTGCATTCTAGCAAAGAAGATTGATCATAAACAAGGAAGATCAATGATGCCACAAAGTGATGGGTACTGTGAAGGTCAAATATTATGTGTGCTCAGTCGTTCACTCAAACACTAGCTTCGATGTTGATATGAAGATTGATATTGGGTTTTGTATTTTAAATTACATTTAAAGTCAGTTGATTTTGAGTAAATGAGATTATGTTTGATAAGGTAGTTGAAGGCCTTTAAGGGCAAAAACTGAGGTTGCCCCGAGAAAAAGAATTTCCTCCTCAAGACTGTGACGGAAATCCTGCATAACTTTCCAGCCTGCTGACCTGCTCCACAGATTTCAAACTTGAGGAAAAAATTCCTCAAAACAAATCTATACATGTTATATGTAGAAGGATCCTACTGGTTCTGCTTCTCTGGATAACACTTAGGGATGCATGGGCTCTGAAGGTAATAAAAAGCAGGGGGAATGGAGAGATGACCTGGGAATGGGAGGGGAATACAGTTCAGAGATATTGTCAAGACAGGGTTCCCTGGGGGAAATGACATATCAGTAGAAGTGAGGGAGTGAGCCAGGCAAAGATACAGAGATAGGACCTTCCGGATTCAAGGAGCAGTAAGTGAGAAAGTGCTGAGGAGGAACAAACCTCAGCTGTATTTGGAGAAAAGCAAGAAAGTGAGTCCAGTGAGGACACAGTAAATCAGGAGAGGAGTGATGGGCAGTGAGTTGAGGGAAAGGGGTAGAGGAAAATCATGTAGGGTCCTATAGATCATAAGTGTGATGAGAAACCATTGGAGGGTTTTGAGCAAGGAGGCAATGTAGTCTTACAACACTGTGAAATAATCACCACTCTAGCTACTGGCTGGAGAACAAACTAATAGTGAGCCATGTTACAGCACAAAAAGAAGTCCTTCCAGGCCAGTGTGATGGTGGCTTGGATCAGGGTGAAGGAATGGAGATGCTGAGAAGTGTTCAGATTGGTGATGTATTTTGAAGAGAGAGCTAATATCACCTTATGCTTTTCTATCTCTTTTACAGGGTATGTGATAAAAAGAGCATCCAGGATGATTCCCAGGTTTTTAACCTAAGCATCTCAATAAAACGGTGCCATTAAAAAGATGGGGAAGCCTAAGACCAGGTAAGCTTTAGAATGTGAAGGAAATCAAGAATTTTGGGTGGACATGAGTCATTTGAGAGACTTATTAGACATCCAAATGGAGATACTATGTAAGCGATTGGCTATCCTGGAGATTTGCCCAACTCTAAGTATTTTTTGTGAGTTTAAATCATGCCACTTCATTTTGCTTTCTGGGCACCAGCTATCCATCAGTGATCCGCAAGTTGGTATACTGACTGTAAATTGCTATCAATAGACTCAACCTAACAGTATGTTTGTGTAAAGATGGGTGTTCTCCTTGTTAGCTATTCAAATACTGAAACAAGTTGTGTAGGACAGTGATCAATTCTAATTATAATTACTTTTTTGCCCAGGCCAGTGTTTTGGGGGTTTTCACATAGCCTTTGAATATGATAAAAGCTTTTGATAAGTGCAGTGATTAAGAAAAGAGTACAAGGTAAAAAGGAAAGAGGCAGTATCTATTACTTTGTTAATCACTGATAGATATAGGTAATACATACATACCTACCTGTAAGCAGGTGGTTCTGAAATCTAAATGAAGAGATACCAGGCCGAGATTCTCAGGGAATGTGGTCATAACTGATTCAAAAGGAAGTAAATCGCTGAGGTGCCATCCAAATGTTAATTTCAGCCGTAAGCTGGAACCAGTGTAACTTGAGCAATAACTTCCTCCACAAATAGTAAGCGCAAGAAAATTCTCAGTAAAGCAAGCTGCCTCCCTAACTGACAGAGCTTTAAGATCTAGAAGAAGTTGAGCTTTCATCTAAAACATCACCACAAATGGTCCTTTACGTTCTTAGGAAGCAGGCCCCACATCGAGCCTTTCTGTTTCTTTCATCCCTGCTCTGGACAAAGGACCATAATCGGAGCTCATCGCATGAAATCCAGCCAATTCCATCACACTTTGCAGGAGTCCAGAGCCACTCTCACTGCCGACGCCTTTGGAGCCACAGAGTGGTAGTCAGCCCGGCTGTTATGGATGCCCAACACATGGCAGACCTGAAAATAAATGTTATGAAAAAGGCCACAGGGCCGTAATAGAGTTGTTATTAGAGTCGAGCTGAGTGCTGCAAAATGACAGAACATCCACTATCCAGAGAGGAACAGAAATTTCAGAGACTGTTTGGGGGGTGGACGACGGATGGAGCCGGCTGGTTCCAATTTCCATTTCTGTGCCAGCCACACAGAAGCTGAAAAAACAGAATGTATATTCCAGTGCCTTTAAAAACAATCCAAGCTATGAGCCTAGTTTCCAATCGGCGAAAGGGTGAGGAAGAAGTGATTTGGAAAGCTTTTCCATTCTGTCCTGTCTTTCCTTTATGGAACGGACTTCTACTTGGAAATCTGAGTCCCCAGTAAGGGAGGGGTCTTGCCTCAGCTGCTCAGACAGAGAGAGACTCGGGATTCATGGGTGCCCAAAACTTTAGGACTCAGATCCTGCAGAAATTATCACTATTCCTCTATTCTATTCTTTCCTTGTACGTGTTAATTTGGAAAGGAGTACGTGGGTTCAAGTTTTTCTTTCAGACTGATGAGACTCTGGCAAATGGCGCAAAATGTCTTCAGCCAAAACGTCTGGGGGACTCTGCAGAATGGCCTTGAACTCAGTGTAACTTACCGTCAGAGTATAGACAGGTTCTTCTGCTCTTGTTGGTAATTCAAGATCCAGTTTTCAACATAAGCTAAGGCCACACTGATAATCACCACACATTTTTCTGAATGTCTATCCAAATGTCTAATTGACCCACCAGTTTTGAAAAAGTTAATTTGCTGACCCTTCCTCCGGTGTCAGTCTTCATTCTGCCACCTTGACATGGTGTTGACTCCTTCCGGAAGCAGTGTTAAGAAGAGCGAAAATGTGTCAACAGGCTATGTTGTGGGTGAATGTACTACTCTGCAGGCATTAAACTTTTATGGATGTGTTTATGTATTATACATGTACAAGTCAGCAAGTCTGTATCAGAAATAATCTGCAGAAGCCATAAATTAATGCTGTATTATTAATATTTGTTTACATGTTCAACAAATGGCTCCACGTCCGTGGCCAAAATCCCCCTCATCATGAACTGCCACACACCATGGTGCCCTAGTGTCCAGCTCTCCCCAGGCTGCACCTGTGATGTGTCCTTTCCAGATCTGAATATCTCAATTTGCATAAAGATTCTCAGCCTTCTAAATTATCTTTGTTTCTGTGTGGAATTGTAAAGGTTGAGTAGTGAGGGCTTAAAGAATCCTCTTAAATAATTAACCGGAGTAAACAAAGTAACATCTTGAAGAGTGAGTTTTTGTCCCTCCCCTTGGGGGAAAAATAGCAAATTTCTTAAGATAATAGATTAGATAGATAGGGGCAGGCATTCCTAAAGAGTAGAAAAGTGTTGAAGGAACAGTACAGGTTTTTGGTTAGCTGCTTCTGGGGCCAGAAATGATCTCATGTCTTCTTCATCAACCCGGCAACAACAGCTACGAAGTGAAGATTTAAAAAAAATACATGGCAGGCTTGCTGTAGATGATAAAGATACACCATGAATGACATAAGGGCGCGTGAGCGTGAGTGTGTGCGTGCATGTGTGACTGTGCGCGTGCTTGGATGCATAGGAGAAAATGGAGTAATCCTTCTCAAAAGTGTTTAATGAGAGAAAAAAAGAATTTAAGACATAAGGGATTTTCTAAGGTATCAAGCTGTTCTGCCTACCAGCTGATGAAGAAACTACACATGATTTTCATGAAAGATGAAATTTAATCATAAAAAGTGAAAATTGCAACATTTTCTGATGCCGTTAATAATTTAGTGAAAATACATATGTGCAACTGAATTTTATTTTCCAGGGGCTGAAGGGGAAACGTGGACTTCCGGAACAGGTTCATTTTTGCAGTCGGAAGTATAGCTGAATGAGGCAGCCCCAGACAAAAACCTAGAGCCCAAGGTTTTCTCCATTCCTTTCCGGTGTGTGGATAACACTCTTGGGAATTTTGACTTTGCAGGGCAACCTCGCATGCTTTGAGCATTCAAGAAGCACAGTGTACGCAAATTCACTGTGGCATCTGTAAGTCCTTGTTGGGGCTAAATTTCTTAGCACGGTGGCTTCAAACTAACTGCCACCAATTGTCCTCCCTTATTCCCTGTTGATCCAAAGTTCAGACCCTAGCTAAACAAAATGATGCGTTTTCCTCTACATATATATCATTTACTTCTTCATTTCCCTACAGAAACATTACCCCAAACATTACCTTCTTTAAAATTCTGCTCAAAACTCCTCTCTGCTATAACCTCCATCCTATTTCTTCTCATTTATTGTACTAGCCCTTCAGGATTCATTCACTCACAAAACATTTTTGAGTGCTTACTGTATACAAGGCAAAAAAATTTAAAAAGGATGAGAGCACAGAGAAGAACAAGTTGCACTTTCTACTCTCAAGGAGAATACGGTCTAATTGGACAGAAGGACATATATTGTGGCAAGTGCAATGATCAGAGGAGGGGTGGCAGTGGGAAAGCTAACAGGACAGTGCCTGTAATGAATCTTAGAAGATGACTAGAAATTAGCCAGTCTGGGCATCCAAGGGGTGGAGGTTAGTGCAGAGACTGGAAACAGTATGACAGAAACTAGAGTTATCTTTGTAGCTTCTTTTCCCAAGTGTTTGTGAGTCTGTCTTTTCTCCCCCTTCAGACTAACTTGCCCTCTAGATTATAGGCAGACCCTGGACATCTGAGGGAGGAATTAAGTGAGATAATGCGCTTCTAGAATTCCTATTATTACAGTAGTGCCCCCCCTTATCCATGGATCTGCTTTCTGCGGTTTTAGTTACCCATGGTCAACTGTGGGTTGGAAACAGATGACCCTTCTTCTGACGTCACAACGCCTGCGACATTTCCTTCCATCATCTCAACATGTAGGCATTTTATCATCTCATAACATCACAAGAAGGGTGAGTGCAGTACAGTAAGATATTTTGAGAGAGAGAGCGAGCAAGAGACCACATTTACCTAACTTTCGTTACAATATTTTGTTTTATTTTATTATTAGTTATTGTTGTTAATCCCTTATCGTGTTTGATTTGTAAGTCAAGCTTTAGCATGGGTAGGAACATAAAAGAAAAAACAGTATAGCTAGAGTTTGATACTATCTGTGGTTTCAGGCATCCACTGAGGGGTCTTGAAACATACCCACCCCTCCCCCAAGGAGTGCTACTGTATTTAAACCTGGTTTGCCTTTTATCTTCCTGAAGTACCATTAAAGTGCTCTTTAAAGGAATATTCAAATCCTGCTGCTTGCTACTTTACTCCTATCATCCCTCAGGTAGCAGGCAGGACAGGAGGGGGCGGCTGAAGCTAGAAGGAAGACTCAGTGAAGAAGGGAGAGAGCCCCATGGAATGAAACCAGAGTCCTCAAACAGCACTATGTTAATGTCACCAGGTGTAACTTCCAGGGAAGCAATGGGCTATAGAAAAGCACAGCAGCCGGCTTCATTATTCCCTCCCCAGCAGAGCACCTCTAATAAATGAGCTGGGAGGGAAGTATACGTTGGGCAGGAAGAGGGAAGTCGTGGGTGTTCTTTGGTAACTGGTTTGGAACACCATAGGGCCTTGCAGACTCCTGATGGATCCTGATCTACTGATTTAGGAACTCCAAATAAAATCTTTTACTTCTGTTGTAAGCGTTATCACCAGTAAATATAGGTTTTGTATTCTGGTTTAAATGTAAGGCCAAAAGACACATGAGATACAATTTTTTAAGTAATGTGTTCTTGCAGTCTTTATTTCCTTTTAAGCAAATGGATCATCACCAAAATCGCAACATTAAAATGGGTGGTGAAATATATGCATATCATTTTTAATATAAATCCCTGCCTCTTGATCAGTTTCCACATTGCCTGCACATTTACATCAGATCTCAGAAGCCCACTGAAAATTAGCAAGAGAAAAAGTGTGAAAAGACAGAAATAGTATCCAATCCTTGCAGAATCTCTCATTTAGTAGAGTGGGGAAGCTGAGGGGAAGAAATAATAGTACTACTTGTTTTCCGTGTGGCCCCATGACTTTTTCAAATTATTTTCCACCTTTCATTTAGTCGTGACCTCCCAGCTGTTTCTGACAGATGGAAAAACAGAGACAGGTAGCAGCCAATCAAGTGACACCCAAGCCACACTTCCTAGAGCAGCTGCCTCCGGGCTCAGCCCTTGCTGTTCTCTGCCAAATCCCCTGCTTTCTTCACAATGAGCGCAAGTTTCTGATCGCTCCTCAAAATAGCCAGCACATTCCTCACATTGGCTTTCTGACCAACGCCAGGAGCCCAGAAAAGCTCCAGGCAGAAGTCGTGGATTCCTGCACCCACTGGGACCAAGGGGATGGAAAAAGGGAAGGGGAGTTGGGTGAAGACGCCATGAAAAGATGGGAACCCAAGCGAGGGCATGTCCTGCTGAAAGGGTTGTGCTGGAGGGGGCGGGCAGAGGCACCAGAGTTGACAGTACACCTAACATCTCTTCCTAAATCCCCTTGCAGAGTTCTCACCGTGGTAGCTGGAAATCAACCATTCGTACCACAGAGATGGTAAGCACTCCCTATCGGGGCTTCCATCCCTCCCCCACCCCCAGAGAGCTGGTTATTAAATATTTACCCGCAAGAAACCACTCCAACTCCATTTTTACCGATAGTTTATGAGACAAACAGAACTCATGTGTTCCTGTATCCAGCTCTGAGTTTAGATCCCCGCTGTAGGCCTTCGGCTGTCATCAACAATGAGCCAGACTTGTTATGTCCCTCCTTCCTTTTCTCACTTTCTTCTTTCCCCTCTCTTTGCTCTCTGACTTCCGAAGGAAAAGACCAATAAGGTGGTGGAAAAGAGGTAGAGGAAAGAGGACAACTTGCCAACAGGTGTCTGAGTAACTCCAGGCTCAGAGTTACCTTCTTTCGGTTGCAACTCTTCAGCCCACCTCTATTGTTAACACCTGTGAAATTGTTCCATAAAACAATCCCACAAGCCCTGTTCTGTCTCTCGAATGTGTACTCTGTTACATTTCTTGTCAATGAGGAGGCACATAATTCATTTAGAAGGCCATGTGAGGTGTTCATGAATAACAGATTAAGATTTAGTTCGAACATTCCTGATGGGGTCTTGGTGTGCTTACGGAGTTTATGGATCTCTTTCATGGGAATGCACTTTACAAAGTTGCATTTGTGAGTTGTTTATTCAGTGACTATAGGTATCCATTATATTTTTGTCACTGCTGTAGACATGAATGAAAAGGAGGAAAATTATCACTGGAAAAAGCTATTTCAGATTTCTGCAAGTTGAAGTACTGTGTTAAAAAAAATGAAATAATACGTCCAACACTAGACACTTTGTTGGATAAAATAAAATAATCTTAAGTATCACTTTTTTTTTTCTCTTCACCCAGCAATTTTTAGCCAACATTGGAAAAGCTCAATAAGTAAAACCCGTGAACTATCCAAAAAATGTTCTTAAACCGGGGTTCCCAGACCTCAACAGGTTCATGAATAGAATCCAGGATGTCTGTGAACTTGAATGTGAAGACAATTACATTATTTTCACTCATTTCCAATTGGAATTGAGCATATCCTTCAATTTATATAGGACAATAACCTATAGTAATCTCAGCAGTACTTGTCTCTTTTTAGCCCCCCAAAATCACAGATATTTTCCTATCAAATTAAAGTTGTTGCAGATATCTGAAAACATTGTTTATATTCTCACTCCTTCATAATGACAATAATTATTAGATCTGTTAGATTTTGTCTTCTAAAAGCACATATTACTACATCACACATATGACTATATATTTTGATAACTATAATTCCATATAATTGGTTTCCTTTGTAATCTCTATGCATTTTATTTTATGCATTTAAAAATATTAACCTGAGAAGGGGTCTGTAGTCTTCACCAGATTGCCAAAGGGATAGGAAACCAGGCACCAAAAAACCTTAAGAGCCACTGTTTTAAAATTGGCCCCAAATTTCTTTTATTTGCTCACTTGACACAACCTACAAATGGGCACCTTCAGTATGTGCTGTAATGTTCTAAGCTCTTAGGGATATAAGAACAAACAAGACAGTATTCCTACCTCCAAGAGCCTTATATTCTAGAGAGGCAGCTTGATTTGTTTTCCTAAGTACGGTAATTTCGTAATCATGCAGTCCCAAAAGCCAACAATAGAAATTCACAATTAGCTAGAGCCTTGCTACTCAAAATCTGGTGTGCAGAACAGCAACTTTGACATTGCCTAGGAACTTGTCCGAAATGCAGAATTTCCAGACCCATCTCAGAATCTGCATTTTAATAACATCCTAGGGAAGTGGAGAGCTTGAGAAGTGCTGGCTTAACTTTTAGACCCCATTACTACCACCCTTACGAGGCGCTGTTCCCCATTTGCCCTTAACTTAGGCATCTTAGAACAATGATGAAAGTCCCAAGGCATTAGGAGGCCACTGATAAGGTCTCGAGCAAACTGATTTTTCCAAAGCTCATGAAAGAAAGGGTGGCTCTTGAGAATTCTATTTCTAGCAGCACAGAAGAGTAAAAATTCAAACTGGAAAAAAAAAAGTCACGATTGAAAATCTTCTCACATTTTCTCATGCTTAATTTGGTCATTCCTTTGTATGAAATAAAACAAGCTCATGTTGTTTAGTGTTACCTCAATGGAGTGAAATTGGCTACACCGTTCTTTCACTCAAAGCACTATTCATAGATTTCTATTCTCAACCATGTTATTTATACGCTGCCTAAAAGTAGGTTTCACAGTTATTTAGAATCATGCAGCACCAACAGAGAACTTCTTTAATTTTGATCTGAAGAGTGAAATGCATTTGAATTTCCTAATATAATATTTGGGGAGAACCCCAAAGTGTGAAGATTGAGAGGAGAACATCAGTATGTAAGAGAAGATATTAGAGCCCAGGGATTGCTTAAGAGCTTAAAGTTGATCAAACTCTATGTATGGTGGAAGCTTCTGAAATTTATGCAAATTAGTATTGTGGTTTGATAACAAAATCCCATAATGGTCTGGGAGCAGTGTTCTCTACTCACTGCAATCTCCGATCCTGTCTTTATCTAAAATTCTGGCTTTTTCATCACGCATTTTTGCCATTAATTTTTAATTTTTAAAATACTGTATGAAAGTATTTTTTATCTTGATTGTGGGCTTTAGGGTATCTCTTAAATTGTGCACCCAGGGTCCTAGTCCCTACCTTGCTGGACATGAAAGATCAGAAGTAAGGAAATAATTACAGTTGGGATAAATTTTACAAATAACAAAAGTTTTTGTTTTTTTTTAAGATTTTATTTATTTATTTGACAGAGAGAGATCACAAGTAGGCAGAGAGGCAGGCAGGGAGAGAGGGGGAAGCAGGCTCCCCATTGAGCAGAGAGCCCGATGCGGGGCTCGATCCCAGAACCCTGAGATCATGACCTGAGCCGAAGGCAGAGGCTTAACCCACTGAGCCACCCAGGCACCCCACAAATAACAAAAGTTTTGATTCTTACCAAGCAATCATTTTACTCTTCAATGTTATATGTGGCATTAGAATTACTTTTTAAAGCAATCATAATATTTGTGTCATAGTGCATTCATACACCACTCATATCACTGAAATCTGTTGTTTTCAGCACCTTTACAGTCAAAAAACTTCCTTTTAATTAGTAGGTAAACTGAGGCTTGGATCATTAACTCATAAATTCGTGGTTGCTCCAAACTGCTCCTGAGTAAAATGTTTACCAAAAGATAACCCACGGTAATTTAAGAAACAGTGTTTTATGTTTGAACATTGTGTGAAATGCTATTGTCATCAAAGTTAATCACCAAGAAAGCTAGGGCTAATAAATGGCGTAGATGAATTGGAAAATTTGATCTTTACTTGGATTTCAGTTAATGAAATGATACGGAATCAAAGACAGCACCTCACTAGGGCGATTTAATGTTAACAACTTTTGTAATAGTCTCAAAGAGCATTGTTAAGAGCAACTCTCCAAATTGCCTGATGAAAAATTGCATTGAACCAGTATTTTTGCAAACAAAATGTAACATCGAATAGAAAGGGGTACATGATAGGAAAAATAAAAAATAAAGTTCAGTCCTATCATCCCATAAAGCCACAAATAATCTCTAGAATCTCTGGTGGCACATAGCTGACTAAAAGGAGTCTGGTGCTATACCAATAATTCCTTAAAAGACAGGAGATAAGTAAATAAGATACTGTGACCAAATCCTCCACTTGCTGTTGTATTCAGCTTTGTTTGGTTTTAAGAAGCAGAGCCCGATTCAAACTGGTTCTAGAGA
The DNA here is from genome assembly GCF_902655055.1 of Lutra lutra. Classification (NCBI taxonomy): domain Eukaryota; kingdom Metazoa; phylum Chordata; class Mammalia; order Carnivora; family Mustelidae; genus Lutra; species Lutra lutra. The sequence continues at coordinate 137,312,578 of NC_062278.1, read as the reverse complement.
AGAGAGGTCTATTTTAAGGATGAATAGGAAGCAATATAGAGACAGAACATAATGGAATGTGGCTGGTTCTAACTGGGGTGCGCTACAGGTGCAAAATACACTGTGGATTTCAGAAAGTCAGTTTTAAAAAAAAAGAAGGTAAAATACTTCAGTTTTATAGTGATGAAATGTTGATATGGTAATACTTTGGATATATTCACTTAAATAAAATATATTATTCAAAATAATTTCACTTACTTCTTCTACCTTTTCAGAATGTGGCTACGAGAAAATGTAAAATTATACAGGTGGCTCACATTTGTGCTTCATGCTCTATATCTGTTGGACAGCACAGCTCTAGAGATGTTGGTGTTGCAGTTTAAGTTGGGGGGGGGATTCCCATTGTACAAAACAGGAAGGCAGCAGAGACTGTGAGTGGTGCAGTTTCCATTTGTATATAAACAAATATATATATATTTGTACATATGTATATGTATCTCTATATATGTACATATATACATGTATGTATGTATGTATGTATGTGTGTATGTATGTATTTGAGAGAGAGAGAGAGCGCAAGCTGGGGGTTGGGGGAGTGGGGAGGGACAAGCAGACTCCCCACTGAGCACAGAGCCCAGTAACAGGGCTAATCTCCTTACCGTGAGATCACAACCTGAGAGGAAATGAAGTCAAGAGTTCCAGGCTCAACCTACTGAGCCACCCAGGTGCCCTGGGGCACTTCCCTCTTGAAAGGAGCATGGGCTTGATGGATAAAGCTTTCTGCAGACCCACTAATAAGCAAGAGAAATCAATAAGGAAAGAGATCCTCTAGCTACCTACCACCAGTCAGGTGGATGAGGCATCTGCTTCCTCATTCCATTTCTTTCCTTTCCTTTCTCTTTCCTTCTTCCCTTTCTTACTCCACCTTCTCCTCCTCTCCCTCCTCCTTCCTTCCTGTCTTTTTTTTTTTTTTAAGGAAAAGAGAAAAAGCCTTGATTATCTTGAATGGGTCCAACAGAAAAGCAAGTGATGATTAACCACTTACTATATAATACTTACCAGAAAATCTTCAAGTGAAACAAATAGAATTTTAAATTCAGACTTTAGTAAGACAAAAGCTGAAGAGGAAGTCCTAATTGTCTCCTAGGGATGGCAATAGCTTGCTTGCTCTGAAGAGCCTCCTGCCCACGCTTTACTGAATTGTTCCTGCTCATGGGCTCCACAGTGTGAGAGGTGATTCTTAAAGCTTTGTGGAGACCATCGTTTATGTGTATGTCAAACAGATTGCATTTGTAACATTTAATGCCCACAATAACAATAATAAAACATGCTGGCGTGTGCTCTCCATGTAAACACTTTCTTCTGAAGATAGAACCAGTGAAATGTTTTAGGAACTTTGACATTTATGCCTGTATTTACAATCTTTTTTTGGATCATTTCCTCACAGAGTCACATGTTTGTATATTTTAAATTCTCTGGAGAAATAAAAATGTTTAAACATAATATAATGATATGATATGCATTTTATGAGCCCTTGTTCACCATCTAGGCATGAGAAAAGAAGAATTGAATGGTGAATCCCGAGAAGGGTTTCTATATGAGTCTTAAGTTTCCTAGAAATGTGCTATAATGTCAAGGTGATCAAAAAGAGAATGGGGAAGTATATATTCAAATCTGACAGAGGTTTTTATTTGCTTGAAGCTAGACTACCCTCAAAGTGGGAAACCAGATATTTACCCAGTGGGGAATACACAGGGTGGAGAATGGAGAATTCTCTGGGCAGAGATGCGTTTTTGTAATTTCTAAGAAGGGGAAGGACACCAAGGAATTTTACTACCACTCTATATTCCTATGTCATACAAATTTACCTACTGTTTATTTTTTGATACCCACTGTTTATTTTTTGAAATTTTCTGGCCTATAGCACAGCAGCCCAAGATTTATCCTTCATGTCAACAGAAAAGGGAAATACTGTGATTATTCAAACAAATCCCTTATTTTTTTTTTTAAAGATTTTATTTATTTATTTGACAGACAGAGATCACAAGCAGGCAGAGAGGCAGGCAGAGAGAGAGGAGGAAGCAGGCTCCCTGCTGAGCAGAGAGACTGATGCGGGGCTCGATCCCAGGACCCTGAGATCATGACCTGAGCCGAAGGCAGAGGCTTAACCCACTGAGCCACCCAGGCGCCCCCAAACAAATCCCTTATTAACAAGCAAATCCTTTATTAATAAATGAATCCTTTATTTTTAGCTAAAGCAATGAAGTTCACTTTCACTAAACACTTAATTTGGTATATACCAAATATCTCACATGTGTTCATATATTAAACAGTCAGAACAAATCTCAACAGTAAGTGATGGTATTCAAACCAGGAGATCTGACACTTAAAAGCTGTTCCTACTCCAATATGCCAATCTTCCTGAGTGAGACAGTACAGAGATTTTCAAACATATCTTCACATTTTTTGCCATTCCTCCTAAGGAAAGATGATCTATAAGTATTCTTGAATACATAATCTGCAAGTGTTGCCCTTGAATCCGAACTAAGCTCAGGGAGTGGTGGAGCTGCAGAAGAGACTCTGTTGGCTTGAGATGCTAGGCTGTAGAAGAAGGCTTTTCAGCATCCAACTTGTTCATTTGAGACACTCATCTTTGGAGCCCTGAATGGTTGTGTAAGACTCATTAGGTAGCCATGTTGTGAGGAAGTTCAGACTAGTTTTAGAGCGATTTCTTATGCAACTAGAACAGAAGATTTTAAGATCAGCTGAGGGTTAAGGATTCAATTAATATGAAGCGTTCCCTCATTATTATTATTTTTAAAAGGCCAATTCTTATCCATGTTTCTTTTTTTTTTCATTTTTTATACACAAATAAGAGTTATGGCTAATACATGTCAAACTTTATTCTGTGGACTTTTAAATGTATTGATGAATGATATGTTCACCATAGTTCTCTGAGGTAGGTGTTATTATTACCTCTAATTTTACATATAAAATAACTTAGGCACAGAGAGGCTAAGTTTTTACCCAAGGTCAGTCAGCATTAAATGGAAGAACCAAGCTTTGATCTTCAGGTTCCAGAGTCTGTGTTTTGAACTACTTCTTTTACTGCCATGAATAAATCTTCAATTTAAAAAGATGACATTTTTAAAGGATTAATAAAAAATAAACATTTCCCTTCTCTGGAGGTTTTAAAGTACAGTCACAATTTCTTTACCATTCTTTCCACTCAGAGGTGGGGGTCTATATCCCCTCCCCTTGATTTGGTGTGGACTTGTGAAGTCTTCAACCAATAGAGTACAGTGGAAGTGTGCCTGACAAGGTTAGGTCATAATAGGTCTCATGCCTTCTACTTTTTTCACTGGAATATTTGCTCTTGGAGCTCTAAGCCACATAATACCTCCAAGCACTCTGAAGCCACCATGCAACAAGGAAGTCCTAGCCACATGGAGAAGTCACCAGTGGCTGCTCCAGCTGACAGTCCCAGCTGAACAGGCTTTGAGCCATCCTAACCTGGATACCAGTATGTGAGTAAGAAGTCTCCAGATGATCCAATCCCAGTCTTTTGAAATAGCCTCAGCCCTCTGAGTCTGCCCACCTGAGGCTTCAGCTATCTTAGAGCAGACATAAGCTATCTCTGTTGTTCTCTGTCTCAATTCACAATCCACAGAATCAGAGAAAATAATAAAATGCTGGTTGTTTTGTGCCCCTGAATTTGAGTGGTTTGTTACACAGAAAAGGATAACTGAGATCCCCTTCTTCACCAACAACTTCTTTACTCTATCTCTACAAATTCACATGAGAAATACTTTGCTGCTTCATTTTCAAGCCCCTTTTCCTATACTTTTAAGCATATGTACATATTCAATTTTAAACAATAATAACAGGACTATTATATTTAAATTGTTCACACATTTGCTTTTTCACACTCATTGACTCAGATTTTTAACCAAGACCCTTCCACATGCCAAGCATTGTTGAAGGTGATAAGGATACAAGATGAACAAAAGAAAGTCCTCAAGTTCTTGGAACTTATGTTTATGTAATCATGTCTTGCTTTATATCTCCAGATATACAAGTCAATATAATTCCTTTTTTTTTTTTTTTAAAGATTTTATTTATTTATTTGACAGACAGAGATCACAAGCAGGCAGAGGCAGGCAGAGAGAGAGGAGGAAGCAGGATCCCTGCTGAGCAGAGAGCCCGATGTGGGGCTCGATCCCAGGACTCTGAGATCATGACCTGAGCCAAAGGCAGAGGCTTAACCCACTGAGCCACCCAGGCGCCCCCAATATAATTCCTTTTTTCTGCCCACAGAGTATTCCTTTCTTCTACCCACATACATTATATAGTAGTAGAGAGATTGGTTTTGTCAGATACATAAGATGCTTCCAATGTTTGGTTATTATGAACAATGTATTTTCTTTCTTTCTTTTTTTTTTTTAAAGATTTTATTTTATTTATTTGACAGACAGAGATCACAAGTAGGCTGAGAGGCAGGCAGAGAGAGAGAGGAGGAAGCAGGCTCCCCGCTGAGCAGAGAGCCCGATGCGGGGCTCGATCCCAGGACCCTGGGATTATGACCTGAGCTGAAGGCAGAGGCTTTAACCCACTGAGCCACCCAGGCGCCCCTGTATTTTCTTTCAATGAAAGCCCAAAAATTATAACTGGGGGGATTGCGTATTTACTTCTGATATTGACAAACTGTCTTCATCATTTTATACCCCCATCAACAACACAGGAGAGTGTCTCTTTCCTAATCCTCACCAATACTTGAGTTAGTGTTCTGGGAGCAAACTCTCTCTCTCTCTCTCTCCCTTTTATTTTTTAATTATTTTTAAATTTTTTTAAATTTAATTTTATTTTTTCAGTGTTCCAAGATTCATTTTTATCCAAGATTTCATTTATTTATTTGAAAGAGAGCACGCAGTAAATGCGGATCTGAAATTTTTTTTTGAGATTTTATTTATTTATTTGTCAGGCAGAGAGAGCACAAGTAGGGAGGAGGGACAGAGGATGAGGGAGAAGCAGACTCCTTGCTGAGCAGGAAGCCCAGTGTGGGACTTGATCCCAGGACTCTGGGATTATGACCTGAGCCAAAGGCAGATGCCTAACCAACTGAGCCACCTAGGTGCCCAAAATTCTCTCATTTTAATTCACATATACTCAATTAATAATGAAGTTAACCATTTTTAGGGGCTAATTATAATTCTTTTTCAGTAAATTTTTATTCTTCTCCTTTGCCCATTTTGAAAATTGGTTGTTTCTGTTTCTTTACTATTTAAAGGTGCTCCTATTTTTGTCAGGTTATGAATCCTCTATTAAATATGGTGCAAGAACAGTTTGAATCAAAACTGGCTTTAAAGCTTCATATTGTTTTTTGTCATACAGACAATTTTGATTTTGATGTGGGCAAATCTGTCCATCTGTTACTTCATGTCTTTTGGATTTTATATCTCACTTATGAAGGCTTCCATGCCAAAGTTATAAAAATATTATCTTTGTCCTCTGTATTTTTAAATGTTTAAAAATTTCAGTTTTTTAATGCATACAGACTTTCCTCTTAGTTAATGGTGTGGGGTAGGCATCTAGATTTCCTTTTTGATCTATTGACTGATTGGGCTTCTGACTAATATTGCACTTTTTAGTTACTAGAGATTATAGTTGGTTTTCACATACCACAGGGCAAGTTGCTCCTCATTGTCTGCTTTAAAAAAAAAAAAATCTTGACTTTTATTTTTAATTCCAAAATTTGGAAATGTTTTATAGAGTTCTTTTCAAAAAAATTCATATGAGATTTTTAATTAAGATTTAATTCAATTTATAGATAAATTATAGAGAAGTTGTATTTTTACAATCCAAGAACATGGTTTACTCTTCATTTATTCAAATTTTCCATGAAGTTTTATAATATTTTTCATCTAGTTCTGGGCAGGTTTCTCTCGGTTTTGCTACTAAGACTTTGTTTTGTTACAATTGTGATTGGGATAATTATTGAAGTTTTATTTGGTTATTGCTGGAAAAGGAAAAAAACCCTGATGATTGTATGTTGATCTTGGAATCAATCTTTTATCAGTTGTCACTGGACCTTCTTCCAGTTCCTGAGCATAAGATGGTATCATCGGTGGATAATGACTGTTTTGTCTCTTTGCTCTCCCAAATTCATAGTATTTTAAAAATTTTTTTCTCTTTATTCATTCATTAACTAAATCTTCCAGTAAGGTTTTGACAAGTCAAGGTAAGCACAATTATTTTGCTCCTGAATCTAGTCTTTCATTATCAGGTATAACAACTTGCTGTGTGTTTCTAGTAGAAACTTTAGTAAAAGGGCTCATTCCATCTCAGAGTTGGATGAAAAGGGAATATTGAATTTTATCAAAATTTGGGGGGGCATCTATTAAGATATTATGTGATTTTCTCCTTTAATCTGTTAATGTAGCAAAATTAAAAAATTACTTAATATTCATTAATTCAATCAAAATGTATTTATTGAGCATCTATCATATGCCAAGAACTATGATAAATACCAGGAATATAAACAAGAGCAATTCAGACAAGTTTTCTGCCCTAAAATTGATCAATCTTTGCATTCCTTGAATAAACCTTATTCGTTCTATTTGTGTTACTCCTTTAATAGGCTCCTCAACTTGATTTGATATTGTTCTGCTTAGGATTTTTGCATCTACATTCATGAGTGGAACTAGATTATGTTGCTCTGAGCCCCATTCAAAACTGACAGCTTTACAAGTTCTCAGCAAACAAACTGGAGCAAAGTAGTGTTTCTTTCCATTTATTCAAGTCTTCTTCTTTTTTTTTTTTAATTTTTTTTATTTTTTCAGCATAACAGTATTCATTATTTTTGCACCACACCCAGTGCTCCATGCAATCCGTGCCCTCTACAATACCCACCACCTGGTGCCCCCAACCTCCCACTCCCCACCCCTTCAAAATTCTCAGATCGTTTTTCAGAGTCCATAGTCTCTCATGGTTCACCTCCCCTTCCAATTTCCCTCAACTCCCTTCTCCTCTCCATCTCCCCTTGTCCTCCATGCTATTTGTTATGCTCCACAAATAAGTGAAACCATATGATAATTGACTCTCTCTGTTTGACTTATTTCACCCAGCATAATCTCTTCCAGTCCCGTCCATGTTGCTACAAAACTTGGGTATTCATCCTTTCTTTTTTCTTTTTTTTTTTTTACAGCTTTATAAACATATATTTTTATCCCCAGGGGTACAGGTCTGCGAATCGCCAGGTTTACACACTTCACAGCACTCACCATAGCACATACCCTCCCCAATATCCATAACCCCACCCCCCCTCTCCCAACCCCCTCCCCCCATCAACCCTCAGTTTGTTTTGTGAGATTAAGAGTCACTTATGGTTTGTCTCCCTCCCAATCCCATCTTGTTTCATTTACTCTTCTCCTACCCCCTCAACCCCCCATGTTGCATCTCCTCTCCCTCATATCAGGGAGATCATATGATAGTTGTTTTTCTCCGATTGACTTATTTCGCAAAGCATGATACCCTCTAGTTCCATCCACGTCGTCCCAAATGGCAAGATTTCATTTCTTTTGATGGCTGCATAGTATTCCATTGTGTATATATACCACATCTTCTTTATCCATTCATCTGTTGATGGACATCTAGGTTCTTTCCATAGTTTGGCTATTGTAGACATTGCTGTTATAAACATTTGGGTGCACGTGCCCCTTCGGATCACTACGTTTGTATCTTTAGGGTAAATACCCAGCAGTGCAATTGCAGGGTCATAGGGTAGTTCTATTTTCAACATTTTGAGGAACCTCCATGCTGTTTTCCAGAGTGGTTGCACCAGCTTGCATTCCCACCAACAGTGTAGGAGGGTTCCCCTTTCTCCGCATCCTCGCCAGCGAGGATGACTTGTTAATTTTAGCCATTCTGACTGGTGTGAGGTGATATCTCATGATGGTTTTGATTTGTATTTCCCTGATGCCGAGTGATATGGAGCACTTTTTCATGTGTCTGTTGGCCATCTGGATGTCTTCTTTGCAGAAATGTCTGTTCATGTCCTCTGCCCATTTCTTGATTGGATTATTTGTTCTTTGGGTGTTGAGTTTGCTAAGTTCTTTATAGATTTTGGACACTAGCCCTTTATCTGATATGTCATTTGCAAATATCTTCTCCCATTCTGTCAGTTGTCTTTTGGTTTTGTTAACTGTTTCCTTTGCTGTGCAAAAGCTTTTGATCTTGATAAAATCCCAAAAGTTCATTTTTGCCCTTGCTTCCCTTGCCTTTGGTGATGTTCCTAGGAAGATGTTGCTGCGGCTGAGGTCGAAGAGATTGCTGCCTGTGTAAGAAAGAACAAGAACCATATGATACTCTCCATAGATGCTGAAAAAGCATTTGACAAAGTACAGCATCCCTTCCTGATCAAAACTCTTCAAAGTGTAGGGATAGACGGCACATACCTCAATATTATCAAAGCCATCTATGAAAAACCCACCGCAAATATCATTCTCAATGGAGAAAAACTGAAAGCTTTTCCGCTAAGGTCAGGAACACGGCAGGGATGTCCGTTATCACCACTGCTATTCAACATAGTACTAGAAGTCCTAGCCTCAGCAATCAGACAACAAAAGGAAATTAAAGGCATCCAAATCGGCAAAGAAGAAGTCAAACTATCACTCTTCGCAGATGATATGATACTATATGTGGAAAACCCAAAAGACTCCACTCCAAAACTGCTAGAACTTGTACAGGAATTCAGTAAAGTGTCAGGATATAAAATCAATGCACAGAAATCAGTTGCATTTCTCTACACCAACAACAAGACAGAAGAAAGAGAAATTAAGGAGTCCATCCCATTTACAATTGCACCCAAAACTATAAGATACCTAGGAATAAACCTAACCAAAGAGACTAAGAATCTATACTCAGAAAACTATAAAGTACTCATGAAAGAAATTGAGGAAGACACAGAGAAATGGAAAAATGTTCCATGCTCCTGGATTGGAAGAATAAATATTGTGAAAATGTCTATGCTACCTAAAGCAATCTACACATTTAATGCAATTCCTATCAAAGTACCATCCATTTTTTTCAAAGAAATGGAACAAATAATCCTAAAATTTATATGGAACCAGAAAAGACCTCGAATAGCCAAAGGAATATTGAAAAAGAAAGCCAAAGTTGGTGGCATCACAATTCCGGACTTCAAGCTCTATTACAAAGCTGTCATCATCAAGACGGCATGGTACTGGCACAAAAAACAGACACATAGATCAATGGAACAGAATAGAGAGCCCAGAAATGGACCCTCAACTCTATGGTCAACTCATCTTCGACAAAGCAGGAAAGAATGTCCAATGGAACAAAGACAGCCTCTTCAATAAATGGTGTTGGGAAAATTGGACAGCCACATGCAGAAAAATGAAATTGGATCATTTCCTTACACCACACACGAAAATAGACTCAAAATGGATGAAGGATCTCAATGTGAGAAAGGAATCCATCAAAATCCTTGAGGAGAACTCAAGTCTTCTTTTAAATCTGTAATAAATTTTGTAGTTTTCTTCCTGTGAGTCTTAAACATTTCATATTAAATATATTCCTAGGTAATTTATTCATTTCATTATGAGTGGGATGTTTAAATGAAAACTTCAAGTTAATTATTGCTTGTATACATAAAACCAATTGATTTTTGTATATTTGGTTTGTGACTGGTCGCTTAGACAAAATCTCTTATTAAGAATATTCATTTTTCAACTGCTTCTTTCTTGTTTTTGATACTTCTGGAGAGACAATCATAACATCAGTAAATAATAATATTTTTCCTCTTTCTCTTCAATAACTAAACTTTTGTCCTTTGATCTTATCTTGTGGGTTAGATATCGCAGAACAGGGTTGAATAATATTTACAATGAAAAACATCTTTGGGGGCGCCTGGGTGGCTCAGTGGGTTAAAGCCTCTGCCTTCGGCTCAGGTCATGATCCCAGGGTCCTGGGATCGAGCCCTGCATCGGGCTCTCTGCTCAGCGGGGAGCCTGCTTCCTCCTCTCTCTCTGCCTGTCTCTCTACCTACTTGTGATCTCTCTCTGTCAAATGAATAAATAAAAAATCTTTTAAAAAAATTAAAAAAAATCTTTGTATTTTTTCTTCTTTTAAAGTGAATATTCCTAGAGGTTATTATTAGGTACCATGTACTGAGATGAATAATCTGTACCAAGTTGAAAATGAAGGCTTCATTCCTATTCCAGTCCTAGTTATCAGGTGCTTTTACTAAAAACGGACGTTGCATTTTTTCCAATTACTTTTTGGCATACTTGGAGATAATAACTTCATTTTTCTTCTATGACATATCAATGTGAAAATATATTAATGAATTTATAATATTGAATTATCTCTGCATTATTGAAACAAAACCTACTAGGGGTTTCTTTCCATTATTTCATAAACAGCTGGATAAATTTAGTATTGCATTTTAGATTTTGGCATCTAAATCTTAATATTTATGAGACTGTTGTGTTTTCTCTTTTGTGTTAGTTTGAAAAGTTTTTAAGTGTTGGAGTTTTGTATTTGAATTGGGATTTTTTCCCCACATATTTTAGTACCCTTGAAGAGTTAACAAGGTAAGAAAATTATTTGTTCTTTAAATTTTGAAATAACTTTCTTTAAACCCTCTAACAGGTAAATGTTTACATTTGTTTTTCAATTCCTTCTTCAGAATGTTTCCTGCCTTTTTTGCAGTTACTACTTGTATTTGATATGAATGGAAGTGATTCATTATATCAAGATTTTCAAATGTTTTTGTACCTAAGATGACACTTCCTTTCTTATCCCTAATTTTTCCTCAACTCTGATTTTTTACTTGATTAGAATAAATAGAGGTTTGTATATTTTATGCTTTTTGTTCTATTTGTTGCTTGTTTCATTCCCTAAAGAACCACTCTAAGATTTATTTATTTATTCTATTTCCTTTTGTTTGCTGAATTTTAATTTCTGGCTTCATCTGTAATAATTTCTTCTTTTTTCTTTAGATTTGTTTTGTTTTGCTCTTAGCTTCTCAAGTTAATGGCTCAATTCATTTGTTTCTTTTATTATTTAAAAATAATAGAAACATAGTTTGTGAATTTGCCCAATTATGGCTTTTCAAAAAAGATTTATTTATTTATTTATTTATTTATTTATTTATTTATTTATTTATTTTAGAGAGAGAGAACATGTGAGAAGAGGGGGAGGGGCAAAGAGAGAGGGAGGGAGAGAGCTGAATGCACAGCTCAACCTCACAACCTTGAGATCATCATCTGAGCAGAAACCAAGAGTCAGAAGCTCAGCCAACTGAGCCACCCAGACACCCCAGTAAATTTGCCCAAGTATGGCTTTGGCTAAATACCATAGCTTTGAATATGTAGTAATTTTGTAATTGTGATTTTCTAAGTATTTTGTAATTATACTTTTTTAAAAAGTGTATTTTTTTCAAATTTTTATTTAAATTCAGTTAGTTAACATATAGGATAATACTGGTTTCAGGAGTAGAATTTAGTGACTCATCACTTAAATGTAACACCCAGTGCTCAACACAAGTGTCCTTCTTAATACCCATTGCCCATTTAGCTCATGCCCTGCCCACTTCCCCTCTATCCACCCTCAGTTTGTTCTCTATAGTTAAGAATGTCTTATGGTTTACCCTAATGTTTAGAGCAGCAAATCAGAGAGGGGTATAACCATAAGAGACTGTTAACTATAGGAAACAAACTGAGGGTTGTTGGAAGGGAGGGGGATGGGGGGATGGAGTAACTGGGTGATGGGCATTAAGGAGGGCACGTGATGTAATGAGCACTGGGTGTTACATGCAACTGATGTATCACTGAACTCTACCTCTGAAACTAATAATGCACTGTGTGTTAGTTAATTGAATTCAAATAAAATAAAAATTTAAAAAACATTTAAAAAAGAATCTCTTGTGGTTTGTTTCCCCCATTCTTTCTTTTTTCCCCTTTTCCTATGTTTATCTGTTTTGTTTCTTAAATTCCACGTAGGAAGGAAGTTATATGGTATTTTTCTTTCTCTGACTGACTTATTTCACTTAGTATAATACACTCTATCTCCAAGCACATCATTGTGAATGGCAAGATTTCATTCTTTTTGATGGCTGATATAATTACACTTTTAATCTCCTATTTGATCCAGAGTTACATAGAAGAATATTGTTTTGTTTTGCCATCATCTAAAGCTTAAGAAATCTTTGTAAAAAGTATTGTTGTTCGACCATTAATTTTGTGGCGTTTTGATCAAAAATATGGTCTGTATTGGTCTGCTTTTTAGAAAATTCTGATGCTTTCTTAAATTCTGATGCTTTCTTTTTGTGATCCAGTACATATGAAATTTTAAGTGTTTCTCAAATATTTAACAAAGAGAATATATCATTGATTTGAGGTTATTAAGTTTCCTTGTGTATTTTCAAATCAACTCAATTGACTATATTATCAGATCCTTTATTTCCTTGTTTATTGTCTGCTTTAACTCTGGAGAGCAGAACAAAGATTCATTTTCTTACTATGCATCTGTTTTAGTCAATTTCTCTTTCTACTTCTAGTTAGTTCTAGTGTTTGCTTTATGCTTATTACATACTCTATTATTTGGCACATGAAAGTTGAATCCTCCTATGTTTTCATGTGGGATCCTCTTACCAACAACAACAAAAGATTGCATGTGAAATATTTACATTCTTTCCTTGAAAATCTATTTCATCTTCTATGATTGTAATTCCAACCACTTGGTGGGGAGAGTCATTAATATTATTTTAATGTAATCTTATACTTTGAGTTTTCCTGAGTTGCTCTTTCTGATGTATCTTTGGTATGCAACTATTGACGATTATGATCTAATCTTTGCCATTTACTATGCTAAAGTTGTGTTTGCCATGAATTACATGTCTGTGCTTACTCAAATCAACACATTTTATTGTTTCAGTTTCTTTACTATTTCTTTTGATATTTATCTTTGACTCTCTCCTACATGTTTTCTTTTCCCTTTTCTCTCTTCTAATATAAAAGCATATATCCTACTTTTAATTTTTCTAAAGATTGTCTTTTAAAGATAAAAAGTTCAACTTCTCTGTCCATGTCAAGGGGAATAAATCAATGTCTACCACTTTCCCCTTATGCACATAGAAATGCTAGCAATTTCTTTTTCCTCATCTCCTCCTCTACCTGCAAATTTAGTCCCAACTTTTTATTTGTTAAGTGGAATTACAGTAGTCATCCCTCATCCATAGTTTCACTTTCTGTGGTTTTAGTTACCTGTGGTCAACCATGGTCTGGAAGGTGATGATCCACTTTCTAATGAATCATCAGAAGGTCAGCCGTAGCCTAACCTTATGTCACAATGCCTTCATTCCCCTTATTTCATCTCATCATATAGGCATTTTATCATCTCACATCATCACAAGAAGGCTAAGAAGGTAAGTATAATAAAGGAAGATATTTTGAGAGACCACATTCACATAATTTTCATTACAATATATGATTATAATTGTTCTATTTCATTATTATTATTGTTACTCTCCCTCTGTGCCCAATTTATAAATTAAACTTATCATAGGTGTGTCTGTATAGGAAAAAACATATAGAGTCTGAATTCAGACATTCAGACATCTTGGAATATATGCCCGCTGATAATGAGGAAGTACTGTATGTACATGTTATAGCTTCTTTTTCAGGATTATTGATGAAGTTTGCAATCTCTGTTGTAGCTATAGTGTATTTGCACCAATTTATACTTGGTTCCTCACTAAAATATTTCAGTATTTACTGCCAGCCCTTTTAATAATGTACATCTTCCTAAAAAAGAAAAAAGTTTATTTATTTTATTTTAGGTTGGGAGAGAGAGACAGAAAAAGACAGAGAGCGAGAGAGAGTATGAGCCAAGGGAGGGACAGAGAGAGAGGGGGCCCCAAGTAGACTCCCTGCTGAGTGTGGAGTCTGACAGAAGGCTCAATCCCAGGACCCTGAGATCATGACCCAAGTGGAAACCAGGACTCAGACATGCAACCCACTGAACCACCCAGGGGCCTCCAAATACATCTTCCTTGTATAAGAGATTTTTAAAACTGAGCTCATTTCCTGGTTGTCTGGAAAGCTTTGATTTTTTTTTTTTTTTCCATGAAGAGAACATGATTGATTTAGTTTTTGACATTTGGTATCAGAGAATGATATTCCCCCCCCCGCCCCTTAAAATGTGAATGATAATATGCCTTGATTTAGCATTCTAAGATCTTAGTCTTCTCCCTGGATTGGGCCTCCAAAGATGTGCTCCATTAACTTCTGGTCCTGATTTTTTCTCCTTATGGTTAATTTGTTTATAGTATTTATTTTATTTTGTTTTGTTTTTTCTTATATTCAGGATTTTATTTTGAAAAATTAGAACTCCAAATTTTCATAAGAACTGGTCTCTTTATATAAATTTTGTCTAATACTCATCAAACTCATTTGACCTGAATATTTACTTCTTAAATGCACGAAGTTATTTTCTATAAGCTCCAGAATTTTCCCTATTTTTTCTATTTGTTTGGGCACCTTCTTTGCGGATATTAGTTTCCTTCATGGTGGATTTCAGTAGGATTTATCGTGTCTTTTCTCAATATTTTAATTTTCTATTCACCTTTTTTAATTCTGGAAAAGTGCTTCAAATTTGTTCCCTATATTACTGATTCATTATAAGCATTGTCAATTAAATACTTTATTGGTTCTAATGTATTTTCAATTTTCATATTTCATGTTGTTTTACATTTTCTCTTCTTTTATCTTGCTTTCCCTATATTCTAGTTTCTCAACCAGTTTTCTACATACCTCAAGATGGTTTTTGCTCTCATTTTTCATCTCCTGCTTCATGGGGTCCTTGAATGTTATTTAGATCACAAAGCATATGCTGTTTAAAATTTATTCCCATTTCCTGTAGTAAATCTTTTTCAAAAGTATGCTCTTCCTCTGCCTCTTGAGTGCTATATTTTCATTTCTTAAAGTTACAGAATTTTTCATATGCCTCTTAATGAGGTTTTATTTTGCCTGTTTATTCATCCTTGAATGATGACTATTTTATCTGGCCTATTATTTCTCTGCAAAACAGAGTGAATAGATTTCTCTAGGATCCCATTATACTTTACTTGGTTTTTGTTCTAATCCTCTCTTAGATCTTAAGTTATATGGCATTTACCCATTCAATGATTCAACATCCTGATGAAGGATTTATCCCAACTTTACATGAGATGAGGTCATAGCTTTCTCTGTGTATGGTAGAGCCATTGTGCCAAGGACCTGATCTGGAATGGCCTGGCCTCATTCCTTTTGCTATCAAAAAAACAGACTGAAAAAGACCCTTTTGGCTTTATGGAGAATCCTCCATCCCATAATCCAACTGCTAGCCACATGGTATAGCCACAAGTGCCCGCCTCAAGTTGTCACTCTCCTCAGGTTCTGTAGGACCTGCAAGGGGGAAATTTCCTGCTAGCCCCACAACCAGTTGTGTCCTCTAACCATAGACTTATATTTCAGGGTGTTATTAAAATGCCTTCAGAGTTTCCTTCACTTTTTTCTTCTCAAGGCCTTATCACTTTCTCAAGAAATGAGGACAGTGTCTTTCAGAATAGGATTCCATTTGTAAAAAACTGACCTGACATTTTTGCATGCAAAAGTTATTCTCTAGCTTCCAATAAACTGATGCAAGGATCCCCAGTTCTTCTGTTCCCTTCGACACTTTCATTGGCATTTGGAAGACTTTCTTGCCTAAGATGCTATCTTTACCTAGAAGTGAGACAGGAACATCTAAATATGCAGAGCATGTCTCAGAAGCTACAGCAGCCTCTCTGTTGAGGTTTAGATTTGGGGTGCCAATGCAGATCTATTATCCACAGGGTCAGCAATAACTGATGGACTCCCACGTGGCTCTCAGAAATCATTTGCTGCCAATCCCAGCTGGTCTTCTGGGTTACTGCTAAACTCCAGTGATTCTTTTTCCTATTTCCGTGTTGGTCTGGTCCACACATCTATCTGAATTTCTACCATGGCTCTTACTTTTTTTTTTTTCTTTTAAGCCCAATTATATATGCATACCTATGAGTTACCAGACTCTTTACATGCATTTTTTCATTGAATCTTCACAAAATGGTATAACATTGATACTATTATAGCCCTCAATTTACACATGAAAGAATTAAAGCCTAGAACAGATTTGAATAATTTGAACTTACTCAGCAAGCAAATATCAGAATAAGTACTCATTGGTCTGTCACCCTCCAAAGCCCATGTTTTTAACCAGTATTTCAAAAGCCTGCCCTGGCTAGAGATTTTTTTCAAAAAAGAAAAAAATATAGATTTCCCACCTTACTCATGAATGTTGGCAGCCATATGGTTTTCCTGCCACTGTGTCAGACATTCTCCCCTGGGACCAATGACCTACTAGATGAATATATATTCATATCAAACCTATTCTTCCTTTCCACATCAGAATAAAAGACATCTCTCTCCCAGAATAAAAAAGCTAACTCCCTGTGTGCTTGAGATTCCATTCCCTTACTTCTCCTCCCATTATTTTCCCTCTTGACTTGCTCTGTCATCTCAGCATGCAAGCACGTTCAAGTCTGGCTTTCCCTTCTCAGTTATCATATTGCCCTCTAACCACTACTCTTTATTTTTCTTTCCCTTTACAGTCACATTGTCCCTTCCAATGTCATGGAACTAATTTGTACTAGTTTTTTTCTATTTTCTTTTTGTTCCTTAATCTAACCAATTTTCATTCAAAAACTCCACTCAAATCCCCATTTCAAAATGACCCCATGACCTCCCACTTGGGGGATCCCATAAGCACACTTTGTTCTTCCATTCTCACTTTCTGCTACTTTATAGTAGCAACCTTGCTTCCTTTACAAAATTTTCTTCGCTCTTGTTTCCAAGACTCCATTCCTTTCTGCCTTCCCCCTGCCTGCCTGACCTTTATTTTTCCAACTACTTTCCATTTTCTCATTTTCCTTCTACACAAATGGTAGGGCAAAATGTCCCAGCATTCTGTTCATAGGTCTCTCTTTTTCCTTTTCTCCTTTTAAAATTTTTTATTCATTTATTTATTTTTAAAGATAATATTTATTGAGAGAGAGAGAGAGCGCATACATGGGTGGGGGGAAGAGGAGAAGGAAAACAGAGAGAGAAAACAAGTAGACTCCATGCTGAGCACGGAGCTGGAGGTAGGAGTCAATCTCATGACCTTGAGATGATGACCTTAGCCAAAACCAAGAATCAGATGCTTAACCAACTGAGCCACCCAAGCCCCCCATCCCCCGCTGCTTCTTCTTCTTTTTTTTTAAATCATAAAATGATCTCATTCATGCCCAAAGCTTCAACACCTGAATGCTTATTGTTTCCAAATCTATGTCCAGAGCCTGGTCCTTCTCTTATGCTCTAAAACCACAGTTCCAGCTGAGAAAGAATAGCTAGACAGAAATCTTCCACAGGCACCTCAATGATTTTATTTCTCCTCCATCCTCTTATATTTCTGATTGGAAGTTCTAGTAATGCCATCCACAAAATCCTCCCCCTCTCCTCCAAGCCTTGCATTTAGTCACTCACTAAGTTCTGCATTTTCTACTATTCTGTCATTTTTGAGTTAATAACTTTCTTCCATCCTTGTTTAGTTCAGGCCCTCATTCTTTTTGCTTAAATTAGTTGCATGACCCCTACTGGGATTTCCACATTGTCCATAATTTTAAAAGAGTGGTTACACTGAAATGTAAATATGATCACATCACTCCTTTCTTAGAACCCTATCATCTTCAGAATAAAACTGCTATTCCTTAAGATTCATATTGAACTTCCTGAAATGGCCAGAATGCCCACACATTATCTCTTACCCTGACTTTGCACATGCCAACCATTATTCTTAGAATTTAATCTCCCTCCTTTGCAATCTTGTCTTTTTGGGAAATCCCTAGTCATCCATCAAGGATCAACTCAAACATTACATCCATTTTGAATTTTGTCCATGCTTTCCAGAAACATTTAATACATCATTTTTCCTATGATCCCCTAGAACCTGGTGCACACATTCTTATGCCAGCATTGAACATATGGTTTAAAGTAGATTTGTTCACATCTCAATTTCCCATCCAAGACAGTAAGCTCTTTGAAGACCAGGACACAATTTTTAATGACCCACCTAACTCTCTAGGGTCCATCATTGTAGCTGGGCCACATATCCTAGGTACCCTGTGCTGTCATGCACATCTTGAGCCATATCCTAACTTCTTCCTTTGCCAAGTTGAGCCGTAATAACTCATGATGCTCTGTGCCTGTGTCCAAGTAATGTCACAGCCAACTATTGGAGGAAGAGAAGAGAAAACCTGTTATCATGTAAGGATCTACCACTAACCCATAAAAGGGATGACTTCTTGTTTCTCAAAACTGTAGACATTCATATTAAGCATCAGACAGAATATAAGGAGAATATACGGTATCATTGGAAACCAAAGTACTCTAATAGAAGCACTTTCTAGGACATAAATAATTTATTTTCCAATTTGCTTCTATCCATAAGTAGGAGTGTGGGCCAAACACAACCCATAAAGAAATGCTGTTCAAACATGTTTAAAAAATAAGTCTACCTCATGCCAATGAGGTATTGACATTTGATTGAATCTGGAGACTTCCATGAGGAACTTCTTGTGGGAAGGAATTTTCATCAAATTCTAATGCTGTGATGGAGAGCTGTCTCCATTTTCAAGACGTTTGTCCTTGTTGTTATTTGTCTTTCTGTTTATATCCACTCTATTTGTATTTGCCTCCTTGGTTACCATTTATCCCTCTGGCTTCTGGATTTCAATATTTAATCATTTCCACGATAAACATTTGTTCACATTTTTAACATCTCTGAAATTGGAATGTGTCATACAATTACCAACATCTGATAGTCATTGGTTGGCTAGAACCATTCATGACTCTCTTGCCCTTGTCTATGCAAATTTGGTTGTAACTCCTGGTGGCCTGACTAACAGCAGCCCCTTGACCCAGAGGGAAATATTTGTGGTAGCCCCCACTGGAGTGATCACAGGGCAGGGTTGTCTCCACTGTGTACCTTCCCAGAGCAAATGGGCTTTCTGTTTCTTTTACCTCTTGTCAGGAAGTTTCTTTGCCAGGAGCTAGAATAGCTACTGGTCCAGAGTAGATGTGAGCTAAAGAAAATGAGAACCGTCCTCCTCACCATTACCTCAGTGTAAAGATGGATATCATTCCATGCAAAAAGGACAGCTGACCTCAGAGTTCTTCCTCTGTACCACAGAGACTGGGAGCAAACACTTTGGTATTTCACTAATATGATATCAGTGTTAGTCCCCACATTCCAGTGTTACCAGATGTGTGTTTGGAGGAAAAAGAACGTTATCTCACAGTGGCCTCCAAACAAACTTGGCGGCTCCTATTCTACTCTGCCAGCTTCTGCCCATTACTCTCAGCTCTACCATACGTATATCTGTCAATGTTCATTCAGGAAGGTAGAAACATTGCAGCATATTTAAATGGAGGGGATTGAATACAAACAATTGGTTACATAGGTGTTGAAGACTAAGAGAATAAAATGAAGGTCTAAAAATAATTATAAATATCAGAAGCAGATACTACTCCTAGGGTTAAGGAAACCAAAGAGGAAACATAGAAAAATAATATATTATATATTAGATTTGTGCTCAACAGAACCTAGGAGTTGAGAGGAAGGGCCCTATGTTACTTCTGCTCAGGTAGGGGGATGCCACGTGACTGGTATAATCAGGTCTCTGAGGAAGGTGAGGTACAGCTAGTGTTCTTACTACGTAAGAGTGCAGCCATAGGGCTGGTGATGTTATCTACAAAGCCGTGCCACAGGCTGGGCTTACAAGTGTTTTAAAAAGCTGGAGACCAGAGAAGTAACTACTCTCTGCTGCTGGAGTAATGTGCCAGAAGCTGGAAACAGGAAGTCCTTCCCCCACTCTTTCAATCCCCTGTCAGTTTCTCCCATTAACAGAAAAAACCTAGTAGAAATCTAACTAGTAAGGGAATCTGGGACACGTAGTTTACAGACTCCTAGTAGATTATAGAGGAAATGTAAGCTTGGGGCTCAGAGACAACAGAGAAATAGAAAACACAGTGGGTTACTGTGTTCTGTGCAGCTGATGACATTTTGGAACTGGGGACATTTTCCCTCCTAGATGTGATGCTTCTACCAGTGAATAGACCTCAAAGACAGGGATATGAAGACCACATTTACCTATGCTACCCCTTCCTGATCATCTTTCATTGCACTATAGACACAAAACAATATGTGCAGAACACACTCTACAGATGGGTTGAGAATTAAACCATAAGGAAAAGAACTTAAATTAGGATGCATAATGTGGCAATTGTTATCTAAGATAAGGTTTTTCATCCTTGGCACTATTTACATTTGGAGCTGGATAATCCTTCAAGTAAGCTACTGTCCTGAACATTGTAGGTATGCTTAGCTGCCTCTGTGGTCTCTAACCCACTATACGCCAGCAGCATCATGCCCCAACTTGTGACCAAAATAAGTAAATAAATTAATTAATTAAAAAATTATGTCCAAAATCACCCCTGGCTAAGAGCCACTGGTCTAAGGGTAAATAACAAAAGTTTCAACTCCTCATGGGGTTTCTTGAAGGTAGTCCTTAATTCCTAGATTTGCTTCCTCTCAGAGAGAGAGAGAGAGAGAGAGAGAGAAAGGGAAGAAGCCCTTCTAATGTCTTTGTATTGCAAATATGTACCTGCTTTTTGGAACACTTGATATCTTTTTCACAGGGCTTTGTGGTCTGCAACCACATGGGCAGGTTGTCTGTACTTTTCTCCTTATAAGAAAGAGGGGCAGAGATTATAACCTACAAATTATACTTCCCAAAGTCTTGAATTATTTGGTCCCCTTAAGATCTCTTCATCTATGTGTAGTGACAATATTTATTCATCTTCTGTAATATTTAGGAGGGTAATCTCCCTTACCTTACATACAAACCACCTAAAATAACACTATTAATTCTCAGAAAACAGTGCAGTCCACACCTAAATTACAAAAGAGGAAAAGTTCTCCTATATGCAATGTAATCTTTCTCTTGTCTGAGCAGAAATAATGCTTTACTCTGTGGTGAGGTTCATAACTGATTTCCTGATTTTATTCATTCTCTGATTTCCAGACCATGGCTACAGGCTTGCTGGTATATAAGGGTCTTTACAAGTGACAAAGCTTTAGCCCTCTTTAGCTATGTAGAAACATTGAAATGACATCTTTTTCTTCCCAGTGTAAAAATCATATTTTTAGGTAAGATAGCCACCATAACCCTAAGGGGAAAGTGATAAGAATAAATAGATATTTTCATTTTATCCATAATTGGAAACCACGATAGGAGGATGAAAGATTGTTCTTTCTGTTATACTGTTGCTAGATCAATGAACTTTCTTGTAGTGTTGTATCCCAGGTGATTATGTGATTATATTTCTATTCTAGAAAATAGTTTGTGGTCATATTCATGGATGACTAGAAAGGATAAAGGCTTGTTTATAAGCATCATTGTTTAGGTTCATCATACCACAATCTGGGTGAAATTACAGATATTAGGGAAAGAATTCTCAGTCAAATACCAAATAAACACTGAAAGCTGACCTCCTTTTCATTTTGGAAATAAAAAGCCCTGTGTTTCACTTAAAACTTGAACCCTTCACTGTATTTTAACTGGCATGTGTCTTTTTCAGAGAGTAATGTTGTAATGCCTTTTTAAAGAAGAGAAAGAACTAGTTAGTATTATAAAGATGCAGTGGAAAGTTTACTAGATTTGAAATGAGAAGACTTGAGTTCTAGACGATCCTTGGCCATTAGCCCACTGCCTCTCATTTAATCTTTCTGGCCTCAGTTTTCTTCATTCATAATAAGAAGAGAATAAATGAGGGTGGCTCAGTCGGTTAAGCAACTGCCTTCAGCTCAGATCATGATCCCGGAGTCCTAGGGTTGAGTCCCACATCAGGCTCCCTGCTCCACGGAGAGTCTGCTTCTACCCGTCTCATGCTCTCTCTCTCTTTCTCAAATAAATAAATAAAATCTTTAAACAAAGAGAGAGGGAATAAATGAGATGATCTCTAAGTTGATTTCCCTACTTCCCTAATTCTGTGAACCAAAGATCATCTTCCATAAAACATGGGTAAGATAAAAACTGCTTCCCCTGCAGCATCATTATTCAAAGGGAAGTCTGCTCATTGCAGTGAAACCATATAAGTCTTTGTCAGAAGCTTTGATGCAAGAGTTACCCAAATCTACTTTCATTTCAGACAATACATTAACATGAATAGCCAGATAGTAAACAGAACCTGGACAATTCTCTCCTCTTTAGGCTCATTCATTCATGAAGAGATTTACACAGTACAATATTTTCCTCACATAAGCTGTTTTTGTTGTGGTAGTAAAAATAAGAGATGATGAGATGAAGCCGTAATCTAACACTTTAGTGGAATACACTTTCCTCCAAATCACTGAGAAATCTTTATTACAAAGTATTCTCTTCTGGTATGAATAAAAGCTGATCAATATGTAAACATTGAGATTTCTTTCCATAAATTGTGGATTTTGCAGAAATAATTGGTATATGCCTAAGTAGTATTTGTTACTCAAGCTCATAATTACTCCATTTATTTCCCCATTCTCTCTTCATCAGTTTGATCATTTTTTTTCTCTTTTGAGGCCCCCAAATACAGAAAGAGTTACAGCGAGTTTGCGAAAACAGCTTTACATGAGGGAATGATTATATTTTTAATCATCAACAAAGAACTAAACAAAGACTTGAGTGGTAGGAGAGCCACCACACATCACTAATTCGGTATCTATTTGCCTATCAATTATTTTCTAAAATTGAGAAGTGTCTTAAAAGTTTTGTCATCTCCTTGACACTTCCTTCAACATGGGGAACTGTTCATCTTTATACTTATTCAAAATATACTACAAAGTTAATTACAATCAAGCAATTCTATGTCCAGTGATCAGGTTTTAGAGATCCAGAGCACTCATAAAGTTTCTGTCCTTTGGATATGTAATAATATTAAACTGGAACTACTTTTAACTGAGGTCCCAAAACAATAGAAATCATATTCCAAGCCAAAGTGTGAGACATCCATGTAAGATCCAGGCAAAGCAATTGTTTGATGCCCATTTTTGCAATTCTTAGCTGACTACCTATCTTTATCTTATGAGAAGGGTGGAGAAGATAAATAAAAAAGATACAATGAAAAAAAATATTATTTTGGAAAGAGCTCTTGGTGTGTTGTGAGTCCTACTCTGTCCTCAAAATGGAAGCCATAAAAGGTGGGGATAGGTTTAAGAGGAAACCACTTGAAGTCTTTTGAGCCTGGATATCACAGTGGCTCCATGTCTTTCTCACTCTTAAAAAACAAACCTAATTTATGAAAGGCTGGTTAGTGGTAGAATGAATACAATTGGGTATGATGGAATCAGCCTGCACATCCAGGCTTTGTCACTTACCATTTGCGAGTTTTCTATGAAACAGAAACGGGCTCTTTTGTAAAGACAGAGAGCTGAAGTAGGAGTCATGTTACATACCATCCAAGAAGATTCTGCCAAAGGGACAAAAATATTATAGCAGGAAGAGGTTGAAAGTACACCATGGAATGCCAGAAGCCTAAGGGGTAGTTGGAGATCAGCTGGGAGGATGCATTCACTCATGTCAAAGGGACCTGTGGGTGGAAGTTCCCAAGTGATGAGGCATCTTTGTATGGATTACCCCAAGTCACAGAGCCTGAGACAAGAGTTTGCATACAGGTAGCTGAGTTTGGAAAGCAAATGAACACAAGAGTAGAGATTGGGTGAGAACGAACAATAAAGAAGGAAATCCTATGCAAGTATATACTTGAGCTTGACTGTGTGTAACTGGGACACAAGTCCACCATGAATTCTTGGGGTATAATGTACCTCAGAATTGTCCACAGGAAAAAGAGCATTTACCCGTAGGGTATAAACTCCCTCAGACTTGCGTGTGAGTTTCAGGTGGGTTCCCAGAGGTGTCCTACACAGCAGCACAAGAAAATCTTCAGCACAGAAAACAAGAAATGCATGGTTTGCCAGAGGTGAGATGGTATCAAGGTTACCCCTCAACTTTGTGCTTGCCCTAGCAATGACTGAAACACAAAGCACTTAAATCAAGATGTGAGGTAAGGCATAAGAGGTGTCTGATACATAGGGCATCTCCAAAGAATCGGAAAAAACCATCAATCAAAGAAGAGTTCAGCTTTAAATTTGACAAATTCAAAGAAACTGGGAAAACTAGATTATCATGACAGTACTTATCAAGGTAGAAATTCTCTGCTGCTTTCATCTGGGCCCTCACCTTTCCCGACAATCCTGTTTTTTAAGATTAGTATTATTATTATACTGACTGGAGATATTAATTACAAATCTGAGTCTGTATTTTGTGATTTGGAGAGACAGGAGGACATTCGATTATCTAAGATGACTAGAAGAGTTGTGGGGCTTGCCCTAGATTTCACGTACGGGCAAGGCAAGAGCTGACCCTACAGAATACATTTAAAGAAACCGTAGATAAAAAGTAAAGTATCTTTAATGATTATACCAACTTAACGTGCTTATTCAACATAACAGTTGCATACGTAATAAAATTTTGGTTTTGGCCCTGCTGTCGTTTTCAAGTTTAATTATATGCCTCTGTGGAATATCTGCTTTTTTGTGAGGGGTAAATAGTAGGAGGAACAAGAATTCTTCTTGATTTTTATGCAGTTGTTTCAGCATAGGGAACATGGGATTTTCAACTGTATGGCTCCATAGACAACACCATTCCACTACATAAAACCTTCCCATACAGCCTCCTATAGCTCTAAGTGCAATCCCAGAAGGTGCTATTCAACAGAGCAAAATATTAGGGGTGAAAATGTGAGGAACATTTGTAGCAGCCTCCAAGCTTTATCCCAACTGTGTCTTATATCACAATTACTGCACTGATTGTCAAATTCCGAGCCTTCATGGCCATGTGTTACCATAAAGCTTTTCCCCGCTGGGTAGGTGCAGACAAATCTTAATCTGGCCCTACCCCACAACCTTTCTTTCCTTCCAAATCCCTCTCATTGGTGTCCTCCAAACAGGGGGTCAGCTAATGCCAAGCATTCCCCTTTCCTGACCACTCTTGAACGCCCCCCTTTCTTTCACATCGAATCCATTGCAAGTTGTGAGAGTTTTGCTTGGTATATATGTATAAAACTTGCATGCATGAGTGCCTATTTTCTCAATCTCCATATCTCTCCATTTCTACTTTTGTCTCTAAACACCCACTTACTGTTCACAGTTCCCCATTAGTACATCCAATTATTTCTTCCTCTGCTTCCTACAAAAAAAAACCCTTTGAGGCTCTTACAATTTGGTTATACCAATATTTTCCCCATGCTCTCTGTTATCTGTCAGCCACTTCCCTTAATTCATGAAACACATGTGAGCCTCAAAGCACCCCATAACATCCATCATTTTTGGTGACTTCAATATCTATGTAAATGAGCCTAGCTTCTCAGTTCCTTGACCTCCTCACCTCAACACTTTCTCGACCACCATAGCCATAGTCACATACAGTATCTTCTTAGCACTAAAGATTTCTCCAACTCTGACCCTGAACTATTCCATTCTTAGGTTTGTATCATTCCTGCTCACTTACTCCAGTTCCTGATCTCGTGTAATTCTTTAGCCACATTAAGTCCTCCAATGGATTAACCCCACCAGTTTTGTGTAGTCTTCTCTTCCTTACTATTTTCACTTACCGTTTTCTCCAGAATCCATGGTCCAGCATTAAAATTAATCCTCATTGTCCACATAAATATTCCTAGAGAACACTAGCAAGCCAACTAATCTCACTTAAATTAATGATCTCAAAATCAAGTAGACATTTACATCAATACCTCTATGTTTCCTTATTAAACTCACTTTAGTGTGATGGTTGGAGGTGGTGGGGACAGATGAATTTTCCAATTAATCTTCATGCATTCCAGTTTGTCCTTGCTCTCTCCCACTTCATGCCTAGTTTCTAAATTTGTTTCCCAAGTGGAAAAAATGATACCAGGTCTGATATCAGTTAGAAAAGCTACAGCCCTCCATGGACTTCACCATCTCCCACAATTGTGTACAGTGTAATCATGGTACTAAATCCCTTATTTTATAGACTCATATAGTTTTGCTTCTTTAATTTAACTCCAACTGATAAAAAAAATTCTCTCTTCAACACTTCCCATTTCCCTCTGCCATTAGTTGATGAGCATTCTTCATATTTTATGGCAAAACTGAAGTCAGCAGAGAGGAAAATGCCCTCACCCTATATTACTGCATCCATGATCCCTGGCAGAAGAAAGACCTCTATTCCATCACAGACTGATCCCTCCAGACTTCATCCTCTCTCTTTTCCTTCTCTTTTTTGATTCTTCCTGTACTACCTAACTTTTTGTTTCTGCTGGATCACTTCAATCAGCTCTAGTACCTCTTATCCTTAATAAAACTTTTCTTGATCCCATATACCCCTTCACAACACTCTTTCCCAGACTCCTTCATAGAAAAAGGCCTCAAAACTTTCTATATACACCATACATGCTTCTTTCTGTCCTAGACGCTCTTGAATCCATTCCAAAGTGGCTTAAGTTCTCCTCAGTTCAACCTGAAACTTATCTTGAGACATCACCAACAATTTCTACATTGCCAAATCCCAAGGATATATATATTTTTTTCCTCCCTGCTTACTAGAACATTAAGCTCTATTCTGCTGAATTGGCCTCTCCTCCAGTTTGGAAATTTTTTCTGTGATATTACATACTTTTTTGGCTTTTCTTCCATCTCATGGACTGCTCCTTCTCCATTTCATTTCTGGCTTCCCACCTGTCATCATCAACTGCTGGAGTTCTACAGGGTTCACTCCTAGGTGCTCCTCTTGATTTACACTCCATCCCTAAATATCTCGACCACTATCATGTTGTTAATATGCTATCAACTCCCTGTTTTTCTCTCCTTACCAAAATTTGTCTCCACACTGAAGATCCAGGTAGCCTATTTACTTGCCAGTTTCCTTGGATGTCTCATCAGAACCCTTGATCTTCCCCAAGTCATTCCTATCTCAATAATTACTAATTACTAAAGTCAGTAACCTGGAAGCCACTATGAAGTGTAATATACACTTTAAAATGTAAAACAGCTGATGTCATTCCCTTGCTAATACTGTTCAGTTGTCTCCCACTGATCTTAGAATAAAATCTAAGCTCCAAATGTTGACTAGCAAATCTTCATGTGATCTGGTCTCCGCCTATGTCCCCAGCTTCATCTTGTTTCTTCTTCCCCTCAGCATAGCCCTTCTGTTAGGTCAGAGAACGTATCTCCAGCTTAAGGAGATAGGTGTCCCTGATCATATGTCCTCAATGAGTCCTGGCTTTTTTTTTTTTAATCATACTACCTTGGCCAATTCCTTCCTAGACTTATAAAAATCAGTACTTATTTCAGGTAAGTTTATTTTAAATTCATTTGTTAACTTGTTTATTCTCAGTTTCACCCATTCAAATGTAAGTTCTAGGAATACAGGATTGTGCTGTAGCTGTGCACCTTGCGTAGCACTGGGCATCTAGTGAACACATTATAAGTACTGAATTAAAGAATGGATGATCCCAAATATCCTTGTTTGAGGGAGGGAAAGGCGGGGAGAATATTGGGTTAAACCAAACTCTATAGGTGAGGCTCCTTGAAGAATTTTAAATATCTTTTGAATTTTCATGATGGACCTGTTGTAAGTATTATAGCCTAACAGAATCCTTTCTTATGGGAACATCAAAGGGCTAATGCTTTGTATGACACACTTACATGCTTTTAAAATTATAAGTCAGCTTAATCTTTCATCACAAATGACCAACACTTCTCTCATGGAGAATTAAGAATCATAAATCCACTTACAGACTTTTCCCGCTACCCCTTTTTTTTTTTTTTTCTTAACAGTTGGGAAGCTTCTTACTCTCCGTAGTCCACACACTACCACAGGTCCTGGGGCACCTGTTGAGAGGTAAATTTGCTCTTTTGAAATTGATCATCTTCATAAGGTTTTGTGTGTGCGTTTGCTTATTTTAAATTTGATTGTTAACCTTATCTTTAATTCACCAACCAGGGCCAAAATGCCAAATCATAGACCCCCAGTTTGAGTCCTACAATTGCTTTTTTTAGTCAGCCAATGGTGCAATCAACCCTATGCCTCAACTGGTACGTTTCAATCATTTCTCATCCTCAAAAAGTGAAGGGATGGTTTGTATGACCTTAAATAGACACAAAGAACAGTTTGGGTTACATTTCATCATAGAGTTTAAATATCATCATCCATTAGTGGGTTTCATCCATGTATTCCTTTTAAAAGATTAATATAATTTGTGATGCCTTTGGCAGACAAAATAAATAACATTACATTTTACTTAATGTATCATTACAATACTGTCACTATCTTCCTCCCTAATAACTTTGGAAATATGAAATTCAGTTGGAGTTACGTATTTTAAAAATAAATACATCTTACCTCCTTTTAATAAAGGAAGACTTCAGTCCGAAGAGTTTACATACCTAAACCAATAATGCCTAACATGAACTGGCCATACAAAGGCTGGGTCATTCTGATATATATGCAATTAGATAGATAAATAGATAGTTTGGTTTTTTTTTAGAAATCTGATCAGAAACATTTATTACCATTTGTATTGTCGTTCTAAAGGGCAATGGAGAACATACTAATGGAAAGGGAGAGAGTAGGAAAAATTGGAAACAATCAGAAATAGTAAGAGTCAAGTAGGAAATTTTAAATTTGGGGAGAAAATGTTTGAAGTCTTTGGTTTTAGAAATGCTAGAATTTTTCAGTTTAGTGATATTTGTGGCATTTGTGTCACACTAACATTGCTTTTCCAGCATGTAAATTTATGTTAATTGCCAATTTTTTAAAAAGTTTATTAATTTTTTCAGAGATAGAGAGTGTGTGTGCATGCAAGGGAGAGGCAGAGGGAAAGGGCAAGAGAGAATCCCAAGCAGGCTCCATGCCCCATGCAGAATCTGATGCAGGGCTCTGTCTCACGTTCTTAGATCATGACTTGAGCCAAGATCGAGTCGGATGCTCAACTGGTTGAGCCACCCAGGTTTGTCCTTGTTAATTGCCAATTTTAAAAGTGGGATTTCAACTCCACCTTTTGGTCTAGAGTTTTGAGAACTGTAGACCTAATTAATATATTTTTCAGTAAATGTTAACCAAGAAAATATTTACTTGAAGTCCACTTAAGGTGACAATGAAAACATTCAAAATCACTTTTCATTTTAGTAGACTGACATGCTTAAATTAATTTAAATTAATGGATAGTATCATAACATTCAGAAGCATACCGAATTTTACCAGGAGGCAGAAATCATCCAAAAAAATACCCTTCTATTAACATTGTGAAGTGCCAAGTCAAATTAAATCAGATTTAACTTTTTCCAGTTTAAAAAAGAAGAAGATGAATCTTGAGTGGCCCAGTAGTAGTAATAAACCTGAGCAGACGCCCCCAAAATAATCATTGAAAAAACTGACCCCTAAAATTACCTACATGAAAGTTTTCTGGCCTAATAATATAGGCGAATATGTCCAGGACTCCAAGAAATTGATAATTCCTAGATTGTATTAATGCTCCAGAACATGAGAAAAGTGGAACATTTCCAAAATCACTTTAACGCATGGCAAAATTCCGTCACTACAACTCAAGAGATCTCTAACACCAAGATAATCAGCTCAATTTCACAACCATGTTTGAAATTAAAAAAGCCACCTGAAACATATGCAGCAATTCACTAAAAGAATAATATGCCATAGAAAAATGAAGTTTATTTCAGAAGTACAAAGATAATTCAAGAAGAGGAATTTTATTAAAGTGATACTTAATGACAATAGACCAAAGAGAAAAAAACATTTTTCAAATGCCAAAACACAATTTGATCAAATTTATAGGTTCCTGGTAAAAGATATATTCTAACCATAGAGAAAAAGATCTGTCAAAAAATAAAGTTTTAACTGTACTTAAGTGTATAAAACTAGACATTAAGAAAAAAAAATGGTAGGCTAAATTTGAATGTAGATAAAATTTAAGCCAAAACCTGATTATATTCTGAAGATATGAGATACATATAAAAAGAAATAAAACAGAAAGATTGAAAATAAAGGGATGCCCTATGAGTTGGGTTTCAAAGTGACCACCTGTGGAGAAAATTTCAAATTAAAAGGCCTTGGGGCACCTGGGTGGCTCAGTGGGTTAAAGCCTCTGCCTTAGGCTCAGGTCATGATCCCAGGGTCCTGGGGCTCTCTGCTCAGCAGGGAGCCTGCTTCCTCCTCTCTCTGCCTGCCTCTCTGCCTACTTGTGATCTCTGTCAAATAAATAAATAAAATCTAAAAAAAATTTTTAAAATTAAAAATAAAAGGCCTTAAGCACATGGGTTTTATTTTCTATTAAGGCTGGTACAAGGCTGGTGTAGCAGTTCTGTTGGTTTTTTAAGGACACAGATTCCTTCCATCTTGTTCTTGTCAGTATGACTGGAGATGGCTGTTGGAGCCCAGTCATTATGTTCACATTCCAAAGCAGGAAGAACAAAAGGGAAGGAGTTTCAAGTCTCCACTCTTTAAAAACAAATCAGGGAAACTACACATATTGCTTACATTTATATTACTTATATGCCATTAGCCAAAACTTAGTCACTTGCCACAATTAACTACCTTCATCAATAGGTGAAATCTACCCCCTCTGAATCTAGGCTGACCTTGTGACTTGTTTTGGCTAGTAGAATGCAGCTGATATATCTAAGACATTGTCTTAACTTATAACTTAACTTATAAGTTAACTTATAAGTTATAACTTGTAACTTAAGTTAATTTTTAACTTCATTTATGCCCTCTTAGAGCTCCGTGACTGTATTGCACTGAAGAAGCCCCATCTATTCTCACTGGAGGATAAGATGCAATGTAGGGTACTGAGGTTCTCCAGCTGACAACCAGCACAACAGCCAGACAAGTGAGCAAGGCCATCTTGGATTTGCCAACCCTTCAGCTAAGGCAGCCCGATGAATAAGCTCAGACAAAACCAGCAGTAGAGCTAGTGGGCCAATCCACAGAATGAGAAATAACCAATAAAAAAAATTTTAAGACACTAGTTTTAGTGTGGATGGTTGCACAGCAATAGACAACTGAAACAATTGCTTATCACCAGAAAAACCAGGTGGATAGGGGACAGAGCAGAGGTAAGACATTGTTTTAACTTCTCACTTCAAGACTTTTTGACTTTTATACCATTTTTATGTCTTACCTTTTTAAAAAATGGCTTTTATTTTATATATTTTTAAAAAATTTTATATTGTTTTTGTTAATTGCCTTATCCTATGAGTTTTTTTTTCATTGAGGTATAATTGACATAAAATATTCTATTAGTTTCAGGTGTACAACATTGTGATTTGACATTTATATACATTGTGAAATGATCACCACAATAAGTCTAGTTACCATCTGTCACTATACAAAGTTAATACAATATTATTAACTATACTCTCTATGCTGTACATTACATTAGTAACCTTTATTTTAAATGAAAAAAAATTTTAATTTTGCAAAGGAACAAAAAAGAGATACAATTGTTCCCCTGTGGAATTTAAAACATTATCTATCCCTTGTGCTAGTGACGGTGTGGAAACAGAAAGTTTTCAGAAGGATTTTATCAAATGAAATTTGGGTCAGTCTTCTTCAGAATGCACATATCTTTTGATCCAGCAATTCTCTTTTAAGAAATTTATCTTAAAGAAATGACCTAAGCTCTGAGGAAGCATACACAAATGTACTCATAACATCTTTATAATAGCTAAAGATAAAAATTTTTGAACCTAAATATTCAATAATAACAAATTGATTCCCTGATTGTTGCTTCCTTATAGTGGAATACTATACAGCATTCTAAATCATATCATGTAATAATGTTTATTCATGTAAGAAAATAGTTATATTATTAAATTTTAAAACATAATAAACTGTTATATACCATACAGCTACTCCACACAATTTCAGGGGCCCTAGGCTGCTGAGTTTATATGCTGTGTAAAATATTTTGCTAGGAATAATAACTCATGGGCATAGAAAGGGGTCATCCCTGGACATTTGAATTGTGACTGACTTTAATTTCCTTGAATTTTTATGGGCCTCCGGGAAACAAGTAACCAGTGCCTTTTAGACTTTCACAGATTTCTGCATCTAGAGTGAATTATTCTGTAATAAGAAACATACATTGTATTGCAAATAGCAATAGAATATTTAATCCTACATATAAACCATGCCATTATAATGAAAGTGATTTGATTGAATTTAATTATATGGAAATAATTTTTTTATCTGACATCCTTTAAAAATAGACATATGACACCAGATATGGAGGTTAACTGAAATTTTAACTTTTTTAACTAGACAATTATGGCATCCTGAAAGTCACCAACACACATATTTATGTCTTACTACATGGTTGTGTATTCATATCTATATCCATACATTTATATTATACATGCACACTAATCATATGTTGAAATTTTGATTTACAATGAATTTATAAAATAACTTTATATCTACAGTCATTACTGAATCATGGTTCTTAGGTTTAAGCCATATGTTAATAACTCTAAGTCAAGAACAGGGGAAGAAATCTTTGGCAAAGAGTTATAGAATTTTCTAGCGTTGATAAACACCTAACCAACAGCCATTTTTCCCTTTGTTTTCACTAACAAAATTCCAGGTCTGTTCAGATATTGGATAGCCTTCTGCTTCTGGAAAGGATGAACTCTGGCCCGGCCCCAGCCCCAAGAGGTGAACAGTGATTGATCTAAGACAATCATGGCAACTTTACTCTTGTTGCCAGTTATTGGTTTAAGAATGAATACTTGAGAAAAATTCTGTCCAGACAGAAATGAGTGAAGTCTCCTGAATGAGCTTCTGAGAAAGGTTTTCTTGTTCTTAAAGATGGACCGAGGGAAGAGCCATTTTCCCTTCCCCTCTTCTCATCTTTGACATGCCTATCATGGTGGCAACCATCTTGTAACCACAAGAGGCATAGCTGATATTTTAAGGATGAAGTTACAGGAAGATGGAAAGAAGTTAGGTCCTTGATGACATTTTTGAGCCGAACTATTACCTAACCTGGAACTTTCCTACTTCTGGATTTCTTACTAATTGAAAGAATATCTTTTTTCTTATTGTTTAGTCACCTTGGGTTGGATCTTCTGTTAGTTGTAGCTGAGAGCACTCTGAAGCAGCCTCAAAGAACAACTATCCCTCACTTGACAACTTCAACTTTTCCCAGTCTCATTGCTCTATGAAAGCATTTAAATAAAACAATACCTTTATCAACTTTAATGGGGAAATATTATGCTCCATTCCATCCCAATCTAAGGTATCCAAATAATTTCACAGATTGGAAAAATATCTATCAATTGAATGATGAAACAAGTTCATGTAAATAATAAATAAGATGAGAATAAATAAATATCGTTTGTACACAAAATATAAGATAATGAGGTTTATTATAGTTGTCAAAGGTGGTGATTAGTGGTGGTTGTTGGGAAAGGTATGAAATGGTGTAGCAGGCAGGGTCTCTTTCTAGAGAGAGATTCTAAAACAGAGATTAGCATGTCAAAAGTTTAAGAACAGATCCCAGGATCACTACATTATAGAAGGCAGGGAAAGAAAGTAAGATCAGACAGGGTGGTCTCAATTTCTTTAGCCAGTTCCACTGAGAGTTCTAGAATTGGGATGGACCTTCCAAATTATCTTCAAGTAGGAAGGGACTTGGATTTTACACCCGCGCTTTGACCAGTCACTGGGGTGAGGCTGCCCCTGGAAATGTGGCAATACATTGGTCAAGGTACTTCAAATTAGGGCAATACCCAGGGAAGACTGTAAGTTGAGGTCTGTCAAGTAATAATCCTTCAGTGCTACAGAGAAACCTATGCCATGAATCGCAGCATCCACTACAGAGCAGAGCCTTCTTGGGAAGGTGGTGGAAAGTCATGAGACTGATTTTCATGCACACACTCCATATCAGAATCACACAGTCTTGTCTTGATAATTATTTTTCCTTTGAAAATTTGACCAAAAAGGGGTAAAGTCGAGCTTTGACACCAATGGAAATAGCATCATGGAAAATGCTACATCTTTCTCCTTTTCACTTGGTTGTATATATAATGCAAAACTTAGGGGTTCATCCAAATATGGCATGAAATTAAAATTTGTTCCACATGTTATTCTTTGGACTAGAAACTTGCATTGAATGAATTAGTATGTCTTTGCCTGAAATGATAATGTCAAAAGATCACTTCTAATAGCATGTGTGTCTAGTGGGTTTGGGGGATTTAAAGTTGTTACACACAAAAAAAATCGTTGTTTGAGAAATAATATCTTTTGTGGTAGTGAAGATTCTTTAACTGGACAATTGTTATGTGCAGTAAGTTTGTATATAATATATCCTAAACACATAGCCACAAAACATGCCTTCCAATTTTAAGATAATTAAATTTTGTTAAATTTTCTATAGCTGTCCATATATCATTTACCTCCATGCTAATGGTGTTAAAAGTACAAAGTAGAACATTCCCTTGGAAATGGTCACTTCATTTGACTATTTAGAGTTGTCATTCTATGGGATTTTTTAAAGCTGCAAAGATCCATTCAAATATAACATAATTAGGTTTAATCTGTGACAAATCCAATATGGTTAGATTGCATTATCTTGATAATGAACATTGTAAACCACCTCCCCAATTACCCAAAAAGAGGACCACACTAAGCCAACAGAAGGACGGAAGTTTAAAAAGTCACTCATCTAACCGCATTCTCTTCTATAATAGACCCTAGTTCTGGGTGACCCACTAACTATACCCAACATGCTTCCCAGAAGCAGAGCCTGCTCGTGACCCATTCTCCTTCACATACAGCAGACGTAACTATCTTGTAGAAAAGGACCAACTGAGCCAAGGGTATGAACAGAGTCTAAACTCCAAGATTATTAAGAGAGAATGCTGGAGAGAGTCTGAATAGCAGCCCTGTACCTAAAATGTCCTGTCTCCCTTTCACAAGATTCAGTCCAGCTCATTACAGAAGTGACCTTCAGCAGCTAACTGGTATTGTAGTGCTTCTGAGCTGTGACCCAAAAAAGGGGGTGATGTAAAAGCCAAATAAAGTAACATAAAGAAATTCCCATCCTGGTCCTAGAGATGTCTGGTGAGCTATTTCCATACTGTATGTACATAAACAGCTCTTCTTGGGTGGCGGTTTAATGTTGCTATACCTTCACTTGCAATTACACTGAATGGAGCTGCAACAAATCTTCGTAATGCCAATCTCATCTTTCCACCTCATTGACAGCTCAGGAAATGCATCTGAAATTCATAGTAGCCTCATAGCCTATGGCAAGAGAAATCCATGCTGCTAAAATTTTATTTTAGAATTCAAGCTGGTTTTCCTCAGTTTAGGATGCTCCATTTTTTAATCTTTAGCTGCCTACCACACTGTATCAAAATAACCAGCCAATATTGTTCAACTGTCAGGGGCCTCAGCTGCCTCTGAATTTTATCAGTACAAATAAATACTGGAACATGTTAAAAATAATCCCAATAGATGGGAGTTCATATTAATAGAATTAAATGCAGGCAAAAATGTACATAAACTTTGACTTGACTGTCCCCCCTTTCTTTACTGATTTAAAAAAAAAAAAAGGTTGAATAGATATTCAGACTGATTTAATGTTTAGGCTGATAGGGATGCTAGGCTGGGTCCCAAATTTGTGCAATGTTCAAAGGGAGAGAAATTTTAAAATCCCAGAAAAAGAGATATTTCCAAATTAATGGCATTGCCCGAATGCCTTGGCTCCCTGCACCCCACCAGGAAGGTTTATTATTTTCTGGTAAAATGTTGCTCGGATGGGGAGTGGTAGTCAGCGATGCGTCAGAGCTGCTCTTTGAACACATTAAAAAGCTGAATGCACAACAAAGAACAGATGTTCCAGCATGCCTTATTTATGCACCCATCAGCAATCTTCCAGTGACCACAAAACACAGCCTCTTTTCCCCTCCTCCTCCCCAGAATATTATTTTCTGATAAACTCGCCTTCTTTATTAGTTTATTTATTTTTGACCCCAATTGAACTCCTGAGTAATTGTGTGTGTGCGCACAAGTGTGCATGTGTGTACGTGTGTGTGTGTGTGTTATTTGAAAGTCTGTCTCCATCAAAGCTGAATTCTATTGAACTGTGGAACAGGTGTGGATTCTGCAATTAGATCACATTTCAGAGAGAGAGACACTGAGGGTAATAATGGCGGTGAATTCTTCACAGTCGAATGCTGCGCCATAGCGACCAGCAAAAATGAAGGAGAAGAGGTATTAGTATTGGGGTGATTATTTTTAGTTTATGGGATCATCTGATTGAATAGGGCCATAAGGCACTGGGAACGTGTATTTGGGGCTCACCAGCTGTAAGGCAAACTTGTTTTACTGGCGCTTATCTGAAATGCCTCACTCACCCACCCTCACCGCTTACAATTGGAATGGAAGTAGCGATTAGGAAGTGAGATATAATGCAGATTAAATGTTATGATGGACCAAGATCCTGTTGGGTTATTAAAACCCATTTGCTTTCACTGGTTTTAAAGGCATAGCACCTTTATTTAAACCTTCAGCTCTAGATCTCTGAGCTTTTAAAAGGTGGGAGGCAGAGGATTTGAGGGGGGGGAAGGTTAGGTGGAGAAAATAATTTAGAATCTAAAGAGAAGCAGGACTATTTCCTCTTCCTACACAAGAAAGCTGCATTTTTCAGTGAGTGAATCTATCTGTGACCTCAATTTGGGCTTCAGAAAATCACGATACATTAATACAGAAAATACCCCCCTAAATTGATTTAATAAAATAAAAATAAATTGTATAGGCAATTCTCACAATATTTGGTCGATTTTAGAACTTCCGACTGTAAGTGGTATTTCCTTAATATATTTTCCGTATTTTCCATAAGTGAGAAATATTTGGTACCAAACTCAGTGGTGTAAAATCAGCCCTTGGGAGAGTTCCAGCTGTTCCCTGAGGCTTCTCAGAATGGTGCTGTGGGCTGGCTGGCAGCAGCTGCTGTCCCTGAAAGAATAAAGGAAGCCAGACAACAGAGGGGAGGGCTTTGCACAAAATGAAGTCATGGGCATCCTATGGCCACATTGGGAATCTGAGCTCAGAAGAAAGGGATGTGGGAAGCTTCATGGGATACAGATTCCCCTCTCTCATGGGCCTGGGAGCTTAGCATAAGGAATTTTGCTCTTTGTCCGGTGGTCTCGAACACTGGATGGCCAAGGTCAGAGATCATCATCATAGGACACTGGATCACAGCCAACACACTGCCAAGGGCAGAATTCTTTTTCTGGCACCAAAATTAGTCTTTGGATGAAACACCTGAGGGATGGGAAATTGTTCTATTTTCCACAGTGCTACCTCACATTGAGAAATCTGTTACCAGGACAGGAATTTTCTGTTTTGTATTGGTGGCCTAAGATTCTTAGCAGCAAACCATATTTTCTGGCTAAGAAACAGTAAAGCAAGAGTGACAGCAGACATGTATAACAATTAAAAAAAATTTTTTTTCTGTTACTATCCAGTTAATTAATTCTCTAGCCACCAAGTTCTGTCCAACATGTATTATTTCTCTCTCTATTCAGCAAAATTGTTCCTATATTATTAACCACCTGAATTTAGTTACGTGGTCCTGTGCTTGGGTAAATCACACCCCTTGCTTGTCTAGTTCTTTGTGAAATGATGGGCAAAATTAAAGAAATTGTTCATGAAAGTTAGCAGTAGAACCCTTTTTACAGACAAAATATTAGGTAAGGATTAGAACTGCTGTATTCAAGAGTGGGAGTGGGACTCACTGAGCTCTCAGCCTTCTTTGTGGGGCTTGAGATGCTTTTACTAACATTTATGATTAATCAAAACAAGGTATACAGGGGTGCCTGGGTGGCTCAGTGGGTTAAAGCCTCTGCCTTCGGCTCGGGTCATGATCTCAGGGTTCTGGGATGGAGCCCCGCTTTGGGCTCTCTGCTCAGCGGGGAGCCTGCTTCCCTTCCTCTCTCTCTGCCTGCCTCTCTGCCTACTTGTGATCTCTGTCTGTCAAATGAATAAATAAAATCTTAAAAAACAAAACAAAACTAGGTATACAATGTCTGAACTAGGTGTTATTGAGCATCCCTTCCGACAGAAAGTGTGATTGAATAACTGCCACTCCTGCAGAGAATCCCTGGATGGGGAGGGAGTGGGTTAGGGCAAACAGCTGCTATGCCAGGAATCTCCCACCGCAACACTTCAGACGGTAGTTCCATATTCTACCAGCACCAGCTCATGGTCAAGGCTGTGAAGAGATTTTTGTCTCCACTGAGGTCAGGCATGCAATTTGACAGTCCTTCTTCACTATAT
The DNA here is from genome assembly GCF_902655055.1 of Lutra lutra. Classification (NCBI taxonomy): domain Eukaryota; kingdom Metazoa; phylum Chordata; class Mammalia; order Carnivora; family Mustelidae; genus Lutra; species Lutra lutra. Next base: position 137,274,045 of record NC_062278.1, on the reverse strand, counting down.
CATTTGAAGAGACTGACAATGCCAGTTGTCCTGAAGACACAGATGTTTGTGTTTCATTTCTTTTTCTCTAACTAAAAGTGGAACAGAAGTTTTCAATGAGGTTTGACTTGTTTTATCTTATCCATTACTTATCATCAGTGACTTTAACAACCACACTGCGAGCCTAAAGATTAGGTGGAATTGTTACATAGTGTTAATTTTGAAATTTTTCTCAACCAAGCTCCAGACAACTCTGGTTCCACTCTGGATCTTGGCTGGCCATTTTGAATGTTTACCTAGAAATATCTGAATATACTTTCTTAGACTTCGTTTCGTTTTGGAAATGACTCTTGCAAAAGCTGGAATGAAGCACAGACAGATCTTTCCCATGTTGGCTCTGTAACAGTGTCCTTCTTGGCTGAAGTGATGAGAGAGAAATGGCGGTATTACTTACCTATCGTTATTGACATAGTGACGCCTCCTTTGCAGAAGTTACAATGTCAATGTTTTACAGCAAATCTGTACTGTAGTTCTAACAGACACTGATACACCTTGCCATTTAGTCATTTGAGTGAAGACTGAAAAGAGTCATAGCAGCCCTGTGTTGGCAGAATGTAGGAGATACTCTGTACACGCTGTGAAAATGAGGAAGTCAGACCATGGAATTCTAATTGAAGGCTTGACATCACGGGACCAAGTGATCCAAACAAGATGTAAATCATAGCCTCTGAAACAGAAGAACTCATTAGTTCTCTGGTATTCAGTGTAGCAACAAATCAGTAATGGAATTAGCTAGGAATCATATATTCTTTGCCCAGGAAAGAAAATTGGATTTATAAGGCAGCAAGTGGTTTGAAAAGCAAAAAGAGATCTTTAAAAATTTTTTTTTCTTCTAAATTTGACTAAGCCTCCCCACCCTTCCAAAAGACCAGGCATAATGATAAAATGACATTCATATTATGCTTCCAATGTCAACATGATGCATAACACAGTTAATGGTTGGTTATAGGCAAATAACTTTCAAATGGATCAAAACTGGGATTTCTGAACATTGCTCTTGCCACTACACCTTACCCCCTTCAAGCCTGGGAAAGAATTTAAGTTTCATCATGTTTTGCTTTAGGCTAAATACAATAAATCTAACCTAAATACAAGATATTGATTAAATACAAGGTGTCCATTAAATACAAAGTACAATAGCATGTAATTAAGCTGTGACTCCAGATTCTTAAGTTTTAAGCCATTTCATTCATACACTTTGAGACCACATCAACAAAACAAGTAGCCAGGGCATTTGGCCAAAAGGTAAAATTTTTTCTCTGGCTTATAATGTGGTTAATAAATTATGTTGGTGACCCTCATGGCAGAATGCTGACCACATGGCTCTCTGGAAACCATCACTCCAACTCTTTTTTCCCATCACTGAAAATATAGTTGCTAAGGAACTATTTTTCTCTTAAAATATATGTAGAGGAAAAGATGAGAAATTTCTATATTAATGACATGATAATGACATTGTGAAAATAAAATGGTGATGACATATCTACTGTGGGAATAATATGTCCTCAGGCTAACAAAAGCAGCTTACCTGTTTAACTTATTAGAATATTTTATAAACATATTTGAAATGAGCAACTCAGTTTATCCTGAAATAAAACAATGCTATATTTTCTTTTATGCACATGAAAAGAGAAGATGATAATTACTCACCTACAACCTACCTAAGGAACCGATGGAAATACATTTACAATAAAATCAGAACAATATCATTTCCAGTACCTGTATGATACTCATTCTGGTGAGTCATCCCCAAAGACTTTTTAAAAGAAAATAGAGTTCTGATTCTATGTTTGCCATTAATTTGTTACAGAGTTGGGCAACCACTTGGTTCCTCTGTTCCCTTCCATCAAAAAGAGTCAAGAGTAATTATTTGAGTGGAGTGTAAAGTGGATAGGTGTGAGTTAAAGAACTTCAGAATTGCAGTGATAAAAGGTTTTCCCTCATGGAATGCCATTATTATTAATATTATTGCCATCATCATTATTTATGCTCCCAGCACACGTATTGTGAAAATGTGTTATTCGCAAAACTGCTATGCCCTCACCATGTCATTTGCAAAATCACCATGTTCTTCTCACAGAAATGTCACTGAAATGTCATTTTTACAATAGCTGCATTATGAATCTGCTATAACTTGAATTGCTTTACAATGAAAATGCAATTTCTTAGCAATTAAAATTATTCCACCCACCCCAGTCAAATAATAGAAAATCGCCTCCCTGTCCAATGTTGCTTATAGTGCAGTGCAGAACACCGCAGATTGAATAAAGTATGACTTCTTACATGCCTAGGAAGTTCTGTGTCTTAGCCACACAGTGGCTTAGTGTAACATAGTGCATTGTACCACATGTGATTATCTGCTAAACCTGTTCTGAACTAGCGTAGCGTATTACTAAAATTCTTATAAGATAGGGAGATTGCACTCTGAACTCAGACTCTTTGAGTTTTCCCGGCACTTGAACCACATCTAAGCTTATAAGAATAACACCACTAGATCAAGGTATGTAAGAAACTAATGTCAGTTTTCATTAAAGAGAATTTCCTTTTATAAATGCAACTCATTATCATTAGGTCTATTTAAATCTTGGATTAATTGAAAGTTTTCTTCTTAATAACTACCTCTCAGAAAATGTTGATTTGACATACATTAATAATATCATTAATAAGAATGTAGAAATGTATAAAGCATAATACAAATCATCAGCAAACTGGTCATAGAATGAAATTATTAATAGATATAGGATCATGTTTGAAGAGATTTTTAAAGGTTTGTTTACAAATTCACTTGTTTGCAAGTGAAATCTCACACAGAAACCCAAAATGCAACAGGCTAAAATGTAGGACAATGGAGATTATTCAAGATGAGTGTCTGGACCCAGACCCTTAGAAATTAGAAAAAATACGTATATTTACATACCAAACTAGACTGAAAAATAAAGAGCTAGGGCCGTGTGACAAATGTAAGTTTAAATAGACAAGACAATGTATATGAGGCAGCATGGCATTTGGCTTCCCTCTGACCCTCACTTAAGCTAAGCAGCATGTGTGATTGTCATTTACCTTCAAACTGAAGCAGATGGTGTAGTGTTTGGGCCAAAGAGACAAGACAGTGGTTCAAATAGCCAAAGAATTGAGAAAAGTAGAGAAGCTTCTATCCACAAAATATGTTATGGGTGTATCCCATCTAGAAGCACATCCAACCCGTACCTGAAGACCATAGAAAATGCGCTTTTATGTCAAGGCCAGGATCTCTACAAAAGCAAAGATGTATTTTCAAACATAAATATAAGCAAGCAATCAAAATGTCACGAACATTAAGGAAATCTGACATCATGGAAAAGATGAAAGAGCAGAAGAACTAATTCTTGAGGAAATGAAGCTAACAAAATAAGCACACATGCACAAAAGCTTTAAGGTAAATACGTTGAGTATCCTTGGAGAGATTCCAAAAAAAGTTACAAACATGAAAAATAAGCAACTCTAAAAACTAAAAGCATTAATATCAAAATTAAAATATCTGTATATGAACCAAATAACAATATCAGTATAGATGAAAAGCAAATTAATGAGCAGTAAGACTAGAACTAGAAAAAGTATTAGGACTTCAGATTAAATGGCTCACTGAGTGCCAAATAGAATAAATAACAAGAATTTTTAGAAATACCTATAAAACAAGAGGGAAACTTTAGAATACTAGAATAAAGCTTCTAGAGGGGATTTGTGAAGCTAAAAATAGAAACAAAAATCAGATTAGAGTCTGAGTTCTCATTGGCAAAAATAGATGCCAAAAGAGGCTACAGGATTAAGGTTCTGAGAGAAATCTGTTGTGTACTTAAGTCCTGATCTTGCAAAACTAGCATTCAGTAACTTTATCATCTACAGATTATTGCAGGAAAAAAATATATTCTAACAAAATGAAAAATGAGTCAAAAAAGAGTAAGAAGATATCAGCCATCAGAAATGGTAATGAGCAAAAAAAAAAAAAATCATACTCCTACTTTCCATATACATGGAAAATGTAATTATTAACCATCAAGAACTAAAGTCCCAAGTGATCTCAACATAGGAGGGGTTGTAATAAGGAATCTGGTTTTTTTTTTCAATTTTTTTTAATTTTATTTTTTATAAACATATAATATATTTTTATCCCCAGGGGTACAGGTCTGTGAATCGTCAGGTTTACACACTTCACAGCACTCACCATAGCACATACCCTCCCCAATGTCCATAACCCCACCCCCCCTCTCCCAACCCCCCTCCCCCCATCAACCCTCAGTTTGTTTTGTGAGATTAAGAGTCACTTATGGTTTGTCTCCCTCCCAATCCCATCTTGTTTCATTTACTCTTCTCCTACCCCCTTAACCCCCCATGTTGCATCTCCTCTCCCTCATATCAGGGAGATCATATGATAGTTGTCTTTCTCCGATTGACTTATTTCGCTAAGCATGATACCCTCTAGTTCCAAAGGAATCTGATTATATTTTTGATATTTATCCCACCTCTCCCCCTTTTTGTTCTGCTACACAACTGGGTAAACTGATAAGAAAGCTCAGATTATCTCTGTCCTTAGGTTTTGGCAGGAAATTTAAACTACATAAGCTATTGCAATGTGCAAGAATCCTTCCTCAAGCTCCAACCCCCAGCCATAATGAAAGTCAAACCATTCTTCTTTCCTTGCTTTTTCAAGTTGTGTTTAAACCAACTTGAAGGTCCACCCTGCTCTCCCAGAAAGCTTTATTATGTGAGTAAGAAACCCTGTCATGTCATCTTGATGGCTGTGTGGTATCATCAGTCTTGATATCCAAAACCAAATTTTGGGTGGGAGATCCATGCCACTTTTACAAGGTGACCACAATATGTGTGGAGAGAGAGATGGAAATAAATAAGATGATGGGAAAAATGTAGAAACTGGTTAACTCTAGAGATCAATTTTTAAAGTCAACACATTTAAATTATGAATATTAAAAGTCCTAGAAAATAGAATACATAAGTTCAAAACAATTAGAAAAAAAAGAAATATAGAAAAAATTTCAATTCAAAAGGTAAGAAATAAAAAAGAAACAGCAAGCAAGAATTATTTTGAAAAAAGAATTTTCATGAACAAGTACACAATGCAATAAATGTATTAAAACTCTTTATTCAATAAATGAATCAGAACTTCTATTAACAAATAGTGACTCTTAGTTTTGGGTAAAAAGAAAATCTATCTTTCTGCCGACAGACACAAACAAGACCAAATTATTTTTAAATGGCTAAAGATAAATAATAGAAGTAGATATACCATGACAAATACTAGCAAGAAGAAATCAATGTGACAATAAAAATATTCAATGAAATGCAAAGGCATTAAAGGGAATAAAGAGGATACTTTATTTGACATAGGTAAAATATACCCAAAAAAAGCGGGGGCACCAACAGTTGTAAATCTTTATGTGATAATAACAAAACTTGACAATAAATTTCAAAGATAGTTTAACAAAGTAGTTAAGAGCAGAGAGTGCAGTCAAACTGAGTTAAAATGGCAGCCTTACCACTTAGTAGGTTGAGACTTAGGGCAAGTTATCTTACATACAGTGCCTCATTTTTGGTATTGGAAAATGGGGGTACTAATAGTACAACTTTAGAGTTATGTGAGGATTACATGAGTTAAAATATATTAAGTGGATAGATAAATGCATAAATACATCTACAATGTTACATTAAATTGTTATCAGAGATTACCCATTGGGAATGAAGTAGGGATGCAGAACAGGGACACTAACTTTTCCTACTTTATCCACATTTAAAATTTTATTTTATTTTATTTTATTTTATTTTATTTTATTTTTTTAAAGATTTTGTTTATTTATTTGACAGAGAGAAATCACAAGTAGGCAGAGAGGCAGGCAGAGAGAGAGGAGGAAGCAGGCTCCCTGCTGAGCAGAAAGCCCAATGCGGGGCTCGAACCCAGGACCTGGGATCATGACCTGAGCCGAAGGCAGCGGCTTAACCCACTGAGCCACCCAGGCGCCCCACATTTAAAATTTTAATTTAAAGAGTCTTTATTCCAAAAATGTGTAGAAATAGTATATACATAAATTAGAGGAAAAGACCCAAAGTTCAATATATATCTTTTTAACCTCCTCTTGTTTCTCCTCATTACCTAATGGGAGGTGTCCCAGCCCTGGGTGAGTGGAAGAAAATTCCACTCTTCTAATGAATACATTCTCCTACTTCCACCCTTCTAGTGGATATACTCTCTCTTTAACCCATGAAATTTGAAGGACCTTGGACCTTTGGTCCTACACTTATCTATGCAGCTTAGGCAAAAGGGTTTTTTATTTGTTTTCTTGTTTGTTTGTTTGCTTGTTGTTGTTGTTTTAAACAGGTACAATATACAATAAAGAAAAAGGTACTTACACTCTGTAAGATCTTCCCATGTGAATGCTCTGTTAAAAGCCCTCCTTCCCTATGTCACTCTACTGGTGGTGTTTTAGTAGTGATGATCTCTAGATTTTGAGGAAAGAGTGAAGTAAAATCAGTTATTTTACATGAAATGAAGAAAATCAATTTGACATGATTCAAATGAATCTAAATCAAACATATTTCTTTAGAAGTAGGTAATATCTATGGAATGACAGCAGAACTGGTTGTGGAAAAAACATCCCTAAAAAACTGAAAATCCAAAAGAAATTCCTCATATTTGTGGATGTAAGGGAAGAGCAATTTAAGATTTCCATGCAAGCAAAAATAACTGATCCAAAATCAATAGAGGAGGGCTATCCAACAACCAAAGTTTGGGAGAATCTGAAAGCAGAAACAGAAAGAACAGTATCGGCTCCAAAATTTTATAAAGGAAGGTTTAAGATATTTAGAGATGGCAATCTGGCTAAAAGGGGAGGCCAAGAGATTTATCTTGAAGCTGTGTTTTCAGAGTAGGCACATGGTTTTTAATTAGATTTATGTTTATTTTTATTGGCTGAGGGAGTGGGTTTAGTGGTGGTGGTGGTGGCAGTGGTGTGTGTGTGTGTGTGTTTGGTAGGGAGAGGATGCAATAATCACTGCTTTCCTTAGCCAACCTTTAGCTTTGCAAATAAGAACAAAGGTAGAGTAATGATAATATATTCCTAACATAAATGCTTTCATCATTTTAAAATATAAACTCTGTCTAGAATATAAGGAAAAAACTTAAATGAAAAAGTCAAGTTATCATACATGCCTAAATATAAGACTTTTTTTTTCCCTGCAAAACTTAAAGAAAAGGAATCACTTGATATTCAAATGACAACAAAATCTCTCATGTTAGAAAGTTCTATCATTATTTGTTTTGAACAATAAAGTGCAGTTTGTGAAAGGACATCATCCAGAAAATGTGTAAATCCAGGGAGAAGTGCTAGTGCAAGAAAAGATAGTTTCCCTGGAGGTATCTGGCGATCCCTGATAGCCTATCATCCGGGACTTAAAGGGCCAACCATATAGCAGATAGAAGACAAAATCTGTAAAGTCACACTAGACAGCACCACTTAAAGTCCAGACCCTTGAAGGTTAGACTAGGAAAAAACCTGTCCTACAGCAGGAGGCAGAGAAGATAATTGCTGGTCTTGGCTTTGGATTTTTGCTAAATAGAAAAAGAAAAATGTCTCTCCTAAGAATTGTCAACTACAAGACTATACTTTTGTATGTTTGAGACCATTTCTAAAACCTCAAGCTGTAAATTTAAAGTTGTCCTTGATAAGTAGTGTCTCCAAGCATCAAGCATAATCAAACACAAATACTTCATGAAAAACATTTAAAAACCAGATGTCAAAAAATTCTTGTTCAAGGAACCTGTATTGATATACAAAAATAACAAAACATGAGGAGACAAAACACAATGAGTGGAAGTAGGTAGAAACCAAAAAAATGGCATAATCTGACACCCAAAGACCATAAATACTGGAATTATCATCTATGCAATATAAAATAAGCTTATTTTATATGTTTAAAGAAATTGTAAAAATAATAAAAGCATAACAGAATAACACTAATTTCTCAAAAAATAACCAAACACAACTTTAAAAGAACCAAATATAAATTCTTCCAGTTAAAAATGTGATAATTGAAACTAAAAACTCAGGAAAAGAGCTGAATGGTGGATTAGATAGTAATGAGAGGAAAATTAATGAATTTTAAGAATGTTAAGAAGATATGAGTGTTGCAGAGACAAAGTGAAGAATAAATGAAGAGAGTATCATGAAATCTAATTGGAGTTCTAAGGGAAGCTAACACTGAAAATGAGGAGGGGCAGTCTTTCAAAGAACAATGGCAGAGCATTTTCTAAAATGCATGAAAGATGCCAGACTCAGATTTTAAGAAACCCATAGACTCTCAACAGAATGGGTAAAAAGAAATCTAGATTCATCCACATAGAAAGTACAAAACACTAAAATAAAGAAAAATCAATAAAATCAGCCAAATAAATTTTACAGAAGTACAATAACTAGAATAACAGATGACCTCTCAACAGTGACAATGAAGTCCAAAATTAATAGAATAATATCTTCAAAGTACTGGGTGTAAATGAACTGTTGATCAAAATTGTATATCTAGTTAAACTGACCTTCAAAAGCAACAGTAAAATAGACATTTTTCAGACATTTTGAAAAAATGGGTAAATCTTAAGAGTACAATGTAATGAATTCTCACAATTGTAGTTCAATCCCCTATCAAGATATGGAACATCTCCCAAGAAAAGTCTATCATGCCCTTTCTAGTCAATCCCCATTCTCCCATCCCTACTCTAGAGTAATCATGTTTTTATGTTGTTTTTTTTTTTTCCAGTGGAGACTATTTTTTGCCAGTTCTAGAATTTCATACAGAAGGTATCCTACTCTTTTGCACTTTTTATGTATTCCCATGTCAGGCTTCTTTCAGAATAACATTTTTGAAATTCATTCATATTTTTGCATGAATTGTGTGTTACCCCTTTTTATTGTTAAATGGCGTTCCATTGTATGAATATTCCACTCTTCATCTATTTTCCTATTGATGGATTGGTGAATGACTGTGCCAGCTTGGGGCTTTTATGAGTAAACTGATATAAGCATTCTTATACATCTCTTTTTGTGGGCATTTATTCTTTATCAGCTCATGTGAAGCATTTGCCAAAAATGATTCTTTGCTGCAAAGCAAAGTTCAACAATATTCAGTGAATCAATACTAAACACATATATTCTCTGAATAACAAAATATAAACCAATAAGGAAAAGAATTTAAAAACACATACATTTGTGCATTTAAATACACTTCCAAATAATTCATGGATTAAAAGAGAAACCATAATGGCAATTAGGAAAAAAAGCAAAGACTTTTTAAAATTGCATATGATAGTCTGACATGCAGCCACAATGGCACTTAGAGGAAAATTTATAGGCTTAAATTCACACATTAGTTTAAAAAAAATGCAGAAAGGACAAGGCATCTAACTTAAGAAGTAAGAAAAGAATGACGGAATTAATTTTAAAAAAGGGAAATTGTAATAATAAGCACAAAAATTAGTGAAATGGAAAGTAAAGGTATACTACAAAGGAACAACACACCCAAAGTTGGTGTTTTGGAAAGACTAATAAAATTGGCAGACTTCAGCAAGATTAATTAAGAAAAAGGAATAGAAAGCACAGATGAGTACTATTAGTGGTAAAAATTGATCATAACCATTACAGAGATTACATTTTATGTGAAAGAATATAAAGAAACTATTATGAAAATAAATGTAAAATGTAAATAACCTAAATAAATTCCATACACATATAAATAACTTACATAAAACTTAACATACATAAAACTTATACATAAAATTCAGCAAAAGTGATATAAATGTTCTTTCTGGAGGCATGCTTTGTCTCAAAACTTCTCTGCTCAACTTGCAAGTTTAATACATATAATGCTGCTTTTCAAGTTATTGCAGAAGTAAAATGGAAAATGAGAACTGAGAGAGTACAGGAAGTGAAGAGTTGAAATTTACACCTATGGTTCATCTTCAGTTGGTAAATCACTTTGAAATTTGCACAGAGTCCCAGGTCTAAGATTATGACCATTATTATACAGTCTGGAAGAACACGAAATAAAAATCCTGGTTGCCACACCTTTGTTAAGTCCTTTGAGTGGATTAAGATGGGTCCCTATAAACCCTCTTCAATTAGAATGGTTCAGGGAGTAAGACTAAGACAAGAATCCTGTTAAGCTCAAAGGACTATAATTGTGTTTAGAGGGAGGTCTCACAGAGAAAATAGCATGCCTCATTTTCCATAGTGAAGAGAATCATTTTTTTTTAAATACTGGAAGAATTGTTTCCAAAAATGCCAACAATCTGGATTACAAGAGGCTGTGATTGTTCAATACAGCTAGGCTGCAAACATCTTATAGACAGGCAGTAGACTGAGAAATCCCCTCTTCAGATGTGGCTAAGGAAAACTATGAGGAGGGATGATCCAAACAGTTCAGGTAAGAGCCAAGGTGAACTGTGGACTGGGGAACTGCTCCCAGGAACAACGACCACAGTCTAATCAAGAAACGCTTCCTCCCTCCAGAGTAGTGGAGTTCACTGCATTTTCTCAGAGGAATTTCAGAATTGCTATGGACTACTAAAAATTAGAACTTCCAATTCTTCTTCTTTCTAATGCAGGTATTTATTTAGAGTCTACTAACTCTGTTCACTATTATAGATGGTGCAAGGGAGATGCACGTAGGATGCCCTTTTTGTACTTAGGTCCCAGAAGTAAGGGACATGACTCTAGACATGATGTAGGTCACTAGATCCCAGACTAAGAGCCTAATACCATAATTAAATGAGATTTTTCAATGTCTTGGTGAGTGTATTTTACTTGTAGAAGGAAGAAAATTTTTGTTACCAAAAGTGTTGACTATAGTAGGCTATTATTTATTAATAATGACTTGTTGCCCTTCTGTCATCGTCAAACTTCTCTAAGGGACAGAATATAGTCTCACCTCATTGATGCCGACTTGGTCATGTGACTTGCTTTGGCCACTGAGAAATGAGAAAATGTGATGTCTGTCACATTTGGTTTGACTCATGCCTCTAATGCTCCTAGCCTCAGTTGTGAACACAGCACATGCCAAATATGAGTTGCTTTTTCAGCCTGGTTTCTAGAATGAAAGGGAAATTGGAGCAAAGCCCAGTTGAGCCAACCAAGACAATCAAAATTATAATATAGCAGGAAACATGAGCAAAAAATAAATGATATTTTAAGCCATTGAAATAATGGAGTTATTACTACAGCAGTAGCTGATACTTGCCAACTTGGGTCCTGAGACTAGTATAAACTTATTATCAAAACAAAGAAAGAAAAAGAAAAAAAGAAAATATATAGGTCTGGGGCACCTGGGTGTGTCATTGTGTTAAGCATAGGACTCTTAATTTCAGCTCCAGTCATGTTCTCAGGGTTGTGAGATGGAGCTCCTTGGGCTCTGCACTGAGCAGGGAGTCTGCTGGAGGTGTTCTTTTGATCTCGTTCTCCCTCTCGCCCTGTTAATGCTTGCTCTATCTCCCTCTCAAATAAGTAAATCTTTAGAAATTAAAAAATATATAGGTCATCTCATTCATACATATATATTAAAAATCTAAACAAATATTGTCAAACTGAATCTAGCATTGCATAAAAGAGATAATACCCAATGACTAACCCCAAGTTTATTCCAGGAATGCAATTTGGCTCAATAGTAGAAAATATATTCATATAACTTATTACATTAAAAGAACAAAAAAAAAATCAGATGATCACTATAGATGTAGAAAAGGGATTCAATAAAATTCAACCTTCATTTATAATAGTAATTTTAAGAAGGCTGTCAGAAAAGAGGATTGTCCTAAATTTTACAAAACATATGTATGATAAACCTATAGCAAACATAGACTCAGTATTAAAATAATTTCTTTTAATGTCAAGTAAAACACATTTATTGGATGATCTAGTAAATTATATAAAAAACTTTTTAAAATGAAAAAATAAGTATTGGAAATAAACAAAAATATCCTGTTTCATAGGTATTATGAGAAAGAGCTATTTGAAAAAAATGAAAAATGTTGTTTCTAATTTTTACCTATTTTTTCATATATTGTATATTGTCTAAGACTGTATATGTTAAAAAAGTAAGGAATCTTCAAATAATATATTCAATCTTAAAAGAAGATTATGCAAGTTTGTTAAATGTAACATTTATAAATGAAAGCCAGTTGGATTTTATATACCCAGTAACAAACAGAAAACGGAATTTAAAAAAAATACAATTTAGAAGATCAACAAAAACATAAGATATACAGAAATATATCTAACATGTTTTGTGTAAGACCATTAAGTGAATAGTTTTAAAATCTGAAAGCCATAGAAGAGATCACATAGATGGAAGAACCAATCATGTTCATCAATAGGGATAATATTTTAAAGATGATTAACTTGTCCCCAAATTAAGCTCTAGATAAAAATGCAGTTCCAACTGGAATCCCAGGAGGATTTTTGTGAAACTTCTAAAATTTATAAGGATAGCAAATGGCTCAAAATAATCAAAACACTACTAAAGAAACTAATCCTACCAGATAATAAGACTTTTTAGGAAGTTCTGGTAATGAAGACAAGGTGGCATTGGTGAAGGGATAAACAGAAAACTGAAGAATGCAAAGCCTACAAATTGTACTACATTAAAATTAAGAATAAACATCCAAGTGGGGTTTCTAGGCCTGGGGGTGGGAGAATGGGGAGCAACTGTGTAATGAGTATGAAGTTTCCTTTTGGGAGTGAAGAAAATTCTGGACCTAGACAGAGGTGATGGTTGCACAACATGGTGAATGTACTAAATCTCACTGAATCATTAACTTTAAAATTAACTTTTGTGTTAAGTAAAATTCACCTCAATTAAAAAAAATATAATAATAATAATAATAAACAAGGGACACCTGGGTGGCTCAGTGGGTTAAGCCTCTGTCTTTCGCTCGGGTCATGATCTCAGGGTCCTGGGATCCAGCCCCACATCAGGCTCTCTGCTCAGTGGGGAGCCTGCTTCCCTTCCTCTCTCTCTCCCTGCCTCTCTGCCTACTTGTGATCTCTCTGTCTCTCTCTCTCTGTCAAATAAATAAATAAATAAATACATAAAATATTTGGGGAAAAAATAATAATAATACCCCAAAAGAATTTCTGCTTGTTAAGAAATATAATATTGTAAAAAAGGTAACTTGCCAGCTGAGTGAAATATTGCAACACAAATCAACTGACAAAGAATTAAATTCCAGAATATATAATGTCCTCACATGGACATGCTTTTACAGAAAAACCATCATGCCTTTCCCACAAACATGCAAAAGGTGACCAATATCCTTAAATCTAATTTAAAATCTAATTTAAACCTAATTTAAAATCTCAAGGGACAGAATTGCACACCCACCAGATTAACAATAACAATAGTAATAATAATAATTCCATAATATAATAATAATAATAAAGTCTCAAAATACCAAATTTTAGCCACAACATGAAGCAATGTTGGATCTTGTATACTACTGACTGGATTACAAAATGCTGCAACTTCTATGGAAACCTATTTGGAATTACCTCTAAAGATGCTCTTTTCCTGTGTTCCAACTATTGCACCCTTAAGTAAGTACTCAAGAGAAACTTACACATATGCCCCAGAGGATATTGTTTATAATAGCAAAAAATTAGAAACCATCTAACTGCCCATCAACAGTAGAATGTGTAAGAAACTGTACATTCAGAGCTTGGTAAACTGTATAATAATGAACAAGAATGAATTTTGCCTATACATATCAATGTGAATAGTTCTCAAAATTCAATGTCAAACAAAAAAGCAAGCAGTAGGAGAATTTTATTTTGCAGGAGTCTATTAACTAAATGTTATAATTGCAAATTAAAAACCATAAATTAGGAATACATATATAGTAATATTTTATTTGTTTTACTTAAGATTTTATTTTTAAGTACTCCCTACACCCAACATGGGGCTCAAACTCATAACCCTGAGGTCAGGAGTCACTGACCAAGCAGCCAGGTGCTCCGTATGGTAATATTTTAAAGAAAAGTGAGAGACTGATTAACAGAAAACACAGGATAGTGGTTACTTTCATGGGGGAGAAAAGGAGATCCATATAAGAATGGATAGGAATAGAGGATATGGATCTCAAGGGAGATCCATATAGGAAGGGGAACATAGGAGGTTCAAAGTCACTGGGATTGTCCAGTTCTTATGCTGGTCAGTGCAAGTTTGCTCATTTTATTACTATCTATTAACATTCTTTAAAATGTGCTTATACATTTTACTTGTATATGCTATGCATGCTGTATCTCACAATTTTTTAAAAAGCAAAAAGAAAAACTTGGAGAGATCACAAGTATATTCCAGTTGGACAAAGTAAAGCCAATCCAGAATGTGCTATGAATATGTATTTGTGATTTTGGAAGAAAAAATTAAATACCCAATGATACAACATTTTATATGGATTCCATAAATGCTTATCAGTTTCCGTGAAGGAGTCTCAGGTATGCCACAGTTTCTCAAAGTAAAATTACTACTGTATTCTTTAGGACTCTTTTGGTTATAAATGAGAGAAACCTAAAAACCTAACTATCTTGGGCAAATGAGTAAAATGTATTGGAACATTCACGGGATCCTGAGAAGAACAAGGGTGCATCTAGCCTCAGCAATCACACTTCTAACATAGAATCAAAAAGTTATAATTCACATTTTGCTTAAGATGGATTTTTTAGGTTCTTAAACATACAATGAAAGGAATCCTAAATAATACAATTGGTAAATTTACTTTCAACAAGACTCTTTTGCTGTCTTTTGTCTCTGTTTAACTCCATGTGCCCGCTTCCTTCTCCCATATCAGTATTCTGTACAAGGCAAGAAATATGATTGATGGCTACCCCAGGGCTTCATATCTCCAAGCTTCCACCAAGTTTTAAAATCTCAGGGAAAGGTTCTGAATGGCCCAGGCTAAGTCAGACACCCATCCCTGCTAACAACTGTAAGCAGGGGGTGGGTAGGATCTGTAAGAAGGTGGTGACACCACCAAGTCAAGTCCCATTGCTTGAATGAGAGGGAGGTTCCATCTCACCGCTTAGTGTTCAGCTTAAATATTACCTTTTCAGAAATGCTTTTCCTAACTACACCATCTACAGTGGGTGCCCTCCTCTTATCCTCTCTCATAGCACCTTGTTGCTTTTGTAGCACTTACCACAATAGGTAGCTCCTATTAGTTTTATTTTATTTATTATGTATTTGTTTTATTTGTTTACCTGGTATGGTAGGCAAAATCATGCCCTCCCCCAAAGATGTCCACATCCTAATCCTCAGAACCTGTGAATAAATTTCTTTGCACGAAAAAAGGAACTTTGTAGATATGATTAAGGCTTCTGCTTGTGATGGGGAGATTATCCTGGTGGGTCCAATCTAATCATGGGAATCTTAAAAGCCAAGGACCCTTCCCCACTGTGGTCACAAAGAGATGTGAAACAAAGGAAAGGTCAAAGGAATGTGACACAAGAAGGACTTGCTCTGATGTTGTTGGCTTTGATGATGGAGGAAGGGAGGCCATGAGTCAAGGAACATGGGTGGCCTCTAGAAGCTGGAAAAAAAAAATAAGGAAATGAATTCTCTCTTGCAGCCTACAGGAAGAAATGCACCTTGATTTTAGTCTCTGTGAGACCTGTGTTGGACTTCTGACCTACAGAATTGCAAGATAATAAACTTGTGCAGTTTTAAGCCACTAAATTTGTGGTGATTTGTTACAACAGCAATAAGCAACTAATATCTTTGGCCATTGTCTTTTATTAGAATGTAGAGGGGGCACCTGAGTGGGTCAGTTGGTTAGGCGGCTGCCTTCTGGCTTGGGTCATGGTCCCAGGGTTCTGGGATCGAGTCCCACATCGGCTCCTTGCTCAGCGGTGAGCCTGCTTCTCCCTCTCCCTCTGCTTCCTGCTCCCCCTGCTTGTACTTGCTCTCCCTCTCTCTGAATAAATAAAATCTTAAAAAGAAAAGAAGAATGTAGTCTTCAAGAAAGGGGGACTATTTCTATCTTTTTCATCTTCATGCACAGTAACTAGCACACACATGTCGAATGAATAAATAGATTAATTAAATGAATGAACTAAGAAATTTGTGCCTCATATCCAAAGGTTCATCTTGCAGTCTTCATAGGAAGTGTTTATCTTCCCTCTATGGGAGTTACAAATGTGGAGAATCAAATAGAAATTGAAGCTGATGATCTCAAGTTTCTCTCTATGGGTCAGAAGGGAAAACTTTGGCTGAGAGAATGTGAAAAATGAGCCCTCTTCTGTAAAGAGAGAAGAATTATGCCAAGCCAAGAGAACAATCAAAGATGCTAGCAAATCATAGAGCTGGGACAGCACTTATTCTCTATTTGAGCCTTCAGATGGGATGTATTTTCAGTCAGCTGATATTTCCTATTCAATTTCCAGAAAGTTCCCACTGTCACAAGCCTGGTAAAATACTGGGTCATCCACATCAACTCCAAAATGGTTTCTTTTCCGGTGCAGTCAGATTTTATGATTTATACTCATTAATGGAAACTAGTAACTTTTCCAGAAGAAAAATGATGGCATGTTCTGAGGAATGTATCCTTTTTCAGGCAATTTGTTTTTGAAGAGGAAGTTCAAATTACTGATCAGATAATTCACTCTGTCTCTATGGGTTCAGCAATAGAATACCTTTAGTACTCAGAACCTGCTAGTTAAAACTGGCAGCTCTTTTCACCAGGGATAATAATTGTGTCACAAAATGAGCCAGGTCACTGTAAGGAAGGGGTTAAAGAAATGTTGTCTGAGACAGACGCAGAACCATTGAAATACAATAAAATGTATGCAGCAAAACAAGTTGCTGGAGGGCTAAAAGAATGGGTCTTGACTGTTTTCATGTAAAACTTTTGTTTCTACCCCATATCCTTAACCAAAGTCATACACACACACACACACACACACACACACACACACACACACATCTATCTCTATATCTATCTATCTCTATATATCTCTCAGCAGTAGCTAACATATACTTTCTTACTTAAAACATGTACATATGGAATGGCTTTGCATGGTGGTCCAGCCAACTCACGAAGCTCCAGGCAGAGAAAATTGTGCCTTATCCCAGAGTCCAGGGCACCCACTGGCAATAAATCATTATTCCCATCTGCAGATGAACTCCACATCTGAATTAGCCTTACTCTCACTTTCTTCTTCCCTTTCCTTCTACCAAATATTCTTAGATCCTTGAATTTCCATCTCTCTTCATGGTAACTGTGGAGGAAATGATTTTGGATGGAATTAAGTGGGCACAGGTGGTATGTAGTACATACTAGCTCCCAGCATAACATCTGCTTCAGATTCTTCAAAGCTTCTTATTTTTACAACAGTCCTCTTTGTCTGTTCTCTCTTTTTTGTAGTTCTGCTGGGTTGTTTTTTTTCTTCCTATTTCAAGTCTCTGGAAGAAAGAGCAAATGGGGTGGAGGACAGAGAAATTTCCATATGCTTCATCAGATGATAGCATGTGGTTATGTCTGTTGATCTATGATGGCTCACACTTTCTAGACCAGCACTGTCCAAGAGTGCTTTCCGTGAAGATGGGAATGTTCTGTATCTGCACTAGGTCTGTCTACTAAGTCCATCATTCTACTAAGCACTTAAGATGTAGCTGGTCTAATGACTAATTGAGTTTTTTATTTTGTTTAATTTTAAGTAATTTAAGTTTAGCTATCTGTGGCTAGTAGCCATCATGTGGGGCAGCACAGTTCTCAACATACGATGAGCACTAGAGAATTCTAGTTCACTTTTTTCTGTATGTTGTTCTTTATACATTATACTTGATTTACTGAAGATAAAATCCTTGAAGGTTAAAGTTTGCATCTCAAACATTAGTATGTTCCTAAACATAACCACTCTCTCTCTCTCTCTTGCTCTCCTGAAGTTCATTCATACCTTGTTTCCCCTATTACTTTTATTCTCATCTCAGTCATATCCCAATTACTTACACACATACATACACACACACACACACACCAGAACACTAAATGTCATGAAGAAAGAAGTATCTGTCATTCCCATGTATATTGCTTCTGGAAAAAAAAAATGTGAGCGAAAAGTGGGAAATGCATGATGGCTACTCTCCTAATATCTTCAAATGTAAATATTAGGGAAAGTTTATAAATCCAGGGCACTGTGTACATGCAGAATCATGAGTTGCAGCTCATTACAGAGTACTTTTGCAATGACAATGCTTTGTCCAAAGTGAAATGTGTGATGAAATGTTACCATTAACAAGGGAAGGAAAAGCAAAACAGAATTAGAGATTTTGTTAGGTTTAGACCTTTAATAACTTCAGAGTTGTGTGAAATGCTTTTTTTTTTTTCCATCAAGGGATATTTTTATTAAGCCATTGCTGGTCAAGTGAATGTTTGATAAATAGCTTATTTTTATTCCTAAGTGGTAGGCTGGACTGTGTAACTAATAAAGCCTGTTGTTCTACAGTCCTGCCGACTATCTTTCTATCATAGAAACAAAGATAGTTACACGCTGTTTTGAATCCAACCAGATCCAAAACCTCCCATCAGAAGTTAAGATTTAGTTTCTAAATTTGGTATCCATAGTTTCTCAAATGTGACTGCTAACAAGAAGAAGAATTTCATTACAACAGAACATTTCTTAGGAGAACTAGCATGCTGTTTTAGTGGTTCCTTCCTATTGAATAGCTGTCTCCACCAGCAAATACCAACATGACAGGTTTCACCATATTCCTTCAAAGTTCAGCTATGGCCCTAACATTCTTCTTAGTAATGTTTTGGTTTCACTAGGAATCAGAGCTGAAATAGGATTGGTGTATTTGGTTTATTGCAGAGGTATACTCACACTTATATGCCAGTAGGCAGGTAATATAGGAAAGGGAAGGTAATCAATGGGGAGTGTATAATTAAGCCAGCTACTATTTTGAGTGACTGGAGTTTAATCCCAGGAATTATATGGGATACAGTGTAAAAATTGGATAAGGGACAAGGACATTAGGGTACGTATACTTCCATAGCCATTAGTCACTGGTTAAGGAATCCCTTGGAGGGTATGTTAATTTCCAGACACATCATTTGGGTGAAGTTCGTTCTTCTGACAAAGAGCAGGAGCTGGACATGAGAGGCAAGGCTGGCATGCACAGGAAGGTGAATGGTTCCGAGGGCATACGGTCAGAGTTTTGACAGAATCTGCTACGTAAATATTATATGAGATGGAATTCTTAAGGAATAGCAATTTTACAGCGCCTGGGTGGCTCAGTGGGTTAAGCCTCTGCCTTCAGCACAGGTCACGATCTCAGGGTCCTGGGATCTAGTCCCGCATCAGGCTGTCTGCTTGGCAGGGAGCCTGCTTCCTCCTCTCTCTCTCTGCCTGCCTCTCTGCCTGCTTTTGATCTCTCTCTGTCAAATAAATAAAAATAAAATCTTTAAAAAAAAAAGAATAGCAATTTTATAGAGTTCATTTTAGTTATTCCAAATACTGCATTTTCTAGCTGAAAGAACTGTTCTAGAATTTGGTGGTTCTTCCATATTTGTTTTAAGATTTAATGATTTTAATGATGATCTCCCCATATTTCTAAGAATAAGGAGAATTCTTACTTATTTTGTAGAGAAGCTACTTTATATCCTTGATGTTTTTAGCCACATGAATTTTCCTAATTTGCTTAAATTTTTATTCATATGAAATAACCTGAACTTTCAAAATATTCTAGGTTTGGATCCACTGATGAACATGCCCTATGTAGCAATGGCATAGAACTCCATGAAAGTCCAGTAGTGATATCAATGTATCCTACATTGATAAGATATATCAAGAGAGAAGACATGAAGAATGTGAAGCTTTCATCTAAGTCTCATGTGTATATTGACTTAGTATACTCAAGACATGAAGTGATTAAACAGTAAAACCACATAGCTTCACTCAGGCACACGCAAAATTATCATAGAATCTACTTGTCATAGATCATACTCAACAAAGAAGTTTCTCTCTCAGAGAAAATCAGGACTTTATGTAACATCCAAGGTAAGCTGCATGAAGCAGACCACCCAAGCCCTATCAATGAAGATGATACAAATTCGGTAAAGAGTGTCCACCATGATGAAGTATGTAAGGGAAATTACCATGAAAACCATTCACAGAACCACAAAACAGAAGAGAGAGGTGTGATCAGGAGTCACCAAGCAGAACCGAAATGAAGGCCTAAGAGGCAAATTCAAGCATCCAACTGAGCACAGGCACTTCTAGAGGCCTGGTTAGCAGAGGAAGAGGCCAGAGTGAGGATCTTCCCAGAAAGAAAGAAAAAAAATGCAAAGAAGGATAAAGGAAGGGAAAAGAACTAGTAGGGATGAAAAGTGGCTCAGAGTCTCATCTGGGAATGCTAGTGACCATTGGGGGCTCACATGGCCTTGGCCAGTCCTTCCCGCAGTCACTGGAATATGGAAGGAGAATCATGTGCAGAGGGCCTCTTTGACAGGAGCTGTGTTCTGGTCAAGAGAGAGAGCCAACCTAAGGTAACTCTGCTGGGAGGGGACCTGGGAAGGAACATTCACCAATCTTACTCTTCATCTCCTTTGGTCTTCTGCCAGCGTTCTCCCTCTCGTTGCTAAATCTAGCTATCCTGGTAGTCTTTTGATGGAGTCCAAACAGGAAGCTTTCTGTGGAAGAAAGCAAGGCAGAGAAATGTAAAGAGTGGACTCTGTCAAGCATCAGTGGCTACGTCTGTCTGTACATTCTGGGTAGCAAGACCTGTCTATCTTTCCTACATTCCCTTAATTATTCACTTAGTCAACAAAGATATTTAAACATCATGTTAATACTTGTAAAAAGTGGGAGTGGCTGTGGTGTTGCAGATGATTTAAATACCCAGCGAGAGGGGACTGTTAAATGTGGGTACATCAAAGCATGGAGTTCTCTGCAGGTGGTAATAATGTACAGTATTCAAATAGTTGTGTCAACTCTTGTTTTCACTTCAATATACTGGCAGGGCCACATTTGGAAGGAATTAAGATGGTAAACAACCGAACCATTGGTCTAAAGGCAAAAAGCATTTCATTCAGACAGGTGTGGGCAATTTTCTAAGTGCTTGTGCGAATTCCTTTCCAACTCCTATGTTTGAAAAAATATTCTCAAATTCTTTGGTTCAGAGTTCTAGTTTAATTCTGATTTCCTTTTTTTTCTGGCAGTCAATATACAAATTTGATATCAGAGAAGACTGTTTCAGTACAAATATTAGAAACAATCTACACATAAAGCTTAAGTTGTTGCAGAATAAAAATAACACCAACTTGCCCTGTATCCATTTACTCTGTCTAATTATTTTCTACTTCTTACTTTGCGGTATTTTATCAAGTCGTCTTAGAATCAACAACTAATACAGGTGTCAAATTTTAGTCAAGTCTTAATACAATAGCAAAGTGTACATAGGACATATAAAACAAGATCCCTGCAGCAGCATGAATGAGAATAACTTTGACCCCACTTACCCAGGTCACGTTTCAGGGAGAATAAACGATAACTCTTCTAACCTAGGTCACAATGATCTTGGTAAGTCCCCAGGCCACAGTGGCTTCCAATTGTTCTTTGTACCAACCTGAACTGACCAGCCTTGTTGTCTTTCTAACTAGAAGCTTTTCTGGAAAGGCCACAAGGATTAAACTCTTTATCTAAATGATGAGACTTCAACTACAGGCATTTTATGTTGCAAAAAGACAGATTAAAGTCAAATATTAATATTTGCCATCGCACTATGGCAAAATATATGAGTTAGTGTGTTTGAACTGACATAAATGCCCTTATATACTAGCACATTTTATGTGAGGTCATATAAATGAGAAGAGATCATTTGTAATAAAAATAAACATAATATTCACTATTGTTAACATTCTCAGAAAAAATTGGCATTTGCTTTTTATGGCATTTGTTCAATACTCCTCCAACTGACAGAGGGTTTTACTCTCCCCAGAGGAGAGAGAAGTGAAATCTTCCTGGAGAAATAGTGTGTTTATTGTGGGTAGGTGCCTCTATTTACTTAGTCTAGTGAAATGCTATGACAAATTTCCTTCTGCAAGAGAAAACTGACATTATGTAGACAAAACCCAGGTAAATTGTAACTGTAAATCATCCCTTCTTACGTATTAAGGTGCTCTTTGTGGGTTATTCAAAAAGTGAGTTTACAGAGTTATTCTTAAGAAACCAATTTTATTACAAGGTAAGAAATCACTGTAAGTATTTAAACAACTAATCAATACTTTCCAACATTATCCCCTCGCCAATTCGAGCATCACTCTTCGTTTAGGACAAGCTTTCTGGCTGTGGTTGAATAAAATAATGGGACCGTAGCACTCATAGTCTTCTGTTCATGTAGCATTAGAGTTTCCTGCAAACTTCGTCCTGTTTTGCCACCCTTTGTATACCTTCTAAAGAGTTCAACAAATTGTCATAAGTTTTTTTTTTTCCGAGTTAATTTTTTTATGGCACACACTTTGTCCATAGAGGTGGGGGAGAGGGGGAACACATGTTTAGGATTGTGGCCATTTTAAACTAAGGGGATGCCAGATCACAAACAGTCTTGCAGCTGATCCACTTTGCAATGTTGTCACACATGCCTAACAAAATATTGTACTACCGACACAATCGTTGTATTCTGCACTGGTAATTAACCTTGTAGAGTTATTTTAAACAAGCCTCATGCATATGTCATAAAGCAAATGACAAATTAAATGTTCAGATGTGATTACGAAAGCTATTTTCCTTTTGGATTTAATTCTGTTCCTGCTGAAGCCTCTGTTAAGTCGCATTTTATAGATGCATGATGCTAGAAAGAACTTGAAAGACCCCACATACCCTGTACGTTTTTGTTTTTGTTTTCTTTGTTTTGGGGTGAGGCCCAGGGCAGTGATGTGATTTGCCCAAGGTTACACAGCTGGTTTGCGGTGGAATCAATAATAGAGTCTCCTGATCTTGCAGTGATTACTCATTGCTCTGGCCTTTGTCCTGGAGGATTAAACATATGGCCCTAAGTGAGGAGAGGAAATATTTGGCCTTATGGATTAAAAACAAGCTTATGTATTTGCCTCTGAAAAATGTCCAAGATTCACTCCTGTTCTCCTCTTTGCCTTTTCATTTACTTCCACATTAACCCAACATTGTCCAGGAACATTATTAATCTTCTAAACTCTTCAAAACCTCAAAATTATATTTGTCTGAACAAATACCATTTGGCTTGGTCCGTACACTTCAATACCATCACTTGCGCTATCTCAGTCATTTGTGTTCTAGCACCCTAAGCTGAGGTGATAAAAATAAAGCTTCTCTTTGGAAAAGGGCACATGAAGATACAGGCAGACTAGGAGACCTGTAGTACTTCCAGTCAAGGAGCTGAATATACATAGGCTGAATGTCATGGTCACATATACGTGTGGGGGAATAGCTAAATGAAAACACACTGGGAAAACAGAGACCTTTGTTTTCATTCAACTTGCTACCTATTCATTTTTAGGACCTAGAGCCATATTTATCAGGGTTGACACATGGGCCCACATCATCTTCACTTTGTTCCTAATATTTCACTCCACAGTTAGTGTATCTGTGGCAAAGGTGATTTAATACCACCGAAATGTTCATCTAACCACTTCAGTCTTTGGCTATCATTTTCACCTTCATGGTCTAAAATTCAGGGATTTAGCCCCAAACTACATATAATTAGTGATAAAATTAATGTAATCATTCTTTGTTCCAATCTCATACAGCAACTTCTCCTGATCCTGAAATGCCATTTGAAGTGGAAAAAACCATAATGAGTTATGTGTTTGTGACAAAAAGGAAGCTGAGAGATAGATAAGAAGAACAAATTTGGAGGGATTTTCACAATGATTACTTCTAATCTACTTCTTCCATAGTTTCAGCTTGGGCTTTAACACTTTGCAAAGATGTAGCAGGTAGCTGACACAGCCCCACTTCCTTACACCAGTTTCACTTGGCTGGTTGCAGGTAGAATGGAATATCTAATAAATGGACCATAAAATAAATACTCACTTTTCTCCTGGCACAAATGACCACATCTAAGCCATATATGTACATCACAGGGTTGGTGGAAAGATACACAAATAAGCTGGTGAAGGGCGAGGAACCACTTGACAGAAGTAGAGAGATGAATTCTATTTCTCATTCTTTATGCTTTGGGACAGGAGCTCATTATTTCCTTGACTTTATTTCTTTGAATTCTAAGTACATTTGGTACACATGCACATACATTCACACTTCCTTCAAATGTCCTCACATTCCCTCAAATGACAGCACTTAAAGGAAGAAACTCTTTTATTTATTATTTCCAGCTAAAATATTTCTATTTTATAATTAATATCCATGTGGCCAGGAGGACTGTGAGGGTGGTAGCATTGTAGACAGATGCTGACACGTCCCTCCTATATGGTCTCAACCTTCACATCTACACACCAAAGGCTGCTTACCACAAACACCTGTGACTCTCTGTCTGGGCTCTTTTCTGGTCAAGAAGCCATACTCAGCCCATTTGCAGCTCAAACCAGAAGTGTCAGAGAATTCATACCCTTGGAAGCAGACCTCAACAAATCAGCTTCTTCAGCCCTCAGCTGAGATAACTCTGAAGCATGTCCTATGTTGTCTCCCTTGGTTCTCCAGCAGGACTGAGCTCCAGCTGACCAACAGTAGTAAACTTACTTAATAACCTATCCTTATGGGCTTCCTTCCCTTCCCTGTCTTACTTTTTTACAACTATATAGTGTTTACCATGATCACCTTATAAACAAGCTACTTGCATTGGACTCCTTGTCTCAGAGCTGGTGTTTGGAAGAATGCAGACTGAAACAGGCATTGTGGTTGAAAAGTAGAGCTCTGTATTAACCTGGAATTCATTCCAACCCTAGTTCTACTGTTTCCTAACTATACAATCAGGATCAAGTTAATCAAAACTCCCTGAACTTCATTTTCCTGGTCTTTAAAATAAGAGTAGGAATAATAAAGTTATTGAAAAGATTAGTCGAGATAATATAGATAAAGTGTTTATCACAGTAAATGGCACATAACATGCATTTAATGCATGTTAACTCTTTATTCCAGTTATCTATTACTGTGTAACAAATTAACTAACACTTAGTAACCTAAAAGAGCCATGATTTTGCAGAAATGACTCCTCTGGGTGGCTCCCCCTTGGAGCCTGTTGTGCAGTTATGGTTGAAAAAAGGCCAAGAGTCATTTGAAACCTTGATCAAGTTGGACGTCCCACATGGCTCATTCAAAAGGAAGCAGTGCTCTGGATGCTGGTGCTGTCAATCAGAGCACCCATGCCTGGCATTTTTGTATGATTTTGGCTTCTCACATTTTTATATGAAAATGAAAGGGAACTTCCCAAAAGTGAAGGTTACCAGAAACCAAGGTACAAACTGCTTACCTTTCTTGACCTAGTTTCAGAAGTCATACTTCTTCACTTATACCACATTTTATTGGCTACAACTAATACTTGAAAGCCAGTCCAGCTACAAAGGGAGAGGAATTGGACCTCAGTTTTTCATGGGAGAAGTATCCAAAACTTTTAATCTGTATTACTATTATTATTATTGTTACCACTTATCAGGATCACTTGCTTCTGGCTGTAAAAATTCACCAACTATTGCTGGATTAATTAATACAATCAATACAGTTATGTACACATCATCCCATTATCACTCTCATTCAATCAGTTGTCAAGCCTTATCTATTCCGTTCAATCCACAGTCATCCTTAATAACATATATAGCATCTTTAGGTCTGTTCCATTTTCTCCCTCATTACTGACCCAACCCTTGTGATTTGTGCCTGAGTTATCTTGCACCTGCACCTTTGTGATAGGTTTATAACTGGTCTTCTGATCTCCAGCCTTTTTGTCCTATTCATCTTGCACTTGGCCCTCAGATTAATCTTCCTAGGGTTTAACCTTAATCATGTTTAAATTCTGCTCACAATTCTTCAATGTTCTCTCATTGTCTACATAACAAAATCCAAACCCTTGGAATTCAATATGAAACACTGGGAAATATGGAAAAATTAAGGCTAAAAATAATAACAAATGCTTACATTAGAACAGACATTATCTTAATTGTTTTATAGATATTTATTTGCCTAATCCTTACAAAAACCTTATGAAGATACTATTATCTCATTTTACACTAAGGATCAACTTACAGCTGCTTGATATCCAAGCTAATCATTCCATCCATCCCTGCTTTCTCTCTATACCCTCACCAAACATAGAGAAATGTTGAATAAACAATAGTATGTTCTAAATATAATAGCCAAATGTAAAAAAGATAAAGAAATCACCAAGGGATTAGAAACAAAGAAGGACCTGAAAACCTAAATGTCTAGTCAGTGCCATTGCAACCCTATCATTTGGTGATAGGGTTTGAACTCACAAAAGTGAATTTTTGTGACTCAAAAACTGTATGGTTTCAACTCACAAAAGTGGAGGAACTGGAACTGGAAACCCAAAGAATGCTTTCCTTGAGGAAAAAAAGAGATTAGAAAATCTGTTTTTTGAGCCAGTAAGAATTTAGTATCTACTCTGAGCTCTTCATGGGAAAAAATACTTCAATGAAAATTTAAGATCTCAAAACTGTGCCACATGCAGGTGTAGGGTATAAATGTAGATATCATAAATCACAGAGAAAGCCCTAAAATAAATAATCAATATGGATATTATCCTAAAATGATGATGGCTTTGGCCCTGAGTATATGAGGGCCATATACACAGAGGAAACAAAAAGCCCTCTAATCTACTTAAGAGTCTCTCCCTCTGCCTCTGCCCTTCCCACACTTTCTCTCTCTCTCCATTTCTCTCTCTCTCAAATAAATAAATAAATAAATAAATAAATAAATAAATCAATCTTTTAAAAAATGAAGTGCCTTGGTGGCTCAGTCAATTGAGCATCCAACTCTTGGTTCCAGCTTAGGTCATGATCTTAGGGTTGTAAGTTTGAGCCTTGAGTCAGGCTTTATACTCAGCTGAGAATCTGCTTGATATTTTTTTCTCTCTCCCTCTCCCTCTGCCCCATGCTTGCTCTTTTGCTGTCTCTGAAATAAATAAGTAAATCTTAAAAAAAAAAATAAAAGCTACCCTTCAGGGACATTTATATAAAAGCACATGAGACTCAAAGGAAAAAATGTCTTTGCTAAAGATAAACTCACAATATAATTTAAAAATTAAAACATTTTGAAGAAGCAGTACACCATTAGAAAGATTCAGAAGGTACCTCAAAGAGATATAATAATAATAAGAAGAAGAACAAAAAACAACTTTTAAAATAATAATACTTAAAAGAGGGGAGAAACAAGATGATGAAGGACTAGGAGACTTAATATCATTGGATCCCAGCAGTTCAGTTAGATAGTTATCAAACCATTCTGAACACCTACAAACTCAACAGGAGATTGAAGAGAAGAAGAGCAGCAATTCTAGGAACAGAAAATTGACCACTTTCTGGAAGGTAGGATGTGTGGAGAAGTGAATCCGAAGTGACAGGAAGATAGACCGTGGGGGAGGGGTTGGCTCCCGGCAAGTGATAGAGCAGCAGAGCACAAAATCAGAACTTTCACAATCTGCTCCACTGAGGGACGTCACTCCAGCACCTAAGTGGGGGGTGTGGGGAATAGCCCTCTCAGGTAGAGTGGTCTCAGGACCCGTGGGGTCACAGAAAGACCCAGGGTGCCTAAGTGTGGCAGAGCTCCCAGGTATCAGATTGAGGAAGCCAGTTGCAGAGACGGAGCCAAAAGATGGGCTCTCAGCTCAGGGTTACCTTAAACCATGATCTGAGGCACAGTTGGGCCACTGCTCTTTGATCAGGAACCCCATGGGTGGTAGATCCAGGGAGACTCAACTTCCTCTTCCAGGAGGAATGGTGCGGGAGCACACTGCAGCAATCTGCTGGGTCTGGAGACTTCAAAGGGGGCTGTGTACCAGAGACAGAAGCACTCAGTAACAGGCCAGGTGAACACGGAGTGTGGCCAGAGACTAGGGAAACAGGAGGGATTGAATGCTCTTCTCTGAGGGTGCATTGAAGAGCAGGGCCCTGAGCTCTCTGCTCCTCTGGACCAGAGATTGGGAGGCTGCCATCTTCATTCTCCTCCAAGGCTGTATGGAAAGCATTCAGGGAACAAAAGCTACCCAGAGCGAACCTGAGCAGATTTGCTCTCTGAACCAGGCCACTTAGCCTGGCCTTTGGCGAGGGCAGTGCAATTCCACCTTGGGCAAAGACATTTTAGAGTCAATGCAGCAGGCCTCTCCCTCAGAAGATCAACAAGAACATCCAGCCAAGACCAAGTTCACTAATCAATGAGAACTGTGGTACTCCAGAGCTAGGGGAAAGCAACACATAGAATTCATGGCTTTTTCCCATGATTCTTTAGTCTTTCAAAGTTAATTTTTTTTTCTTATTCTATTTTTTAAATGTTTCCTCTTTCCTATTTTAACCTTTTTAAACTATTTTATCTTATCAATACCTTTTTTAAAAATCTTTTAAAATTTTCATTGTTATAGTCATATTCTATACCTTCATTGTATTTGACCTTATTTTTTGTATACATATAGGTTTCTTTTTAAAATTGTGGGATACAGTTTCTTCTAATAAATAAAAATATACCCTAAATCTAGTGCATGGCCTTATTCTAGTCTCTAGCCTGATTATATTCTTTTCACTTTTTTCTTTTTTCAAACAATTTTTAATATTATCAATTCATTTTTTAGAATATTTTTAAATTTTCACCTTTATAGGCATATTCCATCCCTTCATTGTGTTCACACACACACACATGTTTTTCTTTCTTTAAAATTTTGGGAGAGAGTTTCTTCTAACAGACCAAAATACACCCAAAATCAAGTGTGCGGCTCTGTTCTATTCACCAGAATATATATATATATATATATATATATATATATATATATGACTCTTCATATCAGGTCTCTTCTGATTTGGTTAATATATATTTTTCTGGAGTTGTTGCTATCTTTTTAGTATTTTGTTCTCTTATTCATCTACTCTTATCTGGATGAAATGACAAGGCAGAAAAACTCACCTCAAAAAAAAGAACAAGTGGCAGTACTGATGACTAGGGACCTAATCAGTACAGATATTAGTAAGATGTCAGAACTAGAGTTTAGAACGACGATTATCAAGGTGCTATCTAAGCTCAAAAAAAAAAAAAAAAAAAAGCATGGAAGATACTAGAGAATCCCTTTCTGGAGAAATGAAAGAACTAAAATCTAATCAGGTTGAAATTTTAAAAACTACTAATGAAGTGTAATAAAAAATGGAGGCTCTTACTGCTAGGATAAATGAGGCAAAAGAGAGAATTAATGATATAGAAGACCAAATGATGAAGAATAAAGAAGCTGAGAAAAAGAGAGATAAACAACTACTGGACCATGAGGAGAGAATTCAAGAGACAAGTGATACCATAAGATGAAACAATATTAGATTGGGATCCCAGAAGAAGAAGAAAGAGAGAAAGGAGCAGAAGGTATATTGGACAAATTATAGCAAAGATTTCCCTAATTTGGCAAAGACAACAACCATCAAAATCCAGGAAGCACAGAAAACTCCCCTCAAAATCAATACAAATAGGTCAACAACCTGTCATCCAGTAGTAAAACTCACAAGTCTCAGTGACAAAGAGAAAATACTGAAAGCAGCTCAGGACAAGAGGTCTGTAACATTCAACAGTAGAAATATTAGATTGTCAGAAGACCTATCCACAGAGACCTGGCAGGCCAGAAAGGACTGGCATGATATATTCAAAGCACTAAATGAGAAAAATATGCAGCCAAGAATACTATATCTAGCTAGGCTGTCATTGAAAATAGAAGGAGAGGGGCGCCTGGGTGGCTCAGTGGGCTAAGCCGCTGCCTTCGGCTCAGGTCATGATCCCAGGTCCTGGGTTCGAGCCCCACATCGGGCTTTCTGCTCAGCAGGGAGCCTGCTTCCTCCTCTCTCTCTGCCTGCCTCTCTGCCTACTTGTGATCTCTCTGTCAAATAAATAAATAAAATCTTTAAAGAAAAAAAAAAAAAGAAAAAAGAAAATAGAAGGAGAGTTAAAAAAACTTCCAGGACAAACAAAACCTAAAAGGATTTGCAAACACCAAACTAGCCCTACAGGAGATATTGAAAGGGGTCCTCTAAGTGGAGAGAGAGCTTAAAAGGAACAGACCAGAAAGGAACAGAGACAATATACAATAACAGTCACCTTGCAGGTAATAAAGTGGCACCAAGTTCATATCTTTCAAGTTACCCTGATTGAAATGAGCTAAATGCTCCCCAAAATGGGACACAGGGTATCAGAATGGACAAACAACAACAACAACAACAAGACCCATTGAAATGCTGTCTGTAAGAAACTCATTTAGACCTAAAGACATCTCCAGATTGAAATTGAGGGGGTAAAAAACCATTTACCATTCTAATGGACATCAAAAAAAAGCTGGGGTGGCAATCCTTATATCAGGTAAATTAGATTTTAAGCCAAAGACTATAATAAGAGATGAGGAAGGACACTATTTCATACTTAAAGGGTCTGTCCAACAAGAAGACTTAATAGTTTTAAATATCTATGCCCCTAACATAGGGGCAGCCAATTATATAAACCAATTAATAACAAAAGCAAAGAAACACATCTGCAATGATACAATAATAGTAGGGGACTTTAACATCCCCCTCACTGAAAAGGATAGATCATTTAAGCAAAAAAGCAACAAGGGGAAAAAAAAAAAGCTTTAAATGACACACTGGACCAGACAGACATCATAAAACATATTTAGAACATTCCATCCCAAAGCAACAGAGTACACATTGTTCTCTAGTGCACTTGGAACATTCTCCAGAATAAATCATATTCTGGGTCACAAATCAAGTCTCAACTAGTACCAAAAAATTGGGCTCATTCCCTGCATATTTTCAGACCATGATACTTTGAAACTAGAACTCAACCACAAGAAGAAAGTTAGAAAGAACTCAAATACATGGAGGCTAAAGAGCATCCTACTAAAGAACGAATGGGTCAAGCAGTAAATTAAAGAAGAATTAAAAACAATTCATGGAAACAAATGAAAATGAAAACACAACTGTTCAAAATCTTTGGGAAAAAGCAAAGGCAGTCTGAGAGGAAAGTATATAGCAATACAAGCCTTTCTCAAAAAAAGAAAGGTCTCAAGTACACAACCTAATCCTACACCTAAAGGAGCTGGACAAAAAAAAAGCAAAGAAAGTCTAAACCCAGCAGAAGAAGAGAAATCTTAAAGATAAGATAAATCTTAAAAATCTTAAAGAGAAATTTAAAGTTCACACAGAAATCAATGAAATAGAAGCCAAAAGAACAGTATAACAAATCAACGAAACTAGGAGCTGGTTCTTTGAAAGGATTAATAAGATTGATAAACCCCTGGCCAGACTTATCCAAAAGAAAGAAGAAATGACTCAAATGAATAAAATCATGAATGAAAGAGGAGAGATCACAACCAACACCAAGGAAATACAAATAATTATAAGAACATATAAGCAACTACACACCAGCAAATTTGACAATCTGGAAGAAATGGACACATTCCTAGGGACATAAAAACTACCAAAACTGAACCAGGAATAAGTAGAAAACCTGAACAAACCCCTAACCATTGAATTGAATTGAAGCAGTCATCAAAAATCTCCCAAAAAACAAGAGCCCATGGCCAGATGACTTACAGGGAAATTCTACCAAGCACTGAAAGAAGAATTAATACCTGTTCTTCTGAAAGTGTTCTGAAAAATAGAAATGGAAGGAAAACTTCCAAACTCATTTTATGAGGCCAGCATTACCTTGAGCCCAAAAACAGACAAAGACCCCATCAAAAAGTATTACAGACCATTATCCTTGATGAACACAGATGCAAAAATTCTTACCAAAATATTAGTCAATATGATCCAACAACACATTAAAAGGATTATTCACAACAACCAAGTGGGATTTAATTTCTGGGCTGGAAGGTTGGTTCAACATCTGCAAATCAATCAATGTGATATAATATATTAATAAAGGAAAGAACAAGAACCATATGATATTCTCAATAGATGCTGAAAAAGCATTTGACAAAGTACAGCATCCTTTCTTGATCAAAACTCTTCATGGTGTAGGGATACAGGGTACATACTTCAATATCACAAAAGCGACCTATGAAAAATACACAGTGAGTATCATTCTCAATAGGGAAAAGCTGAGAGCTTTTCTGCTAAGGTTAGGAACACAGGAGGGCTGTCCACTATCACCTCTGCTATTCAACATAGTACTAGAAGTCCTAGCTTCAGCAATCAGACAACAAAAAGAAATAAAAGGCATCCAAATAGGCAAAGTGAAACTCTCACCCTTTGCAGACAATATGACACTTTATGTAGAAAACCCAAAAACTCCACTCCCAAACTGCTAGAAC
This sequence comes from Lutra lutra, assembly GCF_902655055.1. Lineage (NCBI taxonomy): Eukaryota > Metazoa > Chordata > Mammalia > Carnivora > Mustelidae > Lutra > Lutra lutra. Next base: position 137,241,483 of record NC_062278.1, on the reverse strand, counting down.
TCAAAGAGGAATTCAGTAAAGTGGCTGGATATAAAATCAATGCACAAAATTCAGTTGCATTTCTATATGCCAACAGCAGAAGAAATAAAAATTAAGGAGTTGATCCCATTACAACTGCACCCAAAACCATAAGATACCTAGGAATAAACCTAACCAAAGAGGCAAAGAATCTGTACTCAGAAAACTATAAAGTACTCATGAAAGAAATTAAGGAAGACACAAAGAAATGGAAAAATGTTCCATGCTCATGGATTGGAAAAACAAATATTGTGAAAATGTCTATGCTACCTAAAGCAATCTACACATTTAATGCAATCCATATCAAAATATTATCAATTTTTTTCACAGAAATGAAACAAATAATCCTAAAACTTATATAAAACCAGAAAAGAATACCTGAATAGACAGAGGGATGTTGAAAAAGAAAAGAAAAGTTGGTGGCATCACAATTCCAGACTTCAAGCTCTATTACAAAGCTGCAATCATCAAGACAGTATAGTAGTGGCACTAAAACAGACACATAGGTCAATGGAACAGAATAGAGAGCTCAGAAATGGACCCTCAACTTTATGGTCAACTATTCTTCAACAAAACAGGAAAGAATGTCCAATGGAAAAAAGGCAGCCTCTCCAACAAATGGTGTTGGGAAAATTGTACAGCCCCATGTAGAAAAATGAAACCGGACCATTTCCTTACACCACACACACAAATAAACTCAAAGTGGATGAAAGACCTCAATGTGAGACAAGAATCCATCAAAATCCTTGAAGAGAACACAGGCAACAATCTCTTCGACCTCAGCCACAGTAACTTCTTCCTAAAAACATCCCCAAAGGCAAGGGAAGCAAGGGCAAAAGTGAACTACTGGGACTTCATCAGCATCAAAAGCTTTTGCACAGCAAAGGAAACAGTCAACAAAACCAAAAGACAACCAACAGAATGGGAGAAGACATTTGCAAATGACATGTCAGAGAAAGGGCTAGTATCCAAAATCTATGAAGAACTAATCAAATTCCACACCCAAAGAACAAATAATCTAGTCAAGAAATGGGCAGAAGACATGAACAGACATTTCTGCAAAGAAGACATCCAAATTGCCAAAAGGCACATGAAAAATTGCTCAGCATCACTCAGCATTAGGGAAATACAAATAAAAACCATAGTGAGATATCATCTCACACCAGTCAGAATGGCTAAAATTAACAAGTCAGGAAACAACAGATGTTGGCAAGGATGTGGAGAAAGGGGAACCCTCCTACACTGTTGGTGGGAATGTAAACTGGTGCCGCCACTCTGGAAAACAGTATGGAGGTTCCTCAAAAAGTTGAAAATAGAGCTACCCTATGACCCAGCAATTGCACCACTAGGTATTTATCCTAAAGATATAAATATAGTGATCCGAAGGGTCATGTGCACCCAAATATTTATAGCAGCAATGTCCACAATAGCCAAACTAGGGAAAGAACCTAGATGTCCATCAACAGATGAATGGATAAAGAAGAAGTGATATATATATACATACACACACACACACACACATATACATACATGCATATATATGTCATATATATGCATGTATGTATATGTGTATATATATGTGTATATATATGTGTATGTATGCGTGTGTGTGTGTGTGTGTGTGTGAATACTATGCAACCATCAAAAACATGAAATGCTGAGATTTGCAATGACATGGATGTAACTAGAGGAAAAACATGAAATCCTGACATTTGCAATGACAAGGATGGAACTAGAGGGTATTTTGTTAAGCGAAATAAGTCAATCAGAGAGAGACAGTTATCATATGATCTCTCTGATATGAGGAATTTGATAGGCAGGGCAAGGAGTCATGGGGGGGTAGGGAGAGAAAAAAATGAAACATGATGGGACAGGGGTAGGGGTACAAACCATAAGAGACTCTTAATCTCAGGATAGAAACTGAGGGTTGCTGAAGGGTGGAGGGGGAGGGATAAGGTGGCTGGATTGTGGACATTGGGGAGGCTATGTGCCATGGTGAGTGCTGTGAATTATATAAGCCTGATGATTCACAGACCTATATCCCTGAAGCAAATAATACATTATATGTTAATTTTTTAAAAAAGATTTTAAAAAAGAATACTTAAAAGACTAAGAATTAAAGCATAAATATAAACCATAATGAAAGACCAGGATTCTTTTTCAAAATCAGCAGGTATAAAAATAATCAAATAAAACATCTAGAAATAAAAATTATAGTCAGTGAGATTGTAACTCAAAGAATAACTTAGATAACAGAATAGATATGTCTGAAGAGAGAATTGGTGAACTGAATTAAAATGAAGAGATTATTGGGAATAAAGCACAGAGTAATAATGAAATGTAAACTATAAGGGAAAGTTTATGAGACATGTAGGCTAGAAAAAAATCCAATGTAAGTCTAATAGAATCTTCAGAAAAAGAAATAAAGAGAATAAGGAAAAGATAATATTTAAAGGAAAAAATGGATGAACTTTTCCTGTATTAAAGAAAGATATGAGTTTAAGACTGAAGAAGTTCTCTGTCTTCAAAACAGCATGAATATAAAATACATTTAGTGTTGGACAACACATTGAAATACTACTGTAGAAAGAAAAAAATTTTAAATCAATAACAGTACTTCTACTTCCACCCATGATGGACTAAGCTTAGTATCAACTTTGTTTACTGTTGGTAGCACTTTTTGGACTGTAGTGCAAGCTGGAGAAGCCCAGGCAGAGAACTGAAGTCTTCTTAGCAGTACCAGTGAAGATAATCAAGGCTACTGAGGCAACTAGAATATGCAGGGAAAGGTACCAGAGAGGAATAATTACAGAGAGAAATGGCTCTAGGATTTAGATCAAAGTTCCTTTGAGCCTCTGGTCAAACACTAAGTTGCACATGCTCAGAACAAAACTCCCAAAGACTGGGCAAAAGACCATTTATTTAAAAAATCAATAACCTAGAAGATTCTGGAGACTGCATAGGGCTTGGAAATGCTTTCCCTCTAACCAATGAAGGTGAAGACTCTGAAATGAACACCTTACAAATTCACTAAAAAACCTAGGAAGACCATTCTTGGGAATAGAGTTAATTTAACCCTAGAGGAAATTCTACTCTAAGCCTTCCCTCACAGCATTTTAGAACAAACTTTAAAATAGATCAAGGTAACCTGCAAGTAAATTAACTGCCTTCCAGAAAAAACCCACAATATGCTTCAAATCTAGACATTCAAGATGTTGAATTGACAATGTTTGGCATGCTATCCAAAATCACAAGCCATGTTTAAAAAAAAAAAGAAGACAAAACAAAACATTTGACTCATAATTGGAAGAACAATTGGTCATATACAGACTAAAGTGAAAGTAATGATGGAATTTCAAATAGGTAATAAAGATTTTCAAATAGCTAGCATAAATTTGTTCAAGAATTTAAAGGAAAACATAAAAGAGTGAGGAAACAAATGGAAAACCTCAATAGAAAATTGTAAACCAAATTCCAGGGTGGCTGTACCAGGTTGCATTCCCGCAACTTTCCCTTTTTCCGCATATTGGCCAACATTTGTTGCTTTCTCTCTTGTTAATTTTTGACATTCTAACTGGTGTAAAGTGGTATCTCATTGTGGTTTTGATTTGTAATTTCCTGCTGGTGATGATGATCATTTTTTCTTGTGTCTGTTAGCCATTTGTATGTCTTCTTTGGAGAGTTGTTTATTCATGCCTTCTGCCCATTTCTTGACTATGTTGTTTTTTGGGTGCTGAGTGTGATAAGTTCTTTATAGATCTTGGAAAACAGTATGGAGTTTCCTCAAGATGTTAAAAATAGAGCTACCCTATGATCCATTGTTTGCACTACTAGATATTTATCCCTAAGATAGAGATGTAGTAAAAAGAAGGAGCACATGCACCCCAATGTTCATAGCAGCAATGTCCACCATAGCCAAACTGTGGAATAAGCCAAGATGTCCTTCAACAGATGAATGGATAAAGATGTAGTTCATATATACAATGGAATATTCCTCAGCCATCAGAAAGGATGAATACTCACCATTTGCATCAACATGGATGGAACTGGAGGGGATTATGCTAAGCGAAGTAAGTCAAGCAGAGAAAGACAATTATCATATGGTTTCACTTATATGTGGATCATAAGGAATAGAATGGAGGACCACAGGGGAAGGGAGGGAAAAGTGAATGGGAATAAATCAGAGAGGAAGACAAACCATGAGAGACTCTGGATTCTAGGAAACAAACTGAGGGTTACAGAAAGGAGGGGGTGGGGGGATGGGGTAGCTGGGTAATGGGTATCAAGGAAGACATGTTGTGATGAGCACTGGGTGTTATATGCAACTAATGAATCATTGAACACTACATCAAAAACTAATGGTATACTATATGTTGGCTAACTGAACATAATTTTTAAAAAAGGAAAGAAAATTCTGAACTATAAAAACAAGTAGCAAAATGACTAATGTTTTAATAGACTGGCCACATATTTCTTGTCCACAACAATATAGATTTAAAAAAAATAAAATAATAACTGCAAAGTGCTGAGGAAAAATGCCTATCAACTTAGAATTTTATATTCAAATCAAGTATTGTTGAAGCCTGAGAGCAAACTAAATACATTTTTAGAAAAGTTTGTATTGCAAAAATATATATTAAAGACCTCAGATCCTTACTATAAAAAATACTGAAGGATCAATCTCAGCAAGAAAATAAATTAAACTCAGAAGAAACAGTGGAACATAGGATGTAGTAGAAAACAAATAAATTAAATAATTAAATATGGGTAAATACAATTAAGCATTGGCTGTAAGAGCAACAATAAAATGAAAAATAATTGTAACAATAACAATAATAATAGTTTAAGTGTACAACTGACATATTAGAGGACAATATTTTGGAAGGTGAGAATATGACTTTAAAAATTTAAAGGATTTTAAAATTCTTATAAATTCATTGCTTGGGAGAAGAACAGAGATATTAACTTCAGACTTCTAACAATATTCTTTTTTTTTTTTATAAAGATTTTATTTATTTATTTGACAGACAGAGATCACAAGCAGGCAGAGAGGCAGGCAGAGAGACAGGAGGAACAGGCTCCCTGCTGAGCAGAGAGCCCGATGCGGGACTCGATCCCAGGACTCCGAGATCATGACCTGAGCCGAAGGCAGCGGCTTAACCCACTGAGCCACCCAGGCGCCCCACTTTTAACAATATTCTATCACTGAAGTATAAACCAACATTTTTAAAGTCAATTTTTCATTGAAAAACTTAAGGATAGATTTTAAAAAATAAAAATAAAATTTTAAAGTAATAAGGAAAATTTTAACTAAGGTAGTAAGATGGTGAGGGTCAGGAAAGAAGTAGAGGTAATACATGGCAACTTTAAAATGCAAAATAAAGTGAAAACAAGTCAGAGCATAGAAGTAAACTTCAACAAATGTAAATGAACAAGGGAAATCTTCATATGTTGTTAATGAGAGACATACTTAAAATAAAATCATACTGAAAGACTGTAAGTATCAATGAAGAAAAAGGTATGTCAGAAAACCACTGACCAAAATAAGCTACTATGAGACAATGAATATGAGACAAGACAATGAATATGAGAGAAGACAGACTTTAAACCTAGAGCACTATTAGATAAAAAAAAGAGTAATTACTCAATATTAAAAAGAACTGTTCACCCAGAAAGATATGAGTATCCTGATTTTCAAAATATGCAAGCAAAAATAGAGAGAATTCTAAGAAGTTCACAAATCTTTAGATATAGCTGGAGTCTTTTTTATACACCTCTTTCAGAAACTGGTAGGTCAGCCAGAGAAATTCAGAAAATTGCCAAGTCCAAACCTGACTTCATTCCATTGATGTGTCCCTCCCATCTCTGGATGTTTGAATCTCAAATAGACTTTGAGTTGCAGCTTAATTGTGCCCTTTGTGCCCCTTTCCCTCTTGTCTTTCCCATAGACATGAGGCATCCTGATGGTACTAGCACTAGTGGCTAATAATGCTATAAATATTTTATATGTTAATCCTCACAACTCTCTGAGGTAAGTACTATTATTACCTCCATTCTACAGATGAGTAAAGTCACATAACAATGAAGACAGATCTTTACTCCATTCATCCAAAGCTTTACCACTACCTTTCTAGTAGCATGTCACTTTCTGTTTGACTTTACTGTTACCCATACTGCGTGTCTTATCTTTCTTGATGGAGTTGAAGCTTTTTAACAGCACATTCTTTAGACATTTTTGTTATTCCCAACTCCCAGACCCTGTACCCCATTGTCTCCCAAGCTTCTTTGCCCATAAAATGTACCTAAAAATATTTTTTGAATGGATTGTTGCTTTGTTTTGTTAGATTTAATTTGTATGGTTTCCCAAGGAAAGGTAAATATAGTCATGAGGTTGGCATAAACCTATTTTGGCAGACAGAGTAGATTTGGAAAGCAAACAATCTTTACTTGTGTTTAGCCACCATAAAATGTATTAGGCCACTTCCCAAATATGGTGACTTACGAAAAAAATTCACACAGCAGGTAAAGCAGGCACGGTTCCTGCTTTCCAGAGCTCTGAATTTCAGAAACAATGTAGTGAATAAAAGATGGAAGGCTTTGAATGGCCACTCTCTACTCTGACTTTCACTTTCTACTCTCACTTTCCTGAGCTAATACTTAAATACCTTAATTCATTTAATCCTTTAAACAACGTTAGGAGTTAGGTGTTATTGTTTCCCACATTTCCTCATGAGGAAAACAAAGAACAGACAATTAAGTAACTTGATAAAGTCACAAAGATAGTAACTGTTGAAGGTGGAATTCTAACCCCAGCAATCCAGCACCAGGAACTGCACTTTTACACAATACTATCTGTAACAGGACTATATGGTGTTATGTTGATGTCAAATCATCAATTTAAAAAACCAAATCACAGCCATGCAAGATTCCTGATACCTCACCACCACAAACAGCTGTAATGTTTGTCACCAACAGCTTTCCTCTGAGGAGAGTTAGAGGCAATTGCCAGAAAAGAAATAAATTATGGGCCATGTGGTAGATTACAGTATTGATGCCGTTTTTCCCATCACAGGCAGAATATATTTCCCTTACCCCCATCATTAATGTCAGTTTGGGCCAAATGATTTGCTTTGGTTAATGGAATGCAAGTAGACATGACAATATGCCAATTCCAAGTTTACACCTTTGCATATTTCATGTGTTTCCACTAATCTTTCTTGCACATGAACCATTGCCATGAGAGGAACATGCCTTGGGTAGCCACTGATCCAAGGAGCATGATAGACTCATGGAACAAAATTGGGTCCAACTGACAACAGGGAGCCAAGCATAACTGAGCCAAGCCCAGATCAGCCAAATGCTCACTGACCCACAGATACTAGAATAAGTGATTTTAAGCATCTGAGCTAGAGTGATTTGTTACACAGCGTTATTATAACAATAGCTAACTGATACAGGCTGACACCAGGGATTGTAGAGCTTACTTTAGCTTCAGTGACTATTGCCTTACTCCTTTTCTAACAATAGAAATGCCTGGGGCAAGTGGGTGCGGGGTCCAATTAGAAGAATAAATGACAAAATCAAAAAAGATACATTTGGGAGTTTTTCATTTTCTGCCATGTTGGCATTTCACTCACATATGAAAGTCCCTGAAATATCGCTTGTTGGCTGTGCTGTCATGATCCGTTCTATAGACATTTTGATGCACTTTATTACAAACTTTAAAATCATATTAGCAGCTGTTATTTTATATCACAATGGATTAATAAGATGCATTTTCACAAATAAGACACATTTTAGATAGTTTTGAAAAAATTTCAGTGTGAAAATCTTGTGCCAGGATTCCACATTTTAAATGACACATTTCCAAATAGCCTAAAGTGAAAACGCTCAAGTAATATGCCTATTTGTACTGTGCTTGAAACTATCAGCTCCCCCAGCAACCCAGGAAACACATAACCTTCCTACATATTGTGTTGTTTTCTATTGTAGCGTATGAAATTCAGGGAAAATATATTTCTTGGTTCTTGTTGCAAGGGAGTTCAGTGAGTAGCACTGAAAAAAATAATAAAAGCAAAATAAATATTTTTTCAGGTTCCCATTGCAATGCTTGAATAAGGTATGTGAGAATTATCAGAAAAGCATTGATTCCCCTTCATATATTAGAATAATGGAATGTTCTATTGCCTTTTCATGTGGAATAATTAGGAAAGATAAGGATTTTTTTTTTTCTTGGAGGCAATCCTGCTTCCTATGGTGTTGCTAAGGAATAAGGAATTTTCCTTCCAACTGATCTTAAAAGAGATATCTAAGATCTATATCGCCTGTTTATGGATTACAGCTAACTTTATAGTCGTGCGTAAACTGTACATTTGAGTGCAGTAAGACACGTCCCCTGTCTCACAATAAAAATATTATGGAACATTATATTTCCATATAGTAATGGTACTCTTATTTTACCAGTAGAAAGGTACAGTACTAATTTAATTGACTAACATGAAAGTCTCTCAAGTAAGATCAATACTTTATTTTCTCAACAGTTTTCATAAATGAAGATTTAATTCAACCTGTATTTCTTAACCCTCAAGACAGAGATAAAGGGAGGTTTGCTGGCCACCCTGCTCTCTGTGCCACTACATGAAACCTTTGGAGCAGCTTCATAATGTAAGCAACTGATCTCAACCTGGCCACACATTAAAATTGCCAGGGAAGCTTTTAAAAGCCACCAATGTCCAAGCTCCTCCTCAGATCAATTAAATCAGGATCTCTGGGGGGTGGGGTTGGGATATTACTATGTTTTTAAAACTCCCAAGGTGATTCAAATGTGCCATCAGATTTTCCATACATTGATTCGGGCTCTAAATTTTAGGGGAACAGGACACAAGCTAAGCTCTCGGGTGGATGGTCTTACTTGGTGTCTACCCTGCATTCCTGTCCTGGCTGCTAAGGACAGAAATTCCCCACTTGGTGCCCACATTAGGGAGGGTATTGTTTATCTTTTTTTATTTTTGTTCTTTTGGTGATGGTATTTTTTTCCCCTTTGTACACTGTGGATCTTTATTGCCGTTGCTTCAATGCTTTTGAGTGCAGATCTCCCATTGACATCGGTGGGGGTGCTGCTCCTGGAACGAGTTTGGAATGCACAATTGAGAGCTCCTTGGTGCTGTTGGAGAGAGAATTTTGCCCTGAGCTTTTTATACACACCAGGGTTTAGGTTTCTTTCTTCCCTTTATTTTAATCTTGCATTCTCATGTCTGTGTCTTGTGATTGTGAATTTTGACTTTGGAATTGCTCCTTTATTTTCTCTAAACTTTTCATGTGCTCTTCTTGTCTGTCTAGTTCTCAGGGAAGTCCTCTCTGGGGTGGTTTTTCCTCTGAGTCAGTAGATAGGAAGAGAGACGTTGGTCTAGTTTCACTCTTGGCCAGAGGCAGATCTTGGGCCAACGAGGTCATTTAGGTCTCATGAGTCTGCTCAGTGTAATGAGCATACTGAATGGGAAAAACTTTTCAGTTCCTTTTGATAAAGAGACTGTAAGTCTGGGTAGGGCCCTTAGGATCTAATAACATTTGGCATATGGTCGTGTCATAATCTATGGGGTAAGAACTGTCTCATGAACTTTTTAGTAAAGGAAGGGGAAGAAGGGACAGTTTCCTGGGAATTTTTCTAGACTTCTATGTAGAAATATTCATGGAAGTCCACTCCACAAGAGCCACAGTTCTGCATTCTCCCAATTTACCAACAATGATATTACCCTACATTGACCAAGGTGGCAAAACAGATAATGGGGCTCTTTCTCCACAAACACCACCAGAATTCTATCATGTTGTAATAGACAAGAGGAGAACACATGGCTGAAATGATGTACCCTCTTTTACAATACAAGGTCCAAATCTAACAACTCTGGGGTGAAGGGATGGGCACCAGTCTAGCTGCACAAATGGCCTTGAGTGTGTGAGATCATGCAGTCTCTCAACTGCTCTGTAAGATACTTAAAATGGCATTAGGTTCTATAACATGGCATCAGTCCAGCCACTTTCTTGAGAAAAAGTAAAAGACAATTTTTGATGGAGAATACTAGATTTTCATCACCCCCACTTTCCTTTGATAATTATGTTTTGAATTCTTTAACCCAGAAAAATCCAGAAATTCATGGTAGTTCTCATGATCATAAGTCCAAATTGCTGATTTTTTTTCTTTCTTCAAGGAAAATGGATGTTTTCATTTATAATCATATTGCCCAGTTGATACTTTGTTCCAAACTCTTGTCATCAAAACGGATGACAGAGTTCTGATTGGGGTGGGATCAAGTCCAGTGATGGGATCCCTTAAAACCTGTCAGAGGACTCCACTGTATGGAATGATTTTTTTTTTCTACTTAGTCATTTGAGGGCTTTTTGTAAGTAAGATATTTGAAGAGATGGGAAAGTTAGAATTCAGAAGTTAGTTGAATACCCGTGTCTATTATCTTCAGATGGGAATCATACATCAATAACATCTGGTGTATTTCCTCCAAAAGAAAGCTTGGAAAAATAATCAGCCTTTAAAAATTAATACAAAAGCCTCCCTGTTTCATTTATTATTTTTTCACCTGCAACTAAAGTGGAGGAGACTATGTGACCAATTTCTTTGAGTCAGTAAATGCTGGACTTAGGCAGAAAGTTGGTGAAGAATATTTCTGATAATAAAGGAAAAGGGAGACAAATTGCTGGTGTTTTCTTATTTTCTATTTTGTAGTTCAGTGCTATTTGAAATAGAGAAAGATCTTTGAAAATTTGTGGATTTTTGCTACGAATTATGTAGCAAAACAAGGCAAAAAGACAGGTCCATTTCCTTTCACAAATCTGACATACCTCTGCTCCCACAGCAAAAAATGGTCAGACCTTGTTGGAAACCCAAAAATGGGAAGATTTTAAATTCACACTTACATTTGGCTATAAAATGTCTTCATATTCGCATCAGTTTTTGAAAATTGAAAGACTGTAATAAGAGGCATGGAGAGAGAACCAAATTAAAAGAAATGTATGGGGGATTTACCTCCAGGGTTACATCTTTAAAAAGGGCTTCAAAACAAGGATAGAGAATGTGGGTGAATATGCTACTGCATACCCATGGCCGTTTTGGGGTGAAGAAGAGAGCAAGGCAGGCACCTCATGGGCCAGCTCCTCTATTCAGTATACAGAGCTTTGCACAAACAGGGAGTAAGAGATTGTGAATGGGAAGTACCTGGACCAGGAGTTCACAGGGAGGTATCTAAGTCTGCAGCAAATTCCCACAATATGTGGAGCTTGGCAGGAGGCTGGGTAGAGACATCAAAGCAAGCAGTGAGGGATAAAAGTATGGCTACACTTGTCGGAAATAAATCAGATCCACTGTGTAGTTGATTGGAGCACTAAGGCAAAAATGAGTCTGTAAGGGGGCCCTGAACCATCTACCCAAATACTGGTTTCGTCGGCAGTTTTTTTACCAACATGGCCAGTGGTTGAGATGTCACATGATAAAAGAGAGGGAAAGAGGGAGGGGAGAATGAATGAAACAAGAAACAAATTCAAGTGTAGATACTACATAATTAAGAATAATAAATACATGGGTGATAAGGTGAATATCTGAATAACAGAACAAAGAGACAATAAACTAGAATGGTCCCTAATTTACGAACTGGTAAAGAGCCCAGTTGACCTCCAAGTCATATTCGGCTCACCCCTCAGGCTACTACACCAAGAGTCTTCAAACATTTCTACTGGTAAAGGAGAATGGATACCCTCCCTGGAGACTCTGGTGGCGTAGCCTGAAGCAATCCTAGAAATCCTAGAAATCTAGAAACCTGTAATTTGTTTTATCTTGACACTGAATGAGAATTTTATATTCTAATCCCCATCTTACTGATACTTATGCATACAGGTTTCCCTCAAGTCTAGACAGGTCAGTGTTCCCCATTAAGGATGCAGCTTGGCAAATCCCTTAGTACACACTGCTCCAGAGCACACACAGTCAAGTTTGGAGAGGGAGTGATAAGAAAAGAAGAAATGATTTCTCAGCTACTAGCAATGTGCCTTGACCTACCCAGAGGACTGAATGAAAGACACACCTACATCTTCGAGGAACAAAGAACCTTGGGTTTCTATGAACATTCATCACAGCTTCTGGGTCACCATAGGCATGACCCTGATGTGTGAAAGCAAACTGGTACATGGGAAAGGAGGATCGTGAGAGTAAATCTCAGCCCAGCAATGATGGGATGAATTGCTGACATATTGCATTTTATAGACTGCATTTTAGATTGAATGCTTTCTTCCAATCTCCATTCTCAATGCCACTCTCTCATCCAAGACTTATCAAACTCTAGTCTGCATCAGAGTCACGTGAAGATCTTGTCAAATACAGATTTCTGAGTGCCCTCCCCAGGGTTACTCATACAGTGGACATGGAATGAGACCTGAGACTCTGCATTTGACCACCCATTGCCAATGATGCTGATGCTACCTTCCTTGGGTCCACACCTTAAGAAATGCTGATTTAAGCCATTCTTTGTTCACTGCCTCAGGAAAGGGATAGACAGTGGAAATCTGAGAAATAATTCTGAGATCTGAATTTTAAACCTTTGGCTTTGGGGAAAATAAAGGGACACTTAGCATAGACAAAGATTTGGAAAAATACTTGAAGGACTAGAAACAAGTCTTCCTTCTCTGGGGGGAGTTGATTAGGGCTTAGATGTTGATGAGGCCCCTGTGAGAAATGAGCCTGGATTCTGACACCCCCACCATAGAGTCTGGGTGTGAAGATGGGGAGAAACAACAGTGGATGGGATGTGAAAGCATAGGGAACCAATGCCTCAGACCCCACAAAAGCACTGAGAAGGTGGGAAGTTTTAGAAGATGTGGGTAAGTGGTGTTCCTGAGCCAGGAGTTGATGAACTTTCTCTTGAAGGTTCAGATAGAAATATTTTAACGTTCACATGCCATATAGACTCCATCGCCACTACTCAGTTCTGCCATCAGCATAGAAGTAACCACAGACAATGCATAAAAATGAATGTGGCTATGTTCCAATAAGACTTTATTTACATAAATGGGCAGCAGGCCAGATTTGGCCTATGGGCTGTAATTTGCCCACTCCTGGTCTAAGATAACAGAGCTTTAGATAGCCTGCAAGGGCTTCCTACATCCCAGCATGTACCAGGAGACCCAGACTTACACATGCACTAGAGAGCAGCTCGGTGGTGGAAAGGACCTTGATTCCCTGAGATTCCAGCATCCAGCATGGGGAGAAAAGTGACCAAGGTAACCCCTGGCCCCAAAGGGGCTCTGTGCAAGGTGGAGAGATGCTAGGTCCCTATTCCCCATAGTGTTGCAGGACCAGGTAAGCACCCAGAACAGTGACAACCCTCAGCAAAGGAGGGAAGGGGAGAGTGACTTCAAATTTATTATGTTTTCTTACCCTGACAGAATGGAGACTCAAAACAGAAATCGATTTACTTTTAAAAACCAGATTTATGTACTATTCTTATGTTTGCAGGGATGAGCTGTTTTACTTTTTTGTTAATTGGAAATTTTTTCTTTGAAATCTGCTGCACACTTTACACTTAGAGTGCATCACTGGCCACATTTTAAGTGCTCAATAACCACATGTGGCAAGAAGATACTATATTGGACTGTACGGCTTTAGACACCAAGATCTTCCCTCCTTTCCCTTCTCAGAGCCATCAGACCAGCCCAGCAGGCTTGCGTTGACTGACTTCAAATGAGTTAAGAAAACGGTTGTTACTCAGGGAGAGCACAGACTCCCAGCTGCCAGAGGCCTGAGAGGAGGATGAAGAAAAGAATTTTAAAAACCTCCCTTTACAGGAGGCTTACCAGGAGGACAAAAGACCCCGTGGACAATCATTTGCATGGGAATTTGAATAGATCAGTTTAATCTCTGGTCACTGTACATGACCATTCCAGGGAAACCTGCACCATGGGTTAATTAAAAAATCTAAATGTAGCAACATTTCCCAATCATTACTCACTTCTAATAATTTTCGAGTAAAAGATGAATAGAATAGTAAATCCATGTTATTAAAATAATTTACAATTCATCAAGAATAATAAGCAAATAGAATAATTTGATATTCACACATTTCTAAGAGAAACACCCATCATTTATACATACATCACAGTGCATAGTTTATAATTCAATTACCATCTATGGAGAAAATTTGGAGGTTGGATGGTTCACCCAGACATTAGTGTATTAGGTTAAATAATGGGATAGCTCATAATTTAGGATGCATTGAGAGTCCTGCTGTATTTTCAATGATTTCACAAAGTCTATGTGCTTCATCTCTAGCCCATTGGGGTGGAAGGTTAAAGTAACATTCGGATATTAGATCCTTAGAATCTTACAAAGCAAGCTAAATCTGGAAATGTAGGCTCTGATGTGCACTAAAGAGCCCCTTTGGGAGGATTTGGGAGGGGGTGGGTTAAGTGAGCCTGGTGGTGGTTATTAAGGAGGGCACATATTGCATGGAGCACTGGGTGTGGTGCATAAACAATGAATATTGGAACACTGGGAAAATAAAATAAAACTTAAAAAAAAAAAAAGAGCCCCTTTGGTGGGTCTCCAGAATTAGGGGCTGCAGGGAACACTGCTGGTAACACTGCACTATGAAGGTAACAGAACATCGCATTTCATGGACGAGATCATTAATAGAGATTGCTGCCTTTTAACTCATGCCAAAACAGGGAGTGTGTTGTTCCCAGGGTTTTGGAAAAATATGGAAATGATATTTTTAAAATCAGGTGAAAATATGCTGCTTAACGTATTACGAAATTAAATTCTCGAGGTGACAATATATTATCCTGGATTTCTGTTTGGGCAACCCCATCCCTGTCTCTCTAGATCAGCCTGGTCCTGTAGAAAATGGTGAGGCACACACATCATTAACAATTTTTTAAGAGCGACATTTGTAATATAAAAAGAAACAGGTGAAAGGAATTTAATTAAGACTTTATTCTATGCTGTGTATCGAGAATGTCATTATTTTGCCATGTAATCAATATAAAATATTATTAATGATTTATAATACATTTTCTATAGTAGGTCTTTGAAACCTGGAGCAGATCTTGCACTTGGAGCATGTCATGGGCCACATTCCATGTGCTCCATAGCCACAGGGGGGCTGGTGACGGCCATAGTGGACAGCACTGCCTCTGACACTCTGAGATCACTGGAGGGGAATGAGACCCAGGCTTGCTTTCTGCCCAGCATGGCCAGAGCTCTCCTCGCCTTCCACCAGCACAAAGCTGCTCCACAAACTGACTTCTGTGCAGTCAGCAAATTTCACTGAACGGAGACTCTTAATATCCCTGATTTAGACATGTGACATGTGTGGAGACCCTGATTATTTCTACCCACAAAACAAGAAAAAATGCTCTGCTGTTAACGACGGCTCAGTGTCAAACAGCAAACACACGGCATGTGTCCAGCTGATCACATGTCCTCGATATCTTTTTTTAGAGGAAACTGAAATCTTTAAAAGCTTTCTTGAAATCACATTCTTTTGATTCTTAGATTTGATAAATAGCATATGTGTTGGGAGGTGGGGAGCAGGGGAGGAAAGATTCATGTTTTTACAGCTGACGTGTTGCCTAGGAAGAATTCCCAGGGAAAATAGTTGGATGGTGGAGAAAAAGGAGAATCTTCCCGCAACCCTATCTTGCCTAAGCTGCTAGAGCTTCCGGCTGTGTGGACATTCTGGCCAAAGTGACAGGTATCCCCTCAGGTCACAGCCTTCCAAATAGGATGATGACACTGACAGATGTGATGAAAATCTGCTTTGAGAAATGTAAAATAAAAATATGGATTAGTCAGTATGTGAAAGGGCTGTTTACTCGTCCTTGTCCCTTGGGGAAGGGGAGTTACTCCCCAAGACAGCAGGGCTAGCCTGTCTGGTTTTGAACCATACTTATTGATAATCTCACAAAACATCCCCCGAGGAAGTCAAGCGCATGGGTGTGTCTATATAACTTGAGCCAAAATGAACCAGACTGAAAATGTTTTGCCACCTGAACGAGCTGCTGGGCTGCCAAATTGGCTAGAGAAGGCACAGCCAGGACCAGTGGGCAGAAGCTGCTGGAAGTAATTTCCAATGCATTATTTGGAAGGAGCTTCTAAAAATTAACAGTATCTCTATGGTATGGATTTTGAGAGAAGAGAGCTTTAAATCAATGGGCCTATCCATGCAGGGATCAGCAATCACTTCTCAGGCAAGCTACATTTGGGAAATTCTACATTCCTCAGTTCATTCCATCAATATTCATGTACATTCATTAAAAACTTCCATGTGCCCAGCCCTGGGGTCACAGAAATAAAAAAGATGTGGTCTTAGTTCTAGAATAACTCTGAGGCTCATGATTTTATCCATGCTTGCTGTCTAAAATCGCAGGGTTAAGCCTCAAATTGGGTGGGTGTGAAAGTCTGTGACCCCTTCTGGGCCCCACATCCATAATAAGGCAGCCTACCCCCATCAGGCAGGATAGTGGATCAGACCATTAGCAGTGATGCGTGTCTTGGGTTCTGCCAGCCTGCCCGCCTGGGATCCTTCCCTCACCTCAGTTTATCTCTCAAGTGCCAGGTAGGGGCCAACCTCCCTCAGACTTCCTTCTTTGACAACCAAAATGAGCTGATCTCTCTCTTGGAAATCCTCTTACACATACAATCAACATCATTAAGGTCCAGTAATTTCATGCACATTTGTCTTCTTAATAATATTATAAAGTTCTTAGAGTTCAGGGACAAACATAGTCTGCATTTTCTGTACCTTTAACTATGACAGCTTGAAGTTGTTTGTATGAATGGTGAAAAAATATTTACCGAATGAGCTGAAAATTCAAGAGCATTAATAATATTGACAAATCACATATATTAAATAAATAACATGAAACAAGAAAATCAATGAGAAAATTATTTCTTCGCATGTGGGAAACTAGCGTCTGTATAGGCAGACACAGAGAAGAACACAGAAAGGCAGGGATCCATACTATAGGAATTCAAATATTTGTTGAATTACTAAATTAGTTAATATTTGAAAGTCAATACATACATCAATTAATTACCATTAGGAATTCTATACATACCTGGTTTTTGGTTGCATATACTCAAAATATAAAAGGTTTTACTGGATAATTCAATTAAAAACTTTACCTTGTCTCTATTGTGTTCTCTTTCCCTAACAGAGTTTTTCCTGTTTTTTGTTTTTTTGTTTGTTTGTTTGTTTGTTTTGCTGATTTAGATATAAAGTTAACTCAAAATTCTCTTCACACTGTCTCAGTGTTTCTTTCTGGTACTTAAACATTCCTCAAAAACATGGGTCAATCCAACTCCAACGGAAAGACAACCCAAGCTTTCCCTCTGGAAAAGGCTTAGCCCCTCCTAGTCCCAGCTGACCATTACATATTACCCTCAACTGATAGATTTTAATCTTCCTGAAGTTGTACATGTTCAATACATAGTATAATTTCCATTAAAAAGGAAAACTCATTAAAAATGTTATGTTTCATTTTATATGTATAGGAAAGATCCTGAGGTTTGGTTACCACTGCATTTTAGCTCCTAGAGAAACACAGTATGATTTGTCTAGAAATATTTTTAAAAATTAAGGATTTTTTAAAACATCCTTCTTATTTAAAAATATAATGATTGGGATCAAGTTTTTTGTTTCTGCTGGTAGAAGATGCAGATGAAGAAATGTAGTCAACATGTAGAAACTTCTAAATGTAGTCAACATGTAGAAACTTCCAAACCTAAGTATAATCATTTTCTCTGTCCCAGTTCAGAGCAAATTGGAAGTAACATAGTGAAGTAATATTGAAGTAATTCAAGTAACATAGTGACTAGGAGTAAGGTCCACTTCCTTTTATTTATCCTATTTCCTTATGGAAGTATTCACGTCGATTATGTAAAAGAAACTTGGGGAAAGAAAACAGATGAGTAGGTCATGAGGAGTCAGGTGTAAAATTGTTGGTTGGGCATCTATAAGAACCTTCCTAACATGGCTGAGAGAAAGGTAGAGGAATGACCACAATCATGGCCAGTCTCACCCCTCCAAATGTAAACCTCCAGGAGAAGGAAATATAAACAATAGAGCCAGCTTTGCGAGCTCAGGTTATTGAAATAAGGCTTATTTAATATTCACATTACAAGGCTTTTGGATCTCGGTTTGCCTGTGATGGAAATATTTCTTCCACATCCAGGCTACTCCACCTCGGAAATCTCTGAGACCTGCAGGAATATTTACACAGCCCAGTGGTCCGTGTCCTGATTATTATCTTTGCCTGAGAGGAGAAGCTAAAATCCTTGCTCAGTCACCCCCCAAGGAGCTCAATCCCCTTTAGCTCTTGTTCACAGAAAGTGGTCTTGTGTCACACTCAGGGCTTACTTTGTCCCCAGCTAGACAATCGGCAATGAACTCCACAGACCCTGCCTCTGACACCTGGAGACAAGCAGTTCCTGAATAAAGCGGCCTTAGTGACCTAGGATCTTCGTTACCACCACTGGCCTAGCAGCTCTTTCTCCAGGTTCGAGGGATGTGGGGTTGAAAATCTCTGTCCCACGAAATCAGTCATATCCTGCTACCACAGCTTCACATCATCTTACGCCTAGACTCCTTTGTTAAAGCCCTTTAGTTACATACCTCTTTCTGTTTACACACACACACATACACGCCACACACACACACACACACACAGCATTGCCCCTTTTGTTGAGGCATTACCATCATCACCATATTTATCGAATGGTTACCGTACTGTGTAAAAGGTTTCCCTATTAATAGTTAATTTAATCTTCATGACAACACTTTTAGGTGAATTCTACTATTCAGCCCATTTTATAGATGACAAAACTGAGGCACACAAAGGATAGACAACCTTCCCAATGTCACACAGCTGGAAAGTACACAGTGGTCTGATTCTGGAAGTCACACTTTGTTCTGTGCCCAATACTGTGCCCAATGCTATCTCAACCAGAGAGCAGAAGAAGCTACCCACCCCACAAAACCCATGGTGACCTAGTGATACACTCTAGGTCATGGAGAGATGGTGAGAAATCGGTTCCTGCAGCATTCACATGCATTACCTCTGTAACAGGCAACACATGATGACTTGGTCTGTGTTTGGGGCAGAGGTCTGAGAGACAATATTCAGAGAACTCAGTTTCTCTGGAATCTGTCCAGATGAGCGCCAGTGAGTTTGATGTCCTAAGCCACAGAGATGTTTCTCATCCATTTTCCACACTAGCAGTCAGCCCTGCTTCCTTTCTGAGCTTTCTATCCCCTTTGTAAAGGAGCCGGCTCTGGTTTTATATTTCTGGGTAAGAGCCTGCTCTCAATCTAGCCTGATGCCCCAATGTCTTCTGTATCTGGCATTTATTTGTCAGATGTAAGGTTGGTTGAAACCATTCTAGATGAACTGTGGGAATCCAGACCGTGTCTGGAGACCATATTTCTATAATATCTACTGGATACAGAGACTATATTTTTGGGCAGAAGCTTATGTGTTTTCTGTGCCATCTTGTAATTAAAGTGAAAAGTAATTATCCAGTTCCAAAGTGTGAATGGACTAAAAGTTATTGTAATATTTCCCCATAAGACAAAGAGGATACCAGAACTACCCTGTTTCCATTTATTTTTTAACACCCCCCCACCCCTCCAAAGAGGACAGGATTTGCCATTTTGTAAGAACCCATCTGATTTATCTTGAACCTCATTGAATCCAAAGTTTAATTCTATGTGACATTTCTAGTGGCGCATTATGGTTTTGCAAAAATAAAATCCCTTTGATTAAAATTTCACACCTAGCTGAGGACCACAAAATGCTGATTTACCTGGTCCAGTCCTAGCCCAGCATTGCCAAAAGATTTACAAACCTCAGCACAACTTGAGGGGAACTTGGCCTAGGCTTCAAGTTGGTGGAATCAGTCAAAGCCCAAGGTGTTTGCCAGGTGGCCTGTTCCCTGGCCTGTGTCAGCAGCTCTAAATTAGGCACATGCTCTTTAAACCCAGCCATGAAAATGATTGGCCAATAGAGCCAGAGCCCAAAGGAAATGCAAGCAGGTTGGCCGTGACTGAGACCAAGGGCATGCAAGAAGTTTTCAGCATTCCGCTGGCCTGTCATCCTCCATGGGTTTGAGGGCAGAAAGCAAAGTTTATCCTCTGAAAGCAGACACTCGAGTTCCAGTTACATTGAAAGAAACTGAAAGAATTGTAAATGTCCAGATTTGCAAACGTTGGTGTAATGGAATAGAGGCAGGGGCAATCTTCAGGCTAATGATATTACAAGTGTTTGTAAAGCCTCGGGCTTAAACATCTCTAGTGTCATAACTAGCTGCTGTTTTAAAAAGGACATTAGGTGTACATTTGCATCTTTGAGATAAAGATTTTATGTCAGCAGTTCAGCCCTCTGGACAGCATAAAATCATAAGAAATGACGCCTGGGTTATACCAGTTGGCCACAAGTCCAGGGTTTGGTCTTCGGTGACAGTCTGCAGCATAGGCGCCATGTAACCTCACCCTCTACAGGTTAGGGGATATGCATCTAAAATATTGTCTGTGAAGTTTAAACCCTTCTTAAAGTCATTCGTGTTCTCAACTCGTATGCTATCTACATGCTATATAATATAGTATTTTCTCATGTGTATTCTTGAACACTTGCTGGTTTCAAGGAGGTTCATTAGTTCTCTAATTACTAAAGTTGGTGAACGAGTTCTATGATCACCTCTTTTGATTAGATAGATTTCAACCATAGCCATGCTTAGACTCTGGTGGCAAGGTGGAAGATGAGTTGACACGTGTCAAGACTGAAAGCAAGAGACCAGGAAGGATAGCCCAGAAACAGGTCAGAAAAAGAATGGAGACAAGCTGAACTGGGGGAGTACCAGGAGAGAGGGAGGAGAGGGGGAGGGGCAAGCTATGTGAGAGCCCGAAATCATCTTAATTCATCTTATCACCTCAGAGTAGAGTCAAACGTTCGGAGACCCTTTCGAACTATTTAGAGATCCCTAGAAGAAATGATGAGTGTTGAGAAAGAAGTAAGGAGAGGAAGCAATGGGTAGAATCTGGGGCAGAAGACCTGTTAGGGAAGAAGCTAGAATGTGTCAGATCCATTTGAAAGGAGGCAGTAGGAGAGCACAGCAAATGGAAGGGGTTCATTTAAAAATATTTGGAAGATTTTGATCAGAACAAAAGATACGACAAAAGAGGGATAGACACAGTGTAGACAATAAGACATGAAATAGTGGAGAGGACGGAGGGTCAAGGCTGGACCGATTTTGGAAAATAAGCACTAGATGCTACACAAGGCTCTGACTGGGGCCCTGAGAGTTAGGGACACATAAGACCACCTGACAGATGCATGGAGGTATGACCCACATGAGTCCCAGAAAGGAACAGAAGAAGAAGAAGAAAAAAAAAAAAAAAAGCAACTGATGACTTTAAAATTAGAAAAACTAAATTTGGGCTTATTATGCCCAAGAGGAATATAGCCTGATGCACAATTTATGCAAATTGATAAAGCTGATTACACAAATTAGCCAAAGCTTTGGCTTGTTTTTTCTCTGGTCAATAAATCCCCCCTCCCCATTTTTTTTTTTTTTCAAATTCAGTCTATCACTATTGGCGTTTCCAACAAACCCTCTTGTTAGTTGTGATGGCCAATTACTTGAAAACACTAAGCGCAAATAATTTCTTATTTCAGGCTCAAGGCCTGAACTTGTAGGATGCTGACAGAGCAGGATAGATTCGAATAGTTGGTTCTCCTCTGGTGGGGACAGTTCATTTAACACATGCATGACCATCCCTAGTGAAATGTTCCATTCAGATAACCCTTACCCAAACCCCACCCAAATTTCACTGGACAGCATGAAACCACATTAATTGTGATATAGTATTAATATGCACCTCAGCCAATCCTCCGATCTACCATAGGAAGTAGAATCTATGGCCATCAATCTAATGAGAGAACCTGAGTTATAGCGATAAATAGTGATAAATAACCTTCCCAAGGTCATAGAGTCCGTAGACAGTGGAAACAGGGCTCAAATCCAAGTCAAATAAGGCTTACCACTTACAATCAGTCCCCTTGGCTCCAGAAGTAGGGCACACAAGGATGAATTTTCTGGTTCAAGTGCTCGTCCCTGTGTGGGAGGGTTTGGGGAGCAAAAGCACACTGTAGGGTGGGAAGGAGGGCTCCCTGCAGGGTTCCGGCAGGGGGTAGTGTGGTATAGTGGTTAGGACCATGGGGTTCCAGGTTCTGCCACTTTCTAGCTGTATCTTCCTACACCTAGTAATGAACAGTTACTGCCTCTAAACCTCAATATTTTCATGCTTACGATGAAGGTACTATATTACAGTACCTTTCCTATGAATTGCTATGAAGAGCAAATGAAAAATAATCAGAGCAGGTAAGGCACAGTACCTGGCCCACAGAAACATGCCAGCACACCATTAGCGATCAGGACGGTCTTAGTGACAGACAGAGCAGTACGTTATTTAACCAAACATTCCCAGAGCGCTCATGTAGCAGCCGCTACCTCTCACAGGGACCAGTCTGTGAGGTAAGTGTTATCCCCAGCCCTGATCTACAGTGCAAGGAAATGGCATCTGTGGCCCCAGAGCTGGAGAAGGGGGAGTAGGACTCACCCTCCATCCGAGGAAGGTAGGACCACTGTGCTCAGCGCTCTGCTCCCCCTGCCTCGGCACGCAGCCTCCAACCACAGACCTCTGCTCCCTCTTCCCTGCTTTGTTCAGTTTCTGCATCAACTTATGTGACTACTGGATGCCAGTCTATTCTCCAGAAAAGCAAAGCCAAATGCAAATAAAATAGAAGCCACACTGTCAACCATCATGATTCTAGCAACAAACAGAAATATGCGCTTTAAGAGTCTTAAGGAGATAAACATCCCCAATAGAGAGCCCTGATCTCCCAGTGACTCATTTTATTCAACTTTCTTCTCTTATATTTAGCGTTCTTTTTGATGAGGCATACCATTTCTCATGAATGAAAAAAGGAGAGGAAATCTTGTCCAAAAAAAGAACCTATTTTGTTCAAGACCTGCCCACATGCTAGTTCTGGGCTTTGATGGCTTAATAGAACCTCCCCACAGCCAAAGGACAAAGGAACTGTCCGTCAACGTGCGAGAACTAGTATTGCCACCAAGGTACAGATTTCATTTCTCCAGTTTGGTGACATGTGACGGATGAGAGGTCACCAAGGGCAAAGCAGAAAAGTCCAGAGGAAAAACAAAAACCCCCAGGTGTCAGCAAGAGATTTAAATAAAAATGAGTTTCCTCGTTAGTGGGTTTTTCTTCGTGAAGCATTCTCAAGTCATTTATTAAAGCATTTTTAGAAATGCACCTAGTAAACAAAGATCACTTACAGCACCTCCCTGTCACTATTCTTAGTGGTGGCAATTTGTCCAAGGGAACAATTGGCAACATTTGGGACATATTGTTAAGTCATAGGAAACATGAGAAAATATAATACTGCCGATGTGAAATACAAAGAAGAATCATTGAAAATCACTGTACTAAGAGAAGTAAAGAAAGCTCTCAAGAGTGAGAAAAGCAAAAGCCCTGATAAGAATTTATGTCCATACAATGAGAGAAGAGCTGAAATAAGTAAAAGTAGAAAACAAGTTACTCTGGTATAAAGTTATAGTTTTGGCAAGAAAGGAAAATCCAGGAACTGTATGTTAATATTATCAGGACAATGGGCTTTACCAGACTTTTGAGTCTTGTGTGGGAATAATATAGAACTTGGAGTAACTTTGTGCTCAAAGAGTTCACAAGAAAGGCAGTTCAAACTATGAGGAGCTGTAGATCCTAAATTACTAAGGTGGAAAATGAATGGAAAAATTGGTCAGCAGTTCACTGAAACACTTACTTACCCTTTGCTTGGGTAAGTCTAGAAAAGGACATAAATTCCAGGTGTTACCAAGAACAGAGCTCCACAAATGTAAAATTCTCTCCCTCACCTTCTGGTTAAATGTTTCCCAGCCTCCCCCCAACCCTCAGCTATATAAAATCCTATAAATCCTATAAAATCCTATAAAAATCCTATCCCTCCAAGTTTTAAAGAAAGATGGTAGGCCCAGTAGTCCTGGGAGGTTATCTCAAGATTTCTCCTGAATTTTCAGAGGTGGACCCACTGAAACAAACCACCAGGGTGGCAATTGGGAGGGTCTTTCTGTTCATTTTCTCCCCCCACACTTTCCACTGTTCAGTACCTGCACCACTCTCAGTAAAGTGACAGTGACTTTCATATCACTGAACCCAGCAGACCATTTCCCTTTTGTTTTCTTCAGGTGCTCAGTAATAATCCACTATGTGGACCACTGGAAGCATCGCTTGCCCTGGATTTTAAGACAACGTGCTGCCCTGATCTTCTTCCTAGCTCTCTAGACATTCCTCAGTGATATCTGCCAATCTTCTTCGGTCCAAATTCACATTTCAGAGGTTCTCAAGACTTGTTTCTAGAGCTGTTTGCCTTCTTACTACCAGTTTTCTTCCTGAGGTATCTACTGATGTCCATGGCTTCAGCTACCCTCCACATACCTGGGACTCTCTACCTTCTATCTCTAGCCTGGATATCTTCCAGTCTCTGCTGCAGTGTCTCAAAGGCATTCACATGAAACATGTCTGAGGCCAAAATCATAGTCTGTTTCTCATCCTTAACCTGTTCCCGTATTTCTGATCCCATCTCCACCTAGATAGCACGCAGGCTATAAACATGCCTCTTTCTCCTTATCCATCAATTTTTTCTAACTGTTGCTGTTCTTCAACCCCATTGCCACAACCCTACTCTAAGCTTCCTCCATATCTCACCTGGCATGTCTTCCTCGCTGATCATCCCCTCTGGTCCCTTACTCCCCTCTCATTTGTTCTACCCTAGAGGCCAGGGCTAACTGAGGCAAATGGAATCTGATCTGTCTATTCTCTTACTGAAAGCTCTTTAAACCTTCTCATTTCTCTGAGGAAAAAAACACCAGTCTCTAACATGGCCTAGATACAAAGGCTTGCAAAATAGGGACAGGTGTAACTTCATAGAATCACCTTCACTACATTCCCCTTAACCTCTTGGTTTAACCATGCTTGCCTTTTTCATGACGGGGTCAACACCTGATAGTGTTTGCCTCCTTTCACTTCCTCCAAAGGGCATGTTCCTATTTGCCTCGGGGTCTTTGCGCGTACCTCAGGGTCTTTGCCCGTGCCTTGGCCTTTTTTCCTACTGACTCTTCAGGGATCAATGCGGCATTATATTCTCAAAGAAGGATTCTGTGACCATCCTTTTTGATGATGATTTAGCCCCTGAATGATTAGCCCCTGATGATTTAGCCCCTCCTTTTCTTCAGGGCTAAGGGCGAGAGGTAAGTCTGGTTTCAAAAACAGCCTTTAATTTACACCAGATACCACTCTGATTGATCCACCCAGTTGCTGAAGTGTGCACTGAGATAAATAGGCCAGCGTATACATTGAAAGAGGTAAACTGCAAATTCTAGATAAAATAAAGCCTTAGTATGAAAAATAGCATATCAACATTTATAAGAAAATATGGGAGGATTTAGTTGGAATGTGGTATTGGGAGGTGTTTCTTTAAGCAAAATGAAAAATACATAAGTCATAAAGGAAAAAATGCACATTTTGACTGTATTAAATGTTGTTAAATGCTGCTCAATCAAAGTCATTATATACAAAACAAATGAAAAATAATGGACTTTTATACACACATACAAACACACACATGATCTAAATAAGAAAGCACTGATTTTAAAATATGCAAAAACACTTTTATAAATCAATAAGAAAAACAAACAATTCGATTGAAATATGAACAGAGAACATTAGCAAGAAACTTATGAGAAGAAATCTGAATAGTTAATAAAAATAGGAGCATTTATTCAGTCTCAATGAAGTGTCCATTTCACCCATCTGTTGGCAGGATTTTCAAGTCTGACTTTACCAGGCATTGACTAGAAAGTGGAAAGGTACAAACTATCCTAAGCCACCCATGGGTGTATAAATTTATTTAATCACTTTGGACATTAGCCTAGCAATGACTCTCTGCAATCTGAAAAT